>NC_135480.1:65981696-67286696 GCF_052094955.1 Ictidomys tridecemlineatus | reverse complement strand
TTTAAAACTCAGCCAAAGGGATTCAGAAGGCAAGTCCTGACGATATGCTAGTTTCAGTTAGATTGGCACAGAACCTTCAGACTGTCAACATCTCTGGGTTTCCATCTCTTAGATCAAGATCAGCCCTCTTTATTGTGGATTCATAGTGTATAGGTCAAATAAGTTACACTCACAGCATCGGCATGATCGAGATAAAAGAAGGTTTTGCTTATATAAGTCAAATCACACTCAAAATATCAAAGGCATAGGTCAAGCCTTGCTGTCGTCATCCCAGATACACTCGTTTTAAAAAATATTTATTTTACATTTTGAAGAGATAATACATCTTCATGGCTCTTAAATCAAAACAACATGAAGCAGTACAAAGTGAAGGGTTTACCTCCCACTCTCTTCCTGACTGTCCCACACGAGGGTGGGGAACCACTATTATCTATACTGAACATGTTCCTTTCCTTGTGTCTGCTTACAGACTTCCTTATACAAACTGAAGCAAACATTAATATATACTCTTACCTTCCACCCTTTTAAAAATGAAATAATAGCGTACTTAGGGGAAATACTAGGAAATGATATTGGCCAAATTATATTGTTATATTGTGAGCATGTATGAATAACATTAAATCCCACCATTATGTACAACTATAATGCACCAATAAAAATACAGAAAACAAAATAATAGCATGCTATAGAAAGATTTCCAAGACATCAATTTTCTCACTTAAAAATATATTTTTCTATTATAATTATCAGCACATATTGATTGCACAAAATAACAGGCTGCTTTGGCACTTTCATGTGTGCTTATAACGTATTTTGATCAAATCCACCCTCCCTGTTACTCTCCTGCCTCCTCCTCACCCCTTCCCCTGGCCTCTTTCCTTTCCCTAATAGTCCCCCAGCTACTTTCATGTTGACTTTTCTCTTCTTTTTTTCCTAAATTCCACATATGAGAGAAAGCTTGTGATACATGTCTTTGGGTCTGGCTTATTTTGCTGTACCCAAGGATCTCCACTTCTATCCATTTTCCAGCAAATGATGGGATTTCAGTCTTTGTGACTGAATAATACGTTGTGTACATACCATATTTTCTTTATCCATTTATCTATAGATTGGCATAGGTTGATTTCACACCTTGACTATTATTTTTGTCTCTTACATGACTGGATGGCATCCTCTGAGTATATTCTTACTGCCCCATTGCTATATATGTATTCACGGTATCTGTGCTAGCCATTCCCCTCTCCACTTTCATATCACTTTACTTACACCTCTGTGATTTCATTTATGATACTTTTTTCTGTTTCACATATGTATCAGTCATTTCACAAAAACCTACAAGCTCCTCAAGGGTAGGATTTAGAAGCTAGTCATGTCTTATCTCTTATCCTTGGTACTAAACACATAATGGATGCTCAATTAATAAGTATTTAGTTATTTTGTTAAATGAATTTATAAGCTCAGTTAAGCAAGCATTTATTCAGCATATACTATGTGCTAATCAGAATTAGGTGTTCATAATATAATTATTCCCCTGCCTTAAAGTATTGCACACTCCAGTAAGAGAGAAAATTTTAACAAAGAAACACAGAGGGTTAAATATATAAATGTGTTCAAAATACAGATTCTATCCCATTAAGGAGTCCTTATTTTTATGAAAGAACAGAGAAATTTCTAGGCGGAGGGGATATCTGAGCTGGGCCTTATAGGATAAATAGCATTTCAATGGGTGACCAATGGATAGGAGTGAGCGAAAGGGGAAAAAGGTTCATAGAAAAATTAGTGATATCACCCATCAATGAGAGAATTCCTACATCTACAGTGCATTATCTTAAGGCCAGAGATATTTTTTTCTATGCTGGGAGCACAGTGCCAAGTATCCAAAACACTGTCAGTGACTGTGGCTGAGGATGGTGAACACTATTTTAAACCTTCTACTCAGACAAGTCACAGACACAATGCAAATGTGCTTTGGAAACTGTGGGTAATAAAATAAAGCTGTGTTGGAAGATTGTAGGTATAAGGACAATTGATATTCATCTTCTTCACTTTTAAAAATTTTTCTTCCTAAGGACAGTGGAATCTAATTTAACATCTTAAGCAATTTGTTCAAATGAGCCAGCGCTGGGGTGAGGGACTCCAGAGGGTACATTACACAGGATTGTAGCTGCAGAGCAATCCTGTTGATCAAAAATGAATTAGCCAGAGAGTGCCAAGAGTTATTTGATCAGAAAAGATGCTTCACGGGAAGATGAGGTAATTAAGAATTTGTTTTTAGAAAAGCTGGCAAGGACACCATAGATTGATGTCTCGGTCCCAAAGTTCAAACACAGGCATACATGCAGGTCCACCCACTGTGTGCAGTGCTCTTCAAAGACTATTGAGGTAAAGAAGGTGAGGTGTGTTCCTTTTAATGGGCTCATGCTGGAAAGACACAAGTGTGCTTGTAAAGAAAGCACCCACCGTATGACACCTGTTATGGTGAATATATCCATGCCCATGGTCATAATTCACCTTCCCTTCAACACTGCTCCATTTTACAGATGAAAAAACTGATAAGTGAATATAAACAAGTGCTAGATAATCACAGAAGCAAGAGTAACTAAAAAGATTCACAGAGGAAGTCCCGACTCACTCAATTGTTCATTTAAAAGATACTTTATGAGCAACCACAAGGTACTAGACAGACAGAGGGAATATAACCATCCACAGTGAAGATGTTGTCCCTGATATCATGGGGCCCATAGCCAAGGCAAGGGGTGGATTTCATCACGTGCATATACAAAGAAACATGTGATTCCAAATGAGGATAATTGTCCTGAAGGAAAGGCACATGGTTTTCTGAGAACATATGACAAAGGACCTGGTCACTTAAGGGAAGTGTCAACAGAAAATTCCCTGAGGATATGATGCTTGAGATGGGGGAGTGTTGGGGATAAGAGCACTTTGGAGCTTAGAGGTGCCAGCACTAAGTACTGTGGCATGTATAGAAAAATCCCTGGAAGGCACAGCAGTGTCCGGGAACTGACGGTGGAGCCACAGACTGGAAAGCCAGGGCAGGACACAGTCTTGGGAAGCAGGAATGGGCTGGAATAAAGAGCACCATTTCAGGGCACTTAAACCACTGGAGGATGTTGGTCTTGTTCTAAGAGAAAGGGGGCAGCCATCACGGGTCATCATCAGAGTGTAACATGAACACATTCTCATTTTGAAAAGAGAACCCTTGGCCACTGGAAGGGAGATAGCCCCGTGTAGAAAGGACCAGATGGAGGCACTGCAGTCTCCAGGCAACCTGCGGGGGCTGCAGGCTGAGGGTGATGGAGACGGATGCGAAGACAATAACTCAGGAAAAGGTCAGAAATGAAGTCCATAGTGTTGGGTGATGGATTGGAGGATAATGGGGGTGAGCAGGACCGGGCAGTGTCAGGACAAGTCAAGATAAGTGCAGGAGTGAGGGCAAGCACATCGAAATTTTTGACTAGTGCCTGCTCTCAGAGATGGGGAATAAGGAGGGATGCCACTTCTGAAAAGGGAATTTCACTTTTAGTGTATGTAGAAGAAAGGAAGTTTAAAAGACTAGAGACTGGAGAAGAGCAGGAGATAGCAGAAGGGAGAAAGAGTATAAAAGGGAGGAGAAATGGGGCCTGAAATCAAATTCCTAGCCTGTAGGATTTTGTCAAAATTAACCCAATTTCCGGGTATGGTGGTGTACATCTGTAATCCCAGAAACTTGAGAGGCTGAGGCAGGAGGATTGCAAGTTTGAGCCCATCCTTAGTAGCTTACTGAGGTCCTAAGTAATTTAGTAAGACCCTGTCTTAATATAAAAAATAAAATAAAAGGGCTGGGAATATAGGGTTCAATCCCTGGTATCTTCATAGTAATAAAAATAGTGTCCAATTACTATGTGTAATTATGCATGATACTCTAATTTTAAAAAATTGCCCAGGGAAAAAGCAGGGGTTTTTTGTGTCTATCTGAGAAGAGAACATTTTTTTTGTGTGTGACAACTTATCTTTCTGAATGACCTGCTTCAGAGCTCATGCTCATTGGAATGAAGCCTTAGAAGTCTGGGTTCTCAGTATTCCTCCAAACGTCTGCCACCCCCTCTTCTTGGTGCACAGCTGACCCCATCCAAAAATACTCTTGTTAGAAGAAAAGAGGGAGCAGGTTTACAGAAAACCATAGATTGCTATTTCCTCAGAACTGTCATACTCTCCAGAAGGCTGAGGCCAAGTTCTCAGTGACGTCTCAAAACAGAAGGTGAAGGGATGTAGAGAGACTGCCTCCTCTTGCCAGTTTCCACATGGAAAGTGCTAGATCAGTCATGGCCTTGGACAATGTTTCAGTGGACACTGCCTCTGTCTAGGAGTCAGGAGACTGAGGTCTGCTTCCGGCTACTGACTCACTGTAGACCCCTTTGGTGGATGTCTTGGCCACAGGCTGCCCATTTAACAGTGAGGCTGGCGTACTCATTCATTCCAGAGAGAAGATTTTCTATCAGCTTTTTGTGACACAAAGCACATATTTGTCAAGCATAAGCTGTATTTGTGTTATTGAAGTATATGTTTTTCTTCCCTCTGTCAGCTACACTGGGATAATAAAACACCTCCTTTGAGGAGGATGAAAAAGGAGAATGGTGTAGGATCAGGAAATTCTACAGTGAATAAAAGGATCTGGAAAAATAGAAGGATTCAAGGAGATGTTGACCTCAGCAGAGCCCCAGGCAATATTGTCACTGGGATCAGGGATACTACAAAAGCAGTCCAGCTCCATGATAAGGAGTTCAGGGGGTAAGGAGGCCTGACAAGCAGCAATTATTTTCTCTGATCCTAGTGGTCATTAGGCTCACTACCCAAATCCTATGATGTTTAGAGGAACATTAAGATACAGAGGGATAACTATCTGATAACAAAACCAAAGATACCACAAGACAATAAAACAACAAGCCAATAGCCCTGATGGACATAGATGAAAAAAATCCATACCAAAATGTTTGCGAACTCAACTCAGGCACACATTTAAAGAATCATATACTGTGACCCAATGGGATTTGTCCATAGGATACAAGGATGGCGCAACCTATAAAAATCAATTAATGGGGCTGGGGATGTGGCTCAAGCTGTAGCGCGCTCACCTGGCATGCGCAGAGTGCTGGGTTTGATCCTCAGCACCACATAAAAATAAAATAAAGATGTTGTATCTACCGAAAACTAAAAAATAAATATCAAAAAACTCCCTCTCAAAAAAATCAATTAATATTATATACCACATGAACCAAAAAAGGATAAAATAATATTGACACAATCATCTCAATAGATGCAAAAAAAGTCTTTGGTAAAAAGCACATGTATAAAGACAACATACTCTATATATAAAGATATGAAAAATTGTGCTCTATATGTGTATATGTGTAATAAGAATTTTAATGCATTCTGCTGCCATGTATTTTAAAAAATAAAATCAATAAAAATTTTAAAAATCCAACACTCATTTATGATAGGAAATCTCCAACAAACTAGGAATAGTGGCAATGTGAAAATCCTACAGTCAATATCATATTTGCAAAAAAAAAAAAAAGGAAGAGGAGGAAGAGAAAGAGGAAGAGAAGGAGAAAGAAAGGGAAAAAAGGAAAGGTATAAGATACTTGTACAAAAATCAACTCAAAAATGGATTATAACTTAAACATAAGACATGCAACGAAAACTTACATAAGAAAACATAGGGACAATTTTCATGATATACCTCTTGGAACATTTTTTATTTGCCTTTTTCTTATATACTTATATACATTTTTGATTTGCCTTTTTCTTATATACAAGTGTCCATATACTTGTTAACTATTTGATTTGCATTTTCCTGTGTCCTCTTGGCAAAAATGTCATGGATACAACACCAAAAGCATGGGCAACAAAACAAAAATAGACAAGTGGGACTATCAAATGTAAAAGCTTCTGCATGGCAACAGAAACAACAGAGTGAAAAAGTAACCTACAGAATGGAGCAAAATATTTGCAAACAATGAATCTGAAAAGGATCTAATTTCTAAATCTATAAGAAATTCTTACAGTTCAGCAATAAAGGAATTAAAAAGCCAAGTTTAAAATGGGCTAAGGAGTTGAATTAACACAATTTACCAAAGAAGACGTACAAATATCCAACAAGTATATGGACACAGGAAAATGTAAATCAAAACTATGAGGATGTACCACTACACACCTGGTAGGATGCTATTATCAACGGAAAAAGAGAAGACAAGTATTGACAAGATGGAGGAGAAATTGGAACCTTTGTGCACCATTGGTAACAAATTAACGTAGAGCAAATGCTTTGGAAAACAGTATGGAGGGTCCTCAAAACATTAAAAATAGAACTACCATATGATTCAGTAATCCCACTTTCATTATTTATCTAAAGGAATTGAAATCACAATCTTGCAGCACTAGTCACAATAGCTAAAATGTGGAACAATGTAAATGTCCATGAATGGATGAATGGATTAGAAAATTATAACATATTCATAGAATGGAATATTATTCTGCTTAAGAAACAATGAAACAATACTGATGAACCTGGAGGACACATGGCGACTGTTGCCTGATAATACTTAAGTGAGGTACTTATTTGTCTTATTTTAGTTTTTTTATTAGTGCGTTGTAACTATACATAGTACTGGGATGTGTTGTTACATATTCATACACGCACACAATACAACAATATAACTTGGTCAATTTTATTCCCCAGTACTATCCTTTTCCTTTCCCTTTTCCCTTACCCTGGTAACCTTCTAGTCTACTGTCTCCCTTCTATTTTTATGAGATCTCTCTCCAACTGTTTTTGATCTTTTCTCTTCCACATATGAGAAAAAACATATAGCACTTGAATTTCTGAGTTTGGCTTATTTTACTTAATAAAATGATTCCAAAGATTCCCTCAATTTTCCTGCAAATGATATAATTTCATTCTTCTTTATGGCTGCATAAAACTCTACTGTGTATATATAACATTTTCACATCCATTCATCCATTGATAGATGCCAAAGATGATTCCATAGTCTGCCTCTTGTGAATTACACTGCTAGAAACGTGACCTTATGTGTATCTCTATGGTATGATGATTTTAATTCCTTAGGATAAATATTTAATGCTTTAGGATAAATATTGAGGCTGTATCATATGGTGGTTCCATTCCTAATCTTTTTTGAATACTTTTTTTAGTTATAGTCCGACACAATACCTTTATTTTATTTATTTATTTTTATGTGGTGCTAAGGACCAAATCCAGTGTCTCACACATGCTAGGCGAGCACTCTACCTCTGAGCCACAACTCCAGCCTCCCCCATTCCTAATATTTTGAAGAAACCCCATACTGATTTCCATAGTGGTTACACTAATTTAAGATCCCACTAACAGTGTGAAAATGTTTCTTCTCTCTCTACATTACTCTAGCACTTATTATTATTTGTGTTCTTGATGACTGCCATTCTAATGGTGTGAAATAAAATCTCAGCATTGTTTTGATTTACACTTCCCTAATTGCCAAAGAATTTGAACATTTTTTTATAGATCTATTGGCCATTTGTATCTCTTCTTTTGAGAAGTGTCTGTTTAGTTCATTTGCCTATTTATTGATTGAGTTATTTGTTTTTTTGGTGTGAAGTTTTTTGACTCCTTCTTATATTCTGGATATCAACCCTCTGCTGGAAGAGTAAACAGTGAAGACTTTTTTTTCCCCATTCTGTAGGCTGTCTCTTCATGCCTTTGTTTCCTTTGCTATGCACAAGCTTTTTAATTTGATACCATCCCATTTTCTATTGATTTTATTTTTTGAAATACATGACAGTGGAATGCATTACAATTCTTATTACACATAGAGCACAATTTTTCACATCTTTGCATATAAAGTATGTTCACGCCAATTCATGTCTTTATATATTACTTTGGTTTTTTTGCATTACAATTCTTATTATACATATATACCAAAATTTTTCATAGCTCTGTATATAAAGTATGTTGAAATGGAATTCAAGTCTTAATACATGTACTTTGGATAATGATGTCCATCACATTCCACCATCCTTGCTAATCCCCTGCCCCCTCCCTTTCCCTCCCACCCCTCTTCCCTATCTAGAATTCATCTAATCCTCTCATACTCCCCCTCCCTGCTATCTTCTCTAACACCATCCATTTACCTGCCAATGCCATGATTTTATTCTCTTTTAATGCTGAGTAAAATTCCGTTGTATCTATATGCCACATCAGATATAGCACTAATCTCTAAGGTATATAAAGAACTCAAAAAGCTAAACACTAAAAAAAAAAAAAAACACAAATAACCCAATCAATAAATGGGCCAAGGACCTGAAGAGACACTTCTCAGAAGAGGATATACAATCAATCAACAAATATATAAAAAATGTTTATCATCTCTATCAATCAGAGAAATGTAAATCAAAACTACTTTAAGATATCATCTCACTCCAGTCAGAATGGCAGCAATTATGAAGACAAAAAACAGTAAGTGTTGGCAAGGATGTGGGGAAAAAGGTACACTCATACATTTCTGGTGGGACTGCAGATTGGTGCAGCCAATATGGAGATTCCTTGAAAATCTGGGAATGGAACCACCATTTGACCCAGCTATCCCTCTCCTCAGACTATACCCAAAGGACTTAAAAACAGCATACTACAGGGACACAGCCACATCAATGCCTATAGCAGCACATTTCACAATAGCTAAACTGTGGAGCCAACCTAGATGCCCATCCCATTTACTAATTCTTGTTATTATCTCCTGAGCTTTTGGAGTCCCATTGAGAACTTCTGCTTGTGCCTCTATTTTGGAGTGTTGACCCTACATTTTTCTTTTAGGATTTGCAAAGTTTCTGGTCTAATTTCTATGTCTTTGGCTCATAAGTTGACATTTGTGTAGGGGGAGAGACAGGGATATAGTTTCACAGGGATATAGTTTCATTTTTCTTCATATGGATATCCAGATTTCTCAGCACCATTTAGAAGGCTAAGCTTTTCTCTAACATATTTTCTGGAGCATTTGTCAAGAGGACTGCATTTGTGTGGGTTAGTGTCTCTGTCTTCCGTTCTGTTCCATTGGTCTACGTGTCTGTTTTTATGCCAGTACCATGCAGTTTTTGTTACTATAGTTCTGAAGTATAATTTGAAGTCAGTTTATTATGATGCCTCCAGCATCGCTTTTTTTGCTTAGAATTGCATTGGCTATTCTGGGTCTTTTATTTTCCAAACGAATTTTAGAACTGTTTTGTTTTTCTAATTCTGTGAAGAATGGCATTGATACTTTAATGAGAATTACATTCCATCTGTAGATCACGTTTGATAATATTGCCATTAAGTGAGGCATTTAATATAGTTAGACTCACCGACGCAAAGAATACAGTTTTGTTTGTCAGGATCTGGGATAAACCCAGAGGTAAACACTCTTAATTTTCTTCCAGCTATTTTTAACAGATTATTGACATGGTTGATATCATACTTTATGCACCCTCTGTCTCCTATTTTCATCATAATATTATGGCTAGTGGTGTGCTGGGACTGGCTTGTTCTTGTTCACAACAACCAACACACAACTCTTCCAATTCTGTGTTCAGAGACATCACACTGGTAACTTGAAGTTGGTAAGGTAGAAATGTTGGCACCATGGAAATTGGCAAACACCACCAGTCAGGGATGTTTTGTTTTGCTTTATCAGAGGCTCAGTTGTTAAATGTCATATGCACACTATGATTATATTGTAAGTTTTTTCAAGTCTTGAACTTTTTTTATAAACAAAATTTTAATCATTATGTAGTGATTATTAAAAGTTATAATTTCCAAACATTATATCCAATTTTTCACTATTATAAATAATGCTGTAATGAACATCTTAGTGTAAAAATATTTCCCATTTATTTATTATTTTCGTTAGGATAGATTCCTAGGTCAGAGAATATGAACATGATTTTTCAGGCTTTTGAAATATATTGGAATTTTTTTTCCTGAAAAGTTACACCAATTCTATTCTCACAAATACTATGTGAAAATGTCTATTTCACTCACTTACTTTAAGTATACTTTAACAAAACATATAGAACAGGACACCCAGTCAGAACAAATACTTATGTGTAAGGACTACATAAAAATAAAATTTAAAAATTCCCTAAGTGCCACAAATAAAATTGAGACAAATAAACTAATTTAAAATCTGATATAAACAGTATATATTATGGGTCATTATATTTAACGTATAAATAGTTTGCATAAATCTATAAAACCCACAGATCATAATAAATAAAAGAACCAGGCAGTAGATGTGGTTCAGTGGTAGAGCCTTTGCCTAGCATGTGTGAAGCCTTGGGTTTGATTCCTGGCACCACAAAAAGATAAGTGCTCAAATTCAACAGTGTTCTAATTTACTGCTTCATTCCAACTTTAAGACCTCCCATTATTCAACTCAGAGAACAGGAGCAAGTTGCTCTTTGATTCTCAGGGCTTCCTGGCCAAGTCTCTACGGTATCTAATTATTCAAGCAATGGTCATGAGTGGGACTCGAATTTACTAGAATTTGTTATATTCTACTAGAAACAAATTCCCTCTTTCACTAAAAAAAGCCATGCTTAAAACAACACAGGAGCATGATATAAATAGGTCATGTAGTTTACTAAAAAAGAGGAAAAAAATATTAAGAGGGTGCAACAACAGGCTAAGAAGAATTCCAGCAGAACAGATGGCTCTTCTCTGGTGAAACGGAAGCTCTGTTGATGCTGCCCACCTCCAAGGTTCCTGGAGTGGAGTTCATGTTTTCTTGAAGATTTTTAGATGTTTTCTATAAAGTTCTGGCTCAGGGACTGCAGGAAACTGAAGGGGGGAGCACCAGAGCACCCCTTTGTTCCTGGATGCCAGATTGCTGTCAAGAGTCTGAGCCGTGTGTAGGTTTGAGAAAATTAGTCTTCCTGAAAGTAGAAATCAGAGCCAGAGAGAAACATATTCTGGTTTGCAGCACATTTCATTATGTAAATTGCACGATGCCATTTATATAAGGTTGTAATCAATCACCAAGTGTGTGCTGAGGACCATTCAGCATCAATCTGGGTATACAGGAATGACAGCGAGAAGGCCATGATCCTTGTCTTCGAGAAACTCTGAATCTTTAGGAGACAATTGTCTAGGAATAGAAGCAGAAGTAAAATAATTGGCTAACTTCTGCAGAGAAGGCACACATATTGCTGGAGTCCAGAGACAGGAAGGAGCTCGGCCATAAGAGCATGCTGTAGCAATTCTAGAAAACTTCATGGAATAGCTGGAGATGAGGAAGGGGAGGACCACAGGAACTATCTGTCAGAAACAGGCAGCAGCACCATGTGTTTTGCCCAAAATACAGCATTCTGAACATAATAAAAGTTTCCCAGTCAATGCATGGACTGATCTTACATGATCCCTCCACTGGAATATTAAAAATAAAAAGATACCATTTTTGGATCTAGTCTATTGGGCATCAGTAAGAAATCAGCTTTTCTTTCATTTTATGTATTTGTTGTTTTATTGTGATAAAATATACACCACAAAATTTACCATTTTGAGTGTCCAGTTCAGTGGGGTTAAATACATTCACTTTGTTGTGCAAGCACCACCACTATAGGTCTCCAGAATGTTTTCACCATCCCAAACTAAAACTCGGTACCTGTTAGGTAATAATTCCTCATTTCCTTTTCCCCAACCCCTAGTAACACTCTTCTACTTTCAGTCTCTTTGAATTTGACTCTTCTAGGTTCATCACATAAGTCAAGTCACTCCCTTTTTAAAATTATTATAGTAACTGTCAAGTTCCCAGTAAAAAGCAGATGGAATACTAAATTGGATAATGTAGGAATTATAGTTAATAATTGAATTTAAGAAAGGGAATACAGATTTTTCTTAATGTATCATGGGGTTATCCCAATGAGCCCATTGTAAATTGAAAATATTATTAAGTTGAAATGCTTTTAACACATTTCATCTATCAAGCCTCCCAGCTTAGCAACACAGCACACCATAGTGCATTGGTGGAATCCCTCATAATGGGGTGGCCAAGTAACAGCTTCAGCTCACTGTGCTGCTGGACATCTTGAGAGAGTGTGGTACCACATGTCCCCATCCCAGGAAAAGATCAAAACTCAAAATTCAAGTATGATTTCTACTGAATGTGTATTCCTTTCACATCACCATAGAGTTAAAAAAAAAAAAAAAAAAAAAAACCTTAAGTTGTACCACAAAAAAATGGAGGACCATCTGAACTTGCAAAGATTTGTCCAGATTTAAGGAAATTATAAGGAATGACAGCAAGGATATAAACAACATGACTTCAAGAGCTCTCTACTCTGTTACCAAATCTAGGCCTTTAGGGACAGTGACCAGAACCCCAAACTTGTGGCTGTGTAGAAAGTTTCACTGACAGGAACTGAGGCTTCAGTGCAGGGCTACAGCCAACTCAGAACACTGAATACTTGACCTCTGCTCTCCTCCTAACATTTGACCTCCTACCAATGCTTTCCATTGACTAATCCCCATCAGAGACACCCAGAAGTCAATGGTCCCATTAATGCAGTTCATAGAGGAGTGGCCTCCATGGGTACAGACAGAATGGAGAAAAGTGGGAAGAGTTATCTAGAGTCAAATGAAAACTATCCAGCCCAGTTACTTCCTTTGTCAAGTACAGAGCAAATTAACATGATGGACTAGAGGTTGAATGTGCAATTATTTAAGAAGAGGATGATATTAGAAAAGAGAAGAGAGATATATTTGAAGTTATCAAAGAATAATAAAAAGGATCGAATTATCTGCCAAAAATAAAATGAACACCCCAGGTAGGTCTCCTAGATGGGTTTAGTGCTTTGGCAATGAGTGTAAAGCCCACATTGCATCTGTTGTTTAGCCATAGGCTTCCAGAGGTGAGAGGTTGTAATCCTGTCCACTTTGATCACATCATGTAAGAGAACTGAGACCCAGAAGGAGTTGGTCTCTCTAGCCCTATACTTTACCTCAAACTCCCACTGCTAACAATGTTTATTTAAATCATTGGTTCTCCTGACTCTCCTGCCAGCCCTCAGTTCACCTAACTGTGACTTTGAATTCATCTGTCATTTTTATCAGCATCACCCCCCCAAACCTAGAGAGTCACATAACTTTCCTTACCTTTACTCTCCACATGTGCGGGAGGGCATTTGTCAACCATAAAGCTCCCTATGAATACAAAGGGTGTTGAAATTAATACTCAATATTATGAAGAAATGGAGAAACTCTGGCAGGCATTAGTAGAAACTATACTATAATAATAAATCCAACTAGCTTTAGAAGGATACGAGGGAAGATAGAAAAGATCACTTTGCAAAATCTTAAAGAATCCACCAAGGTTTCCTTGCTCCAGGGACTGGTTGGATTATTGTACTGAGCAAGGAAAGGAGAGGTGACCCCTCAGGAGGGGGAGAGAATGACAGAGAAGAGCAAGAAACTCCTAACAGCAGGGAAGGTCAGTGCCCCGTGAATGGCAGGCCTGGAGAGGACACAGAGAGGAAGAGCCTTCGACCTGTGGGTGCTCAGGGGTCACCAAAGCCTTTCTGGAAGAAAGAGAAGGGAGGACAGGATTTGGAGAAGGCCTCCCAGTGACAGTAAGCACCAGAATCCAGCATTTGCTTATTTCTTTATTTATGCAGTAAATATGGGCAGTCATTGTTGGCCACACTTGCTCCTTCGTACTTCTCTTCCAGAAAGAACAGTGTGTTGGACTTTCTGTTCCCCCATCAAGCATCAGGCTGAAAGGAATATCCCCTGAGTCAACTCCAGGTAGCTGTCTGTTAGACAAAGGCTGGAGCCAGTGCTCAGGAGTCCTAGATCTAGTCTCTGCCCTAGAGGGAATTTCCTTGGGAAATTCTAGAAAGTGTCCTGGACACATGAAGACAACTCCCTGCCTCTGGGCCTCAGTTTCTTTGTGGATAAAATAAATTATTTGGACTAGAGGATCTTTAAGGTTACTTCCATCTCCAGCATTTTATGATTTATGCTTCCCAAGACAGACTCACGGATTCTTTATTTACCTGGACACCTTCTCATCATAACCAACTATTCTTGCATCTCCAAAAGAATATTCAAGCTTTATGTCCCAGCAGTTCCCTGCATTTTATAAACCTCTAAACATGCCACACTCCCTCTCAGAATTTCACACCATCAATTTCTTCTGTCTGGAATGTATACCCTTCCCCCTTCCGCTACCTCCAACCAGGCCAGAAAACCTGCCTCACTCTCCCAAGGCAAACTTAGGTGCTCCTTCCTATTTCCATTTCACCTGTACATTGATGCATTTGCCCACCCAGGGTTGAGCTATGTCCTTGTCTCTTTACCCCTTTACCTTCCCCATGGAACTGTGAGCTCTTTAGGATCAAGGGCTTTACTCCAGTCATCCAGGAAGTCCCAACAAATTAGCCCAGAGCTTAGGTTAGACCTGTTTAATAGCAAACACACAAATGGGGATTTTGTGGTTATGGAGTAGGCATCCTTTCATGTTGCCTGTGATCCTGGACATGAAAACTGGACGGCAGCTGGACCCCTGTAGGTTCTGTGCTTTCACTCTTTACCAGGTCTCTCTCTTCTCCATGGGTCTGCCCCCTTCTTCCCTCCGACTGCCCCTGCCCCTGGGTCTCTATCCCTGGGCTTCCACTTATTCATTATTTCACTCTCACTTCAGCTTGCAAGTGGTCTGTCAATACCCCTGTGACCTCTCCATCTGACCTTTGGGCTTCAGCTGGTACCATAGCCTCAGTCCCTGAGGGTTTCCTAGTTCACATTCTCAACTCAGTAAATGCCATTGTTTCAGGTCCTTTCTGCATCAGATCACTGACAAGCTGTGGATTAACTAGTCTTGATTATTTCAACCAACACCACCCAGAAGGGGGACTCTGTGTAACATTCAGATCTGCAGAGAACCAACATCTTCAGCTGGGCTCCACACAGGGCAGGTCTGACCTCTAGAAAAGATCCATATTGACCTGACAGGTCTGACTTCCACCTGCCCTTCAAGCTAACTCACTACAGAGGACTAGACCACAGATACAGCTTGTAAGCTCCAACCCAAAGAATCAGAATATTGGAAGAAATTTCCAAAGAAGAGGAGGTGTTACCAGATGTTACTGATAGAGACACTGTACTGCTGTGACAAAAAGATCTGACAAGAACAATTAGAGGAGGAAATGTTTATTTGGTGGCTCATGGTTTCAGAGGTCTCATGTTAGAAGGTTGGCTCCATTCCTTGGGGCTTGAGGTGATGCAAAGCATCAAGGCGGAAGGGTGTGGCAAAGGGAAGAGACTCAGGAAATCCTATCAGGAAGCAGAGAGACTCTCCTCACTGTGGACAAAATATATACCTCTAAGGCCCGCCTCCAATGACCCAGGTCCTCCGGCCACACCCTACCTGCCTTCAGTCACTATCAATTAATCCCTACCAGGGTATTAATTCACTGACTAGGTTAAGATTGTCAGAACTCATTTCACCTCTAAACCTTCTTGCATTGCCTCACATGAGCTTTGGGGAGACAGCTCACGTCCAAACCATAACAGATATCATCAGTCCAGGTCGCCATATGTATCACCCAGAGGTCATCCCACACGGAGGGAGCTGCACCCCTGGAACATGCCAGCAGGGCACCTGTCTGTTTTGAAGGGGATCAAATATTTTAATCTTTGACTTCCCTAAATTGCCCTGGAAATGGGCATCAGGCATCTTCTTCAAGCCCAAGGAGACTATGGCCAAATGCAGCTGGAGTGCAGAGGCAGCACAAGTAAGGAGGGGACATCTCCACAGGCTGCCTCTGCTCCCAGACACTGAGCTGATTGGAAGATTGATTTAGAGAGGGCCCTTTGTAATAAATTGTTCCTCTCCTCGCTCACAGCAGGGGGCCAGCTGCTGCGGGCTCTCTCAGCATGGAGGGCACAACTGTGGATTTAGAACTGGAGCAGAGCAGATGGGCGGCCTCTCAGCATCTTGAGGATGGCTGCCAATTTGGGTTTGTGCTGCCATTTGATCTATTTTTTTTTTCCTCCTGATGCTCATATTATGCGATCTGTGGAGCAGCGTGGTGTCTGGGAAAGAGCACTGGACCCGAGGGCCAGGCTGGGACCCAGAGTGCCTTCCCAGCTGTTCTTCATAAACATTCCAGCTCTGGTCCACAGAGTGCCTTGTGCTAACTTCAGGTTCCCCGGCCCCTACCCTGAGAGAGCCCACAGCCCAGAGGGAGGCAGACTAGTAACAATCAGCAGACCAACAGTTGCAAGGCAGAGGTCAACATAGGGCTCAGTTCCTGGGTAGACTGGAGGACCCTCACTTCAGAGAGGGGAAGTGCTTTGCTTTCCAGCGAAGGCTTCTGGGAGGAAGGAATGCCTCAACGGAGAATTGAAAGGTAAATAAAAGAACCTGCCAGCAAACAAAGGCCTAGGCACACACAAAAAGTATTGATACCACATTTTTATTCAATCAGTCTGGACAGGGGCAGAGCAGCACACTGCCTTCCCTTACTCCAGAGTGAACAATGAGGTGACATGCAGCAGGAGGGAATCCTGCAGTGCCGAGTGGGGGCCAGATCATACTGGGCTCCCTGAGTCTGTTCAGACTGCTATAACAAAATGCCTGACATGGTAGCTTCTAAACAATAGAAATTTATTTCTCACAGCTCTGGAGGCTGGGAAGTCCAAGGTCAAAACATCAACAGAATGGGTGTCTGATAAGAGTCCCTTTCCCGGTTCATAGAGGGTCCCAATTCACGGCATCCTCACAGGATGGAAAAGGCAAAAAGCAGCTCTCTAGGGCCACCTATATAATAACACTAGTCTTGCTCCAGAGGGCTGCACTTTCATGACCTGAGCAGCTTCCAAATGCCCCACCTCCTAACACCGTCAGCTGGGGGGTTAGGATTTCACCATATAATTTTGGAGAAGAAACAAACATTCAGATCATGGTGAGGGCTCTGACTGTCATTCTTACTTAAGAGTTTGTACAGTTTGTACAGGGGATCACTAGCTGGATCAAAGGCAAGCCAGTTGCATGTACTGTCTGAGCCTCACTTTCCCACACTGTATAATGGGGATAATAAAAGGTCCCATGCTCACTTTGCAGAGCTGTGGATAGGATTATTTATTCCATCAGTAAGCATTTGTTGAGTATCCCATGTGCATCAGACATATAGGAAGGGTAGAGATGCAGAGATGAATAAGACATTATCATCATCCTTAAAATCTCCACTGTCTAGAATGGAGGAGCCCCCAGGAAAGGCTAATTAATAAATCAATAAATTAAGTATGAATCAAGGCAGATAAGGAACAATAAGGGGAAGGGAATGTGCAGTTGACTTGAAGACAGGCATTGTGCTAGATGTTTCTGAGGATGCCATGCTATTTAGTCGTTCTTGAAGCTCTCGATGGTAAAATGAAAAATGCAGGTACCAGTGTCCCATCCCAAAGGAGTCACCAAATTTCATGGGAGATAGAAACAGTGGTCTAGGACTCTGCTCAGGCTTAGCTGCTTAGCTAGACAAGACTAGAAATAAGAGCCCCTATGAAGATCCAACCTGATTATTTCTTTTTATTCCAAGTGTTTGCCTTCTTCCTCTTAAAAAGAGAATATTCATTTGCTCCCCGGCTCTATGATGAGAGTTTGATTTACAGGAGTTGTGAAGAACTACTTGAATATGCTTTTGAGGCTGGGTGTTTGGGGGTGAAGGCAGTCTCATGCTGAGATACCTGGTGGCAAAATAATTCATGCACAGAGCAGAGATGAATTCTTTTTAAATTAAGATTTTGTTTCATAGAATATTCATCACATTTGAGGCTGTGTTTTTGCATTTTTTCCTTGTCTCATTGCAGACCTGTTATGAAGCAGAACTAGGCAACTGGAACTCTAACCAGAACCACCAATTTAAACAACATCCATCTATTAGTATCATTACTAATGATGATGAAAAATGAAGCAGCCTTTTGCATGTATCCATTTGATCATTCATGCAATCACTCAACAAATGTTTACTGAGCACCTAGCCTCTACTGGGTACCATGCTGTGTTCTAGGAGTAAGGGAAAAAACAAGACAGACAGTTCCTGCCCTCAGAAGGAACCTAGACTCCAAGAAAGGAGACAGACAGTAAAGCAAACAAAAAGGCACATAATTGTGTGATTGCAATTGATATGTTGCATATCATATGCAAATGATGTTATAATTGCTATGATATGAAAGTACAATATATACTCTGAGAACATGATCCAGACAGACCTAACTTAATTAGAATGCTTAGGGAAGTTTTCCTCGAGGTTTGCTGCTTTTAAGCTGTGCTCTAGAGGCTGAGTAGGTGTGAGTTAGGTGAGCAAGGTGATAGTAATCCAGGCAGAAAGAGCAGTGAATTAGCAATTCTGAGGCAGAAGGGAGCTCACCTTGGTTTGAAAGATAGGTAGTAGGACTGTTGAGTAATCAAGAACTGGGGGGGAAATGGTGCTGTGACTGGTGCTAATGGAGCAAGGTAGCGAGGGGAGTGTGAGAGCTAGAAGCAGAATTGGAGGAGTACAGTGAATTACAAGCAGCCAATTACCCCTGTGGCCCACTAGTCAGTGACCAGACCTCATGCCTTATGCCCAAATTCTACCCTCCCTTCAAGGCAGAGCTTCAATATCACATCCATTTACTTTGGGAAATGATGCATTACACAATCTCCCACTTAGAGATTCACCATGCGCATTAGGGTATCAATGGCACTGAGATAACTCTGTAATGAGAGATACATTTATCCCATCATTTCCCAAACACAGGAGACACTATTGTCTCAAAGAAGGCAGTTAAGGAATTGCTTGTTTAGGGGACTGAGTTGTTCAGATTTGGACTCAATTTTGACTATGATATTGAATAGCTGAGTATCTGTGGGCAAATTGTTTCACTACTGTCTCAGAGTTCTCGCCTATGCCATAAGTCTTCTATGAGGATCAAATACATAGCCCATGCAAAGTCTCTGTCTTGGTGCCTGGCATTGAACATAGTAGTTCTTCAGTAAACATTGACCAATGACATTTCATCTGTGCAGAATATAACAGACTACATCATACTTTACAGAATCTTCCTACCATAAATGACTAGGAGATACAAAAATTTCCCAGAACTAAAAACAAGTGTTTCCAATTGAAATTATTCATCACATTCTGAATGCAGAACATGAAAAAAGACTGAAATTGAATCACATCAAGAAATTTCTGAACTCAAAGAACAAAGAGAATATTCCAGTGTTTCCAGAGTGAACAAACAATCATGCACAAAAATTGGAATTAAATCGAGTTTAGACTTCTGGATCTAAGACCAGAGGTGGGATGACAGGGGAGAATTACTTTCAATGTTCTGAGAGAAAATCATTTGCCAACTAAAAATTAATACTTAGACAAACTACCACATAAGCTGAGTAATCAGATGCTCAAAAAACCCATAAAAATATTTTTTGACATATGCCTTTTCTTAGAAAAGTGTTTGAAAGTTAAATTACATCATAGGAAGCAATAGGCTGCTGGAAATGGAGAACACGACAAAAGGGAGTCCCAGAAGGGCTTCCGAGGATGATGGTCAAAAGAGGACCCACATATCAACTGTAGAGCCACCTGGGAAGCAACCCATTGAGACTAGAACAAGAGGACACTTCGTTCCAAAGGGGTAACCTCTATAAATCGTGGAATTAATGTGTTGAGTTTATGAAAATATTACTAATGGGAGAATATCAAAGATAGTGGGACACGGGACAGAATGGAAACTGGAGATCAATCATGCAAATGATAAGTCAAAGCAGTTACTGTTTTCTGAAAAAAAAAAAAGTTTAACACAAAGAGGAGACCCAACTTTGCTCTCTACTATATCTATCAAGTCATAGTAGAAATATTCATGACTTGGGGATCAATGATGGTGGCGTGGAAGAGAAGTAAAGGAAAAGAGAGCGACTCTTCATCTATCACTCAGAAAAGATGCTATGGAAAACTGATAGATCAAGAAATAGCAGTACTGTTTAGCAAGTTGGAGATCAGTACCAGATGTAACAATTAAAAGAGACAGTAAGGCCAGGGATTGGTGTTTTCTAAAATGGTATTATACACTACTTGTCTTTTTCAAATATGTATCTATTACTTTATTAGAAAATGAAACTTAAAAGAATATAAACTATGATTCTATGGTAATTAAAGTTACAATTAGGCAACAATCTAGTGTATGCATGGGAAAGCTGGTATCCAGACTCTACAAGCCTCCACATCCAAGTGCAAGTCCAACTAACCCACCAAAAGCTGCTGGCTGTGGCACAGCGGCACTTCCAATGTCCCTGCTTTCCTCTTCTGTAGAGTGAAGATAAAATAGAAGTCATTTCACACGAGTGCTACAAGATGGCATCAGAGAATACATATCAAGTGCCTGGCACTGGCTTTGGCCCATTGCGATCAGTAATAAATGATAACTGTCATTAAGGAAGGAAGAATAGAAAGAAGAGAGGGAGAAGGATGTGTGCAGCCTGTGTGGTGGGAGGGGACACCATCCGCACAGCCTCCCAAGCAGCGTGTCTTCTGGGCAGGCTGTCCTCTTAGTGACCATCTACTTAAAGGGACTTTGTCAAGGTTGACAGGCTCAATTTAATATACATTAAAAAGAACTTAGCTCGTTTCCTCTGTTCCGAAAAGACTGTCAGAGCTGGAGAGAGGGTCAGCTTCACTGCAAGGTTAAAAGACTCGCTCAAGGAAAACACTCCCATGGTCCAGCGCCTCCCTAATCAGTCCATTTTGTTTTTACAGCATCCAAGTTCCCGTTTGGAAAATGCACTTTGCCACAATCGCATCCTTGAAGGCCCAGGCCTGCCAGGTGCAAGTCATTCTCTGGGCATACTTAGGCACTCCAGGTCCTATTCAGTGTCCCTCCCATGAGGGCTGAGCTGTCAGGATACTTTCTGTAAATGCAGAGTGACCAATGGGGACCAGCCACTCATGCGCCCCAGCACCAATCCCGCAGGAGCTCCGTGGTGCTGAATAAATCAGGCTGCAGGACAAACTAGGAGAGTCTGTGTAGTGGGAAAACACAAAGAGTGGAAATATGGAGCAAATGTGTTGTGAAATGAAGATTAGTATTTGGCCAATTCCAAGCCCTGTGCTGTACCCTGAAGGTTGCCCCACCTAGCCTTTAAGCAAGAACTCAAGCAACATTCACAAGTGGGAAGAATTTCTGGGTGGATTTCAGCTTTTCCACTGCCCTGTTCTATAACCATGAACTAGATCCTCAATCCCCCCTGACTCTCATTTTTGTCAACTCTAAAAATAGGATCACAGTTGTTCTTGCCTTGATGACTTCATGCTCAGAGTTGTCAACATAGGTCTGAAATATATAAAAGCTAAGAATGGTGAGCAGTGGTACCAACCAAAGATCAGATGGCAGTAACCCTCTTTCTGACCTACCCAAGACCAAAGAGAGTCAGGAATATCATAAGTGGTCACTGCAGCAAGCCCAAGCTCAGCAGAGACCACCTTCCTGCTAACCAGCTTTCACATGAACCTCTTGGTTCACATCTTCCTGCCCCTTGCCTTCTTTGGTTTTAGATTTCCCGTGGCTGCTCCTTCCCTTCTTTACCAAGCCAATTTCAATCTCCTTTTCTCATCATCGAATGCTTAACTCTGCATAACCCCTAGATTTTGTAAGCATTCTTTGCTGCAAGCTCAAAACATTTCTCTGGGTCTTTTGACAAGTTACAGCCCAGGCCAAAGCACTGCAATATGGCCACAAGGCTCCTGGTATAAATCAAGGGCTCTTTCATTCTCAGACTGCTGATTGCTGCCCTTCAAAGTATGGTGGCTGGATCTCAGTGACTCTGGTCAGCCTTACAACTCACAATTATCTTGAAGGAATATTTTCTTGCCCAGAGCCTCATTTGGTTTGCAGAGCGACAACCACTATATGACCAGTTCTT
This sequence comes from Ictidomys tridecemlineatus, assembly GCF_052094955.1. NCBI lineage: Eukaryota > Metazoa > Chordata > Mammalia > Rodentia > Sciuridae > Ictidomys > Ictidomys tridecemlineatus. The sequence continues at coordinate 67,264,710 of NC_135480.1, read as the reverse complement.
GATCAAAGATTAGTGAGAATGAGGAGGGAGGAAGACAATGCAGGATGGTTTCAGAAGGAAAGATGAGATGAGAGAGAGGGAAAACGAAGGTTGAGGAACACAGAAAAAGAACAGAAGCAGAAGGCAGGGAGGAGCCAAAAAGGAAGGAGGAGCAGATGAGCGCTTTGCCTTGCCTGGCAGCCTCTGAGTCTTGGATTCTGCTGTTCTGGCATGGCACTGGGATGCAATACAACTGGCCCTGGTTTCAGCTCAGACATAAGATCCAATCCTATGCTGTCATTCCCTCCAGCAAGTCTTTGTAGCCTCCAAACCTCACTGTTCCTATCTGTTAACAGGAATGCCACCACCACTGCTATGCTGGATTGCTTCTGAGATTGAAGGCAAAGCATAAAAAGCAGGGGCACAGAACCCAGTTCAGAGTAAGTGAACAATAAACGGTCATCACCTTGAGGATGATTAGTTTTGAGGGCCAGGGCCACTGAACCCATCACAGGACATTGTGGCTTTTGCAGAACCCACTATGCTGGATTTACTGCTGCTGAGGAATGAGGTGATTTCAACAGGCCCTGCTCATTGTTGCCATTTGGGGAGAGCATCTGCCCTCCAATCAACTTGCCTTTTTTGCTTAACTTCTTTTCATTAATTTTGTTGCTCTCATTAAGGAGAAAAAAAATATATATCAAAAAAATGCAGGCTTCCAAATTAGTACTTGAAAGCAGCTGTAAATTCATAAGCCAAACCATCAGAGAAAGTGCCACCATCTCTGAAAATTGAGCTTACAGTATCTGCATTTCATCAACATGTACACACAAATGTGAGCTTGGGAGCGGGGCGCATGAGCCCTGAGACAGCATGCATACCCACAGGTGGATGTGACATCATAACTTCAAGTCCACTTTGGTCACCCTCATCCTCCAAGGAATCTTTCAAATTTCTAGCTCCTGTGTGCAATTAAGTACATTAAATTGGCTGCTGTAATTGAGTTCAGTTCAATTTCTCACTTCAGACTTGGAAAATTATGTGTAAGAAAAGATTCACATGCCTTTCTAATCAGCCAGAGTTGACGAGAGAAAAAAAAAAAAAAGAAAGAAAGAATGAAAACTTCTGATCACTCAACCATTAAACAAATACCAGCGACAGCACCGGTCTAATTACTAGGTTACTATAGGCTTCTGGTATTTTTAAAAACAACACCCTGAGTCTGAAGGTCTCCACACTCCAGAAGCCAATGCCTTCTCCCCTTTGTCTCAGCTTCTGCACAAGTTTCAGTAGACCCAGCCACCTCTGGTGATTCCCCTCTACAAGACATCATGCATCCTAGTACCATCAGCTCCTGAGCTCTTCATGGCAGCCATTTAAAATACAGAGGAAGTGCTCACAGCAGCATTATTCTCAATAGGCAAAAGTGGAAACAAGCTGAAAGACCACTGACAGATGAATGCATAAGTTAAGTGTAAGATGCACACATGAACATACCCTGGAATATTATGCAGGATATGACACATGCTACAACATGGATGAAACTTGGAAATAGTATGTCAAGTGGAAGAAACAAGACACAAAGGATCACATATTGTTTGATTCCACTTACACAAAATATCTAGAATAAGTAAATTCTTAGGAACAGAAATAAATTTGGGGTTGCCAAGGGCTGCGGGGAAAGATAAATGAGAAATTCTTACTAAATGGATATAGAGTTTCTGTTTGAGGTGATGAAAAAAAAATTGGAAATTGCTCTTGGGCTGTTAGTTTGGTGTGTGAATAGCTGTTCAACTCGGTATCTCTGTGGGCAGAGATCCCCAGAGTAGCTCACTCAGCTCCATCTTACTCTGCTCTCCCCCCCCCCCAATAATTTTGGAAATATTCATATAGTTATACAACATGTGAATATAATTAATAACATTGAAGTATACATGGAAAAAGGGCTAAAGGGGCACTTTTATGATACACACACACACAATAAAAGAAAAACATTTTATAAAAATACAAAGGAAGAAACTAAAGTTTAGTATAGTTTCAGCTAAGATTTGATTGGCTGTAATGTCAAAAAAAAGCAGCCCAACTGACTTATGAAAAGGGGGACTTTACTGGCTCTGGTAAACTGAGCATTGTAGGGGCAGATCTGGCTTCAGAACTTGTACCAGCACTTTTCCCCGTGCCCTTCTGGATTCCCTTGCAGTTTTTCTTCTGCCTGCATTGTTTTGAGAGCCTACAATGCCTGGGCTCCAGTAAGTTATGGGTTTGGCCAATGGAAAAAAACAACAGAAATATGGGGGGAGGAATGAAGTGAAGTCAGGGTGTTTATCCTCTGGCTACCTTCCTACAGGGTCACTTCAGGCTGGCTGTATTTTTCAAAGTGCCCTCTCTATATGACCCTCCCCTTGTAGGATCTGGTAGCTAGTCTCTCCCATCCCTTTGGACTTAGATGTGATAATAGCTCCATTGTTATTGGCCCTAAGTCGCTGCAGTATTTTTGCACTCTGTGGTTGAGCAGTCTACTCCCCTGCCCTCAGTGAAGAGTTCCTTTATTAAACCTTCCTCATATTATCTAGTTCAAGTTTTCCTGTTGGATTCTGACTCTAATGAGATTTTTCATGATAATTCCCACTGGAGCCTCAACTCTGCATCTCTTGGCTACATCTTTTGCTTGGCTCCATTCTATTTAAGCTTCAGAGTGACAACAATAGCAACAGTGCCTGTAATTCTCTTAGTTGCAGAACCTATAGGGGAAAAAAAAATCAGATTCTCATTCCCAAAAGCAACATCAAAATCCTCATTTCCCCCTACTGGTTCTTATTGTGCCCTCCCTGAGTCCATTATGGTGGCCAGATGAAGGCTCCATGCTACTGACTTGGGCCATAAGTTCCACATTAGATAAACAGTGTGGAAGAGAGCAGTTTCCCAGGGGAAAGGTAAGGGACCGTTACCCAAAAAGAAGGTAAATGGAAGCCATTTTTTGCAAAAACCAAAACTGCACAAGAGTCACCTTCTCACAGCTCTCAGGGATTCTAACCCAGCTTGCCTGCCTTCAAGCCTTCACTCTTTCCAGTGTTCAACTTTTCCCAGGAAAACAGGCAGAAAGCTGAGTCTAGGCTCAAGATGGAGGCTCATGTAAGCATTCCAGCAGAAGTAATTATAAGAACCATGCCAGGGAGGAGATGGGGCAGCCCATGCTAAGTTAGAGAAGGAGCAAGGAATGAAAGAAGCACCATTCTCCAGGTCATCCAAGCATGACTGCTCTATCATCTTAAAATCCCAGGACATGGAAGAGTGCGTCACAGTCATCTGCCACAAAAATGAGGCAGAGTAGAATATGATGGATGGAAGGAACAAATCTAGCAAGAACATTGGCAGGAAGTTATGTTTGGCAGGTAAATGGTGACCTCTGGAAGCTAGGACAACGGCTGGACTTCAGGGCCAAGCATTCAGTAACCAGCAAGGAGCTTGCCACAGAAGTGCAGGTGAGGTAGCAGGACTCGAGCCAGCCCCAACAGGGCACTGCGCCTGGAAAGCTAAGCTTTAAGGCAACAGCCAGACTCATTGCAATATTTATTTCATTGGTACTAATCAGGAACAATTAAAGTCTTTTAGAAAATATTGCTTGAGCACCTGGCTCTAGGCCAGGAACTAAGCATACAATGACAGGTAGTACCCTGCAGGACTGCTTTGTGGGAACAGAGTCAGCAGGGCATTTGGTGCTGTGATTCAGTAAGTTCAGGGGATTGGATCACTGAGGTGGGCACCTGACTCTCTGCAGCTGGTCATGAAAGGCTCCTGAGAGGACCCTTATCAAATTATACAATACATAAATCCCATCAGTTAAACGGGGTACCCCTGCAGGAGTTATTTCTTGAACACTGTTATCCCCAAACTGAGTGTCTCTCCCTTGAAGTCACACAGCACCTATGTGATCCCACAAATTAGGAGTCCCCCACCCCTTAAGTAAACATTTACGGGGCTTGACTACGTGCCAGGGATGATGAGTAAAACTTTCACACACTCTTTAGCGTTATCTGTCCCCTGTGTTGGTCATCCCCAGCCCCCACCCACTCCACTATGAGAGGCTCTGGAGCAAAGACCATGGCATATGATCCCCTAGTGCATAACATAGAGCTTAAGAAACAGCACTAAGAATGACTGAGTGAAAATGTGAATGAAAGAAGGAATCAATAAGCTAGATCTCTTCCATCCTAAAACACTACAAAATGCTTTAAATGCTAAAGCACAGATGGTCTTTGTGAGGGACCAGGGAACATGAAGAGGTGCCTGACTTGATCCAGAAAAGGCTTCTTAGAAAAGATGATTCTGTGGCTTCCAGATAATCACCACTGCCAGACACCTTCTTTATCCATCCTGGAAACACAGAGATCTTCGGGTCTGGTTCTTGATAGAGCCAAAAATTCTGCTTTCTTTAGGCAAACTTACAGACCCAAGGGACCAGCAGAGCCCCTTCCAGAACACCCACTTTTGCAGGGGAGAATTACCTCTTTAGTTCTCTTTAATTTTATCCTCCCTTTTCTTTCAATTATAAAGAATTAAATAATCATTATGAAAAATTAGAAAAATTCAAACAAATTTCTTCCCATTTGAGAGTCCAAGCACTATTATCATGTAAGTGTATTTCTTCCCAGGATATTTCTTAAGCGTATTTTTTATCTTTACATTATATTATTGATACTTTTTTCTAAAATTTGTTCTGCTTGATTTTGCTTAACATTACATCATAAGCATCTAACCATACCATGAAAATGCCTTCATAAACATCATTTTAAATTGCTACAGAATGTTCTATCTCATATAGATGAGTCACAATTTACATAACCAATCCCAGATCAGACATTTAGGTTATTTCCACTATTCGTTATTATAATAAGCAGCCCTGTGTTAAACATGGCTTGTATATAAAGCTATCTTTGCATTTCTGATAAGTTCCTTAGATTTATGAAAGCAGAATTACTGGGTCAAAAGGCATGAACAGTTTTCAGGCTCCCATTATTCAGGATCAGGTTATTTTCCAAGTGATGTTGCCCCAGAGTGGACGCCAACAACAGAGCATAAGAAAACTCTTTCTGCATTGGTCACTTTGTTTTATGTACTCTCTCCTTCTCTTTGCCCATTTACTCTGTTACTCCTTTCTCTTCGTATAAAGCTATCTTCCAGGTCAGAAAAATCTGGGGAAGAAATGGATGGCAGGGTACATTGATTGCAGTTAGATTCTTCTCATCCTACTCAGCAAGGGAAAGCAAAGCCCTAGGATTCTAATTAAACTCCATGCTGCAAGAATTTGATCCCTAAATTACTCTGAGCTCAGGGCCAGGCTCTCATGGGAGAGGGCAGGGACTATTCAGGTGATTGACAGCAGCTGCATTCAATCGTGCACGGAGGAAATAGTCTGGGGCTGTGAGGAGTGGTGGAAACATTCTGGACGGGAGGTCCCTTGACTTCCCATTAGCTCAGGAGCAGAGAGTGAAGGTGCCCACTAGATATGCAGAAAATTGTTTAATTGGCATTGAAAGGGCCTGAATCAAATATCTACATGACACTTGACTGAGTTTAGGTTCAAGTACAAGCCTACTTAGGACAGGAGAGGTCAGTTCACATCTAGCTCAGAAACTCATCTTTGATTAGAGACTTGAGTTTGGAAATCACAGCCAACAGAAGCAGAGCTCAGAAGGAAGGCAAGAAGCTGCTGAAATCAGAGATGGTTAGAGCAAACACTTTGGTTACAAATGAACAGAGGACTCTGAAAGAACTGTGTCCATGGTGCCAAGGATTTAGTAGCAGAGGCAAAGTGGAAACCAGATCCCTTGACTCCTGTCCAATGCTCTTTCTGATATAATGTTCTGCCTATATTTTATTCAAAGGAAGTTGGTCAGTTGGGTTTTTGTAGAAATGTAGCTATAACAAATGCCAGATTGTATAGAGAGAATAGTTCCCAAGGAATGTTACCTTCCCCAATGGGTTGCACTCTCCCTTGCCCCTCCAAGTTACATCGCCCAGTGAGATGCAGGATATTTTACATACATGAGGCTATGTTTCTGAAATTCAGTTTCCCTTGAATACCAGTCTTATGACCCTCCTTTCCCTTCATTGTCCCCACCCCCATATTAGACATATGCTTCAGAAATAAGAGCACAGTCAACCTAGCCCAAGCAAAAATGCCAGACTGATTCTTCTGAAGACCTTTATAGCAAAGTGGAACCTGCTTAGTGGAAAGTGATCTCAAGCACTGGCAGACTCATTGGAGGACTGGAAAAACTATCAGGAGAACCGAAGGAGCATATCCAAGCCCAGGCTCTTCTATTTTATACATACCACTGTTTCCAGCCTCAGTTTCTTGATCTTTAAATTAGACAGGATACTACTTCTTCTGTGTGTCTCTGAAGAGTCATTATTGGGATGAGCTAAGATAATGTGTATGCTTAGATAATGTGGTCTCCTTGTAAACTCCAGAACACTCTCCAAACATAAGCCAGGAATGTATTGAAATGAGAAGGTATACAGAAGCTGCCAGTCACCTGTCCCGCCCCTGCTCTGGAGATCTGAGATCTTCCCAAGCCACTTTGTGGCAGCTGATCCCTTAGAGGAGTGGTTTCCAACATTTTTTTTTTATGCAAGTACAGAATCCTTATTTATAAAGAAATATATCATGGGACCCCTCCAAGTATAAATTTTATAATAGTAGTATTGCTTTTATTATGTTGGACTAGAAGGTAGGAAGATAGAACAAAGTCATTGTCCTTAACTTATCAGGTACCAACTCACACACACACACACAAAAAAAAAAAAAATATTTGTCCATTTATTTTGAAGTCACTAACACTCCTCTAAGGACTGCTGAAGCAAAAAAAAAAAATGCAGAGTTAGAATGATCTAGGCACTATGCCATGAACTCTGTAGAGGTCAAGTGGGTAAATCCTCATCTTCTCAGTACTTGGATCCTGAAGGACCTGTGTCTGTCCCCCATCCTTGGGGGAACTGGGAAGGCCTTAGCCAGTTCTGGATGCTCCCACTTAGGCAAAGAAGAGCCTCTTTGACAGCCCAGGAGGACTTCCTTTACTTCTTTTTTCTTCTTTTTTCTTTTGGTACCAGTATTAAATCCAAGGGCATTTGACCACTGAGCCACATTCCTTCCCAGCACTTTTTATTTTTATTTTTGATACAGAGTCTTGCTAAATGTCTGAGGCTAGCTTTCAATTTTCAATCCTCCAAGCCACTGGGATTATGGGCATGTGCCACCATACCTGGCTCTTTCATACTTTTAACCAATGGGTGCTTTGTCATTCATTAGACATTCAATGAGTTGAGAGCGAACAATTAGAAAGACTTTCAAAAAGTAGCCATGGTTCTTATCCACAGTATAAGGCAGGTTCCTATAGAGGTAAGAATTCAATGTTCAAATATAGAGAAATCCAGTTTCGATTTGTTATGGTTTGGATGTGAGGTGTCCCCCAAAAGCTCACATGTGAGAGGATGCAAGAAGGTTCAGAGGAGAAATGATTGGGTTGTAAGAGTCTTAATCCAATCAATGAATTAATCCCCTGATAGGAATTAAGTGAGTTGGTGGCAGGGTGTGGCTGGAGGAGGTGGGAATTGGGGCGTCGCTTTGAGGTATATATTTGTATCTGGCCAGTGGAGTCACTCTCTCTGCTTTCTGATCATCATATAAGCTGCTTCCTTCTACCACACTCTTCCACCATGATGCTCCACCTCACCTCGAGCCTGAGTAATGGAGCCAACCTCCTATGGACTAAGACCTCTGAAACCTTTCCTCCTTTACAGTTGTTCTGGTTGGCTACTTTAGTCATAGCAGTGAAAAGCTAACTAAAACAACTCCTACTGTCTGGCTAATGCTGACAGGACTGGAAAAATCCTAATCCCTTCATTGCTTCAGGCTTCTGTTTCCTCAATTGTAAAAAATACCAACCCCCCACCCCCAGAGTTGCATGTTGTGAAGACAGTGGAGCCCCAGACCCCAGAGCCATAGTCAGGGGATTCTCTCAGAGGCCTGCCAAGTAAGTACATGTTTGTTTGTGGTGTTAATGTCTCTCTCACCAACTAAACTGTAAACTGCATCAAGAAAAAGACTGGACCAGGCGTGTTCATCACTGTGTCCCTGGACCCTAGCATAGTCCAGACTGAGAACATCCTCCACGTATGTTAAAGGAATGAGTGAAGGGCTTAGAACCGTCTGAGCACTATGCCAAGAACTTTGTCTGGATCCACTAGATACATCCTCACATACCTCATCTCATAATCTTTTTTCTTCATGGATGAGAAACCCAAAACTAATGAAAGTTAAACAAATTATCCTAGACTAAATATCCAATAAGTGACTGAGACTGCAATTAAGAACCCTGATCTAACTTATTTCAAGGTTCTGCTTTACCCACCACACATAACAGCCCAGTGGATTGGGCAGCACTTAGTCCTTCCCCAAATCCTGGAGAAGGACATAAGGTCTCCAGGCAGAAAGGGTAAGTTGGAAAGAAGCAGACATGTTCAAAGACCATCATGTGGACCAGGGGGGTCTATGAAGTAAGGAGCCTGAAAGAGGTTAAAGTCAGTTCATGGGTTGAGCCCACCAAGCTCCAGGTATGGAATTTGTCTGGTGGCATTAAAGGGTCTTTGGAGAGATTTAATAGGACAGTGTCACCATAAGTTTTGGAAGGAAAACTCTGGCAGAAAGGTGGCGGAGGTATGGAAATGGAGAGATTCCCATAGAGAATCACTTAGGCTGAGGCAAGGTTATCACCTCCAGATTCCCCTCTGCCACCTGCCACCAAATGAGCCTGAATAAGTGGTCTCCCCTCTCTGGGTTTCAGTCTTGTCATTTGTATGGTGGGGATGATGGAGTGCCTGCCTCACAGGCTGCTGTGGGAGGTGCATTGTATGAGGCGCACCAAGTACCTGACACTCAGGAGATTGATTTTATTATGTTAAAAGAGGTGGAGAGAGATGATTGGTATTGGAGGCATTTGAAAAATATAATTACAAATTGTAACTCCTACTTGGAGGGAAGAGAAAGGAAAACGGTCAAAAGGTCCTGGGTATTGTAAGAAATGGTGATATCATCGGGAAGAATGTGGAATTAGACTCCTGCCCTTCCAGAACCCTGGATCAAACTGTTCTCATGTCAGAAAGTCCCTTGCTTACCCTGCACCCCCATGGCCATGAGCTAGGCATTCTGAAACATGGCTTAATTCTGTCTCACTCCACACCAGGATTTATGTTCTACATCACTAACGTGATATTGAAAAAAAAAAATCAAGAAAATCTTCATGTTATTTTTCTACTGCTATTTATAAAGATTATTAATCATAACTAATATTTGTATAGTGCATTCCAGTTTACAGAACATTTTCATCTATATTGTTGTATCAGAGATAAAAGAAAATTCATCAAATGTAACTGGTCTATTGAACAGTCTGAACTCAGCAGGGCACAAATACAAACAAGTTTTACTTTTTCTCTGATCAGCACCTTTAACCATACCACATGGTCAAATCTCCCTTTCTCTCCCACTAATGACACTTGGGGCAGATCCCATACTTTTCTGGTTGCTTGTGGTCTAAAAGTGTGCATCTTAGCTTGCAACTTCAGTCTCATATTCCTATTGGATAGTTATCACCTCCTCTCTGCACAAAAGCTAGCCAGGCCTTGACCTAAGCAACTTGTCATGCAGATAAGGAGAAGGTGAGCATGCATATAACCTGAAGCAGGAACAAAGGAAAGAAGCCTTTACTACTTGTGTGGGTTATGTTGTGAGCTTCTCAGACTAAGCACAATGTCCTTCAGATGGTAGATATTGAAACCCCAGTGCTCTTGTAGAGACACAAGTTCTGCAGGTACCTGGCAGGGGCAGCCCTCTGAGGAGGGAGAGTGCAAGCTCACACCTTAACCAACCTCTTCCAGACCTATCTGCTGCTCCAGCTCCCATCCAGTGAGGCCCATTTCATGGCCACTTCCAGTCTTCACCCCCAGCAGCCAGTCTTCCTGGACAAAGCATAGAAAATGCCCCTTGATTGGCTATTTTCCATGGACACCCTTAACTCCCATGAAACTCACCTTTCCTGGCCATTCCATACACGGAGTACAGGATGCCGCAGTGCTACCTTCTCTCCATTCTACCATCTCTCTGCCATCATCTGCACTTATGTCCAGATAGGCTTGCTGTATACCAGTAGTTGACTGTACAAGTACACCAATAGGGAAAGGAGAAACTTGTCTCCCCTTCCTGCTTATAGAAAGAGTCTTGCTTCATTAAGAGTCTCTACGGAGGATCCTTTCAGTCTGCTTGTGGGCCAGGCTAATGACTTACAATTGAAGGATTTCCCTGTGTCTCCTAGTGCCCTGTTTAAACAACTTGCAGCGTGAGTGGGGGATGCAGTCAGGGCTGGAATGCCCCAAACATTCCTCAGCCCGTGGTCTCTAGCTTTGAGCTCTTGGAGCCAACTTCCCCCTCCTCCGACTAGTCACCTACACTACAAGTATAAATGATCTTTCCCTTTCTACCCTTCCCCTCTTCTAAAATAGAAGAATTCTAGTTTGAAGTGTTATTTCCAGAACCCTCCTTTGTGGGGGGCAAAGCTGGGAAAGGCATGAATGGGAGCAAAGAGACACTAGAGAGTTTGCACACACTTTTTATGAGAGTCTAAGCACAATTGATGTCCAGAAGGAGCAAGCCTGACATGTGGAAAATGTTAATCAATAGAATGATGGAGAAAGCAACGTTGGAATAGTTTGTGGTATGTCATGAAAATGCTCTATGTATTTGAGAGAGTGTATTGTATAAAATTAAGTCTCTTGTCAATGACTTTGAATGTCATTTGGAAACATGACACTAACATGAGGTCAAGTTCACAAACCTGAACTCTGGAATATTGATTTATGAATCCCATTTCTAAAACACGGAAACTGAGGCATAAAGAGGTTAAGAGAAATTCCCAGAACCACAAGTCAATAGAAAGTAGATCACAGACTCATACTCTTGTGTTGATCTAACTTTAAATACATGTTATATTTTTGCTATGCAATATTGAAGAGAACACCATGACTTATAAATTTTATCAAAATTGGAACTGTAAGAGGGATATGCCTCCAAAAGTAGAATGAATCAGACATTATTACCCTATGTGCATATATGACTATATAACCAGTGTGATTCTACATCTTGCACATCCAAGAGAAAAAGAACTTATACTCCATTTATGTAAGATGTGTCAAACTGCATTCTACTGTCATGTATAACCAATTAGAACAAATTTTAAAAAACAGGAAATAAAAAGGTGATAATGTATATAGACTGACATCAGCACATCAGCGGTTCTCCAAAATCCACTTCTATAAGCTGAAGTTGGGGAGTACCCTGAAAGTCACGTTGAGGAAACAAGCAGTTATAGCCCCCTCCCCCAAAGATGCCCCCTATTCTCACCCCACATATCAGAACTCAAAGAGTTTAGTCATAGTTACCAGGACAAGGCCTCTGCCTCTGGCAAGACCACCCAAGAGCCTGCAGAGAGACAAAAAAGCCTTTCTATGCAAAAGTGGAATCTCAGACTTCATCTCTAAATATTGGCACTCAGAGAGTAGAGAGGGGTGGCAGTCTCCGAATTTGAATGTCACACTATTCCACAAAAGGAGACAATTTGAGGGAGCAAAAGGAGATGATTGAATGCAACTGCTTCCCAAGAAAATAAAACAATCAAGAGCTCATCAAGGTGTCTTGAGCTGTGAGGAGCCATTAAAAGCTGAAGCCTCTCTCAAAACCCACATCCCATGACTGGAGACTGTGTTGCTGTTTCTCAGGCTGCAGGGTCCACCCACATGGCATTGTAGGGATCTTGCCTCCAAATTGCTTTCATGTCTTGGCCTAAACAAGATCCCACTCTGGGCTGGAGAACATTTTGTTAATTGCTTTTATTTTTTAAATACATGACGGCAGAATGCATCACAATTCTTATTACACATATAGAACACAATTTTCATATCTCTTTATAAAAAGTATGTTCACACCAATTTGTGTCTTCATACATGTACTTTGGATAATGATGTCCATCACATTCCACCATCATTGCTAACCCCTGTCCCCTCCCTTCCCTTCCCACCATTCTACCCTATCTAGAGTTCAATGCAACATTCAAGTTCTGTCTCAGACCTTGAGAAATATCAAGGCCCATACAGGCTCATCCAATGCTTCTTTTTTTAATTTTATTTCTAATTTAAGCAGCAAAAGTACATGGCTATACAATATATGTGCACATAATTAAAATATTTAAAATGTGTTAATATCTACTCTCCATTAAAAGATTACTGTTTTCTGTATTTTTTATCTGGTGTTTTTCTTTTTGTTTTTTGTTGAATATACTATATACCAGACACTTTACTGTCTATCATTTGATCCTTATGATCAACTTGGGTGTCAGGAATTTGATCCCTAGTTTATAGGTGGAGGAACTAGAAACCATAGTGCACTGGGATCTTTCCCAGGTCTCTCATCTCATAAATCCACGAGACTGATGCTCTAATAGAAGTGGGAGATGTTATCACAGCATTCTCACATGTGACAGCCCTTAGCAATTTATGAAGTTCAGGTACCCCAATATCAAGTGCACAGGTAGGATGAGAAGGGCCAGAATATTTTCAGTTCTATGAAGTGAGATGGGGAAGCAGGACATTGCTTTGGTTTGTTAGAGCATGGTTAAGGAAATTTTTTTTAATGTAGAAATGGAACCAAGATCTCAAGAGAAAACATATTCACAATCCATTCTCCCACTCCTTACCTCCATCTGGATTTGGAGAAAATCACAATAAAACAACAACCTTTTAACTGGACAAGACTCTGTGCAGTTTTCTCATGTGTTTCCACATGCATGACACATTGAGTCTTCATGTCAATCATGACCCCCCAACACACACACACATTAAAAAAAGCAAGCCTGGATGAATGGCTGCAGTTTCCATATGTGTCTCAGAGACTTGAAACACCTTGTCCAAGATCTCATGCTGACTTGTAGAGCTTGAGACAGCTGCAGAGGCTGGCTGTTTGTCATCATTATATTGTTTTGTTTTTCTGTGATTATGGGAAAATTTGCTCACATGGTTTCCAACTGGAAACTTTTGATTATCTCAGAAAAATCTCTAAGTCTTCCATGATCCCTGACTACTTCTAACATTCTGCTATTTTCCTTGACCCAATCTAATCCAAGTTCTAGAATTTTCTAGCAGTGCATGCTTCCCCATACATATTGTATGATTACATATGCTTTTAATGCCTTTGCATCTGATGTTTTTCTTCTTGGGAGGACCACCAATGTCCCTAGACTGCCTAGAACACCTCTGTACTTTGAAGACTCAGCTCACTCATCTGCTCTTCTGGGCAGCCTCTTCCTTCTCTTCAGATGGACTTACTGTTAGAAGTTCTTTGGTTTTTCGGAGTTTTTGTTGTTGTTGTTGTTGTTGTTTTAGATGAAATTTAACTGCCTGTAGATTCACTCATCAATCTCTTGGGAAACACATTTAATAAGACTATGCCTTTCTCCCCCCGCATGCTTCAGTAGTGGAAGGCCCCAGTATTTCTTCCCTACAAGCATCTGCTCTTTGGATCCAGATTTTATTTCCTTTCAGCTGGACACAGGACATAGATTCAAGTCCCTTATCCTCCTGGTCAGTCTTTAGGGCACATGCTAAATTATTGTAGCATTTGTAAAGAAGGAAAAGAATATCCCAGAGGTGACCTGACCAGGATGCAAAGTTGGAACCAATAAGAAACAACTATGTATTGAGCTGCATCTGGCATTCTGCCAGCTGCTTTATCAATATTTTTTCATTTTAATCCTCATTAAAAATAAAATAGTATTATCTCCCATTTGCCTATAGGGAAATTGAAGCTCAGACAGATTAAATGACTTGCCTAAGGACTCACAGCTGGTAGGCAGAAGAGCAGGAATACAAACTTTGATCTGAACAACACCAAACCCATGCTTTTTCCACTATAATATCAGGATTGCTTCTCTTCCTCTAAATATTGCATTTCAATTAATTCAGCTACCCAAGGGAGTCAAATAGAAAAGACACAGCTTCTTTGCTCTGCTGAGTATCTCATGATCATCTTGAAATTTTTAGAATCAAGATAATTTTCTGCTTTGTGAAGGTCAAAACTGTGATCTTAGTTCCCCTCTTCAAGAAAATTAAAATAATTGGTGTTTCCCATCTCATCTGCTCTTCTGCATCTCTGTTATTGTGCCAGTTGCTGAACAAACATGCCACCTAAAATAGTCACATCTTCACCATTCTCCATCTGTTTTATTGGTTTCCTTAAATAAAATATTGCTGCAATGAATAATATCATCTAATTGTAAATGTGCACATCACAGCTCACTGCTTCAAGTGGCTTCCCAGAGGGTTCTGATAGGGACCATAGACCTCAATGGCTCTCAAAAGTGTCATGAAGTCACTTGGATAGGGTCCACAGTCCACCTCTCAGCCATGCAAAACACTGATATCATGAATGTCCCCCAATGTCTATTGTAGCCAACATCACCTATATTCAAACAACAGGGTTCAGAAGCACCAGATCCAGGCAGGCACTCTCTGCTGTGATAGAGCCACCTATCTGAAGGCTGAAGTGTTGGTTAAGTAAAAGATTAGTTGAATATAAGTGTGAATGGCTGGAAGGTAGACAAGACGGGAAGTGGATGAACAGTTGGGTGGTTGGATAGATAAATAGAAATATAGGATGAATAAGAAAGAGAGGAAGGAAGAAGAGAAGGGAAAGAATAAAATGGATCAGACCAAAGATATGATACTCATAACAAATAACTTCAGCTATGAAATTTCTAAGGACCATTTGATAATGTCAGTAATATCAGAAGACCTTGAATACTTACTGTGATGCCAGATAATGTGCGAGCATACTACCAAACTATCTAGTTACCAGACTCTTCACAAGTACCATTATTGCTTATATTCAAATGTAGTTGCAAAAATTCATAGAATAGGCCATCATATGTTTCCTTCTTCATATCCACTCTGATCCTGCTCTATCATTGCAGGTAACACAGAACAGGTCCCTTTTCACAGCTCTCCTATGTTTGAATGAAAGTCTATGGACATTGACTGAGATCTCATGCTACCCAAGGAACTATATTTGATATTTGAGAGTTAGGGGTGAATATGACCTAGTCTCAGAATACTCAGAGTGAAGCAGTATAGAGAAATAAGTAAATTTACAGATTTCACTGTGATTTGTTAAATGGAAACACACCAAGGATATTGCAGGTTTCAAGAGAAGATATGAGGGGAATCCCTTAACTGTACACCTACCCTGCTGCTTCCTCTTTAGGAAAGAACTTCCTATGCCTTTTTATTTTTTTTATTTTTTTTTCCTATGCCTTTTTAACTATCCTTTTCCAGGCTGCCTACCAACCTAGTCATCCTCTGGGTAGCTCTGGTTTGTCTATGACTTTCTCAGAATGTGATTTCTGGGAAAGTCTAAAGGGGAAGGAGAGAGAATGGACAAGCCCCTCCTGCTCACCCTCATCCCTAATTGATAGAGTAAAATGGAACCTAAGAAGACCAAAGGGATTTGGAATTCTCCTAGATCTTAGGCTGGTTTGGTTTGAGCTTATACTAATGGCCTCAACAGCCAGCTTTCTGTACTCTACTTTTTGGGAAACTGAAAGAGCAAATAAGAGCATATGGATTTTCTTTGCCCTTTCATTTGGTCCATTTCTATTTTAGATAAGATTTTTAAAAAATTTTCTAACCCAAATATGACCTAGTGAAAGGTGCTATATTCAAATCGATACTAAGTAAATTCACTCTACCCTGTAATGATGAGTTGTTAACAATGACACATTTTTAGAAAATGGAAAGATTGACCATACATTCCCAATTAGTGGATGATATCTGAAATCTACAGCTGCACTTCTCCACATTATTAAATAAGATGAAAGTGAAGGCACAATTGTTTCAATGCATGTCAACAGATGTCATATTTTTCACACAGTTTATGGATCGTGTATTCATAAAAGGTGTGGTGAGTCATCTCCTGAAACCTGAAATTTAAACAGTATCATGATAATATTTCTCACTTGTCTGTGTTCCCTGAGAATCTTTCAAAAGTGGCCTAATTTTTCTTCCTTTCTGAAGTTTTTCTGGATCAGTGGTTCTCAAAGTATAGTCTATAGACCAGTAGCCTCAGCATCCCCTGGGAATTTGCCAGAGGCGCACATGCTTGAGCCCTACTGATCTGGAGGTGGGGCCAGCAATCTGTGCTTTAGCAAATCTTCCAGGTGATGCTGAGGAAAGCATGTGTCAGGAGAGCCACTGTGCTAAAGTGATGAGCCCCTGGGCAGTAATCAGTTCAATTCTAACCACAAACACTCATAGAGAACTTACTCTGAGGCAAGAACTGAACTAGGCACTGGATGAAGATTTGTAGATTTGAATAAAACACAGAGCTTGTCTTTAAGGAACAGTCCAATAAAACTTACAAATATGTCTAAAGCAAAGAGGCGAATTGTATAGTTCTGTACTGCTTGACCAGAGAAAGTGGAGACTCTCTCTCTCTGGAACTCAAAACATTATATATATCCAGAGAATCAGATTCAGAAAGTCTGGGATGGATTCCAGGAACTTTACCATAGTTGAGAACAATGTGTTACAGCAAAGAGCTCAGGTCTGGAGCAAGACTGTGCTGGGGTAAACCTTACCTCTGCCAATTATTAACTGTACAACCTTGGAAAAGTTGCACATTCTGCTCGGAAAGAAGGTATAGTACACTGACCACCAGCACACTCTGAAGCCCTGTAACCTGGGCTTTACTTCACTCTCAAACTAGTTCTGTGAACTTTGGCAAGCTATTTTAGTTCTCTGGGCCTCAGTCTTCCTGTCTGGAAGATGGGATCGCTTTATAAAATCATTCATAGCTATACAGGGTTTGTGATGATGATGAAGACGATGATGATGAAGATGATGATCTCAAATGAAAAATAAAATAATAGCACCTTTAATCACAGGGCTGTCAGGCAATATTTAGTAGTTAAAATGTGAAACATAAGGAATGTTTCATATGAGATATATTCATTCTATTTCTAGCTTATTTCTATTTCTTACTTTGTTTTTGTTTTTCCTCCTATAAGCATACACATCTCCTCCTGAAAATTACAGTGGAGAAATGGCTGGTCATGGAAGATTCAGGTATTCCTGGATGTCCTATCCAAATACTTAACAGTGACACCTTTTTTATTTTTTTATTAGTTGCTCAAAACATTACAATGATCTTGACATATCATACATTTGATTCAAATGGGGTATGTAATCTTATTTTTCCACATGTACAGATTACAGGATCATGTTGATTATACAGCCACCATTATACATAGGGCCATACTAGTGTCTATTGTATTCTGATACCCTTCCTATCCCCTGGCAGTGACACCTTAATCACTCTCTTTAATACTGTTCAACCTCCCCATGACTTTTGACTTCTCACTAAGCTGCACAAACTATATCTCCAGAGCTTTTGCAATTTAATTGCAAGCACTTCTTTTTGAAGAACAATCTACCTATGCTTCTTGAAATTATTGTATATATGAATCACCTGGAAGTCTTGTCAAAAAGGAAATTCTGATTCCATAGGTCCAGGATGGAGCCTGAGAGTCTGCTGTTAAAATGATCTCCCAAGTGCTGCTGTCCAATTCAAGCACTGCCTAGCAAAGCTGTAGATAGCTACTACCAGGCCTTTCTACACAAATTCTCTTAATGCTCTCAAAACTTCCACAAGTGGCACCTATATGTTGTCACTCTTCTTTTACAGCTATTCCAGCTTCAGTAGCAAACTTTCTAAAACCAGAACAAGACCTGGAAGGAACCGTGGGCTGGGGAGGCAGGAGGACTCACTTCAAGTTTGGCCTCTTGTCACAAGCCACAATGACCTTAAAAAAATGATAAGCTGAGTGTTCCTAAGACTTTCCAACTAAACCCCCTTCGTATCCTTCACAAGGTCTGCAAAGGCAAATGAGATACTGTATGTTATGGTTTAGATGTGCAGTGTCCCCCAAAAGCTCACATGTGAGACAATGTAAGAAGGTTCAGAGGAGAAATGATTGGGTTGTAGGAGTCTTAACCCAATCAGATTTAAGCCCCTGATAGGGATTAATAGTGGTAACTGAAGTGGTAGGGTGTGGCTGGAGGAGGTGGGAATTAGGGCGTGGCTTTGGTGTATATATTTGTATCTGGAGAGTGAAGTCTCTCTCTCTGCTTCTTGATCACCATGATGTGAGTTGCTTCTCTCTGCCACACACTGTGCCATGATGTTCAGCTTCATCTCGAGCCCTGAGAAATGGAGCCAGCCTTCTAGTGACTGAGACCTCTGAAACTGTGAGCCCTCCAATAAACTTTTCCTCCTCTACAGTTGTTCTGGTCAGATCCTTTAGTCACAGCAGTGAAAAAGCTGAGTAAAACAATGTATATGGAAGCACTCTAAAGACTGAAGGCACAGTATAAAAGCAATTGCTGCCATACTTACTCCTTATTAAGAATATGTATGCCGGGTGAGGTGGCACACACCTGTAATCCCAGTGCTCAGGAAGCTGAGGCAGGAGGATCACTAGTTCAAAGTCAGCCTGAGCAATTTAGTGAGGCCCTCAGCAACTCAGTGAGACCCTGTCTCTAAATAAAATACAAAAAAAGGGCTGAAAGTGTGGCTCAGAGTTAAGTGTTGCTGGGTCCAATCACAGCACCAAAAAAAAAAAAAAAAAAGGATATATATGGTCTGATTCCTTATTAGTTCCCTGAACAAAAAGAAATGAAGCATAAACTTCCTTCTTCCTCCTTTCTCATATTCCATCAATCTTTGGATTCCCACATCTCTGTGTTAGTTGGCAATCCATGAGAGAAAGGAAAATTTACTCTTGCAGAAAAGCAGGAAAAGATGCCTTATAGGGGGATCAGTAACCTAAAACCTGTAGGCCAAATCTGGCCCACTGACTGCTTTTACAAATAAAGTTTAATTAGAACCCAATCACAGCCACTCATTTGTACATTGTCTAAAGATGCTTCCATTCTATAGTGGCAGAGTCGAATGTTATGATGGAGACCATATGGCCCACGATACCTAAAATGCTTACTCTCTGCTCTCTGTAACTTTGCCAGTCCTGGATTATAGGACGACTGAGAGCTGAAGAAACTGACTCAAGGTGTAGCTTCCAGAAATAACTCTGAAAACGGCACAGCTGAATTGAGCCGAGAGAAGGGCTGCCCCTGCTATCATCAGGAAGATGTAGAAACAGGAAGTAGCCTAACAGAGTGTGAAGGCATCCCTGTGCATGCTAGTCCTGGAAGGCTGCCTCACCTTGGCTGAGATCCAGGTGGACTTCCCCCTGGGACTTCAGCTACAGCCACCCACAAAGGCAAATGCCTCTATGACTGTCCCAGCCAGCAAAAGAAACAGAAGGAACCTAGCTGCACACTGTTCCAGGTTTGCTCGGACGTGTCTGAATGAGGAGACCTTAATCACATTTGAGACTCTAGCCATTAGCAGTCTGGGAAATGTAGTTTTAAATTTTCCAGTCTATTTTATGATAAGACACAATAGAAAGAAATTGAAATGGATGTTGAACAAACCAATATCCCCCAGTGTTTGCCTTAGTCAGTTTGGACTGTTAAAATGAATTTCAAAGGCCAGAAGTGCCCAAAAAAACAAACATTTATTTCTCCCAATACTGATGGCAGAAAAATTCAACATCAAGATGCTGGCAGATCCAGGATCTGGTAAAATCGCTCTTAACTGTTTGCAGGGAAGCTCTCCTGTCCCCTTATAAGGGCACTAACCTAAGTCATAAGGGCTCCACCTAATTATCTCCAACACCATCACACTAGGCATTAGGATTTCAACATATGATCTTGAGGGAACACAAGCATTAATCTATAACAGTTTTCAATCAGGAATAGGTTCTATTCTTCATTCCATGTTTAGTGCTTGTTTTCTAAGCTTTCCAAGTGGGGCCTCAGCATAATGACTCCAAAGTTGGGTCTCTCTCCTGACACATCTGAAGTAGCTCTATAATGCCAAGGCTTTGTAAGCTCAACTTATTTTTTTCATAATGCAATTACATTTTATTTCAGAATTGTAATATGCAAAGAGACTCTAAGATGATTAATAGATGTGAAAGGAGTCATAATTGGCCCAGGAATGGTTGGCAGACCGATGCAGCTGTTGTTCTGAGGGCTCACTCACAGTGCAAGTAGAGAGGCTCAACCTGGAACCTCTGAACAGGGGGTTCACTCTGGAGGAAAGTGAGGATGCTCATATGTAACAGAATTGAAGACATCAGAAGAAGAAATAAAAAAAAACATTTGGAATGTTATGGTTTAGAAAGGTGGTTCATTTTAAGAATAATGATGCTGGTGGAATATTTAACCATATTCTGGTTGCCCTGTAATCTAAAGGTCCTTTGGCTATAATTTCTCTGAAGCTTTAATCAAATCTTGGAATAATCTGAAAGTTTGTTTAAATTTTCAACATTCGACATTTCCAAATTAGTTCAGTAGTTTTCCCAAAATATGCAGGGAAAAAGTGTTTTGATTGTCTCTACTCAGAACTACCTACCTCTTCATGTATATAGCACACAATTTTGGTATTCACAAGAAGATTAATGGGGAAAAGGATCCAAGCATATGTGATGTTTGTACTTGTTTCTGTCAAGGAAAATACCATCCAGACCTCACCACCAGATGAGTATTTAGACAGCACACTCTCCTTTATTCTTGCATCCTCTCTACCCCAAAAGGACACAGGTCCAATCAATATTATATAAGCTCAACTGTTTTTTGATAACCAAAATCAGCCATGGAAGGAGCTACCCAGAACTTTCCAATGGATCACAAGAGCACAAATATGTTGGTGCAATTATAAATATGGCCAGTCCCTCCACAGCAAGGTGCCCATGTGTCCCTTAAACGGGAAGCTGTGCTAACATTCTTGTCTTCCCTTAGCCTTGACTCTCTCATCTCAGAAAGAAAGCATCTGAACTGGGTGTTTTCTAAGTTCCCTGCCCACTTAAAACTCGGGTTCTCAGAATGCATTGGTTCCCAGGAAATGACAAAGGGATTAAAGACTACATTGAATTGAAACAGCTATTGTAAGAATCCAGGATTCTATTAGCCCAAGGCAGAGGAAGAAGAGGCCTGGAGCTTCAACACAACCCTGAGAGCTACGCTTTGTGTACCAGATTAGTAAAAGGACCTGTGTCCTATAGATTATGTTTAATTCCCGCATGCAGAATGATCTTTTCTGAGGTGGCTCTGACCTGTCACCTTCGCCTGGGGGTTTAGCAACCCCATCCCAAGGCCTCAATCCCCCTCTGTTGTCCTTCAATTTCCTTCTGACAACTGAAAAGATGACAGTGACAAGATGGGTATAGCCCAGGAAGATAAAAACAATGTGAAATGCAGAGATTGGGAGCTTATCAGCCAAACAGGACATGGGATATAAAAAGTAATCAACCTAAAGCTCTTATCAACATCTCTCCCCAGGAAAGGTTTTAAAATTCTGTCATTGCACAAGGAAAAATTATTGGATTATTATAAAGGAATTTCAATTGCTGTGCTTTCTGTCCACAGAGGATGCAAACATTCCTGCTAGAGGCTACAGGTAGCTTGTCTTAAAAATTATGTCGGAAAATTTTGGATATCACATTCTTTTGCAAATAAGATATGAATGATACACACACCTAAGCCTATTACCATCATAATAATTATAATATCCCTTATACTGTTCTTAAGCATGCTAGAGATATGTGCTATTTCATGCATTTACCTCAATAATTCTGTTGTGCTAGATATTATCTTTCCATCTCCATTTTTTTTTTTCTGATTAGGAGACTGAGACTCAGAGCAAAAGTCACACTAGTGAAAGGTCAGACCCAAGATTCAAATTCACGGCAGTCCAAGTCCAAATCCCACATAAATAAGACTGTTCAGTTTTGATTCCTTTGCTTTCCCTTCCCTTGGTTATAATAAAATCCAAAGCATACCACCTCAGTCATCCCAGGGGAGTACTGTGTAGGAGAAAGCTTTTGCTGACTTTAAGCTCTACCAGAAAAAGAAGAGACCAAAGGAGAACGCTGAAGATTAAGAAGAGGAAAAGGGCCCACCAGAGGATTAGGGAGAGCTGTCATCCATGAACCTTCCTAAATAAGACTGATTTTCCACCAGCTACTCTTCCTACCTTCCACATTTTCAAATTTTTGCTATAGAGTACCAGAAGTAAAATATGATGTCTGACTTATAATTCAGTTGTTTGGGACAATCTGTATTCTTCAATTGTTCAAAGCATCCCTGATACAAGGTGTTCAAAGTAATGTTGTGTTTGAAGATTTTCTTAAATACCTGTCATCAAACCTGAGAACTTCACTAGGGGAAAAAAAAAAAAGCCAATATATACAGTGGCGTCCTAGAACCAGCTGCTTTGCATAAAAATGAAGGAACTGAGGACCAATGAAAAGACAAGACAGATTAGTTTCACCAGTGGGTCAACATCAGGACAGGGCCAGGCTCCAGGTCCTGATGCCCATTCCAAGGATGCCCATCCTCCATGGCTCATAAATTGATGTGGTCAGAAAAGTTTTACTCAGATAACCCTTGAGATTCAGCAAAAGAAAATGGAAGTGATGGGCATTTTGGGTGGCAAGGGAAAATATTTATAATGTTAAGGAACAAAAAGTAAATTTCTAAATTATGTTAAAAAACAGGACTCAATTATATTTCTTTAAAAATGAACAAAGCAAAGGAAATGTGCCAGTGTGTCCATAAAGATCAATGCAGAGAGATGAGATCATAGATAAATTTTTCTGTTTATTAACACTTCTCTGTACCTTGCAGATTTTCTGCAATTAATACAGCATACACACACACACCACATTGGTAGTTTTCCTTTCTATGGTTTCAGTTGCATGTGGTCAACTGTAAAATATTAAGTGGAAATTTCCAGAAGTAAGTAATTCATAAGTTTTAAGTTGCACACAATTCTAAATAGAGGGATGAAATCTTACCATCCCACTCCCTCCCGCTCAGGGTGAGAATCATCTCTTTGTCCAGCATATTCACCCTGTGTCTGTTATCTGCCCATTAGTCATTTCACAACCATCCTAGTTATCAGATCATGTCTGTCATGGCACACCATGCGTGTCTCCAAGTAGTCCTTATTTTTTCCAAAATAGTGTCTCTAAAATGCAAGAATAGTGATGTGACAATTTGGATATGCCAAAGAAAAGTCAGGAAGGATTTCCTTTAAGTGGAAAGGCAAAAGTTCTTGACTTAGAAGAAAAAAAAATCATATGCTGAGAGTACTAAGATCTACAGTACAATAAGATATATTGAGAACAACTACTTTCACATACATTTTATTATAATATATTCTTATAGTGATCTATTTTATTAGTAGTTCTTATTGCTAATCTATTGTGTTTCATTTATAAATTAAACTTAAAAAACTAAATAAATGTGTAAATTAAATAGGTATGTATGTGTAGGAAGTCATATAGCAACTGTAGGGTTCAGACTATAGTTTTCAAGTATCCACTGAGGGTTCTTAGAATGTGTCCCACATGGATAAGGAGGAGCTACTATATATAACAATTTTATAATAAGGAAAAGTATGTCTACCCCAAAACTAGAGAGGAAAACTGTCAGAAAGGGTAATCTCTTGTGAGAGCTGAGTCTCCCACTGGCAGTGGGTTGGGAGAAGCAGCCCTGGTCCTCAGCCCAGCGGGAGAAGAGTCTGAATTCTGTCCTCATCTACCACCATGTGAAGCTCAGGCAATATGCAGCCTTGTCTAGGTCACTTCCCCCTCATCTGCAAGATAAGTTTATGAGTCTGATTTTGCCAAGATACAAGGTTTCTCCTCGCTCTGGTATCTTGTGAAAAAGAAAGAGTGCTTGAAAGATCTGGAAGATCTGGGAGATTTGAAAGAGCAGGCCACTGTCAGCCTCCCATCCTCCAGCCTTGGGGACCACAGGGACTTCCCAAATGTATCCCTCAATGGCTGGGTTCAGTGGCTGGCTGGGAATCATAAGCATGGACTACAGCAGCTGAGGCAGGCATCATCCTGGGACCAGAGTGACCAAGGACATTGTTTTAGCTCAGTGGACTGTAGAATGAGAGAGCATCAGGGGACCGGAAGCCCACCTGGAGATGTGGCATTCCCAGAGCCCTAGTCTGGCTGGGCCAGACACACCTGGAGACCACATCACACTCACCTTATGCTTAGGGACTCCATGAACTCAAGACCTTAACCTGAGTCTTGGGTGACCATGAGTTTTAATCTCAGAGGATAAAAATGAATTATCAAGTAAATTAAGAGCTCAGGCATTGACCTCCTCTAACAAAGTTTTACCAGCCCTACCCTGCCTCCCCCAAGTAAGACCACACACTCCTCTGCAGCATCCTGGACTTCCCTCATGTACACTGACTTCCCGTGTAGAACTTCTTGGTGCGACTCCCCTGCCAGCCTGCAAGCTCCTTCAGGTGGGTGGAGCTTCATTCACCCAGCACAGTGCCAGCTCAGTATACATGAGAGCTCAGCAAACTATGGCCCACTGCCTGATTTTTAATAAAATTTCATCAGCATACAGCCATGCTTCTTTGTTTACATATTGTTGGCAGCCGCTTTTGTACCATAATGGCAGAGTTAAACATTTTCAACAGTGGCATTTGGTCCACAAAGGCTAAAATACTTATCTATCCCATTAACAAGTTTGTATCAGAGTGCTAGGGGTACCATAACAAAATACCACAGACTGGGTGGTTTAAACAGCAGAAAGGGAATTTCCTTAAAGTTCTGAAGGCTGAAAGTCCAAAAGCAAGGTAACCACAGACTGGTTTCTTCTGAGGCCCCTCCCTTGGCTGTGTATGGCAGTGTTCTTTCTGTGTCTTCACATCTCTTCCTCTGTGTCGATGTCTCAATGTCCTCTTCTTATAGACACCTGTCATATTGGATTGAAGCCCAACCTGATGATGTTAACTTAATTACTGTTTTTAACGAGTCTACACCCAAACACAATCACATTCAAAGGTACTGGTTAGGGCTTCAGCATATGAATTTGGGGGACAGTTTATCCCATCAGCCCTGTTATAGATCCTTGATAAATGTTACATGAGCTGAGCCTTTTCAGCCAGCATAGTGATGGACGTACACTTTGTGCTCAATCAACCTGGGTCTCTCACCTTTGCCTCAACAATAACCAAGTGGCATTCTTAAAATTATAAAGGTTAATGAGGACCATTTCCATGGAAATGTAAATTAAAGACCTGCTTATTTTAGCATCATTCCAACATTCATTCACTGGTTTCTGGAAACATTTTTACACCCACACTTGTGTTCCTTCATAGTTTGGGAAATTTCTGAATTGTACATCTCCAAATCAAAAATAAATAAAGAAACTATAAACCCCATCTTACCTCCTGCATATTGACAATAACAGTGTAGAAGCTGAAAAAGGAAAGGCATGAAGCCCTAATGGGAGTCTTGCCCAGATGCCGACGTAAAGGGCATGAGGTTTTTACACATCTTAATTGTGAAATGCCAACCCCTCTCAAAAAAAAAAAAAAAGTCAACTGTCACTCCTTCCCCAGATGTGTTCAGAGTGGAATCCCAAAGCACACATTCCTAAAGCTTGACCATAGTTAGGCAGATGGACAAGGGCTAGATGCCACAGAGAGACCCAGCAAAGGGGTACTCATGCCAAGGAGGACTGAGCAGCTGTCAGCAGCACATTAGAAGGGCTGTTTGTCTCCATGTCACTGCTCTTGGTTTGCTACCTAAGAGGCATCAGGGCCTGGAGCGTACCTCTGGGCATTCTAAATCTTGCTTCTCTTCTTACTAACAAGTACCTGTGGTCACATGGTTTAGCCTCAGTGTGCCCACCACACACTGCCTGCTCCCATGAGGATCAAGGGCATTGTATGTAAAGTGTTCAGCACAGCACTGGCTCCTGGAGACTCTTGGTGAACTGAAATTCCCTTCCTGCAGCCACCACAGCTGCACTCTTGAGGCTCACCCCTTGCCCACAAGCACCTCCACTCTCCGATCCACACCTAACTAGACTATTCCCCAGAGGTGCTATGGACTTTCCCTCCTCTACACCTTCGTATCTATCATCCCTGCCCCTTGGAATGTTCCTAATACCATGGCAAATGGCCTTTTAAAGACAAAAGACAGTATCATCTCTACAGAACTGTTCTTGACTCTCCCTCTTCCCAGAGTAGAATGAACCCCTCCCTACCCTGCACCTCCACTATCTGAGAATTTCCAAGGCCTGCAACATAATGGGCCAAGGGATTCTGAAGTGAATGAGCTCACAGCATGTTGGAAATACCTTTGTTGTATCAGACAGTAGTTTTGCATATTGGTGATACCCAGTTCTTTCTGCTAGAATGTGCTTTCCATAAGGAAGGATGCTGGGGTTTTCCCATCTCCAGGATCTGGCACTATCTTAATAAATGGAGATTTTTTTTTTCCATTTCTAACCTGTTATTCCATGATAGAATGAAAATAAAGTATTAGAGATGTGAGGTACTAACAAGCATTTAGGGGTCCTTGAGAGAAAATAATCAATCTTGAAAATAATCATAGAAGTGCTATTTATGGAATGCCTACTTATTACCAAGCCCAGGGCTTGGCACTTGCACCAATGTGCTACTACTGTTCAGTCTTCCCAATGACACTGTGGGTTTAGTCTCCTGATCTCAGGGAGCCTCATAGCCATGTATTTAGGAACTAGGTCTTTGGTGTCAAATAATTTGGGTTTCACTGCTTAAATAGCTGAGTAGTTTGAGGAAACACAACTTGCACATCTGTTTCTTAATGTGTAAAATGGGAATAAAAATAGGACCCAGCCACCTGGCAAGTATGCTCTGGGCCCTGAAAACTCTCAGGCAGCAAACCAGGGGCTACATGGAGTCGAACAGGCTGTTGTGAGGAACAAATGAGAAGACACATAGTAGCCAGTAGGAGGAGGCAGATCAGAGGCTCAGTACATAGTAAAAGCTCAACAAAATTAGCTTCTGTTACAGTTGTGGTTGTCCCTATTTTATAAGTGGCCACACTAGATGTGGGCCCAGTGTGCCTGACTCCAGTGGATCTCCCATGAGCTCACTCAGCCCAGCCTCAGCTCAGCTTGTTCACTCCAAGCACTTTTAGAGGAGGTAATGAAAGGGACAAGAAGTACCCCCAACCCTTCTAAAAGAACACGCGGAGACGAGATTCCTCATGCATTCCTTTAGGACATGTGGATTTCTTTCCATTATTAGTAAAGGAAGCTTGCTGCAATGCCACGTTATTTCTTCCAAAGTTACCCTGTCTGAGAGAATTAAGAAATCAAGAGGAGGTTTATTTTAGTTTTGTGCTTCAGACTGAGGATACAAGGAGAGGCAATGCAGTTTGTGATTAGGGTGATCATAGGACAGAACACTGCCACAAGAGTCTCAGGGTTCTTTGGTTGTCCCACTGTAACTATCTGTAACATTCCCTTTCATTTTCAAAAGTGTTCCAGCAAGGAGAATAAATTACACGGTCCTCTATTTATAATGGAAGGAGCAAGTGTCTTGGAGTCATGGAGATCTTGATTTAAATTTCAATCCTGCCACTTACTAGCTATCCATCTGGGGCAATCACTCTATCTATCTGAGCTTCACATTTTCCTGTAACATTCATCCAATACTACATGTTTTCTAGGGGGTTTTGAAGACTCAGAAAATGAGAGAATTATGGAAAGCACCTGGTACATAGTAGGTGCTCTGTGAAGGTAATTCTCCTTCACTTACTCTACTTCCCCGTTCACCAACCCTATATAAGTCAGAAAAAAAAAATGTGATTTTGCAGTTCTCCAAGTACTTCTTTTGGTTATATACTCATTTAATTTAACTTACAAATGGGGAAGACCATCCCAGATCCTAAAGACGATATAGGTATTCTGGCAAATATCTCTAATATGGGAAACCTGTAATAAGTTCCCCAGAGGAAACACAAGAGGTCACAGAGTTCAGAGCAGGGAGTGGTCACCTCTGGTTGATGGACTTCCAGAAGAAATGTAGCACTGGGGAGATATTCTCAAATGATGGCATTGAATGAAAAAGGCAGATTTGAAGATATTCCAGGCAAAGGACATAGCCTGAGGTCAGGACAATATGAAGTGAATGTAGTAGTTCAATTTAACTGACTATTGGGTAAATTGGGACAGACTTAGAAGGCCCCGAAGACAGAAGTAAGCCATTGGGAGTTACTGAAGGTCTGTGAGGAGGGAGATGGTCCTACCACTGCTGAGCTTCGGGAACATTCTCTGGCTGCTGTTGAGTAGAATCGATTCCAGGCAATGCAGAGAGGCAGGTGGTGGGACATCCAGCTAGAAAGCTATCCTGGGAGCATTGTGGAGTCAACTTTATACTCAAGGGCACAGTATAACCGGCCCCTATTGCCTCCTAAAATCTGCAGATTCAAGAAATCAAGGCTTTATTAACAGAATTATAACCATTCACCTTAAGAGTAAATCAGATTGGTTTTGTCCAATTTCTGCTCATAAGCCAAATTCATTGCTAGTCAACTGGTTTAAAAAAAAAAAAAAAAAAAAAAAAAGCTTTGAAGAGCTCACATTGCTCAACTCTGTGATCAGGTGTTTCATATGATAGATGACATTGCCAACTGTTTCTTCAAGGTCTTTTCACCCATTTTCCCACCTTTTTTGTCTTGATCTTTCTAGTCCTTGTAATGTTTTCACCTCTAGGAGGCTAACCCAGAAACACTGGCCTGCATGGTTCTCAGACTCATTCCCTGTCAGTTAGGGTGTCTAAGCCTATATTCTGTATTCCTCCAAAGCACAGACTATGACTGTGCTTATTTGGGAATGTCATCCCAGTGAGAAGAAATGTAAGAGAAGGGAAAAGAGAAAAAGCCAAAATAAGAATTTGATATTGCATTGATCACCGCTAAAGAAACAGTCTCTCAGGACTGTTCTAATAGGAACTTCCCGAAGCCTTATAAATTGCAATACAGTCTGAGGGAGGAAAGGGAGTAGCATTCATCCTTCAGGACATCCCCCATTTGTCATGGATGGCCCCTCAGGCATTAACTCCTCTGAACTTCATAGTGGCTTATAGCTGAGTAATGGAGGCTCCACAGGTATCCCATACTGTGGTGTCTCAGAGGTCCCAGGGAACCAATGAAGGGTACACTGCCTGGGTCCTAAGGTGAGGTGCTGCCAATCAAACCTACAAATGCTGTGGAAGCCTACATAAAACTGGTCATCAGGTCAGTGACTGGGGCAAGACATTGAGCCAGGAGGATACTGCAACATGTCACAAGGGGCATCCTGTATATAAGGTCAAGTCCAGAATGAAGCTGCTCTACCCTAGGGGTTTGCACTCTACGTGTAGTTGCAGATAAAACATTTCACTAGCAATGTTCCCGCACAGCCCCTTTGAATGGCCCAGAAATTCCAAAAAGTAACACTGGATTATATAGAAAGAAAAATAAAAATTATATATTCTGCTGGATGATATGATAAACAAAGTAATGTTTTAACAAGCCAAGTATGATACTTTGCCTCATGTTCTGAACTTTCTGATGCAATGCCAATATCTTCCCTGCTTTGCAAGCATAGCGACTATCACTGAACCTTTCCTATATCTATTCAGGTTGCTGCTGTTATCTTAGATTCCAACACTCACAGCTTATTCATCGCTTTCCACAGCAAATCACTTACTAACATCAATTAATTCTGCTGCCCTCCCCCACCCCAAGTCTTTCAGGTATCTTAGTTTTCATTCTATGTTCACTGAAATGCAGGCTCTTATTAACTGCCCAGGGAAATTTTCAAGAGACCCATTGATTTCATACATTTCCCCTTTAGTTCAGTTTTTGTTATCTGTAAAATAGGAATAATAAAAACTATTTCTCTATAGAAATTTCATGAAGCTAAAATGAGATCTATGTAATAATGTGCATGAAGCACCTAGTTTGGCACTTGGTATACTAGAGTATAGCATTTAAAATTCTGTTCGGAGGGCTGGGGTTGTGACTCAGTGGTAGAGTGCTTGCCTAGCATATGTGAGGCACTGGGTTTAATTCTCAGCACTGCATATAAATAAATAAAATAAAGGTCCATTGACAACTAAAAAGTATTTTTTAAAAAAATTCTGTTTTGTTTCAAGTAACTGAAAAATCACAATAGCTTAAGCAACATAGACACTTCTTATTCTTTTTCATTTAAACATTAATATAGTACCACATTCAGTTATGAAGTATTCTACTAGCTTTCTTCCCCAAAACAACTAGAAAACTAAAGTGACAGATTTTAGACATTGGACAAAAAGATTACACATGATTATGAAATAAAGTAAGATAAGGTAAGATTAATAATTGTCCGTATTTATGCTGAAATCTCTCTCCCTAGAATAGAGAGGGAGAACCCCAGCAGAGTATGGACAGTTCTACAGAAACAGAGTTTAAGGAGACAGGCAGCTGAGATTTGCAGAGAACTAGATCAGAGAAGAAAGCACTATGCACAGAAACTCCAAAAACTTAGCATAGAAATCCATTTGAATTTGGAGCTTAACACTAAACTGTACATGCATAGCATGAAATTCTACCAGGGCAGGAAAACAACAATAAACAGAAAGATAATAATTATGAGAAAGCTGCTAGCTAAAAGACTCAAGAGTTTGAACCTCATTGAACCCTCATTCTGTAGGGACTCTTAAAAAGGTCACATCTTAGAGAATTAAATTATCCCTAGAGTAAAGCTACTCTTGACCTGCCCTAACAAAGCTTCTCAAAAACCCAAAACGATCAAGCTGACCTATAAGTAAATCAACTTCTTATTAAAATTAAACTCAATGCTTTCTAAAAAAAAAAACAAAATCCGATTGGGTATAGTGGTGCACAACTATAATTCCAGCAAGTAGGGAGGCTGAAGCAGGATGATTATAAATTCGAGACCAGCCTCAGCAATTTACTGAGACTCCCAGCAACTTAGTGAGACTCTGTCTCAAAATAAGTATAAAAGGATGGGAGGTGTTGCTCAGTGGTAAAGCACCCCTGGGCTCAATCCCCAGTACCAAAAAAAAAAAATATCCAGACATTCAACAATCTTATATGCATAATATCTAGCATCTAGTTAAAGTTACTAGATGTATGACTTAGCTGGAAAATGTAACTTATAGTAGGGAGTAAAATCAATCAATAGAAAGAGAAACAGAAGAGCCAGGTACAGTGGCACAAGTCTATAATCCAGTAGCTCAGGAGGCCAAGGCAGGAGGATCACAAATTCAAAGTCAGCCTGAGCAGCTTAGCAAGGCAGTGTCTCAAGATAAAAAATAAAAAGGACTTGGGATGTGGCTAAGTGCTCCTGGATTCAATCCCTGTATTTAAAAAAAAAAGAGAGAGAGGGAGGGAAGGAGGGAGGGAGAGAGAGAGAGAGACAGAGAAATGGAAGAGATTTTTAAAAACTTTTATAAATATGTTCAAGTATTTCAAGGAAAAAATAAGCATGCTAGAGAAACGAAATCCATTAAAAAGAACAACAAATAGAACTTTCAGAAATGAAAACCCTAATATATAAAATAAAATGTTTTGCATAAGCTTGCTAGACAATTGAATTCAGCATAAGAGGAAAAAAAAATCCATGAACTTGAACTTGAACACAAGACAAAGGAGATTTGCCAAACTGAATCACAGAGAGAATAAAGCCTGGAAAAATAATACAGAGAGTTAGTGATCTGTAGAAAAATACAAAGCGATTTAACATACATATATCGGAGTCCTAGAAATGAAGTGGTAAGCGGAAAAAGGAGGAGAGACGAAAAAAGTTGCTGTCCTAATGGCTTCCAGATTTCCAAATCCAAAAAACTGTACAGATTCCAAGAAGGATAATCACAAAATTACCCCAATGCATATCATAATCCAATTACTGAAAAGGAAAGGAAAAATCTGAAGGGCATTGAAAGAAAAGGCCACAACTACATAGACAAGAACAAAGATAAGACTTTCTGGAGGCTTCTTATCAGATGCAAACCCAACGAGAAGGCAACTGAATAACACCTTAAAAATTCAGGAAATCAAGAGGTCCGGAGGCAGCTCAGTCCCGGTGGCACTCCACAGCTCTTTCCTTGATTGACTCAGCGACCTCAGCACAGTGCTGAGGGGCTGCACCAGGGTGAGAGATGGCTGCCGAGGTTTCTACCTCTGCATCCACACTCCAGTCGGAGGAAACAGGAAGGGAGAAAAGAATCGCATCCCCTTTCTTTAGGGAAACTTCCTCTGCATAGCACACAAACACTGAGTGGAACGTAATTGCATAGCTACATTCAGGTCAAGGGAGACTGGGAAATACAGTGTTAATTCCAGGGACTAAGTATCTTAACTCAATAAAAATCTGGGGTCCCTTTCCTCAGGAAGCTGGAGAGAATAGATATGAGAGGCAATTAAGTTTTTTCCATAAATATTAATATGTTCAGTAAATGTTCGCTCATTTCTTTTCTTCATGCTACTGTTAACAAGATGAATAACCTTGAGTGATTAACAGACCTTTGTCAACAAAATGAAGTTGGAGCAGGTGATGTGCAAGGGTCCTCTTCCAATTCTGACCATCTTTCTTTCAACCTTCTTGCTGGCATAAAATGACGCGTAGCAGGTATCCTTCCACTAGACCAGCCTGGCCTCCAGGTCAAACCTGGCTCATCACCCATTTTTGGAAATTAAGTTTGATTGGAACACAGTCACATCCATTCAGTTGCTTATAACCCAAGGCTGTGGACATGCAACAATGGCACCAGTGAGCATTGGTGAGGGTGATATGGCCCTCAAAGCCTAAAATACTTATTCTCTGGCTTTTAACAATGAAAGTTTGCCAATTCCTGCATTAGAAAAAAAAAATTCATTGGACCAAGCAATTTAAGAAAACTTTGCTTTCAGCAAGGTATGTCTTTCTTCTCTTCCATTTACTCCTTCATTAGCTTATTTTCTATAGTTTGCAAATGAATACAGTATGGTGTTCTCATGACTTCAAGAGAGGCGAATGTAGATATTCTGCCAAAGAAATAAATGGTGGAGTATTTTCTTAATTCTTGAAAAACTTTCATCTGTCCTTGAAATATCAGGTTTTAAACACAGTAAGCTTCCTTCCCCAAAATTATACTGCCAAAAAAAAAAAAACCAAAAACATTGTTTTGGAACATATCCCAAAAATGTGAGTATATAAGGGATGAAATCCTGGCAAAAAATGATGAAAATCATTTTGCATTTGTAGAGTGTTTTCTCACATCAAGGAAAAGGATCATAACCCAGGGGAACTCAGAAAGAAGAGAAAGCAGGAAAGGTCTGTCTGGGACTCAGACTAAAGAAAATCACTGGCTAGTTAAATTGGCCCCTAAAGCAGGTCAGCAGAAGTTCAGTTTATATGGAATAAAAAGAATATGGTAAATCTGAGACTGACCCACAGTGGTTAAGGCCCAGCAGATGCAATGCCTATCAGCATTGATGTCCGGGCTAGGAAAGTGATAGCTCTCCTTCAGAGAAAAGGACTGGTTCAGTGGTTTCTTAGGTAAGGATGGACAGGTTCAGGCCTCCAGGGCAGGGTTCTGAAAAACACCAGTCAGCATGTCCTTCTCAACAAGTGGCCAGAAACTAAAAGAGACTCTATGTGAGGCCAAAAAGGTATGAGTTTTGGTGACTACACAGGATCCCGTATTTCCCCCCCTAGTTTCACATACCAGCTCAAAACTCCTAAGGCATGAGTTACAATATGTCTTCTCTGGACCTCAGTTTCCCCCATGTACAAATTGGGGGGGGGTAGCTATCCTGCAAGATGACTGGGCTTTCCACAGAATAAGTACTTGACAAGTAATGCATACTGCCATCAGCACCAACACCACCAGCCCCATCATCATCATCATCATCATAATCAACCTCATCATTTTGGTGTCAGGATGCCAGGTGCAAAGTAGCAAGTTGACCACTGTGGGTCAGCTCCTGATTAGATCTAGCCTGGGAGGTAACAGAGCTGAGCCCAGGGCTAGAGGCATCAGTATCTGTAGAAGAATAAAACTGAATGTGGCAGAACTAAAGAATGATACAATTTCTGCGGTTTCTGAGTTCTCCAGAAAGACTCTGGCCCCTGCCCTGGGGACCAGAGTCCACAGAAGTGAGTGGACAGCAAAGCAAACAAGTAATTTAAGGACAGAGTCTATCATCTTGAGTCACTTTCCAGGAGAAGAGGTAGTAATTCTCATTTTTAAAAATGTAAAAAATGAGAATTACTAAGGTATCCAGGACTCCACCCCTTGTTCTTTGACATTTCTCAGAAAGGTAGATCTTTGCTGAGATATTGTGTCTTGCTCCCTTGCTTTTCCTAAGTTTCTGTTCAAATCTTAGCTTTTCAGAGAAGCAGTCCATGACCTAAACTGGAGTCATTCTCCCAATCCTCCCCTGTCTCCTTACTTTGCTGCTTTTTCCACCAAAAAAAAAAAATCATATTTCCCAACCCATTTGGCATTTATTTATTGTCTGGTTTAACCAATTAGAAGGCAAATTTCATGAGGCTAGACACTTTTCTTTGTTATCTAATGTCTCTGTTCCTATAAGTGTATGAAAAGTGGTAGCTAGGCAATGAGTATTTGTTATATTTTTGAATGAATATATTCCACTTGCCTCCAGAAAAAAAAAGAAATGATTTTGTTTTTAAAAAATAGACAATGGCCGGGTGTGGTGGTGTACACCTGTAATCTCAGCAGCTTGGTAGGCTGAGGCAGGATGATCGTCACTTCAAAGCCAGCCTCAGCTAAATAGTGAGGTCCTAAATAACTCAGTGAGACCCTGTATCTAAATAAAAGTACAAAAAAGGGCTGGGAATAAGTGCCCCTGAGTTCAATCCCTGGTACCAAATAAATAAATTAAATAAATAAATACAACCAATCTACAAATAGTAGAAAAACAAATGTCCATAAAAGACAGAATTCAAGTAGAGAAAGGGGGAAAAGGGAAATAATTACTTTAGAAAACCTAATCTACTACAGGGACACAACCACATCAATGTTTAGAGCAGCACAATTCACAATAGCTAAACTGTGGAACCAACCCAGATGCCCTTCAGTACACGTATGGTCGAAGAAAACATGGCATATATACACAATGTACTATTACTCAGCAATAAAAGAGAATAAAATCATGGCATTTGCAGGTAAATGGATGGAGTTAGAAAAGATAATACTAAGTTAACCAATCCCAAAAAGCCAAATGCCGAATGTTTTCTCTGACATAAGAAGGTTGATTCATAATGGGGTAGGGACGGGGAGAATGGGAGAAATAGACAAATTCTAGATAAGGCAGAGGGGTGGGAGGAGAAGGGAGGAGGCCCGGGGTTAGCAATGACAGTGGAATGTGATGGACATTATTATCCTAAGTATATGTATGAAGACATGAATTGGTGTGAATAGGCTTTGTATGCAACCAGAGATATAAAAAATTGTGCTCTGTGTGTGTAATAAGAATTGTAGTGCATTCCACTGTCCTATATAAATAAAAAATTAATTAAAAAGGAAAAAAGAAAAAGAAAACCTAATCTATGGACACTATTGCAGTTGTCATAGTCCTGTACATCTCAGTAGCCAAGGCCAAAAGAGAAAAGAAAAATAATGATGATCAGCCAGGCATGGTGGTGTATGCCTGTAACCCAGCAGCTCAGAAGGCTGAGACAGAAAGACTGCAAGTTCAAGGTCAGCCTTAGTAATGTAGGGAGGCCCTAATCAAGTTAGTAAGACTCTGTCTTAAAATTAAAATTTTCTTAAAGGGCTAGGGATGTGTAGCTCAGTGGTTAAGTGCCCTTGGGTTAAATTCCCAGTACCAAGAAGAAAAAAAAAAAATGATCAAAGAAAATTGATTTTTCCAGGGGAAAAAACATATTTAAAGTTACTGATTTTCAAACATTTTCTTAGTAAAGCCTCTTTTCTTCCCCTAAAATTTTACCAAGAATTCTAATGAGAAAAACAAAAGTCTATTTAGCTCCAATTTATTTTTTTAAGTTCAAAATGTAACATTGACTTATAAAGTCAGTGAGAACAATGAGGTTATGAAGTTACAACCTAAAAATCAACCTCAGTATTCTTTTATGTCTCCATATTGTATAGCTTTGCCAGTCTCCAAAATATCCTCATTTGCACATATAAGTAGCTGTGGACGGCACATTTTTAACAGCTTGCTTTGTGATCTCAGGATACTCCTCAAATCAATTGGTCCAGAAGCTTTCTTTTCAAAGTTGAATCACTAATGACCTCCAACACCTTGCCCTTTTTTTTACATGAATATAAAGGACAGAAAAGGAACATCCAAGAGTTATAATAAACAATACAACTATTCCTAATCCAATAATGCTGCATAGTACAACATTCAGATGTGCCCACTATTTTTTACCCACTTTCTGCTTTGTTATAACAGGAGAATGCAAAGAATAGAGGCACCTGAGCCTTGCTAGAAATAGACTACACAATGTTCTCTGGGATGCCCTGAGCGGCAGGGGTGGATAAACATGCATGAGCAGCCTGAGAAAGCCTGACTTAAAAAACAAAAAATACAGAGCTAGACTGCCTGATCAGTGACTGTTATACAAGAAGTTCAGAATGGGCACTACAAAACTCTGAATAGACTAGGAGATGGACCCTGCATCTATTGTACATGATATGTGCACGTGTGACCATGTGCATGTATGTGTGCATCCTCACACAGATTTGATGATGTCTGCTTTGATGGTTAAGATCTTTGACTAAACTGGAATTTATTTTCATGAGAGAAACGAGGGAGCATCAAACTTTCCTGTTTTCCTAATAGCTAGACATTCGTCCCAGAAAATGCCTATTTATTGAAGAATTTGTCCTTTTATTCAGTGTCACCTTTGATCCTTTTCCAAATTCCCATATGTTCAGGTTTTGTTTCAAGATCTTTTCTTCCTGTTTCATGAGAAAGCAAAACCTTTTTAAGTTTGAATTTGGATCAAGCCTCTGTAGGAGCCTGTAGCATCTCTGCAGAGTGCTGAGGTTTCCCAGTTAGTCCTTAATTGAGCATCAAGCTCCACTGTAGTGGAGACCTCCATGCCCAGCACCCAAGCTTACCACAGAATCCAAGCCCCTCCTAGTCCTGCTTCTCACCCAACGCAGGGATCCCAACACCCAAGCCCAGGTCAGAGTCAGCCAGGCCTGTCAGAACATTTTCAAGAAGTCAAACACCTAATATGATCACCTGTCTTAATGTTGGGTAGAAATGTCTTCCTTTTATTTGCTCCCTTGAGTTTCTATCTATTGATCTAATTTACTTATTTACAAACACAGAGAAAAGGCTTTATTCCTTTCCACATGATCATCTACTTGAAAATAGAGACCATGTCTTCCCTCAGCCTTCTCTGATTCAAGATCTTAATCTCTATTTCCTTCAGTGAATGCTGGCAAATCCCAAAGGACAGAGGCAGAACTTGTAAAATTAGGTATTTGTAGTAGAAATACTCCTGAATAGACAGCCAGAACACCTCAGTTTAAGTCCCAGCTGTGTGAACTTAAACTGATCATTCAAACTCCTTGTTTACCCATTAAATCACTATTATGATTCCTATTAACATAAAAGAGAATTGGTAACTATAGCCACAACACCCCAAGACTTTGCCTGAGGGACTAGAAAGGTTAAGAATAGGTCTCTTTCTCCTACCTGCCCATAGGAAACACATCTGCATCCTTAGCCAGATTCTTACTGCTCAGACTTCATGCCCAGATAATATTTTTATTTCATTATCTGAGGGGGGAAAAATAATGCACAGCCAGAATTCCACCAACTGATTCTAGGGGCAGACATTTTTTCCCTTCATTCACATTGGACAATGTCTGCATGGAATAAAAATGTATTTGCATCTCTCTGCCCTCTGGCTTAGTTTCCCATCTCACATTTGAAAACTGACACCCAACATTGGTCATAAATATCAGGGCTGAAAGGGAGACAGCTCCATCAGTGCAGAATGTGGTGGGTTATGCTGGAGAAGGGAACAGCTGGGAGAACAGTTCATGACAGAACACGTATGTCCCATGCTATCTTCAGAGCACAGCGTCTTTTCCCTCACATGTGTAAGGAAGCAGACATGGTTTGCTTTGTTGGGTTTACTGCCTTGTTTGCAAATAAGAGGATTCACAAAGTCAGTGAGTGCCATTAAGGTTTCAGAAGAGGAAGCCTAGTCATGCTCTTCCTGAGGTTCTGTAAGGTGCTTGATGTACACATGGTATTCTGAGAGACTAAGTCAGCTTGAACAGTGCAGGAGGTGTTTCCCCGTTGCTCAGTGGCTTATGAATATTTAAAGGTAATAAATGTCACATTAAGTGTTTAACGATCTTGTTTACATGTAAAAGTCCTTGAGAAGGGTCTGTTAAAGATGAAGCTGATACCAATTTCAAAATGTCTTTATTCTATTTTCCCCCCCCTTTGGGGACAAAAAGATGTCCTTTAATACAATAGGGATTTAGAGGATGCTGAGTCCTAAATTTTAAAAGTGGTATAAGTAGGTGTTAGAATTTGTTCTTTAGCGTTTTTCAAAATGACATTATTTCCATTAACAAAAAGAGAAAACTTCAGAACGAAGTTCCCTTTCTCCCAACTTCAATATTTGCCTGTTTGGGGAATTAATCTAGCTACAAGAGGAAGTCAATCAAGGCTACTGATTGATGCTAAAGGGACCTCAGGCTTTAGGTTAGATAGAGCCGGGTTTAAACTCTTTGTCTTATTCACGGGGTATCTGGGCAAGTCATTCAACCTCTTTGCACCTCAGTGTCCCTTGTCTGTAACCTACCTCTTTGGGCCGCTGTGAGGCTCAAATGGCATCAATTGAATGAGACAGGAGTCAAAGCAACTGACACGTAGATGCTTACCATATACTTGTTATAAAATTATAATTACTGAATATATTCCCTGTGCAACCTACTTTATACAAGACTAAAACTCTAGCAAATGAGACCTTCAATAGAATGTCCAACACTGCAGACAATGAAATATGTTTTGGGATCTATAGCATGAGAATACAGGTAAAAGTTGTCAAGTTTCATTCATTTAACTAGGCAGTTGTTGAACAACAATGCTTATATCCACCCTGAGTTAAGAACTCAGCACCATCTCTTTGCTCTCTGGCTTAGTTTCCCGTCTCACATTTGAAAACTGACACCCAACTGCTCTCTGCCAGTATCTGAATGAACTCCATGACCCTGCTCCTCACTGAGCTCCAGTTCCCATCTCTAGGTCCTGAAAGTGAAGATAACACTTTGCTGTTGGTGTTGACATATGAATCACCTAGAAGGCCTGCATAGGCCATGAAGTGTTATGGTTTTTTTTATTCTAATTTGTTATATATGACAGCAGAATGCATTACAATTCATATTACACATGTAGAGCACAATTTTTCATATCTCTGGTTGTACACAAAGTAGAGTCACACCATTTGTGTCTTCATACATGTACTTAGGGTAATGATGTCCATCTCATTCCACCATCTTTTCTACCCCCATTCCCCCTTTCTTCTCCTCCCACCCCTTTGCCCTATCTAGAGTTCATCTAATCCTCCCATGATCCACCCCCATCCCATTATGAATCAGCCTCCTTATATCAGAGAAAACATTCAGCTTTTGGTTTTTTAGGATTAACTAACTTCACTTACCATGGTTTTTTTTTAGGATTAACTAACTCCAACTCCATCTTTTACCTAAAAATTCCATGATTTTATTCTCTTTTAATGCTGAATAATATTCCATTGTGTGTGTGTGTGTATGTGTGTGTGTATATATCACATTTTTTTTTACTGAGGGGCATTTAGATTAGTTCCACAGTTTAGCTATTGTGAATTATGCTGCTATAAACATTGATGTGGCTGTGTCTCTGTAGTATGCTGTTTTTAAGTCCTTTAGGTATAGACCAAGGAGTGGGATAGCTGGGTCAAATAGTAGTTCCATTTCCAGTTTTCCAAGGAATTTTCATACTGCTTTCCATATTGGTTAAAGTGTTATTGTTTTTTTGTTTGTTTGTTTGTTTTTATTGCATTTACAATAAAGGAAATTGAACCCAGGGCATTTTGTCCCTGAGTTGCATCCCCAGTCCTTTTTATTTATTTTATTTTATTTATTTGGTACCAGGAATTGAACCCAGGGATACTTAACCACTGAGTGAAATTCTCATCTTTTTTTTTTTTTTTAATTTTGAGGCAGTGTCTTGCTAAATTGCTTAGGGATTTTTTCAATTGTTAAGGCTGGCTTGGAACTTATGATCCTCCTGCCTCAGCCTCCCGAGTTGCTGGGATTACAGGCATACACCACTGTCCCCGGTCTTTTTATTTTTATTTATTTTTATTTCAAGACAGGATCTTGCTAAGTTGCTAAGCTTGGTCTTGAGCCTTGAACTTGCAATTCTCCTGTCTCAACCTGTGAAGTCTCTGGGATTATAGGGAAGTATCACCATGCCTGGCTATTGTTTTGATTTTCTATTGCTGAGCAAAAATATTACCCAAGCTTATTAAGTTGGAGCAACAAAAAATAAAGTTTGACAGCTTCTGTAGTTTAATGTAGTCCCCTAGTTTAGGGTCTCTCATATGTTACAGTACAGAGAAGGGGCTACTGGTGGGAGACCAGGGAACCAGGATCATTTAGAGCCATTTTAGGAGCCCCCTACCACACTCACTCAGAACTGAAGGTTTATCATTTACATCACATAATAAGCAGGTCTGTTTTCCTCTATGAAAACTTTGACCCTTCCTTTCTCGCTCTCACATGAGCACCTGATGTCCTGATAGACTGAACCACCCAATTTAACTCTTCTCTTTTTGACTTCTGGTCCACAAGGAACCTTACAATGAGAATATATAATATACAATGAAGGGCAGCAGGCATGATAAAACATAAAAGTAATGGAATATATATGAAGGCTAAAACTTAAAAAAAATGAGGGCTAGAAGGACATAAATATAAATGCTAAATGACTCTATAAAGATCTCTCAACTTTGAGTTTCTTGACATCCAAAAGCAAAAGGGAGACCCATTAGGTAGTCTTGGGCATCAGAGGAAGAAACAGAATCAATTCTCAAGAAATAGAAAGTATTTAAGTATTTGCTAGAAGTTAATACTTTGTAAAAAAAAAAATTCTTTATGAGGTGTGCCTAGAGACTCAGTGAATGATGACTGGAACAACTTTCTGATGGAAATGGAGAGAACAGGTTTGTAAGGTAGATTTTGTATCATTTCTCAATAAAAGCCTAAAGCAAAGCTGCTAAATGCAAAGAAAGTGTGATACAAATGAAAAGACTTCTAATATTTTAGCTTGACCTAGAAAAAGCATCTAGAGTGCCCTTGACCTCTTATATCTTTTTTTTTTTCACATCTTATGTCTTAAGCCCACACCATTGGTAGTGACTTCTCATGGGCAATAGAAGCTCCGTAATCTCTTATCTGAGCTCAACCAGAAAGAGTATGGTGATTGATTAGTGATGTCTGTCATGGGTGCAGGAATTGGTGGGAATAATAAAGACTGGTCTGGAGTAAAATTTCTAAATTTCTTTTGATCAGAGCCCACTAGTATAAGTTAAAAGAGGCCGTAGCCCATTTATTCTACTCTGGCTTCTTCCTGAATTGAAAAGGACACAGAAATAACAAGCATTAAGGGGCAAGAATAATGACCAAAAGAGAACAAAGTATTTCTTTAACAGTAACAAAATAATCGATTAAAAATAAAATATCATAGCTTTCACACACTGCATCTCATTATATCTAAAATGCTACCAATTGTAATCCTCACCACTATTTTATGTATTTTACTTAAAAAAATGTACCAATTAACTCTGGCTTAGTGATTCCTTGATCTTTGTAATTGATATTTACCTTAAAAATAAGGTGTATTTTGATTGATGAAAGAATATCAGAAATTGAAAATTATATCCAACTCGAAATGGCATGGACACACTCTGCTCATGGAGGAGCACTATTTTTTGAGACATCACAAGATTCTGCTCCATTGAGCTGCTCAGTGCTGATGGCTAGGGGACAAGGCTCCTTCCACAAGGATCTGAGCATCTTGTCTTCTTTATTTTTCTTCTTAATCATTCAATTAATGTGTGTTTGGTCTAAATCTAGGTACAGTCTCAAAAGCATGTCACAGAAAAAAGGGAGCTGGAGACTGAACCCAGAAATTCCAATAGTGTCCAGATTAATCTTTTAAGTTGATTAGTTTGTCTCTCAGATCATTTTATATGAAACATTCCAAACAAGTATTTTAAAGGGAAAAGACATATGTAAAATTGCCTCAAAACACTTTTTCATTTACAGATAAAGCTGGAGGTTTCATTTAGGTGCCTAGTCCATGGCAGGTTCAAAATTAGTACATGTGCTATTTTTCCAGTCTCTGAATTCTCTGCAAGATGTGATTAATCAAAGAATTGTCCCCTCCACTGAGCACTGTTAATTATTTGGACATTTAACATGGATACCTCCCAGTGAGGGAGCTGCTTGCCCTGTGCCCACTGAGCCTGACACAGGCCCACCTGGGATTGCAGGCAATGATTTCTCTTGCATGGCAAAAAAAATCCCCCCTGATCCAAATCAGGCACCCTGATCCAGAAGTGCTTCCAACAAAGGAGCGTGGAGGCTAGGGAGGCAGATACAGAGATACCAAGAGCTTACTGTTGTGATCCTGGGAGTGTTGCCTAAGATACTTCTCCATCTTATACTTCCATGAGTATATACATTCTTCTGGGATTTAAAAGTCCAAGTGAAGCAATTACAGTCTCTGAAGGCAACATCTCTAGAAAATGACCACCCAGAGAAGCAATCTACCTCTACTAGCTCTCCCCAGGGCTTTATGCTGCAGCAGAAACCATGGTGATCCTTAGAGAACCTAGGGATGGTATCAACCAGTACCTTCTCCAAGGAAGCTCGTGGTCTAACAAAGAAGTCAGAAAAATGACCAAGAAGAGGGGGAAAAAAATCACTGTAAATTATAGCATTAATTACTAGTAGCCATTTTTGCTTTCTAAGAGTATGGGGCCTGATTTAATTATTATCATGATTATTATCTCATGTTTTTTCTTCTCCCCCCCCCCACACCTTTGGTAATAGGAATTGAACCCGGGGTGCTCTACCACTGAGTTATATCCCCAGCCCATTTTTATTTTATCTTCTTCCTTCCTTCCTTCCTTCCTTCCTTCCTTCCTTCCTTCCTTCCTTCCTTTCTTTCTTTCTTTCTTTCTTTCTTTCTTTAACATGGTCTTGCTAATTTGCTGAGGCTGGCCTGGAACTAGTGATCCTCCTGACTCAGCCTCCTGAGTTGCTGGGACTACAAGCCATGTGCCACCACTCCAAGATATACAGGAAAGGCAAAAACCCAGACTCCAAAATTCCAAACAATGTTTCAACTAACTGACATACCTACAGTAAACAGCCCATTGTTTAGCAGAACAGACTATTGAGTCTGTGGACATGGCAAGGTGGGCCTTTCAGAAGAGGGGTAGTAGAGAAGAGAGCTGAAGAGAGGTGGGTCAAACCTTCTGCTAGAATAAACATATCACTTCAAACCTGCAAAGTCTGCCATATTCGTAAATGCCTATGTGCAATGGTTCAAAGGAAAATCAAGGAGGAAAGGGGCTCCATCCTCCATCCAGAGTAATACAGAAATGAGACAGAACAACGGAATGGTGAGATGATCCCCTTACTGAACATACTCAGCACAAAC
The DNA here is from genome assembly GCF_052094955.1 of Ictidomys tridecemlineatus. NCBI lineage: Eukaryota > Metazoa > Chordata > Mammalia > Rodentia > Sciuridae > Ictidomys > Ictidomys tridecemlineatus. The sequence continues at coordinate 67,220,929 of NC_135480.1, read as the reverse complement.
TGAACCGTGGAGGCAGAAGGAACCCCATTATCTGTTCATTCTCTCATCAGAGAGAATAAGGATATTTGAGGCACCCAGTGCCCTAGATGGAGTTCAAGCTAATTTAATTTGAAAGTCAGAGGACAGAGAACCCTAACTGCTTCTGGATTGTACATAGAACCCACTGGAATGCCGACCAGGGTGAAGTGGAATGTGTGCTGAAGAACAAGGCCAGCATTGTGCTTTGAATTTGCTGAAACACAAGGCTTTAAACCTAATCAAAGGAGTTCTTCAATCATCCTAGACAAAGGGGTGTGTGGGTGGAGGTGTGTGTATCTTTAACCAAGAACTCCACAGGCCAGTTTTTGGCAATTCAGGCTCTCAAGTCAAAGTCCTGTGCCCTGGAACAAGATGCTTGAATTTTCTAAATCTGGAACTTCTCTTCTATAATATGTATGTGACTGTGGTTCTAGACATCCAATGAGAAGATGTAATGTGCTTTATAACTTAGATGGCACAGAGCTTCATCCCTAAGGGCTGGTCCATCTGCAGTACTCTGACCTTCCCAGGGTTGAGCTAAAGAATCTATACCCCCAAGTTAACAAGTGATTCTCTCCCACTGCTCACCTGGAATACAGGTACAGAGTTTCCCTGGTGAGAAGCCACTCCATCACACATCAGAGCCTGGGGGTCAGTGTCTGCCCTTAGGTATTTCTATTTGATGCTGATACTATTAACCACCATTTGATTTTTCTATCTAAGGTGTCTGAAGGTGTCTACCATACAGAAGACACTTAAGATTCTATTGGAGGGTGGCTGTCAATTACTAGTGGGTCTTCAAAGGCAGGGTGCTAGGAGCCACTGCAAAGTATTACATTCATATGGAAATTGGGCTCCTACTGTTCATTTAGGCCCATTTGGGGACTCAAGTTACAAGACTCCTGGAGAGTTCCCATTGGTTGGGGAAGGATGGTAGGAGGGTGTTCCGGGGGAAGTGGAGCCCCCCGTGTCCGGTAGGGACACACGTGTGTGGGTGTGTGTGGACCGGCTTGTTAGGGGGACGCACACGGCCTCTCACAAAATAAAACTTTGTTTCAGTTCCATCTGGCTTGTGTTTTTGTGCTCAGCCGGATTGCAGCATCGCAAGCCGGCGTGCACTGACAGCGACCCGCGAAAGCGCTCAGCAGGAAGGCAGCAGGTGAAAACAGCAGCGGGCAGAAGCGGAGCCAAGGCTCACGCGGCCCCCGCCGTCCAGCCGGCAGCATTTTGGTGGCCCTTGTACGGGGAACGCCCAAAATTTATAGGTGAGTGATATCGCTCGCCCCTAAGGAAAGGCGACAGAATGGGTATTTTTGTTTTGATTTATTCTGCTTTTATTTCAGGCTCTCTAGCCTTACAATTTTTTCAGGCGAATTGGGAAAAATGGTTGGCTCAAGGTTTTAAGTTATTCGGCCCTGAGAAAGAAAAAATTGATATAATCATTTTTCTCCTCTCCGTTTCTGTTTCATTCTGTTTTGGCTTTCTTCTATCCTACCTTATTGGGTTACGTTACCTTTATAGTAGATTAGAATCTAGTAAAAAACAAACCGAAAGACTGTTAAGTAAATTGTTAGAGGTCCAGGCTATGGCAGAAAACTTATTAGGTCAAGCAAAACAAAAGGTCCCTCAAGCTAGTCAGACAGAAGAAAAATTGAAGAAGGCAAGCTTAGGGAAAAAACGACCCTCAGATAGGGAGGCTAGTACTAACTCCGTTCCATCACCAGAGGGCGTAATTCAACCAACAGCTTCACCTGTAGCTGAGCAGCCCTCAGTTTCCATAGGTGATGAACAGAATCCTGAGGCAGGACCCCAAAAGTTAGCATGCCCTGTAGTTGAGCGGGGAGAAGAAAGGGAACGAGTTTACCGTGCCTTAGATTTCAAAATAGTAAAGCAATTAAAGGAAGCTGTACAAACCTACGGACCTGCCGCTCCCTTTACTGTCAGAATGGTCGAATCTATTACCAGCTGGGACTTAACACCAGAAGATTGGGCTAGCGTGTGTCACTCTGTGCTAAATGGAGGACAATATTTATTATGGAAAATTGCCAATGAGGAATTTTGCAGGGAGACAGCTAGGCGAAATGCAGCAGCAGGTTATCCTGAAAGAGATTCTCAAATGCTATTGGGGAAAGGACCTTATGAGGGTCAGAGGCAACAGATTAGATATGATCCTGGCGTATACGCTCAGATCACTATGAATGCAATTAAGGCATGGAAAACTTTGAAGGGACAAGGGGATTTACAAGGTCAACTATCTAAGATAACACAAGGAGTTAATGAGCCCTACGCTGACTTTGTAGCTAGACTTATTGAAACAGCCTCTAAGACATTTGAAAATACAGAACAGGCAATGCCATTTATAAAACAACTGGCTTATGACCAAGCAAATCGTTGCTGCAAAGAGGTCATTAGACCGTGGAAACATGGAGATTTAAACACATATATTAAATTATGTAGCGACATTGATGAACAAGGACAAGTCATGGCAGCTGAAGTAAAACAGGCTTTAGATACCAAACCAAAAACATGCTATAATTGCAATCAGAAAGGACATTTTAAAAGAAATTGCCCCATAGGAGGAGGGTTTAACAAAGCTAGGTATCAAAGGAGTAGAATCCCGGGTATTTGCCCACGATGCCATAGAGGGAGACATTGGGCTAATGAATGCCGTTCTCAAACCACCATAGAGGGTATTCCGTTATCAAAAAATGGACAAAGACCAAGTGTCTACCCACAATATCGTGGAGAAAGGTATCAGGCCCCGTTGTCAAAAAACGAATTGGAGGGCCCAATGCCCCGGGGCCCAAAGCCACAAATATACGGGGCAATGGAGGAACCCAGCAGCACCATCAAGGTAGTGCCCAGGACGCACTATCCATCAGATCCCTCATCAGACAAACTAGAGGGAGCGCAGGGTTGGACATCTGTGCCTCTGCCAGAGCAGTATTAACTCCAGAGATGGGAGTTCAAATCATTCCCACAGGAATAAAAGGACCTCTTCCCCAAGGAACAGTAGGCTTATTATTAGGACGCAGTTCTTCTACACTAAAAGGACTTATGATAAGTCCTGGGGTAATTGATCCCGATTATGAGGGTGAAATAAAAATTATAGCCAGTTCTCCAAGAGGTATATCCGTAATTTCATCAGGAGATAGAATAGCACAGTTATTAATAATACCCAGCCTACATGATGAATTTTCCAGTTGTAATGTAGAAAGAGGTTCCAAGGGATTAGGCTCCACAGGTGTAGATTGGGCTATGCTTTCTTTAAATTTAGATTCTCGCCCAATGCTAAAATTAAATATTCAAGGACATGATTTTAATGGGCTGCTGGACACAGGTGCTGACCTCAGCATCATATCTCGTCAGGAATGGCCAAAGCACTGGCCATTGCAACAAGCCACTCAAACGCTTCGAGGCCTAGGAGTGGCAACTAACCCCCATAGAAGTGCTATGGTATTAGATTGGAGGGATCCTGAAGGATGTGAAGGAACTATACAGCCTTATGTATTGGACCATCTTCCCATAAATTTATGGGGACGGGATGTCCTAGATCAATTAGGATTGACATTAACAAATAACGTCAATTCTAACGCGCCCACTAGTAGGGCTAAACAAGGCTTTAGAAAAGAAAAAGGATTAAGGAAACAAGATCAAGATATGATAGCACCAATTCAAATAGATCAAGAAATAAATAAACATGGATTGGGTTTTCAAAAAGGGCCACTGAGACAATCAAAATTACATGGAAATCAGAAAGACCAGTGTGGGTTCCTCAGTGGCCCCTGACTAAAGAAAAGATACAAGTAGCCCACGATCTGGTCAAACAACAATTAGCGGAAGGACATTTACAACCTTCCGTATCTCCCCATAATACTCCCATTTTTGTCATTAAAAAGAAATCTGGTAAATGGAGATTATTACAAGATTTAAGAGCCATTAATAATGAGATGGTTATTATGGGACCTGCTCAATCAGGGATTCCCCAATTGTCTGCTTTACCAAAAACCTGGCATGTGTTAACTATAGATATTAAGGATTGTTTCTTTTCAATTCCAATTCATCCCGAGGATAGTCCACATTTTGCATTTACTATCCCTGCACTAAATCATGAAGGTCCTGATCAGAGATATGAGTGGAAAGTTTTACCCCAGGGGATGGCGAACAGCCCGACTATGTGTCAAATTTATGTTAATAAAGCAATCCAGCCACTTAGAAATCAAAATCCTGAACTACAAATATTTCACTATATGGATGATGTGTTATTAGCACATAAAGATAAGAACACATTGCTAGAATGTTATGCCACACTTACAAACTTACTAAAAAATTATAATCTAGACATAGCAATAGATAAAGTACAATTAAATTTTCCAATTAATTATTTAGGAGTTTTATTATCCTCAACCATGGTCCGTCCACCAAAAATTCAAATACGAGTAGATCAACTCAAATCACTTAATGACTTTCAAAAATTATTGGGAGACATAAACTGGATAAGGCCTTACCTAGGCATACCAACAGGAGAATTAGGACCCTTATTTGATATCCTAAAAGGTCCATCAGATCCAAATTCACCCCGCATGTTAACGCCTGAAGCAAGAAAGGCATTAAAAATCATTGAAACATATATGGAAAATATGCATTTGGATAGAATTGATATAAGTTTGCCTTTATTATTTATTGTACTACCAACAAAAAATATTCCTACAGGAGTATTTTGGCAAGAAGGTCCATTATTGTGGATACATTTATCGTATTCCCCTAATACTATTCTTACTAGATATCCTGAGGCTGTAGGACAATTAATACTCAAAGGGATAAAAGCAGCGAAGGGAGTGTTTGGGATTTCTCCCAATAAAATTATTACTCCATATACTATGGATCAAATTGATGAGTTAGCTAATGAGTTAAATACTTGGGCAATAATCATGTGTAAATCTAGTGTCTCATTTGATAATCACTTGCCATCTAATCCCTTGTTGTCCTTTTGGTCTAAGCATCCTGTAGTTTTTCCTAAAATGACAAAAAAAAACCCTATCATGAATGCTCCAAATATATTCACTGATGGGTCAAACAATGGTACAGCAGCGGTAGTTACCCCTGATCAAACTTTTACATTTTTAGTACCCAAACAATCAGCTCAAAAGGTAGAGCTCAATGCAGTATTACAAGCTTTTATGATGTTCAAAGATTCTGTATTTAATTTATTCTCTGATAGCCAGTATGTAGTTAATGCTATAGCATCCCTTGAAGATGCTGGTAGGATTTCTCCTTCCTCTACTGTTTTCTCTTTGTTTTCTGCTATACAAACTCTAATCTGGGACAGAAAAGATCCATTCTTTATTGGACATATCAGGGCACATACAGGGTTGCCTGGAGCCCTTAGTTTGGGTAATGAACTAGCAGATAAATCTACACATGACATACATATTTTCTCCACAATAGAAGAAGCTATAAATTTTCATAAAAGGTTCCATGTCAATGCTAATACCTTACAAAAACGTTTTAAAATAACTAAGGAACAAGCCAGACATATAATAAAACAATGTCAAAATTGTGTGACATTTTTACCACAAGTTAATCTTGGAGTCAATCCTAGAGGACTGATACCTAACCATATTTGGCAGATGGACGTTACACACTTGCCAGAATTTGGAAAATTAAAATATTTACATGTTACAGTTGATACTTCTTCTGGATTTTTAATGGGCTCCCTTCATGCCGGAGAAAAAACTAAAGATGTTATAGCTCATTGCTTACAAAATTTTGCCACTGTGGGTGTTCCTAAACAGTTAAAAACTGATAACGCTCCTGGTTATACGTCTAACTCTTTTAAACAATTTTGCTCATCATTTGGCATTACTCATATAACAGGAATCCCATACAATCCACAGGGTCAAGGCATAGTTGAAAGAGCTCATCAAACTATTAAAATGTACTTATTAAAACAAAAGGAAGGAATTGGAAAAGGGTATATATCCCCCAAAGATAAACTTAAAATAACCCTTTTTACTCTAAACTTTCTAAATTTGGATTCATCAGGACTTAGTGCTGCGGAAAGACATATGTATCCGAAAAATGTACATAAGCCTAAGGTACTTTGGAAAGATATTCTAACAGGACAATGGAAAGGTCCGGACCCAGTAATAGTCTGGAGTCGGGGCTCCGTCTGTGTTTTTCCACAGGAGGAACAGCAACCAATTTGGATTCCAGAGAGATTAACTAAAACAATTTCTACAGAAAAAGAAGATGATTTGACTCAAATCCATAACAGCTGATATCCAGAGCTCCAGCTTGGCTATTCTTACATCTACAACAGTGATTTACCACGGTGCCTTTTTCAATATCTATTTTATTATTACATTTTTCCCACATCATAAGGTTCTATTTTATTTATTTATTTATTTTCTCTTTCTTTTTGAGCTCATACAAACCTAGGTTAATGTTTTTCTGATCAGTTTTATTTTTTGACTGTGTTTTATTTTTTTTTTAACTGTAAAGTTTTTAAACATTGCAATGGAGATTTCACCTAGGTATAGCTACAAGGCCTTTATTTACTATTGTCTTATATGTTCTATGTTATGTATGCACTGTTTTGTGTTGTATGTCTGTATGTGTGTATGTCCATATTTCATTTATAAGGAGCGCTCATGTATAAATAGATATAAATGGATCCAAAAAAAAAAAAAAAAATCACGTGACTTATATGGTTTAATTTAAATTAGGTAAACAGCTGTTATAAATTTTGCTTTTAAAGGTGGTTAACAGATCTGTTTGTTTACTTTCACCTTTCCTTTTCATTATATTTAACAATTCTGTTCAAGATAATGTCTCTTTAGCACCATGGCCAGAATTCCCATCTCCATCCCAATGCCGGCGAAGACTAAGATAAAACCAAACTACAACTTCTATGATAGCTATCACAGTAAACTATATAAACTGATACATCAATCAATATAACTCAATAAGTATCCTCAATCAAGGACTTAATTTACTTTGGGAGAAAATGGACATATTGACAGACTCCTCCACTTTGAACTGCTCAATCAAGGACTTAATTTACTTTGGGAGGAAATGGACATATTGATAGACTCCTCCACTTTGAACTGCTTACACAACTTGCCTGGACTATGTATCACCTGTATGCATTGTGCTCTATTTGTTGATACAGTGAATTATGGTAGTGCTGAAATATCTTAGCTGCTGTGTCACCAGTGTTACTGTTCTTCCTAAGGAGCCGTCAATTGGCTTGGTGTCGTGGCATTTCTGTATCTTCCTCCCTTCTACTAGTGATGGTCTAAAACTTGGGGGCCAACAGAGGTGAGGCAAGAACCTCACCCCCCCACTGGCACCAAGGTTAAATTTGGGGGCCAACAGAGGTGAGGCAAGAACCTCACCCCCCCACTGGTGCTTAGGCCTATCCACAAGCATGGCTATGCTAGACCGGTAGTCAGTGACGGGTTGATCTGATTACAGTGGATTCAACCTAAGACAGGAAACTGACGTGTAAAAGTCAGTTCTCCCATGACGGGTAAGAACCACATGTTAAATTGGACAACCTACCAGGCACGGTCCCTAGCCACATTGCCATTGCTTAATTAAACAGAAGGGGGCAGATGCTAGGAGCCACTGCAAAGTATTACATTCATATGGAAATTGGGCTCCTACTGTTCATTTAGGCCCATTTGGGGACTCAAGTTACAAGACTCCTGGAGAGTTCCCATTGGTTGGGGAAGGATGGTAGGAGGGTGTTCCGGGGGAAGTGGAGCCCCCCGTGTCCGGTAGGGACACACGTGTGTGGGTGTGTGTGGACCGGCTTGTTAGGGGGACGCACACGGCCTCTCACAAAATAAAACTTTGTTTCAGTTCCATCTGGCTTGTGTTTTTGTGCTCAGCCGGATTGCAGCATCGCAAGCCGGCGTGCACTGACAGCGACCCGCGAAAGCGCTCAGCAGGAAGGCAGCAGGTGAAAACAGCAGCGGGCAGAAGCGGAGCCAAGGCTCACGCGGCCCCCGCCGTCCAGCCGGCAGCAGCAGGGCAAGCTATGTTCTTGTCTTTTGAAGCTAGACCATCCTAAACAAACTGGTCCAAACTGATGTTGTCATTTTAAGGTTATACAGTAATACTTCCACCCAAAGTCATTTTTATAGATTATTGCTAGTATTATTGCTTTTACCATCATCAAAATCCTCATCATTATCCAGGTCTATAAGCTTCCCAGGACTACCATAACAAAGTATGGCAAACCTGGAATCTTGAAATGATAGAAATGTCTTATCTCCCAGTTCTGGGGGCTTGAAGTCCAACCCAAGGTGTTAGCAGGGATTGGTTCTCTTATCTTGCAGGCTCTGGGGAGAGTCTGTTCCATGCTCTTTTCTCCTAGCTTCACATGGTTGCTGGCAATCCTTGAGTTCCTTGGCTTCTGGACATTCAGTCCACCCTCTGCCTGCACCTTCACATGGTGTCCTCCTCTCTGCATCTATTTATCCAAACTTCCTTCTTATAAGGACACCTGTCTTTGGATTAGGGCCCACCCTAATCCAGCATGTTCTCATCTTAACAAAATTATCCCAATAAGGACCCAAAGTCACATTCCCAGACTCTAGGTGGGCATGAATTTGGAGGAGACACTATTCAAGCTTTGAATTCACAGTGAATATTGTAGATGGCAGTGATGGAACACCACAAGTCTCTGAGATCTTTATGACACATGAAAATTGTCTCCGTGTGACCCTCTGTTTTCTAGATGGAAAAAACAAACCTTAGGTTTCAAAGTCACACTGTAAACAGGGTCCTTACATAGGACCCAGTCCTTACTTCTAGTCCAGTACATTTTCCTACTCTTTTGCTGTAACTTATGATATTAAAATATTTGTTACCATTTACATTTCAGTCTTCCCAGTCAGGTTAGACACTCTGACTCACTTGTAAATAGAAATAAAACAATTTGTAGCTCATATGCTTGGTGTGAGAATTAAATAAGAAACTCTACATAAAGCACAGCTGGGGGTGTAGTAGATGCTTATTCAACATCAGAAAATGTCGTATATTTAACTTTTCCTCCTTCCCTTTTCTCAAAATAATTGTAGCACAGAGCAAGATATATAGTCAATGATCAATAAAAATATGGATTATGATAATTTGAATCTCATTGTGGTTCTGCCAAATGCTGCTGTAACCAGCCATGCCATTTGGTACCTCCACTAGGTTTGAGGCTGGGCTCCATTTAATAGTCATTTACTGAGCAGTTCCTATTCATCAGGCACTAGTCTAGGCATTGAGGATCAATGCAAAGTAGTATAAAACACAGTCCCTGTTGTCCAAGAACTTGGAATCTTCTGGGTGCATTAATAGTGAGCTGTCATTCAAATCACAGGATGATGAATGCTCTGGAAGAGGGCAAGGTATAGTGCTTTGACAGGAGAGACAATATGATGGATTCTGCCTGGGGTGCAGAGAAGAGTTTTCACAGAGACGCTAATAAAATGGGGTCTCCAAAAGAAAGAGGAATCTGAGGATGGCAGTAGGATCTCAGGCAGAGAAAAGAGCAAAAGAAAAAGCATTATGATACGAAAGTCCGTGTGAGTCTGAGTTGTAGTCGGCACTCTTACAAAAACAGACAGATGGCATGTATCGGGAGGAGATGAAGAGAACTGTGGGGGTGGAGGCCATTGGTGAAGGCTCCCACTCACTGGAGCAGAACAGAGATGAGGACAGACCTTACCCGTCTGACCTTCATGCATTTCATCCCCAGTCCCACCACTTGCCAGGGAGGTTCTTCAAACAAGTCACTGAGCCTCTTTAAATCTCAATTCCATCTATAAAGTGGAGATAAGAAATATCTTCCATACAGGGTTCCTATGAAGATTAAATAAGATAATGAAAATAAAGTTTAAAACCCAGTGCCCCCCAAAAATGATAGCAACTGATATTTTTAAAAATTGAATTTTGTGCTGGGAATGTGGCTCAAGAGGTAGCACACTCGCCTGGCATGCACGGGGCGCTGGGTTCAACCCTCAGCACATAAAAATAAAATAAAGATGTGTGTCCACCGGAAAAAAAAAAAATTGAACTTTTATTTGTTTGAATGAATATTAACTTTTGTGAATGAACATTGATTAGTTGTTCAAGATGCTGATTTTTATTCACCAAGCAGTAGGAACTCACTGGAAGTTTCAAGCAAGAAATTAATGTCAGACCTGGTGGTAGAAGGACACTTGTAAAGGCAGGAGGAAGATGAGAGGAGAGGCAGATGACACCTGGCTATACCTCGACACTGGCAGAGAAGACGCAAGAGCCTGGATAGATGAACTAGATCACTGTGAAGGAGAAAGCTGGCAGGACATGATGCACAACCTAGAAGGGCCCCCACGGTCCTGAATTGGTGACTGCCATAAATGAATGCACAAAAGTCAAGATGAAAAGTTCTGGAAGGGAAGGTGCTGAATTCAGTTTTAAGCATATTGATATTAGGGGTCTGCAGAAGAGCTGGGGATGAAGATGCCCAGCACAATGTGGGCTCTAGAGCTAGAGGTACTGGAATCATCAAAGATGGCAGCTCACACCTTGGCCGAGGACATGCACACCCATCATGAGTGTACAGAGAAAGAGAGGAAGGCCAAAGACAACATGGGGAAGGTAACACCTAAGAGGTGGGAAAAAGAATGACAGAACCAAGCCACCTCTGACTGTCCTCCTTAGTCCCTGTCCATCTATTGTGTATTAGAGCTGAGAGTCTCAAACATCCTATCAATCAACCTGTTCAGGAAGAGATAAGGAAACCCGATAGCAAATGTGACTTTCCAAGGTCACATGGTGCAGCACAGCTGTGGCAGGACTGGGCCTTCCATCCAGGGCTTCTTATACTACCCTGGCCCCTCTTCTGGCTCAGACATGGCCAGCATAGGAGGTGCTTGGCTAGCTGCCACTCTTCCCTACCTTAAAGCAGCCCATTTCTCTCAGTCTAGAGGAGTGACTCAGGTGACAGCTCCCTGTCAGCCAATGAACCAGCAGTAGTTGTCTGCTGTGACTTCTTAATTTCCCCCAAATGTGAGTTCCCAACATGGGGCCACAGCTTCAGGCAAAACACATCGGCGCTCCCAGCAGGACACCCGGAAACCAGGGGGAGACTGATAGGGGCTCCTGGTGTGCAATCTGTGGCTCCTCTGCACTGGAGCAGAGTCTGGGGTTTGTGATTAGAAACCGGAATAAACAGGATCATCAGTATTCTGGTGCATGTAAAGTCAAGAATGTCAGGGAGCCCTGCCATTCTGGTATTCCTGAGGGTACTGGACAGAGGCAAAGTCAGAGTTGCCAAGGACCGCCCGTTTCCAGCCTATGCCTTCTCCACACTGAGGTCGGCAGCCAGGGGAAACGTGGATTGGATGCTTAACTGTACACAGGGCAGAGCACTGTTCTATACTATGCAAGTAAAGGATACAAATGTGATCAGACAAAACCTCTGCTCAAAGGGAACATTGCATGTATTTAGTGAGGACTTAGCAGGATCAAGTCCCTCCAGCCCAGTCTATTGACACATGCAAGTTGTATACATGACACCCCCATTCAAACATCCAAAAGGCACAAATAATATCTCCCAAAGCAAACTTGAGGTTTTTTCCCCTGCCCACCCATCGGTTCCCCCATACCTTCTCCCAGCTTGTACAATGGAAACTCTCTCAGTCTTGGGGCTCAGGTCAAAACCTGTTTTCCTCTCCCTTACACGTTTGTTCTCCTTTCAACATTTCCCCTGCCTCTGGCCACCTCCCATCCGGTTCAGATGAAGCCACCATCATCTGTCTCCTGTCCCCAGAGAGTAACCCTTGGGTCTGCCTACCACACTCCTATCACCATCTGCTCTCCATCCTGTAGCCACTGGGAGCTTTTTAAAACCTAAAAAGATAACTGCATTCCCAGCTCCCATCCTCCAAAGACCCTGTCCTCCTGTCCCCCAACCCTGTGCTGCATGAGTAGCCTTCAGGTACTCACATGGCTTGCTGTGTCCTTTCATCCTGGGCTCTGCTCTTGGTGGCTCCTCAAGGGGCCTTCCCTGACCTCCTTATCTAATGTAGCTCCCAGCACCCTTTATCCCCTTACTCTACTTGATATTTTTTTCTGATCATTGATCTCCACTAGACATTATGTATTTATCTGGTCATCATCTTCACTGTCCAAAGCTGGGACTCTTTCTGTGCATGACTCTGTCTCCATCATCTAAAGGATAAGGTCATACAGTAAGTGCTCAATTAAATACCTGTTAGGGAAAGAGAGAAACAGAAGGAGGGAGGGGAGGTAGAAGGGAGGTAAATAATGTCAAATTTAAGGTTGTGTAACACAGCAGTGCTAGGAAAGAAGCCAGGTATCACCCAAAAGAACCTAGCAGAATGGGGCAAGGCTCACAGTAGGTGCTTTATAGCCACATGTTCATTTAGCATACAATCAGCAATTTTCACTCTGTTTAATACCTTTCACTTTTGGAGTACTTTATAGAGCAAGATTAAATTTATAATATTTCAGAGTTCTTACTAGGTTCTCCTTTTTAAGCAATATTATGTTGCCTGCTAATCACTCTACCTTAATTACCTGTCTGTAAAACTCTATAATTTCAGAAAGAATGTTCACATCATTTTTTTTTCATGATATTCAAAGTAACCCTATGAATGACAAAAAAAGGAAGATTTGATTTTCTCACTTTTCAGTTGAGGTCACTAAGATTCAAGTGTTTGGTAAAAAGTCCCTCAGCAAGTCACTGGTAAAACCTGAATCAGAATCTAAGTACCCCTCCTCAACATCACAGTTCCACTAAGCCAGAAATAGCTGAATTATCACATCAGAAAGCAACATGTTTTATTTACTGCTCCAAATGCCTTGACGGTGCGGTTTATTGTAAAAGGAGACTTTAAACCAAACTTGACCTGCTATTGCTGGCTCAGGAAATAACTGTCTCTAAGAATGATGTGACCAAAAGACAGACACCCATGTGTTGTTTTAGAAGAACTGGTTTTTTAAACCATTACAGGAGTCATTGCCAAGGACAATTTGCTCTGTTAGTAAAATACAATCTGAAATTATTTGAAACTATTATTAATCATGGTCTAGAAAGGACACCTTACTTCCCCTACCAGAAATGAAAGAGGATCATTCCTCTGAATTAATGATGTGCACTTCCAACTGTACCTTGGGCAAAAAGACAATAACAAGAAATTAATTAAAATAATGGAATGCCCTGCAATTAATAGGATTGTTGTTACTTCTATGGGAGACAGCCCCCCATCTTCTGAATATCCAAAACTTGTTGAGTGACAGCATTTATGCTTGAATCTTGAACAATGCATTTTAGGATTTTAATTGTTAGGAAGATTATCACCATCGTGCTCAAATTTACACAGCAATTTTTTAAAAATTTTTGCTTAAATAGGATAACACAGAATTATCTTTTTCTTTAAAGAACCACATGATTGCATTGTTCTTGTGTGAAGTAGATCTTGCCCCATGACCTCCATCTCCCTTTTACTATCAGATGTATTAATTTTATGCTGTCTTGGTGTCAGACATGAAGAGCTGAGAGAACCCCACGAGACGTCTTTTTGAAATTCCTTAGTTTCTAGATGTAAGAGTAGAGACTCCAAGGGGTCAGAGGTTGCCTTGGTTTCCTCTTTTGTCAAAGGTAGACTCTTTTCTTCTTGCCCTTTCAACTTCTCAGCAAAGTCAGCAAGGCTCCCACAACACCAAAGGAAAGGATGAACGCACAAGGAAGCATTTGGACATGTTTAAAGCAACAAGGGGAACTCACACGATCAATGCCCACACATCCAAATTTTCTTCTCATTGCCCTGGTGTCTCAGGACACATAGTTCAAGATGAGAGCATGAAGGACAGAAAGACAGAGACGGACACTTCTCCCGAGAGGTGACATGATGACATATTGATACAATCAATTAAAAAAAAAAAAGTCTTAGGACAAGAATCAATACAAGGAAAATCTGATACCAAGTGAGTACATAGATTTGCTGTACACCAGGTATTTTTTTTGTTCTGAATATCTAGAAACCTCATATATGCTCTGAGTTAACGGTTCTGTGAGGCAGGTGATATTACCATCTCCAGCTTTCAGATGAGTAAACTGAGGCTCAGATGGGCAAAATACCTTGCACAGTGATGCTAAGCTGGGCAGTCACGAGGACAGGGTTTGAAGAGACAGTTCTGCCAAGCGGTGATGGTCTTAATCTAGCTGCTGCCAACACTTGTTGATCAGTCAGAGTTTAATCCATTTCATCCCAGGGAAGAGTTGAAGAAATGCTAAAAGCCCCTGAACATCCATCTTTCTTCAGATTGCCTAACATTTGGACTGCTTTAATTTAAATTTATTTTAAAATTTAAATTTTTTAATTAAAATTTACTTTTGAGTGATCAAAACATAAAAATCCTATAAAATTAGTGTACACTATGTGATGCTTTCACATGTGAATACATTGTGTATTGTTTAAATTAGGGTACACATATTTATTTCCTCAAATATTTATCATTTCTTTATGGCAAAAATCCTTTCAAAAATCTTTCTTTGCCTTTTGAAATATATAGTACATTATCTATGGCTAAATGGTATTACATTGTATATATGTACTACCATTTCTCTATCTATTTGTCAGTTGATGGACACTTAGTTTATTTCTATCTCTTGACTTTTTTGAATAGAAATGAATGATCATGTGCATGCAGATGTCTCCTTGACAGATTCATTTAATTTCCTTTAGATATGTGTGTGTGTGTGTGTGTGTATATATATATATATATATATATATATATATATATATATATATAGAGAGAGAGAGAGAGAGAGAGAGAGAGAGAGAGAGATCTAGTAATGGGATTTCTGCATCATCTTGTAGTTCTATTTTTAATTTTTTGAGAGATCTCTGTACTGTTTTCCATAATGGCCAAACTAATTTGCATTGCCACCAACAGTGTGGAAGATTCCCTCTTCTCCACATCTTTACCAACACTTGTTACCTTTTTGTCTTTTTTATATAGTCATACTTACTCTAGTGAGGTGATAACTCATTGTGGTTTTGATTTGCATTTCCATATGATTAATGGCAGTGAACATATTGCATATAACTGTTGGCCATTTGTGTGTCTTCTTTTGAAATACCTCTATTTAGGTCTATTGACCAATTTTTAATTTGGTTATGTTTGTTGTCATTGTTGTTTTTGCTAGTTAGTTGAGTTCCTTATATATTCTTGTCAGATGTATGGTTGAAAATATTTTCTCACATTCTGAGGGTTGTGTTTTCATTAAGTTTATTGTTTTCTTTACTTTTCAGAAGTTTTTTAGTTTGAAGCAATCTCATTTGTCTATTTTTGCTTTTATTTCCTGTGTTTTTGGAGGTCTCTTCCAAAAAAAATTATTATCCATTCAAATGTCCTGAAGCATTTCTCTGTTTTCTTCTAGCAGTTTTATACTTTTAGGTCTTACATTTAATTATCTATCTCATGTTGATTTTCCTAACTGGTAAGAGATAGGGGTCCAGCTTCATTCCAGACATATAATTTTCCCAGCACCATGTATCAAAAAGACTATCCTTTTTCAAATGTGTGTTCTTAACATTTTTGTTGAGAATTAGTTTACTATAGATGTTTGGGTATACTTCTGGGCTCTCTATTTTGTTCAGATTCTCTGTATATCTGTTTGGGTTTGGATTTGTTTGTTTTGTTTGTTTTATTTTTATGCCAGGACCATGTTGTTTTGTATTTTTTAATATTTATTTTTTAGTTGTAGTTGGAAACAATACCTTTATTTCACTTACTTATTCTTATGTGGTGCTGAGGATCAAACCCAGGGTTTCAAACGTGCAAGGCGAGCACTCTACTGCTGAGCCACAACCCCAGCCCCAACCATGTTGTTTTGATCACTGAAGCCAGGTAGTAAAATGTCTTCTGCTTTGTTCTTTTTTATTTCAGGAGGCTTTGGTTATTCAGAGTTTTATGTGATGATATCTAATTTTAAGATTGCTATTCTCTTTTTCTGTGAAGAATGTTAATTGGTATTTTGATAGGTTTGCATTGAATCTATAGATTTGTGAAATCTGGAGAGTTTGACAGTATTTATTGTTTCAATCCATGAGCATGGGATATCTTTCCATTTTTTATGTTCTTTTCGATTTCTTTCATCAATGTTTCATAATTTTTATTGTAAAGGTTTTTCTCTTTAATTAAACTTATTCACAGGTATTTTATAGCAATTATAAATGGTATTGCATTCTTGATTTTTAATTCAGACAATTTTCTATTGGTACATAGCAATGATACTGATATTTGTCTGTTGATTTTGGATCCTACAGCTTTGATAAATTCATTTATTAGTTATGATAGTTCTTTGATGGAATGTTCTATGTATAAGATAATATTATCTGCAAGTAATTACAATTTTACTTCTTCTTTTTCAATTTGGATGCCTTTCATTTTACTTTCTTGCCTCACTGCTCTGGCTAGAACTTCCAGCATTGTGTTGAATAAACAACATAAACACTAAGTCTGAAAGGGAGCATCCCGGTCATGTTCCAGATTTTAGAAAGAAATTTTCAGCTTTCCCACTTTGTGTGATATTAATTATTGAATTATCATATATGGACTTTATTATGTTGAGGCATGTTCCTTTTATGATTAATTTGTCCAGAATTTTTATCAGAAAAAATTTTTGAATTTTATTGAATGCCTTTTCTGTGTCTATTGAGATGAACATAAGTTTTTTGTCCTTCATTCTCTGGTGCTTTTTCTAAACAGGGCATTTAGCATAGTCAGGTAAAGATATCTAGAGAAAAACGAGGAAATGGCCCTGCAATTTCAGAGCTTCTAGTATGCTCCAGATGTGTTAAACATCCTCATGATATCCGCATCCAACACGAGGAAAACCGAGGCTCAGGAAAATAAACCTCCTCCCCTGTGGCTCCCCATAGCAAGTGGCCAACCATCAATTTTGTCCTTCACCTATTTGGCTCTGCAGTCCTTGCTCTTAACTGCTGCACTACACTACTTCTCTGGTCTTCTTTTTATTTTGAGTTTATTTGTTAATTACATGCTGGACTGTGACACAAAAACAGGTCAAGAATTGCGATTTAAAAAGCCATACTGGACTGAGCACAGGTTACCTTGGATCTCTGAAAGAGATCTGGTACCTCCGGCTGCTCATGAGATCTACCATCACCTGGAGTAAAGCTACATTGGGTCTTCTGTGTAAGTGCATGAAGAGCTGTAATTTCCAAGTTAAGTCTCATAGGAGACCTGTACTCCTCACAAAGTTAGACCATTCTTATACAACTCCCCCCACTCCTCCCACTGCCATAAGGAAAATTACAATCATTAATCTCAATGAAGATAAATATCAGACTCTGAATTCTTTACCATGGGTCTCCATTATTCATACTTTCAATATTTGGTAGAACTAAGATGACAAAAGTAGAAATCGTTGCCAGACTTATGTAAGGGAAGGGCCAGGACTGACAGGTACTATTTTCCCATGGCTAGGAGGCCACACTTGACAATGGCAGTAAGTTCCTATATGACCCAAGGCTTCCCTGCCTTGCAGGTTCATGATATAATGTAGATTTGACTCAACCATTTTTTCAAAAAGAGAGTTGATTCCTGCCATTGACCTTTATGGTGATGTGCCTTTGCCCACATGTCCTTCCACCAAAACCAACTTTTCCCACACTCTGCCAGTAGACTGCCTCAAGTCCTTCAGGGACCAGCTCCAAATCATTGTTCTGATACCTGCAGCCAGAAGAATATAACAAATGTCTGTTCTGGAGGGATCCTGCCTAACTCTTCCGGAATCCTGGTTTTCCTTGGTCCTCCCACCTCAGCAATTCAGCACGTCCCTAGAAATAAGGATTAGCTTGTCCTCTCCAAGCTGAAAACATCCAATCCTATATGGCAGAGTAAGTCATACACACTTACGCCAAAAATATTTAAGATGCAATTATCAGGACTAAGAAAATGAACAACAAAATGAGATCAAAGAGATGCCTTTAAGGTTGGTTTTAGGTTGCCATCCAACTCCACCTGGCTAGCCACAAGGTCTGGCACTCTTGGTTGAGCGACTTTTGAGAAATATGGTACAATAGAAGGATTTAGTTATTTTACCAGGCTTTATATAGTGAAAATAGAGTGAAAGTCAGCCAAGCTACTTGAGTGGGCTTGACAATGGCAGTAAGCTCCTTTGTGATCCAAGGCTATCTGGAAGAGCTGGTTAGCTGTGTTTCCCAAAACCAAGAGGAATTTATGTCAGGGGATACCACATCACAACCTCTCCCTGTTTCTGTATCCTCCTTTACACATAGCATGGTAATCTCTCTCTCTCTCTCTCTCTCTCTCTCTCTCTCTCTCTCTCTCTCTCTCTCTCTCTCTCTCTCACACACACACACACACACACACACACACACCCTGCAAAGTTGATGTCAAACTTTAATAAAATAATATAAGGGGAAAATTTTATTATGAATGACAGAACCAATGCTCCACAGAAGTTGAATTAGTATTCAGCAAGCATCCTGGCTAATGAGGGCTTATGTAAGTATTTCCACTTGTAATTTCTCGTTCAATTTCCTAATAGATCTAGAAGGTCAAAATTTCTATTTTTCCCATTTCCCAGTTGTGGAAACTGAGCCTTGCTTTTCAGCAGTGAAACTGGGATGTTTAATCTGAATCTTCTGTCTCCACAAAAATTCTTCCTGACATTATTATATTTCCAAGGAGAATATTTCCATTTCACAATGTTACCTGAAAGTATGAAAGTGCAAGGTTATGTAAGACCCAAGCCATACCAAAAAAAAAAAAAAATCTAGTCAAGAGACCACAGTCCAGAGGGAGAACCAGATACACATCCCTGAGAGGCCCCTGAACATAAGGGCCAAATGTGCGGTCCCTAGACTCACCCCTATCTCTTACTAACTGCAGAGCTTCTGAAAACGTGGTTTAGCCAGTCCAAAGACTGCTCATCTCTCCATGAAGAAAATAAAAGATATTCATCAGCAAGGATTTGGGAGAGAATTTTGTGCATCAATAGGACGTGGAACATGTGAATACTAATACCAACTATCATTAACATTGTTAACTATTATTTGCTCAGAAAACAAGGCAGTCCATGAAAAAGGGAGAAGCTCCAGTTTAAAAATAGGAGATAAAGGAGGGGAAAACTAGAAGCCTGGGTGTCCATATGACTTGAAGGAAAAAAGGAAAGACTAGATAAACTCCTGGTAGTAGTTAATAGTCTAGATTCATCAGGGTCGAGTTCACTTCGGCCTTTTTTGGTTTGATTTTTCATATTTGGTTTGGCTGGGGCCTCTGTTCATCATCTGAAATATTTTATCCAATCAGAGTTGCTGATGGGGGCAGAGGAATATGACTAGGGATTTCAATGGAAGTTTCAAAGAGGAGCAATAATAGAAAAAACTAGCATTAGGAAATGCTTTCAAGTTTATATCACACATTTATACCCCACAGCTAATTTGACCCTCAAAGCAATGCATGGAGATATTCCAGAAAAGAGACTTCATACTCAGTTTGAAGTATGCAGATGGAAAAACTGGTACTCTAAGGAATAAGGAAAAAAAGAAAAGGAAACTTGCAATTATTGGGCAATTATTAGATGGTATAATTTAGTTAGCAGATCACATGTAAGTGGCTGAGCTAGGCATCAGAGATAGAGTGCTAAGATGCATTTCCTTCATTCAAAGAAACTTTCCTTTGTGTGATGCAGAGAGAGAAGATCAGTCTTTGAATTACAAGGTAGTAATTACTTGGATAAAGAGATGTATAACACAAATCAGTAATCACAGAGGCTCCAGGGAGAAGGTGACAGATAAGTTGTTGTGAGGCTCGAATAAGAGATAGCTAGCCAGGCAGAGCCAAAAGAAGAAAAGAAGCTTTCCAGGCACTGGACAGAGCAAAGCAAAGAGGAGCAGGGGTAGCTATGTGATGTGAAGACCAGAGTGGGTTCTGGGTCCCTGCAGCACAGGGTGAAAGGCAGGGCAGGGGAGGTGGTACATGACACGGACAGATGGAGGGAGTCCGATTCCAGTCACTTACAGCCTTGCAGGTCATGCTAAAGAGGTGAGATGTTTTTCTGTGGGTGATAGGGTACATTAGATAATTCTGGCAGCTGAATAGAGGGTGGAAACAGAGCAATGAAAAGAATTAAGGCTGAAAGCAGAGAGACCAGCATGGAGGTCGAAGCAGTGGTCCAGTAGAAAGCAGGGGAAAGGCAGATCTAGGATAGTGGCAGCAGAGATGGAAAGAACGGGGGGAATCCAAGGAGGCAGAGCTGGCAGGATTTGGTGACTGCTAGACATGGGGAAAGTGCCCCTCATCTCAACCTTCCCACAGTGACTTTCAAAGTCATCTTGGAAAGGAGCAATTCGATGGAAGGATTGAAAACATAATAGTTGGAGATTTTACACTCCAGATCACTAAGGACTCAGAAGACTGAGGTTCAAGATGTTAAATGCTGCTTATTTTTTCAGATTGCAGTACTGAAAAGACGGTTGTTGAATGCTTTCAAACTCCATGTAAAAACATATACACTCAGATGGAGATCTACAGTCTCTATAAATTCCTAGTCAATTTCTTCAGACTTGGGACACATTTTTAAAATACGAGGAAGAAAAAAAAAAACAGGTGAGGGGAGAACAGTTTATGCCAATCATTTTATAAACAACCTGACTTTGCTGATGGGAAAATAGACCTTGAAAAAGTGCAATTCATCAATACAGCAGAGGTCAGACTTCAGTAAATAAAAGAAAATTGCTATAATTGCTGATAAAATGCAGCTTTTGTCATTTCATTTATGCATTTCAATTGCAATTAGATTAACAAAGATTTCAAGGGGGAGAAATTTCCATTGCAAACTACTTTTCAGAGTGAACAAGCAAGGAGTTTCAAAAATAGCTCAAAATCTACGAGCAAGGCCCCAGAGGGACAGCCAGGGACAGGTCTTCTGCTTCCATAATCCTAAATCCCATCTCCTATGGAGAGATATTGGGGATGTCGGGGAAGAAGGGGTCTACTGTCTGTAGAGAATTTTAAAACAGTGGGGGGAAAGTCAGACTGGTTTTTAGGATACTTATGTTCTGATGATTCTAAACAAATAATAAAACATAACTTCTCCTGGGGACTTCTGATCCCACCATATTCCTCCTTGAAAGGTTATTGCCTAAGTCAATGCATGTTTCAACCAACTATGGGACTGTAGCATTTAATGGATACCATTCACTCATTTATGCCCTCAACCATTGAGCAAACATTTATTCATCCTACTCATCATTCTACTAGGTTGCTATTTTGACACCTGGCTTTATAATGAGAATTTCATTTTGAGACTCAGAAATAAAGAAACTTACCCTGAAAATCTAAATTACACAAACAATCAGAATATGAATCTAAGGCTGTCTTTACTCAAGAACTCGTGTTTTTTTTCTCCTTTAGTAGCACCCTGACAATAGCCAATTTTAAGAACTAGCTGGCCTTTTCCTTGAAGCAAACCCTTGCCTCTTAGTGATCAAGCTCTACCTGTCTCCCCTAGGCTTCTTCCTAGAGACACGAGGGACCAGTCTGGGATGGGAGCTGGTGAGTGAGAGATATTTAAGATCCCAAACGTATGTAACATTTTAAAACTGATATTCAACCCCTGAACTTGATATTTCTATCTCAACACTTATCATGGGGACAAGATATTTCTATGCCAATGGAAGAAAGAAGGGCAAGGTGGAAGAAAGAGTGATAGGAAGGTCATTTTCTCATTCGTTAAGATATGAAGATCTGACTCTTATTTTAAAACACTCGAAGTAGGAACACAGGATGCTTGGGTAGAACATTTGACTAGCATGTGCGAAGCCCTGGGTTCAATCCCCAGTACTGGAAAAAAAAAAAAAAGGATTCTACAAGTCACACAAAGACAAGGGTCAGATAGAAAGGAGCTATTTGTGGCAATACAATAAATTACACTCCCCAACATTACCATAGCACCTACTTTGTACTTGGGATACCAAAAGTCTGAAAATATGGTCATGATTAGGTCAAGATCCTGATTCCAGAACTTAAGTTCCTGTGAAAAGCTTCTCATTCTTCTTTTATCTTACAGGATGATGTTCACATTGGTGGATCTCTAATCCTATCTGCCCCCTACACACACACACATACACATACACACACACACACACACACACACACACTAGAGAAAGCCAAATTTCTGATAAAACCATCAATATGGTGACAAAGAAAATAATTTTCAAAAAATTAATCACAAAAATCATACTTCACGAATACTATAATATTATACAATAGTGAGAGAGCATCCATAACATTCTACAGACGAGGGCATAGATAAGATAGGATCAGTGCAATTTCTGGCTCCCCAGCTGTTCCTTAGTCAAGGAAGGCTGTGGATGCCAGTGAATGAACATATATGAAAAAGCATGGTCTCTGGACCAAGTACAGTAAGGCCCCAGAGGCTGGTGGGACTGCTTTTTCTTGAAGAGCTGGAATAGACCTCCCAGCACCGGTGGCCTTTGATATGAGTCTTGATACAATTTTGACAAATATACTTGGCAGAAAAAGAAAATAATTTCAGGTAGAAAGAACAGTTCAACTACAGGTATACCAGTGAGTGAGGAAAACACAGGCAACATTTGAGCCTCAATAACCAGCTCTGCAAAACTAGATAGATCTAGGGTAGAATTATGAGTGTGATGGATAAAAGCCTTAAATCTTTTTTTTAAATTTTCATTTATTTTTTGTCATACATGACAGTAGAATGCATTATTAAATCTTGAGTGTCAATGCAGTAATAGTTTCCACAAGGGGTAAGCTGCTCCTTCTTAGCCAAAGCAAACTGAAATTTCCTATTTCTTGAAACATGCCCACTGTGAGGAGCTTTATATCTGAAAGAGATTAACCATTAAGCCCATTTTGCAGATGAGAAAAATGATGGTTCAAAGTAATAAAAACCCAGTAATTGGGAAATAGTGAAGTTGAAATGAGCACCCAATTTTAACACATTCAGAAGATTGTGACCCTAATGTTGTACTAGGTGATCTTAAGGGCTTCCTGCAAGTAATCAGCTCTCTGGGTCCTGAAAACCACCCTTGCCAACTATGGCAAGAAGCTTGGCCTCTAAGGCTGACTCAGATCCTCTCTAACCAGTACCTAAGATACTTATGCAATTGAACTTAGGGTGTCCAAGGTACTTGCTGAAGTCCTCTCCTGCTTGCTGTCAGGGACAGGCAGACACGTTCTGTACCTAAGAGACATAAATATATAATGATAATAGAGGATGCCAAGACCCTTAAGGAATGGGGAAAAGAATAATCTCTTCAACAAATGGTACCAGGCCCAGTGGTGTCTGCATGCCTAAAAAACAAAACAAAAACCCCCAACAATTTAGACCCCCAGTTTTGGAGAAAATTAGCACTAAATCTTTGTAACTGCAGATTTGTCAATGGATTCTTAGATATAACAACAAAAGCACAGACAACAAGAAAACAACAGATAAGTTTGACTTTATCAAAATTAAAACCTTCTATATATTAAATAATACTATGAAGAAAGTGAAAAGTTAACCTAGAAACAATTTGAAAATCATAAATTTGATAAGGGTTTAGTATGTATAGTATACAAAGAACTCTTTCAACTCAAACACAAAAAGACAAATGACTCGATTTATAAAATGAGCAAAGGACTTAAATGGACATTTCTTCAAAGAAGATACAAGTGGCAAAAAAAAATCACATGAGAAGATGTTGATGTCATTAGTCATTA
The DNA here is from genome assembly GCF_052094955.1 of Ictidomys tridecemlineatus. Classification (NCBI taxonomy): domain Eukaryota; kingdom Metazoa; phylum Chordata; class Mammalia; order Rodentia; family Sciuridae; genus Ictidomys; species Ictidomys tridecemlineatus. The sequence continues at coordinate 67,197,097 of NC_135480.1, read as the reverse complement.
GGGAAATGCAAATGGAAACCACAGTGAGAAACCACTGAACATCTACCAGGATGTTGTAATTGTTAAAAAGTGTAAGCCTGGTGGGGTGACACACACCTGTAATCCCAGAGACTCAGGAGGCTGAAAAAGGAGGATGGTGAGTTCACAGCCAGCCTCAGCAAAAGTGAGGCACTAAACAACTCAGGGAGACCTTTTCTCTAAATAAAATACAAAACATAGGACTGGGGATGTGGCTCAGTGGTTGAATACCCAATCCCTGGTATCCCACAAAAAAGTGTAAAATAAGTTTTGAGAATTAAGATGTAATAAAATTGGAGCCTCATACATTGCTAGGATTGTAAAATGGTTCAAATGTTGTGTAAAATAGTTTGGCAGTTCCTCAAGATGTTTAGTATAAAATTTCCAAGTGATCACGTAATTTCCTTCCTAAGCATCTACTCAAGAGAATAATAAACAGGTGTTCAAGGAAAAATATGCATGCAAATTTTCATAGCTATTTGACTTTTATGTATAATAGCCAAAAAGTGGAAATAACCCAAATGCTCACATCAGATAAACTGATAAACAAAATGTTGTATGTCCATGCAGTGAAACATGTAGTATTCGATCACGAAAAGGAAGAAAGTACTAATCCATGCTGCAACATGGATTAGCCTTGAAAACATGTCACTAAGTGAAAAATCAAGACACACAAGGTAGTATATTGCATGATTCCATTTATGTGGGATGTCCAAACCCATAGAGATAAATACCAAATTAGTGGTTGCTAGGGCCTCAAGGGGAGGGAGACCCATTACCTAATGAGCATAGGTTTATGTTGCATATACTTCAAATGTTCTAGATCATCGGTGATGGTTGAGTAACATTGTGAACAAATTGAAAGTCACTCAATTTTACAGTGAATAATGGTTAAAGTGGTAAAGAAAGAAGTGTACTGGAGCAGAGGGACATGAGAAATGTTACCTTTCAGGAACAGCCCTGCCCCCAAAAGTAGTCAATCAAAATCAATAAGAGAGATGAGAGGAAAATAAAATATCTGACTTAAAAATTTATGAACATTTCAAAACATTAAGGAACAAAACTAAAAAGCAAAGCATAGAATAATGGTATATTAGCAACTAATAGGACAGATAGGACAGATGATTGTGCCTATGTGTGTTTTCGTGCATAAATGTGTATGAAGTACTTGTAAGTTAAAAAAAAAAAAAACAGCCACAGAAAAGGTTTAAAAACAAAACAAGGAGCACAAGGAGCACTTAGATTTGAAAAAAAAATTCACCCTCTTTAGCAATTGAAGAGGGACAAGTTAAAATTAAAATACTTTTAGTTCATTAAACTATTGTTTTAATAGAAATATTCAGAGCTGTAATGGTATAAGGCATGCATTATAATACATTGCCTCTATGATGGTAAACTATTGTATTTCAGAAAGGAATTTAACCACAAATATCAAGAGTATAAAAGTATACAAATATCACCTAAGATTCCGCAGCTTTCAAAAAAAAATGAGGTAAAGAGACATGGACTCAAATACAAGAATTTTTTTCATTGCAATATTAATTTGTAAATAAAGTATTTATACTAAAGGAAAAACATGTCAAATAATAAAAAGTATCAAAAAAGAGCAAAACAACCAAATCTTAGCATACAATCATCATCATTTAAAGTAAGGTGACAATGTCTCACATTTGTTCCCAAAGCTATAGACAGAAAATGGGTAGGTGAGGTTGATTTGGACAGATGGAAATGGGTTTATAAAATAACCTTATATAATGCTATAATTAGAAAAACACTATTTCACTTGATTTATATAGACAAAAACAGAAATTGTAGTTAAACTGGAGGATTAGGAAACTGCAGAAAATCTCTTTACCATGTGAGATTTCATTTATAAACAATCACTTTTAAAATACTGAGTTTTGTAAAGCTTCTATAATAAAATGCCACAAATTAAATGGCTTGGAACAATGGGAAATTTAAATTTATTATCTCACAGTACTTAAGGTCAGAAATCAAAAATCGTGTTGCTGGCCGGGCCATACTCCCTCTAAATGCACTAGGAAAAGATCTGGCCCAGGTTCTCTCTCAGCTTCTGGTAGCCTCAGGTGGTCCTTGTCTTGTAGATCACCATTTACTCCCTAGTCCCTGTCCAGATTTGCCCCTTTCCTTAAGGACATCAGTCATATTTGCTTAGGATCACACCATAATGATTTCAGTTTAACCTGATTACCTCTGTAATCTCCAGGGGCTATGGTTGTGGCTCAGTGGTAGACCACTTGCCTAGCATATGTGAGGCACTGGGTTTGATTCTTAGCATCACATATAAATAAATGAATAAAATAAAAGTCCATCAACATCTAAAAAAAAGAAGAGCCCCATCTCCACATAGGGTCAATTCTGAGATACTGGGGGTTTGGACTCCAATCTATCTGCTTAGGGGACACAATTCAATAACAAATTTATAAATGAGGTGAGAAATCTCCTTTAAGAAAAATACTTTGAAGGGCTGAGGATGTGGCTCAAGCAGTAGCGCGCTCGCCTGGCATGCATGCAACCCGGGTTCAGTCCTCAGCACCACATTCAAACAAAGATGTTGTGTCTGCCGAAAACTAAAAAATAAATATTAAAATTCTCTCTCTCTCTCTTTAAAAAAATACTTTGCAAAGGATCTTAAGGACTGTGAGTCATTATGTTTTTAATTTGGTAGACTTATTTTAAGCAGTATGAATTGACCCCTTGCATGTGAATGAATGGTAAACTAGACTTTTTATCAAGTCATCTCGTGTCTAGAATTCTGGGTATTGGTTCATCTTATGTTGAATGAATTCCATCAGCAGACAACTTTTATTTTTAGGAAAAAGGTTCATAGCTATACCTCTGAGTTCCCCAAAGCTTGAAATATAGTACTCCTATGTTGCACGTAAGAGACAATGAATGAGGGACAATTGGCTGACCACAGCCATATTGGGTCACACTTTCCCATAGGGATCAAGGAGAGACACCACCACTTGCTGACTTTGAACATGGTCTATTCCTTCTGCTATGCTTCTCACCCTCCCTCCATGGACAGCTGGCTTTTAACTGAGTGGTCTTCTGTGGAAGAACTCGTGGAAACTGAGTCCTTATATTTCATGTTTGGATGTTAACTTTTTGTCTATGTATTTCCACAAACATTTGGTCAGATGTAATAATATTTAGTTCCTTTGTCATTCCCTCAGAATATTGCAGGCATTAAATGCGTCTGGTGAAGTTGAAGGTCAGTTTGATTTCTCTCCTTGAATTCGATTTGTTTTTCTGTTTGGATGCCAAAACAATTATTTCTTCATCATTCAAATTTGGTATTAAGAGGTTATTATCTCTTATCATTCTGATCTTTGTGTTTTTTTTTTCCTGGAATATGATGTGTCCTTTCAATCCTTAGAAAAGAGATGAAATGCATTTTCTACTCCACTTGTTGGGAGCTCTTCAGCAGAGACACCTATGATTCTTATTTTTTAATCCACTGTGTCCTTCACATGTCTCATCCTTTTCCCAAGAATGTGAATTTCTGTTCTTTTCCTCAGCTCTCACCGTTACTACCGCAAACCATATTTTTTTCAGAGCCTGCAATACAATTTGCAGCTGTCTGATTTAGTTCTCTTTGTTTTTAATTTATTATTCCTGTAATTGTATCATTCTTGCTCAATTTTCTTAGCATTGTAACCCCTCTTTTCATCTTATTGTGTTGTGTTATCATCTCATTTCTCATTGTGGAGTCCTTGTTTCATGGAATTCAAATTCTTATTAAGTTCTTCTGTAGTGCAAACACACATTGGAAGTTTTCTTAAGGTATATTTTCTTTCAGGTTAGATTTTTTCATTTGCCGATTGTAAGCAGTACTCCTCCTTCCTTTCCTCTCCTTCCTTCCAGACTGGATGGGGCAGACACTGTTTGCTTAGCTGTCACGTGGTTGCTGTTCATCTTTCTCATGTTTGATATGAGCTGTTCTGATGAGACTTTCGATTTCTATGAAGTGGTGCGACTAAATTTTTCTTGACTTCTTTCCCCTTCTATCTATTCTTCTCCTAGCTCTACTTTAAGAGTCACAGTATGGCCATTCTAGGCCCTACTTGGTGGTCTCAGTCTGTGCTTCCTATGTGTTTCACAACATAGACATAATGTGCTATCAATGTCCTGAAAATTATGTCCTAAAAATAGTGAGACAGTGAAAACTATCTGAATAGCTTAGATATTAAGATCCCAGGATAGAAAGCAGGGGCTTGAAGTTTTCCCCTGGACCAGCCTGTCTACACCCTCCAAATATGGGGTCACCTCTGACTTCTCACCTGATGGGCTTGGGTTTAAAACCACACCAGCAGGGACCGAATATTTCCTTGAAGTTTATGGCATGAGACTGTAACTCTTTCCTTATTTGTTGTTACTGATGATTGTGGGTGGAGAATGGGGATAAGCAGAGTTTTAGTTATCTGCCATTCATTCAGTCAAGACCTGTGGGAGAACAGTTGTTCAGCTGGCTTCATGACCCCTCCTGGATAGAAGTTCATGTAATTATTTATATAAGTGAAAAAGTAAAGAGAATCCTAGTTCTCAATAACAGAAGATTAAATCGATAAATGATAATAGATCTTTATGACTGAATATTAAGTAGTCACTAAATATGTTTTTGAAATTAAATGAGAAAATAAAAATTTCACAATGAATAAGCAATAGATCAAACCACAGGCACATGACCCGGTTGTGTTTTGATTATTCATATATCTATCTACAAAGATAGATGTAAAATCCAAACAGAAAATTAATCAGTAGACACATTTTAAAACCTGGATGGAAATACATCAAAGTTGACAGTTGTTTTCCTGGGTGGCTACTTAATCTCTTGAAGCTTCAGTTTCAGATAGAGAGAGAGAGACTTCTTTGAACATTTGAAACAGAGGGAATGTATTGTAAAGTATTGGTTCACACAGGCACTAGACAGCAAAGAAGCCAAACAGGGAAGAATGAGGTACCCGAAAGATTAACAGCAAGGAGCTCAAAGGCCCTCCTCTGAAGTTAAAAGATGCCCATGAGGCTTCCCTAGCCCAGGGATGGGGTTTCCCTGTGGAAGCCGCACAGGCAGATACTGTTTGGCCCTCTCACCTTCATCCAGTGCCTCCCACTGGCTCAGTCCAGGGGACACCAGCCAGACTGGGTCAGCCCCTTGCCAAAGAGAAGAGAAGAGAGAAAGTGTCAGAGGAACTGAGGACAAGCAGGCCAGGCCCAGCAGTTGCCTCTTCCATGGAAGTCCCCCTCAGGTGACCGCTGAAGAAATAATGACTGCAAAGCAACCGTCAGGACAGGGGTCCACCCCTACCAGCCCTCTTCTTTAGAAATGAAAGGATGCTTGCGGGGACAAGGAACAAGCAATTACTAACTGTGAAGATGTGTCAAGGACATGTGGGAGACACGGTTTGGGACATCTCAGGAGTATTATTGTTTTAGTCAGCTTTTTTGCTGCTCTGACCAAAAGATCTGACAAGAGCAACAAGAGAGAAGGAAATATTTATTTTGGAACTCAGTCCTTAGTTTTAGAGTTCTTAGTCCCTAGCTTATTGGCCCCCTGACTCTGGGGTAGAGGTAAAGCAGGACACCATGGTGGAAAGGTGTGGCAGAGGAAAGCAGCTTAGAACATGGAACCAGGGAGCAGGGAAAGAGAGAGAGACTCCACTTGACAGTTAGGAAATATATACCCCAAAGGCATGCCCCCAAAGCCCACCCTACCACACCCTACCTGCCTTCAGTTACCACTCAGTTAATTCCTATCAGGGGATTAATTCACTGATTGCATTAAGGCTCTCATAATCCAATCATTTTTCCTCCAAACTTTCTTCTTTGTCTCACACGTGAGCTTTAGAGGGTCACCTACTACGTAATCCATAACAATTATTCAGACAGAGACCAGGTAAGCAAGAGTCAGGAGCTGAGACAGAGCCTGCAGGTTACTCTTAGAGTCCAAGAGGAAGGGAAGGGCTTTGTTTTCCAGAATGAGAACAAGCCTGACTGGCCACCAACTCTAGAGTGTAATGTGCAGTCAGCTCCACATCCACCAACTCTCCCTGCCGGAGTTCACCCCAAGAGCAGAACAGCTATCACTACCTGCCCACATGCACTTCCAGGGCATCTCAAACAGGCTGTGAGAGCAAACCTGTGAATACCTGGCATATGCCGGCAGCCCCACCCACCCCCAAACCATGATGCCCTTTGTGTGTGGGATTTCTCACTTATCTGCCTCATTCCTTTTTTCCCCTCTCATTCTTACAACTTTGGAATGAAGTGTGGGATCATAGCCGCCAAACAGCCTCCTTATTAGCATCAGAACTATAGTCAAAACACATTATGCTTGGCTAATACATTTATTTTTTAAGGAATGGAAATGCCATCAAAGCATAGTTAATCGGAATTGAATTAAATCATAATTGGAGCTCTTGTGCCCAAGGAAGAGAAATTATTCTTTATTGTTGCAGACAGAAAATGCACCAAATGCAATTTACTTTTTTAAGTAAATGGCCATTATTGTCAGAGGGGTGTGTCCCGATGACACTGGCTCACAGCACAGTCAGTGCCAGTATGTTTGTTGATAGATCCACTGAGGTGGCCATGATGGGAAAAGCGTGCTCATTCAGGGTGAGCCCCTGCCCAACCTCCCAATACCCTCTGTGAGAGGGGCAAAATGATACTCACCCAGAGAGACTCTGGGAGGTAAATGCAATGATAGAGCTGCTGGTCTCTGGGCTGTCATAGTAGAGAGGACTTCAGACTCAAGTCTTGTTCCTATGCTGTGACTTGTCCACTAGTCCAGTGGTTCCTGGCCTGGCTGCCAAACAAGAGTGCAGAAAAATCCTTCCAGAAATAGAGCTAGATAAATGATTCCCACCCAGGGCCTACTTATCAAACTCTCTAGGGTGGTGCTTGAGGCTCCGGGATCTTTCGGAAGCTCCTGAGGTCCTATGCACAGCCAGATTTTGGGACAACGCTACTAGCCCTCAGGGGTGCTCATGGCAAATAGCAAGCACACCTGTGTGGATCCCCAACACACACTACTTAAAATAAACTGAGTCCATTGCTTCCTGAGAGAACAAGAGACACTTTAGATTAATATAGAATTGATCTAACCAAGATCAGGCAAAGGCACACGTGCACGCACAGGCACCCAGAGGAGCTGATGTCACCACACCCCATGTCTCCTATTCCCTGCTCTAATCTAAGGTCTGCAGGAAGCTATTGGCATCCACCTGTGGTGATTCCTCCTCATCTGGAACAATGGTTATCACTTCCTAAGCACATACTGTGAGTCAATCCTTCATATGTCTGAATCTGACCCCAAGGCAGAGACATCATTATTTCCACCTTAACAGGTGAGGAAAGTGAAGCTCAGAGAAGTTAGAGAACTTGCTCAGCCCATGCTGTGGTGTGAAGAATCATGGCAGAAATCAGGTTGACATTTACTCATGTTCCTTCCATGTTCTGTCTTCCTCCAAAGAACAGGTGTGCATCATTTAATGATGGATTGATAAATGTCATTGGGCAATTTTGTTTTCTTCTGACCATCATAAAATGTATTTTCACAAAGATGATTATGATATCATTAGACAATATAATCTTATGGAACCACCATCATATGTGTGGTCCAGTTTTGGCTAAAACATCATTATTCAGCACATGATAAATGCATCTGGGTCAGAAGAGGAGGAAGTAGAGTGGAATGGGGAACAAGAAATCAGAAAGGGACATCTAGGACTCATAGCCTGAACCACCATCTTTGGCCATGGGGCATCTCAAAGCCTAGACCAGTGGGAACTCTTTATGGGGAGAAAGGAGGGAATCAGGAAATAACAAGAATTTAGAGTCATATAGCTCTGGAGTTCCCATATTTCCTAGGACCAAGCTGTGTCCTTGGGTAACTTAGTTATTGGAGGCTGACTGCCATGTGTCAAAGCAGGAGTAATAGTACTTGCTTCTTGGGCTATGTAAAGAATGACAAAATGTCTATGGGTATTCAGCATAGTGCCTAAAATGTAGCAAAGTGTCTAGAATCACTGACATTTAATTCTTGTGAGTTGAGCTGCTGTAAACATTGATGTGGCTGCATCACTGTAGTATGCTGATTTTAAGTCTTTGGGGTATATGCCAAGGAGTAGGATATCTGGGTCAAATGGTGGTTCTATTCCAAGTTTTCTAAGGAATCTTCATAATGTTTTCCATAGTGGTTGTACCAATTTGCAGTCCCACCAGCAATGTATGAGTGTGCCATTTTCCCCAAATTCTCACCAACACTTATTGTTGCTTGTATGGAACCAACCTAGGTGCCCTTCAACGGATAAATGAATAAAGAAAATGGATAAAGAATGAATGGATAAAAAAATTTATACACACACACACACACACACACACACACACAATGGAATATTACTCAACTTTAAGAAGAATAAAATTATGGCATTTGCCAGTAAATGAATGGAGCTAGAGAATATCATGCTAAGTGAAACGAGTCAATCCCCCAAAAACAAAGGCTGGATGTTTTCTCTCATATGCAGATGCTAATTCAGAGGTACTTTGGATTTGGCATAGGGGAGGGAAGAAAGGGAAGGGGTACAGGGGTAGAAAGGATAGTAGAATGAATCAGACATTATTACCGTATGTGCATATATGACTATGTGACTGGTGCGAATCTACATCATATACAACCAGAAGAAAGAGAAGTTATACTCCATTTATGTATGATGTGTCAAAATGCATTCTACCATCATATATAACTAATTAGAACAAATAAATAATAAGTTAAATCACTCATGTTGATAGTACTTACACAGTAGTAGTAGCAACAGGACTAAAATGCCTGACGTTATGTCTGACAGACAGTAAATGCTCAATAAATGTTACTTCTCATATGCCTCCTCCTAGCATCAACCATATAGGTTTTCTACAGGCCTGGATTCTAGTATTGGCTGTTTTCCTTATTGGCTCTGTGACCTGAGGGGTCATCTAGCTACCTCTTTGCAGACCAGTTTTCCTCTCTCTAAACTTAAGGGGTCAAGCTACATGTCTTTGATGCTGAAGTCTCCCCATAACAGGGTGTTAGTCTGCATGCATTGAAGATTGGAGAGGGGGATTAGTGTCCCATGTCATTGTTTCCAAATCTAAAGAGATAGGAATTCTTTTTACAGACTGCTAGGGTCAACAGGGTTTGGCAAGACTGCTCTTTAACAATTGTGCTAAGCCCTATCTTTCTGTTCTCCATCTCTTAACTGCCAAAGAAGAAATGAACTATGATTCAGTTATCCACCCATCCACACCCCTGCCCCCCTCAACAAAACAAGAACAAAACACTTGAGCACTTGTGGTATAACAGTTAAGAGGCAGGGAGACACACACACACACACACACACACACACTACACAAAAGTGGAACTTTCAACACATATATTAATAGCATTTTAGCTAACAAGTGGATTTCTTCAATCTAGAGTGACTTCTAATATTTGATGGTGAAGGCTCAATTCCTTGAGTTGCTTTCAGTGGTCTTGTTTTAAACAGAACTTTCCAACAATTTTTAAAAGAAAAAAGGCCTATCTTTCTCAACCTACTGAAAAATAGTAACACCAGCTCCTCAACCGTCCTGGACCTATCAGCATAGCTGGTCACTCTCTTCCTCTTCCCTGCATTAAGACTCTGTTCCCATCTATCAGGACAACCATCCCCTTCACCCTGCTTAAAACCCAACCTTCTCACCCTGTCCATGCCTCTGTGTTATCACTCTTTCTACATTGGTGGCTTTCCTTGAGTTCCCTCCTGGGACCTCCCATTTGCAGTTCCTTATCCTCAATGCTCTCTACCATCTCTGTGGAAGTCACAAGTTGAGGCTGATATTCAAAGGGAGCTTCAAATGTCTTTTTGCTGCTAGCTTCTCCATCTGTGGCTTTGCCAGGATGATTTACCAGGGTAATAAAGGATAAGGAGTCAGGGAAGAAGGTGGAAGTGTTCAAGAGGGGAGCTTGGGCAAGGGCCATGAGGGCCATGCGGCAACTAAAGAGAATACAGGTAGGAAAAGGGAGAAGAGAAAAAAAAAAAAGCTGGCCCACTTGGAATTTTCACAAAGCTGGCCTCTTGGGCTTTATATATTTTTTTTGAGTTGGCGTACATGCTACCTGTCTCTAAAAAGGATTTGAAGGAAGTTAGCAATAAAGAACAAGGGCATCTGGAATAAATTTAATAAAAATTATTTTTTAAAAAAAAGGAATCAAGGAGAGACAAAAAAAGATCCCTTAATTAAAATAGAAGAAAACAAATATGTGTAAAACCTGGCACCTGGATTTCCAGCCTTCCAAAGTAAGAGCGGCAATGTGAGAGTTTTAGGCAGGTCTCCTTATTGTGGCAGGAGAGCAAGTGGCCATTCCTTGGGAAATGGGATGCTTTTCCCAGATGCATGTCAGAGGGAAATCCCTGATGAGGAAGCTAATCACTTTGTGTGAATTAGGAAGTCACGTGCAAACATGCAAAGATAAGGCAAAGAGAGTGCTCCCAAGGAGCCTTAGGGAAAGTCAAAGACCTGGCCTGGCTGGGACACCCAGAGAGAGCATTAGAGATGCCATGGCAGCCAGAGAAAGCAGGATGACTAGCTTTTCACTTTAGTTTTTTCTTTTTCTTGAGTGGGGTGAGTTTCGATAAAATGGAAAGAAAACATCTCCTGATATTGCTTATGCATGTGCCACATCAAAATTTGAAAGTTTTATTTCTACACACCTACCTTAAAGTTGTGCTGCATTTGTTCTGTGACTTTGATCTTGACATATGACTGACAGTTCCTAGCAACTTGAGAAGCACTGCATGAAAGGTCCGAGTGGTCATCTCCTAGCCTTCTCTGTTCCATGTGCTGGGCCTCAGGGTTTGAGACAAGACCCTGGAGCAGAGTTAGATGTAAGATACAGAGAGATGGAATCTTCATGGCATCCAATCAAGTGGGCTTCCTATCTATCTGCATTTTACAAACAGGACAACTGAGGTTTGGAGAAAATCAACTACTTGGGAAGCAAGATGGTGCCACAAAAGAAATCTGCACTTGAGCAGCATGTCATGCAGCTCTGTCACACAGTCACAATTTCTGTGAGCTTTCTAATAACCAAGGAAAAGATGTTCAATCCACAACATCTCTAAAAGGTAGAAGAAAAAACAGTTTTTTCCACAATGTACACCTATTTGTGCGCTTAAGCCAAGGCCCTGCACAATGGAGGGTCCCTGTGTCCTTCAACTCCATGTGGCCCTGTTGAATGCTTTGGAGATGAATCGTACTTTGCATCTCATGAATCTCAGCACAGTGTGTTCAATCACTTTGCCATCATTAATAATACAGACACACCCCAGGAGGCAGGCACACATAAGCAGTGAGGAAATGGAGGTGCAGACAGAGGTTAAGCACCCTCTTAAGACAGCCTTGTAAGAGCATGTAAACCAAAGAGTGACTTTTCCAACTTCACAGCTATTAATTCTCATTCTTACCAAAGGAGAAAGTTGGCTGAAGCACTGAGGAGGCAATAAGACAGCAGGTTTCCAGAACAAGACTCCACTAGAAGTGACAGCCATCCCTCTTTTGGCAGCTTAAGAATTAAAACCCCACTCTCATACTGGCTAGCTCTGTGCCCTTGCACAGGGATGTAGCCCTAGTGGGCTGTCTACCATGCCTCCATTTTTTTATCTCTAAAATTGGGAAATTGAGATGCCTATTCATAGAGATTTTATGAGGATTCAGTGGGAAAGTCTTTGTCAAACACCTTTACAGCTAGAATAGCCAAGTACCCAAAAGATGTTGGATGGGAGTGATGACAATGATAATGGTTATCAGCATCTCCAAGAACCCTGCCCAATATGAATGCTTCTATATCAATAAACTTTCAGGGAAAATAGCATTCTCTACTTTTATTAGACTCTTACAATATCCACCTTGCCTAACAGAGTCTAGGCCAAAAATAGAGACTGTACAAATGTTTGGTGGCCTATTGAAGCTGCACAGAAAACTCAGTGATAGACTGAAAGTCCACACAACACATTACTATAAAACTAGATTATCAACCTGGCTTAAATATATTACTTTCTCATCTGTCTTCAGATTCTAATCTTCTCAGCTACACCAAGATCAGCATTGGCCAATATGTACTTCATTTTGGGACCTTGCAAAAATTACTTCCCTCTCCAAACTTCATCTTCCTCATCTACAAAATTGGGGTGATAGTGGTAAGCATTAAACAAAAGAATGCATGTTAGTGCTTGGCACCATTCATGACACATCTAGAACGTTCACTACGTGTAGCTGGACTGATTGCAACTCCTCCTCTCTGGGTGCACTAATGTTCCTGAATAACCAACACCTAAGTGAAAGTGAGGGTCTAGATTCAAGGTATTCATGATGATAATGAAGCTGGAAAGAACTGATGCCTCCCCAGCTGGAGCCCTCAGAGAACAGGGTTCACATTCACAGTAATTCTGTATCCCCCACAACACACAGGACAGACACTTGCAATTTGTTCATGGAGACAGAAATTGGTTGAAATGCATGACCTAGGAATGGTAATCAACTGATAATAGTGAGACACCTAATATTTAATGAACCTAAGACACCTTTGTGTCTGGAATATACTAAATGTGCAAAAGATTGTGGATCATGATGAGAGGAAAGAGGAAAAGGATGTCTTGCTATACCTAGAAAAAAAAAAAGACATCCTCTATGGAGTTTGTGATATCCACAGTGCCTAATACAGTCTGGGCTAATAATAAAGATTATACAAATATTTGGTAATGATGGTGGAGGAAGTGCTGATGGTGGTGGTGGGGGGGAGCAGTGGTGGTGTTTAGCAGCTCTAAGTCCTTGCCAACTTCAAATTCTTCTGTTGCTATGTATATTTAAGAAAGAATTCTGCACCATACTAAGCACTATACAAATATAATTTATATTCTCCCTCATAACCCTGTAACAAAGTTATTATCTCCATTTTATAGATGAGAAAATTGGAGTAAAAAGAGCTTAAACCACTTGCCAAAGGTCACACAACCATAAGTAGAAGAGTCTGTATCTACAAGGCTCCCATTCGTCACGGTTGTGCAGTGCTGCCCCACCAAGGCAAATTGCCTTCAATCCCTAGCAGATGCCCAAGGGATATGGCCCTTGGAGTCTGAAAATTGTTCAAAATAACTGAGGACTAATGAATCCAATCCCTGCTCAAAACCCCGCTCTCTCTATAGCCTCAGGCCAATAGTTTAATCACCTCATGTATCAGTTTCTTCACCTAGAAGCAAAAATTTATACTTACCTACACACGTGGGTACTGGAAAGATTAATCGGATGTTCCAGAAGTGCTTTTAAGATGAAAAATATGGATTATTTGCATTATTATTTTAATAGCCTTGGACTTTGTTATCCCCAGTTTACATGGAAGTAAAGAGCAGAAAGGAGATTGGTGATATTCATTTTCTCCAGCTTCAGCCTCTGAACCAAGCAGGGAAAACACAGACACATGACCTGAGGTTTCGGGTGAATCCTCCCAGACCTATCTGGATGTGCCATGGCCCTGAGGCCTGATGGCTTCCCACAGCTTCTTGAGAAGCTGGCATCTATCAAACAGCCATTTACCACCTGTCCTCACAGTAGTCCAAGGACAGGAGCTTTCCCTGTCTCTCTCAACTATCCCCAGCACCCAAATTAGGGCCTTAGATGTAGTGAGACTCAATAAATAAATTTATTGAGTGAACAAACAACCAAATCAGCCAGGAAACAAAGACTAGAAAACACTGGAAGTATCTAATCCAGAAAGGAGAGGCAGGGGCATCTTCTGAGAGCCATCCTTGTTATGAGCACCTGCTCTGGTCAAACACTGTGCTGGATGCTAAGATAGAAACAGAATTTGATAGACCTGTCCTCATAGAGTTCCCAGCCCTAGAGAAGGAGACTCACATTCACCAGCACATTGGGCACAGTAGCTTGGGCTCTGATAGACAAGTAGAAGGTCACCCGAAAGGTCAAAGTAGGCAGGGGAAGTAGTGTGGTGACTGATCTCATGAAAGAACACTGTCACTAAGGAACAGTAACGAAGTCCACTGCCATAGAATGGAAACTCCATGAGGGTGGGGCTTTGTGTGTTTTGTTCATTACTACATCAGAAGTCCTACTCTGGCACCATGGAACTAGAAGTTCTATGAGTGTGAGTAAGTGACTGTGAGTGTGTAGTGAGCATGTGTGTGTGTGTGTGTGTGTGCGCGTGCGCGCAAGGCGTGTGCATTACAGACAGGATTGTTAGCAGCAACAAAATTATAAGCTTGCAAAGATGGTCAGGTATTACTTTGTTCCACAGTTGGGAAAAAAAACTTTTTTTTTTTTTGCTAGGGAAGGGAACAGAAGCAACAAGGGATAGAGCTGATAAAAAAAAAATGGGGTGATTTCAGAAGGGCCTTGAAGGCCACACTCACACTCAGGAATTTGGAACGTTCCTGTATTCTGTTCCTGCCTAATTCAAGCTAATATTTCAAGCAAAGATATTTTTTCTCCTAAGGCTCTCTTTCCTCTGCCAGGCCTGAGGGCAGGCTCATAAAATGTAAAATCTGTTTAAATTATTAAACGTGTGGCTAAGAGCAGTGGTCAGGGTGGAGGACGCCGCCCGTGACACCGTAAATCACTGCCATGGCTGGGACTTGGCGCAGCCAGGGAGCGTCTGGGAAAGCATATGCACAGCAGCCAGAGGCTCTGCGGTGGGAAGCGCCAAGTCAGCACTACACACTTGGTTTGGGATGAATTATGGCGTGGAGGTGGGGACACTCTGTGCCGCCAGCCCTCTGACAGACAGCTCGACGCTGTGACATCCCCTGTGCTTCACAGCCCTCTTCAGCACCAAGCTGGCTTCCTCTAGGCCCAGTAGGACAAGAGGTAAGGCTGGGGCTGACACAGGAGGGGCTCCTTACAGAGAAAGGCCTCATTGATTTCAGCTGAGCCCAGGCTCTCCTGCTCTTGAGGAGCAGAGAGAGGTCTGCAGAGATTCAGTCTGCACCAGAACCCGGGAGAGGAGGGAACAATGAGGCCACTCTGCTGTAAGGTCACAGAGGCAGCCCCTGCCCTCCCTGCTTTGCCGGGTACTCTTATCCACAGCTGGCTTAGAGCTGACAGGACCCACCCTCCACTAAGTTATTCCACATAGTGCCAAAGAGGAGGCACACTGGTCCTAGATTCCAGATCTGAAAGCCAACTCCACAGCTCAGTACCTGGGTGGATTTGCGAAAGTTATTTAATTTCTCTGTCCCTCAGTTTCCTCATCTTTAAAATGAGATTAATCATAGAGTGGTTGGGAGGATTTAATGAGGATCACATACATGTCCATCTCTTGGAGTACTGTCTGGCTCATGGTCATTGATATAAATGTGAGTTCTGATGACCATTGAATTAATAAATTCTCACTGAACATTTGCCCTGGGACATATGCTTTATTTATAAACTCATCCATTCATCAAGTATTAAGAGCACCTGCCACATTCTAGGTGCCATGTGAGGTGTCTCCTGTGTCCTCTCATTGAGTCATTCTAGAAGCATTCGCTGAGTTTGTTTTCTATGTCAGGTCAGAGCCAGAGATTCGCATCACGTGCCGTTTCATTAATGCTCCTTGCATTACATTCCCAGGGCTACCATAAGAAAGTGCCACAAGCTGGGTGGCTTCAAGAATGGCAATGTATTGTCTCATGTACCTCTAGGCTGGAATTCCACCAGTAAGGTGTCATCCAGGTTGTTTCTCCTGAGAGCTGTAAGGTGGGATCTGTCCCATGCCTCTCTCCAAGCTTCTGGTGGTTTGCTGGCCATCTCTGGCCCTCTTTGGGTTGCAGATACAGCACCCTGATTTCTGCCTTCAATTCCACATAATGGTCTGTGTGTGGGTGTGTGTTTCTCTGGGTCTTTATTTGTTCTTCTTTTAAGGAACCATTGGATTAGGACCCACACTAATAACCTCATTTTAACTTGATTACACCTCTAAAGACCCTATTTCAAAATAAGGTCCTAATTTGAGGTACTTGGGTTTAGAATTCCAACATTTCCCTTGAGAGAACACAATTCAACTCCTAGCTCTCTCCAACAATAATCTCCTTTGCTGAGTAGGCTACATACACTGTCTCAGTCATTCAACAAACATTTGCTCTGGTAAGCACTAAGGCAGAGTTATCTTACTTCTTCCTTGAATGTTCCTGACTCCATCCTGGGCACTGGACAGAAAGCAGTACATCTGTGAGGTGGGCATTCCTACCTACATGTTATACAGCCAAGGGGTCTGCGTCCTGGGGATTCAGGTCTACTTCAAAGTCTACAGCCTTCCCAATGTATCTGCCTCCTCTTGAATTCAGCAACCTTTACTTCTTCCTGAGGCCCCAGTTGATGGTAAAACCATTTTGCCCATCCCAGGTATCCAAGACTGTACAGTTAACCTGCTGCTTGCAATTCAGAGCAGCTAAACCACCAAGAAAAAACCCACCACCAGAAAATGGACTCCAACCCCATTAGTTGTTTGGAAGAACTAAAAACAGCCTAGCATTGACTAGATGAAGGGGGCATTGGGTGGCACAGCCTGTCTCCAACACACAAAAAGAACAGAGAATTGCTGCTCTGGCAGAGTCTTCGGATGAAGTCATAGAGGAAAGAACAGAAAAGTTCACCCTTAATGAGAAATGACCTTCATAACTCCTCCGATCTCCCCCGAGTTTCCTTTGCAGAATATTACTTTTTTCCATATCTAATTCCAATCCATCTATCTTATCACTAGTGTAGAAATATTAATAAAGATAGTTTTGTTTAGGCCCTTTATTTAATACTTTATTTAATATATTTATTAAATATATGTATATACACACACTGTATTCAAATAAATGATTTTTCTGCTCTTTCTCTTCCTTTATAGTCTTTTCTCTTATTTGGTTTTATAAGGTCCTTGATGTTAATTTTAATATTTGTAATATCCCACTGGGTGAGGCTGACACTCTTGGCCCTTTGCCATCCACAGACACCCTATTAGGGATGAGCCTCAACCCACCACAACTTGCAGCTGCAGCAGAAGCTGTCCTTCCTGCATGGGCCTGAAGCCTCAGTCCACAGCCCTGGTCCCCAGGCCTCATCTACAGTTCATCCTTCCCATGCCCACCCCACTCTTCTTCATCTTTGGGGCACAACTTATTCCAGGCTGGTTGTAACTATGGGCTGAGTATCTTTGTTAGGTTTCATGTTGTCTGTGTCTCTATCTGTGAGCTTAGCTTTGGCCTCAGTCTTGCCCCTTTGTGCAGCTGGGAAATCAGCAGAAGCTGATTGTTACCCAATGGTGGAATTAAAATCCTGGGTCCTCCTCTCACTAGCTCCGTGTCCTGGGGCAAGTATATTAGCCTTTCTGAGAGTTTCCTCAACCCCTAACGATGCAAGTGGTAGTGGCCAAGCTATAGTGTTACTGCTACAATTAATAGGAAGAAATTCCCAAAGTACAAGAGATTAGTAGGTTTGGTTACTACCACAGGATGATAGCGCTTCTGTGAAAACTAACCCTCAACACCAGCAGACTCCTCATTTTGTTTATTTAAAGACGCAACCATTGCCTGACTTAATACCACATTCAAAGGAGAGACAGGAAAAAATATCCTAAATCCCACTCCACAGGAAAGAGACTGAGGCTCCCAACACAGTGTGAAGTAGGAGGTGACATAACAGGGGCCAAGAAGGGAGGGGACTTCATGGTAAAGTTAAAGCACATCCCTAACTATCTGCCTGGGCTTTCTTTGCTCTCAGGATTCTCAGATGCTGGTCATATGATCGGTGGTCACACGTATTTTAGTTCGTAATTAAGTTTCTCTTCCTGAAAATGGTAATGAAAAGTTTGGAGGTAACATATTAGCTAAGTGTGAAGCTTCCCTTAAGCCACCCAAATTAACAAACCTCGCTCCTGTGCTCTCCCCTCACCCACCCTGCACCTCCCCAGGTGAGGGGACAACACCTCCTGCAGCAGGTCTTTGTATCCCTTTCCTCTCCCTTTCTAGGGCCTTCTGAGACTGGCTGGCTCCCTCACATCTTTAAGGCACATGCAGAAGTGCACAGTCCTCACTTAAAAGTGACACTTTTTCCTCCGCCCCAAGTCCTTCCTATTTCCCTTCACCTTCAGAAATTCTAAATATAGCTTACCTATTATATTGAGTACCTCCTTTCTTCCACTACAATGTAAATTCCATAGGGCTTAAATTGGTGTCTGGTTGGCTCACTACTATATCCCTAGGACCTAAAAAAAAAGGCCGGGATGTAATAATTGCTTATTAAATATTCGTCAAATAAATAAGTGAAGAATGAATGAATGAAACAATTTATATTGTAACTGACCACAGCCACAAAATTTTTATAAAGCATGCCCTGGAAGCACAGATAGGGAAACAGCGTCTTGGAAGGGAAAATCTGAGAGACTGAAGAGATGAGAACTTATTTTAGTTCTTCCTTGGTGTCTGGATCATTGGAGAGAGAGAGGGGGAGCTCTGAGCCCAGGGAATAACACCAGCAGTGTCTCAGAGACAGGAAACAAATGACATAATTTGGCAGAGGTGAATACTCCCAGAGAGCCAGAGAAGTATTTCCAGTGCATCTTTTACTTACTCACTGTGAGATGCCCCTTGACAGAAGGATGCCTTGCTCTGTCCAGAGCAAGACAGGCTAGAGGTCATTAAGGTCACTCAAAGACCTGAGTTCAAAGGTCATCTCAGTCACCTCTTGGCTAGCTGAGCTCTCTTCATTCTTTTTCCATAATAGTGGGAGGACCAAATGAAATAACATGAAGTCTTTTTCACAATGCCAGGTCATAAGAAGTCCTCCCAGTGTGGGTCTTGGGCAGTAGCTGTGATTTCATGTGAGAATCAGCTTCTTGGCTGACTAGCTGGGTGACTACCCAAACCACTTACCTTATCTGTGCCCCGATGTCTTTAACCACAAAACAGGGCTCACCACAGTACTTGCCTGCTAGCATCGTGGGCACATACAATGGTGCCTGACTTGGAGGCAGTGTGACCCTGGTGTCAGCCACACTGTCCAGGCAGCCTGACCTGTGGTTCACTGGAAAGCTCTTGTAATGGAAATTCACATAACCAACCAAGGCTCTGAGAAGTCCCAGAACAGCTTGCTTAGCCTCACTCAGTATTTTTCTCATACTAATTTCCCCAATGGAATGTTGTCTCCCCACCAACTGATAACCCAAAAACCTATTTCCTGGGACTCACCTTTGGGAGCCAACAGGTTCCACCACTGGGGCATCTGCAGTGGGGGAAGGGCTGCAGAGGAGGGGTGATAACCAGAAGCTCAACATGCGGACCTTCCTGGACTCAGAAGCTCATGAAGAGATACAAGGAGAGAAGATACCCACAAAACTGGCTTTAGAGGATGGCACCTGTGGATTTGGGGTGCCACCCAAACCCATGTCAGAAAGACCAGCAAGCTGGCGGTGGCAATGGTCCTACCAAGAGAAGCAGGTGACGTCAGGATAGTGGCTGTGGGCAGGAGAGGAAAGGGTGTGTCCCCAGAGGAAAGTATGGAGTTTCTGTAAAGGAGGACCTCAACTCAGGATGAGTGGGGTTCTTGACAGACATTGCAGAAATCAATTTATGTATGCATCAGTTAGAGGCACAGATATTTATTTTGGAGAACAGAGACACATTCAAGGGTTATCGAGAGAAGCATTGCCTTGGTCTGGAGTTCTAGCATTTCAGAGGGACAGTGGCCAGGGGCCAGATTAGAGATGCATCAGGGTGCAGTTCCATGATGTTGTGTCAGTTTTCCTTGTATTTGTGCATCGCCCTCCTATCATACTAGTTTTTGCCAGCAAGGATGTGTGCTGGGTTACCCCCACGTTCCTCGCTTTGCATCCTAACAGTTCACGGGTGTTTCCCGCATTCCAATGGTGGATGGACAACTTCTCTTTGGAGACTCAGTACATCTTTTCCCTGTTTTCCCAAACTTCTAGTTCAGGTGCACATGAAAATTATTTAGAAGACAAAATGGTCAGGGTTGGAGCAAAGCAGGTAAGAGGGTTGAGAGGCATAACTCTTAACACCAGACTGCAGAAGCCATGCTGACTCTGGATGGACCACCCATAGAAGGAAGGCAAGCCCCTGAGTGTCACAGAGCCATACCACTGAGGACAGGATAGGCAAGTGATCCCCAAGGGCCACTGGGGAGGTCACTCAGAATGACTCTGAGGGGCCTTCTTTCTGTCTCAGGACACCCTGGAAGCCACAAGGGAGGAAAGGGGAGACAGTTCTGGTCACTGGGTCACAGTTCTTTTGCTCTTCCTCCCAATCAGCCTTTCTAACAAGTTACTCACACACACACACACATGCACACACTTTATCACCACCTTGGCACCTGTCTGCTGTGCTCAAACTCCAGCCCGCCGGGGAGAGACCTTGGACCATGGAGGGCAGAGTTGGACCATGGAGGGCATAGGTCACCTCCTATGCTTCCTACCTGTGTGCCCTCAGGAATTCCATTCATCTCTCTAGGACTCAATTTTCCCATCTGAAATGTGGGGCTGATAACGCCTTGCTAAGTTGTAAGGATCAGCTAGGATAGCTCAGAATTGCCCAGTACTTCCTTTGAGCCAAGCCCAATGTCAAAGCTTCCCGTGTTTCCTCTCAGTGACTTGTCTACCTTCATATGTGGCACTCTTCTTACCCCACACTCTATAGATGGGAACCTAGGGCCCAGAGAATGTAAGTGACTTGTCCAAGAGCACATAACCAGTGAGAGACGGGATGCAGGGACTCTGGTTGCACCCTTCACTGCTGAGTTCTTAAGGAAGTGACAACAAAGACTACAATGAGAATTTACCAGGAGAGTGAGCTTCAGGAAGTTGCTCCCTACCTCAGGGCCCAATCTCCTCGCCCAAACAATGGGAGCAACGTGAGAGCTGAGTGCCCTGGTGCTAAGACTTGCCCTTGAGAACACCACCCAGCTACAGCAGCCAGCCCAGGAACAGAGACTCTTGTCCTCACAGTCACTCTGGCTTCCAGCAGAGGGATGGCTGCCACCACAGGCAAGGTCTGGACACCTCGCCAGGCAGGGAGAGCAGCCACAAAGGGCTGGGCTGAGCGTCTCAGGCAGGCCCCTTGGAGTCCAGCCCTGGGTGGGCAGGCCGCCTTCCAACTTGGCATCTTCTCCTGGCACCTCTGTGGCCGAGAACTAAAAATAACCTGTAAGGGCTCTGCAGCCAGCAGACTCTCCACTGAGGATCGGCGCCCTTTATGGGCCTTGATCATCTGCTTCCTTCTGACTGATGTTGGCAATTAAAGCACTAGATTACCTCTGCAGAGACTGTTCCAGGACCCAGGTGGGCCTGCGGGGCAGAAGGAGGTCCTTGAGCCAGCCTCCCAGATGAGCGGCCTCTGGTCCAGCTGTGCAGGCAGGGAGTGGCCAGGGTCCTGCCTGAGGTGGCATGGGGGGCGCTGGAGGGAGGTGGGGAGTTGGGTAGAGAAACCAGGTCATAAGGAGGACAGCTGGAGCCAGGAGAGAGAAAATGAAGAAGGGACCCAAGTGCTTTCTTTCAAACTTGGAACAGTCTTGGGCTAGAACAAAGGCAGCAAATCTGAGGCAGGAGAATACCAATTAGCACAGTTACAACAGCCTCCCGTGGTCCGAAGGCCATATCCTTCAGATGTAGAAGTTGTGCACGACATAAAGGTACCCAAGCTAGGGTGGGGAGTAGAGCTGAAACCTGTTGGCTCTGGCACCCAAAGGAAGGGGCACCTTTCTCTAATTTACCAAGGACACCTCACAGATTAGCCTTGGCCTACTGTGTGCTCAGGTTAGTGTGAGGCATGCTCTGCTCTCTCATTTAGTCCTCACCACAGGCTCCCAGCTGGGTCTTATTTTCCCATGCTGCTGAGAGCCAGAGAAGCTCAGTCACATGTTCATTCAGATAAACAGACCTGGAAGACAGTGGAATTGGATTTGAAACTTGGTCCAGTTCAGAATCTGTGCTGTTTACATTCCACCATTGGAGTTGGTTGTAACCACTGATTGATTGTTGATCAGGTCAGTCATTGCGCTAAACATTCTGTACCCATTCAATCCTCAAAATAATCCCACAGGTAGAAAAGGTCATCCCCATGCTATAGGTGAGAATAGCAGCGGCACGGGCAGGTTAAGAGTATTGTTTTGGGGTCACCCAGTAAATGCCAAACTTAGATTCAGATCCAGGGCCCCTGACCTGAGGGCCCTGGCTCTTAACAATTGACTATAACCCAAACACCATCTGAGGTTCATTAATCTTTGGGGAATTGTGTAAAAATCAATCCGAACACCCCTGATCTACACCTAAGTACTTATCAGATGTCGGCCAGCTCCCTGGAAGGAGGAAGTTTTTGGCAATGATAGGCAACCACCTCCTGGGCTAGTCCCAGGGCCCTTCCCATCCAAGTGTGCTCCATTCCAGCTAGTTGAAAACATGACTCTTGAGTGCTGGTCTTCTCCCAGGTACACACAGATGTTATGGAAGTCCGGGTGATAAGAGAGATTGCATCCCAGCAGAGCAGGCAAGGGGAACAATGTTGAAGGATTCCCTCACCATAGAAGGCTGTGGCCACCTCATTCACAGAACCTCCTCACTGGCCACTGTTGCCCGGGGGTGCTGGTGTTCTACCCATACTCTCTCTCTCTGTACTTCCCCTTCCTCTCCTTTGCTCCTCCTCGACATTTTCCATTAAAAGCTCATACAGTACAGCTTGATGTCCTTTCAGATTGCCTCTCTTCTTCCTCTGCACTCTCAAAGGAAGTGGTCTTCAAGGTATTTTCTTAAATAAATACAATTCTCCCCCTACAATGGACTCTTGTGACAGCCATGAAGCTATTTTTTTTTTCACCATTTGGTAGACTGCCAAAGATGGGACAAGCTGCTCTCCATCCTTCTCCAAAGATGGAGAGGCACTGTTTTCCTTTCCTCTGGAAGCAAGCAAATAGG
Source organism: Ictidomys tridecemlineatus (assembly GCF_052094955.1). NCBI lineage: Eukaryota > Metazoa > Chordata > Mammalia > Rodentia > Sciuridae > Ictidomys > Ictidomys tridecemlineatus. The sequence goes on along the minus strand of NC_135480.1, from coordinate 67,174,077 downwards.
CAGAATGGCAGATGTCGGCAATCGCATTCAAGAGCACAGGCTCTGGGTCAGACTGCCTGGCTACAGATGCTGCTCTACCATGCACTGCTTAGCCTCAGTATCCTCATCTGGAAAACGGCAAAAGGAGTAATGCCTACCAAAAAGGACTGAGTAAAATGATGTATTTAAAGTGCCAATTATAGGGCCCAATCTGTAGTAGGCCTACAGTAAAGATAATTGGACAGTATTTTTGTGTTTTTTTTGTTTAGATATTATTTTCTCCCATCCCTGAAACTTTCTAAGACTCCAATTTTGTTCTCTGCTGTCTCATCGGGGTCTACCTCAGCACCTGACATATAGTAGGCATTGGATAAATACTTTTAGAGTGATAAAAGGAATAACTAATAAGAGGATTGTCCTGTGTACCAGAAGGACATCATGAATCATTCTTAGTGAATATTGGTTTGGTTTCAATTTCTCCCTAGTCACTGTGTATATTTTCTTGTTTTCCTGCTGCTGAAGACAGAAGAAAGTACAGTCAGTTCTGCTATCGTGCCACATATGTGTTCTGAAAAATCACTGTGCTATGCAAATTTGTCCATATTTTTAAAAAAAAACAGAATTTATGGGGAAAATGGAGTTAGGGCACAAAGCTCAAAAATCTCACCAATTTTGTTTAAAAGGGATAAGAAACTAATAAATACAGTAGCACTGTTTTCAGCATATTAAATACTATAATAAATATGGCAGTTTACCTATAGAAAGATCCAAAGCTTGCTGGTAAAAGTGGATGACACGTGAGCTACTGTGAGATGGTAAAAGAAGGATCCTCTGAAATTGGATGTGGACAGGTTGTGGCTGATGTTTGGTGTCCATGCATGTGTACATTTTGTGCCTTCCTACAGAGCTCTGTTCAGCTGGATCTTGGAATTCACTTGTACCTTTTCATGAGGGAAAGTTGCTATTTTAATTAGCTTTTTCACTGCTGTGACTAAAGGACCTGAGTAGCACAGTTATAGAGGAGAAAAAGTTTATTTGAGGGCTCATAGTTTCAGAGGTCTCAGTCCATAGAAGGCTGGTTCCATTCCTCAGGGCTCGAGGTGAGGCTGAACATCATGGCAGAAGAGTGTGATGGAGGGAAGCAGCTCACGTGGTGATCAGAGACAGAGAGACTCCACTGGCCAGATATAAATATATACCCAAAGCCATTCCCCCAATGCCCCACCTCCTCAGTTACCACACTCCATCTGCCTTCAGTTTCTACTCAATTAATCCCATCAGGGGGGAGAAATGAATGATGATTGGATTAAGGTTCTTGTGACCTGATTATTTCTCCTCTGAACCTTTGCAGTGTCTTATACAAGAGTTTGGGGGAGACACCTCACATCCAAACCATAACAGTTGCCTTATGCCCACGTCATTCCTTAGTATAAGTTACATTAGAACAAATTCTTATTTTCAAAATGGCCTTCAGAGCAGAACTGGGCATAAGTTGTTTTGATGTTTGTATTTTCCTGCTTATTAGCCCTGATTTTTTCTGATTCCAATTAAAAAAAAAAGAGAGAGAGAGAGAAGGGGTGGGGACTACTTTGGTAGCATTCCTTCCTTCCAGTTATCCTTGGTTTCAACAGGTACTTTTGAGTACCTACTATGTGCTAAAATTGGAACTATAGGATAAAAGTACAAATGGCCCCTGACTTCACAGAGCTTACAGTTTAAAGACAAAAAAAAATTAAAAAGCATATAATAAGTAAAACATTTACAGAGTACCTCATTGTAAAAATAAATATGGCCCTTTACTCCAAGCAGGGTCATTCCTAAGTCCAGTAATGCTGAGTCCCTTGCATGTGTCAGGTCAGCCCTCCTGGTAATAGATCATGCCCACGCTCACAGCATTGTCTCCTGTCCTCAACACTGTGGCATCTGTCCGTAAAGAACTGGAGTGCCAGGTAGGCAGAAAAGAAGCCCACACTTTTAGGTGTGTTCTAAGAATCTGGTAGAGCATCAGAGCTAATGGGGAAAGGGAATGCTTTGAACTGGTTCTAAGTTTTCCCCTGGCTCAAGGAAGGTCCTCGCTCGTGCCAAAAACTTTGGGCACTGCAAGCATCATTTGCCTCTCTCCCTGTTTAAAATTCTTCGGAGGCTGCCCATTTCTTTTAGTAAAATTTCAAGCCTCTCACTGTGACCTAAAGGTACAGTTGGATCTAACTCTGGCCTAACTCTCCAACCTCATTTCACACCACCCTCCGCTCTTTCATTAAAGTCTTGCCACACTGACTCTTCGTTCCTTATCCTCTGGGCCTTTGCACCTTCTGTTCCTTCTCCCCAGAATGCTCTTCCTGAGGCTGCTTCTCTTATCCTCTCCTCAGCGGGGTCTTCTCCAGTCATCATCTCAGCCCACTGTCTCTTTTATTCACAGTTTGATCATAATCTGTAATTGCTCCATGTATTCATTTCCTATTGGAGCTGTAACAAGTTACCACAAACTTATTGCCTTAAAGCAACCTAGATTTATTCTCTGATGGTTCTGGAAGTCGGAAGTATCAGGTGGGTAGGTAGGGCTGCATTCCTTCCCCAGGCTCCTGAGAAATCCATTCCTTTGTCTGTCCAGTATCTAGAGGCTGCTTTCATTCTGTGGTTCCCAGCCCCTCCCATTTTCAAAGCTGTCAGTCACATCAGTGTAATTCTTATTGTTACACTGGATAACCCATGGTCACCCAGCATCCCAAAGCCCTGAACTTAATTGTATCTACAAGGTGCCTCTTGCATGTAAGGTGACTTTCACAGGTTCCAGGCTTATGGATGTGGATATCTTGCCAGGAAGGGGTTATTCAACCCACCACACCTTTTATATTTGCCTATTTGTTTATTATTTTTGTCCCTACTACACTCTATGCCCCATGAGACTAGAAGATTTTTTATTATATTCACTGATGTCTCTCTAAAATCCAGTTTAATTGCTGGTATATAAGTGATCAATAAATATTTATAGAATAAAGGAATTGTTGGTTGGGAATTTGTATAAAACTGTAATCCATTTCAGTTTTTTTTTAAATTACACATGGATACTTTATATTCTAGAAAGAGGACAGGAGCATTGAATTTGCTCTACACCTTGCAACTGGCTGTGTGACTTTGTGGCCAGCTGCCTCCCTTCTCTGAGTCTCTGTGGTCACATCTATAAAATAGAATACAACCAAAAATACCTCCGAGAGATTGTGGGTATTAAATAAGATTATGACTAGAAAAAGTACCTGGAAACTGTACAGCATTCACAGTTAGGATAATTACTGTTACATAGATTATAAATGAGCAAGGCTGGGCCTAATGTGGAAATTACATACATAAATAACTAATGCCAGGCATATGGATGCCACACTGGTGTTGCAGTGTGCTAAGGGATAGGGTGGGATGGGGAGTGGGGGCAGAAATCATAGTTACTGATAATAGGGAGTAACCCAAATGGTGGCAGGTAAAGGCAGGGAAAAGGAGAATTTGAGAACTGCTGCCAGGAACCAAATTCAAATAAATCCCTGAGAGTGGCATAGGCAGAAAAGGGAGACCCATTTGCAATGACCATCTGGCTTGTTAAAATTGATTAAAGGTAAAAAGAAGCGGACACTCCACCAAGGGAATCAGCAGTCAGCATCTTGAGCAGCTGATATATCCACCCATTCTCCGACAGATCTCAACAACAAAACAGGTGTGTGGCACTCAGCCCATCCCCCATACATCGGGAACTCGCATAAATTCTCTCCTAGGCTTGCCGGGGGAGGGAGAATCAGAGTGAGCCTGCATAAAGACTAGGGGGTAACTAGAGGCACCTGACCTGCAACCCCCCCTACCCATCTGCAGCCAAAAGGAAACCTGTCTGGCTAGAGCTGGGGGTGGGGCAAGCAGGAAAATCCAAAGGACAGAGTGCCTGGGATCCCAATTGCCAACTGTGGGACCCCGGAGATTCAGGCCCACTGATTCCTGCGGCCTGCCCTGCGGCTACAGAAGGCGTGGCGCCCCAGGGAAGCCATTAATTAGCAAGCAGGGAGAGGCTCGGCTGCGACCAGGTGGAATCCCACCAGCCAAGCCCGCACTGACCCCCCAGGCTGAGTAAGGGAGTTTAGACGGGGAAGGAAGGGGTACAGTCCCATCCCCCGCATCGGACACTCCACCAAGGGAATCAGCAGTCAGCATCTTGAGCAGCTGATATATCCACCCATTCTCCGACAGATCTCAACAACAAAACAGGTGTGTGGCACTCAGCCCATCCCCCATACATCGGGAACTCGCATAAACTCTCTCCTAGGCTTGCCGGGGGAGGGAGAATCAGAGTGAGCCTGCATAAAGACTAGGGGGGAACTAGAGGCACCTGACCTGCAACCCCCCCACCCATCTGCAGCCAAAAGGAAACCTGTCTGGCTAGAGCTGGGGGTGGGGCAAGCAGGAAAATCCAAAGGACAGAGTGCCTGGGATCCCAATTGCCAACTGTGGGACCCCGGAGATCCAGGCCCACTGATTCCTGCGGCCTGCCCTGCGGCTACAGAAGGCGTGGCGCCCCAGGGAAGCCATTAATTAGCTGCGACCAGGTGGAATCCCACCAGCCAAGCCCGCACTGACCCCCCGGGCTGAGTACGGGAGTTTAGACGGGAAGGAAGCGGTACAGTCCCATCCCCCGCATCGGACACTCCACCAAGGGAATCAGCAGTCAGCATCTTGAGCAGCTGATATATCCACCCATTCTCCGACAGATCTCAACAACAAAACAGGTGTGTGGCACTCAGCCCATCCCCCATACATCGGGAACTCGCATAAACTCTCTCCTAGGCTTGCCGGGGGAGGGAGAATCAGAGTGAGCCTGCATAAAGACTAGGGGGGAACTAGAGGCACCTGACCTGCAACCCCCCCACCCATCTGCAGCCAAAAGGAAACCTGTCTGGCTAGAGCTGGGGGTGGGGCAAGCAGGAAAATCCAAAGGACAGAGTGCCTGGGATCCCAATTGCCAACTGTGGGACCCCGGAGATCCAGGCCCACTGATTCATGCGGCCTGCCCTGCGGCTACAGAAGGCTAGCAGGAGAAACCAGGAAGCTAGAGGCAAGGCCCTCAAGACTGGGCAGCTGGAAATTGCAGGCCCGCCGGCGACAGTTCACCCACTGCCCGCATAGCTGGGTGGTAGGAGAACACCCGGCCACAGGTGACCGATCACCCGCCCGCGGCCTGTGATACTGGGCGGCTAGAGACCGCCTGCCTGCCGCGACTGGGAGCTGAAATCAAACAGAGACAGTGCAGTCACACCACCTCATCAGGACACCCAGGCAAGGAACTGGGGCCAGTCATAGCAAAGTAGTGTCGTCACTGGAGCTGGGACGTCGGATCTTCCTTCACAGTGGAATCCACGTCAGCAGGCATAGTTTAACAACACTAAGGAGAGGCATCAGAGTAAAACAGAACCAAAACAAATCTATAGAAGAGAACAGAAACACGACAATCAAATAGAGCTGGAAAGCAACGGGGACAACATGAGAAAACAAGGGAAAAAAGGAGTACAAACAATGCAAGACAACTTAATTCTACAAGAGGACATAGAAACATCAGAAGCAGGGATAGGGAAAGAACTCAAGGCATTCCTAACTCAAATGGAAAGGAATATTAGAGAAGACATGAGACAGCAACTCCAAGCAATAAAAATATATTTTGAAAATGAATTAAACAAACAAATTCAAATGGCAAAGAACGAGCTCTACCAGGAGATAGAGATCTTAAAAAAGAATCAAACTATAATCCTAGAATTGCAGGAAACTATAAACCAAATTAAAAACTCAAACGAGAATATTACAAATAGACTTGATCAAGTAGAAGTCAGAACATCAGATAATGAAGACAAGGTTTATCAACTTGAAAAGAGTATAGTCAACACAGAAAAGATGCTTAAATCCCATGAGCAATCTATTCAAGAGATATGGGATGTCATTAAAAAACCAAATTTGAGAGTCATCGGGATAGAAGAAGGCACAGAGATTCAAACCAAAGGAATGGACAGCATATTAAATGAAATAATTGTAGAAAACTTCCCAGAGATGAAAGATGGAATGGATTGCCAAATCCTGGAAGCCTACAGGACCCCAAACATTCAAAACTATAATAGACCAACTCCAAGACACATAATTATGAAGATAGCCAACATACAGGACAAGGAGAGAATATTAAAAGCTACCAGAGAAAAGAGACAGATTACATTCAGGGGTAAACCAATTAGGTTAACGACTGATTTCTCAGCACAGACTTTGAAAGCGAGAAGATCCTGGAACAATGTATTTCAAACGCTGAAAAATAATGGATTTCAACCAAGAATACTGTATCCAGCAAAATTGAGCTTCAGATTTGACAACGAAATTAAAATCTTTCACGATAAACAAAAGCTAAAAGAATTTGCAGCAAGAAAACCAGCACTGCAAAGCATTCTGAGCAATATACTACAAGAAGAGGAATTGAAAAATAGTGCCCAAAACTAACAACAAGAGGTATCCCAGTAAAGGAGGAGGAAAATAACCAAAAAAAGTAAAACTAGCCAAACTAAAATAAATAAATAAAGAAGCATGACTGGAAGTACAAATCATATCTCAATTGTGACTTTAAATGTTAATGGCCTAAACTCACCAATCAAGAGACATAGGCTAGCAACCTGGATCAAAAAAACAAATCCAACAATATGCTGCCTTCAGGAGACTCATATGATAGGAAAAGACATACACAGGCTGAAGGTAAAAGGTTGGGAAAAATCATACCACTCACATGGCCCTCGGAAGCAAGCAGGAGTGGCCATACTCATATCAAATAAAATCAACTTCAAACCTAAGTTAATTAAGAAGGATAAAGAAGGACACTATATACTGTTAAAAGGGACCATCCACCAACAAGACATAACAATTATCAATTTGTATGCACCAAACAATGGAGCTGCAATCTACATAAAACAAACGCTCCTCAAGTTCAAGAGTCAAATAGACCATAACACAATAATTACGGGTGACTTCAACACACCGCTCTCGCCATTAGACAGATCCTCTAGACAAAAACTGAATAAAGAAACTATAGAACTCAACAGCACAATCAATAACCTAGACCTAACTGACATATATAGAATATACCAATCATCATCAAGTGGATACACGTTCTTCTCAGCAGCACATGGATCCTACTCAAAAATAGACCATATATTATGCCATAAGGCAAATCTTAGTAAATATAAAAGTGTGGAGATAATACCATGCACCATATCTGACCATAATGGAATGAAATTGGAAATCAATGATAAAAAAAGGAAGGAGAAATCCTACACCACATGGAAAATGAACAATATGTTATTGAATGATCAATGGGTTACAGAAGACATAAAGGAAGAGATAAAAAAATTCTTAGAGTCAAATGATAATACAGACACAACATACCGGAATCTATGGGACACAATGAAAGCAGTTTTAAGAGGGAAATTCATATCCTGGAGTTCTTTCATCAAAAAAAGAAAAAACCAACAAATAAATGAACTCACACTACACCTCAAAAACCTAGAAAAGGAAGAACAAAACAACAGCAATTGTAGTAGAAGACAAGAAATAATTAAAATTAGAGCAGAAATAAACGAAATTGAAACAAAAAAAACCATTGAAAAAATTGATAAAACTAAAAGTTGGTTCTTTGAAAAAATAAATAAGATAGACAAGCCCTTAGCTATGCTAACAAAAAGAAGAAGAGAGAGAACTCAAATTACTAATATACGGGATGAAAAAGGCAATATCACAACCGACACTACAGAAATACAGAAGATAATTAGAAAGTATTTTGAAACCCTATATTCTAATAAAATAGAAGATAGCGAGGATATCGATAAATTTCTTAAGGCATATGATTTGCCCAGATTGAGACAGGAAGACACACACAGTTTAAACAGACCAATAACAAAGGAAGAAATAGAAGAAGCCATCAAAAGACTACCAACCAAGAAAAGCCCTGGACCTGATGGGTATACAGCGGAGTTCTACAAAACCTTCAAAGAAGAACTAATACCAATACTTTTCAAACTATTTCAAGAAATAGAAAAAGAAGGAGCTCTTCCAAATTCATTCTATGAGGCCAACATCACCCTGATCCCAAAACCAGACAAAGACACTTCAAAGAAAGAAAACTACAGACCAATATCTCTAATGAACTTGGATGCAAAAATTCTCAATAAAATTCTGGCGAATCGAATACAAAAACATATCAGAAAACTTGTGCACCATGATCAAGTAGGATTCATCCCTGGGATGCAAGGCTGGTTCAATATACGGAAATCAATACATGCTATTCACCACATCAATAGGCTTAAAGACAAGAACCATATGATCATCTCGATAGATGCAGAAAAAGCATTTGACAAAATACAACATCCCTTTATGTTCAAAACATTAGAAAAACTAGGGATATCAGGAACTTACCTCAACATTGTAAAAGCTATATATGCTAAACCTCAGGCTAGCATCATCCTAAACGGAGAAAAACTGAAGGCATTCCCTCTAAAATCTGGAACAAGACAGGGATGTCCTCTATCACCACTTCTATTCAATTTAGTTCTCGAAGTACTAGCCAGAGCAATTAGACAGACAAAAGAAATTAAAGGCATAAAAATAGGAAAAGAAGAAATTAAATTATCGCTATTTGCAGATGACATGATAATCTACTTAACAGACCCAAAAGGATCTACAAAGAAGCTACTAGAGTTAATAAATGAATTCAGCAAAGTGGCAGGATATAAAATCAACACGCACAAATCAAAGGCATTCCTGTATATCAGCAACAAAACCTCTGAAATGGAAATAAGGAAAACCACTCCATTCACAATATCCTCAAAGAAAATAAGATACTTGGGAATCAACCTAACAAAAGAGGTGAAAGATTTATACAATGAAAACTACAGAACCTTAAAGAGAGAGATAGAAGAAGATCTCAGAAGATGGAAAAATGTACCCTGTTCATGGATAGGCAGAACTAACATCATCAAAATGGCGATATTACCCAAAGTTCTCTACAGGTTTAATGCGATGCCAATCAGAATCCCAAAGACATTTCTTGTAGAAATAGATAAAGCAATCATGAAATTCATATGGAAAAACAAAAGACCCAGAATAGCAAAAGCAATTCTAAGCAGGAAGTGTGAATCTGGAGGTATAGCGATACCAGAGCTCAAACTGTACTACAAAGCAATAGTAACAAAAACAGCATGGTACTGGTACCAAAACAGGCAGGTGGACCAATGGTACAGAATAGAGGACACAGAGACTAATCCACAAAGTTACAACTATCTTATATTTGATAAAGGGGCTAAAAACATGCAATGGAGGAAGGATAGCATCTTCAACAAATGGTGCTGGGAAAATTGGAAATCCATATGCAACAAAATGAAATTGAATCCCTTTCTCTCGCCAGCCACAAAAGTTAACTCAAAATGGATCAAGGAGCTAGATATAAAAACAGAGACACTGCGTCTGATAGAAGGAAAAGTTGGCTACGATCTACATATTGTGGGGTCGGGCTCCAAATTCCTTAATAGAACGCCCGTAGCCCAAGAGTTAATGACAAGAATAAATAAATGGGACCTACTTAAACTAAAAAGTTTTTTCTCAGCAAGAGAAACAGTAAAAGAGGTAAATAGAGAGCCTACATCCTGGGAACAAATTTTTACCCCTCACACCTCAGATAGAGCCCTAATATCCAGAATGTACAAAGAACTCAAAAAATTAAACAATAAGATAACAAATAATCCAATCAACAAATGGGCCAAGGACCTGAACAGACACTTCTCAGAGGAGGACATACAATCAATCCACAAGCACATGAGAAAATGCTCACCATCTCTAGCAATCAGAGAAATGCAAATCAAAACCACCCTAAGATACCATTTCACTCCTGTAAGATTGGCAGCCATTATGAAGTCAAACAACAATAAGTGTTGGCGAGGATGTGGGGAAAAGGGCACACTTGTTCACTGCTGGTGGGACTGCAAAATGGTGAGGCCAATCTGGAAAGCAGTATGGAGATTCCTGGGAAAGCTGGGAATGGATCCACCATTTGACCCAGCTATTGCCCTTCTTGGACTATTCCCTGAGGACCTTAAAAGAGCACACTATACGGATACGGCCACATCAATGATTATAGCAGCACAATTCACAATAGCTAGACTGTGGAACCAACCTAGATGCCCTTCAATAGATGAGTGGATAAAAAAATTGTGGCAGCTATACACAATGGAGTATTATGCAGCACTAAGAAACGACAAAATCATAGAATTTGCAGGGAAATGGATGGCATTAGAGCAGATTATGCTAAGTGAAGCTAGCCAAGCCCTAAAAAACAAATGTCAAATGTCTTCTTTGATATAAAGAGAGCCACTAAGAATAGAACAGGAAGGAAGAGCATGAGGAAAAGACTAACAGTAAACTAAGACGAATGGGGGGAGAGAAAGCAAGAGAGAAGGGAAAACATATGGAAATGGTAGGAGACCTTCAGTGATACACAAAATTATAAGAGGTTATGAGGGGCAAGGGGGTGGGGGGAAAAAAAAAGGGGAAAGAATTGAACAACAGCAGAGGAGGTAGAGAGGGAAGATGGGAGGGGAGGGGAGGGGAGGGGGGATAGTAGGGGATAGGAAAGGTAGCAGAATACAACAGTCACTAATAAGCCATTATGTAAAAATGTGAGTATGTAACAGAAGTGAGTCTGTATTATGTATTTGGGGAGTACAAAACCCAATTGAGTCAAATGTATAAAAGATGATATGTCTTGAGCTCTGTAATGTTTTGAACAATCAATAAAAAAAAAAAAAAATAAAAAAAAAAAAAAAAAAAAAAAAAAAAAAAGGTAAAAAGAGAAATAGAGATCTATGTCTGTGGCATTAAATTACTCCTCCGACAAGCAGGTCTGTGAACTGCAGACTATCTTTGCTGCAATCTCCGAAATATCCAAAGACATGATTTCAATTTATAAAGAAAATTCATTTTAAAACTCCACTAAAAGCCAGCTTCATTGAGAAATGTTCAACACTGCTCAATTGCTTTATTAAATCTCTTTTATTTATGTTATGAAGAGCAGTGTGGGATTCTGCAAAAATAAAACAGGCTTTGTTTCATTTCCTAACTGGGGAGTGGGGACAGCATATACTATTTTCATTGGAACTGTTTTAAATGTTTGTAATAAATTTAAAGGAAGGAATTAACAGACTTTAGGGTGGGACAGAGTCTGAGCACAGGTGTGTGTCCCACTGCTTCCTGACAGTGTGACCCTGAAAAGTCATTTTACATTTCTGAGCTTCATGTCCTTCTCCATGAGATGGCAATCATCACAACCACCTCACAGCGAGATGAGAGATGAGCAGTGACATGGGTCAGTGTTCCCTGATCATGCCACAGGACATGCATGTAGAGAGAACTCAATAAGCATCCGATCCTCAATATAGGAGAAATAAGAGGATGATTCAGCAAAGCAGATCTCGGGGAGGTCCAAGGTGCTCCTGTGCCCTAGTGGCAAGCAGAAGACAGCCCCTACTTTGAGTTCATTATCTCTTCAAGAAAAAGCATGTATTTGTTAAGACTCCCGAGGATCCAAAAGAATGTCCTGTTGCCTGCCAACCTCAGCCAAAGGGCATAGAAACCAGACCTGGTCATTTGGTGTCAAGGGGTTCTGAAGTCATATCTGAGTTCCTTGGGGAGGATTGCCTAGTAATGTCTGCCATTTTCGGGGTTGTGGGAGTTTATTCTTCACAGTTCCTGAGCTCTGGGGAGTGCTGACAGTGTTGCTTCATGGCAGCCCTTTTCTAAAAATATAATAAACATCACTATCACCACCAGCACCATTGGCTCTTCAGACAAAATTCCTAACTAGCTCCTCTGTATTTTCAGAGCTGTGGGTAATATGGTTTAGATGTGAAGTATCCCCCAAAAGCTCATGTTTGAGATTATGCAAGAAGGCTTCCAGGTGAAATGATTGGATTATGAGAGCCTTAACTCAATCAGTGAATTAATCCCCTGATGGGAATTAACTAAGTGGTGAGTGAAGGCTGTAGGGTGTGGCTGGAGGAAGTGGCTACTGGGGACATGCCTTTGGGGCATATATTTGGTATCAGTAAGTGGAGTCTCTCTCTGCTTTCTGTGTAAGCCACTTCCCTCCACTGTACTCTTTCATCTCCAGGCCCAAGTAATGGACCGGTAGTCTATGGGCTGAAATCTCCAAAACCGTGAGCCCCCAAATAAACTTTTTCTCTTCTAAAATTTTTCTGGTCAGGTCTTTTGGTCACAGCATTAGAAAGCTGACTGAAACAGAGGGTCAATGTCTCCCACGCTCTACTTTGCCTTGGATTGCCTTGCGGGTTTGCTTGTTCCATTAGGCCCTGGCTCCCAGGAGTGAAGATGCCAAGCCTCCATCATTTTTTTGAAACCAAAGAGAAGGAAGCTGTCACCAAGGAGAGAGATTCCACCTCGAATCAGAGTTCACCTTCTGATCCCACCACTACAAGAGCCCTCAGACCTCAGGCCATTTAACTTCCTGAACCTCGTTTTCCTCATCTGTAAAATGAAGTGATAGCTCTTCTTGGAGGAAAAGCAGGACTGGAGTTGACTCAGTGGATAACTACCCCAGGATTTAGAGCAAGGAGGGGCAAGAATGGGCAAGGTGCAGGGTCAGGATCCAGGAGCACCAGGACAGACCTAGGTGAGGATGGATGAGTTGGCACAACTCTGGGAGGTGAGGCCAGGAGGTCAATGGAACAGAAGTCTCCTCCCTTCCTTAATCTCAGGAATATGTGTTTAATATAGGGTTGATGATTGGAGGAAATGCCATTGAAACAAAGTTGCCATAGGCTAATTTGAATTGCAAAGCAACTCCCAAGGCACAGGCAGGCAGTGAGATGTCTGCAGCTCCTAGGAACCACTGTTACTCCTCCTAGAGGCACCTGAAGTCAATGTTCCCAGGGGCCTGCAAGCCTGAAGAAGTCCCAGTCAGAGCAGCCACAGTTCCCTAAATGGGTGGTGTTTTACTTCCTGGGTAGTAGGACCTCCCCTCCAGTTGGCTAGGTGGGCTTGGCTATAGCCTGCCACAAGGGGGAGCCCAAGAGACTAAGGCTGAGGGGAGTGGAAGTCAGGTCAGGGGAGCTAGAGGACAAGGAAGACCTAAAGAGGAGGCTAGCTAGGTCCTAAAGTGCACCAGGGTTATGCTCAGAGAAGCTGCTCTGTCTGAGAGACTGAAATTGGAGCTTAACTCACACCACAGTGAGCAGATGCAGGAATGGGGCATGGTATGCAAAATGGGCTCATCCCAGAAAGCAGCTGAGCCAGGCCTGTAGGGCTAACCCTGGCTTTCCCACTCCCACTTGCAGGCAGGGTCAGCCAGGCTAAATAGAGCAGGGCCAAGTAGAATTGGGGGGGGTGGTCAATAAAGACCCCTCGAAACAGCAATTTATTTCTCACAAGTATGCTATAAATTCATGTACAAGCAGGAAACAAGAATTCATTCCACTCAGAGCTTATTCTTTCTAATACTTATGAGTTGTTAGATGAGCATTAGTGGAACATAAAAATTATGATCATGATAACAACAATAATAAAAAGGGTTTAAATTTGTATAGCACTTTATACTTTACAAAATGCTTTCTCATTCATTAGCTTGTGTGAGCCTCATAATAGCTCTCCGTAGAAGGCAAGATGACTGTCATTATCCACTTTATGGGTGAGGAACAGGCTTAGAGAAGTAAAGTGACTGGCCCAAGATCACACAGCTTTTGCCACAGATATTTATCCCAAGTCCAATGCTCTTTCAAAGCCTTCAGGGAGAGAAAACTAATAATCATTCTTAGCTCTCTGCCTTGTTTAATGTCCCACAATTGCCGTCCCCCTCAGGACAGCATGGGAGGCAACCCAGTGAACCCCCAACTGATGTGCTATCAAATTCAATGTGGATCCCACCAGCCCCTCTACTGGCAAGGAAAGCTTTGGCTCATAATATTTGAAACCTATAACTGGGCACATCCTCCACCAAGACTGCTCAGAATATAAGGAAAGCCAACAACCAAAGTTCCAGAATTCCAGCCCCCTCTATAACCATCTGGGGACCACACTGATGTCCGCTTCAAAGACAGCTATGTGTCTCACCATTCAGGAACAAAGAAACTGAATATCGACAACATCACAGCTGCAGGAGCAAAGAAGAGAGAGAAGGAAAAAAGAAAAAACAGAGAGGAAAATGGAGAGACAGAGAAGGGACAGGAGAGGGAAGAGAAGGTAGAATTTGGACCATGGGCAAGAAAGAACAGTGGTAGATAGGAGGTGGAAAGAGCAGAGAGTGAAGAGGAGGAGAGGAGAAGAAAACTGGTTTGAGAGCAAAAGGAGTAGAGGGTGGGAGACACCGGGAGGGAGAGGGGTGGAGGGGGAGAGGGGGAGAGAGCACACCAGGGCTTTGGCTTTCAGTAGCAAGGTGGAAAGCATTCATTCTTAAGAGCTGCTTAAATATCTTATTCTCCAGTCCCAAAATGTAAATTTTCCTTTTCCTCACGAGTTAATCAGGCTTAAACCAATTCTAAGACCTGAAGGGCTTGGCTTAACTTCAACAAAGAATGTGCCCCACGAAGCTGACCTCTGTCCAGCCAGTATGTAAAAGCAGCTGAGGGCAGGAGATTAAGAAGCCGTCCTTACCCAGGCGAGGCTGCCTGGTCCTACACAAAAGCAGCTTGAGGGAGGCTCGCCCTCAGCAGCGCAGAATGTTGCACCCAAACAAGGAACAGGGCCCCCTGACACAGTAGAGTTTGTAACCCAGGAAGGCCAACAAAGGCCCTTCTGCCCCCTCTGCCCTCTTCTGGCCCTGCAGCCTGCACAAGGGACCTGAGAGGGAGAATCCCTGACGCTGTTCTCATTGGCTGAGAGACAGGTGGGCGGGGCAGAAGCCTAGGGGCGGGGTCTCCCGTCTGCAGCTCAGTTTAATGTGGCCACTCCAGAGGAGATGACCCCTGGAGACAGTAATAATTGTCGTAATTTCTTTAATAGCAAAGACTGCTACTTCCATTCATCTGGTCTTTACTATGTATTAGTACATTAATTAGAACCCTGTTCCAATAACTATTGTCACTTAATAAATCACTGCAAATTTTGTAGCTTAAAATAAGTCACAGTTTAAGAATTTGGAAAGTGCAGAGAAAATCGCTCCTCTCTGCTTCCTGATATCTGGGCCGCATCTTTGAAGACTCAGAAGCTGGAGGCTGGAAGCCTCCGGAAGTATCTTCATCCCTATATCCATGCTGTTGATGCTGGCCATTGATGAGCCTCAGCTGGCAGGCCACCTACATGTGACCTCTTCATGTGGCCTCAATTGTCTCACCCCCTGGTGAACTTACATGGTGGCTGGGGGCTTCAAAGGCCAATGACATATTACAAAATAGAAGCCACATGACACCTTAGGACCCAGCTCAGGAAGTCACCACCATCACAACTGCTGCATTCTGTTGATTACAAGGGGCCCATAAGCCCCCAAATTCAATGAGAAAGACATTAGAGTCCACCTCTTGACGGAGGGGGTGGCAAGTTTCCAGAAGAACATGTTAGATGAGACATGTTTCATATGTCTTTGGTGAACAGAATCTACAGCTCTTGAAATTCCCACTCCAACATTATTTTATTATTATTATTATTAATTATTATTATTATTATTATTTTGGTACCAGGGATCAAATCCACGGAACCACATCTATAGTCCTTTTTATTTGGAGTCGAGGTCCCACTAAATTGCTTAGGGCCTTGCTAAATTGCTGAGACTGGCCTTGAACTTGCAATCCTCCTGCCTCAGCCTCTTGATCCTCTAGCATCACAGGCGAGTGCTACTACACCAGCCACCACAACCACCACCACCCCTGCCATTTTAGGGGCAAAGAATTTGATCTGAGAAAGATTAAGTGATATATTGAAGACACCTCAGGTAGCTATGAACAGAGCAGTGATTTGAACCCAAAACAGACTGAAAGCTCTTTATTGCTATGTCAATTATTCTCCTGCAACAAGAGTAAAGTACAACTTACAGCCTTATAGCCCTGCCATATGCCAGAGCTGTAGTAAGCATTTTGCTACAGTTAAGAATCTACCTTGAGTTTCCTGAAGCCAGAGCAGGTTGGCAGACAGTGAACAATGCTGCTGGTTGTGCACAAAGAATCTGAGAGTGTAGAGGAGATCCGAGTTCCCTTTTCTAAGTGGCCCCAGAACTAGAGAACCCTGTGCAAAAGTGGTCATAGACACCTTGCTTCTCACTTCTCAGAAATTTCAGGGTTTAAAGGTATCAGAAGAAAACCTTCTATTCCCTTGTCTACACAATACATGGGCAAGAAAGTAAATCAAAAGTATTCTGTGTCCTAGGAGTTCGGAAAGGAATACAAGATGAACACACAAATAACTAGTTATATGGAAGAAAGTTACAAGAAGTGTGGGGATAGAACATGAGAAAAGGTATTATTGATAAGGAGAAGGACATAGTCTCTGTAACTAGAGAAATCAAAGAGCTTTCCTAGAAGAAATGGCATTTGAGGGGGATCTTGAGATATAAAGAGGTCTGCATGGCAGAGAGGAGAGAACAGAGCGTTACTTTCCCTGCCTCCCACATCTAGTTTTCTTAAACCCTTCAGAGGGTTTAAGCTTCAGAAAACTCTCTCTTTAGAGGGGATTAAATCATTCATACTTGTGTGTGAATGGCTGATTGCTTCATAAGATATATTCACCAGGGAACTCAGAGCAGATGACACCTAATTGCATAAGAGACATAAGCGCTTCTGAGAAAAAAATGTTGAAGGAGATCGTGTCACCACTAATCAAAGTCCCCAAAATGCTGTGATTGATACCCCATCCAACCCTTACCCCCCAAAGTAAGATTACATAAGACAGGATCCTTACTATACAAGGACATACATTGCCAGAGGCTCATAACCCACTCTGAAAGAGGAGAAAGTGGTTTGAAAGGAAAGCTGTTCATCTTTATTTTGGACTCAAATCTCACCCTGCCCAATTTCCCAGTTCTTGTCAGCTTATTGCAAAATAACTTGCTATATAACCTGAGACCAGTCATTCAATTTCATAAACCTCAGTTTGCATAGTTAGAAAATAGGAATAATCTAAAATTAAAAATTAAGTTTTTGTGGACCTCCAAGATCCCTGCTTCATCCAGCCAGGCATAACTTAAGAACTCCATGCAATAACTTTCACATATGTCTAAAAAGCTTATTAAAGACAAATATATGAACAACCACATACCAACATCTGACTTTATTTACTTTTCCTTAAGACAGTTCTAATGTAACATGGGTTTGTTTTTATTTTATTTGTATTTCAAGAATGTTGAAATTATCATGAAAATGCAAACACCAGAGAGATTATGTACATTTTTTAGTCTGGAAAAAAAAAATAAAACAAAATTTCTCTGTAGATACCCAAGAAAGTTGGGGCGGGAAAGAGGGCTTTTACACTGATATCTTAAAAACACATCTTGAAATCATTATGGAGAAAAATGATATAAATCATAAATGAAGAAATGGTAAAATCAGCTGATGCAACAGTTAAACTTGGCAGCCCTGAAGTGCCAACCACCCGATGTTTATGAGACCGGGGACAGAAGACTGAAAGTTGGTGTGGGGTGCTGCTGTACCCTCAGTAATATCCAGCTGATAGTAATCCCTGGCTTCACTGAGCTGCCTAAGAAGCCCCACATGTGAGAGGTGAGAGGGCAGCTCCTGTTGCTGTGGGTCTGTCCCTAGTTGGTGCTGATGCTACGGCTGGTGCTGGTGGGAGTGGTAGGGCGGTGGCCACTGTATTACTCTTGTCATTTTTAAGTCTGATGTTTTGGTTGCTCCCAGGAGAGTGGAATACCAGAAGAAACAATACACTGGTTTCTAAGTCGGATGGCCAGTTTAGAAAGTCTAGGTCTGGTACTTTCGAAATAAGACAGTCTCTGTGAAAGTAAAATGTGGATGTTGTAAGGTTTCCATGATGCAGCGATGGGAAAGCTCTTTCGTATGTGGTCCTTGTCATTCAAATCTGGAGCCCTAATTCTTTCTGTGGAATAAGGGTGATTTTAGTCAATCTGTGTGTAACACATTGTAATTATTTTCGTTGGTTCAGAAGGCGCCAAGAGGTTAAACTGCTCAGCAAGCAAGATTGGGAAAGCACCTGGAGGCTGGGCCTGGGCCAAGGGCTGGTCCTCCTCCAGGAGGTTGTGAAATGTATTTGGCCTACAGAATTTGGAGCAGGGGTGAGATGGCTCTACCCGCTTGACCAGGGCAGGACTTCTTGGGGAAATGGCCACCACTGACCTCCTCTGTATGCAGTTGGAGCACTCTTTCCTTGCACCCATCCCATAGCATCCTCATCCCCAGCCCAGGGCTCTCAACCCCTCACCAGCCATGGTTAAAGCCCTAGTGGTCAAGACCTATATCTGCACAGCAGATCCTTAGAGTGAAGGCAGAGCTTTCTGGGTAATGCGCCTCCCTGTCCCGGTTGTTGCAATATTAGAGCTGCTTGAGGGGGAAAGAAAAGAACAGGATAGCAGCCCTCAAGAAACCAGCTTCAATGTGCATTTAAAGTGTAGTCACTATACTTAAAAGTCAGGCCACAGAAGACAACTTCAAAAATGTTGGAAAAAAACTCTTAAAATCCTATTATATCATGTTACAATATTCAAAATCTTGGGTTTTGTTAACAAAATGAGAAGATTTCACAACTCTGTGGCCACATCCTGTACCCAACCCCATCCCACCTGGTCAAATGCTGACAGATAGCACACACTGAATCTGGGCAGGGGTCTCCAGTAAACCACAATCATAGTGTGCACCCAGATGTCTTCTAAATCCCCTGCCTGGCCCTGTGTGGGACAGCTGGAAATCCCAGGGATCAGTTTACAGGACAGAAGTCTGTAGATCTGGGTTTGAATCCTGTCTCTGCCATGTGTTGACCTCAGAACAGTGAACCAATTTCTTAACCTCTCTGATCATCACTTTCTTCATCTTGAAAACAGACATAAATGAGTTCCTACACAGTGGGTTGTCATGAGGATTCAGTGAGTACATTTAGTATGGTGCCTACACATAGTAGTTATTCAATAAACATTAATGTCAACATTATTATAGCTAGCCCATTATTATTACTCCTACATTCACTAAGGATTTTCTGTCATTGGAAAAAACTGAGTACTGCTGAACCAGTGGTGACCCTTAGTTAACCTATACCCCAGGCATAGTGTCCCCATCAACATAAGTAATAAAATAAGACACAGGCCAAGCTAGCACTTGGCAGAAACATTGGACAGAGCTTCTGTAATGGGTAGAGAAACAGAGGGTCACAAACTCCCTTCCAGCACAAACATGGAGATATTCAACCACATGCCTGGCATTTTTCACACTTCAGTTTTATCAATCCCTGCATCAGCCCTGTAAAATAGGCATAATTATTGACCCCATTTAACAAATAAAAAAATGGAGACTCAGAGAGGACAAGTAGCTTGCCAGCAGTCTCAGAGCTGCAGAGTCAGAACTGAAGACCAGGACCTCTTTCTGTCCCTCATCAGGAAATATTTTTCTTGAAGATTGAGGAAACTTCTAGAAGTAGTCTCCCAAAGTGGAATTAAAGCACAGTTAGACACAGTTGAAACCAGTTGTTAAAGGAGCAAAATACATACCCCAAATGGATATAGTCCCATTCCTGTGCCTCATGCTGAATTGACCTAAACTGGACTGGATTGGTTCCTGGAAGCCAGAGCATTAGTCTTTGTATCCCAGTGGCTCTCTCTGTACTTAGCACAGCACTCTTTCCTTCTTTCACCTACAGAAGGAAGGCAATAACTTTGCTTACCTCATACCGTTAGAAGATTGAATGAATTTCTATATGTGTATTAAATTTGCTTGGGCATCTATAGCCAGCAAGCATCCCTGAGATGGGTGTCTTAAACAATAAACATTTCTCACAGCTCTAGAGGCTACAAGTCCAAGATGGAGATGTTAATCTATTCAGTTCCTGGTGAGGGCTCTCCTCTTGGCTTGCACATGGCTGCCTTCATACTCTGTCTTCACATGGTGGAGGGGGCAGTGCCTGCCCCCTCCCCTTTCTCATAAGGCCACTAATCCTATTATGAAGACTCCACCCTCATTACCTCATCTAACCTCATTACCTCATCTAACCCCCCCTACAAATGGGGCAAATTCCATAGCATGGAGGACTAGTGAGACCTCCAGTATGTGAGGTCTCAGAACAGTGCCTGTACCATGGTCAATGCTATGTCTGCATTGGCTGTTGTGTGCCATGCACTCTTCTAGTGTATTGTCATTGAACTTCACATTCAATTCACATGCTTCACTACTCTGTCCTGCCTCCAGTATTGAATTGTTGATTGCTTAATGTCAAACCTAATGCAAATGTAAATAATAGAAGGAAAAGAGAGAGGGAGAAAGGAGAGAAAAGAGAGCAGCCTGGGTGCAGGATAGAGGATGAGATTGTGGCCAGGGTACCTATTCAGACATTTGTTGCCATCAGACAATCCAAACAGGTAGCTGGCTGGGGTTGTAAGAGAAGCACATAGCATTAAAATCCACCCACTTCATGGAGCAAGAGTTCTCCCACTCCTCTGAGGAGCCATGTGGTTTCATCCTGGTCCACAGCATAATGATTTGGTTTCTAGACCTGCCAGTCACTTGCTAAGCAACTTTGAGAGAAGCACTTGTCCCTGCTGACCTGTTTCCTGGCTCATTCAAAGAAAAATTGGTTTCCTTGATCTGGAAATCTCCTTCCAGCCCTGTAGCAGGAAGGAATTGGATATGAGTGAAAAGCCTGCCTTCAGAGAGAACTGGATTTAAGTACTGGTTTGCTCCTTTCTAGCTGCACATCCTTGGCCAAATCATAACCTTTCCCCGGCCTTTTTGATTCTAAAGACTTACATACCTCCTCATATCTCCTCTTGTCTCCCCCTCATTGCGATTCCATCTTCTCCCACCAAAGGTGCATCCTCTGCCTCAGAGAGACTTCGTCCCTGAAGAAGGCACACTCATGTTTTCCAAGTATTTAGGCTCTTTCATCTTGGGCAGGTTTGAAACGGTGACAGGACAGCCTTCAGGCCTATTCCCAGACACTATCCTTTCAAAAGCTCATGAAGAAAAGTGCTCTTAAAGCATTCTCAATGTTCCTGCTTCCAGTTCCAGCCAGAAATCTGTCATCTGCCCACATCATCGAGCTCCTCCCACTCACTGTTGATGGCCCTTTAGACAGAATAAATGCAAAGTCAAGATCAAAGACTGGAGAGAACCAGTTTCTATCCTGCAGACCCTGCAGGGAAGAGAATTAGGAAAAAACTTGTGACTTCTGGGAATCCTGCAGGAGCATCTGGGGATGTGGTATGGATGCTCTCAAGAACTCAGAGACCAGGAAGAATCCATTGTGTGCCTCTGAATGCATAGTCATAACCATTCTGCTATCTGAGCAGGCAGTCCTGGGGACAATCCAAAACCAGCTTTGTGGTTCAATCAACCCTGTCCCCTATCTTAAAACCTAAGGCCAGTTCCACCAGGGGACAAAAAGTTCTCTGATCACTTCCATTGACCAAAGAGCTCAGCTCAGTAATTAGCCCGGGACTTAATGTAATCGTTATAATGTCTCAGTTCATTTTAAGTGAAAGCGGCTTCTATGCCTTGGCTGGGGCCTGCCTCAGAGTGGCCCTTGAGTGGGAAGCTGGTGTTAGGATTGAGAGAGAGGAAGGTCAGAGAGCAAGGAGGCAGCTCAGCTCTTGCCTGAATGAGACCTTTGCTGAAGTGGCCAGCTGTCCCTCACGGCTTATTCTTGGCTGCTTCTGAGCCATCAGTGTTAGGGAGGGTTGCCTGCAATCCTCTCAACCCAGACAAAGGCTCCTGCCTGGGCTGATCACTTGAGATTTCTGCCTGTCCCTCATTCTTCCAGGTGTCCTTTGTTGGCAGCAGGGGGACTACCCTGCCCCCTTTCTCAGGTAGCCCGTCCAGTGCTAAGGAACTCTGGGAAGGCAGGCCATTCTCAACCCAGACCTCCCTTTACTCTCCTGTCTGTGCAGTAGCCAGCATGACCTCTTGCCCTTGAGATTCCTTAGGTGTGAGTCGGACATCAGAGTAAAGTACCCTCCCCCAAATGCCACAGTGATGTGTAGAATTCTGAGTGTTCTCAGAGAAGCCCTTTCCCCAGGCACAACATAGAAAGACTGTCCACTGTCCCTGCAGGCAAGGCTAGAATTCAAAGCTCACTGATGGCTCCCTCCAAATTCCTCTAGGTTACTATAATTCTTTAAAAGACTGAGGTCTGCAAACGCCATGTCCTACCCATCTCAGCTCTATGGGTCTCAGACTTCATATGGAGTCAGGAATGTTGGGCACCTTTTCTCAAAGATATTTTAGCAGAAACAAAGTCAGAAGGAGTCCTTTGTGAAGCTCTGTTACATGACAACCCAAAACTGAGCAGGGCCAGAGTAAAATAGCTCATGGGTCAGTTGGATTTAAATAGAATCTCACAAGAAGAATTTCACTTCCTAAAGAAAGAATATTTATATAAAGCATAATGTTAGCATAGTCAATGTTGGGCACTGTGTCAACGGGTACTTGTTATATTAGTCTCCAAAGTTCTGAAATTTGTTGAAAAGAAAGTCCTTGTCAACCAGAAGAGAAAAGGGTGCTTATTTGTTTATGTAGCAAACATTTATTGAGCACCTACTGTAAACATCATGTTGGGTGCTGGTGATCCATTGACAAAATATTCTACCATAAGAAAGCACAGGGATACTTAGGAGCTTTTATGTGGTACATATACTTAGTGAGAAAAAGTAGAGAAAGTGTGTAAAAAATAAAAAACAAGATAGAATATAAAATTTTTAAATAGGACAGAGTTCAGCCCACCTTGCTGCCAATGCCTTTAACTTAAGCAGTGTGATATGCAGAGAAGGCCCCCCAGGCCATCCAGGTCCTCATACCTGAACCTGTCAGTATGTTATCCTTCATAACAAATGAGACTTTGCAGATGTGACTAAATTAAGGATCTTGAGGTGGGAAGATTTAGGCTGGATCATCAAGTTGGGCCTAGTGTATCACAAAGGTTATTTTAAGTAAAAGATGGGAGGTAGGAGGGTCAGAGTGAGAGGAGATGTGAGCAGGAAACAAGGGTGTGAGAAGTGCAGTTCACTGCCCATGAAGACAGAAGGTGTCCTGGCCAAGGAGCATCAGCCACTTCTGTGAACTAGAAGACACAGGAAGTGAATGCTCTCAGAGCTTCCAGATCTGACAAGGCCCTCCTTGCCAACATCTTGATTTCCGCCCCATGACACCCTTGCTGAAGTTATGATCTCCAAAAGTATGTGATGATCGTGTATGTTGTTTGTTATATTTAAATGTGTAGTCATTCATTATAGCAGCAGGAAGCTAATATAAATAATTTCAACAGAAATTATTCAATTAAAAAAAGGAGAAGGAAAAAAGTAGAGAAAGTATAAGAAAAATATATAATATAAAAATTTTAAATAGGACAGCAATTCAGCCCATCTTGCTGCCAACAAGGTATGCCCCAGAGCAGGCCTGAAGTGAGGTATATTTGATACTTTTTCTATATTTGGTCTCAGTTGTACTGTGAGCATCTTGTCACACTTATAGCTGTAGGGGAGATTCAGGGACAATGACAACTCTCTGCAACTTTCCACATCCTTACTGATTTTAGAACTTAAGCCCTAGACAAGCAACTTCATTCTATTGAAACTGAGAGGCAGTTGAGTCGAGTGTTTAAGGGCTTTAGTTGTGGAGTCAGACACGTGGAAGTCAAACCCTTGCTCTGATCCTTACTAGCTATGTAATTTTAGACAAGCTGCTGGAATCCCCCAGCCTCAGCTTCCTGATCTGTGAAATGGATAAATAACAACAATTTCTTCCCACTTTGTAATAAGGGTTAAATTAGATAATGCAACTATAGCGTCTGACGCGTACTGAGTTCCTAATAAATGATCATAGTAAGCACAATTGGAATTATTATCGGGATTATCTCTCCTGTTGGAATAGAATTGCCCTCCAAGGGCTAATTTGCCTCCTAGATAATGTGCCTGCCTCCAGTACCCATTGCACAAGCTTATTATTAATAAGCTTTTCAATCTTGTTTGTTAAGTAGGCAAAGCCTTGAAAAAAATAGGGTCCTGTGGGGAAAATAATGACAGGGGGTCCTTGGTTGAGGAAAAGATGATAGGTATCAAAGGTCTCATTGTTATACCGATATAACGCAACTGACACAGGACAAGGTGCTCACATGCACAAAGCCAGCACCACAGGAGGCAGATGAAGGACTGAAACTTGGGTCTCCCAGGCCCTTCTAGTTTCCTTCCCAGTTTCCACCAACATTCAGACCATGTCCAGTTAACAAAGCTGCTTCAAAATTACAAGATCACTCATGACCCTGTCCTAAGCTGGAGCAAAGGCTAAGTATCCCCAGCTCAACCTCTAGTCATTTGCATATCTCTGCTCTCCCAAAGATGCCTCCTGAAATATGAAGTTCAAATGTCTGATGTCAAATATGCACATCACTGGGTTTTCTCCTCGTGTCCAAACTCATAACCTCTTTTACCTCCATCCTTATTTTCCCTGCAGAAATTTCTTACAGGAACAAATACACAAAACAAAACAAAAGTTTTAAATGTTTTGCTTTTGCAAGGCAGACACAGGGTTAAATTAAAGAGCTAGCCCCTTTTCGTCAGCAATAAGGACAGCTCCCTTCTAGAAGGTACTCCTTTTCTTCACCCAGCCCCAAGTTGTCAATAGACAACATGGGTTCTAGGTTTCTCAGTGGGGACATGTCTATGTCTTTTCCAATTGAAATACAGACAGAACCCTGAGTCATTTGAGGCCAAACCTGGTAAACATACTAAATGACCAAGTGGAGATTGTGACTTCTTGAGACAGAGATGGAGGAAAGGAACTGATCTGAAGATTCCTGAGAGAGGCTTAAAAGTGAGCCCCTAAAAGCTACTCCCAAAGAGGAGCCCCACAAAGCTCTGAACATCAGTAAATGACTGGAAATTTGTTTTAGAATTAAAGGACCATTGCAAAAATAATATCCACATCTGCTGAACATTTAATACACAAAGGGGAGGGGTTGTTGGTCATTTTTTTATAAATGCATAATTCTCGTCATTATCCTCTCCAGCAGACACCATTATTATTATCACTATTATTACTATTATTATTATCATTCTCATTTTGTAGGTAAGAAATAGAAATTGTAGAGGTTAGATAATTTGTTTAAGGTCATACAGTTAGGAAACTAAGACATCAGGACTTGAAACCAGGTCATGTATCCAAAGACTTGGCTCCTAACCCCCCACTGTTCTTAGATATGAAATTCTCACAACACACTGAGGGAGAAGGAGGACAGCTTCCTGAAACTTCACACTCATGTTGTGGTATCTCCAAAACATTCATTTGTCCAACAAATAAATACGAGTGCCTACTTGGCTTGGACCTGGGCCTTTAACGTGAAGTACTAAGAGGTGAGCAGAGTGAGCCAGGCTCTGCCCTGTGACAACTGAGAGCCTAGCAGGGAGATGGTCATTTAATGTGTTTAAGAAGAAGAGCAACAGGGTCCCCAGTTGTCACTTTGGAAAGATCCCTGACCACAATGGGAGTCAGATGTAGCTTCCATCAATACCAGGTTAGGTGAGTTGTTTTTTAAGAACTTGCATCTCAGAAACTTAACTCCTCCTCCCTCCTTCTGGGCTTCCTCACAATTTGTTTTGTTCTTCCTTTTTTACATCAAACCAGATTGTTTGCCTTTGATTTCCAGGTGTGTTCTCTCTATTAGATTGTGCACACCTTGAGTTCAGCATTTGCCCACATGCCTCCAGGATCAAGCACATTGCCTGGTAATTCTCAGCTCCCTTAACCTTTTGTTAAATGAGTGACTTAATGCTGTCTATAGAGTTGAATTAGATGGGCTGCTATCTAATAGACAAAAAGCATCTATAGTTCATAAAATACTTTACATGTGAAAACTGTGTGTATGTGTGTGTCTGTATTTTTCTATTTATATCCTCTACCAACAATTCAGAGCCTAATCACATTTAGTTTCCACACCTGTGGAATACATTATTGTTGTTTTCTGTATGGTTGCTAATATCAACTAGTAGAAAGGGTGTTACTTACCTTTGTAGAAGGTGAATCTGTTGTTGTTCCTGCTATTGGCTATATGTTCCACGTTTAAAAATGTAATTAATGATGGCTGGTTTCTCTATTTGGCTGTGGAAGAAGGATATCACTTAAATTTAGTAAAGTAAAAAAATTGTATTTAACTTGCAAGGGTAATTCTCAGGATTTCTTTCCTATTTAAAAAAAAAAAAAGCAAAAGACAAAACAAACAAGCAAACAAAAAACTTTTTTTGTGTATCACGAGTCATAATAAGGAAACATGTTAATCAAATTTTGTGGTTAGAACTGAAAAAAAATGCTTTATTTGCTCATAAATAAATACATGTTCATATTTTCAAATTACATATGCATTTTAATCTATTCTTTTCCCAGTTTAAAAATTCTAATCTTTTATGCTGGGGACTTCTCAGTTTGTATTTATCACATTTTGAGCATACTGGCCCCAAATCTTGGTGATCTCATTTTCCTATGTACCAGGCCAATCTCCTGAATCTTTCCTGTATTTATCTACTCCATTATTCTATCAGTCATTGGGTCAACTAGTCAGTCGGTCAGTCGCTGGACCCTTCGGGAGCCCCCTCCTCTTTTCCAGGTACTGCATTAGTCTCTGAGGACACTGACCTAAGGAAGGCACAGCCCTTGTTAGGGAGCTCATGATCCACTGAAGAGAACAGAGCAACCCTACTCCTCTTTTTAGTGTCCAAATATAGAACTTTTTAAGGAGAAAATCCATGTGTATTCATTGACACATTTGAACATACTGGTCCAAGATCTCAGTGATTTCAGTTTCCTACCTACCAGGAAAATTGACACATTCCTCGTAGATTCAAAATGCCAAACACCTTCAGTTGACATCATACTTTCCTTTTGCCAATGGCACTGCCAAAAAATGCCAGAAGAGTTTTAATTCCTGACTACCTCCTGAAATGCTGGCAGGATAAAATATATATAATGTATTTGAAATTCTTTAAAACCTAGAAAGCGCCGTTCCAAGAAGAATAATTTCAGCAGCAATAATTTATAAGAAACTAGAATTCATTCAGGGTTGACTATGAATTCCTTTACCTTTGATGATTTGGCTGGGTTGAAAAAATGTTGCCCCTACTTCAGAGGTGCAAAACAGGAGGGGTGACTGAGAGACACATGGTACACAGTTTACCAGTGGCTATAATTCATAATAATAATTTCAATTTTCTCACCTTCATAATTTAATCAGACAGGGCATTTAAAATCCTATAACTCAGCATCTGGCACATAGCAGGTATACTATGAATTTCCTTGAAACTGGTATCCACTCGTAGTTTTGGATTTTACTCTATCACCTAACCCTCTCTTCAATCAATAGGCATCTTTCTGGGAATATCATGGAATAGAACAGAAAGGGTGTTTGGCCTCCCAATAAATCATATTGAAACTGATATGTCACGGTTGGCAGTGAAGTATGTATAAGTAATTTGTACCACTCATAGCTCATAACACTATCTAATTAGTGTTTGCTAATAATTTTCTTTTTAAAATTAGGGTAGATTCAAGATGACTGCCATAATAAATGTCCCTCTCGCTCTTCAATGTTCAAATGTGATCTCTGGGTAGACGGCAAAGGGTGAGGACTTGGCCAGGCAAATACAGGCTGAGTGGGTCTTCATTTTCCCACGTAGCCTCATTTTCAGGTTTGGGTTTCTATTTTAGGATCTGAAAGCAAGAGGGTATTGATACAAAAAGGCAGTGGTGCTCTATGCCAAGGTATTCTGGCACGATATGACCTGGGCTGTGCGCCCCCCCTCCCCAGTCAGGGGAATGAAGGAAGAGACCTGGAGTAGGGACTGGGGGAAGATTCTGGTGCTGAAGGTAATCCTGAGGCGTGGAGAGTTCCCAGCCCAGAGTGCATTGATCAAAGAGGAGCCACCTCAGGACATCAGATAGATGGTCTCTGCAAGTGGGTGTATAGGCCTGTGGAAACCTCTACAGCAACATCACAGAGTGAGCTACTCCTGCATGGCTGGAGCCCAGCAAGCAGTCTCCAGCCCAACCCGGGGAAAAGATGGGCACAGGTGGCGGTGGTCAGGGAGGCAGTGCCCCAGGCCATGGGTGGGATGTGGGTCATTAGGGACCTAGAAAACCAGAGGGGAAACTGAGGCAGATCTGTAAAAAGGGAACCAAATCATAGAGAAAGGCTGAGAGAATAAGTCCATCTACGTAGGAGCCGGCTCACTGTACAAAACTTTTCTCTTGGACCTTTGGCAACAAAGGCAACTTCAGGCTTATTAAGAGATGACAAGATGTCTCCTTCTAACTACTGGCTGGGAGGGGCTGGGACTAGGATGCAGTCATTCTCCTGAGTCCTCTGGCCTTCTCTTCCCAGACTGATGTCCTCTAGTTGGGGGTACCGCTGTCTTCATCTCTACCCCTCTTCTCCTGGCTTCCTATTGCATCCCCGCCCCCCCCACACACACACACAGAATTGGGTTGGAAGTGATTCCTTTGGGATCTTGAAGGTATCTCATTTGCCTTCCAGTTTCCAACAGTGCTACTGAACTGATTCCTCCTCTCAGGGCAGAGTGGTGTTCTGCCTCAGCTGTACCTGGTGCCCTTTCTTCTCTGGAAGCTTTTGAGAACTCTTCTTGTCCCCAAAGTTGTGAAATCTTACAATGATGTACCTTGAGTAGGTTTAGTTTTATCTAGGCAATCAATGAACCCTTAGATCTCAAAGCACATGCCCTTAGATTCTGGAAAACATCCTTGAATAATTTTACTGATGATTTCCCCCCATTTTCTATGCTTTCCTTTCTGGAACTCCTATCATTTAGATGTGGAATCTCTAAAGTCAGTATGCCGACATACTTTTCTCCCATATTTTTCACTTCCTTGGTTTTGTATTTAGTTATTGTGTTATTTCCTAAAAGATCTCAGCTTTCTCTTCCAACCCTTCTAATGTGTACTATTTTCTTTACACACTGTCAATTCCCTACATGGCCTTCATCTCCCTGGGTCTCCTTTCTCCATTTTGGTCTCCATCTTCCATGCTAATGGTTTTCCCAGATGTCTGCCAGTGTTTAAGGCTGGAGATGAAGAGTTACTTGAGCACATAGGTGGGGTTTGTCTATGTAAGTGTTGCCATAGGAGAGCTGGCATAGTCAAGTGCTGGGAAACCCTGTCATCAGTCCCTTTAGTCCCTTCTTCTTGGATCAGATTAACTAGACTCCAAGAGTAGATCTTTTGATGCCCTATGTGGTCAGCAAAATAAAAAGGTCCATGCACTGATCCTTAAAACCTATGAATATGTTACTTAAATGTCAAAGGGCACTTTGAAGATGTCTTCAAATTAAGGTTCTTAAGAGTTCTTGAGAGTATCTTGGATCCTCCAGTGGGTCCACCGTAATTAGAAATTGTGATAAGAAAGAGGCAAGAGGCTCAGACTCCAAGAAGGAGACGCAATCACAAAGCAGAGGTTGGAGTGAGGAGGGCTTGAGCCAAGGAATGTGGGCAGCTTGACAAGTTGCAAGGCACAAGATTCGCCTTAGGCCTCCAGAAGGGACACAGCCCAGCCAACACCTTGATTTTAGTCCTTGAAACTGATATCGGATTTCTCACTTCTGGAACCATAAGATGATAAAGTTGTGTTGTTTTAATTCACTAATTGGTGGCAATTATGGCAGCAGTAGTTACCTGGTCTGGCCTGTGGCCGGGCACTGGCAGTGGGGCAGGTCTTGCTTTCCATGAGCAGATATGCACGTCGCCTCCTGCTGTTCATTGTGGTGTTCTGCCTCAGCTCTATCTGGCGCCCTGCAGGGCTGAGCCACTGTTGCATGCTCCCCCTTGGGTGGGCAATGAAATCTCCCAGAAAGGTAAAGACAGAGGTTCCAGGGATCAAACTTCTGCCCACTCTGCATTGCAAAAGTACCTGGAGCTGCCAATTCCTGAGCTATTTGCAGGTTTGACAGTGGAAATTGGGACAACTGTCAGCTTCCCCCTCCACTGACTCAGAATGGGCTTTCTAGTCCCTTGTCACCTGCTGTTAGCTACTGTGGCTCTCTTCACTCCCAGTCTCCCTGTCTTCATCAGATTATGCCTTAGAAACAATCAAAACTCCTGTAGTGTTAGTGGAGGGTTCGGGGAAATAAAACCAGCCAGTGTGCTCAGCCTGCCTGGGGTCTTCATGCTTTCCCCACCTGAGATCTCCTGGGTGGGGGAGGGTGTTGGTGTTTACCCCTCCTGCCCCTGTGCCATACTCCATCTCTGGTTACTTAAGAAAGTTTCTCTGGGAAGGTTCTCCCCTTTCCTTCCTCTTTGTTTATGTCACATGTGCTCAGGGCTGATTCAGCAGTGTGCCCCAGGTGGGTTTTGGTAGTTGTTAAGATGCTGAAGTTCCTCCCTACTGATTGTGCATGGCCACTGTTCCCCATGTCCCCAAGTCGCCCTCCCTGTCCTGGACCCCCACAGATTCTTCCCTGACTGAACCAGGGGAGAATCTGCTGACTAGGCTTGACAAAAAAAAACGCCACAGGCTCGGGTGGCACCAACAGCAGACATTTCCTTCTCTGTCCTAGAGGCTGGAGTCCAAGGTCAAGGTGCCAGCAGGGAGGTTTCCTCTGAGATCTCTCTCTGGTTGGCTTGCAGATGGCTGCCCTGTTGTTGCCTCTTCACAGGTCACCCACTGCAAAGGAGCCTCTGGTGTCACTTTTATGTCCTGGCCTTCTGTTCTTAGAAGGGCCCAAGTCAGATTAGATAGACCAGGGCCCATCTGAAGGCCTTCATTCTTATTTTATTTTATTTTATTTTATTTTATTTTATTTTATTTTATTTTATTTTATTTTATTTTATTTTATTTTATTTTTTGGTCCCAGGGATTGAACACAGGGGCACTTAACCACTGAGCCACATCCCTAGCCCTTTTTTGTGTTTTATTAGAGACGGGGTCTCACTGAGTTGCTTAAGGCCTCACTAAGTTGCTAAGGCTAGCTTTGAACTTGGGATCCTCCTGCCTCAGCCTCCCACCCCTGAGGAGGCATGCACCACCATGCCCAGCTTCGAAGGCCCACAATTATATGTAACTTATTTTTTTTTTTTTTTTGTACTGGGGGTATTGAACTCAGGGGTACTTAGCTACTGAGCCACATCTCCAGTCCTTTTTTAAAAAATTTTGAGACAGGGTCTCTGTTTCTACCTACTTAAAGGCCCTGTCTCTAAATACAGTCACATCCTAAGGTATAGGAGCTGCTAGGCACAATTTATTCATAACACAGACCCTCCTGCCAAGCAATAGCCCTCTGATTACTCCTGTTCTTGCCATGTCTGTGGCTGCATATCTGGAACACCAGCACCAAACCTGGTACATTCTTAATTTTTTACTGAAAGCCTAGGCTGCAAAACCCGTCCTTCCAAGAGAGCCACAGCCCCAGAACCCTAGCCTTGGAGCAAGATGGTAAACCATGGAGCCATTTGTGTTTGATATCATGTTCATGTTTCCCACTACTCAGAGTATTTCACAATAAAAATGAAAATGATATACACCATACACATGTATTGTACCTGACTCTGATATTAAAATCCCTGTGTATTCCCTTGCAGACTTTGGCCTACTGCCATTCACACTTCAAGTTTCACTTATAAAAAATAGTAAGAAATCTTTAGACAATGACCCTTCATATTCTAAGTAAATGAACCTTTAAAAAATTACCCACAGAGGGTAGAAAGCCTTCATGAGAACATGTGACAGTGGATGAAAGCAGAGGCTTTGGAGTCCATCAGAGCTGCATTTCTATTCTGCTTCTACCACTTATTAGTTGTGTGACCTTGAACAAATTGCTGAGTCTCTTAGTTTCCTCATTTGTAATAATCTCTGGCTCATGAGGCTGCTGGGAGAAACAAGTGAGAGGATGTATCCATAGTGTCCACACATGGTGTAGACAGAGGGCAAATTTCTCTGCCTCCCCTCCCCTTCAGATCTGCAGAAGAAGAAACCCCACCCCCACCCCCTGAGCCAGCCAGACCCCTCCCCTCCCTTTCCCCACTACCCCCTCTAAAGTGGCTCCCAAACTCTGATCTCACTCAGTGCTTAGTAAAATCCTTCATCCCCTTTCACCCCGTGAAGAGGGTTTGTACAAATCCTGTGCTAATAGATTCCTTTGGCCAATTCACTTGGCAGGTTTTACATCTGAAAGACTGTTTGACAGTTTCCCTCAGCCCTTCTCCAGGGTCCTCTAAGGTCTAAAACCCTCTGGGAGATTAACTTCTGGCTCTCCCAGCCTGACCAGCAGACTGGGTGCAGGGCTGCTCTCCAGCACTTCTCCCCAGAGAAGGTAAAGGTGAACTTGCTGATAGAGATTTGGAAAGGGAAGTTAGAGGGGAAGCAGAAAGAAAATAAACATTTACAGAGAACCTTTTTAATCTGTGAGGCTCTCAACATACGTCACCTCCAGCTATTCCTCCCAACCACCCAGAGCCATCCACAGTATTCCTCACCATTTTACAGATGAGGAGACTGAGCATCAGAAAGAATAATTAAGCAATTGCAAAGCTATCATGAATGGAGAGTGAAGTTCAAGGCCTCTGGTCTGGTTCACTAACCTAATTAATTAATTAATTAATCTGAATCTAAGTCAGATGCTCCCACCCCCCACTGGGTCCCTCAGCCCTCCTTACAACCAACCTCTTCTGGCCACCCTCTGCCCACTTCTATGTTATGCACCTATTGCCTTCCTCTTCATGTTAGTCTGGCCAAGTCTTTTGTCCTCAATTCCATCAGGAAGAGTGCCTCATTCTTCTTTTCACCAAACACACAGTAGAACCTAGAATGTGTCTTAAACAGATGAGAGGTTAAGTGAATGAGTGCATACAGAAGTACACATAAAGATGATTGAAAAAATTTAACTGTTAGTAAATGAATGATTGAATGAATGAATGGAACAGATATAGGAACTAGCACTTGCGAGCAAAGCAAATGTTGCACATACGCAAAAATGAATGCATACAGGCTAGGGCATGGATTGCATGAATGGATTAATAAGAGAATGCATGAACACGTGGATGAGTGATAATGTAAATTAATATTTGTTAATGAGTATATATACAAATGAGTGAATATTGAATAGGCAAATGAGTATGAGAATGGATGAAAGAATTAATGCATGAACAAATGAACACAAGGACAAATGAATGAGTACCGGAATGGACTGCAAGTGCATGCATGCAGGAGCAAATGCATAAGTGAGTGAATGAGCCAAAAGTGGGTGAATGCCTTTCCTCTTTCTGCTGGATTGTGCTACCTTCTGAGTGTGCTGTGACGAGGAAACCTAAGATATAGAGGGCCAGCTGAGATGCCAGGAGTCATCATTGATGTTGGAGGCAAAGTTCTGGGGGTAGGATTAAGGGCTAGAGATATTAGAGCCCAACTATACATAGAGAATGCCTTGGCTTGTTCTCCCCTCTGACATGTGCCAGACACCAAGTGGTCCTCAGGCCCATGCTTCCCAGCACATGGGAACTCTGGGGAGCATCAAGTCACTGTCAGTCCCTTTCTACCCAGTGTCCCCTTTTTCCTACAGTCAGTACTCCCACCCAACACCCCACCCCACCCCCATCCCAGAGCACAAGCAGGCAGGCACAGACAAGGAAATTAATTCTGAGCATCCAAGAACAGCCTCCTGTAATGAAGAGGCTGCTGCAATATCTTTGCAACAAGCAGCAACCCACATGTTTGATTACAACAGGTTGAGCTATTTCACACTCCCCAGTGCCAGGGCTCAGGGAAAAGGGGAGAAAAAAAAAAAACACAACACCCAAACACCAAGCAAGAATGCACACTTCCTGACATGACCCACACGCAAGGTCCTGGCTCAGTCTGGACTGAAGGGGCTGTAGCGTTTCTTGCCTGGGAGCGCATGGCCATAACTTCTATGCTTCTCTGCTTACCGGTTCCTGAGGAATGCTTTTTTTTTGGCTTCTTTTTCCACTTCAGGCTGAGCCACATCAGGTTTTGAATGACTGACATCTTCCGTCTCTGCATCGGGAGCCAATTCCTTCAGGATTGTGACAAACCGGTATTTCGGGTCCCCCTGGCAACCACAGTATCCTATCTCCTGAGGATTGTGCGTCTCCAGGACGGAGGAGAACTGGCTTCTGAGTGAGAATCTACACCTTTCTCTTTCTTTCTGTGCTGCCACCTGGGTCATGTTTCAGACAGTTTGGTTGGGAGGAAAGGCTGTCCTGGATGTGAGGAGGAGATTCAAGAAATGTCCCTAGTGCTGGGAGGAGAGGGCACAGCAGAAAGAGTCTTAGGACCTCCCACTTTCAGTTTCCACTCTTGCCTTTGCTTGTCTTATGATGCAACTGTCCGTAACACCTGCCACAGAGGACCCGGTGCCCATTTGGATTCAGACACTTGTCAGTCATTGAATTAATCATCTTAGCTTTGCTCGAAAGCATGGGGCAGAGTTGTGGTTGCTTAGGGCTGGGGTGAGCGTGAGGGGAGGCAGAGGGGTGGCAGCAGGTGCAGGCTGTGCATCTCAGAGTTGGAGGCAGTGCAGAGGCTGGTGTAGCAGTTTTCTTCTTTGCCCCTAGCTTCCTTTTTCCATGCTTGAGAAATTATGTATTGCTTGAAAATTATCTTTTTCCAAAAAAGACATTGAACACAGTGTCAGGAAGGCCAATGTAGCCACCACCCCAACAACTTCCCATTCCACTTTCTGGTTTGTTTGGGGGTAGGGAAAGAGGGGTAGAGGCAGCAGGAGAAAGACCTTGGCCTTGGTGACTAACCTCAAACAATAGCCACTGGAGAAGACAGTGATGTGCAAATTACTGATTTTTATTGGACACTTTGGGGAATATAGTTGTTTGTCAGGAAATGAAAGAGAATGTTTGTGCTTATAAAATTATATGGAAAATCAATGCAGTGTTAAGTATATTTTTCAGTTGTTTGAGTCAAGGACTGTTCTCCAGCCAATTCTAGCAAACTCTAAGGGAGACGAGACATCCCAAAACACAGCCAAGGGACTGAGCAGAAAGGTCAAGCCGCGGTTTATTGCTGCACTCCAGCACTTGGGGAAAGGCCCAAGTGGCCGTAGAAAGTTGAACATGTGGCTGTCAGCCCTCCGTCATTAGCAGTGTCACTCGGGACCACGCTACACAGAGGGTTCTGAAGTTTAGACTAATTCCTGGTTTTTCTTTTCTTGTGTTCCAACTTAAGGACTGAGCACAGAGGCCCTGTCCAGATGGGGAGACTGTGGGGGAATTGGGAGTTCATAAAGCATTTTTCAGGCGAGAAGATAAGAGTTGTCTAGAACGTGAGCAAGAACGGGAGGCTCAGGGGTTCATGAGGCATTTACTGTCAGTAGAAGTGGGGTGCTCTGTGTTCCTAAACGTTATCTGTGGGTCTGTCCAGCTCTGGGCCTGGGACAAGGATATGAAAGGAGGCATAGAAACAGCTGGGCTCCTGCCTCTTCCAGAGGACTGACATTGCACTGTGGCTGAGGGCCTTTGATGTGAAGGAATGAGAGAAGAGGAAGATAACACGCAAACTAGACTGATCCCAAGAGGTCAAAGACTGATAGCTGAGAAGCTACCAGTAAAGCTCCCACCTGTGACCATCAGTTCTTTACCAGATAATATTTTTAAGATGCCAGATTGGGAGCAGACATTCTATGCTGCCATTCCTTCCCTGTGTGACCCATGCAAAATCACTGTCCTCTCTGGGCTCATTGTTCTTTGCCCCAGATAGTTGTTATAAGAAGCTTCTTAAGATGCCCTCCTCCTCTAAATTCTGTGGTTGTGTGAGAAGAGATCCCTCTGATTCATGGAGACAATAGTTCAGTGGAAGAGGATGGCTCTTGACTGAAGGGAATACCAGTTTTTGCCCTTGCTGGCTGCGGGGCTTAGGCAGGCCACATAACTTTGTTGTGCTTCCTTTTGAAAGTGGAAAAGTGGGTTCTGTTTGTTTGTTTGATTGGTAGGTTCTTTTCCCCCTCAACAGAATTGTGGTGAGGGTTAAATGCAATCATGCGTGCCAAACTGGAACCCAGAGCCCTCCCTCACTGCAGGGGCTGTGGATCCATGCTAGCTATTGACCATACAAAAGCGGGTAAAGAAAAAAACACCTTTTAACAAAGCGTCCTACTGCTGGTACTTATGGGAACAGTTGTGAAACGTAATAATAAATTCCAACGTCTTCTTCTTACAGACCAAAATGATCCTTTTGTAATGGCATGATAGATATAATTCAGGCTCTGCTTTAAATAGATATCCATGGCAAAGCAAAATAAAGCACTAAATTCAAATTCTGTCTTTCCCACCATGAGTCAGTTTCATCAGCTTGTGAAGCTGAATAAAGACCAAGGACTATGGAAGATTTTGACGTTTATAATATCTACAAGGGACACAGTACTTGAGGCACTGGGTAAACAGTACCCATTATGATGTTAACATTTATTATTTGAAATTCCTAATTTTAAAAAATAAAGATCAAGGAAACAGCAAAACCTCAATCTGATTTTCACATTGCTCCATATTTGGGTACCACTTTTTCCACAAGAAAGATTTTCTCTGCCTGTCTTCTTTCATTTACTCATTGTTTTCTCAAGTGATGGGTGGATTGCTGTATATGGGGTAAAATGGGAGTTCATAACCCACTTGAATCAAAATGTGAAATATGATATATCAAGAACTATGTAATGTTTTGAACAACCAACAATAAAAAAAAAGTGATGGGTGGAGATAATTAAAAATATCATCTAGATTTTCCTCAAGTATTAGAAGTTTCTTGAGGCTTTCAACGGTGTTGCAAACACACCCCGGCTGTTACTGCTTGCCTTAGTAACAATCTTTTTCAGAGAGCACTGACATTTGAGGGTGAGCCCTCTTTGGCTGATGTGACTCAGCTGGCTGTGATTGTGATGAATGGTAATTACAGACCCAAAGTCATCTGGCCAAATATTTGATACTTTGAACGGAGAACCACAAATCCTTTAAAAATACAAAACATGATTGGTCTCATTTTCATTTCTATTGGTGTAGACATGAATACAATAAAATGCCTTCAGAGCCCCCAACTCCTGGATCCCCAACCTTACATTAGAACCTTAGCAATAGTATTTGCTTGTTAGTTTGGTCCTGTGAATTGCAATTCCTTTAAATGATGATGATTTTTCCTCCAATGCCAAAAAAAAAAAAAAAAAGGAAGACAGGTCAATTTAAATATTATCTAATTAGAGAACAAAATGTACTGTGATCTTAATGATCTTAGTTATGAGCAGACAATAGAAGAGCAAATATAAACCAATAAAAATAAAAATACCAATCTTAAGGGTAGACAGTAATGAAATTTGAATTATACTTGTCTTTACATAGTGGAAATATAATTCTCTTTCTTCTATCAATTTCCTCTACTTTGTCAATATTTACTGATGTACATATATTACTTTTAAGTAAAAAAATAGTTTTCATATTTTTAGAAGAATTGTTATATTAAGTAATGGTACTTTTTTAGAACAGCCAGTCCTTTGTATCAAGTCAAATAGTAACTGACTGCATTTTACCTTTGTAGTAGCAAATATCTCCCATTCCTTGTACTTGATTTTTAAGCAGGTATTAATGCACATTTAATAAGGTCTTGGGGTATGACCACCTTAATGGTAGAGCACTTGACCAGCATATATAAGGCCCTGGGATCAATTCACAGCACTGTCAAAAAGAAAAAAGCAATACAAAACAACAACAACAAAAAAAGCTTTATTTTAAGTTTTCTGACTCAATGGTGTATTGACAGTAATCAGGCAGTCTCCCATTGGATTGTCTAACTTTACGACTGCAGTGTGTTAGACTTTGTTGGTAGTGTTTCCAACACAGGCCACCTACATGTTTTCTTTTCTGATTTTTTAATAACATCATTGGAATTTTTTATTATAAAGGCAATGCATGTTCATTATAGAAAATGTTGCAGAGAAGAAAATTGATACACATAATACTATATTTCCTCCACCTAGAAGTAATCCCTGTTGAGCGCTTGTGAATTTCCTTGTTTTTGTGTATATATGTGTACTGGATACATTTTAAGCAACTGAGATTATATTGTATATGTGTGTATGCATGGCATGCACATGTATGTCTGTATGTCATGAGCATTTTTAATGCCATTACAACTGTTTATAATTTTTTGTGCTTGTATAGTAATGCACAAACTGTAACTTATTCAACTACTTCTTTTTTTCTGAGTATTTAGGTTCCTCTCAACCCAAATTTTAAAATGCAAGCAATGCTATAATAATCATATTCATGTTCCCATCTTTGATTATTTTCTTAGCACAGAGTGCTAGAATTGGAATTAATGGGTCACAGAATATCAACATTTAAAAAACTTTTTTATAGTCAAAGAAATGCAAAGTTGGACAATAATGAGAAGCAAACTTCTCATTCAATGTGCGTCAAACTGCAAAAAGGAAAACCACTTCCCACATGCTTATAAACATTGGAAATTATCTTTCTTTTTCACCTTTGACATATTGATATACAAAAACTAGTCCTTTAATATTGTTTTAATTTATATTCCTTTGATTACTAGAGAGACAAAATTCTTTTTCATGTTTATTAGCTGTTTGTGTGAATTTTCTATTCATGACCTTTATCTATTTTTTTCTAAGCTTTTTTTTTCAATTCATGAAAGATCCATCTCTATTAAAGATAGCAGACCTTTGTCACTTCTATTTGCCTTTTATTTTTTAATGAATTTTTAGTATGCAGAAATTTGTTTTATGTAGTTGATTGCTGATATCTCTCATCACCATGTCTTCCCATTGTGATCCTTAGAAGTACTTCCTCATTCAGACATCAGATACTCATAGCTAGCATTTTTGAGGTTTTTTTTTTAATATATTAACATAAAAATACAGGGTGAGCTGCAGCAAGGGATGAGGCCTGTGAATTTTATCAGGAGGCACTTTCCACCTCTTGCATCATTAGGACACATGGAGCATTGCCTTTCCAGAGTGCCCTAAGGTCCCAGAGATGCGAGCACAGGAGGAAAGAGCAAGCCAAGATCTGCTAAAAAGCCAGCAAGAGAGATTTTGAGTATAGGCATGGGTGTTTCGACTGTCATGTAGCAAGTGTGATTTTAAACGTTAGTAACTGGGAAGTCGTTTGGCAGCAGGGCTGCCATAAAAAGGCAGTCTGAGAGAGTAGGTCTGTGGGTCTTCCTCCAACGAGGCCCCTGTGCTGGAGAAATATGAGTGTGGTCTCAGGTGGCAGACAGGAAACTAAATGATTCCAAATTAGATCTTTGCTTTGGGTCACATCTGACCAACTCCATTTTCCTCTGTCATTTTGAGGCAATGGTTCTTAGCTTGGAGCGTTGTACACCAGTGAATTCTGCACAGAGGAAGAGATCAAGGTCCCCAAGCAGCAGCGTGGCAGTGGTAGAAAGAACATCGGCTGAGGAATTCCACGGACCAGAGTCTGACTCTTTGTTCTGTCAAAGCCTAGCCATGTGATGCTAAGCCTTGGTTTTCTTGTCTATAAAATGAGGCTAATAACAGTCAACTTGCATGCTTCTTGTAAATAGTAGCAGGCATCACACCTATCATACCCTCCATGCATGGGAGTTTCGAAGGTGAACAGATCTGCAGTGTCTTTTGGGTCCTAGACTCTAAAAGCAGAGAGTTGTATATTTGCTGGTCCACTCAATAGGATTTCTTGTGCCATCAAACTACAGAGACTTAATTTCTCTAAATCAGAGCTCCTGATTTGCTTTCTTTCAATTGATGAACTTATAAAAAAGCACTAACTGTGGTATGAAGGTAGAACTTTATTTCACTAGACATGTAATCATTTGCCTTTGTTAGGAAAAAAAACAACTGAAATTATGGGAAGGAGAAGTGTTCTAGAAAATTAGGCATGGCTTCAGATACAGTATTAAATGGTCTTTATATTGTAAACTCTTCAAACCTTCCTAGAAGGTGGCCCTGTTTTTCATTGATCTGCATATTGTCTAAGTATAGCATGCACATGTGATAACACTGATTCAATATGTCACTATAAAGAGTTACTTTATTGTGGCAGGCATGAATTATTAATGCTTCTTTAAACTAATGTTTAAAAACCTTTGTGGCTTTCTGTATGAGAGAGAATTAAATATGATTTTTTTTAAAAAAAGCAATACTGCAAAGCAATACTACAGTTCTTTATTGAGCAGCTATTAGGCACTAGCACTGTGCCAGTTCCAGTCCTGGAGGAAGAAAACAAAAGGTGTGGGGATGGAGCAGGGAGGGAGGAGAATGGAGCCAGACACATCAGCTTTGCTATTAGGAGTTCAGCTGAACTGGGGAAAAGATATGAATGTGAACATTTCAATAGTGATGTCAGATTTAAATAAAAATTCAATCCACCCCACCTCCTGTTAAGTGCTTTAAAGAATAGTGTTATAATCCTAACTATTTATGAATTTGATTTATATGACATACACAAAAGGCAGTAAATACAATTTAAAAATCAGAAGTGAAA
The DNA here is from genome assembly GCF_052094955.1 of Ictidomys tridecemlineatus. Classification (NCBI taxonomy): domain Eukaryota; kingdom Metazoa; phylum Chordata; class Mammalia; order Rodentia; family Sciuridae; genus Ictidomys; species Ictidomys tridecemlineatus. Next base: position 67,133,398 of record NC_135480.1, on the reverse strand, counting down.
GACCTTTTGAGTCACTGCCTAGGGCTTTAGAGCTATGAAAGTCCAGGATCCTGCAGGGTGTCAGAGAGGGAGGAGAGCTTAGGGACCAGTTCTCCTCCCTCCAAATCCTGGGAAGAGCACCTTCAAGGCCCCCACACCTCCTACAAGCAGGTGAAAAGTCTGATGAAGAGTTAAAACTGAATTCAAATCACTTACTTGATGTGTAACCTGAGAGAAGCTTCTGAGTATCTCTCTGAGCCTCAGTCTTCTCATCTGTAAAAAGGGGCGATAATCTCCCTGATGGCCCATGGTGTTAAGAGTAACAAAGGAGAGGGCTCTGAGGGCCCCTGAGAACCAAGAGGAGAGCCACGCATTCACACCCTCTCAGACAACCTTGAGGCAACAGAGTACCTGGGGTGCATTGAACCCTCTAGTTTAGAAGTGTCCCTACCTCCCACCAAGTCACTCAGACGCTTCAGGTTTCTTCCTGTTCACCTGTGTTTCTAAGCAGCAAAGGAGATGAGTTCCTGTACCCTGGACAGGTCTCTACCTGATGAAGCAGACCAGTGTCGTATAATGATCCAACCACATCAAGGGGAAAATGTTGAAGGAGAAATATGATATTTTTTAGAACACTAAAATCATGTGTCGTATTGTCTGTCACGCCCTTGGCAGCTTGAGAAGCCCTTTGTTTTGAGAAGAGAATAATGCGTTATATATAGATTTACTCATGACATTATGCTGGGCATGCCAAATTTAAAGGTGCCATCTATTCAGACAGCACTTACACATTTAGGATTATAACTGGAAAAACTTTGTGTGGCCACAGCACCTAAGGAAGCCTTCATTCACCTCCTTGTATGTGCCCATTTAGGAGCTGAGAGTAGAAAGTGAACCCACCACAGAGATCAGCACAATAAGAAAAAGAGAAGAAAAGAAGAAGTATAGATTTTCTGTCCTTGCAGGTTATAAGCAGATTGAAAGAGCACTCACTTTTACAAGCAGTGGAAAGGGGATAAAAACAAAAAAAAAAAATTTTTTTTGAGATATCTTTGGCAATGCAGACCTGGTCCAATCAGCCTCTCTCAGAAATATCTATTTCTTCTGACGAAGAGTTGCAAATTCTGCTTCCTCCATCCCACCCAATCCTCATCAGGAAATCTAGCAGTATAGAAATGCTTCCATATGCAGGAAACTGGTTTCCCCATTTTTGCTGAGGGGGAATAAAGAAAAATGTAGTTGAGTAGCCAGCTTGCGTAGACAAGTAAATGCTTTGCTGCAGCAACATAGATTGAGTAACAGCAGCCCTCAGAGCTTGCCATAAATAACTTTCCAAGCCTGCGGGTCTCAGCTCACTGTTTGTTGAGGTTTTGCCACAACATGGCCTATTAGCAGAAAGTTAATTATAATTTACATAGGTTATGGAAATAATCTAAGATCATCAAAATAAGACCCAAACATTCTGAATTTGGAAATACTTAAAGAGGGAGTCCATGTATGGTAGACAGAATCTATTATCTTAGAATCCAGCTTCTGCTCTTTCCCTAACTAGTTCCGTGAATTTAGATGGGCCACCACATCTGTCTGGGCCTCAATATTATTAATGAGATATTGAGAAAATAAAAATATCTACATCACAGAATTACATGGGATGGCGTAAGCAAAATTACATCGTTGCTGGGCATAGTGACATATGCCTGTCATCCCAGCATCTGGGAGTGGGGTTGCTAAGGCAGGAGGACTGCAAGTTCAAAGCCAGCCTCAGCAAAATTGAGGTGCTAAGCAACTCAGTGAGACCCTGTCTCTAAATAGAATACAAAATAGGGCTGGGGATGTGGCTCAGTGGTTGAGTTCCCCTGAGTTCAATCCCCAGTACAAAAAACAAAAAGGATGTTGTCACCTATTTAACACCAACGAACACACTGTCAGCAATGCTATTGGTACAAAAATGGAAATACCACGGGTACGATGCAAAGAGCACTGACTTTGGAGCAAACTATTTGAGACTGGCTTCTGACTCCACTTCCTTGTGACAAACTCAGATTTTTCTGGCCCTTGGCTTCCATTTTGTCAAGGATCATCCATGACGTCTATTTTCACATCACAGATAGTTTATATGGGAGAATCTGGTAACCTGCAAACCACTCCAAAGGAACCACCTCTATATTTGCTTTCCCAAGTATCCTTTGTATTAGCACAGTGGTTGGCACATTGTAAATATGCCACAAATTTTGTGTAATGAAAAAAAAATGAGAAAAGAAGAACGATTCTCAAGTTTTACATTTTCTTAGAGCCAGAACAGGGCCAGGTAATATGTTGTTTCAAATTTTTGTCCAGTTCAGAGTTAGACAAGTCATTACTTGTTTTGTCATATCTCTGAAGGAACATCTGGCTGTTTCTGACATTCCTCTTCCACTCTGATTTGGAAATATAATCAAAGATGAGAGGGAATATTTTTCCATACCAGCTTCATGATTTGCCCAAATACACATGGCCACTAAGTAGGAGGGTCAAGAATGGAATTCAGGTCAGGCTGACACAAAGCTCTCTTCTTTTTCCCCTACATGAATGTATTTAACCTGAAGTTCAGCTGTTATCTTGAAAAAGGCCACTTTCAGACTAGGCTCAGAGCCTACTGCCTTTTCTTGTGAGGGGAGTGCCCTTGGGAGGCAGAAGGGATGCTGCTCCTGAGTTTCCAAGCTCCCCTGCTTACTCCAGATGGGGAAGAATTATAATCATGCATTATTCTAACAGGCTATAGGTAAAAATACATCTTTGGGCCAAACTTTGGGAAATGATTTCAAGGAAAATTCAAATGCCTGTCTTAAACATCTGAATTGTACTTACAATAATTTCCTAATCAAAACTTTCATTGGTGACAAAAAAATGACCAAGCCCTGTCTCTGCACCTTCAATATTGATAAGGACTAGAGAACCCTTCCAGGCAGATGCATTGCTCATTTGATATTTGCAAAGACATTTTAAAAGGGAATAATCAGATCACCACACCTCCTCTAGTCTGACACTAAAGTGTTTGGCAAATGGACCCTGTCTTTTCCCTCTTACCCTCAGCCTCAGACATCTCTGCTGAGATGACGAGCAAAGCCAAAACATTTCTTCTCTTAAGATGGTCCTGCCAGCTTTCCTAAGAAAGCCTGACTATTTGAGAGCTGTCTGCACTGGCCTTTGGCATATTTTTTTTTTCTTTAACAAGAGAAAAGAAGAGAACTCATTTCTTGTCCCACATGGATTTGCACTTTAAAATGTGCTGCATGCAATAGTAATATCGTTTCATTTCATCTAATTAATGGCTATCATGGGTAAAGTACAGCATTATGCTTAGAATTCTGTGCACAAAGTAATTGCTCCAGATATATGTATGCAATGTTACTGAAACATGTAGTAATGGGAGTTTTGACAATACTGTGCTTTTAAAGTCTTTTAAGAATACCATGGGCCTGTCTACAAAAGAGCAGTGTGAAGTGAGAATTTTAAAATGCTAATATGGGTATAAAATGAAGTTGAACATTAACCCCTGTCTGTGATGGCCAATATTAGCTTAATCCTTATCTTATTGTTCTGCCTTGACTGGATTTGTTCATTTGCCTCAAATTTATATCTTAAGAATGAGCTGGGCATCAGGCATACAGTGGTCAGCAAGACAGGCACCTGCCCTCCTGAAGTTTCCAGAACCACAGGGAAGACAAATATTGAATATGCAACTAATGGTAATGCTGAGTGTTATTTAAAAAGAAAAGAGGCAAGTTTAACAGGTTGAAAATGCTCTTTTTTAGGTCTGTTACAAATATCATCTTCTGGGCATGTGCTCCTTCTCTGCATGAAATATCCTGCCCAACTTCTCTGTGCAGGGAATCTTTGAAACAAACATATCATCTCACATATTCCCTGAGCCCAGAAGTAAAATGAGGGGCTTTTCTGCACTGTGATCCCAAGATGTAGCTCAAGCCCTTTGTTAAGAGACTGTTGAGTGCCATTCCAGGACTCTGTTCCTGAGGTCAGATTCCTTAAGACTGGATCAGGGCTCTTCTGCTTACTAACTGGCCATAAGGAATTAAATTACCTTCTGGCCTCAGTTTCCCCATCTATAAAATGGAGATTTATAATAGCAGACAACTCTTAGGACTATTAAGCTGATTAAATGGATTCATCATATAAAAACCCATTTAAAACTATACCTAGTATGCAGCAAAATCTTAATAAAGATTGGTTCTTGCAACAATAGCACTAAATAGTTCTTTGCTGGAATTACATGCTTAATACATCTATCTTCTTCACTAGATCATAAATTACTAGACTTCAAACTCTTGATTTATCCATTCCTCCAGTTCTAGCACTTGGCATAGGGCTTGCCATAGAGTAGGTGCTCAAACATTGTTTGATAAATACATGCAAGAGTGGTGAATCCTTGGCTGCTCACAGTGGTGCATGCCTATAATCCCAGTAGCTTGGGAGGCTGAGGCAGGAGGATTGCAACTTCAAAGCCAGCCTCAGCAAAAGTGAGGCACTAAGCAACTCGGTGAGATCGTATCTCTAAATAAGATACAAAATAGGGCTGGGGATGTGGCTCAGTGGTTGAGAGCCCCTAAATTCAATCCCTGGTAACTCCCCTAACTAAAAAATTATATGTATATCATAAATATGATATACATACTGTGAGCCCAGATCAAGAAAACTAGGTCAAAGTATTTTAGGAACTTGGTTCATGTCCCCTATATGATTTTGTTCTATTTGCTGGTGAATAACAAGTTAAAAAAAGAAAGAAAAAAGTGTGTGTATCATTGCAACCATCATTTGATGTGCTCCTTGGTTCTTTTATTTAAATGCATGTTCTTTTCGGGTTCCTTGGACGCCAGGGAAAATAACTGACATTTCTTTAGATTCGGCCATCACATTCTTTGAATGAGAAAACAATATCGTGTCTCTCTTTTTTTAATTATGCCAAGCCACAGTGTTTGAGACTCATACAACAACGCAATTTTATTTCGTCAAGTGCCTTTCATCTCAAGCTGCATCCCTGGCATTCAAGTTAAATAATAAATAATACAACCCAAGGTGTTTAGAAGGGGGAAGGGAAATTAAAGGGCCCAAAACAAAGGAGGAAAGCTCTGAGAACAGAGAACCTATAATCAGATTTCAGAGGACCTCCAACTCCTTGTCCAGCTGTGATTGTTTGGTGACGTTTCAGACAGAATAACTGGAATGGGGATGTGGTTTAGCAAACGGCTTAAACAATGGCTTTGATTTCACGGTGATGACACAGTTGCACTGTATTTGTCGTGCTGTTTTGGAGCTCTTTACATACCATGCAGGGCTTTCCATTTAGATGGACGTGTCTCAACAGGCAAAATGCTGTCCCCCTCTGCGTCGTCAGAGGAGAATCGAATTGGCAGTGGGGAGCTCTGATGGGCACTGTGAGTCCATCCATGTCCCAGAGTATGAGAGTGAGAGGCCTGAAATTGCAATAACGAGAACGAGCATTCGTCGATACTCCCTGCATGCCAGGCATTATCGTAAGTGCTTCACATATTCTATTTCAGGGGATTGGCAAACTCCAGCCCGTGGGCCAAATTCACCTGGGGCCCATTTTTGTACAGCCTGAGAACCAACAATCTCCATATTTTTGAAAGATTAAGAACAAGATTTTAAGAAGAACAATAAAATACAAGAAGAATATGTGATCTTTTGAGACTTGCAAAAGCCTGACACCATTACTTTCCCTTGTTTTACAGAAGTCTGTGGACCCCTGCCCTCACTCATTAATATTAATACGAGCTAATAGTACTGTCCTGTGAAATAATGTATTTATTACCCCCATTCTATTATTTGGATGAGATAAGCACTCACCTGATATTATACAGCTCATTAGTGTGACTACTCCCCAGGGATCTCCAACTCAAATACTTGGAGGACTTAAGCAATGTAAATCAGTAATGTAGACCTAGGAGGGACTGTGACAATGAAGAGGGCACATGCCCCTTGAAAAGGACACTTGTGTTTCTGTATAAATAGTGCAGCAATCAACATGGGAGTGTAGATGTCTCTTTGACATACTGATTTCCTTTTCTTTGCATGTGCAAGAAATTGTAAATGGTTGAGGTGATAGATAAGTCAGTGACCCAGATCCCATCAGTATGCATTGTGTACATGTGTTGAAATATCACACTATATCCCATAAATACATACGGTTTTGTGTCAGTGAAGAAATGGGAGCAGCATCCATGCAGTTCAGGCCAAGGGTAGCCCTGCAATAATGGGTAACCCAGATTTTCTGATCTTTCAAGAAAAGCCAAAAAATCAGATTTTTATGTAAGACCTCCTAATTTTTGAATGTTGGCAACGAATTGAAAGTGTTTTAAGTGCTCTGAATTAAGCAAAAAACAATCTGGCAGGCTGAATGTAACCTAAGAGCCATAGTTCGGAAATGCTGTCTATTATTATGAGTTCACTTGGCCCAACTCCTTAGCTTCACAGTGAGAAAATTGAGGACGAAAAAGGAAGAGCGGCTTGATGAGGATCCCAGAGCTTAGTTAGAGGAAAATCCAAGTCTTTCAAACTTATATTTGAACTTAGTTAGAGGAAAATCCAAGTCTTTCAAACTTATATTTGAACATCAGAGAAGTACTGAGTACTTCTCTGATGTTTAATTGGTAAAATGAATGTTGATACATAGGGAAAAATATCGTATGTACTTTTCTAGACCACTAAGTACTGCTAGAAGATGACAGAAGGTCAGACACACTGGGAGGTACACTTTAAGATGATCTGGGGACTTTCACCTCCCCCTATTTTTATGGCTTTGAAAACAGTCCGAGAGAGAATGTTGCTGAAATGTCCAAAGTCGTGCAGCTAAGTAGGGTGGAGAGGTTGGTCTTCAGCTTTGGACCCCAGCCTTATTCTAATGTTTTCCCTTGCTCATGATGAACTCTGAATATTTCAAGTACTTCTTCAAGAGCTCTTTTACTATGCTTTGTGTCCTACCCAGAGCCTAGCTTTAGCTGAACTAAGCTGAGAGTCACATACAGCCGCATGTCTGGTGAGTTAACAGATCGTCACCCCTTCACTCAAGTTGAAAGTTGGCTTGAGTTAACTTGCTTTCTGGGTGGTGAATTCTGAGAGAGCTGGTTTAGATGGCAATGAGGGAGAATGTATACATGAGGATAGAAGTTACAGACAGCAGCTAACAGGGTTGTTTCACATTGGAACCTCTGAGAGCCAGGGCACAAGTGGGGCTGCTGGGGTCCAGGTAACCCTGAATGGGAGAGAGGCTTCTGCTTCTGCTGGCAAGAAACATAGCACAGCTCCCACAAAGGCTAGAGGGAGAAAACTCAGTATCTTTCCATACTTGGAGGGTCTTGCATGCTACAGAACACGTAGAGTTAGAACCCCAGGAGCAACATGTCCAGAGAAGGTACTAGAAGCAGTGTTACTAGTGAGGATTTACCTTGACTGACTTCGAAGTGGCTACAATTGGTGAGAGTCTTGCCCTCAAAGCAGTAGAGGAAACTGCTTGTAAGCCTGTGGGACATGCAAGGGCTCCTGAAAACAGCAGGTGGTGAAAGACGAAGAATCTGAGCCGGAAATGATGATATGCTTCCGTAATCCCAGATTCTGGAAGGCACAAGTTCAAAGCCAGCCTTAGCAGTTTAGCAAGGCCCTAAATAACTTATTGAAACCCTGTCTCAAAATAAATAAATAAATAAAAAAGGGCTGAGGATGCAGCTCAGTGATTGAGTACCCCTGGGTTCAATCCCAGGTACCAAATTTAAAAAGAAAAAAAAAGCAGGGGGTGGGGAGTGTCTGATGTTCTAGTCCTGCACACAGAAAGAAAGACAGCAGGATGAGCACATCAGATGGTTTCATTTGTACACTTAGAAAACTAGACCAATAAAAACATGGCCCCAGAGAGAGACCATGATCTGGGGCCTTGCTATTCAAGTGTGGTCCCTAGACCAGTACCAGCTCAGTACTGTGGCAGTGGCTGAGTAACTCTTATAGTGCTAGCCTTGAAGAAGATCGTGGATTTCTATTACACCCAGGGGCTAGAAGCACTCTGGCTCCTGCTTCTTCTCTAACACTTACTCAAATTGAGAGAGAAATGATAGAAGGCACAAAACCACAAATGAAGAAAGAACTAAAATGGAGACAATGATATACTGGAAGTATAAATGAGGACAAGAAATAATTGAGTTAGGCAGACTTGAAAAAGTGAAATGTTAAGATATTAGTAGGGAATGCATAGAGGTATGATTGTTACTGCAGAGCCCCAGGAAAGCTCAGAACGTGGACGCTTGAGGCACTTCCTGCAGCAGAGGTCCAGGTAGAGTTGACAAGGGAAAGGTTGGTTGATTGACTGTGTTAAGACTCCCTCTTCCATCATGATGTCCTGGATGGCTGTCCCTCAACACACAAGGGGATCACTGTCTATAGTGAATGAGCCTGAAAACTCTGGACTTGTGGGAAACAACTCAGTTGTATGTAGATATAATGTGCTGAGAAAAGGAACAGACACGGCAAATGGAATCTGTATGAATGGTGAGATTACCTCCTCATCTCTTCCACTACTGGGCTCTCAGAAACCTTAACAGCTAAACCTGTCCTTCCTAGGAAGAGGCTGGAATATTTCATTCTGGCAAAATCAAGTGGCCACTGAGAAAAGACTTACAGAAACTGTTAGAAAACCATCAATAAAATGACCCAGATAGGTCATTCTACAGGGAAGCCTACCAGTCAACAAGTATTGTTCATATACCTTAAAATTTCCAGTTTATAGTTGGTTATATATGGATATACATAAACCATCAATATCTGAGCAAAGTAACTAATATGGAAAAAAGAAACACAGAAATAATTATAAAACACCTGCAAAGAACATAGAGACTACAAGAGGGACAGAAGAACATTTCATACAATACATCACTAGTATACTTAGAGATGTTACATATCTGAAACAAGGCTACTGTAAAAAGAGACACATTCAGACCACCAAAACAGTCTCCTTAAAAGTAAAGATAAAACAGCAGAAATAAAAATGTCAACAGAAAGGTTAGTAAGCAAAATTGAGAAACTATCCCAAAAATAAAACAAAAAGATAAAAACATGGGGGATAGAGAAGACGAAAAAAGGAGAAACAGCTAAGAGGTTTCATATTTGAATATGAGGAATTTTGAGAACAGAGAAAAAAAGAAATCATCAAGGAAACAATTTAAAGAAATCTCTCAGAGTTTCTAAAGAACATAGCAACAGCCCTGCACAATGATATTTAATTGGAAGTAGAAATGAGGACCAGAAATAATTGTCTTAGGTAGAACCAAAAAACTGAAATATAAGGTATGTAAGACCCCCCAGCAATTGTTCTTTAATTTCTGAACTTTGGGAAAAGAAGATCTTTAAAGTTTCCAGAAAGGAGCAGAAAAATATAAGGGTCACAGGAACACAACAAAGGGACAAAATGACATCAGACTTCCTAACAGCAACACTGGAAGCAAAAGGACAATGGAACCATCAATGTCATTAGAATGACAGAGAATTTATTTCCAAATTAGTAGATCCAGCCAAATAAGTTCTCAAAAACTTTACCTTAAAGACACTTGTTCTCTGAAGAGTAAACAAAGAAAGAGAGGAGTGGGTAGAATCCTACAAACAAAAGACATAAACACAAGAGAGAGAGACAATGGAATTCTTAGGAAGATGGTGAAAGGCAGTCCCCCAGGAGTTCTGCCACAGGCTTAGAATGCAACTTGTCCATATTTGAATTGTGTAGACAAAGGGAAATGAAATTCCTGTGAGACAGGAAAGGAAAATAAGCAAGGAAAGGAAAGAAAGGAAACTGACAGATTATTGGATGGATTGGAATGTATTGAGAAATTTATAATTTGGTAGAGTTTAGGGATAAAAGAACAATCAGTATGTAAACTGCCAAACAACCATAAAACAAAACAAAACAAAACCGCCAGTTATTAACTGGAGAGAAACAAAATTTAGTACAAGAAATTACATCATAGTATACTACATGGCTCAGGTGAAAAAGACTTTTTATGCAATCATGACAATGGAAATATTAAAATTTAACCAAAATTATGATGTAAGGACATTGAAAGGACAGAGAAAAGGGAAATGGCTACATAGAGGAAAGCAGTTAAATTATTATCTACAATTATAGGAAATATATTAGTATAATCCCTAAAAATTAAAAATAGAGAAACTACCATAGAAGTATATTATTAAGACACATGCAAATAAAAATTAGGAGAAATGACTCAACTGGTTGGAATTTGGGGAGAGGGAATATTAGGTGGAGTTGGCTGGCAAAATTATAGGGCAGAGGACTGTTTGGCATTAAAATCCTTGTAGAATAATATTTGACTTTCAAAATTATGTTCATGAACCACTTTAATAAAAATAAAAATTAAGCTGAAAATGAAATGAGGCATTTATATGGGCTTCCAAGTCCTGTGCTAAAGAGAGGGGTCTGAGAACAAACAGGCACCCTACCGTGGGTCATATCCTCCTGTAAAATCATAAAGAAGTGACAATCATCCAGAGATTGGTATTAAGACCAGGAGGGAACACTGACCAGAAATATAAGAACCCTGACTTCTATTCTTGGTTCCATCATCTGTGATCCTTCAACCCTCGATTTTCTTATCTGTAAAGCAATAGTCCTATCCTATCCATCTCACAGAGCTGTTGTGATGATCATGGAAGATAATAAATGCTTTGTCAATTGTAAAGCACTCAACAGATGTAAATAATGTTATCATTATTCTACCCACGCATAAGAATGGTAGAAAGTTTACTATATTGTAATTTATACCATCTGGTTTATTTTTTATTTTAGTAATTTTTTTTCTTAAACCTAAAATAAAATTGACTCATTATGGATATTTGGCAAGTAATAAAAACAAGAAAGAAATGAAAACTAAAAATTATCTTTAATTTCATTATCAAGATATTTGTATTGCTAACCTCACCTCACATACCTTTTCTATATATCTGTGATAACTTCCTACTAATATAGATAAGGTGGCTATTTTCCTGATTCATGAAATATTTTTGTGCACCTTGATCTATGGTGACTGTACAAAGATCCATCATTCTATTGTGTGCCATAGTACATTTGATCATCTGCTAATTGGTTGATATTTAGATTGTTTCCAATTTGCCTCTATTGCTACAAACACAGATGAAACCCCTTTATATAATTCTTTGAGTTCCATGGTTATTTTCTTTGGTTAACTCAGTTAAATGTAGAAAGATACACACATGGAAGTATTTGATAAAAACTGCTAAATTCTCTTCAAGAAAGGTTGTATTAATATATACACATATGAGGAATATAAGAAAAATAACTATTTTCTGGGCATGTTATATTCTCTCTTGTTTTCTCATTTGATAAGCAAAAATGAAACAAAAACTCAGTATTGTATCTTGCATTTCTTGGAGTTATCAGCATATAAAATACTTACGTTGAGATTTGTACTTTTTTGGTAAATTAGGTTTTTGTCCTTCACCCACTTTTTCTTTTGAGATATGTTTTTCTTATACTGTAACCTCATTATATATTAAGGATGATAGCAACTTTTTCATTTACGTATCGAATACTTCACAGACATTTTGTTGTTCTTTTGATTTTTGTTTTAGATTTTTAAAATGTTGACATAGTCAAATCTATTGATGTTTTTCTTTATGATTGCTTCCTTTCTATGTCACACACTAAAAGGGCTTCTTCACCTCCAAAATCATAAAAATTGTCACCTATGACTCATAGAATTTTCATATTTTGGGTTTTTTTAATTAAGTGTGAAAAAAAATTTTAAAGAGATACTATGAAGGGACAGGGATCTAATTTTCCCTTCCTGCCACATGCATGGTTTGTCAATTGCTTCAGTACAGAATTGAAATGTACGCCTTTTGCCAACTGATTTGAAACTTCCCATGGGTTGTTTTGTTAAGAATCAACAGACTTGCCAGGTGCAGTGGTACACACCTATAATCCCAGTGACTCATGAGGCTAAGGCCAGAAGGTTACAAGTTTCAGGACAGCCTCAGCAATTTAGTGAGACTCTGTTTCAAAACAAAACAAAACAAACAATTAATAGCAACAACAACAAACAAACAAACAACAACAACAACAACAAAAAAAATATATATATATATAAAATGACTAGAGATGTAGCCTGTGGTAAACTATCCCTCTATTCAATCCTTAGCCCCCAAAGAAAACAAAAAATAAAAACAATCAACAGACATGAGGAGAGTGATAATCTAATTTGCATACTTAACATTTTTAAGCAGCTACTATGTGTTTTGTCTTAAGTTGTTTACCTGAGATTCTTTGATAATATAAATCTTATCATAATCACTGTAAACCCTATGATTAAATTCACAGTTATTTTATAGCACATCCATATAATGATATAGTATGTAACTATAAACAAAGAATGTGAATATATGTATGTATATCCACAAAAATGGTCACATTTCCAACATACATTCTACATGACAAAAGTACTGTGCCTAACTGAACAGTGTGTACTTCTGTAGTCTTATAAACTGATAAGACATGAAAATGTTGGATTACAATTTGATTTGGGGGTAGTAGAATTAGTTGAACAGGACTATTGTAAGGATTAAATGCATGAATATTTGTAAAGCATTTGTCTGGCACATGCTTCATATAACTTCATTAGAATCACCCATCAGAGGGTTTGAAAGTTTAGCAGAGGCCCTTGTTGTAGCTTTTAGTTTGCTCTTGTTTCATTCTTGATCATCTCAGCCCTGGTCCTCTGGACCAATATGCGTTTCTAATAAATGCTGCACACTCCCAAGCCTAGGAAAGGAATTTATTTAGCTTTGCAAAAGACCAACACCTGCTACCTGATCTGCCATGTCTGAAAAGGTGCATCCACAGGTGTGGCAAGGAAGCCTGTTAGGCAAATAATGATAAGAGCAAGGATGGAAATTGGTGGGAATGGAGGCCTCAGTTGAGATGCATCCTCTTTGGAGAGTTTCACACGACATGGTCCATGCCAGAGAAAAGTGTTAGGAGAACTTCTGAGGAGACCATTCATTACCAGCAGCCCACAGAAGGAATATGGAATTCAAGCAATATAATGTGGTGCTTCTGCATTGTGAAAGCAGGGGCTAACCTACTCAGAGAGCATGCTTTCACCACAGAATTTTGCCAGCTCATCACCTTTGACCAGAACAGATGCTGCTATTTTCTGATCATTGTTTTCCCTGCTATCTGGGAGCAAATGTCAGTGGAGGGACAAAATCTGACATCAGAGCCATTACGTGCTCATTGGAATCTCAGAGCTACTGCCCGGACCACATGCCCTGCAGGGCAGAAAATATATGGTTGGCATGGAGATGGAGTGAGTTCAGGGAAAACACCCAGCTTCACAAGTACCTATGCATGTGTGCTCCCAGGCTCTCCACTGCATAGGAACAATGGGAGCTGCATTCCTTTTTCATTTCACAAATATTTATTGAACACCTACTTTGTGTCAGGCATTCTTCTAGGTTCTGGGGGTCACAACAGTGACCAAGATATACTTGGTATCTCCATTCATGGAATTTACATCTTATTTGGCAGTTGGGAAGAAGATAAAAAAAATAAATGCATAAGCAAGTAATTACAGCCTGTGAAACATGCAATGAAGAAAATAGCACTTAATAATGTAATGGCCTACTCCAGACAAGACTAAACAGACCATTCATGAAAAGCTCACCTCACTCAGCTCATCATTAATTCAACCTGTCCATCCAACACAAGGAGCAATCCATGATGGAACTAGCTTTGGCACTTACTAAATATGTAACCTTCAATAATTTGAACTTCTCTAAGTCTCAGTTTCTTCACTCATGGAATAAGTACAATAATTAGCTACCACCTTTAATTGTATGCTGTGATTTAAATGACATAATGCCCTTTGCTTGGTCTTCAGTGCAGTGCTCAATATATGATAGTTATTGTTATTAGTATTTGTTTCTTCTTTCAGTAAAAGAATATTTACTAAAAAGCTATAAAACAGACACTTTGCTGAACATTAGGAGTGAGGAGTGGGGTGAAGGAGAAGATGCAACTATTTCTCTAACAGAGAATTTTTATGGTGAATCTAATCATTGGAGTTCCCAGAAGACAGAAAGATAGCTCAGAGGTTAGACAGACCTCACAGAGAGACTGCTTACAGGTTAGCCTGCCCAAGAAAAAAATCACCACTATTCCTCCTGGGTTTTAAAACTGGTGTTGTTCTGGGAAAGGCTAGTGGCCTGGGAGTTCTGAAGAGCTGAGTTTCAATTCCTATCCTGCTGAGCCGGAGCCACAGACCTCAGTTTGCTCACCTCTCTCCCCATTTATCACTGGAGTCCATGAGTAACAGACATGCTGTGGAGGATCCAGGGCCACACAAAAGTCTCTCCAAGAATTGTCTCCTGTTCTTTGCTTAGTTGTAGCCCCTGCTCAGCCCCTTTGGTCCCCCTACTCCCTTGCAAACTAGAATTCACAGGATCCCTGCCAGGGTGAGTGAAGGACTGAGGGAGTCAACAGATACGGAAGCCCTGTGGGAAGGTGAATGGGCTCTGCTTGTATACATTGCTATTAATACTTGGGTTGGGGAGCCTATCCACATGGCAAACCATTCGATGAGATGAAAAATCACGATGCAGAGGAAACCTTACCAGGGAGCTATTTACAGCAACCTTTCCAAAGACTAAGTACATCCTCTGGCGGTACTTTTCTCACCCTCTCATTGTGAAAGTTTGATGGCGCTTATCAGTGGGTGTCTAAATCCTCTGTAACAAGCTTGTGTATTTGATGTAGTATCAGACAGCAGGCAGGAAGCATTGCCCCTTGCCCCTCTGTGTCTCCTTGCTTGAAATACTTCCTTCCTGAAACAATTTTGTTGCAACTGCTGGACTCCGAAGTGTTTTTTGTTTTTTGTTTTGCAAATAAATATGTTTCCTAATTAAAATTTGCCCTTTAAAGGCTCACATTTTCTTGGCCCCACTCTATGTTTTCTTTTCTTTGTAACATATTACAGAATCAATAAGGGCAACGCAAACATCTTTAATATATACAGTTTCAACAGCTCTAATAACATTTCTGCCTTCAAAACGCCCCTTTCCCCTCTCTAGCCCAGATGATCATTTCCCCTGATTTGTTAAATACCTTTGTATTTAACTCAAAAAAAAAAAAAAAAACTTCAAAGGCAGTTACTCTCCAGGGGAAGTGGGAATGGTACACTGAAAGGGGATCAAGTGGAAGGTGAAGGTCAGAGCTATGTCTTTATTTTTAATGACAGTTCTTCATTTTTATTACAAAAGTCATGAATGTGCATCATGAAAAAGTTAAAAATATGAGAGAGAGAAGAAAATTCATATTACAATCCCATCACCTAGAGGCAACCATTACTAATATTTGGCATGTTGGATTTTGCTTTTTTCAGATCTTTCTACAAGAGGATTTTTATGTAATTAGATATTTTGGATTCCATATTTTAAATTTTACATGATAACATTGGCATTTTCTATGGCATGAAAAACTAGGTGAAGATATACTTTGTAGTGGCTGTACAACATTCCAACAAAGGCTGTCCCCAATTTACTTAATCTTAGGCTATTTCAGTTATGTTATCATTCTCATAAATTATATACTAATAGATCTAATCTCTTACTTTTTTGGGTAATACATAGAGCTAGCTGGCTGTTTGGCAGGTCTCAGGCTGAATTTTACAATTATTTCCTATGGGACAGAGTAGCCATACAGAAGATTCTCAAGTCAGCTATAGGGTGAGATTACAACATAGTAACAATCAACTTTAGTCTCTCCTCTAAAACTTTGACTTCCTCCTGAATTCTCTTGATAATGTAATAAGTAGTGAGTGCAACCTTTCACCAAGACACCAAAGCTTGAGAAATGCATGTTACTTTGGACTTTCCTTGCCTACTCCTATCTAATCAGCTACCAAAATCTGCCCACTGTATATCCTTGTTCTCTCTAATATACCTCCTCTCTTATCCATTTTCATGGCAACTACCTTGGTTTACCTAACTGACTTAACTGGTTCCTGTCTCTGGTCTTCCCAAGCTACCATCATTAATCCATTTCTCCACACTGCTGCCAAATCATCTATTTCTCATCTTTTTCAAATATGCTCAAGATCCCATCTCTTCTTGACATAAAGTCTTCAACAGCTCTCTACCCCGCTCTAACCCCAGTAACTGAGCTTTCAAGGTGTCTGGATCCTTGGCCTCCTCCAGGCCTCTTCAACAGTCAACCTTACCTACTACTTTTAACTCTACCCACACACTTCTTTACATGCCTGACTCTGCTGCTATGCCAGCCTTATGCTTTTGTCCATATTATTTGCATACTCTTTCTAACCTCTACTGAGAAAGCAATCTCCCTCCTTTCATGCTCTAGCTAACTTCCTTGCCTTTGAATCTCAGTTTGAATGCCGCCTCCTACAGGAAGTCTTTCCTTACCACCAAAGGTTAGGCTAAGCATACTGCTGTGCTTACACTCTACCTATTCCTTAGGCAGGAACCCAGCATACCCATGTCTGTCTTTGAAGGCAAGGATTGGTGTTGTTCCTTTTCCCACCTGTACCTCTTTAAACTTTAGTTCCACATTTCCTAAAAACAAGGATAGTCCCGCTGTATGGCCATCAAAGCCTGGAAGTTATCATAGATATACACTATTGTCTCATCTACAGACCTTATTTAAATTTTGCCAGTTTTCCCATTAATGATCCAATGTAGGATCATGAGTTCCATTTATTGTCATACAATTAAACTGTTAACTCTTGAACTGCTCTGGAATGGTCTTTCGAAATTTACATATTCTTAAGTAGCATTCATTAATTATTTTGTGGAATAGTCCTCTTCAGGCCTGTCTGATATGTCTTGATGATTAGATGCCATAGAAGTGACATTATGTCCTTCTCAGTGCATCATAATGTCTATTTGTCAAATTCTGATGCTCCTGATCTTAATCTCTTCATTAGGGTGGAATCTGCCAGATTTCTCTGCTCTGAAGCTACTATTTTCCCCTTTGAATTGAACAGTATTTTGTGAGGAGGTAGTTCAATACTGTGTAAATATTTTGTTTCTCATCATGCTCTCACCCACTACATTAGCCTGTGGGTGTTAGTTTTCTCATAAGTCAAAGGAAGTGCATAGCCTAAAAGTTGTTTCCAAAATTTTCTCTTAAGGATTTCTTTATTATATTCCCTGCCAGGGACCTCACATTTTTTAAGATTCTGCCCACTGAACAAATGGCACTTCTATATGTCTCTTTTTCTCCTGATATATTCATGAGACAAGTCCAGGACACTGTGAATTCAGAAGGCAGGATTCATTTTCCTCATTCCTAAAATGTCCAGAACTCATCACATACCTACAACAGAATAGGTAGTCAACAAATATTTGTTGAAGAACTGAATCTGACTGCTAATCAGAGATGGTCCCCAGCTTTGATGTATGTAGTAAGGACATGGAGTTGGTAAATACTGTCCAAAGGCAGACTTGACATTTTAGTTTCAGAGGCTTTGTCACTGGTGTTAACTTATTGTAAAGATTTAACAGGGTTTGAGGAAACCTCTTACACATTCCTATCCCCACCTCTGCCTTTCCACTTCAATTAGGAGATAATAAAGGGTTATCCAATACCTCAAGTTTGTAATCTGTGACCAGCTAGATGTAGGTGCTTATTAATTGAACACCTCCTAATGTCCAGTGTTTTCTTTTTATAATTTTATCTTTTAATCCTCAGCATATTAGTGGGATAAGTATAATCTGATTTACAGTTCAGAAAATTAAGGCTGGGTGATGTAAAATGGCATACACTGAGTCCTACAGTGAGCATACAGTAAGCTTGGGGTGGGAATTCTTCTGGACTCCCTCTAAAACCTTTGTAAGTTGCCACTACACCAAGTTGCCTATTTCATCATATAAAAATGTCCTTCCCTTGGTGATATGCTAGTGATCATCATACAGACATGCATTTGGACCAAGAAATCACTTGGACCACATTCACTGCTATTTTTTTTTTCAATGATTGTTATCACACTTCTGTAGTGTGATACCGTTTGATTACCGTGGTTTGGGGGGAAATTGTCCCAGGAAAAAGGGCCTTTCTTTGGGCATCTTACATGCCTGAAGAAGGAACTCAAGTTCTCAGCTCTTAAAAACAACTGACTATGCTGCAGTAGCAACTGAGAGTCCATCCCTGGAAAAGTGTTGGGGATGTGGATTAACATCCAGAGGATAGGTAAGGAAGAGGCTAAGGGCCCCAAACAGACTTGGGGAACCTAGAGGAGACCGACAACACTACCAAGAGACAAGGAAAAAGAGAAGGAAGTAAAAGAGAGGGGAAAGAACCAAAGCCAAGAGGAGAAGAAACAGAGAAAAGGCTGGACAAGGGAGGAGAAAGTTTTAGAAGGGGGGCTAGGAAGAAAGCAAGGAAGGTAAAAGAGGACACAAAGAAAGATACCGAGCTGAGAGAGCTCGGAGAATTCGAGAAAGAAAATGAGATTAAAAGGAGTGAAGAGAGATGGAGAAAGCGGAGACCACGGAAAGGAGAGGGAAATATATTGGAGACAACAGAGAGACTGGGGTGAGTGGAGAGGCAGGCGGGTGGACTGGTGAGAGATGCTCAGCGCCTGCGTGGCGCCCCCCGGCGCTGTGGTGCAGCCCTGCTCCAAACGCCTGTGCGCGGTGGCTCGCCGGGCCTCCTAGGATTGGCTCCCGCCTCCCATTCATGTAACCTGCATGTGCGTGTGCGTGTGCGTGTGTGTGTGTGTGTGTGTGTGTGTGTCGCTCGCCCTCTCTGTGTGTAAGAGAGCGAGGGTGGGGAACGGAGGCAGGCAGGCGAGCAGGCAGGGAGGGGAAGAAGAGGAGGGAAGCTATTAAACACACACACTCACACACACTCACACACACACGCGCGCGCACACACCCGCCCCAACCCCCCAGAAGCCTCGGGATTGCAGCTGTTTCATGTGGGGCAGCAGTGCTGGCAGGGACGCCGGCCGGGAGCGGCCGGGAGCGGGAGCCGGGCGTGTGCGCGCGGCTGGAGGCTCGCTAGGGCTCCGCTCCCCGCGGGAGCTATTGTTGGTCTCGCTGGAGCTGAGCGCAGAGCCGGGACCTGTCCTTCTTGGGCGCCCCGCTCCGGCTCGCGGAGCCGAGGAGCCGCGCCGCCGAGAGGTAGAGGAGCCACCAGTGCGGCGCCTTGCCTCCCTGCCGCCCTCCTCCCCGCTTCCCCGGCGGTGGCAGCCTGCAGCCACGGTAAGGCGGCGTGATCCGCTCTACGGAAAAGCGCCTTAGGGACCGCGGCGGCGCCTCGCCAGCTCTGTGGCCCCTCTGCGCTCGCAGGACCGGGTAGCTCCGCGGCTGCCGAGGGCTCCCGGAGACGCTTGCTCGCTATCCTGGCCCTCACCGGGGGTGGGAGGAGGGAGGGAGGCTAGGACGCGGGTTGCCGGCAAGGCAAGACAGTCTGGAGCCCGGAGCCGCCGCCGCCGCCGCAGCCCTCGGAGCCTGCCGCGGACTGGAGCCTGAGAGGAAGGGTTGGGAAACAGCAGAGATGTGGGCGCGGGCCTGGGACTTTGGACGCGGGTGGAAAGGAGGCGGCGCGCCCTAGGTTTGTCTGCCGCGCCCGGTTCTCCTTCCCCGCCAAACCACGGCCCAGTGGCCCGCAGCCCCTCTGCAGACCCGCCCGCCTCAGACTCCCGGCGGGCGCTGGAGGAGCCCGCGAGGCGGCGCCGGGCTCCAGGACTGCAGCCTACCCTGCGGGGCGAGCGCTGGCTGCCGCGGCCCCTTGTGCGCTGCAGTTGGAGACGAGAGCCTAGAGACGCGACCCTAGCCCCGCACCTTCTGCAATCCACGCGTCGCCTATCCTTGCCTGGTCTCCCTGGCAGCCAGGCAGTGCTGTTCACGTTCGCCTAGGAGCAAGTTGAAGCTATAGCCGCCGGGTGGACCTCTGTGGAGCTCCCGGCTGTGAGTGTGTGAAACTGCTTGCACCTCCAGTTTCGGGAAAGGTGCTCTGTGTTGAAATGTGATCACCAGGCTCCTTAGTCATTTTCCTTGCTATATAAAACTGCAATCTTTACCCTGGAGGAGCAGACGGGAAGGTGGTGGCTCGGAGTGTGTGTGTGTGTGTGTGTGTGTGTGTGTGTGTGTGTGTGTGTATGCGTGTGTGTGTGTGTGCAGCCGAGGAATACACAGCCAACTATTTGGGCGAAGGGTGGAAGGGTGGTTCAAGTAGTGAGTCCTTGGCGGGTCAGTACGGTGGGCTTTGCTGGCCACTGCCCGCCTTTTCTCTGCCCTGCCCCCGCCTAGGCGAGGTTGGAAAGTACTGGAAATTCAACTGCGTGGTCTCTAACTTTGGAAATTGGCTCACCTTCCTCGGTGAGACGTTAAGGTGATTTCTGCAGCCTAGTCCATGTGGACAGGAGTATAACTGCTCAGCTGGGTGCGGAGCCCTTATCAGAACTGCACCAATCACCCACTCAGTCCCTATTTCCCTCCCACCCCACCCCCAAGCCCTGGCGAGAAGGTTTGTAGAGATGCAGTTAACCGTAAGCCACCAACGCAGCGAAAGGGGAGCAGGGAGGCAGCCGGGGTTTTGCCGGAACCTACGCGCACACTTGGCGTTGGACTAGCCCAGGAGATCACTCTGCTGCTTTGTAGAAGGCGCCGGTGGGGCACGCTCACGATCCCGAGCTCTAGGGCCAGAGGGTGCCCATGTGCTGAGCCAAGCGGTCGCGCACCGGAGGGACAGCTGCCGAACGGCATCGCGGGCAATTATATAAGCTGCCTCAGTGATACCCCAGAACTGTGATGCGAGCACCCGGTTCTTGAAAGACAAGCCTGAAAGTTTTCCTGCTTGGGGAATGTAAGTACCCGGGGCGCTTCCACTTCGGGAGTGGAGAGCGGGGGACGTCTTGTACCCCAGCGCCTACTTCTGCGATGGGTGTTGGGTGCTGATATTGCTGTCCCCAAAGATTCAGTTACTGAGCCAGGGACTGGGTGGGTGGGGATTCAGGGTTGATCTGAGAAGAGCCGGTCAGAACTCGGGTTTCTTTGAGTTCTAAGAGCCTAGAGTCTCCCCTGGGGGTGTTGGAAGGCCTTCCAGGGAACAGCGTTTTAGGAAAATGTGCTCTGGGGAGCTCCAAAGACTCTCTTCTTAGCTTCTCCTGGTGCCCCTCCCGATCTTTACACCCAGCGCCCTTCACGTGTCTAGAAACCTGCCCGCAATGCCTGTCCCTTTTGGAGATGCTCAGGGATCCGATACATTCCAGACCAGTTTCACGAGGGTTGAGGGGTTAGCAAGTAGATTGCTGGCCTTTACCGGGGGCGGCTACCATTACGTGCCTTTTCCTGGGCTTGCCCGGTTCCAATGGGGATGGAATGGGGATGAACGCGGGTATGGCTTCTGTTCCCTGTCTCTCCCTTCGCGGACCGCAGTTTTGCTTCTGCTGCGTTTGTTTTCTCCATCTCTCTGCCTTCTTTCGCCGCTGCAGCCTTGTAGCACGTTGACGGGCTGTGATAGAGAAACCACAGTAGTGGAGTGTTTTTAAATCTTGTTTTTCGCCTGTAGAGGGATAAGTCACCCCAAGCTCTGACAGAGCCCTCCGGAACTGAAGTCTGGGACTCAGTGGCCCTGAACTCCCTCCGCGAGGTCAGAATTGATGGTGTGCAAGGGTAGGAAGTGTTTTGTTTTTTGCCACATTCCAGTGTCCTGAAACCCCGTGTCCCCTCCCCCTGAGACCCCGGGTCTGACTGAGTGTGTTCGGCGCTGTAAAATAAATCCTCCCTCGCGCAGACCTGTGGGGCCGTTCAGATTTCCTGCCGCTGCCATGATCCTTAACAATGCGATTGCAAAGCCCGTGCTCGGTTGGAAAAAATCCCCAGGTGCCGGCCGGCCGCGCCTTGACCTTGCTGAAGGCGCCTTTACCCGGGCTGCCAGAGGGACTCTGGCCCGGACGCTGGGTCCCGCCAGGAGGAGGAAGCCCAGGAGGTGGCCGGGTTCGCTCCCCGGGCAGGGCGGGAATCGGGACGCGGTGGGGAGGACCGGGGTGGGGGGTGGGGATGGGTTCGGCGGCAACCTGTTTCCCACCGCGGCTGATCCCCCCCCCCTCCAGCTCTGGCGGTGGCCCCACGTGGCCCTCGTCCCCAGCTTCTGGCAGTCTCCGGGGCTTCCGGGGTTGGCCTTGGCCCCTTCGCGTTATCTGCCAGCGTCGGACCGGCGTCCCGGGCCTTGGGCTCCTCGGTGGCCTGAGCTGAGGTCCGCGCCGGCGGGGCTGACGAGTGGGCGGGGCCTGGGCACAAAACCCGAGCGGAGACCGCCACGTTCCCAGCCACGTTCCAGCCCTGAGCCCAGCAGGGCTGGGACCCCGCAGTGCTTCCCTCCCCTCGGCCGCCGGGGCCCCTTCTTCCAGACCCCAGGTGTGCTCCAGGCGTCCTCCCGCTCGGCTTTCCCGCGGAGCTCTCCTTGCCAAACTTACGAAGGCTGTTTTCACAGGTGGTGGCAATGGGAGCAAGTCCTGCATCCCCCCTCCGCCCCCTGTGTGTGTGTGTGTGTGTGTGTGTGTGTGTGTGTGTGTGTGTGTTGGGGAGGGGAGGTTTGTGGAGAAACCAGACAGCATGAAAACGGAATTCCCTTATTTCTAGATTCTGTAAGGGAATGGTGAGAATGAGAAAGAATTTGTTCTCTGGTGAGGGTGATGACCGGCCACCCTTCCACCTAGTGGGGTTGGACCAGTCTGAGCTTACTGAACCCCCCTGCCTGCTCTCAGCAGTGCCTTGCCTGCAGTAGTAGGTCCTTGTGAAGGTTCGGGAACCTGAATGTCCCCGGGTTGTTCCGACAGGACTTAGGACGTAGATATTCTTGTGGCTTTAGGGGGCTACTTCCGGGAAGTTTTTGTTTCCAGCTAGTGTCCTTAAGTGAGTAGGGGCGGCATGCATGGTGGCCTGTGAAGTCTCCATCTTCCTGGGTTAGCAAGGAAGATGGAGAGGTTCTATTTTCTAGAGAGAGTTCTTAGATTCTGCTGCCAAAATCCTATTCTTACCAAAGCTTCTTTTTGGGTGTGTGGTAGAATAGAATAAGGCAGTAAGCCTATAAACCTCCTATGTGGGGGCAGAGGAAGAGAGGAAGAGTCAGCGTTTGCCCTAGGGTCAGAACTAGTGCTCAGTAGCAACAGGAACTGCAGGAGGACAGTTCTACAGTGAATTATTATTATTATTATTTTTCTACCAGGAATTTAACTCAAGGGCAGTCTACCACTGAGCCACATCCCCAGTCCTACTTTGTATTTTATTTACAGACAGGGTCTCACTGAGTTGCTTAGCACCTCGCTTTTGCTGAGGTGGGCTTTGAACTTAGATTCTCCTGCCTCAACCTCCTGAGCGCTGGAATTACAGGCTTTGCGCCACCGTGCCCGGCTGAAATAATCTTGAATGTGGGGTAGTGAGCTCTCTGTCCAGCAGATGTTCCAGTAGTAGGGTGGATGTTGTGGTAGTGAACAGTTTTGGTTTCCAAGGACTCTCCTTCAATAGAATCTGATTGGCTTTCATATATGATTCTGTTTGGTATTTTTGGTATAATATATTTGGCCATAGGCAAGTTATTTTTGGAGCCTCAGTTCTCTGCCCTATAAAATGGGACAATATTATCTAAGTTTACAACACTGAAAGCATTAATATCCATAAAACCTCTGGCATTCTCTGGCCCTTTGAAGATGGTCATTCCTTTTCCATCATTGTGCATTTGTTGGGTAAGGTTCAACAGGGAAATCATCAGCCCCAGAAGAACCAGCAACATTGCATGCAAAGTCTATTTAAAACTAGCTTCAAATGCTTAAAACAAAAATATCTTCTCTTTTCTTAGAAAAGTCATTTCCAGTTTTGTTAGAATTTATGTTTCATTGGGTCCCTTTTCTGATGAAATTATACCCTTGTGCAGACTGGCATGTTACATAACCCATATTTCCAAATCAAAAGTTAAAATTATGGGAAAGAGGGGATTAGGAATTTAAGATAGAGATTATTGGACAACACAAACAAGGAACTCAATTTAGGATGCCAATTCACTTTTTAACTGTGATGGAGGTTGAAAACAAATGAGATTAGATAAGTTCACAATGGTACAGATCCTCGATGGAGTGCTCAGCCATCTATCCTGTTCTAACAGTTTCTCTGCATGGGTCCTAATAAGCTTTTGGTTGCTCCAGTCCCACCAAGTTCTCTTATATCCCTAACTCTAACATGTGAAATAAAAGAAGAATGGATTTAAATCACCTCCTTGTGGATTTGATTCCAAGAGTCTACCAGGGTAAATCAATGTTGATTTTAGATCTAAAGGGTCAATTTTTACCTGCTTTCTTACACGTCCATCAGCCTTACTTATTGTAACTGAAAACTGAATGACTCCATCTTTGCTTTGTGCTCACATACATCTGTGGGAGCCAACATGAAAAGTAACATGCCCCAGATCCCAGGGAGCCAAAAGAACAATTCTCCATAAGCATCTTGTCTAAAGAAACAATGTAAATATATATTTGCTTAGTCCTGTATGGTTTATGTGTTTGGTACTTTGTCTCAGCTTTTCCCCTAACTTTCATATTTATTCTGATTGCCTAAATAATATGTGTTCATTATAGCAATTCAGAAAATATAAAGAAGAGCAAAAACAAAATAATTTCACTATATTTTAGATTGTATCTTGGGACTTTTATTTATGAATGTAGAGAAATGGAGGTCATAGTTAAAATAGTTTGAACGCTAATTTTGATTTAATGATAAAACATTCAGATCTATCCATGTTATAACTTTCTTGGCTGTGGCAGCATTATTTATTTATTTATTTATTGTACTGGGGTTGAACCCAGGGGTACTTAACTACTGAGCCACATCCCCAGCCCTTTTATGTGTTTTATTTAGAGACAGGGTCTACTGAGTTGCTAAGTTGCTATGGCTGACTTTGAACTTGCAATCCTCCTGCCTCAGCCTCCAAAACCACTAGGATTACAGGCATGTGCCACCACACCCAGCTATAACAACATTTTTAATGGCTAACTAGAGTCTCCATGTTTTAATGTAACATACTTTGTTTAAGCAGTTCAAATTGTTTGGCTTATTTATTTTTTAATTTTTAACAAAACTGTAGAAATTACCCTTGTATGCTCTGTGCAATGTTAGTATTTCCTTAAGTCAAATTCCTAGAGAGTACGGTCACAGAGTCAAAGGCTTATACCATACCATGGCTTTTGTCACACATGAAAAGCATTAAGGTAAACTGTGTTTTCTTCATCTTTTAAACCAGAATTTGATGGTTTACTTTGCAACTTTATAGGCTTGGGAGATGAGATAGTAGAGAAAAGTAGGGGCGCCAAGTATGTCTTCAGCATAGGATTTGCATAACTTTGAGCTGTTCTGCTGACCAGAGAGGCAAATCCTTTTTCCAAGAACATTTTTCTTCCTTGACTGTCTTGGAATCATCGCTTTCTGTAGATCTTCAGCCAGCAGTGGAGTTGAAATATGTAAATATGTTCCTCAGTCTTGTAGGTGGGGCTGGCTCCATGATAAATGACAAATAGTTCCTTAGAGAAGTGTGTGTGTCTTCCAGCTTTTGCTGAGGGGGTGGATTCCCCTTCCCCACCCTTTTCCCTTTCTTTTGGATCAGGGGCCTCAGGCTGGCCCTGGAGATCTTACAAAGGAGACAGTCTCCCAGCAAGTTTATCCCCATGTGCTACACAGCATTGCCCCTGGAAAACTCAACCTAACTGAGTCACTTCATGTCCCAGGACACAGTAAATAAATCAGAGTCAACATGCCTACTTGCTGTTTCAAAAGCTTAAGTAGTTGGGTGCCCCTCTTTGCATTGATCCACTTCTATCAGAGGGTACATTTTTCAGTCTTCCTCCTTCATATGTTGGATTTCTCTGACCTAGAAAAGATTTGTGCCCTGTGATTAGATGACTTGTCATCTGACAAAGAATTCCATGGAGCTAATGGGGGAAGTCTGGTCCTCTCATTTCCAAGGTGTCCCCATGCTCAGCAAGAGACATCAGGAGTTCCTTTAGATCAGGTAAAGAGGTCACCTCAGGGTTGTTGGATAGCATGTCACCATAGAGGATGCCTGCTCTGCTGGTTGCTGACTCTGACTTCAGATGAGGTTTAGATGCTGCCTTTGATACTTAAACCACTCCAGTTTCACTAGGGCAGGCAAGGGAATGTTTCTGTCTTTTGTCGTGTTCTGAACATCAAATCAGGCTTTTCTTTCATGTGGAAAGCAGGTGAAAACAGGCCATAAGTGAAGCAGGATCTCAGGAGCAGTGGCCAGCACCCGCATTCCATACCCCCTCCCCTGCTTTGTGTTCTACATTGACTGTGTGAGATGGGAGTACTGTCTCTACAGCCAATGGGGTTTAATCATTAAAGTCCTCGATAAATTAGGTTTTAAGAAATTTTTTCTCTGAAAAAGTCCATTTGCTGGATGTGGAATAACTGTTGACTTCTGAAATTTTGGTCTTGAATCCTTTGAAAGTCAAGCCAAAGGGTTGCTGCTGGTATATTTATGACTTTGGGTAAACCATGCCAATTCCTAGAGTCAGCCTTCCTCTCTATAAAATTGGGTTGGGTGAGGAGGGTGGATTTGACATTTTATAAACTGATAATTCTCAAATTTTAACATACATATACCTTGCCGGAGAATCTTGTTAAGAGGCAAATTCTGATTTAGTGGGTCTGTGGGTACCAAAGAATCTGCATTTCTCACTAGCTCCTGGTGATGCCAGGCTTCTGGTCCACTGTCTGTTACACTTGGGTTAACAAAGTTTCAAGCTGCTTGTGGTCCTGAGGTTATTTCGCAAAGTAACAGTAATGACTCTCTGACATCCAGGAGTTGTCCATATTTATAGAATGGCACTACAAAGGCATGTATCCATTTATCTTTTTTGGATTTTGAGAATTAGCATCTTCATTTCCATAGTCAGAGCTGGGAGGATATAGGCAGTCCCCTTGTCCAGTAGTTGTGGAGGAGGTGGAAGAATGGGGCTAGAGCAAAAGGAAGTAGAGTGTGAATGCCTTCTGTCAGGCAGCTACTATTGTCCTGTGTTCTAAGATGAGAAACAAGCTCAGTAAGGCAAAGCCATTTGCCCAAAGTCACATGCCTAGGACTAACATCTGATCATAGGGCTCTGATTACCAAACCCTTCTTCTTCCTGGAATGGCAACTTTGTAATTTTGTAGAATGTCATGTAATTAAAACAGAGTGCTTAGCAAAGTGTTTCTCTTTAGAAGAAAAGTGTTTCTCCTTTTTTCTGGGCCTACTTTGGGAGCGGATCAAGACATTTAAAAATTTGCATCATTATCATGCAAGCAATTAAAGTGCTTAAGAGCTTAAAAGCAATTTGTTCAAGTTGGTTAAATACCCACCCTCCCCAATCTTGTTTGTATTATTAATTTACTCATCAAACTGTGACATCAAAAACCATTGTGAAGGTAGATTTCTGTATCTTCTGATTGGTGGAAGCTTTCAGATGAAAGTTTGTTTGTTTGTTTGTTTATTTTGATGAGGTCCACAGTGAAAGGATCCAGTTCAGAATGAGTCAGAGAAATGAACATTTTACTAAATAAACCCAGCCCTTCTTTGGCCCCTGGATGAGAACTGGTTGTTTAAATGTTTTATTAAGGTGCAATTATTCTGAGAATCAGTCAGTAATGCAGCTCTTTGCAAACATTAATTAGCTGATCTTCATATCACCTCACAAGACTGATAAATAGCATTAACTCTCCATTTGAGAGTACAAATGGACACACCGAGGGAGGAAGAGATCAACTCTTGACTTGACATGAGTATAAGAGGTAGGTAGAATTAGAAGACTATACATATTCTTCACTTAATAAATATTTATTGCAATGCACTAGATAGTGTAGGGCTGTGCTATGCAATATGGTAGTTGGTCACATTTTAAATAAAATTTGATTAAAAATAAATAAAATTCATTTCCTCAGTTGCGCTAGCCAGACTTCAAGTGCTCAAGAGACACAAGTGCTTGGTGGCTGCTATATTGGACATTGCAGTTATAAAACATTTTTATTGTTGCAGAAAGTTCTCATGGGGCAAGATTGGTCTTGATGTCTGGGATAATCAAAGCATAACATAAACATTCTTGCCCTTGTAAAATTTCCTAAAACAATGGCTGCCACAAGGGCAGCCACTAAGTAACCCAAGTTGTGGCAAATACTTTGGGGCAGTGGTTAAAGACCTAGCTTTGGGAGATGAAGGACAAACTCATATTCTAGGCATGTCACAAATGCATTGCATGACTAGAGGTAGATTATTTAAACACTCCATGCTTCTTCGCAAATTTATGCTACTATTTGTCACTTCTCTTATTAGCCAAAATTATTTTTAAGACAATGTTGGATCCTGGAGAGGGTTCTGGGAGACCGGTGCTCTCCTTTGTATCGGGTGGAAATGTAATAATATACCCTTTTAGGAAGACAATTTGGCAGTAACTGTCAGTAGTCTAAGAAACATTCATTCTCTTTAGTCCAGTATTCCAATTCCAGGAATCTAGCCAAAGAAAATAATCAGAGATGGGCAGAAAAGTTTTAAGAATAAAAGTGTTCATTGCAGTGTCATTTATTATTAGAGGGGGGAAAAACGATAAGCAATTTGGATAAATATGGTACAGAAAAGTCAGACTGTTGGGGTATTATACAAAGATTAAGTATTGTTTTTGAAAATATGATTTGCAACTTGGAAAAATGCTACAATAAAATGTATTTACCAAATGCTTTGTGATTAAAACAAAAAAAAATTAATGTAAATATTTGTTGAACCAATACTAAAAAGAAATAGATAAATATTAAGAGTAGTAACCTGTTAAGTAATAGAATATATTTGATGTTACCTGTAAAGTAATAATCACTCTTTGAAAGATTGTTTGACTTTTTTCTTAAAGTTTTGAAGTTTATTTTGTATTGGCTTTAGCTTTTTTTTTTTTAATTGAATGATACACCCCATTGATGTCTGTGCTTCTTTGATTATAAGGTAAAAAAGACTCCTAGGTGTTCCTAATTTTTCTTCTAGGAATTACTGGCTTATTCATTCAAGGTCAGGGGTTCTTCCTAATATCCAATTTTAGTTCCTCTTTGTGGCTATTTAAATACATTTTCTGCGGGTGTCTGAGATTGATTCTGGTCAAACAGCATAGGGTGTTGAGAAGAACATCAGGTTCAGACCCTGAGACATCACTTCCTTGCCTTGGCATTTTGAGAAGTCTTTCTGGGCTTCCATGACCTCATCTATAAATAGAGAAAGCAACAGAATCTATTTCACATCTCATGGCAGTGAGGTTTCAGTGTTAACTTCAATAGAACATCTTGTGCACACAGGTGAATAAAGATGCGAATGACTTCAGGGATTGGCGTGTGATGCCATTTACTCATTTAATGCCCCTGAGTCTCTGGAGATTGGAGGCATCCCCACTTTCCAGAGAATGGTATGCGGGCATCATGTGGTTCTATGATATGGTCCCTGCTCTGATGTCCCTCTAACTCTGGTCTTGAGCTGTCTTTTTTACCTAGTGGAAGCCTCTTGCATCGGAGCCATTGCATTTTGTTTATCTGTTTCCCAGGGATGCACTTCATCAAAATATTGTGTCAACCCCTCAAAGTTTCCCAGCCTTGCTGTTCCTCCTTCTCAAGCAATAAGTAAAACAGATGTCCCTTTTTGTAGAATAAATGATTTAAACAAAAACAGGATGAACTAAAAAAGAGCCCTGAGCTGCTAAGTGACAGTGGCTGTGAAGCTCAGCCTAGAGCCATGTTCCAGGAAGAATCTCCAACACTGGGGTCCTGCTCACTTCCTGCCACTTCGAAAGATCTGCCAAGCCTTTCTCCTCGAAGAGGTTCTGAATTTGGTGTCACCCAGTTATGATACTTTTGTTCTGTGTGAGATCTTGATTGAGCAAGTTGCTTGATATCTCTGTGCCTTAGTTTCCATATCCATACAATGGGGATAATAAGGAGAGACTGGCAGAGTTATTTATAGGATTATCCTGAAAGAAAGTTTGTGACAGTTTGATGAGTTCTTATTATTGCTAAGTTAACATTATTTCCAGAGCTTTAAGGGTAATTTATTGATGGGGGGGCATAGCTCAGTGATAGAGAACTTAACTAGAGTATGCTAGGCTCAGTACTTGATCCTCAGCACTGTAATAAACGAACTAACTAAAAATAAAATAAAAGTAATTTATTGAGGTACAGCTAAGTCATGGGTTCCTTTTTCTCTAACTGCTAATGGTTCTCTCGTGTATTGCACTTAAGTGCTTTCTAGGGCCATGTAAGACAGTAAAAAAAATACCAATATATTTTAGGTTGCATTCTCTGCTTGGATACCTGGTAGCTGTTTGCATTCAAGCAAGTTTCTTAGTTTCTCTAAGTTTCCAGCTTTTATTATTATTCATTTTTTTTCCAGTTACAAAATGGAAAGAGCAGAAGTTTCTACCTCAGGGAGATTTGTGAAGCAACTTGCATAGTGCCTATTGGTCAGTGTCCCTTGTGTGAATGGTGGCTCTTAGTATTGCCATTTTTCCTGTTATCGCACCTTCTCAGCACCTGGTCCTCTGGCTCTTGCCTACAGAGCCTGTCAGTGCAGTTCTGTGGTGGTCATAGGTGGGGGGCAAGGGAAGGGCAAGGATGGGAGGGTCTGGAGGGTCCTCTTCCAGGGTTTTGCAGGCCTGCCTCCAAGTGGACTCTGGCATCCCTGCCTGCTGAGAATGAGGTGCATGTAGAAGTGGGAAAACAAAGGGCTCTAGACTGAGGCCAGCAGATCCTGGCTTCAGGGTTAGCTGTTTCTTTGTCACCATGTACCAGCTTGATTATCTAAAAATGAGAATAATAGCGCAGCAGTATATGCCTGTAATTCCAGCCACTTCCGGAGGCCAAGGCAGGAGAATCACAAATTTGAGGCCATCGTTGGCAATTTAATGAGAACCTGTCTTTAAATAAAAAATTAAAAACATCTGGGGGTGTAGCTCAGTGGTAGAGTACCTCAAGGTTCAATCCCTAGTACCTAAATAAATAAGAGGACAATGAATCTCTACCTACCTTTTTGAGCTGCTGTTGTTGTGTGCTAGGTTTAGAGTTTGAGTATAGTGCCAGGCCAGACTCCCAGCCCTGGCTGTGCATTGAATCACCTAGGGAGCTCTAACCAAAGACCAACCCTGGCCCTGCCCCAGTGCTCTACCACTGTCTTGCAGGGAAGAGTCTGAGACATCAAAACTGGATAAAGCTATCCAGGTGATTCTAAGGTGCAGCAAGAGTGGAAGAATGTGCATAGATAGCGTGGATCCTTATTAAAGCTTAGTTCCTTCCCTTTTGCAAAGAAGCATAAAGGGATCTCATGTTGAGCAATTTATGGATGAGGTGAGCGACCTGATTTGTTTGATCCATGGGATTACGGATATAGTAATCAAGGCTTCATTCCTGTCCTCTGCCCCCTTTCTGGCAAACTGGGGCATCTCAGTCAGAAGAGCAGTGCTCTTTCTCCCCTACCCTCTGCTCACTCCAACACAGCTGCAAGTGCTGGAAAAGGCCTGGCCCTTGCCTGGAGCTATAGGGGCAGTCCTTTGGCCTACTTTTGCTCCTTTCCTGTTCACTGCTGGGCTGTGCCCTATTAACCATTTCCACACAGCCAGTGAGGTCTCAGGATTCCCCAGGTAGAAGAGAGAATGCCTGCTTCTGACAGCATTCATCAAATGCTATCACAAGGTCAGTGCCAGAGACTTGACATTGCCCAAGGGCCTGGAGGCTTTACACCAGGTGAATTTACATGTTTTAGATAATGAATATTTGGTTGAAAAGTCTTTCTATTCAGTTGGAAACTTGTTCTTGAGATTATCTCAAAGTCCACCTCAAACTGGGAAACTGAGTTGTAGTATGCAGGCTTTTAAAACTCTAGTGGTGGCATACACCCTGCTACTCAGGAGGCTGAGGCATGGCTATCATTTAAGCCCAGGAGTTCTAGGCCAGCGTGGGAAACATAGAAACACCCTGTCCCCAAAAAGGGAAAAAAAGTAAAACAGAAAAAAATCTTAGTGCACACCTGTGGACTTGTTAAAATGCTGGTTCAGGTGAAGTGGGTGGGAGGGCGGCCCTGAGAGTCTGCACTTCTAATAAGTTCCCAGGAGATGCTGATGATGATGATCCCAGGCCTCCTTTTGCTTGGAAGGATTCTGAAACCTTGTCTTCCTTCCTGCTTTTGCTTTCTCCTGCTCATCTCCACAAGTCCAGGAGTACCAGATGTGAACTGTCATACAGTGAATGAAGTCTGTCAGGTGTATGCATCTGGCTGTCAGTATTGTGGCCTCAGTGGCAGCAGCTGTAGTGTGACAGTAGACATAGTAAATAGTGGCCATTACCATCAAATCATGGAACTATTCTAGCTCTGTGTATTAGGCTATGCTCACCAAGCTTCTTTTGATTCCTTAAATGAATGAAACCTCATGATGTATCTTGTAGTAGGTTGTCATTTTTTGTTTTTTTTTTTCCTTCAGAGAAATATTAGTTTGAAAATTTTAAAATATTTATCATGTGTTTATTTGGTATCATTTTTCTGATTATAACAATAATGCATGTAAAACAATAGAAAATTTGGAAAATCTAAGGTATCCCAGGAAATATGTGAGAAAAACTCCAAATCCTGCCATGTGGAGATAATTCCTTTCAAAATTTTGTTTTTCAGTATTGTTTCTGTATAGATTCCTCTTCCTCCTCTTTGTCTGTTCCCTCCCACCACCATCTAAAGCAAATTGTGCACGTTGGTTTGTAACTTTAACACATACCACATACGATGACCATTTCCCCAGGCCATTAAGTTTCTCTCTGACATGACATTCAGTAGCTATGTAGTATTCCATCATAAGGATATACCATTTTTTTAACCAATTTCCTGCTGTTGTTTCCAATTTTCCACTGCTGTAAATATTGCTGAGATCCACATTTTCAGGTGTTTGTCTATTTATTTTCTACAACCCTCTTTCTTTATTTGAAATTTCTGGGTCAAAGATTATGCAATTTTTTAGAACTTTGGCTGTGTGTCGTCCCCCAGGGTCTACAGAAGGGTGCAGCCTAGATTTGCTTCCCTCCAGTCTGGTGGAGGTTTGATCAGGGAGGTTCCCATCATTCTCATTTTGTTGGGGAGTTTTAGAGACTCTCCCTCACCAGGGGTACCAGGGAGTGCCTGGAGACGTCTGCTCTTGGTTGCATGTTGAGCTGCATTGCACTGGGAGAGATTCCAGGAGGTCAGCAGAGTCCACCTAGACCATAGCTTGCTTCCTGGATCTCAGAAGGAGAACTTCTAAAGGAAAGAGGAAAAGGGAGAAGAAGAGCACTAATGCAGTATCTCCCAACCTTCAGACTCCTGTGACTAACTGGCTCCGTGACAGCTCTGTTTCAGTCCTGTCGCAGACATCTCAAACCCACCATGCCAAAACTCATCTTCACTGTTCTGCTTGTGGTCTCAGCTCCTCTCAATTAATGGTAACTGCATCCTTCTGGTTCATAGGCCCCAAGACTTGGGGGTCATCTTTGATGCCTGTTTTCTTTTCTCTTCTTTGTACCAGATCCAGCAGGAAACCCTGCTGTGTTCATCTTCAAAATGAAGCTAACCACTCCTCATTGTCATCACTGCCATCATTCTGGTCTAAGCCTCCATCCATATTCTCTCACCCAGATGCTGGCAGCAGCTTATTTCACTGGGCTCCCTGCTTCTGCACTTGCCTCCTTGAAGTTTCTTGTCAACCTAGTAGCTAGAGTGATACAGTTAAAACTTAACTCTGAGACCAGGAGAGGTGGCACATGCCTGTAATCCCAGCAGGGCAGGAAGCTGAGGCAGTAGGATCACCAGTTCAAAACCAGCGTAAGCAACTTAGTGAGGCCCTAAGCAACTCAGCAAGACCCTGTCTCTAAATAAAAAGCAAAAAAGGGCTGTGGGTGTGGCTCAGTGGTTAAGTGCCCCTGGTTTAATTCCTAGTACCAAAAGAAAACAACAACCCCCAAACTTAACTCTGATCATATCACTCTCTGCTCAGACTCAGTAAGGGTCCCCATTTGCCTCAGGGTAAAAGGCCAAGTCCTCACATGACCCCCAGAGACCTCCCTGAGAGTCTGGCCCCAGCTCCAGGTCTCCCCACTGAATCTCAGACCTCACCTCCTGCCCTTGGCCCTTGGCTTTCTGTGCTTTGTAGGAACATGGCAGGCCTACCTCTGCCTCAAAGCTGTGCCCTCTACCTGGAGCACTATTTCCTTGTTCGCCCACAAGGGTAGCTGCCCACCCCTACTATCTGCTTTAATGTCACCTTGTCAACAAGCTCTGCCCCTGTCACTTCTACTGCAGTCAGAACCCTGTTTCTGGCCCCAGCATTCCAAATCTCCCTCACCCTACTATATATTTTCTTCTCTCCATAGTGTTAAGTACTATGTTTTATTATTTTTAATGAGATCACTCTGGCTGCTGTGTTAAGAATAATCTGAAAGAAGGGGGTGGGTCAAGGGCAGAACATGCTATATAATTTACTTATTTGTTATGTGTATTGACTGGAAATAAAATAAAGGCTGCCCGGATGGGCACAAGCAGAGACTATTTGTTCAGGGCTTGTTCTAACAAGGGAGTCAGCCACCAGCTCTTGCCTTTGTCAGAGACTCAAAGGCAGGCAGGGGAGTGGGCCAACCTCAGAATGAATGGAAGGAAAGGCTTCAGGTCTGCTCAGATGGCAGGTCGCTGCCCAGGGAAGCTGGAGGCCGACTACAAGCAAACATCGTGTGTGACTTATTTGGGAAGTGAACAATACCTGGCTGTCTCTAGGTGAAAGTAGGGGCCAGAATTAGAAAGCTGGCAGGTTATTGACCAAGTCCTGGCCACTTTTGGCTGCGTCACTATAGAGGCTGTGGGTTAACTGTCTGTTCCATATATGGTCTAACCATTATCTATTTGTATATTCAGCCTCTCATGATTATTATTAATCTCCACCAGGGTAGAGATCTTTGTGTTCTATGCACTAGGAAATCCCAGTACCTAGAAGAGTCTGGCAATAGGAAGCTCTCAGTTAGAGTTTGAATCATGCAAGGCATTTGGCCCATATTACCTCATTTAGTCCTTACAAGATGAGTGAGATCTCATTACTCCTGTTTTCTAAAAAACGCAAAGGGGAAGGTCAGGGCACTGGGTTCCACCTCACCATGTTCCTCTCCTGGAGGTGTTTATAGTAGTAGTTCATGGGAAATGGTCAGGGTGGGGAACTTGTCCATTCTGTCTGACAGCAGGAGCAAGATACATACCATCTTCAGAGAACACTGAATTTTCGACCAACACTGAGAGCAGAAGAAGACTCGTAGTCTTTCCTGATACCTGAATTCATTTAGGTTCTCAGAGGGAGCCATTTCTTTCATATACTCTTCCTGAAGGTGGGGAATAGTGTGGGGAAATTCACTCTGGCCCCCCAGTTTGGGTGATGGTCTTGCACCATTTGGGTAGGTTTCAAAGGTCCCCCATTCAGGCAATTGTGCTCGTGCGCATATGCGTGCCCATAATTTACAGCACATTCTTGGAACTTTTCAAGTAAAAGCATTGCCATGGCAACTCTCATGGTTGTCATTTCTTGATCTGCTGTTGTCACCCATCTCAGTTTTCCAAACCCTTAATAATCAGGGATTTAAATTTATTTATTCAGAAGTGGAGCCCAGAAACAGGCAGGCAGAGGCCAAAGAGGGGTGCAATGTGGAAAAGGTAAGCAGGTGTCACAGAGATGGAAGCCAGGTCCCTGTGAGCAGACCCTGCCAGTTGAGCCCCGTCCATTGCTGGGCCCATTCTGTGTGCTAAGCACAGCATCTCTGCGGGCAGTACCTGTTACCTTCCATCATTGACTATATGGATGGTGGAGACAAGACTGAAAATGGATCAGACTGGCTCCAATTCTGTGTTCTGGTTGTTGTCATTCCAAGAAACTAACTTCAGGGTTAGT
Source organism: Ictidomys tridecemlineatus (assembly GCF_052094955.1). NCBI lineage: Eukaryota > Metazoa > Chordata > Mammalia > Rodentia > Sciuridae > Ictidomys > Ictidomys tridecemlineatus. The sequence continues at coordinate 67,097,363 of NC_135480.1, read as the reverse complement.
CTCTTGGGCTAACTAGGATTGCTCCCCCAAGGAAGCACCTTTGATGCTCCAGAGGCTGAGGTGGGCAGAGGCTGGATGGAGGACTGGCTTCAGTTAAACACCAAGGATAACATTCCTGCAAGTATTGAACTGCCTGTGGAGGAAGTAAGCCCCCATCACTGGAGGAGGGCAAGCAGGGGCTATCCAGGCTCCTGAGGAGACGCTTCCTACATGAGGTGGGAAACTGGACTCAATGTCTTCATTCATGAGCCAGTGACAGAGTGACCTTCCTTTGGTGGGACTCCTCCTCAGGATCCTGGGCACTATTATTAAGTATACCAATGAATTAAGCAACAATAGCTAGCTGCAGGAGCTTAACGCTTGGACTAGGTGCAGAAGAGCAGTCCTCTCAGTCATTTTAGGAACAAGGGAAGAGGATCTCAAGACTCTATGAGTGTCAGAGTCGGACTAATCTCAGTTTAAATCTGACCAAGACACCTCTGGCCCAGGCTGTCTCATCTTTGGCACCAGTGACCAGATAATTCTTTGTTGTAGCAAGCTGTCTTATGCATTGTAGGTCTAGCAACACCCCTCGATCACCAAATTGCAGTGCCTCTTCCGCCAGTTGTGACAACCAAAAATATTGTCAGACATTGTCAAAAGTCCCCTGGGAGCAGAGGACAAAGTTGTCCTGGGTTGAGAACCACTGGGCCAGCTTGTGTGATCTTTGGCACAAGTCGACTCTTGGATTTAGTTCTACCCTCTTTACTGTGAAGTAACACTAGCTGCTCTAAGAATGCAAGGAGATGACACTAGTCAAGTTTCTAGCACAGAGCCTGGCACAAGTAGGCATGCTTGAGGAAGGAAGATCTGAGTTCTGAGTCTCTCAGCTCCTGGAAGCAGTAGATTTTGTTGTGACCTCACACTTAATTCTCCATGTGCCTACTGCTCCAGGTATGTGCACGGATGCGCTCTCTTTTTTTCTGGAGTAGCCAGGAATAGGCCCTCTTTCCCCTTCTTGTTAAGTATGAATTGGAAATTTGTTTCCATGAAGCTCTCTTGCAAAAAAAAAAAAAAAAAAGCCCTGAGTAAGCGTTCAGATCTAACTTGGACGAGACGGGAGCTACAAATGCAGCTGAATATTTCATGAAGACCCTTTCAAACAACATGCTCTGCTCTTGCGGACAGTGTGGGGAAGAGAGCATGGCTTAGAAGTCACACCATCTTAGCTTGAGCCCTTACTCTTGATGGAATTTTGAGGGGGGGGAAGTCTCTTCACTTCCCTAGGCCTCAGTTTCCTCATCTGTAAAATGTGGAGGTTTGCAATTGCTTTGGGGTTTGTTGTGAGAGTTAAGGAAGCAATACAGGTAAGGGACTTGAATAGGTAAGGGAGCTGGCAGAGTTCTGGGCACTGAGGTGCTTGGTAAATAGCTCTCTAGTTGGAATCTTTCTACTCTCTTCCCAGAATGTGTGCTTTTAAGGGCAGATTGTGATTGGCTCAGACAATGGCATTGGACTCCTTGAGGGATTGGATTTAGGGCATTTTGTTAATCTTCTTTGAACTTAAACTTTGGGATTGGGTTCAGAATCCTTGGAGGGTTTACCAGTTGGTCCCTCTCAGAAGACAGGATATAGAGAATTTCCCTCTGCTTCAAATGACCCAACTAAGCATATTTTCAATTTAAAAATAAGCCAGCCTATCAGAAGGCTGTTTTAAAATCAGCAGTGACAAGCAAAAGCCTGCCTTGCCTTTTGCACAAAGATACGTAATTAAAAAGAGCCAAAACAGAAGCCTGGTGAGGCTCCCCTACTTCAGACCCTGCCCCAGACCCAGCTCCAGCCTCTGCCAGCCCCTCACTCCTCCTGTTCCTGCCGGGGAGCCAAGGTTGTTGTAATGAAAACAAGAGATATGTGGTGTTTTGTAACTATTTTTATACCTACATCAGACTTGATGTTAGTGCTTCTGAATTATTTAACATTTTTCTTTCTCAGCTGGCCTCTCCAGCAAGTTTCTCTCTGGGGGCGGAGGGAACTGTTTTATAGGAAACCATGGAGGCAGATAAACATTGACTGCAGGGTTTCTGCTCTTCCATGGGGGAATGCCATCCCTAGGTGTCCTCTTACAAACCAGGGGTCTCATGTGAAAGGGAGGTGGCAGGTATCTCAGCTCCATTTTTACAGAGAGATTGAATCACGTGCCTGTGCCCAGCCCAGCAGGCAGATGGGTCTTTCTGACTGGTGCAGCTTCCCCCGGGGCCGGGCTGCCTGCCATGCTCTCCCTCATGCACGTGTGTGTGCATTCGTAGGCTCATGTCAACTGCTAGCTTATGGGTTTCCAGATCAAATCACCCCCAAACAGTGTGGTGGTGAGTGGAGATGAGAAAATGGGCCTCAGAAGGCTAAGGAATGGGAAGCAGGGCAGAGGGGTCTCTTTGTGACTGTATATTGAAGTCACAGGAAGACTAGTAGCTTTAGCAGGGGATCCATCCAGTGCACTTTGTGGCTCCCCAAGGCATTTTAGTGCAAAGTCTGTCAGTACCACGTGTGGGGTGAGGTGGGGCCCCCACCTCCCAGTCCAGCCCCCTCTTTCCAGTGGTATCTGCACCTTGGGCCTCTTTGAAGGGGTGATGATTGGCAGTTCCAAACCACCCCTAAGAATGGGAGGCAATGAACTGGACTCTTATCTTCTGCCTCTCATAATTAAAGTCCATCATAGACTTTTAATGGGCATTTTGAAATAGACATCCAGCTTGAAAGGAATCCTGCTGTAGATTGAGATGGTCTCCCCGCCACTGTCTGCCTGATATGTTTTTATTTCAGAGTCAGAGAAGATTACAAATTTCCTTATTCTGTTCCTTTGGCTCCTGTCTAATTATCAGTGACCCCCAGATGACTTCTCATTCTACTATATGTGGAAACCCAGTTAGAATTATTATATGAACTCTCAATGGGAGATGGGCCTCTGAAAATTAGCTAGGGACACTTACTTCTAAAGTGCCCATCGTTTTAGTTTCAATAAAATTCCATGGGATAAAGCAGTTGTTAGCAACATTAATAACAGCTGTAGTTTCATAGGAATGCACTTTATATCAAGCGATTTCAAACTCAGTTAAATGAAGTAATATTTGACCTGGGCAAATTCCTTGATATTAAATTTTAGATAGCTATATGAAATACTGAGTTCTTCATATGTATGTGTGTATTAAGAAGGGTCCTACATTTTCTTTTTTCTGGATGATTTTATTTATGAAAATGTGCAGACTAGATAGGGGGATGGTATTCCAAGACATTTTCTTATTTGAAATAATTTGATTTAAAGTTTTATGAGTATTAAAAAAATTTTTGACCAGTGTGTTTTCAAACATCTCCACTTGTGATTCTTCAGAGAGGAGAGAAGAGAAAGTCACATTTAAAAAATGCTTGCCATGTGCCACACGACTTTGTTCAGGCCTCGGCTCATCTGATGCACCATAGAAGCACCGTGCTCATTGACAACAGTGCTGAGGCCCCTGAAGGTTAAATCATCTGCGCTGCTGATGGAATTGGCTTTGAACCTGGGTTTATCTGACAGGAGCACATGCTCTCACCTCACCGTGACTGCAATGACTGGTTTTCAAGCATCTTTTCCCACTGCATGTGAATATGTGGGTGTGTGGAAGGGAGCTCCCCCCCCACCCCCCCACTCCACCACTGGGGAGAAGAACCTCCTGAAAAACTGCTTGTGTCCAGATAAGTTTTGAGAAATGCCAAATTAGATGGGTTAAAGGTGTTCTTGCACTGCAGGAAACCTCAGAGCCTTTCCTCTGCTGGTGTGAATCTCCAGTAGAGATAAATAACACATGAGAGTTCCCCAAGCTTCCCACCTGAGAGTGGAAAGTCAAAATTGCCCAACATCTCACAAGAGCAGGGCCCCTTCAGAAACTCTGAGAAACAGCTCCATGGATACCTGAAGGCACAGGGTCATTGTTCAGATCTTGGTGCTCTGGTTGAAGCAGGAGCTTTGAGAGTCCTGCAGGGCCTTGACAGCTAGCCCTCTTGGAATGCCATAAGCCGGCCTCTCCCTCTGACATCTTAGTCTCTCACCTTCTTGGAATTGCTTTTTTTTTTTTTTTTTTGAGAGAGAGAGAGAGAGAGAATTTTAATATTTATTTTTTTAGTTCTCGGCGGACACAACATCTTTGTTTGTATGTGGTGCTGAGGATCGAACCCGGGCCGCACGCATGCCAGGCAAGCGCGCTACCGCTTGAGCCACATCCCCAGCCCTTGGAATTGCTTTTTGTTCTAACCCTTCCCAACCTATTTTATAGGAACCATCAAAGAATTGAAATATAAAGAATAAGGCTTTAATGTTTTCTTCATATATTATCCAGAGAGGGGAAAAAAACCCAAAAAAACCTTTACCATGTATTGGGAAGGATTTGCATTGTTGAAAGAGCAAAAAGACAAAGATAAGCTTTTAAAATATATGGAACAAAGAGAACACATCGGATTAGAATCAAAATATTTAAATCTGTCTTATTGCATTAAGAGAACTTTAAATAAGTGTTTCTCTCCCATTTTCTTCCCCCCCTGCTTTTTCTTCCATACATAAACACAAAGCACATAAGGTCTCATACTCAAAACCTCTATATGTTGGATCTGGAGGGAATTGAGGAATAAGTTGTCTTTTAATATAGTTGCAGAAACCGAAGACTCAGAGATAGGAAGGGCCTTGCCCCATCCCTCAAAGCCAGTTTTGGGACACCAGGCCCAGGCATGGAGAGAGGGCTGATGTCTACGTGTTTGAACCCTCCTGATCTCTTTACCTCCTCACACCTCACCCAGGGATGGGTACTATTCTCACTTACAGCTGAGGAAGTGAGGCTGGAAAGTGTTGAGTAACATGTCCCATGGCTGGGAATTGCCATGTCTTGGGAGTTGAACCCACTCTGAAGTCCATATCACGGTGTCAAGTCCACAATGTGGATTTCTTGAAGGCTGATTCTAATTTTACCATCTCACCCACTACTTGTCCCTGACTCATAAGAAAAAGCTTGGGATTGTCCTGGTTGCCTTCACAGGAGCCAGGAGGGAACACACCCGTCCCTGGCTGTGGTTGCAGTGGCTGTCAATCTAAACCTGAGCGAGGAGCAGACCTCATACCTGTGGGCGGGAGCAATTCAGCTTCCTTGTTCCCAGATGCTCAGTGGATTATAATCAGTGGGATGAATCACAGAGCAGACAAAGGCCACTGACTCAGCACAGAGGGAGGGGAGGTACCCTTGGTTCTTAACCCCACATTGCCATGGTCTGCAGGAGTGCTTTCAAATTCCTTCCTGTGTGTTTTTAAAAGCAAAGTAGATTTTTTTCTCTCTCTCTCTTTGACCACCATTGCTAAACACAGGTTGTATTGGGGAACTTAGTCATTCATTTACATACCCTTTCAACTGTGTTTGTCTAGAGGGCCTGATTTCCCGGGGCCTTTAGAGAGGAGAGAGGCTTCTAAAGGGCCCTGAGGATTTAGGAGATCTCCAAGTGAGGCAATGTAGAAGGAATGAGAAAAGATGTGAAGGCTCTGGGCAAGCATGACTGTGGGAGATGTGGGTAAGATGAGGTGACCCCAGGAAGAAGGCAGGCAAGAAAGTGAAGGAGATTTCAGGAGACATGCATCCTGTTCTCCAAAGGGTAATGTAATTCTGTGGTCATGGAACACAAACCCCATGGTTCAAAGTCAAGGTTTAGAGTCAAAATGCAAAGTGGACATTTCTTCTATTTAGATATTGCTCTCCCTGTGATATTGCAGTGTTTACTACCACTTTTGTGGTTGGAGTTTTCTGCAGATCTTTAAGCTTAAGCAACACACCTTGGCCTTGAAGGGGTAAGAGAGAGCAGCCACCTGAGCCTCCCCTGGCTCAGAGCAAGAAACAGAAGTCCGGAGAGGTTGACTGGCCGGCTCAGAGCTGCTCAGATTTCCTTTACAGTGTGTGGCCTTGCCCCTTAGTGCTAGAACTCAGTCTCTAGAGTAACACAGACTCTAGACATTATTCCAATGCTTATGTAAGAGTCAACAGCTTGAAATATACCTGCCTTTAAAGAGAAAAAAAAAATAAAGTTCTTGTAAGCAATTTCAGCCTAGCATGGATGTGCTAAGCACTGGCTTTCTTATGTCAGTCCTTAGATTCGAGGCCCTCAGTTAACTACTTTTCAGATATCCATTTTGCTTTTAATGTTATACAGTATTGATATATTGATCAGGACCTCAGCCACAGTGTATCTTGGCTAAAGTGTCCCATGTTTCTAACAAACAGGGAATGACTGGTGAGGAGCAAGAAAGTGTCAGCGTTACATTTATCTGCAGTGTCTTTTTCTGCCTTGTCTGGTTATATACCAATGTCCTGACTGTGCCTGAGACAGAGATGCAAACTCTGCACAAAAGCAGTGTTGGAAGCAGCATATTCTGCAGGGTTTAGAGCAGCAGCCTGGGCCTGCCACGGGCAAATTACCTGACCCCATCCTGCCTCGGTTGCCCCAGCTGTAAACCTGGATCTTAACACGATCCTCATTTGGTTATTATGAAGGTGAGATGATATGATGAACATCCAATTCTATGTAGAAGGGTAACAGTTTAATAAACGGTAATTAATTAAAATTATTTCTATCAAATTTTCATGTCATAAAGAGGGTTTTTGTTGTTATTGTTTTAAATAAGCAATTGAAAGGATGTTCCTCATCATTGGTCATTAGAGAAATGAAAATTAAAGCCACAGTGAGATACCACTTCAAACCCATTCAAATATCTGAAATTAAAAAGACTGATTATACCAAGTATTGGTGATGATGTTGAGCATTCTGAATGTGAAATGATGCTAGCACTCTTAAGAACAGTTTAGACAGTTTAGTAGCTTTTTATTATTTTTTTTGGTACTCAGGGGCACTTGACCACTGAGCCACATCCCCAGCCCTATTAATATTTTATTGACAAGGTCTCAATGAATTGCTTAGCACCTCGCTTTTGCTGAGGCTGCTGGATTCCTATGTATTTACCAAATAAACGAAAATGTATTTTTATGCAAAGACCTGTGCAGAATGTTCCTAACAGCTTTATTTGCAATAGCTAAAATAGTTATGTAAAATATCCTTTAACAGATAAATAGGTAAACAAATTATGGTATGCCCACACAATAGAATATTACTCAGCAATTAAATGGTATAAATTCTAACCTAAATCTCAAAATACTTATGATTAGTGGAAAATCCAGATTAAAAGAATATATATTATATGAATTCATTTATTTAAACTTCTAGCAGGGCACTGTGGCACATACCTTTAATCCCAGTGACTTGGGGTTAGGGGGTTTGCAAGTTCAAAGCTAGCCTCACCAACTTAGTGAGGCCCTAAGCAACTGAATGAGACCCTGTCTCAAAATAAAAAATAAAAATGTCTAGGGATGTGGCTCAGTGGTAAAGCACCCCTGGGTTAATCCTTAGCACCTAAAAAACAAACAACAACAACAAAACCTTTAAACTTTTATTAAATGCAGGAATCCTTTAAGATAGCAAATCAGAGCTTGTTTGGAAAGGAGGGGGATTATAAAGGGGAGCAGGGAAACTTTGCAGATATATATATATACTCTTTGATTATAATAATGATTTCATGGTTGTATACTTATATCAAAACTCAAGTAATGGGGCACACTGGTGCACACCTATAATCCCAGCAGCTCAGGAGTCCGAGGCAGGAGGATCGCAAGTTCAAAGATAGCTCAGCAACTTAGTGAGGCCCCAAGCAACTTAGTGAGGCCCCAAGCAACTTAGTGAGACCCTGTCTCTAAATAAAATAATATATATATATAAAAGGGCTGTGGATGTGGCTCAGTGGTTAAGTGTGCCTGGGTTCAATCCCTGGTACCACACACATACACACACACAAAAAAAAACCCATAAAATAAAAAAAAAAAGTTGTATAATTTAGGCATGAGCAGTTTACTGCATATCAAGTATAGCTTCATGAAGAGTTTATTTTTAAAGTTGATATTCACTATGAAGAAGGTCAAATAGTTCACTCATAAATGGAGGTTTGCTTAGGAGATGATAGATTAGCCCCAGATTCTGCCACAATGAACAATGACCCCCAACTGGGCCACTGACTGGCATCTTGGGCAAGCTACTTAAGTTCTGGGAGATGAGGTTTCTCCATATGAAAGTAGTGGTGACACATCTACAGCATCCCATTGCTGTGGCCTTTGAAGGAGTTCATGTGCCTAAAGCTCTTAGCACAGAGCCCAGCAGACAGGAGATACCTCATGGCTGTCTGTTAGGATAGTATATTTATTACTTTTAGGGCTGAGGAGTACTTAGATACCCTAGACCACCCTCAAACAGAAGAAAATTCCTTTGACTTAACCTGAGCAAAGTGCAATGCTCTGTACTGCCTTGGAACATAGACAGGAGAGTTTCCAAAGTGCTGTGGAGCAGTTTGCTCTCCTTGGTTGATGTGCATGCTCTAATTTCACAGATACCAGTCTTAGCCAGCAAAAAATTCTTTTGGGATTAGGAGAACTTCCCAAAGGAAGTGACTAATCACAGAATTTCAGAATCAGATGAGACGAGAACAACCCTAATCCAACATTGTCATTTTACAGAGATGAAAATTGAGGCTGCGAAAGGAAGCTTCCTTGTCCAGGTTATAAAATGATGGGATCAGGTGGGAATCTGGTCCCCCAGTGAATGCTCTTGTCTGTGTGTGTGGCCCTGCCCTCCAAGCTAGATGCTTCTCTTAGATAGAATAATGGCAGGATCAGCTGAAGCCATGTCCAGCTGATCGAAACTCAGGGACTCTGAATGAATGAGATTCTCTGTCTCCATTTGAGATTCAAAGAATTCAGGAGGAACCTGGCCAAGTGTTTGGTTTTCTTTGCCTGTGATACAGACAGGGCTGCTTGGTTGGGTCCCACCTCTCTGCTCAGCTTCTCTGCCTCTGCCATGTGTTTCAGATCCATTTATGAATGTAAGATAGCTTTGGAAATGCCGGCTTAAAAACAATTGAAAACAAATTGGATTTCTATTGCCTTGACTGTATGTGTAAGGGTTAAAAAGTTCTATCCATTTCTAGTGACAAGCAGCTCAGAAAGGTAAATTTTTTGGAGGCCCAATTTCCAGAAGATTGACACAGAGGCAGCTTTAGTGAGAGGGTGGTGGAACCCTTCATGTGTTTGAGTCTTAGCATTTCTTGCTTGTAAACATAGGCAGTAAGATGGAATGTTCAGATGGCATCTTGATGGTCCTTTTTTCTCCTGGTCTTTGGTCTAACCCTGTGAGATTGGAAGGCAGGATGATTATAGGTCCTGGTGACAGTGAGAGTGAGACTTGAATTGGTTCAGTGGCTTCTCAAGATCAACAGCTGCTGTGCAGCATGGATTGAACCCAAGTCCATGGGTGTAGAGTCATTCCCAAGCTCTTTACTCTTCCAGAACACCTATTCTGAGATTTCTCTTAGGGGTCTGAACTTGAAGAAAGTGTCTTCCATGTGTATGTGTATGCACATGTGTGAGCAGATGTATAGGGAGGACCAACGGATTCTTTTCCCCTTTGAGGGCAAAGTCAAGTTGAGTTTTAAGATAGATGTATTTTGTGTTTCAGTTCTCAATATAAGATGCCAAAATATGCTCCATGCAGAGCCACAATTAATAGATCTTTCTTTTCCTTCAAACATTTGCCATATGTGCTTTCTCCATGTTGCATTGATGCTAATATCTATTTTTCTCCATTTTTTGTGGACATGATTTTTTTCTTTTTCCTTTTTTTGGTACATACTTCAGCACATCTCTTAAAAGCAAAGACATTCTCATTTATTACCACAATATGAAATTTATACCTGAGTTAGCTAATAATAATGTATGATTATTATCTACTTTCTAGTCCATATTCAGATTGGCCCAATTATCCAAAAATGTCATCTTGGTTTTTTTTTTCCCCCCTAAACTAGGATCTAAACACAATTTATGCATTACATTTGGTTGGTATGTTGAACCAACATTCCTAATAAGCAGTTTTCGTGAGCTAGAATCATCTCTAAATTAGAGTGAAACAGTCCTCTCCAGCTGAGGCAGCTGTTAGGGGCTGACCAAGAAGGTCTCATGGGAATATATGTGCCTTCCCTCTGATGTCTGCGGACCAATCAGTAGGAGGAGCTGGAATCACTGTGCCAGGATGGAGAGTCTCAGTGCTGCAGTGGAAGGCAGAGCCACGCAGCTTCTTGATGCAAAGGCCATGGATTCCGAGGAGCTGAACCAGAGCCCCGAAGCCATGGCTGGTTATGCAAGAGTCAACTGGGAGTTGACAGAGGAGTCATATAAGCAGTGTGGAGTGTAAGCCTATGGACATTTTGGGAACAAGGGACAATTGCCAAGAGGTTTGGGGACCCTTTCTGAAATAAGATGTCAGATTTGGACAACAAGGGTCCCTGAATGTATGTTTTTACCCTCACTTCTTATTTTGTTTTTTTCATTTTCATTTTTCATTTGAAAATGCACATGCCCTTGTAGATATATAGGGTTTTTTTTTTCTTGAATTTGCTGCAGTCTGACTAGATGGCCCTTAATGATCACAGCATCATTAAGACATGTTGTAACTAGTACTTGGCTGAGGTTCCCACCACAGGTGCCTCTCGCCCTCCGTCCTGGCCTTGATTAGGGAGCGACTGTCACCTGTGGCTGCCTTCCCTTCTGTGGTGTGAGTTGCTGCCCCTGCGCGGATGCGGTACCTGGCTGTGGTGCAGTGAAGATGCTCTTGGAATAGATACACTGGCCCAGGGTTGTGAGTACGCGGTGGGGAGAACACTATGGGAGCACACGGGCAGGAAATGGAGAAATGAACGCATGGCTGCGTGCATGAAGATGCGATAATTAGTATGTTTTCTAAGAGGTTAGTACTAAAGATTATTGGAAGATGATGTGAATATTTATTCGATGGATACTTACAGAGTGCTTATTATGCCATAGCACTGTTTTAATGACTGTGTAAATAACACATTTAATTTTCTTATAAGCTTAGTGGGTAAGGACTATTCCATTTCTTACCTCATGTTCGAGGAAACCAAGGCATAGAGAGGTTCAGTGACTCGCCCAAGTTCACATGGGTAGGATGTCGCGGGATCACGACTTGATTCCAGAGTCAGCTCCCAGCCATGTCACTTTATGATCCAGAGTCAGAGAAATCGTTTCAGGAACTGGTGGGTGCAGATCTCCTTCCCAGGGCTGCTGCTAATACTGTCTTGGGCTCACAGAGAGCGGAATACCTGATCCTGGCTTTGTTGTCCTGAGGGAGCCAGGTGTTTCAGCCATTCTTGGGGCCTGATGTCTCACCTTGGTCACCTTCACCTAGCAGGACTTCAGTGACTGGGGATGCTGCATGTGGGTGCCCTGGGACTTTAAGGAGTGGCTAAGGCACTTAATAGAGCTGGGAAATCCATGTCCTCTCAGGGTGTTCAGGAGGGCTTCTGAGCTGTCATGGTGGCTACGCCCAAACCACCTGTCCTTCCATATGATCTGATCTGGTCACCAGGATTTCAGACCAGCACAAAAGTTGAGCCAGGGGAGCTCCACTGTATGGTGGCTGAGCAAAGCATCAGGGTTCTGCTGGGCTTCTCTGCAAAGCCAGAGCCAGGGGCATCAGCTCCCATGACAATGTCATTCTCTCTTGAAGAGGAGCATTTGTTGGTGTTTCATATTGTTGTTCAGTGGTTTGAATTGGTGCCCATAGCTTGTCTTCACACGTTGACAGAGCTGAAGTAGGGCCATCAGAGGTGTGGTCTTCCAGAGTTAGAAGGGACCTTGAACAGCTAACCAGCCCCTACAGTGGTTTTGATCATTGCCACTCCACTGAACAAATCTTTCCTGAGCTCATAATCATGCCTGCACACACGAAAGAAAACAGAAAATAAAAACACCTCAGGGAGCTTGCAATCTAGTGGATCTTCTCATACTCAGTCTTTTGTGAAAAGAAGAACTGGGAGGGAGAAGGGCTGCTGCAGGGGATCACAGGAGGACAGTGCTTGGCACCATGGGAAAGAGGGAAGTCCAGCAGGCACACCCCAGAGGAACAGGGACAAGGACAGCTCAGACTCTAGAGTCAACACACCTAGATTTGATTCTTGGTACCACTACCTATTTGATCTATGATGGAGAGCAAATGGCTTCATCTCTCTAAGTCTCAGTTTTCCCAAATATAAAATGGGCTAATAGTATCTACCTGTTGGGTTTACCCAGGATAGTGCCCTGGGCATTGCATCAATTGACATCTCACAAAATAAGAGGAGGGTCATTTTGTACAGGGAAATGTGTTGCCACAAATCTCAGCAGGTTCTAGGGTATTACTGAGTCATTACTACAGTCCATTGACTGCACCAGCAGCCTAATGAAGACCATGTGGCTAGGAAAGGATTCATGAGCCAGGCAAGCTGTATCTTCCCAGCATTTGACCTGCTGAGCCTAGCCTTGTGGGGCCTCACTTTCTCTGTACCTGAAATGGTCAGGTAGCCTGGATCAGTCTAGAAGTGTTTACTGCATGGAAGCAGGAAGCAGAAGACAGTGCAGATCATGCTTGCTGAGCTTGTGATGCAGCAGCCCTATCTTCTCCTGAATATGTAGAGGCCCATTGGGATGACTCACCAGGGACTAGAGGCTGGCCTCACGTGGAAAGGGGTGCTTATATAATTTTTCTCCCCTAAAGGAGTATGGAACCTAACTATAGAGGATTAGAGAGAAGGCAAGAGAAAGAAACAGGAACTCACACTTAATACTTTGCCTACCATAGCTAAGCACTTCCATCTCTAAACCCCTAGCCCTTGCTTCAAGCCCAGTAGGCAGGCAATACCATTCCTATGTTGTTCAGAGATGGGCTTAGTGGGGCTCAGATAAGGCAAATAGTTTGCCAAAAGTCACACAGCTCTCCTGAATTTTAAAACACTTTCCGCTAAACCTCTCTCCTGTTCACAGTGTGGCGAGACAGGAGGACTACATCTTGGGAGACAGGGAGTTGGCATCAAGAGTGTGACACTGTAATCCCTGTTTATACAAACAGTTCTGGGAGGAAGCTTTTTAGCCATTTTAGCTTGTCGAGCAGTAGACAGGCAGGGTTCTGCATAGTGGGGATGGAGCAGATCGAGGCTCTGCCCTCGTGAGAAGTAAGAAGAGTAAATATAACCATGGTCAGGCATGGCCAGAAAGGTAATGTGATGGATGGAGAAGGACTGGGAAGCTGGTGGGGTCATGGATATTGTCATAGTTCGGACTCTCCTCTTCTAGGAAAGAACTTGGGTGTAAGTCACTTATGTGCAATGTTGATTCCAGGAAGGCTGGTGGAGGGAGTAGGGAAGAGGTAAGGAGGGAAGAGACACTCATAGAGGGTGAATTCATGCTGAGGCCACCCCTGCGGGCACCTAGGGCTCAGTCCCACTACTTCCTCTGAGAAACTGTCCATCAGGGGGTGAGAAGACTGAGGCATTTGCCTACCTGCCTGTGCTCTTCATTGCCATGTGTTTCTTCTAGAGGCATTAATTCCAAGCTACTTGCACCCTGCCCCACATGCGGGTTCTTACTGCCAGAGTGCCCAGTGCTCTACTTGAGGTAGGAAGCCTGCATTGATGTGGAGAACATCTGTGAAAGCCACATGGGTCCATATGTCTTCTAGAGATGGTATGATTGGGGGCAACACTGGAATTGAGACCTGACCAAGAAGATGCAGATATGGAACAGCCAGGATGCTTGCTGGGGACCCATCCTTTATCTCTCTAAGGGAACCTGCAGGAAGCTCATCAGCCATCGCCCAGGAGGTGCAAATCCCTAGCCAAGGTGTATCTCTGCCTCCTCATGCTCTTTTGACCTGTCCATGGGGTCATACAAATATGTCTTACTCTTCTTTAGTCAACAGAACTTACAAATAGCCTTAGAAAAATATGTCCCTCTTCAGATGATTTAAGTCCTGCTCAGTCACAAATGCCTTTAAATGCTCCAAACACTCAAACCGTTTGGGAAAAACCGTCATATCAAACAGCTCTAAGATGTGCCTAAGTGTTCCCACTACTCTGCCACACTGCTATGTTCAATCCCAATGCCCATTTACAGTCCTATAATACATTCTGTTTTTCTCTGGAAGAGAAGCTTGTGAAAGATTTGTCTTTCTGGCTTATTTTAAAACAATCACCACCATCAACAAGAACAACAATAATACACACACACACACACACACACACATACACGTATACACATATATCCCACTTTATAAATCAGGCAAAGGAAGACCAAAGGGGCTACTTAATTCTTCCAATTTATTCCATCAACAGCAAAGTACTTTTAAAAGCCCATGCAATTACATGGCTTTTTTTTTTTTTAAATAATGATTATTCTGTAGTGAGCTTCAAATAAGCCCAGACCCCATCAAGCACCTCTGTAAGTCCTTCTGCACGATGTGATACTCCACAACTGCACTGAGTGCTGGGAAGAGCAGCCCTTGTTCACTGCTGGCACTCGGTTCTGCTGGGTTTCCCGTTGTGCGCGCCTTCCCTTCTTACCAGCTACCATTTCTAATATCTGTTTGCATAGAAAAGGCAAGCACAGTTTATCTGTGCTGAAACATCGCTCTCCCTGAAAGTGCAAATGCATTGCTTTCTATTTACAGTGGGGCATTTCCTGGAAAATCTGGTGTGCGTACTCTCTCACAGAACACTCATCAATAATACAGCCGATGTATTAAATACCTACTATGTGCCAGGTATTTAGAAAATTTTATACATAGTCTCCTTTCATGTAATCTTCACATTGATGTTACCAAATAGCATAATTCTCTTTAAAAGATGAGAAGCTCAGCCCCTGTGACTTGCCTCAGGTTACCCATAAAGCAAGTGGACAAGATTCTGACCCAAATCTATCTGTCTCTATAGCCCAGGAGCCCATAACCTTTTGTTTCTCAAACTGAGTGAGATCTCCAGCACAGTGGCATCTGCCTCACCTGAGACTTGCTGGAAATGCCAGTCTTCAGGCTCTTCCCAGATCTGCTACAGGTGGGGCTCCTTAGGCCCTGTCTTAACAAGCCATCCAGGTGCTTCTGATGCCCAGCAAAGTTTGGGAAAAATGGTCACACCCATCTGCTTACTACTAATACATGACTAAACCAGTGGTTAAAATTTGATGGAATTTTAAAATTTCCCCATGTCTTTGTAAGCATAATTAAAATGGAAAAAAAAAATCTCAACAAACTTCTATTTTTCCTTTAATAAGTAAGCCTTTAAAATTTTGAAATGTTTTAACTTGCAGTCAACCATCTGGATTGGTATTGAGGCCTCACGACTTACTAGCTCTGCAATCTTGGGGAAATTGCTTAACTTCTCTAAGCCTCAGTTCCCAGGTCTGCATTTTGCAAATGATAATGATCCTTTATAGGATTCTTGCAAGGATTAAATGAGTCAGTGTCTGCAAAACTGTTTAGCATAGCACCGAGTGAATCATAAGCCCAATAAATATTAGCTAATTGTTAAAAATTAATTATATGATTAGTTTGCTTATGCTAGTTTTGGTAACAGTATCTAAACTGGTTAATGCTTCATTTAATTACTTGCTTATTTTATAGTATTAAGGATCGAATCCAACTCCTCACTCATGCCAGGCAAGTGTTCTACCACTGAGCTACACCCCAGCCTAAAGCGTTTGTAGTTGTATACTTCATTAAGAAGTTCAGCAGCAGTTTTATTAAGCAGTTTCTTATAACTGAAATGAGTGATATTTTTATAGGACCTGCCATTCTTATGTTTAAATCTTAGCAGTAGGGGTAGTTATCAGAGCAACTGTCCAGAAAAGATCATCAACATATCCACAAAATGTTATCAATGGAAATCCTACATACAGTAGGCCCTTTCACTTTGTGTGTGTTTGTGTGTGTGGAACAGTGGATTAAATGAGTAGTCAATGACAGGTGCCAATTCTAGTCTTAAAATTGTTCCACACAATACAGCTGGGTTGGGACTGGGGGCAGGAAGCTGTCTCATTTTTTTTTTTTCTGTAGGCCCAGCACAAAGCATACATTCTGGCACAGAAATAGATGATCAACAATTACTTTTGACTGAATTTATTAATTTTTAACAGCAATGCTTGTTACTTTAATCTCTTCTAAAATAGCATGCTTTGTGATACTATAAGCAAAGATTAGAGTAAAAGTATATTTCTCCCCCTATGTGCTCCACTGCCCAACAGTTTTTAAAAATGAAGTTTTCTCAGTGCTTTTAAATAGGACTTAGAAGCCTAAAGACTTGGAACTTGGCTTTGTTTTGCTACCAGGCCGGGATGTGACAAAGGCCTGTCACTTAACTCTGGGGCTCTTTTATTCATGTGCAACTGGAGAAGGTCAGGTGGATCTGTGTTTTCCACCAGGGACAGGTACCAAATGGCTGTGTGTGTTACCTAAGGGAGGTGTTAAATAACGTTGAATCACATGGTGACAAAGTTTGGTTTCAATTCCTCTTCATTCTTTGTGATTTAGTTGAGCAGAGAGCCTGATTTTGGTGCAGAAAGGTATTTAATATCTCAGTGACGCTTGCTCATCTCCCTGTTTTACAAAGGCCTGTCTGGATGAGGAGGCAACAAGATTGACCTTGTGTTATTCTCTTGGTATTTATTCTTTAACTTTTTCCCTCTATCCACAAAGAGATGGAATTTCCTAAATTACCACGATGAGATACACTTTCTTTTTTACTAAATTGATTCAAGAAACAAATAGTTGAATTTAAATAAAAGATGTTAGGCTAATAATAGTACAGGAAGTCTGTAGCTATGTCTGAGATCAAGAAGATGGAGGGGGCTTCATGTGAAAAGTTAGAAGACCACCACAGTCTTTGGGTTCTGCTGTCTGGGAAATAGTATGGAAAGGAGAGCAAACTTCTCTTTGGTCAAGATTGTGTCTGGCCCAGCATTGTAGCACATATCTGTAATCCCAGCTGCTTGGGAGGTTGAGGCAGGAGGGTCACAAGTTCAAGGCCAGCCTGGGAAACTTAGTGAAACCCTTAACAACTTAGCAAGACCCTGCCACAAAATAAAAAATTAAAAGGTCTAGGGAAGAAGCTCAGCAGAAGAGTACTTATCTAACACATGCCAAGTCCTGGTTTCTAACCCCAGCATCCCCTGCCACTTACAGATTGCAGGTCTATATTGTCAGGCCAGGAGTTGGGGCAACTGGGAGCATTAGTCCTGGGACAGTGCTTGAAGCCAGGGTCACCACAGTGAGCCCCCCTTCTCCCACATACACTCACCCTGAATTTCTGGTCCTAGCTCTGTATGTATATTGTAGAAACCTTCCTAGATGATGCTCATGCCCAGTTAGGGTTCCAGATAAGAACATAAAATTCAGCTCACATCTAGAATCCGAAAATCCTAAGGAGATAATTGTAGATTCAGAGAAAGCTGATTGACAAAAATGTTCACCTGGTGTTGTTTATATGCGCAAATGACTGGAACGCACCCACCTGCTCAACAGTAAGAGTTAGTTATAGCACCCCAGGGGCAGAATGTTATAGAGTCTATTCAAAATCACACATAAGGGTAGCATAGAGATGTGGGGGGAACATCTATGGTACAAGGCAAAGGGAGAAAATGGTATACTTCGTTGAATCTAGTGCTTTGTTTCAATTATATAAAAGACACAGAAACAAAAGTAAATATGAGTGCATTCATAGTGGTCTTTTCTGGTTGGAGTGATTATGTCTTTTAAAAATGGTTTTTCATATTATAAGACTTTTTCTGACAGTTGGAATCGTGCCAAAATCATAGGCGCCAGTCAGAGATGGGCCAAATTAAAATCCTGGCTGTGCCATTATGAATGTGTGACCTTGCACAAATATGTAACCTTGTGATCCTCAACCTCCTCACCTGAAAAAATCAAAGAATTCCTTTCCATGGGTGGTTGTGAGCATTAAATGAGATGTTGCACATGAAACACTTATTGGAGTGCCTGGCTCATAGCAGTTTCTCAATAAGTAGTACCTGCCATTATTTAATAATAGGCATAATTGCTATTGTTGTCATTGTTTTTCATGTAATTATTTTTACTGCTGAATTGAGAAGGCGTATCAATTTGCTATTCCAAAGAGAAAGAGTCAAGCTGTAAAAATGTAATTTTGACGTCCCTCCCCTATGCTCCATGTATAAACACGTAGGCAGCCTGTGGACTGCTGGAGTGAACAAATGCGCATGCGTACACGCGTTCTGGTTCTGGTGGCGCTCGCTGAGTTTGGGTAACAGGAAGGACTCACTTCACCTAACATACTCTTACAGAGCCTTCATCACATGCCAGACTCTGGGCTTTCCTTCTTTTTTTTTTAAGAAAAGAAAAGAAATAAAATTCGCAGAACACAAATTAACCTTTAATCATTGAAAGAGAAGTGTGCAATTCAGTGATATTTAGCACATTCACAATATTGCACAACCATCGCCTCTGTCTAGATCCAAGATGTTTTCATCACTCCAAAAAGAAACTGTCCCATTAAAGTGCTTACCCCTACTCCCCCAGCCCTGGCAACCACGAGTCTACTTTCTGTCTCTTCAGCTTCTAATTTTCTCTGGACCCATGTGTAGGATTTGAACCTTGCCTTCCCTTGGTTGGTGCTCATCATCCTCCCTCCGTTGCCTGTAGGTCAAAGATCCCATGAAGTGAACAAGTAGACCCAATTCCCACTTCCTTGGTTGGAAGTCTTTGGCTCTCTGCAGTTGAAATTAAAGAGACTCAGTGAATTCATTTAAAATGCTTTTTTTTTCTCATAATATATTTGGGGCTTTTTAATTTTGACTTGATCAGAATGTCAGGTATTTCATTTCTAGTTCACCTGAGGACCTCTGGTGAGGGGGTTTGCCCTCCAGGTGACAGCTCCCCTAGAGCAGGGCTGGGCAATTACAATGGGGCAGCCCTGACTGGTAAGATGGCAACTGCTCTTTGGGACTTGGGACTGTCTTGCTGTCTGATTTGAACTGAACCTGAGTTCAAATCCTAGCTCTGCCATTCTTTAGGTGTGTGTCTTTGGTCAAATGCATGCAGTCCCTGAGCCTCCGTTTCTGTGTCTCTGAAAGAGTAATCACTGTGAATATTTTGTAGAGGGTTAAACAAGGTAAAGGCTTTGAGAGGTCCCCAGAAAATTATTACCATCATACCCTTGCTCTGCTTCATTGGCAGTGGAGTGGTATATTACCAAGATTACTCAAGAATCTAGAACAAGACAACCTGAGTTTAAACTTTAGTCCTGCTATTTACAAATCACAGGCCAGTGGGTTCCATGGAAAAGAAGACCACAGAAATGGGCAGGCTCACTTCACTCTAGATTCTTTTATTTAAAGCTCTGGGAATGAAAGAAGTTCCTTCACCTCTCACAACCCCCTCATTGGCTGGAGGAGGATAGCAGAGCCTCCTTCCCAGAGTTGTTGGGATAGAATGAGACCATGCATGTGAAGTGCTGAATGTCATTTCTATTACTTATGGTGCTGAACATGTGCACATGGACTCAAATGTCTTCATGGGCCAGGTTGGGTCGCCACCCAGGGTAGTAAGTGGATAGGAGAAGAAAGTTGGGGCTGAGGGAGTAGGAAAGTGCAGGGGAGCAGCATTGCAATTCAGTTTTATTTTTCATTTGTAATTCAACTGGAAAAAAGAACACTGGCTGGGGTTTGGGGGCTCAAATTGAGCCGGTGAGTTACATACTCTGTTGACCTCTTCCTTAGGGTAAGCCTTGGTTTCTTCATCTGCAAAATGGAGATATCAGTACCTTATCTGACCACTTCCCAGGGTTGCTTTGAAGAAAAAGTAGAGCAAACATGTATGTGAAAGTATTTTGTGAACTGTAAAATGCTATGTAAATGTAACTGATTATTATTTCAAAGATGCCTGTTGGAATCATATCAAACAATTAGTGCTCCCATTTAGTCAAGGTGATTATCTTTTGTGTCATAAACATGCATAGAGGAACCGTTGGTTAGTAGGTCTTTGCCTTTACCCAAGTAGTCTACGAACTGGAAAAGATGGAGAATTCCTTCACAAAGGGGCCATATCTCTAGTCTATTGACAGCATGTCATGTGGAACTCAAAATTGCTTTTGTGGATGCAGATAGATGGCATCTATTAGTTGCTTCTTGTCGTCATGACCTGCCAGATAGGAAAATTAAATGTGCCTACAAATATTTCAATATCTATGCTGTGTGAAGTTTTAATATTCATTTGGAGCAGTGAGTAGAGAAAAACAGAACTATCCACATTCTTTACTTGGCCTAGGAGATTGCTAAGTACAATAAGAATTCTTTGAGCACCCACCATGAGCTAGTGAGTGAACAATGGGCCAGGGTCTACCAAAGAAAGACTAAATTGGAAGGCTGACATCTTCATCTTCACATACTTTTTCAGAAGGCACAGAGAATCCAATGTCATGCAGGATTCTTTGCCCACTCCCATGGGGAGCTGATGAAATTTGCCCAGAGGTTGAGAAGAGGGAAGTGGGTGAACTGGATGCAGAGCAGAGGTTAAAGTGTTTGCATCGAAGTGAGAGAAAGAGGAGAGTGGGAGGGAATCTGTTAGACTTCAGAAACAAACGCTTCAGCCTGCTAGGATGGGAGTGAGTGCTTGCACTTGCAGTTGGGACCAAGAGTCAGTAGCTTGGAATCATAAAAACCAAAATGCACAGGGGTGTAGCTTAGTGGTAGAACATTTGCCTAACATGCACGATGCCTTGGGTTTGATCCCCAGCACTGTCAACAAACAAAAACAAAGCCAAAATGCATTGAACATTTAGGTGAGAAAGCACACAGAAGAGAATGATTTAGCTAGTATATTTTTTTTCCAGCAACGCAAAAATGAATTTACAAGCATTATTGTTATAGCTATGAAGGAGAGAGCTGTACTAAAGGTATGCATGGCAAATGAAAATAAGTTGTAAAATATATATTGTTAATTTTAAGAGTATGTTGATAATTTAAGTGTCACTGATATTTGATATTTTTGAACATTGTCATTGTCATCTTTTTTATATCAATGTAAAATATGTTCACAAGTTCACTGGTGATTTCATTCCCCTAATCCTATTTTTTCCCCAGTAAGGTCCTAAATTCCTCAAGCCTGACTTCTCCTGCCCCAGGGGCTTTCAGAAACCTAACCCCCATGGTTGGGACTGCCGTGTGTGAAATGGTAACTGCCCTCAAGGAGCTTACAATCTAGCTGGGGGTAGATGACTTGCACATGAACACAACTAGACTGTGAGCTTCTAGAGGGCAGGGACCTTACCCTTGTCATCTCTCTGCTCACCCTGCACACCCTCCCTGAGGGATCTCATCCATCCCCATGGCGTCAACCACCACCTGTGTGCTGAGGACCCTCTAGGCCTGAGCTGTTTCCTGAGTGCCACACCCTGCTCTCCTGCTGTCTCCCTGGGTGGGATGGATGATCCACAGCACTGTCAACCCAACCTGCTCTACAAACCCAGCTTGTCCTAGCTCCTCAAGGCCAGCCCTGGCTCCTGGGTTCCAGGGCTTGGTCCCCCACATCAAAGATCCAGGGTCACCTTCTGGACGGAGCTTGATGGAAAGTGCTTATGTTTCAATGTTAAGTGAAAAGGGGGGGCCTTTCTCATTGTACAGACATCATGAGCCCATTAAATACATGGGTTGAAGGAGAAATGTAAAAATGGTTGTCTTTAGTGATGAGAACGGTTGTTTCCTTTTTCTGACACTGGTGTGCTTTCCAAATCTCCTGTAATGAATATGTATTATTTTTATAACCAGCAAAAATGTCTAATAAAAATGGGTAAAAGGTTATCAATTTGAGTGTTACCTTCTGTATCCCTTTTCCCTTGGTGTCCCACACAGTCTGAGGCTCTGGCGTATAACTTCCCAGCTGGGAGACTTGTGGCTTTGTGTTCTTTTGATAATTCTGTTCCCCCATTAGACTGTGAGCTCCTAGAGAGTAGAACCCATGGCTTATTCATCTCGTGTTCCCAGTGCCTAGCACAAGCCTACACAGGTAACCACTCAATATGTGTTCTTGAAGGAAGGAATAAGAGTACCAAAAAGGGAAAGGGCATAGGATTCTCAAACTTAATATTCCCTTCCCAAGACTCTTTGCTTATTATGTTTTTAATCTACTTAAACACTAATTTTCAAATCAGTAATTCAAATGTTTCTTACTTTTTGTTATCAAAGACCCTATAAATGCCAACCAGAGCTCCTCTTGGGCTCAAAGTGGCCTTTTTAGCCACCATCCCAAGTCTGACTTGAGCAGAGCGCCCCCTGCCTGATACTTCCCTCCAGCTCAACACTCAGAACTGCCTGGGGTCCTTGTCTGGGACTGTGTGTACATTCTGGAGCATCCCTTTAAGTGGAAAAATGGGAAACTGTGGTGTTTGAGGAAAGAGGAGGGCCTAGGAACAAAACAATATGAGAAATATGACAACTGCAAACTAATTGTGTGTTTACCCCATGCCAGGCATTGTGCTAGGCATCAACATGCACTGTCCCCTTCAGCCCTCCCTGTAGCCCTGTGAGGTGGGTATGATACTATCCCCATTGTGTCAATGAGGGAACTAGAGGCCTAAAGATACCTAGATGGAGAAACTCAAATTTGCATCATAGTCTACTAATGTTTTTCCCCCTCTAATTAACACTATGCCATAGGTATTATTATTATTATTATTATTATTATTATTATTATTATTATTATTATTATTAATGTCTCCATTTTGCAAATGGTGAAACCAAAGCCCAGGGTCTGAGTAACCTGAACAGGTCAACACCACATTCCTCTCTTGAAATTACAGGAGGAGTGAAAGGATGAAGGGGGTGTTTGTTGAAGAGGAGGAACAGCACCTGCAATTTTGAGCCTTGTTTGGTAAAGTGCAGAGCTTAGCCTGGAATGCCCAGAGCTTTTCACAAGGCCTGCAACACTTATGAAGTTGTAGGCAATTTGTTCCATGGATGTATAGTTTTCGGGGAGGTTATTCAAAGAAGTTTGTGTGGTCAAAAAAAAAAAATTAAGAAAGCAGACAAAGACTCAAGAATGGGTCTTGAGTCTCGCTGCATGCTGGGAAGTTAGCCATGAATTATCACCCAGAAGAAAGGGGTGTAGTCTTTTTGATAAAACATCTTCTCACCAGGAGAAGACTTGGAGAAATCATCCTGGATTATGTGTGTGTGTGTGTGTGTGTGTGTGTGTGTGTGTATACGAGTATACATACATGTCTTTTGAGTATGTCAATTGATTAGCAAAATCATTCAACAGATATTTATTTAAGAAGAGACCTGATAACTCCCTAGTTCATCAGAGTTGTTTAAAGAAGGGTTTCTGCCTTAGGTGGAGTTTGGACTAATGAGATAATAATAATTACCATTTATTGAGTGTCGATTCCATGCCAGGCAACACTGCTGGCACTTTAAATACACAGTTGCACTTAATCCTCACAACAACCTCAACAAGGAAGGTTATAAAACTCTGGGGTTGTTTACAAAGGAAGGGACCCAGAGGGTTTGAATGTCTTGCCTAAAGTCAGAGTAACTCAATCTCTCTGCAAGTAGAGGAGCCAAATTTGACAGTTTCCAAGAATCCACATTTCCCCCTCCCTTTCCCTCTCTTGATGTGCAGTTAGTGGGTTTCCACCCAAAGTAAGGTTCATCCAATTATCAGATTAATAAACACATGTTATTCAAGTAAAAACTTTGTGCCTACTCATTAGCTAGGCTCTGTTGATCAGGGAGTCTCACCCTGGGTGGCAAATTGGACAAGATTATCTTCAAGTTCCCTTTAAACTTAAAGTTTTCCTCTATAAATAAATAAATAAATAAATATATAAATTAAAAAAAATCAGTCTTTAATTGTTCTGACAAAGCAGAAAACACTGCCCTGCCACCTCCCTGTCCTTCCTCTTTAACTATTGTAGCAGGAATCAGTTTTCCTTTTTTCTGCCTTCCTAACAGATTAATCCTTGTCCACAAATGTTTCAAGTGAGAAGAAATAGCCATGTAAAATATGGGCAACTACTACTCATTTCAGCCAATTCTCCCTTCCTGGACAAGAATATGGGAAGAATATAGATTTCAGGTCACTTAAACAGTTGGAACTCATATTATGTGCTTGGTGGATTGGTTTGCCTTTAGGAAATTGCTAGCAACTCAGAATAAAAAATGGCAGGAGAAATCATTTGGGAATCATTTGGCTTTGAGGTTTGGGGCTGTCTTCATGCTCCTGCCTGCAAAAAGCCATTCAGGGAAGTGATAGTGGTGACTGTTGATGACTAAATCCTGTTCCCTCCTAATGGAGGATGGGTGCCGGGCTTGCTGGACATATGTATCTGTGAGGCTCACCCCTCTTTATGACCTTGCCTGCTTCCCTCCACATCCTATCCTACTCGGGCTCTGTGCCCTTGTCACCTGCCCTTCAGCTTCGAAAGCCTTTTCTTTGTCCACTTGGCCAAATCCTACTTATTCTTGAAGGCTCAGTCCCAGACTACCCTTGTCATTAGGCAGCTCCCTTCCTGCCTATCCCTGGCCCAGTCTATCGGCCTCTTCTTGGGTCCCCAGCATGCCTTATCTTTCCCCAACCTAGGCCCTAACACACTGTGGCCCTAAATGTTTTTCAGTGTCTGTCTTCTATCATAGAGCCAGGTACTCAACATTTGTTTATTGAATACAGTGGAATAAGTTCTGCAGCCAGCCTGAGTGTGTTGGGTTGTATTTAGAGCCATAATATACTATTTAGTGCCATAATCTAGGCAGCAATGAAAAGAAACTTTGTTGCTATAGCATGGTTTATAGGTGCATTTATACCTCTCTCCCCTCCTGTTGCCCTCAACAGCTCTGTAAGTGAAGAGGAGCAACCACTATTACTACTTTCATGATTTGGATGGATGAGAAAACAAAAGCTCAGGGAGGTCTTTTGTACAGAGTCATGCAGTTTGTAAATGGAAGTGATGGCCTGGGGTCCTGCTCTTCCTGAGGACCATGAGGTGGGGCTGGATGAATATCACTGATTTTGCAATGCAGCTGACCTGGCTCTCAACCAGATAAGATATCCTGATCCCTGCTTCTCTATTGCATCTGAAAATTCACGTGTCAATTGGACCTCTGCATGTGGAATCCTAGTTGAACCTGTGGGTGGGGTTGTGCTAGGTTAAAGGACACGTGTGGTTGGGGTGTTACAATCATGGGAGAGAGAGAAAAGCAAATCATAGGCAGCAATTTAGGACCATCTTCCAGATTGTTCCCCTCCTGTCTGCACTGGACTCCTTACAATTTTTCTTGCACAGGTTGGGGAAAGTGTAAATAAACACACAGATGTATATTCATTAATTTAAAAAAATAGTCTCTCTGAGCCCTCATTTTTCTTCCACAGAAATGATAATAATAATAATACCTTCTGTGCAAGGTAGTCACACATTTTTAATGAGAAACCTCATAAAAATAGGTTTTGCATGGTAACAGAGAGTTAGCATTTTAAATGCTAGACTGTTTTCCTTCTAACTCTTTACTATGTGAGTTCCATTTGATAGTATCTGATTGCTTTCAAGTTCCCAAAGGAGAGGAGAAAAAAAAAACATCAGAAAAACCTACCTAAGTTTGGGCCACTCATCAGCTGCCTCTTCGTAAAGATTCTGAGACAAGAAGACCATCTTTAGTAGAAGCTCTGTGACCCCCAGACCTGTGGCAGCTACCTCTGGTCTGGAAAGGAATTGTTCAGATGCCAAAAAGTTGAGGATAGCAGGTTAACTCAGGAAATAGTGTCTAGAGGTGACAGATTGGCTCATCTATGGGGTCCCACAGTAGCCATTGTAGCTCATGGTCACCCAGACCTTGTTAGAATCCCAGTGCTGCTACTAACCGGCTTTCTGACTGTTTTCATCTTATTCAGTTTTCTGCACTTTAGTCTCACCAAAATGGTGATGTCCATAATACTATACCACAGGACAATTTTGAGAATAAAATAAAATTATGTATAAAAATCAGTTAGTATTCTGCCTAATAAGATGTTGTAGGCTACCATG
Organism: Ictidomys tridecemlineatus; assembly: GCF_052094955.1. Lineage (NCBI taxonomy): Eukaryota > Metazoa > Chordata > Mammalia > Rodentia > Sciuridae > Ictidomys > Ictidomys tridecemlineatus. Next base: position 67,071,361 of record NC_135480.1, on the reverse strand, counting down.
AAGTTTATGCCCCCAGCCATGGCTAGCTGGAATGTCATTTGCCTTCTTAGCTCCTGCTTTTCCCTGAATCTCAGCCCTTCGACTATCCCTCCCTCGTGTCTCAAGTCAAAGTCTGCAACTCCCTTCTTTGGGCCAGATGTCTGTCAACTGAACTGGAAAGTCCTTGCTGAGATGTTCATATCCTTGACTGGGCTTTGAAGCCCTTGGTGCAGTGCTCAGGAAAAATCTATTTAAAGAAGAAATGAAAGGCAAAGGCTCCCTCTTCAATGACGATGCTTCCAGCTCCACCAACATTGCCTATAGAGCCAGAGACAACTTTCCCTTGAGTCTGCCTGCTTTGGTTTCAGTGACTTGTTATTCAAACTGCTCTCTCTTCCCTCCTTAAGAGAATAAATGACCCTTAGGATTATGAACCAGCAAAGAGAGTGGGCTTGGGAGACTCAGCAGCCCCTATCCCCGAGGCTTAAAGGAGAGACCTGTGCCTATACCAGGCTGGGAAGCACACCGAAGGAGGGAGGCAGATGCCTTGATTTGGCCAGCATGAGCCATTGTGTCTCCAGCCATTCCCCAACCTGCCTCCCAATTAGGGCTGCAATTTGGTGGCCATTTCCTTGACTCTGGATAGAAGGGACCCCTGCAACAGAGTGAACAACTGGCTGCTTTGAGACCCAGGAAGGCGAAAGTGACAAGGCCATTCATGTCTGTGGATCACAGGGCTTTTCTTGTCTCAACTTTTAGGGAAGGCTAGCTCCTGAGTGGCTGAATCCTTGCATAGTTTTGTGTGACTTTATCATCTCCCATTTTGGGGGTCTTGCGTAATGAGGTAATCAGCAAGCCAATCTATAGATGCTCCCCGAAAAAGAACTGTATATAAAGCATGCTGCTAGAACACAAGAGGCAAAGAACTAGGAGGGAAAAAGTCACAAAGGAAGCAATGCCTAATCACCGTGCAGTTGGGAGAATATTGAGATTCATACGGTTGTAGGGGTTAGGTTGCTCAAGCAGAGCTTACAAAGGGTAGGGATTTCATCTGAGTCTTGAAAATGTGTTTATCATGGAGAAGTAGAGATGAAAGGAAAGAACTTAGGTGAGGAAAGTTCTGAACAAAGATGCAGTCAGGGAAATATTTGCAGGTGGATCTGGTTTTTACTGCACACCTGCCTAGTATTAGACATTTGGTGCAGCCATAATCTTCATGCCAACTATAAATGCAGAATTATCACCTGCATTTTACAGATGGGAAAACTAAGGCTGAGAAACTCTAGATCCTCAGCTGCTTGAGAGCAGGGAGACACTTTTCTTACTAATCTTTGTGTCCTGAGTAAAGAGCCCCGGAACAAGTTTTTAGTAAAAATTCAGTGAAATTAAGGGTCACGGGGATTCTGATTCAAGATTCTCCAAGGCCTGTGTTGCTTGTCCCTGTTCGGAAGTGAGTATTAAATGGCCATAAAAGAGGAGTGAGTGGTAAATGTCCAGAGAGGCATAAAAGAGAGTTCTGGATAAAACCCAAGAGGCTGGACCTGATGCAGTAGCCACTGGTTGTTAAAGTAAGACCCTGAGCTGAGGAGCCATCTGATGGCCTCATAGAACTTGCCTGAGTTTGTCAAAGTGGAGCTGGTTACAGACTTAGTGGGTTGTTTCATCTTCCTGCTGCATTTTCTCGGTGCACCATATACACCAGGTCCTGTCGCGTTATGTGTTTTTGGCTTGCAAGATCTTGTTTAAAGTGTCCTCCTTCTAGATGGTAAACTCTGTGCAGTCAAGAATGGAGTCTGTGTGGTTCACTTCTGCATCCCAAATCTGCCCTGGAGCATAGTAGATGCTTCATTATTATTTGATGTGTTCATTTTAGAAAATGTGGTCAGCACCTATAAGGCTCCTTTCAAGAAATATCTTGCTGAAAACAGGTCAGAATTCATTGAGTTCAGGATTGGATGGTGAAGGCTGATGTGAGGCCATGACAATTGTTGCAGCCATTCAGAGGGGAGCCCATTGCTTCATCCTTTATGCTGTAACTCTTGGTTCCTGTTAGAGCACTTTCTACATGTCGGATTGGTTGGTGTCGCAGCTTCCCAGGGTTGCCACTATGAAGAATTACAAATCCGAGGGGTTTCCAGGTGATATTCAGAGGTGCTCTTTGACTTTCCCTGAGTTGCACAGCAACTAGACAGCAGAGATCAGGACATCTAATTCCCGGGGAGCCTTTGCCCCTGCTATGCCATAGGGAAGAGGGAAGGGAAAGGTGAGTTCTAGACAGACCACTTTGGGCAGGTTTGCAATCCAGGGGATACATGGAAACATAGGGGCACATTTCTTTCCTTAGACTCTCCTTCATTAAGAAGGGCTTTTACCAGGAAGCAACCAGACAACTTGGCTGCTGACGTAGCCTATCGCTTGACCACCCTGAGGCTGTTAACAAATGCCAAGTGGCTGTTTCCTAATTAACCAATGAAGTGATTGTTCCTCTGCCTTTCTTGTCTGCCTCCAAGCTTCACAGTGTGCTCTGTGCTCCCACCTCCCACATTCACCTTCTCTGGCCCCGCAGAGCATCCCAATGAGCAACCCTCATAGGAAAAGTGTTATCATAGTTGGTGAGATGTGGGGTACAAGGCTTTGCCTTAAGAGACTATGTTTCATGTCCATATCCATCCTGCAGTGTTCCCAGGGCTAAGCCGTAATGGTTGTTGGCTGTCTTTGACCTCAAAACTGATTTTTTTTGAGCCTAATCTGCTGAATTTCTGTGTGTTGGTTATAAGTAAATATTTTCTGAAATATCCACTGTGTAAAAAGTGGAAAACTGATTTTGTTTCTTGGATCCCAACCCTATATTGATTTTCTTTTCAAATAAAAATAAGAAGTCATTTGGTTATGGGCAAACACCAATTTTCTGTATCTTTTGGTTCAAGGGAACAATAGGAGTGATTATAGCTGTCCCATGGAAATAATAAATGCATGTCCACAGTCCATCATCTGAGGCCCTTGGGGTCAGATGTGTTTGAGAGTTGGTATGTTTTTAGATTTTTGGAAGGAAATAAGTTGCATCTACTGTATATTATGTAATACCCCAGGTGGAGTCTGGGGCAGTGCTCCATAATCAAACCTATTAATTTTTCTGCTGCAAAATGTATGACTGTTCACATTAAGTGGGAAAAATAAAGACAATAAATAGCTTCACATCACTTCGGGTCAGGTTTTGCCATCAGATGAGTTATTAAAAAAAGAACCCAAATAACCTTTTGGTTTTAGAATTTTTTGAGTGTCAGAATTGATAAGGGCCTGTGGCTCTCTATGATTAATACTGGCTTCTTTACTCTATCAACCTGTACAGAGATGATGATTGCCTGTGTGCTTCTGTATAAATCAATTTTCAGTAATTCACAAAGGCAGGAAGACCTCAGGTATATGGTGGGAGCTTGACTCCACATGGCATCTCACTGGTAGCACAGACAAGGCTCTAAGCAGGGACCTGAAAACCACTGGGTGAATAAATCCATCAGCAGCTCACGCGGGCACAAGGTTGTGGGATCCCAGCACCTGACCTATGGTTAAAAGGAGCATGGAAAATAAAAATAACCATAAAACAATAGCTTTACCTCACACTGGTGGAATGCTTACCACTGCCAGGTGCATTTTCAAATGCCCTGTATGTTTTAGTTTATTGAACTCTCACGACTACATTATCAGGTGGCATCTATTTTTATAAATGACTTCCCCAAGGTCACACAGCTAGTAAGTGGAAGAGCCAGGCTTGGTACCCCAGGCTTTTGACTCCTGAGTCTGCACCTGTAACACTGCATTGCTGTCCATGTCCACTCAGGCTGGGCTCAAGCAATAAAAATAAAGACTGACAAAAGAAAACCAACCTAATGATAATATGCATCCTGGAGGGCTTACTGTGTACCAGGCACTGGACTAAGCACTTTGTCTTGCCCTGTTTAAGTCGATTTAAGCCTCTCAGAGGTCATAGAAGGTAGTTTCAACTCCCATTTTCCAAGAGGGGAAACTGAAGCTCAGAGTGGTGACAGAAGTAGCAGGACCAGGATTCAAAGCCAGGACTCAGAGAGTCCTGGAGCTTTCCCAAAGAACAGATGCATATGTACTTCAGAGACAAAGACATTCTGAGACCAATTAGGGACCAGACAGTAATGCTGGTGATATGTTGGCACATTGAGGGCAAGTGGGCAGACTGAATTGGTCTATTTCCTGGATATATGTTATCAGTCAAGTTTCAGTGCTTCTTTGGGCACCAGCTTCCTATCTGTAAGACAAGGACAGTCATAACTGCCCTGGCTGTCACGGGGGTGGTACTTGGAATTCAATGATCAAAGGAATTTTAAAGGACATTTTGGCTTTTTGTATAGAGGTTATCAGGAAGGGAACTATTCCCAAGGGCTGTCAAGAGCAAATGGAATCTTCTGGAAGAAGGGTGGAAGGGGAAAGGGACTCCAGTTGTTTCCCAGTAAATGCATAGTGACATGTGTTTAAGTACATTTTCGCTGGGTGGGGAAGTGATGCTCATGGCTCTGTGTGGTCTTTGATGGCAAGAAAGTCTCCTGGACCTGTCTCTCACCTTCCTTCCCATGCCCACCAGCCATGAAGCCTTCATGTGTTTTCTGTCTGTCAACTCTGAGGGCTGGATTTCCCATCCATCTTGTTTCCATTGTTCCAGGTTATATGTCTTCTTCCCCAGGCCAAGGCTAAATAATAGCTCTTTTTTCTATTTCCTCTTCTCTGCAGTCTCTCCTCCTCAAATCCAAACCTACACAACTGTTTTTTTAATGAAACCTCACCTGTATTCCTCCTTCTCAAAGCCATTCAATCATAGCAGGGGTCAGGTATAAATATTTTAGGCTTTGCAGCCTAAGAGGTGACACTAGGCATGCTATGAGAGTGTGGGTTGAACATCCTTAATACAAAAATCTGAAATCCAAAATGCTCCCAAACTCAACTTTTTGAGTGTCAACCTGACAACACCAAGTCTGATTATTCAACAGCTACAAGCTTTGTTGCATGTAAAAAAAATATTAAAAATATGTAAAATTACCTTCAGGGTTTGTGTGGGTGTATGTGAAATATAAATGAGTTTTATGTTTAGATTTGGGTGCCATTCCCAAGATATCTCATTATGTATAAGCATAAAAAGTCTTCACTCCAAAACACTTCTAGCTTCGGGTATCTTGTATTAGGGATACTCAGCCTGTACTTATATAATAAGATAATAAAAAAGAAAACATTTTCACAAATCTTTTATTGGCAAAATTCAAAATATAAGCATCATTGAGGGCTTTTTTTGTTTTGCTTTAAAAAATTATTTTTAACTGATACATAAACATAAACATTGTACATACTGATGAGATACCATGAGATGTTTCAATATGCACATACATTGTGTAATGTTTAAGTCAGGTTAAACATACTGCCTCAAGCATCTATTATTTCTTTATGGTGAAGATATTTAAAATCCTTTCTTCTGGCTTTTTGAGATATCAAGTATGTGATTGTTATCTATTGTCACTGTACTGTACAAAATCTTACCCCTTTCTAACTATAATTTGTACCCACAGACCAGTCTTTCCCCTACACCCCCCCCCCGCCCCCCGCCCAACCTCTGGTACTTCCCACCCTTCTTCAGTACTTTGTTGTGATGTAGGCTGCTGAGGAGAAGAGTGGAACTTTTTTGGGGGGGAGATATTTTGCTTAATTGGGGTGAAGATTGGGGTTTGCTTAATTGGAGTTTGTTTTTCCTACTATGGAATAGGTCATGAATATTTATCCGTAAAAGCCATTCCTGGTTGGGCCTTACAAAAACGGATTTGGCCCCAGATCCCTGAACTACAACAATGCTTTTCTGCACTAGTGGCATGCTAGAATGGCCTGAGGTGCTACTAAGAAATGCAGATGCTGGGGCCTAAGCCTGCGCCATTAAATACGCATCTGTGTGCAGGAGGGCAGGACACTGGGAGATTTTTAAAACACTCAATGCTTCTGATGTACAACTAGGACTAAGAACTGCTGGCCTATGGGACAGAGCACACGGGAGGCCTTCCTTGACCTGGCACTGCCTATCTCTGACCTCTTTTCCTATCTCTCCTCTCTGCTCTGTTCCAGCAACATCATGTGGTAATTTCTCACTTCTGGGTCTTGCTCACCTGTCCCCTCTGTGTGGGAATACCCACATCTAACTCTGCACCCTGAAAGCTTTGAGCTCAGGTCTTCTCCCCTGAGTCTCTTGTATTTTGCATTTTAGCACATAACACAGGTCATCACAATATGGCCTGTTTACCTTCTAGAACTCTCTGCAGTGTAAGCCTCCTGAGGGCAGTGGCTACACTTCATTCTTTTCTGGATGTCCTATGTCCGGCTAATAGAAGGTTAGCACATCACCCACCAGAGCTGGGGAATATTTACCAGGCAAACAGAAGGACCAAGCTAAGTGGCCTGGGCAGGGCTGCCCACTTACATGCTGGAAGAGCCCAGCAAGCAGGGGCAGGGGTAAGAGGCCACAGGCGGTGTGGTTGGCTTCCAATTTCCTGGTAATCACAAGTTTGTTTTCTGGGAATCTCATGTTTTCTGTAACTTAGACTTTCTCACATTGTGACTTGGCACTTGTTTTAAGGAAACAAAGTGGTTTTTCCCTGATTTGATTTTTTTTCTTTTCTTGGTCTGTGAAGAATTCTGCTATTGAGAAACTTAGCCCATGTGTGGTTAGAAGAATAGAAATTGTGGCTGTGACCACACTAGCATGTGGTTCCTCCTGCACTCTTCCTGTTGTTTTCATGCAGTCCCCACTGACTCTGTTTATACATTCTCCCTGAGCTGGGGTCCTCCCTCAGGTTTCACACAGTCCCTGTAGGGTTGGTTTCGTCCTTGGTGGAGGTGAGGGGAGCTTGTCTCCTCCCATATATAAACTCTAAAATGTTTCAAGGCTCCTTGTGAAAGACTCATGCAGCCTTGCACACTCAAAACATCTGCTGTGGTCTTGTGCTAATTTTGTTTTTGGTTTGTTCATTTTTAAGTGTATACCAGAGTAAAAGACTAGATCCCCAAGGCCCCAGGTCGTAAGAGGGCATTATAGGGTTCAACAGGGACGGGGAGGGAAGTTCGTTATAGAGGTCAAGCTGTTTCCTTGGTGTTATAAATGTATAGATACATGCTTTAGGGTTTTTTTGTTTTTTTGTTTTGTTTTGGTGGTTGTGTCTCCCATTTTATCTCACACAGCACTGTGGAGCAGGTAGAACTGTACTTACTTTCAATTTTTCAGAAGCAGAAACCATGCCAGATAGATTACATGCCTCTCCCAAGTTCACACACAGTTGAAAGGCGAACCAGCCAAGTTTGGGAGTATGTGTGTCTATAAACTTTTATGGATGTAGAGTTTGCAGGAAGAAAGTGCACAACTCTTAAGTGTGTAGCTCAGTGAGTGTTTTATAAAGTGGGTGCAACAATGTAGCCAGAGCTTTAGGCTTGAACAGAACATTTCCACTTCCCAAGATCATCCTCATCACTGTGCCCAGTCTCTGCCCTTCCCCCACTTCCTACAAAGCTAACTGTGGTCTTGACTTCTAATGCTGCAGATTAGTTTGGCCTGTTTTATACTAATGTAAATGGAGCCATAGAGCATACACTCTTTTTGTATGCTTCTTCTTTTCAACATTATATTTATGAGATGTATCCATGCTGTTCTGCATAGTCACTCATTTATTTTGATCTTTGTGTAGTATTGCCTCTGTGAGAATACATAATTTATTTATTTTTCTACTGTGGTTGGGCACTGGGTTACAAATGAAAATTCTCATAGGCACTGGTTTACAAATGAATATTCTCATGCATGTCTTTGGTACTGATTTGGTTTCAGGATTGGAGTTTAGGGACATACACACAAACACCCACATTCTGATTTCATAGATACTGCAAGGTATAAACCCAAAGTGATGACGCCAACTTTCCAGAAGTGTGTGAGAATTCTGATTACTTTGCCTACTCTGATGTCATATATTCATTCTCTAACAACTTTCTTTTTCATTTTAGCCATCATTTGGGTTGTATAGTTGGGTCTTACTGTGGTTTGATTTGTGTCTAACTACTATCTTTTGATATGAAGTACCTTGCATGTGTTTATTGGCCATTGGGATGCCTCTGTGGGGTACCTATTCAAATAATTTTTTTTCTTTTGCAAATGAATCAGATTATATGCTTTTGTTTGCATTTACTTGCAGAAATTTTTAAAATGTTTTGGCACAAGTCCTCTGTCAGATATTGTCAATATTTTCTCCTAGTAGGTGACTTGTCTTTTTACTCACATGGAATCTTGTGATGAATAGAAGCTTCTAATTTTGATGAAGTTTAGTTTAACCTTTTTTTCCCCTAAATTTATGGCTAACATAATTTATGTTTTATTTAAAAACAAAACAACAACAACAACAAAACTTCATCTACTCCAAGGTCATAAAGATGTTCTCAATGTTTTCTTGTAAAATCTTCATTGTTTTACCACTTATATTTAGATCTGTAGTCCATCTGGAATTGAGCTTTGGATATAGTGTGAAATAGAGGTCAAGGTTCACTGCTTTGCATTTGGACAACCAGTTGTCCTGTTCACCCAGTGTCTCTGAAAAGGCTACCTCTCTCCACTGCCCTACAGTATCATCTCGATTATGTATTAGGTGACTTCACAGCTGAGTCTCCTTCTGTACTCCTATAGTTAAGTGTTTTGGCTGGTGCTTTCTGATTCCAGAGCATATTTTCTTTTCATTACTCTAGAATGGAAAGAATATGAGGAAGTGATTTGGAACAAGCTAAGTGTGAAAAGGCATGATCTGTGGTCTTTGCAGTGGAGTCATTCTGTGCTATCTACTGGAAACACTGCAAGTGCTCAAACTCCCAAAGGGCACAGCTGCATGGTCATCTGGAGGGAGGAAGGATAAGGAGAGCCTGCATCCCCAGACAAAGGAGGAGGTGTCAGAAAGAGTTCTGGCAATGAGTGGAAACCTTTAAACAGTTTTTGGGAGGTAATCCCAAAGGATAGGGGGAAAATATGTTTTTCTATAGCTATAAAGTAAAGCAAATTGTTAGACAAGGAGTTATTTCTTGAATAAGTGGAGTTTGTAACAGTTTGATTTTAATGAGAGTACATAATTTGTACTTAGGGATTATTAGCTCTTCAAAATCTTGTTCTAACTGGGTTATTAATTACATTTTTGATTATAGGAGTTAATCTATATATGCTCTATTCTTAATAGGGGATTACATTTTTTTTAGATGAGGCACAAATAAATAGAGTGTTTAATAACATAGCTTCTTATAATTTGCTGTGATTGAAAAAGCTCCTATTTGCCTGATCTGAAATATTTGTTCTAAATGAATATTATTGACCATCTGGTGGAAGTTTCCCAAAATGTGGACAATAAACTTGTATTAGTGGCTCTCAGTTTTGGCTACATATTTGAATCATGAAGGGAACTTTGAAAACACTGATTCCTGGGTTACAGCCCTAGAGATTCTGGTTAGATTGGTCTTGGGAGCAACCTGACATTAGGATTCCTAAAAGCTCCTCCAGTGATTCCAATGTGCAGCCAAGGTGAAGACCACCGGTCAGGACAAAAACAGTTCACTCTGGTGGGACTCACCTGTCAGTCACTCTCATACCACTTTGGGCCATAACCCTTTCTTATGCAGCCCACATCATTGCTCAAGGACAGTGGGGGTGGAATGTGCAGGGATTTTTCATGAAAGGTTCCTCCTGAGCATGAGTTCTAATGACTCACTGTGCAGGTGGGACACTGAAGGACTCTTGGTCACTCAACATAAATAGGAGGCTCAGTATTCTGGCTGTATTCATGGGTAGGCAGTCCTTTATCTTATGTGGACTTTTATTTCTATGTCAGGGTTTCTTGTTCAGCACTTGGTACAGAAAATGTTATCAGGGCTGGTTTGGTGAATGAATAATAAATCGAAAAATCTTTATTATTCTTTTTAATTTTGTGTTGAACAAGTATGTGGGTGGTGTGTTGTTGTTTTTTTAAACTAGGATAAAAATACACATACACAAACATAGTACACATACATACACACATTGGGGGGATGCATGGGAAGAGAAAGAAAAATCAGCTGCACATGCCTTCCCTTCCCACCTCCTGCTAGGCTTTCCATTGGCCGTAAGTTGGTGAGGCATGGCCAGCATGGGACCCCGTGGTGCCTCTGCAGGCTGAGAGGTAGGACTGCAAGAGGTGGCATTTGGAGCAGCAGCAGCCTACCACAAAGGGAAGAAGAGTCTTTCGGGGGCAGAGGCACCTGAAAGCTGCATATTTCTGATCCCCATCCCTGGGCACTGTGCGTTTCAGGGAAGTAATTAATACCATATCCAGGAAGCTCATCCCTGGAGCCACAATTACATGTACAGGAATTTTTTAAAGAGCTGATGGCAGTACTTTTAATGTCTCATACATATCCCTCCAAGAATTCTCCCCACAGAGAGAGGTGGTTTTGTTTCTCAGGTTTGGAGCCATCCCCAAGCATCATCTCCCCATTCTTCTTCTTTCCCCTTCCCCAGCTCCATCCTCCAGTCTGGCACAGACCCCGCTGGCTCAGTTGAATCAGCTTGGGAGTGGCCTGGGTGAAGGGTGCCCAAGACGATGTCTTAAGTTTTGCATCTTAGGCCTTCCTATCCCTGTTTGATTCTCTGTTTCTCCTCTGTTAAATAGCATTATAATTGTGTCTGAGTTGAGATCATTTGTGTAAAAATCTCTACCCCAGTGCTGGATACTCGCGAATTGCTTCCTGGATGTGAGCTGATTTTGCAGCCACTTTTGGTCTGAGCCAAAGCCATATCCTTCCTGTGGTCATAGAACTCTGTTTGTAACTCTGTCCCAATGTTTACTGATTCATTTGTCCACCCTCCCCACTAGATTGGCATTTCTTTTGTACCCTAAGGCCTGGCCCCAAAGTCAGTCCAGAGAGGGGATCAGTCAAGAAGTGTTGAATGAATGATTGCGTGATGGGCAAATGTTGGGGACTTTTGAAGTTCAGGGCTACATCCTGTGCATTTAAGCTACCACAGAAGCCATAGTTACAGGAGACAGGGAGCCTGGGAGCATTCCAGAAACTTGATGCAGCTAGAAAGCTGCATACACTGGTTCTTTCTTCCTGGAGTTTTTTCAGGCCATTTAAGCTGTGGGGCATGATTGCATCGTTGGCTACAATTACCATGTGCCTGAGGGGGGCTTGTTTTGAAGTTGCAGATTGGACTTGGCTGCCCCCTGACTGACCACTTGAGAGCCTGATGATGGCAGGGAATTGAGCCACCTGGGGAGGGCTGTTGCCAAGGACAGGTGGAGCTACTGGAGCAGGAGAGGCTGACCTGCACAGATACACTCTATTGTGTTCTGCTCTACTGTGTGGGGCCTTAGCAGAAGTTTTCTCTATTAACCCCACAGAATTCTGGGAGGTTGACATTCTCATCCTCAACAGACAGTTGAGAAGCCAAGATTTGGGGTGTTTTCTTACATAACTCGTGGGCACACAGCATGCCTTTGGCCCCAATTCTCCACCCGGCCTCTTCTCTTCCATCCTTCCTGCTCGTCTTTGCTAGCCACACCTTCAATTCTAAGTGGACTGTATTGCCTTTTCTGTAAGAATAGAGGAATTAGATAAGCATTTCCCACAAACTTGTTCCCTGGAACTCTTGTCTATTCAAGCACACTGAAAGGAAACACATTTGGGAAATTGTCCTTGGAGAGTCCCAGTGCCCATTCCCGGGCTCAAAGTTCTGCAGGGCCCTGCAGTGGAGAAGCTCTGATAAGCCAGCCATTGCAACCCTGTGTGGCTGGGCATGTTTGTTTTGTTAATGCTTATTAACATCCTACAGAGCCAGTGGCTCATCAGTAAACACTAAAGCAGATGAATCAGCCTGTCCCCAAGTCCTGACACTGCAAGTGGACCTCCCAGGAGAGGGGGTATTCTCCTGTGATGCCATCGAGTGCTGAAGCTACACTGGAGTCAAGAGTCCGGGGTTCAGAAGCACAGTACAGCCTTGCACTATCTTTCATCCCCTCTCCCTCTTTTCCTTCCATACTATCTTGATGTGGGAAATTCCCAGGTATGCTATTCCCCAAACCACTGATAACTTGTAAGGAAACTTGATAGCAAAAAACAAAACTGAAAACCTCATTCACGGTCTAGCTTTGCTCTTCTTCTTCAAAGCCTGTTGCATTTCTGAACATGTCTGATCTCCTTGCCTTTCCCTAGAGGATGGTGAGAGGCTAAGCCTGCATGTGTTGGGGGAGCTCCCAGACAGGTGACAATTGTCCTGGCTCCCATTGCCCCTCTAATCCTGTCCCACACCACACCACTGACTGCTTTGTGAGGACAGAAAAGGGGTGAGGAGCAGAGGAAGGTGGCCAGACCTAGATGTGTCCAAAACAGAGCTCAGTGTGGTTCTTACTCTCATTCTCATTCTGGTGCATCTGCTTTCTCCTGTTCTTCCAGGGAATATGCCCTACCCCATGACCTCCACCATGCCTCCCACCCTCCACACGCTGATCTTTCCCTCAACTTGTCCCCATCTGTAAACAGCAGCACTATCAGCCGGTTGCTCAAGACAAAACCCTGGAAACCATACAGAATTTCCTTTCCTTCTTCTCCTTGTGGCCATCCACTGTCAAGACCTGTTGGAAGAAGAGTAGTTGCCATAGTAGTTGCCATGTAGGCTCTGGAACTGGGTGACCTCAAATGGGATCTTGTCTCTGCCACTCACTAGCCATGTGGTCTTGAAAAATCACCTAATCTTTTTGGTTCTCAGAACAATAAGGACGTGGACCACACGAGGCTGCCAGGAGGGTCACATAAGAGAGTAACTGCTCCGCGCTTTGTACAGTGCCACCCAGCACTCAAAAGTGTCAGCTTTTACAGGACTCCTCTTGAACATGTTCGTCTCTCCCTTCTCCCACTCATGCTACCCTGGTCCCATCCGCAGTAGCCTCTCCCCAAGCCATTGCTATAGCATCTAGAGAGGTCCCATTCCCACTCTATTCTGGTGTGGTCTCCACCCAGCAGCCAGAATGATCTGAGGACCTTGCTCCCAAGGTAAAAACCCTCATGTCATCACAGTTGCATGAAGTGTGTGCATTCAGGCATTCGGGCTGCTGTGAGGGGCTCTGTGGCCTTCCCTGTGCTGTTCTCACCTCCATCTGCTGTTTTGGGTACTCTGACCATGGCTCATTCCCTCAAGCCTCTTCCTGCGGTGACCTTTGCAAATGAGGTCTGCTCCTTCCAGAGCCAGGATCAAGGTTCTTCAGCACTGCGCATTCAACCACCTATTCATTTTTTTTAAAATTTAATTACTAGTAATTTTTGTTGTTATTATTTTTAGATATACATGACAGTAGGGTATATTTTGACATCCTATACATACGTGGGGTGCCACTCATTATAATTTTGATCCCATTCTTGTGCTTGTACATGTGATGTGGAGTTACACTGACCATATATTCATTTATGAGCAAAGGAAAGTTATGTCTGATTCATTTACTGTCTTCTATTTCCATCTCCCTTCCTTCCCTTCATTCTCTTTTGTCTAATCCAATGAACTTCTACATGTCTACTCCCTGTCCTCCCTTCTTATCATCTTTATATCAGAAAGAATATTTGAACTTTGGTTTTTTTGGGGACTGGCTTATTTCACTTAGCATGAGAGTCTCCAGTTCCATCCATTTACTGGCAAATGCCATCATTTCATTCTTCTTTATAGCTGAGTAATATTTCATTATGTATATATACCACATTTTCATTGTTTATTCACCTGTTGAAGGGCACCTAGGTTGGTTTCATATTCTAAAGGAAGACCCAGAGAGTAGAGATGAAAAAATAGCATCCTGTGTGCACTGGGATTCCTTGTTTCTTACCTTGTTTATTTTCTCACTTGCCTCATCTTCCTCCAATGATGACTATTTTGCAGAGGAGCTGCTAAAGCATTGAAAGGTTAGATGTGTCCCCAGACCTCCCAGGCCTGAGCAGAGACACTAGGATTCTCACCAGGCAGCCTGGAGCCTGCTCCCCCTCTTTCCAGCACCAGACTCTTCCACCTCCTCGGTTCATGGCAGCCCAATCTGAACCCGAGGTGGGATGAAGAAGTGACTCAACAAGGTAAAGCTCAGGGCAGGAGTTCAGAAGAAAGAACCCAGTGAACCAAAGTCACTTAGCAGGCAGCTCAGTGTGGCTCTTCCTCTGTGTTGCTCTTCTCATTCTGGTGCATCTGCTTTCCCCCGAGGCCTTAAGCTGGGAACCAGGGCAAATTGCTGCAGAAGGCCTCCTGGCCCCTTGCCTTCCCCAAGCCTGAACTTGGCCCCCAAAGTTGCAGGATAGATATGGGGCCTTGACAGGTCTTTTCCACATCTCTAGCAGCCCTGGCATGGGTGAGAGTGTCCGTGAGGCAGCAAAACATTAATTCTGGGGGAAACAGTCATCCTTGTAAATCTTCAATTTGTAGGTATGTGAGATGCTTTCTACTTTTATTTACCTTTTCTCTTTTTCATTTTAGACCAGTGAATCTAGAAAGTTCTTGGCAGAGCAAAAGAGTTTTGTGTTTTGAGATTGTATTTTGTTGTTATTGTTGTTTGTTTGTATCTGTTGTTTGGTTTTGGCTTCATGTCGCCTTATGGGACTTTATGGCTTTACAGTAAATCATATTCAGTCACCCCACTTTCTAGGGAGCTCATGACACTTTTCTTTTAGGGTTGCATTGAACCCATTTCTTCTAGGTAATGCTGGCTAGGATTTCCTTTGGAAATGAAGACCTCGCATGGTGCCTGGCATACAGACCTCAGTCGGTGCTATTCTTTTTATAATAATAATAATGGCAGAATAGAAGTAATTTACATGGAGTGACTGTTGTGTGCCTGGCATTGTGCAAGGGGTTGCACATACATGGTGCACTACTCCTCCCCTCATCTCTGCCATCTGCTGTTCCTCTCCCATTTTATTAGCAAGGTGAACAGAAAGGGAGGGACTGGCCAAGATTGAGCTGTCAATCAAGTGGAATCCCACTTCTGAAGGAGAATTGCTGAGAGAATTTCAAAGCCAGATGGCATCTAAGCCTCCTGACCCCAGATGCCTACTACCTGGCTATCTTGGTGTCCTGTGACTGTTTAACAAATTACTACAAAAGTGGTAGCTTAAACAACAGAATTATCCTTTTACTGTTCTGAAAGCCAAAAGTTCAAAATCCTTGTTGCTAAGCTGAAATCAAGGTGTCAGCAGGGCTGTGCTCTTCCTGGAGGCTTGAGGGGGGAACCTGTTCTTCCCTCTTACACTCCTGGTGGCTGCCAGCATGCTATGGCTTGTGGCCACATAGCTGTAACTTCTGCTTTCATTTTCATATTGTCTTTTCCTCATGTGTGCCCTGTCCCCTATAAGCACACTTGTGATGTCATTTAGTGCCCACCTAGGATAATCCCATTTTAAGATTCTTAGTCATCTCAGCCAAGACCCTTTTTCCAAATAAGATGACATTTCCAGGTTCCCAGGATTAGGACCTGATATTTGTGGAACCAATTAGCCTGCCACACCCACCCTAGGGGCTGCACAGGCATAAGTACAGGTCCCTTTGGGTGAACAGATCTGGAAGGCAAGAGGCCAGCCCGAGTGTGAACCACTTGGAGAGGACACATCTGCCCTGATGAAAGCAGGATAAGTGTTAACAGGGCTGTCACTCTTATTCTTGGAGAGGGATACACACATTGGCTTCCTTCCAACAAGAATTAAACTTTGAACCACAGTTCATTCATTCATCATCAAGAAGTTATGAACAGGTCTTCTCTGTGCAGACCTCTGGAGCTTATGCCCCAGACCAGGAACCAGACAGGTCAGGAGATGATTATTTAAAATGTGGCCAGTGCTGGAATGGAGGGATGTGCCAACAAGAAGGGCACTTTTGGAAGCCCTTCCTGGGAAGGGTGTCCAGAGGAAGTGGTGCTCAGACTGAGGCTTCAAGATAAGCCGGAGTTGGCCAGCAGGACCCACGATGGGAAAAGGGTGTTTTAGCAGAGTGATCATGACAAAGCTATGTGATCAAGACTGAGCCTACCTTCTACCTGCTGAGGTCACCCAGTGGTCATCTTGGATTGAGACAACTTTAGAATAAGAAAATTTAGAGCTAAATATTTGCTTTTAGATGTACCTGACATCTTCCTCCTCCCCCACAGTCTCCCATAGGGATGAAACCCACCAAAACAGAAGAATAAGGCTGCACGTGTCTGCAAGGTGACAGGCTCATCTTCCATCAGATGCGTGCCCTGCTGTCATGCACACATGACCTGTAGGATGCAGACAGGCAGACTGCTCAGCCATGGGGTCCAAAAGCAAACTTGGTGCTAATTAGAGGCTTGCCATATCTAAAGAATCTAGTCCATGGCATCCTCAGTACTAATACACCTTCTCTTTTAAAATATAAATGTGCATCCTATGTTTCTCACAGTGGGGATGGCTTTTCAATGTGCTTAGTACAGAGTGGCCCGCAGCGCTGCTTTCCTCCCCACGCACTGTGTGGTCCCATCATGCTGACCATTGCTAATAGCATCCGCCTTTCCTGCCTCCGGGTCTTTGCACATGTGCTTGCCTCTGTCACAACACTCTTAGTCCCTTTCTGACCCTGCCAACTCCTTGGCCTTCAGGTCTCCTCTGAAAGGTCACTTCTCTTACTGCATTTGCACAGCTTTGATTAAAAATATGAGCATGTGTTAATTGCTTCAAGTTTTTCTTCCTGAGGGCAGGGAAGATGGTTTTGTTGACCCAGGTCCGCACCACTTGCAGGCATGCATTAAATATCTGTGGAGTGGATGAAAGCATAGTAATGAAAGTCAAAGAAAATTTCAGAAGTCAAATATTTAACAGTAGAAGAAAGATTTAACATTCATGATACCTCCATGCCAGGTAATGTTCTGTAGCAATTAAATATGTTTGAAAGAACATTTTTGTTAGAAAAACTATAATGTTGAATGAAAGAAGCAGGATAAAAAGCTACACATGGCGGGGCTGGGGTTGTGGCTCAGTGGTGGAGCGCTGGCCTAGCACACACGTGAGGCACTGGGTTTGATCCTCAGCACCACATATAAATAAAGATATTGTGTCCACCTAACACTAAAAAATAAATATTTTTTTAAAATGTTACACATGGTCTAATCTCAATTTTATAAAACTCATGGATATTTTTTGAGAATCTATCAAAATATTGGATTGTAAAGCTATAGGAGAATGGAAGTTTTTGTTCTCCTTTTTTTCTTTTTCTTTTCCAAGTTTTCCTTAATGAGAACATGTGATATTTGTAATAAAGAAATTTAAAAATATCGATGGGGCTGCTTTGAGCCATCTGGTGTCTTGGTCCTTTCTTAAATGCAGCCTTAATCTTTTACACACACATTATGGGCTCACTAGGAATGAATTGGAGGCCCCACTAGAATGATTTAACCAATTAACTTATTCATTAACTGCCATGGTATCTTATATGCACTGGACAAAAGATTTAGAATAATCCTTATTCTGGGCTGGACAAAGGGAATATTTGAAATCCTTCTCTCTCATTCCTTTCCAGGCTTTCTCATGGAATTCCCACAGGGACTAATGCCCAGAAAAAAAAAGGGCAAAGTGGCATTAGAGTCTTTGAAAGGAAAATGAGTTCAAGACGTGCCCATTGTCACAGCCAGAGCAGAATTCCCATGAAGTGTGTGTGTGTTTACTAATTACCCCAGGCTTTCAACGGCATTTACCTTCTTTGTAATGCTTTCTTGGACTTTGTTAAAACTTCATTGTAGTATTTCGCCTTTTTCTCTACTACACATATTTTAGAAATTAATCCCTCACCATTTTTTCCTTATATTGAACTTCCAAGAGAAATTTTTGATAATAATTTGTACTAGAGCATCTGGGCAGAACTAGCATCCTATTATAAAACGAGTTTGGGAAAACTTTTTGACAAAGTTTTGACCCAGTGATACCATGTTGAACCCTTACCTTAAGGATATGTTGCCAGGTAAGAAGGGGGAAAGAGGATTTTTATCACTGAAGGTAGTATTACACTGTCAACTACAGTGGAGAAAAGTTGGAAGCAAGGTGAAATAAATATTGACGCTCTGGGAATGGGTATTGCAGTAATTGTGTTCACTCACTGGGCTAAATTAACCATTTGAAATAATGGTTTCAGATAACAGAAGGCAGCACATGAAATGTTTATCACCTTGAGTTCAGTTTCTATTATCAGTGTGAGGGGGTGTGCAAATTGTGTAAGAAGATTGATGTGACAAGTGACTTTGCCACATGTGGACACAGATGTCTTCCCCACATCCACCTGAATGCCTGCAACAGTGCTGGGGTTGCTGTTGACTCTATATTAATAATTACATGTGTTGGGGGTGATGTGGAGGGGTCTGTGTGATCACTGAGTGCAAAGATTAACCTTTGAAGATCGAAGTCCTCAGTGCCCATTGTTTCCTTGAGCTTCATTTTGGTGAATCACCACGTGATCTATGGCTCTGACTTGAATCCACAGAAACTGTCATCTCATCTATGGGTAAGGCACTGATTGTTCCTGGTTCACTGTCTTAGTCTGTTTCGTTTAGTCTGGTTTGGTTGCAACGAAGTATCTGAGACTGGGTGGTTGATTTAAAACAAACAAACAAAAAAACAGAAATTGTTTGGCTTACTGTTCTGAAGTCTGGTAGTCACTGGGAAGTCACTGTTCTGAAGTGCCCAATAGCATGGCACTGCCATCTAATAAGGACCTTCATACTGTGATGTTCCATGGCAGAAGGCAGAAGGGCAAGAGAAATTGAGAACAAGAGGGGACCAAACTCAATTTTATAAGCCCCTACTGTTGCAAAATTGAACCTACTCCCACCATAACAACACTTATCCACGTCACGACCGATGTGCCTCCTATGAGGTCCCAGCTCTCAATGCTGTTGCCTTGGAGATTAAGTTTCCAAAATGCAAACTTTGGGGGATGCATTCATACGATAGCATCCAGCACCCCTGGCTTGCCTGTGTGTCCCCATTCCGTCTGCCTCCTTGCTCCAGCCTTGGTAGCCCTCTACCCTGGAAGCAGGGAAATGCTTCTTTCCTCTACCTGGCTATGTGTGAATCTGAAAGTAGTCACTAGTGATCAGGTCCTTGACCTTTGAACTGAGTATCTTTGCTTTCAATGGGCTGGTTTCTCTGAGATTGCTTTTAACTCCATAGTGAGTCAGGCTTTCATATAAAACAACTATTATAGGAATCAGCCCCTGTATCATATTTAACCTAAAGATTAACAGAGGTTGTTTTTTTAATAGCTTCTATTGCTGAAGAAGATACAGGATTTGGTCGTCTTATATGATCTCTCTTTCTTCCCTTTAGTGTTCACCTACGGATTCTCTCCTCATTCCCTTACTGAAATGCCCCCACCACCCACCATGCTTCTACCCACCTTTCCATTCATTTACTCACCTACAGAACACATCACCAACATGTTTATTGAGCAGCTGTTTATCAAGTACTGTTCTTAATCTCTGAAGACCACACTGAACAATACAGACAAAAATCTTTTTTTCCTATGTATTCAGTGTCTTTTGTTACAAATGTATTTTTCACAATTAAAAATACTATCCCTTAATAAACAAAATAGGCAAAAACTTCCTGTCCCTAAGCATTTACTTGTCTCTTTCCTGTACTTTGAATATGCCTCTATTGATATACTTTATAGGTCTGATGGCTGATACCCCATTGAACTGTGGAGTCAGCTTGTATCCACATGCCTTGTCTGATTCACTCTGTCCAAGTCCACTAGTATCCACAGCTGAAGTCTGCTACCCCTCTCCCTCATGTGTAAGACTCTTAAGTGAATTCATCAAAAGGAAGGGGAATAATGTAGAACCTGATATTTATTGAACACCTACTACACATCAACCTCTGCATCTCCATGAATTCCTACATCCTTCCAAACAGGTATTTTTTCCCATTTTGCAGCAAAGGAAACTGAGGCTTAGAGAAGTCAATGACTTGCCTAAGCTCTCAGAGATGATGGTTGCAATCCAGGATTCACAATCAGATCTACCTTATACTGTCATAGCCCTCTCTGCTTACATTATTGGATTTTTGGATCTGAGAACAAGGTGGGTTTGGGGTTTCACATAATAGTAATTAGCAGCTGAGGGGCAGGCCCCATCTCCTTGTACCATGTTGGCTGATTGATTTCAGGAGCCCTGGAGGGGAGACTGCGATCTCACCCGTGGGGCAGGGTCTTGTGTGATTCTGACCAGCAGAGCCATTCATTACTCTTCACATACGATTTTAACCTCCCGTTCTTGCTGATTTTCTTATTAGATTTTACTGCAAAAGAAAATGGCTCTGCCATCCAAATCCCATCATATAGGTCCCGACTGTAATACAAACCCTGGGATGTCCATCTAGCAAGTATTGGATTGACCTTTCGAGACTGAGATTGGAAAAAATAAAAATAAAATCACCACTCAAAACATATTTCACAAGCTGGGGGGAGGATGCAAACATCCATCTGTCGATGCCAAACTTTTGATGACCCTTGTGAAAGCCCATGCAGTTGGTTCATATGCAACGGATAGAGGCAGGCAGGTGCTGGGGAGCCGACTCTCTGCATTTGTTATTTCATCACCCAGGGCCAGGCCTGGCATCCTGAGGCTCTTCCTCCGTTAGTGGCAGCTGTCATTCACATCTACCTCTCATCCTGCTCACTGTTCTGAGTGCTCTTTGGGGACCATTTGCCAAAAGTGTGGCTCTGAGCTCAGGAAGAAAATGAAAGCTCTTTTCTTGAGAATTACAGAGGGCTGGTGGGATGGGTGATCCCATTTGCTACGTGCAAGTCCCCATGAGGTCGCTTGTCTTCTCTGTAATAACTGCCATCATATTCACAGCAGTTTGCATTTCTTTTGTGCCTTTTCTCAAGGGACTTTGGGGACCACAGTTCTCTGGTTTTCTGTCAAAGCGCATCCCAGGCAGGGCACATGCTAGGAGGACAGAAGCCAAGAATTCTGAACTGCTGCCAAGGGCAAACTCTTCATGTGAATTTTCTCCTTCTAGAACATTCCATGAGAAAGCCCAGGGGAGCTGTAAGTGAGTCCTGGGAGAATGAGAATCCCAGGAACTTCCTCGGAGCAACCCCATTGGAGGTGTTGGCTTCTGGGGCCCGGGCCATGCTGCTATTTCGGTATAGATTGCTGCATCTAGTGAGTGGAAGGAACAGAGCAGAGCACCAGCAGGGCATTCCCATGCTGCTCGGACAGTCTTAGACATCAGATGCTGAGGATGAGTTGGTCCTACTATCATTGCACACACCTGAGTTGAGCTATGGCTTCTCTTGTGTTGTTTTTCTCTCGAATTCCCCTCCCCACATAATTGAAGGGCTGCCTTTTGTCTGTGTGTTCTTGTAAAGCAGATATTGTTTTGTGCTTGAATCTCTTTAATTTACATTGATGATACAGCGCTATACCTCATTATTTCCTACTGTGCTCTTTTAGCACCTCGATTTTAGGATCCATCTATGTTGCTGTGCATAGTTTAGACCACTATTTCTAACTGCTGCAAAATAGTCACTGTTTGAATTCCCCTCACCTTCCTTATACAACCCCCCAGAGAGAGGGACCCCAGGAAGGTTTCTTTAACTCTCTGCCCCAATGAGCAACACTGCAGGGGACATCATCCTGCTTACCTCCTAGTGGGCCATGTGAGCATTGTTGTAGGCTATTTACCAGGGACAGACCACACATGTGCATTTAACTTGACCTAATGGTACCAGATTGCTCAGGCCGCCTCAATCTGCACTTGCACTGGCATGAAGTGTCCTATATCCTGTATCCCAGCAGAGCCTCTGAATGTCAGGGCAGAGCTTTCTATTTTTTGCCTATCTGCTAGATGCAGGAATAGCTTATTGGTTTGTTGTTCTTATCATCTCTTTGACTATAAGTTGGAGCATCTACACAAACAGGTTGGTCTTTTGTTTTTGTTATTATTTTTTTCCCATTGAATTACTTCTTCATATCCTTTGCCCATTTGTCACTGAAGGTTTCTGACATTTATTTTCTTGTCTACTGGAAGGCGTTACAAATGCATTTTGAATATTAATCCCTTATCTCTGTTAGACAAGTATCTTCTCCTGAAACTATACATCCATTAATTTTGTTAAGCAAAATCTTTAATTCTGGGATGATCACATTCCTCACTTTTTCACCTTAGGATTTATGCCTCTGGGGGTCTTAAGAAGTCTTTCCTCATCACCAGGTCACAGAGATATTTTTCCATGTTTTCTTGTAATATCTCTTGGAGGCAGAGGGAGCATTAGGCTGTGTTCCTCCAACCCAAGCTTTATGAATCCCAGGCTGACCTGGAGGATAAAGAATTTTGTATTCTTTCCTTCAAAGGACCCCATGAGCCAACAGGAAAGCAATTAGGTAGAGAGGGCTTTAATTAAATTTTCCATTTTTTAATTTTTCTGAACTTCAGGGGTGCTCATACCTCACATCATGGATGCAATAGTTAATGAGTGGAGGTGTCCCACAGGAGCTTTGCTGCTGCGACAGCTTGATACACGAAGGCCTTTGCCCCCCCCTTCGCCACTCGAGTCTGATAAAGCCTGGTGTCAGGTACAGAGGCATTGGTGAAGTTCAAAGTCAGGAAGAAGAAGGAAGAAGAGATACCTGTGCAGTTACAACTAAGAACAGAGTGGTCAGCCCAGGCCTCCGTCTTAGTAGGTCCATCTTCATGTAAGGAGGGCCACAGTGAGTGTGAGCAAGAGCCCACCTCAGGGGACACAAGGCCCTCAGCCCTTGGCTAGGCTTTGCTTCTAGGGGCCCTTTCTTGTGTCAGTTGTACTCTCTGGCTTCCAGAATGAGGACATAGTTGATGGAACATGGCACACTTATACTTTTGAGACCCAAGGCCAGAGCTTCACCTGGAAAGACCTTGGGCTTTGGAGACAGTCCTGGGTTTTAACCAAGCTCTACTGGACATTAATTAAGAATGATACAAATTAATGTAGTATTTGCCACTGTGGTTGGTGCTTTAAAGGAAAGCTGCTCAGAAATATGAGATGTTGGAGGATTCCACCCCATCGTGGGTCAGAGAATTTTCTGGAAGTAAATGAGAAGAGATCTATAGGTGAATTCAAGTTAACTTGGTATAGAGGGGAGAGCTTGTTGGATGAATGGATGGATGGATGGATGGATAGACGGACGGACAGATGGATGGGTGATTGGGTGGATGGATGACTGAGCTGAAATTTCCAAGGCTGAATATTTTCCCACCTTGTTTGCTCTGTCTCCAGGCCTAGGGAGGCCTTCTGGTAAATTGTTAAATCTGGCAGAGCGAAAAGAAAAGATCTCTTCCCTGACTATCAATTGTTTGAGAGTTTCACTTAAAGCTGAGCACCTGTTCTATTGAAGTGCTCACCTCTGTCCCTCTCCACTTCTTTGAACCCTATCACTGGTCCTTGGGAAGAGAAAATGCACAAGAAAAAAAAAAGAGCGAAAGCAGTGTTAATCATGCTGAAATGTAATGCGCCTCTCTGAACCTTAGTAGATGAGAATTATACATGCTGATTTCATCCACTACTTAACTCAGGGGGTGACAGGCTGCAATTGAAGAGGCTTCAGCGGGTTAAGTGCTCCAAACCCTCGCCCAGGTTCTTAAGCCTCTCTCGGAAACCTCTGAGACCGGTTGGTAATTTGGTGGTGTCCTTTCAAGTGATTCCTGGCCCTGCCTGGCAGGAGTAGTTCCCAGTTTAAAAAAGATTTTATTCCCAGCCAGGATGTGGCCTGTTCTTTTGTTGTCTGGGGACCTGAGACTGTTAAGAGAAAAAAAAATAAAGGGTAGAGAAGAGATTCTATAAAGAAAGAAAAGCAGGCGAGAATGGACTTGTGTGCTTACAAATGCCACAGCCCCCTGGATAAAGCTGCTTCTTTTTTTTTTTTTTTTTTTTTTTTTGCCAGAATTAGAAAAGAAAGGAGGGAGAAAACTAACATTTATTGGCCATTTATTGGGAACCCAGTACCTGTCTTTCCTGAATTTACTGATACACACTTCCATGTAAGACTCATGTGATCATCCCCATTTTGCAGGTAGGGAATTTAGGCTAATTCACTTTCTCAACACCATGACAACAGTGATGATGACATTGCTGATGAGGACAACAATGTGATGATAAAAGCTAATATTAATGACAGGCACTGTCCTAAACTCTTTGCATGTATATTATTTTGTCTAGTCCTCACAATAGTCATATAGGATGGGTGCTGTTGTGATCTACATTTTATAGATGAGAAAAATCAGGCATGGAAATCTCCAGTAACTTGCCCTGAGCTAGTAAATGGCAGAGCTAGGGTGCAAAGGCAAGCAAACTGGCTCCAAATCCTGTGCTTTCCAATACTATGGTGGTCATTTGGAAGTGGGTCTGATGTACTCTGAGCATGCTGCCCTGATCCCCAAAAAGGATAGTGCTGCTAAGTACAGTCCTGCAGGTGACCATTTATTGAGTGAAGGCCAAGAGGGATAGCATACATGTTGCTTTGTCTTGTTGTATATTTGACTCTCACTCTCTCCTATCAAGGTAGGCAGAAAGTGAAGCCCAGAGCAGTCAAGGGATTTACTCAAGTTCACACTGCTAATTGAGGCTCTAGGCCACTTTTAAGCCAAATGGTTTCTCTTGCCAGCTCATCTCATTAAATTTATAAAATCATTCCTGGAGGGTTCATCTGTTGTACACACAGTGGTTCAGCAAACCCTTGGCCATTCTGTGCTAGCAGATCAGAGATGAAATCAACCCATGCTACCCTGAAGCAGCCCCTAGTCTTGGAGTGGGCTCTACCTTGATGCCTCCTCCCTCTTCCCTCAGGGCCAAGGCAAGCTGGAAATGACAGGATTTGGCTACTCTCAAGACCATGCAGTTCCATTTTGATTAAAGACACAGCAGCCTCTGCTTCCTTTAGATGGATCTAGTTACAGCCAGAGACTATCTTTATTATTATTGCTGTTAATCTGACACAAAGGAGGTCTTAGATTCTTGATCCTGAGAAATAAAAGGCCCCTTAGAAGAAAAAGAAATGTCAATAACCATCCAAATTGTCACACTTTTTGAAAACTGTGAGGAAGAAGTTGGTCGGGGTTTTGTTTGTTTGTTTGTTTTTCGTCAAAGCAGGCCATTTGAGTGTCACATTTGTTCTGTTTCTCTCCTTTTTCTTTTCTTTAAATAATCCAGATATCAAAATGATGATAAAATTGCTCTATTTTTACATGGCTTCAGCAGGTCATTGACACATTTGTTTGGTATAAGTGAGTTATTTCCAAAGCTCCAACTCATATATATATACACACACGTGTGTGTGTGTGTGTGTGTGTGTATACACATATTATGTATATATATATATATTTTTTTTTTTTCATATTCACAAGTAGCTATTGTGATGATGATGAAAATGATGGCAGTTCTTTCACTGCCAATCAATAACAGATGTGCACCAGGGAAGGCGTGATATGTGTTAACTCCCGAATAGGAATAGAAGTTTTTTATTTATTTATTTATTTATTTAATTTTTTTATTGTTGGTTGTTCAAAACATTACATAGTTCTTGATAGAAGTTTTAAGGAACCACTTTCTTGGACTCTCCTGTGTAGGGAGAGGAATGAAAACAAGCACGCACCATGCTGTGCAAATATCCTCTTTCCGGCTGACTCATAGGAAGTGGCTTCTGTCAGCCCTCCATGAGGGCCTCTAGCAGGTGTGTGATGTTGAGGTCAGAAGGAAAGAAAGAGTAAACAGCATTTTCTGAGCAGGAATTCACAGGTAGTTTTGCCTAGTCTTCCCAATGTTGCCATGTGAGTTAGACCTTAATTTTCCTGTTTTGATGGATATGGAGACCCAGGGCTCAAAGAAAGGCTTGCCCAAGGTGATTCAGATAATTCACATCAAAATCAGGATGTGAATACAGGTTTGAATAATTCCAAAATTTATTTTCTACCATTTGCTGTACTTTTTTTTTTTTTTAATTGCCTGAGCCAAGTAAATGACACCTATTCATGGGAGAGTAATCATTGACTGTATATAGCCCCGTGCCTCTAGAAAAGCTGTGGAATGAACAACAGGGGCTTTTCGGTGGTAACTTGCATCATTCATTCATTCGTCATCATTTGCTGTGATGTGATTTGTCCCATGTTTGGATCTGTTTCAGCTATTGAGTACTCTACCCAGGTCTAGGAATAGAGGATGAGTTCTATGCAGAATTCATCTCCCATGAGCCCTTTGCGAAGGGAGGACATAGGAATGTCAACTGCCAGACATAATGCAGTGGGGGAGCATAGGGTGGTGGGACTACTGTCTAGTGTCAGGGACAAGGTAAAAATTGCCAATAGGTTAATTAACCTCAAAAGGTCCAAGAGGCACCCTTGAAGTAGAAAAATGATTGCACCACGAGAGGCGCAAGGGAACAGTGCACTTCATTTCCCTCCCACTCACTGCAGGCATCCCTTTTATTGCAGGGCACGTGCATTGGCTGCAGAGGCCAGTGGTTCCTCACACTGTCATGTGTCTGTCTCTGAGAGCCCCTACAAACTACATGGTGGAAGTTGCACAAGGAACATGGCCCACTGGCTGTGCATGTTCCCGTGGGGGTGTGGTGAATGCCATATAGAATTACTCCAAAGCACTGTAGGAGTCCCTGAGAAGGGCCTTGGAGAATGACTGGAAAGTCTGTACCAGGACTAATGCTGCCCTGATTCCTCAGTGACGACCCTTCCAGTGTCAGAGCTGAGGGTGTAGCAGTTGTGCGAGCTCCAGTGGAAAGACCACAGCTATAAAATGGGCACAAGAGAGGGTTTGTTGTGTTTAAGGATTAAGACAAGTTAGCAAGTTAGAGTCATACCATAGCCACTGGATTCCTGTGGCTCTCAATCCCTTCAAGTTTTGGCCAGCCCAAACTGAGGAGTTTTATAAGTATAAGAAACACACCAGATTTTGAAGACTAGTCCCCTCACCAAAAAAAAAAAAAAGATGAAATATTTATCTTTGTTTTATATATAAAATGTGAGATTTTTATATGCAAAATATATTTTTTAAAATTTTGACCACATGTTAAAATAATAATATTTTGAATATTCTGGGTTAACTAAAATTTTATTAAAATTAACTTTACTTGTACGGTTATAGGGATTGAACCCAAGGTCTCCCACATGCTAGGCAAGAACACTACCATTGAGCTATATTCGCAGCTCTTATTTTTAGTTTGCAAATGTGGTTACTAGATAATTTTAAATCACTGACATGGCTCATATTAAATTTCTCTTAGATAGCATTGATCTAACCCAGATCTGCAAATTGTAGCCCAAGGGTCACATTTAGCCCACTCCCATTTTTGTGTGGTCCATATGCCAAGGAAAGTTCTTAGATTTTAAATGGTGAAGGGAAAAAAAATTAAAAACAGAATAATATTTTGTGACATGTGAGAATTGTTTGAAATTCAAATTTTAGTGGTCTAAATAAATTTCTGTTGGAAGACAGCCATGCTCGTTTGTTTATATATTGTCTATGGCTATATTTGTGCTTCAGTAGTGGAGTTGAAAAGTTGTGACAGCAACTGTATGCTGCTGCTACAGAGAACTCCTTCCTCTGCCCTGGGAGCCTTTTATCCCCTGTGTATGCTCACACTGGTTCCTCCACCTGCGTGTCTTCCCTCCTAGCTTCCTGTGCGGGCTCTCCAGATCCTTTAAGGCTGAGCTCAATGCCACTTTCCTTAGGAAATGGAAACTTCCTCACTGAATTCTGAATACCAGCAGATGCTTGGGACAAGTTACTCAACCTTCTAAACCTCACCTTTCTCTGTAAAATGAGGAATAATAACAACTTATGCTGTAGGCGTTTAATCCCTGCAAGAGGGATTAAATAATGCATGGCGACTGTCACATAGTAGCACTCAGTATTGTCACAGTTGCCACTGTTATTGCTAAATGCAATGCTACCATGAATGAGAATAGGTTTACCATGGCTTTTTTTCCTCCTTGAGAATATGCAGACCATTCTCTCCCTCTAGATCCTCAGCCTGCACATGGGAGGGGCTTAGGAAATATCTGTAACACCTCGGGGTCACGATCTCCCTTTCATAATTCACAAATGATATACAAATACACACTCACCTCCTTTTGTCTACCTTTTTGGCCACCATCCTCTCCTGCCTGGATTAGTGTTCTCCACTCTGTCCATTTCCAATGGGTGACATACTGACAAAAGGTTAACAACTTGTTCTCTGAGAGGAAAAAAGTGCTCCCTGATTTGCAGGGTTGCCAATTTCTGTGGTGTAAATGTTCTCATCATGGCTGATTTCAGGCTGCCAACATAGCGGCCCTGAAGTTGAGTGTTGGGAAGAGAGGCCGCAAATTGGTCTCTCAAGCCATGAAAACCAACTTCAGCATGCCACTGCCCTCGACTCACTGTCCACTCCACTGCATGGTGGCCTTTCACAATGGACTATGCTAGTTAGAGCCCATTGGTGGCTTCCTGTTGACCTCAGAATTAAATTTCAATTTCTTAAACATATTTTAAAACCTTATCGGACCCAGTCCTGCTGCCTGTGGGCTTTATCCCACCAGGGGCTTTCCTCCACCCACACTGAGCATCTTATTCTCCTCAAACACATCCTGCTTCTCCACCACCTCTTCCTTCACAGACCTTCCCTGGGCCTCCTGAGATCTGAGATCTGCTGGGACTTCCTCTTCCATATGCTCTTTACTCTGCCTACTTCTCTCTCTCCCTGTTATGGTTGTGGTCTGTCACTAACCTGCTTCCTAACTCATTGTTACTGCCTGTCTTTCACTGCTGCTGCGTAACTTCTGAAAAGTGGTAGCCATGATCATCATGTCCATCATCGTATCCTCAGCCCCTGGCATAGAGCTTGACAAAAATGCTTTTGGAATGAAATGCAAGTTGAAGAAGACTGCTCTGAAGGCTATGGGAGTCACCCTCACTTAGGTATTCCATTTCCATATCTGTCAGTATTTGAATACCCAGGGTCTTGCTTACTTTAAAAATCTCATGATTTTAGAAACTAGAAACAGTGAAGATATTGTTGCATCTGGGAGCTTTGAGGTGGGCTTACCCCTCAGGGGCTGTGATGGGCCTCAGAGGAAAACCTAATGGGCTTGGTTTTTCTTTCATTAGATGCCACTCAAGCACCTCATCTTAATTCTTGGGAGAGAAAGTTCTTACATCAGAGGGTACTTACCTAGTGTTGAGCAGATCTGGTGCTTAGCATCCCAGCTCAAAGCCTCTTGGGGCTGCAACTTTTCATGTCCAGAAGTTGGAAAACAATTTGTTATTCCTACTTTGCTAAATCTTTGTAATTACATATATTTTCTCCAAAGCCTCAGTGGCAATCCCATATTTATCCCACAATCAAAGCCATTGTGGATTATCAGGTAAATACCTCATTAGGAGGATTTTGAAATGTGTCTCCCAATGGTTTTTGTTTTCTTCACAAAAACAACTGAATTTTGAAGGAAAAGCAATGTATCTATCGTAAATGCTTTTAGCTGAGTAATTTTGAGTATCTCTGTTAAATCCACTTGAGAAAAGAGACTTACAAGGCGATAACTTGCAGAGACTGATTTTAAGAGCAAACATAGGACAAGTAGTAGAGCAGGCAGGATCCCTGGCACAGGAGTGAGTCTGGGAAGCATTTAGACCCTCACTCTGGCATTCCCAGGTATGTAAGCTGGGGCCTTAGTATGTCTGGAGCCTCAGCTTCCTGACTTATAACACTGGAATGCTAATACCTCCAGGAATTGTTTCTGGATTAAATGAGATGGTGTGTTCCCTGTCATGTAACAGATGTTTAATAAGTGCTTGTTATTTTTGTTACCATGGATATTAATATATAATAATTAATTGTCCACCAATAAATTGGCCTCATTGATACCTTTACCATAGTTTTTCCACACCTGTGAGAATTTTAATTAGATCTATATGAATTTTGAAGTTACTTCTGAGGTAATGTAAGAAAGAGAGAGGGATGGGGAGAGAGAGAGAGAGGCAGAGAAAATCTCACCATTGTGTACATTCACAAGACAGGGGATCTAATTGGAATAAGATATAGTCCATGCTTGCATAATCATATCAAAATGGACTCTATTGTCAAGTGTAACTAAAAGGAACCAATAAAAAATGCACAGCTATTGCAAAGAAATCATTTTAAAAGAAAAAAAATAAACAGAATCAGACTCGGGCAGGGAAAATGTGATGAGATTTTAGGGAAGTGAGAGAGAGTTGGAAGAGGAAATCCCCTTTGTTCAGGCCACAGGACTGTGAGGCAGGTATCGTGTGCTGAGAATTAAGGGAGGTGACAGGTACTGAAGTCCTTGGGAAAGCACATGTAGATCATGGCCGAAGGGGGGTTCTGCACCACTCACTGCTTTTTCCCTGTACCTAGCACTGCAGGCTCCAGCAACTGCAGTTATAGAACCTCGTGTGTGTAAGAGTTTCCATGTCCAGAGCTAAGATTACTAATCCTTTTATTTCATGGATGGTGCTTGAAAAATACTTCCTCAGTGATGTCACTTAGGTAAAGTAAGGGTCACTCTAAGAATTTTCCATCTCAATCAGCAAAGTAACTTTTTATCTCTGGGAACACAATGGAACTGAGAAGGTGGGAGCCAGCAGCTCCAGGTGAAAACATCAAAGTCACTGAACTTTAAGATGAATGACCAGACCCAGAAAAAAATCTCTTTGACTTCTGTATTCCTTGCAATGAAGCAAAGTCACAAGCATCTCCTTGCAACAACGAAGGTAGGAAGTCCTGAAATGTATCCAGCTAGCACAGATTAGCATATGAAAATGAAATGCATAGGACATGTTCCATTAAAAAAAAAAAAAAAGATGGACAACGCTGGTGGGGTATGCCTATACTCCCAACATCTCTGGAGGAGATGCTGTTCAAAGCGTCAAAGGAGGATTGCAAGTTCAAAGCCAGCATCAGCAACTTAGAGATACCCTAAGCAATTTAGCAAGAACCTGTCTCTAAATAAAACATATTAAGGATTGGGGATGTGGCTCAGTGATTAAGCACCCCTGGGTTCAATACCTAGTAGCCAATAATAATAATAGTAAATAAATAAATAAGATGGACAAAATAGCTCTTTTAAAGAAGTATGTATAATTTACCATTTCTTTGAGTAAAACAACAGTGAAGAGGTTTTGTAGGTTTATTTATAACCTAAGTGGCCCCAGCTTGTTTTTCCAAAAATAATTTGATAATTAGAACTTTTGAAAGTCTACTATAGCGAGACACTGTGCTGAACTTTGTACCCACTCTTTCATTTAATGCTGGTATCACTTGTGGGAAAGACCTGTTTTAGCTCATGTTTCAGACAAGGAATCGTGAGCATAAATTTTAGAGACAGTTTCAGAGGCAGCTGAGTATCCGAGAGCAACTACACCAAGACCACACAACTTTAACTGACAGAGCCTTGAGTCAAAGTCATGTTGGTCAAATTCCCTAATCCATAATCACTTCATCACAAGTTATTTTCTGATAAAAAGTATTATATTTTCAAAATTTGTATTTTTCTACTGTCAATGTAGAAATGTAGGGTTGGGGAAAGAAAACTTGCATTAGGAGGAGTCTTAAACTCAAATGTCCACAGGAAACTGCCAAGTAGAGCAAGAGGCAGGTAGGGAGTGTGGCAGTAAACCCACAGTGGTCTCTCTCTGGGGGCAGCTGTTACCTCCAGTTCATTGTGGTCAGAAAGAAATAGTTTAGTTTTGTCACTAAACTTTTTATTGTTCCAAAGAAATTGGAAATCCAGATTTTTTTGTAAAATATTATGACTTCAACATATTTTCATTTAATTTATTAAAAAGAAAAACTGGTTATAGTTGTAGAGGAGGAATAAGTTCTGATGCTCTGTTGCACAGTAGGGTGACTGTGAATAATGATATTTTACTGACTACTTCAAAACAGCTAAAAGAGATATTTTTGATATTCTTACCATAAAAACATAAATATACAAGGTAATGGATATGCTGAATACTCTGATTTATTTATTAAACAATGTATACATGTGTGTACATAAATATGTACAATTATTGGTCAAATAAAAACAGTAATAATTTTTTTAATATCAGAAAACAAAAAACTGTACGAGCCAACAGAATACGCAGAGATAGGTGTTCAACGTCTCTTGATTTGTTCATCAAAGTAATCACCAGAGAAGTAACATGCCTGCTCCAACAGTACTGCTGTTGCCCATATTTTAGAGCTGTTCCCTGGAAATGTCCTTTGGAACAAGAAGATGGGCTACACCAGGAAGTCAGTCTTAGCACAGTTAAAGCCCATCATCCACTTCTAAGTCTGTGCAGGCATCTACCTACACCATTTCATGTATTCCTCCAATGCTTTCATAGGGCCTTATCATTCTTCTCTTTTTGGTAAGAAAACCGGTTCAGAGAGGTTGAGAGTCTTATCCAGGGTCACAGAATCATGAAATAGCAGAGCAGGACTGGAACCCAGGTCTTCCTGGCTTCTAAGTCTGTGTTCTTAACCTCTGCACTGTGCTATCTCCCTCAGGATCTATAAATATTCAAGAGTTGTCCTGGGCTTTGCTTTATTGGGTGCCCAGTGTTTGTCAGGACTGGATGTCAGGGAGTATGGGAACTAGTTCTGGAAATGAACACCTTGCCTAGAAAAGCATCTGTCTTCTAAGTAAAGTGCTTTGTGTATCGTAAAACCTTCAATTTAGCTCCATTATATTTTAGGTCCATGAGGGATAGATTGCAGCTCCTGCCTTCCCACTGATTAGAGCATCCTATTTACGTGTATATGGTACCTATTAGATGGCGCGCCTTGCAGAATTAGCTCCCTGATGAACGGGTATTATTTCCCCCTCTGCTGACATGCAGCAGCTGTCTGCACTCATTGTGTTCAAGCTTCTGCACATGAAGAGGGGATGCCAGGGGAAATGGTGCAAAACTCAGCAGTCACAGGTCCTGCCTTCACCCTCACAGAAGGGTGAAAACATGTCCTACTGATTGGATTTACTGGGTAAAAGTGCACAAGCCGTTTGATCAGCCTTGGCCTCATTACTTCATCTGTTAGATGAGAATGATTTTTTTTTTTTTTTTTTTTTTAGTAGAATGCAGGATCTGGTCCAGAAGAACTGTTGAGATAAATCTGGTTTTGTTTCAACTTCTGTGACTCCTGGAGTCGGAATATGTGCTTAAGTGTCGAGGATGTCTGGGCTTAGTGTTTCAACTGCACTTATACATAAGCATTTGTCCAGTGTCTATCATTATTTTCTTTTAGATATACATGACATTAGAATGTATTTTGACATATTGTACACATATACATTATAACTTAGTCTAAAGAGCATCCCATCTTGTGGTTGAACATGTTATGGAGTTTCACTGGTGGTGTATTCATATATAAACTTATATGTCTGATTCATTCTACTGTCTTTTCTACTTCCATCTCCTCTCCCTTACCTTCATTTTCCTTTGTCTAATCCAATGAACTTCTATTCTTCCCTCATCTCCCCTTATTGTATGTTAGCATCCGCATATCAGAGAGAACATTTAGCCTTTTTTTTTCAGTATTGGCTTATTTCCCTTAGCATGATAGTCTTTAGTTCCATCTATATATGGGCAAATGCCATAATTTCATTCTTTATGGCTGAGGAATATTCCATTGTGCATATATACCACATTTTCTTTATCTATTCATCTATCGAAGGGCACCTAGATTGGTTCTATAGCATAGCAATTATGAATTGAGCTGCTATAAACAATTATGTGGCTGCATCACTGTAGTATGTTATTTTAATTCCTTTGGGTATATACTGAAAAATGGGATAGCTGTGTCAAATGGTGATTCCATTCCAGGTTTTCTCAGGAATCTCTATACTGCTTTCCAGAGTGGTTACACCAATTTTCAGTCCCACCAGCAATGTATGAGTATACATTTCCCCCCACATCCTCACCAAGATTTATTGTCACTTGTATTCTTGATAATTGTCTATGATTATTTTCTACATGGCTAGCCAGTTGTCCTGAGACTGCTTATTGCATAGCCTATTCTTCCCACCCATTGGTTTGAACTGCCACTTTTATCATATATCAAATCCCAAGGTCCCTATATGCTCATCTGTTGATGTGGTTTATCTCCCTATCTATCCCACATGTTAATAGTATAGCTTGGCATCTGGAAGAGCAACTATCCCTACTTTCTTCTTTTAAAGTAGTCCGTTTGTTCTCATCAGGGTCACAGCAAGAAACAGGACAATCAAAAGGGGGTGACTGGAGAGTTTCATGAATGGATTGTTGATAGAAGTGCAGGCAAGGACAGGGACATAATTAGTGGTGGGGAAGTATCCAGAGACTAGCAAACATGGGGATTTACCACATAAGGGCTTAGAGAGATGCAAGTATGGGAACCCAGAGATGCTCTATGGAGAGGTGTCTGTGGAAGGATTTGAAGCTGAGGATGGCAGAGTTAGAGTTATGTCTAAAAAATATTGCCCTGACATTGTGGTGGAGGTGTGATCTGAGACCAGCAGAGGACTGCATTTGAGGCTTGGTGAAAATGAGCACATAAACTCATAAATCTGATACAGGTAAGTATCTACTGCAATGAACACAAAATGTCCCTTTCCAAACTAAAGACACCTAAGCCAGGGGATGATCACTGAGGTCAAGCCTCCCCAGTTTCTTTACAGGGGTGGCCCTAGTATTATGCCTGTGGGATTTTACAACTTGATCCATGCCACTCTAGATGTCCAGCATCATCTGCATCTGGCATCTGGGTTCTGGGATCATGCCACTATCTTAATACATTGTCACAGGGACCTGATCATGGCCAGGCATCAAACATACATGATCACTTGCAGCTCTAAAATGTGACCTGACTGTGATACATACAGAAGTTTGGTCTGCTGTATCCAAGGCCTTCAGGGTACTAGGCAGGGTAGAAAGGGCAGGAAGAAATAATTCAGAGATAGTTTTCAGTGTTTTCTGGGACATGATAGTCTGAGATTCCTATAACATATTTTGCATTATAGGTGTGAAGGCTTAACTTAAAAACTTTTCTTTCTGGGCATGGTGGTGCAGGCCTATAATCCTATTGGCTCAGGAGGCTGAAGCAGGAGGACTGCATGTTCAAAGCCAGCCTCAGCAACTTAGAAAGACACGTCTCAAAAGGCTGGGGTTGGGGGTGGGGGTGTTCATTGGTCAAGCAACCTTGGATTCAATCCCTGGTACCAAAAAAAAAAAAAAAATCTCATTTTTTGATGGTATCTCAGTAGATAATGAGAAGGTCTCCGTATAGCCTGTTCATTCATAGAAACTACCCTTAAATAAAGCCTCAGAAGGACTGGGTCTTTGCATATCTAAAAGTCTTACAGTCCATCTGGTCTTTCATATGCCAAACAGAAGCATTCAATTAGATGCTTATAATTAGGGTTTACTTCTATGGTTGAAGTGGTTTCTCCTGGCATCAGTGCCACCTTGCCAAACTTATTTTATTTCCTTGATTTTTGAGGGAACGTCTGTGGTTGGTGTGACATAGACGCACATACTCCTGGGTAATTCCACTGACTCCAGACTTAGCCAAAGACAAACTCCTACTCTAGCAGAGGAGGAAGAGACTCTCGTGTATGCAGAATCAACATGCTGATCCCAAACGGGAAGCAAAGCCAACGCACCTCTAACATTTCATTCACATTTTTTTTTTCTTTCTGCCCTATCACGAGTTATTAGGATTTTAGGAAAAACATTTTAGAACTTATGAATTGCATGAGATTTTTTTTTTGCAATCAGCTGAATAAGGCATTCATGGTACACACAGCCCAGCATGAGGCACTGGGATTTAGAAATGGAATTCTGCCTTCCCAAAAAAGTCAGATGGATAAATGAACTATTATATGGTGGAAGACATAGAATCATCCAACTACACACAGATCTGGGGACCCCACCAAGGAAGCAGCTCTGCAATGAAGAACTTGAATAGAGGAGGGGTGTTCTTTGTGTTTAAGAGAATTTGATGATGATGATTTTGTTTTCTAAGTGAGGAAATTTTATATATATATATATATATATATATATATATATATATATATATATAAACTGTGATTAGCCGTCTTCTTTCTGTCCAGGTACCTGGCATGTTTCTTTCCATCCATAGCCCCCTCCCACCTCTGTCCCAACACTTCAGCACTTCCCAGTAGACTTGTCCCATTTATTTTTATATGCTTTTTTGGTTTAGTTTAGCTTTTATTATAAAAAAATTTCAAACCAGCAGAAACAGAAACTATTATTACATACCCCTAACCCCATACTCACTATCTGGCTTCAATAATTATCAATATCTAGTCATGGAGTCCAAATTCCAGACATCATATTATTTTATCTGTAAATACTTTAGTGAGTATCTCTAAAAATTAAGATTTCCTCACCTTGGAAAAAAATATGCGACTAATTAGCACCAAGTGCTTAATAGCATCAGCTATCCAGTCACTATTCATAGTCCCCTGATTATCCCTGATTATATTATAGAGTTCTACAACACATTATGTTAAATAATGTTTATTTTTGTGCCACAAAAGTTCATATGCCTTTTTATTTAAAA
This sequence comes from Ictidomys tridecemlineatus, assembly GCF_052094955.1. Taxonomy (NCBI): domain Eukaryota; kingdom Metazoa; phylum Chordata; class Mammalia; order Rodentia; family Sciuridae; genus Ictidomys; species Ictidomys tridecemlineatus. The sequence goes on along the minus strand of NC_135480.1, from coordinate 67,034,711 downwards.
AAAAAAGGTTTACAAAAATACATAGAAGGAAAATGAAAGATTAAGGTGTTTTTGTTTTTACTGTATTATCTTCAGGATCTAGCACAGTGCCTGGAGGTCCCTTCAATTAATATTGATTGAATGAAGGGAGGAAGTTAGGATGTTCAGAAGGAGGGAAGGAACAGAAGGAGAGAGGCCTGAATCCCTAGCCTCACTTCCTGCTTCAATTTTTTGAATGGACCTCTTTATGAAAGCATGATTTGATTCCCCTGTGGTGACACTGTGTGTACACCTTCTGTCCTGCTTTCCCCACGTGGTAGTTTCAGTGTTTTTCATCAGTCCCTGGGGTGGTTGACAGAGCTTCCTGCCTCTACTGGGTCCCTCGCATCCCTAGCCCTGGCCACAGCCTCTCCCCAGTTCGGCTCAGAGCTCCTGGGGAGGTGGAGAGGTAGAGGAGGAGACCTTCACCTCACAGGCTGCAAGATAATCAAGGTTTCCAGGCCTCAGAGCAACACCATGTAATGCTGGCATTTACTCAGCTGGCACTGTGCTAAAGGTCATTTTTAAAATATTTATCATTTAATTTCCTGAAATTGTTCACCCCACGTGGGGGGGGGCAGTTTGCAAAGTAGATGAAGAGCTAAGGCATTTGGGGAGATTCTTCATCTGGCAGGAGTGTTATGATTATAGCCCTGATATTAGCAGAGCCCAGAAGTGTTAGAAGGGGAGTGCTGGAAAGGAGTGATATTTCTAGGGTATCTCAGATTGTGGTAAATAAAACTCTGAGCATGGTAATCACTGTGTTAACATTTCGGAGTGGAAACATTTCCATTCCATTTAGTCTGTTTCCATCTCTCAGTTAACCTAATGCATAGTGATACACTCGAACTATTTTGAGGTTCCAGGAATTAAATGTTCTTATGGTATGTCTTACAGAGCTTATTTACCTATAAGCACATCCCACACTTGGAAATATAACTCTGCAGTTATTGGTAGAAATGAGCAAGATAATATAAAGATTTTAAACCTAAGGCATAAATTTAACCAAAAAAAAAAAAAAAGAAAAAAAAGAAAAACCGCCACCAGATACACTTCCTTTCCTCTCTTATTTTAAAGGGTTGCAAGATGTTGGTGCAAGGTGATTGTTTTTTGTTGTTTTTTTTTAAAATCTATTTAGTACCTTCTATATATTGTGTTTTCCCAATAGTGGCTTGTTTAAAATTTTCCTCTTAAGCATGCTTGATGAACTGCTAAGTCAATAGGCAATGGTCAGGATGGGATACCTATCATGTTCAAGAGCAAGAATTTTGATAAAAAAAAGTATTTGCACAACACTGGATCTTTATAATTCTCTTAAGGAGATGTACCCAGGAGATTTAGAATGGCTTTGAGCTCTTCCTGAGTCCTGGCTAGGGTCTCTCCACACTTGTGCATCTCTGAAGTCAGGCTAATGTCATAACTGGCTATGAAAGTGGCCTCAGAATAGTAGTATCCTGAATCTATAGTGTGAGCATATTTGCAGACGCCTAAAAATCTGTAGCACTTGAAAACATATCGCTACTTTAAAATTTGTAGGTATGAAGTTCCATTCCTTGGTCAAGGCACATGTTCATCACTGGGTGGATGTTTTCTGGGGGCTGCCTGCAGTTGCTGTCTCCCACCATATGGAATATGGAAGCGGCACCTCATCGACTCTGTCTCCTATCTCCTGGTCTATTGAGGTGCCTGGCAGAGGAGATGGAAGTGAGGAAGCCCTCTCCTTGGCACCTGGGACAGATTTTTATTTCTGTAAAATGGGGATAACACCCCTTGTCCCTTCACCTCAGCAGCATGCCAGTGTCACAAAAGGAGTGTCCCCTCCAGAAATACAGTAGGCAAAAGAAAGAAAGTGTTCTCATTATACTACAATGTCTATTAAAAATATATAGTGTGAAAATGATTGCTGAGATCAAGCACCAGCTCATGAAAAGGAAAGCCAAAGTAATTTTTAAAATAAATAAAAAGGCATTGTTCTGTTAGACATAAAAATGAATCGTCAGGGTTCTGCACATTACTTCTTTACCCACTGCAGTAACACGTCCATCATTTAGGACTCCCAGGAGTGATGATGATGATCATGACCCTGACTCATTTGTGAACACTGCGTTACTGTTTGCAAAACCCTATCGTGTCTCTTCTCTTACAGGATCCTCCTAGGAGCCTAGACAGATAGCCAGGACTTATTATTTCCATCAAACAGGGGGAGAAAACTAAAGCCCAGAGGGCTTATGTGGCTTACCTAGGGTCACAAGGTGAATAGAATCAGAGGAGGAACCCAAGCAACCCCAGAGCTATCTTTCTTTGAGGATCAGCTGAATGTATCCCACTTTTGCTGTGGAAGTGCTGGTGGTGACTCTGTGCCCCTGGGACAGGTATTTCACATGCATGTTGGAACCTTACAGCCAGTCAACAGGCGGGGATAGTTAGGGTCTCTTTTTAGGTCATGAAAACTGAAGGGTAAGGGAAGGGTTGCAAGTACCTGTGGCCACCCAACTAACTCCAGGGACTTGAGTCCAGGACTCCATAGAGTCCCTCAGGACCACTACCTCTCATTCCTGCAAATGTATACATATAGAAAGAAGGGGAGTTCCCAGTCTTCTTGAAGCAATATCTAGATGCATCAAAGACACCCACTGAAGGGCACTGACACCCTGCCTTGTCCAGGTGTCCCTGACCACTGACAAGTGGTCATTGGGTGGCTTATAGCACCACTGCCCAGGGTGACTTGGTTTCAAAGCTGCAAATCTAAGAAACAATGGAGAGGATCTGCCCTGGGTCCCTCAAACACCTGGCATGGGAATCTTGCTCCTCCCCCTTTAAGGTTTTTATTCTGGCTTCTAAAAGCATCAGAGTAATTTTCATTTCTCATCTTGACAGACACTCAATTGTGTAAATTTGTTCCACTGCGGTCCCATGATTTGTCACTCTGGTCTCATATGTCAGTGTGAGCTAGCTGTATGACTTTGGCTAAGGTGCTTAATTTTCTGGGTCTCAGGTTTTTGGTTTTTTTGTTTTTTGTTTTTTTTTTTTTTGCCCGGGAGTTATACATTTTTTTTAAATTATTCTAATTTATTTTTTTTCTATAAAAGTGGAGGTTATAAGACATCTCCTCTTCTTCACATGATTTTTGTGACTTTCAATAATGTCATTTGTAGGAAATTCTTCTTAAGCTGCCAATACTCTACATAGGTTTTACAGAGAATTGTGTTTTTATGGTGGCTTATTTTTAGGACAGACTTAAATCTTTTGAACTTCAAATTCTTTGTTGTCTTTTTTAAATTGTTGTTTGGGGGGTTTCTTTGCATATATCCTATGGAGAATTATCCTGTGTCCTTGAAACTTTAGTTTTTCAGCACATAGAATCAAAAAAAGAGATGAATTAATTTTCGTTTTATCCTCCAAAGCTACTGTAAGTCAGATCTCTTTGGTAAATGGGAACAGTTGAGTACAAGAAAATGCTACTACATTCTCTCTTTTGTAAATAAAACTTTACTAGCACCTTCAACTATGTTACTTTAACCACAAAAAATATATATGAATTTAAATTTTAAAACAGGCAGATATAGCTTCACATTCTTTGGCTCTTTTATAATTTTGTGTAATTTTGCTGAGTATCAATATCCTCCCTCATAAAACAGCACCAAGTCCTTGTGAGAATAAAAATAAAATAAAATATAATAACTTGTACTTGCCATAGAGTGCCTCTCACTAAATGCTCATTTTCCTCATCTAACTTCAACATTCTCCAGGACCCATTCATCAGGACGCTGAGTGCAGGACCTCCACCAATTCTACCTTTCCTGTGTTCTGGAAACAGCATCTATGAAAATAGCGTTGATAACACAAAAATGTTATTTAGTGATCACCTACTGTGTGCCAGGTAGGGTGCATGAAGCTTTTTATCTAGCTTTCATTTTTAACTTAATTCTCAGCATGGGAGATAGTGATTATAAAACCACTTTATAAGTGAAAAAAAAAAAAAGAGAATAGGTAACAAAAATAAATAAATAAACAGCAGATTATGGATTTAGCCTCTAGGAACAAAAAATTGATGCCTGTACTTTGTCCCAGAGGTTGGCAAACTTTTGTGAGACTCAGATAGTGAATCTTTTTCCTTGTGCAGGTCATGAGTTTCTGTCACAACTATTCAACTCTGCCTTCGAAAGCAGCCACAATGATAAGGAATCAAATGGGTATAGCCATGTGTCAATCCAAATTTATTTACCAAAATTATCTAGCTGGATTTGGCTCATGAGCCTGAGTGTGCTGACCCTGCTGTAAACCCACTTTTTTTTCTATTTGTTTTATTTTAATTGCACATCTCTGGCTGGTTGATCATGAATATATCCTTTGTAGCTTTTTCTTGGCGGTAGCTATAAGCTATTTTTACAGCTTTTCTGATTTGCCTGATTGATTGTAAGTGTTTTTCATGTGCCAGGCAGCACGTCAGACTCATTTATAAACCATGATGCATTAGAGATCGTCACAGTTCCAGGATGGCACCTTTGTGGAGTGACAGATGAGGCTTAGGAAGTCTAAGCGATTCGCAGAATCCGGTTTGTCAGGTTCAAGGGAAAGATCATTTTTTTTCCCCCAATAACCACTGTAGAAGTCAGTCCAGAAAGGAGATTGCTTAGGTCAGAAAGCCTTGCTGGACTTGGCCATTGGCACATAGACTCTTGTGAACAGAAGCTGAGCCTTTTCTGGAAGGTCTGGTTTATCAGATAGATTTAAAGGGAAGAATACTAAAGAAAACCAATTTAAGCCAAATTGCACTGAAACATTAGGTCAGGGGATGCCAGAGATGATCCAGCCTAGGAGGCAGACGTGTGCCCACCACATTTTTGCCTCCCTCCCACCCTCAGGGGGCATTGCTCATCCTACCTTCCTGCCAGGCTAAACCTTGCTTTCCTCTTCTATAATTCGAAAGTATCAAGAAACCAAAGAGCCCCATGTCTGTCCCCTGTCCTTAGCCCCTAGCTGGGAAACAGGTTTTCTTAACATTCCACTGATCTTATTTCTATGTCAACAGCCTATCCAGGCCGGGGCCCATCTCCCTGTATACTGTCATTTTTCTGTCACTGCTTCTCTTTGGTCTCCCTCTCTTTCTCTCATTCTACCCTCTTTTCTACTTTAGAGAGAACCTGGCCCTAGTACCCAGAAAATGCTCAAAAACCTTAATTTATCATGTGCCTGTCTGTGTCTCTGTCTCCCTCTTGCTCTTTTCCTCCCTTCATTCTTCTCTTTCTCCTTTTCTTCCCCTTGGGATAAACTCCTGGGGACCAGGTTGGAGGCTGCTGCAGGACTGTCCAGCTGGCCAGCAGAGAGAGCACAGGGCAGAATTTCCTTGCAGCCTCTCTACTAGAAACATCCCACTCCTAATCTTCCACGGGGGCCAAGCACGTCCGCTGTCAGCAATGTGCACAAATCAATTAGCTGCAGGCAGTCACGCTCTGTGACTCTCTCTGTTCCCACTGATGTCACCTGGGCAGTGGTGTGAGGTAACCAATTGGAAAGAACAGACTGATTGGGCAGAAGCTGGACATGAACAGGACAAAGAAGTCCCTCAGTTCCCTGGGAACCCAGGGTCTCCCTGGCCCTAGTGTGTTGTGGGCTAACCCTTTGTTGTGCACATGACTGGTGATCAGCTGAAGCCAAGGCCTTCAGCACTCGGGGACCCCGTGGCCACGTGCCTCTCTTCTTAACTCTTAGTGCTCTCTGCTCCTCTAAGCACTCCTCCTTCCAGCCTCCCAACTCATCTCAGCAAGGTGGAAACATGTTGCCCTGTTTGGGAGATGCTCAGAGCAAGACTCTCCAGAATTCAGTGTCTGTGGAGTGGCACTCTCTAGACATCTACTGTGCAGCACACCTTTCCTGGACCTGACCTTCCCAGCACCCATTACACATGTTATCTCACTTTACTTTATGAAATAGGCATATGATCCTGATTTTGCAGATCAGAAAACTGAGGGTTATTTGGATTTGGGTGATGGATGGAAAACAAGAGAACTACACGTGCATCCCAGGTTTCACTTTGTTTCCATGGTGCCCAACACAGGGCTTGTCACCTCCTCGGCTCTCATGGAGGCTTGTGGAAACATGGCACTGAGCCATGGGTGGTTAGGTAGATGATCATGTCATGAACAGAAAAAAAAAGGGAGGTCAGAGGAGAAACAAGTTTGGTATGGGGAGATTATTTGTCTGGATGTTGATTTATTCCACAGATATTTATGGAGCACTTTCTATATTCCTGGCAGTAAATAAAACATGCAAAAATCTCTGTCATCAAGTAGTTTGCATTCTAGGAAAGGAAGGCAGAGAGTAAACAAAATTAAATGAGTACATTATACTATATACGAAAGGGTGATTAATGGTAGAAAAAGCAGGGAATAAGGAATGTTAGCAGTGGGGAGGAACAGAAACTACAAACTCAAACAGGCTGAGATTTGAATAGACAATAAAGGAAGTCAGGGAGCAAATCATATAAAAACCCATAGGAAGGGTATTCCAGATCGAGGGAATCACAAATGTGACAGCCCTAGGTAGGTCCATGCCTGGAGGAGAATGGAAAGAAGGACAAGGGTGTGAGTGACAGCAGCTGAGAAAAGTGCAAGAAAGAGTAATAGCAAGAGCATGAGCTCTGAGAGGTAAGGTCTTTAGGCCAGGGTAAGGATTTAGCTTTTCCTCTGAGTGTCCGAGACCCTTGAGAGGTTCTGGGCCAGGAATGACATGATCCCTCAGTGTCTTGATAGGATCATTTGGCTGCTGAGTTGAGAAAACCGGAAGGGTGTGGTAGCTGCAGGTGTGGGAGGACATTAAAAGGCTATTAAAGATTCCAGGAAAGAGATGAGGTTGACATGGACCAAGTGTTAGCAGTAGAGGTGGTTGGAAGTTGGGCTTGAGATGCCTGGGTGGCACAGATGCGCGGGGGGCCAACTAGCAGGGGCCCACCTGAAGTCAGCATCTAATTCATGCTTGATGATTAAAGAGAAAACCCAGGTAGTCAGGAGGCTTTCTCTTGGTGTGTGCTGGAAAGGCAGCCCCGTTTTGAATGGCCTGGGGTAGATGTGTACTTTCTATCATAGGCACAGTTATGTGTGAATTTGACTTATAATCCTCCCCAGTCTGGAGACTTCCTGAGGGCAGGAGTCATGTGTTCTCCATGTCCCCAGTCAGCACCCAGCCCAGGGCCCAGCACACAGTGGGTAGTAGCAGATGGGCAGAGTGACTGCATGGGACTCAGGAGCTTTGCTCTCCATGAACATCTAGTTCACCTCATCCCTGGGCCTGGCTTTTTGAATCCAGATATGAGACTTGGCATATTACAGGCTGTGATAGAAAATGAACTGTACTCCTGGCCCTACCATCTCTCTGCTGTGTATGTCTGGGCTGTTTCCATGTCTATAAAATGAGCATGCAGTCATTCATTCAGCAGCATTGATAATCTCTGCCCAGAAAGCATTCCAACAAAAGCTCTCCTGGCCACTTAAAGCAATTTCTCCAACTCTTTCCCCTTCCCCAGCTTTATTTTTTTTCCTCACACCACTTGCCAGTGTCTGAAACATTGTACTGATAGATTTATTGTCCCCCTCCCTAGCAAAGCATAAAGCCCATGGAGGCAGGGGGTTATGCCTGTCTTCCTCTCTGCTAAGCCTCTGGCACCTGGGAGGGTGCCTAGTACCCAGAAAGTGCTAAGTATGTGTTTATGAATGAATGATTGTGGGGACTCAACAATCTACAGAAGCCTGCTTTGCAAACCAAAAAGGGCAAAGCAAATGAAAAGTGTTGGGTTTTTATTATAAATGTGCTACATGCTTAGCACAGCTCTGACCGCACCCACAGTATTTTTCAAGGCAAACATTGGTGATAATTTTTTTTTTTTCGATTTGGGTTTTCTTCAAAGAGAAGAATCCTGACAACCTAATTTAAGAGAATTTCCAGGTGCGGAATTCAGCAATGGTTCTGCATCTCCTAGCAACCTCACATGGGAGCTGCTCACTGCAGGAGAGAGGTGACAGTTTCTAGTGGGTATGCTAAGTGTCAGGGATGAGGAGGGAGGACAAGACTGTCCCCAGACAGTGGAGAAGTCAGACACCACAGTATAGATCCCCCCTCATTGTGGGACTCCCTGTGAGCTGCACTTGACAAGATCCCTGCAGCCCCATTATCCTATGTTGCACAATTCCATCTGGCACATCAGACATAGTATTTACCATTTATTGAACCAGTTTCTGTGTTAATCAATTTATATGCAATATTTCCTTTAGCCCTTATTTCAACTTTGAGATAGGGTTGTGGTCAGCCCCATTTTCTACGTGAGGAAATTGAGGCATATAATAGATAAGTAAATTCACTGTATTAGTCAGTTTGGGCTGCTATAACAAAATATTGTAGACTGGGTACCTCAAACAACAGAAATTTATTCTTCACAGTCCTGGAGGCTGAAAAGTCCAAGATCAAAGTTTGGCCCTTTCAGTTTCTAGTGCTGAAGGAAGCTCTTCCTGACTGACCGGTGGCCACCTTCTCACTGTGCCGTCACATAGCCTTGTTCTCTCTCTTCATCCTTCTATAGGGCTGCTAATCCTGTTATGAGAGGCCCGTCCTCAAGACATCATCTAACTCTACCTCTGAAAAATGTCATCTCTAAAATAATTTTTTTAAAAATCAGACTGGGGGTTAATTCCATATAAGAGTTGGGGGAGGAAGCACAGACATTTGGTCTACAGCAGTCCCATAGACAGCAAGTGGCAGAAAAAGAATTTAACTTTGATCATTAGCAGACTACTCATTCTGACTGAAGGGCATTTTGCATGATTTCTCTGTTCTGATACCAGATCCCCAAAAAAGAGGTTCTTCAGGAGGCAGCAACTGGTGTCAGACAGTTTATGTGGGCTCAGGGACCCTGACAATATTGCTCACTACTATAGCCTCAGCACACAGTCCCTACCACACTGGGAGAGATGCTTAATCATTATATCCCACATAAATGAGTGAATGACCATGACAAAGACTCATGACAATGGTTGGGTACGAAACCTCAAAAAGTGGCTTTGTCCAAGTATCCTAGAAAGACAGGGCCCCTTGAGATCTTATCAAGAGAAGTGAGGGGAAGAGCAGACGTTAAATTTCTGATACATGCTACATTCTTCCAGCTGCTTTTCATTTTAACCTGTTTAAATATCACAACAATCCAAAGAGAGTTGCTCCCTCTCTCTGTAGATAGGGAGATGGAAACTGAGAAAAGCATCATGTCCCAGGAGCTGAGGAGCATGGCAGCAACTCACGAAAGGTCACAGACATGTCCAAGAAGCGTGTTTGTCTGCAGGCCCCAGCTGCCAACAGTGTGGTACCAAGAACCATGAGAGTGAGGGCCTCCTACAGGGAGGTGCTGAATGCCCACCCAGGATGGGTACAAGACCCTGGCCCTAAAGCCAGTCAGTCAAGTCTTGAGGTCCTCTTTGTACTTACTGTGAGGAAAAGATGAGTCAGTCAGTCTTATAGACTTGTCTTTGGGGCTGGGAATTTTAGGGTTCCTTATGCACTTATTCAGAAAACAGAAAGAAAGCCATAGGGTTTGGTACAGACGAGGCAGCCCTAGAATCTCTCTGCAGGACCAATGGAAAGGCACCAATATAAAGACTAGTGGGAAAATGAAGGCTAAGAGTCTGGAGACTCAGTATGGTGGTACACGCCCGTAGGACCAGCCACTCTAGAGGCTGAGGCAGGAGGATTACAAGTTTGAGGTCAGCCTCAGCAACTTAGCCAGACCCTGTTTCAAAATAAAAAATTAAAAAGTCTGGGGATGTAGCTCGGCCAAAAAGTCTCACTGGGTTCAATCCCCAGTACCACCCTCACTAAAAACAAAGAAGCTGGAGGACCTGCCTGGAAGCTTCACTTGCATAGCAGACACTTTTGACTGCATCCACATTTATTTGATGGGACCAAGGATTAATGGAAGTGATACGGAGGCAAAAGCACCCCTCCCCCAAACCGTTGAGAAGGCTACTTATGGTTTTAAAGAAGAAAGGAAGGTTTCTAAGATTCATCCCCAGTGATGAGCAAATTGGTCTCAAGGCAGAGAGAGTGAAACCCAGGATAGAGCCTTCAGGGGACCTGTGCAGCAATGGAGGCCTCTGCCAGGCAGGTGTCTTAGTGGGAAAGGGAGAGTAAGGGGTGAGAGAAAACAGAAGACAACAAGCCATGAGAACAGGACTTAGGAGGCAGCAGGAATCACAGGAATGTGTTCTATTTGTTCAGTCAAGACTGATTGTGTGATTGCAAATCACTTTCAGATGCTTCATTTTGAAGAGCTCTTTGCTGTGGCCCTGAAGCACTCAGGGAAATAGTATTGTGCCCATTTGACAGAAGAGAAAAGTGTGATTGTCAGGGGCTAAGTAACTTTTCAAAGAAAGTTACCAGGAAATGAGAATGAAGCTGAATTTTCTATTCCATCTCCAGTTTTCCTTTGCCTGCCCCTATGACAGCAGATGACTGTAAGAATTAGGATTTGGGAACAGGGACATGGAGCTCATTCTGCAGAGGTGGCAATTAACAGCTGCAGCAGCTCCAGCCCCCCACTTTCCATCCCATACACACGAGTTATTACTATTATTAAGGCTACTCCTGCTATAGCTATGATTGAGTGCCTACAGTATGCCACACACCGTGCTCAGCATCTGTCTGAATTAATTCTCAAAACCTCTGGAGGTAGGCATTGTTATCCTCATTTTATAGATGACGTGTAGGTAGAAAGAAGAGACGTACTCAGAGTTTGAGGGCGACAGTCTGACTAACATCAAAGCCGTGCCTGTCAGACTCTTAGCACCTGAATCAACACATGGCGTTTATTTTCATCATGCTTAATGATCATCACTGTTAGGAGGAGGGCAGAATGGTCTCTGTGGGATTACAGCTGCGTGCATAGTGGAATGAGCTAAAATGGACTTTGGGGTTTGACTTGGGAATGTCTACTCTTGGCTTATCTTATGTCCTTTGGACTGAGACCAGGTGGTAATGACACTCTCAAGGAACAGTCTGCTTTTCTGTCAACTTAATGGAGTCATGTTATACACTGTTTCCCATCCCACCCTCACCCTACCCCCACTGCCCAGGGAAGGACCCGAGAGAGTCTGAATTTCGTTAGGTTCCCAGATGCTTCTGGATTATGAACTACACTTACTGTAGTAAGCATCTCATCCACAAGCCCCCCACCCACCTCAAGTAATCCATTCTGACATTCTAAAAAGGCTTCAATAAAAAACTGACCTGAGATCCTGCTGCTGGTGTGGAACTACCAATAAAGTAGAGTAAGAGAAAATTTATTAAGCGCCTACTGTCTGCAAGGAACTTCTCAGCAACATGGGAACCAGGTAATTATTTTGTCCTTTATTGATGAGAATACCGAGGTATAGAGAGATAAGGTCATTTGAATTCTTGTAGCTAATTGGTGAAACAAGAGTTTGAACTCTAGTCTTTGCCCCTCTGAATTGTATGCTTTTTCTACAGATCCACATTAGGTACATAAAACTACCCAGTGATTAAGAGATAAGACTCTTGATACATTATTGATGAAAACATGAAACTATGTGTCTTACCAATTGTCAAGGCTGTGTTGATGTGAATTGTTATTATCAATAATCAAATAATATGGAATTTAATGAGACTAATAGCATGAAAAATTTTGAGAAGATATAAGCATGTAAATCAGTATTTAAGCAAAGCCTAACATTTGTACCACTGTTATGTAAATACAGAAATAGGAAAACCCAAGAACAATGAATATCCATTGAGAAAAAAGCCCATGGCACTAGAGAAGAATGAAACAAAGAAAAAAACACCCGTGTTACTTGGCTTTGCTTCATCCCCTTTGGGTTCAGAAAATAGAATTGAGACAAGACCAAAGGGGGTGGGTAAAGAGTTTGAACAATGAACACACATTACCAGCATCAGCTGGGTATCTTGTTAGCATTAACCTGATGCATTGCAAGTGAGCTGCAGTTAGAACAGTAATTACAGTAAATAGAATCCATTTGGAATCCTCAAGCAAATATGAGCAGGGAAGAAAGATGAGCTGAAAAAAATCCATTACCCTTTGGAAGTTATGGAAGCTTTGGATGGCAGTGATTTCGACTGTGAATTGCATCTGACTAAGAAGCAGCAATGTGAATGAATCTATCTCCGCTCTCAAGTGTGTTTAGATGGTAAATAAAATGAATTACCTAACCATTGCAGCCAAGTGCAGTTTCCTGAAATATTTGTCTTGGTAATATAGGGAGAAAATTTAGGTAGAATTGGGAAGGTGGCTTGTCTACTCTGCTTCCTGTCGTGGCTGCTAGATTTTTTTTCTGCACAATAAAATATTGCCATTTTGCAAGTCAGAAGGATGGGACAGGGTGATGCAGGAGAAGGTAGGGAAGGATTCTGAAACTCAATGTAGTTGTCACTCTTGAGTGTGGTCATAGTGATTTTATTTTCAATGACTCCCATCGCTGTCCATGAGCTCTGTGCCTGTAAGCGCCAGAGTTCCAACCAGTTCAGCTGGGGCAGCTGCAGGGGCATGAGACTTTCCTGCAGGTCTGGGTGTCTCTCATTCCCTGGCTCTGCCTTCAGCCTTCCCTCTGTGCTTGGCTCCTGGTGGAAGCTTTGGATGTTAGTGATTTTGACTGTGAATTGCATCTAAGGTCAGGCTCTCTTCTCTGGCTTACTGACTGCTACTTCCCCAGCTCAGAGATATTTCTTCCCTAAGTTTGCAGTTCACTGAAGCCTCCTGCTCAGAGCAGCCTCCATAGGCACCATGTAAGTAATATTGAAACGCTCTGGGGTGCATGGTCTGGAAATTGGGAGATGTGGGCTCTATGAGCAAGTTTTCATATATCCATCCATTCATTTTAAAACATATTTATTAAGTGTCTGTTCCAGGCATTGTCCCAGGTCTGGGAGTATTTGAAGAATGTTTTCCCATGTGGAATCTGGGATGCCCCCTTGATAATGGTCTTTAAAATGCAAAGAAAATGCAGACAACGGAAAAAGAGAACTACCAGAAACATCTCTGGGATGCAGCTGGGAAAAGTGCAGGGTGCCCAAGACTTCACCTGTGTTCTTTGTGCCATCGGAGGGGTCCCCCACCCAGGGATCAACCAGGGGCAGCTGCCCCATTCCCCCTATCCCAAAGGACCCCAGATGGTGACCTTGGACATCTTCTTGTTGATTCAATGCCAGGGCAAGAGATAATTAGCAATGATAACAAGCTCATTAGTTTCTTAGAGAGCAAGGAAAAGAATCAAGGTAGAGGTGGGAAAAATAATACTCTGGTCTTGATCCTTTTTCTCTCCCTCTCTCCCCACCTCTTTTTCTCTTTTTCCAACTTAGCTATACTCCCTCTTCTTCAAACCACATAGGCTGATTTTGAACTTGTGATCCTCCTGCCTCAGCCTCCTGAGCCTCTGGCATTACAGGTGTGCTCCACCTCACCTGGCTTGGTGTTGTTTTTATCAAGCATCTAAATTCTAAATCCTCTAACAGCTGCTTCACAATAGGTTAACACATTAAAATGTTCACCAGGAATTATTTGTAGGCCCCATTTCACAGGTGGGAAACTGAGAACCAGGGATTTAAAGCTCAGACCCTGGAGCAAGCAGAAGCTCTAATCTTTCCCATTTGTGAAACCTTTGATTAATCACTTCACCAACTTGTGCCTGAATGTTCTCATTTGTAAAACAGGATGATTTCAAATATCTGCTTCATAAGGAATTACATGGAGAAATTAACTAGCATGCATCTAAAGCACCTAACCCCATGCCAGGCACAGAGCAGGTGCTCAATAAGTGATCTTTCTTACTTTCTCCAGGGACCAGCAGCAGAATGCTCCCTATCCCCATGTCCCCAGGCCATTCATGCTAGGGGTGGGCCTCAGAGAAGCAAGCTTTAGTGATGCTCAGATGAACTGGTAGTGTGAGACCTCAGAAGCCCACTGTGCCTCAGGGGAGAGCCACCAAACCATTGAGACTCAGTCTGGCTGGCTAGGGAGATGAGGCGGGTGGAACCTTATCCTCAAACACTGCACAAACATCCCCCCAAAGGCCCAGTTCAGACAGAGGACAGGAAGGAAAGTATCAAGTTCATGTAAAGCTGCAGTGCTTCAGGAGTGTGGGCCAGGGAAGGGGAGTGTTTCAACAGCACTGGGAATGGCTGAAGGTAATTAGCCCAGTTGGAAGCCAGATGACTCCAGGCTGGCACCCTTGCCCTGGTTCTGAGTCCCAGAGCGAAGCTGCTCAGCCTTGCCTGTACGCTGTAATCACCCAGCTTTAACAAATGCCCATGCCTGGGTTCCATTCCCAGAGACTTTGAGTTAGTTGGTTTGGAGTGCAGCCTGGGAACTAGGAATTTTAAAACTCCCCAAGTGACTCTTGTGTGCAGTGAGGGCTGAGAACCCCTGGCCTAGAGAGCTGGCTGGGAGCCCCTTGGACTTTCAGCTCACAGTCCTACAAGAGACAGAGTCCAGGCAGCTCCCCGTGTCCATGTGCCCCAGTGTTTGCCCAGCTGCCCACTCTCCTCACTTTTCCCTTCTCCCTCTGTGCTTTCTCTTGCCCACCCCAATCCAGCTCCTCTATCTTATTCTGTCCCTTGGCCTTTGCCACAAGGTCCATGGTCTCACACTCCCAGAGCCTCCCCTGGCCCCTGAAGCTTTCTCACCTCTCCACTTTTGCTCAGTCCATGTGCACTGCCCCAAAGCCCACCTCTCACCACGGTCCATCAAGTCACACCTCCTTTGACCATCACAGGCTGGCTTCTTTGGGAAACTCTTCATCCCAGCCCACATCTGCATTCTGGGAGCACCCAGCTTGGATAGCCCCCATGGTATTTAGGAGAGGCAGCCTGGTACTTTATAATGCAGTGCTGTGCAGCCTGTGGGGCCTCAGTTTCCTCCCCCAAAGTTGTAAAACCACCAGTCCAGTGTGCTGTGCACCTTTGCAGTGAGGTCTAGAGAGGACAAGGACAGTCTCCGCAGGAACCCAGTGCTTTGTGTGCATTCACATCCCTACCAGGACTTCTTCTGACAATGGGATTACTGTATCCATTTTACAGATGAAGAAATTGAAGTTTTAGGAAATATATTTGTGGAAGCTCACCCACAGGCATCTGGACTCTTAAGTCCTGGATTTCTTTCACTTTATCATATTACACGAGGAAGGCTCAGAAAGTATAGAATAAAGTGCTTCCTGATGTTGTTACAAATAATCTAGTTTGGTAGAAGTTCTAGATTCTAAGGGCAAACATTCCATTTTTTAATATCTGTCATACAATAGGGTCGAACAAAAATACCTCCTGGCTAGGATCAGGAAGGTCCCAGTTCAGATGTATACCATGTAGTTGCTGGAGCTGTTAAACCAGGTCCCAGCTGGGCACTGGGGACTCAGCAATCTGCGCCATTGATTGCAGAGGCAATCAACAATCTGCATCATGACCCTGCATTCTGGTGGAAGAGACCAACACTTACATATGCATTACCTCATAGTGTGTCCTGGGCCTGAGTTCTAGCTCTATCAGGTAGTGTCTTTGCAATTTTCTTTTGGCAAATGGCCTAACCTCTCTGGACTTTAGGGTTTTTTTCACCTGTAAGGTGAGGGTGATGGTAACTGTGCAGCAGCCTGTGGTGAGATTGAGGCATGATACATGTCTGGTGCTTGGGTTAGGCCTGGCACTTGAAAGGTGCTCACAAATTCTAGTCATGAGGAGCTAGAGTGTGGACATGTAGTTCCAGAGCCCAGGGGAGGGAGAAGGACTCCTGTGCATGTGAATGAGTTTTCTATTGCTGTTATGCCACATGACCAGAGATGCCTTAAAACAATACAAATGTGTTATCTTGTAGTTTCAGAGTGAGAAGTCCATAATCAGCCTCCCTGGGGGTAAAAGGTACTTCCAGGGTTTGTTCCTTCCAGAGGCACAGAAGAGGGAACACATACCCTCCCCTGATGGCTCCCCAGCACTGCCTGCAGTCCTTGGTCTGTGGTCCCACCTCAGTCTCTTCCAACCTTTTGTTTTACATCTCCTGCTGCTAACTCTGAGCCTCCTGCCTGTCTTGCCAGGACCCTTGTGATTATAGTGGGCTCACCTAGGTAATCTCCCCATGTCAATATCTTAACCACAGATTACCTTAATCATATTTGTGGACACCTTTTTATCAAGTAAGGTAACATGGGAAAGGTTCTGGGGATGATGTCGTGGGCCCTTGGGGCAGACCATTACAGAGGCCAAGGACAAGTTCCTTAGGAAGCACATTTTTAGCCAGTTCTGGAAAAGGGAGGGGTTTGCCTGATTGACATGCTGGAAAGGACATTCCAGAAGAAGTTAAGGCATCAGGCATGGAAGGAAAGCCTGCCCTGGGTGGGGTAAGATGAGGAGTTGGTGGCCATGATAGTGTGGGTGTGAGGGGTGGAATGATGGGTGGGAAGGCCTTTTATGTGGTGACACTAGAAGCCAATGTGTGTGGTAGAGCAGCAGCTGCGGGAATCCTCTCTGCAATGTGACGTCTTGTCCAGGGAATCCTGACATTCCTCCCTGGCCCATTCTAGCCAGCCACAAGGGTATCATGTTCCAGCCGACTATTGTGTGTGTCTGGCCATGAGGAGCTGATAGTCCCTAGGGCTGTCACAGTTGTCTCCATTTTATCACCTTCCCCATCAGCCCCCCAAATTATAACAGAAGAATCCCCCCACACTCCCTCAACCCCACCTCCCTGGGCTCCAGAGCCCAGAGCAGAGGCTCAACCCCAGTGTTGGAGGACAAGGCCCAACACCCATTTATTGGAAGTCATTTTCCTCCTCAATATCTTCGGGAGAGGTAGACCAGCCTAGCGACATCCCTGCAGAAATAATTTTTCAATTTCTTATAATAGGACATAAAAGTCGGCCCAGGGAAATTGATTCCATTCGGAGCTCCCTTTGTAGGACACTTTATCTTCCATTGCGGCCTCTGTATTTCAGCAATTTCTAAAGCCCGAGGAAGTCACGTTTCATATTTTTTTCACCACCCAGCAGAAGGCTTTGCAGCTCAGCTGAATGTCTCTGCTGACCTGTCACTTCCCCATGCTGCTGCCTGTGGCCACTCCTCAGGCCTGGAGGGCCCACCCCACACCAGCCATGAGCAACTGGTCAGCAACCCAACAGTGTCCCCTCTGTGTCCCCAGCAGGGGGCTGTTTCTTCTCTCTGTTTGCCCTTTTTCCTCATCCCTCTCCCTCTCTCTTTCTTTTTTCCTCTTTCTCTTTGATATTGGTCTCCTCCCATTTTTCATCTTTTGCTCTTTCATTTCTCTTTCCTCTCCCCCTGTGACTCTTTCCTTGGGATTATAGTTTAACTGTAACAACCATGTGACCAAGCAGGTTCCTTAGTCTTCTTGAACCTCAGTTTCTTGGTCTGTAAAATGAGCATAATAATGCACACCGTGCTGGGTTGTGAGAATCGCACAGTTGGACAGATGCGCACAAGGCTCCAGGAGGGAGGGATGCACACCGGGGCAGGGAGCCAGTGCTAGGCCTGCAGCTCTGCACAGGAGCTTTTGAACTTGGCCCTGACTCATTATTATGGTTTAGGTATGAGGTATTCCCTAAAGCTTGTGTATGAGACAGTGCAAGAAAGTTTAGAGGTGAAATGATTGGATTATGAGAGCCTTAACTTAATCAGTACATTCATCCCCCAATAAGGCAGTACCTGTAAGCAAATAGGGTGGCTGCAGGAGGTGGGATTGGAACATGCTTTGAGGTATATATTTTGTTCCTGGGGAGCAAAGCGCTCTCTCTCTCTCTCTCTCTCTCTCTCTCTCTCTCTCTCTCTCTCTCTCTCCTTACTGGTGGCATGTCTTGAGTGGCTTTCCTTCACCATATCCTTCCACCATGATGTCCTGCCCTGAGTAGTGAAGCTGGACATCTATATACTGAGACATCCAGACTCTGAAAGCATGAACCCCAAATAAACTTTTCCTCTGCTAAAATTGTTATCGTTGGATCTTTTGCTCACGGCAATGACAAAGCTGACAAAGACACTCATAAAAGTTGAAGGATGCTGTGTTTCTTCCAAACTGTACAATGTGACAATTTTCAGAAGCACAGTACTCTTCAGTTTACCAGGATTTTTCTGACCCATTACCAAGCTTGATCTCTATACTAAGGCCTTGATGGAGATAAAGCAGGTGCACTGTAGATGAGGAAACCAAGGCTCAGAGAGTGTGTATATATGGGCACCTGTGTCATGTGGCCCCGGAGCCTGGTGTTAGCTCCTCATTGGATCATGGAATTCAATGTCAGAAGGTAGCGCCTTCCACCTCTCTTCTCTGTGACTGCTGCTCTCTTGACCTGGGCCTGGGGTTGGGGAAAAACAGATCATGCTGGATCTTCCCAGAACTAAGAGTCCTAGCTATGGGACTGTGCTGCATGTGTGATTTCAGAGGGGGTTTCCAGTCCAGCTCATGTCCTGCTTTAAGTTTCAGTCTCGCAGATGGTGGCCCCAAAGTGAATGAGTCCATCTCCAGGGTGGCCCCAACTTCCACTCTGGCCCCTCTCCAACAGCTTATTTGGATGTGCAGATGCTTTCAGGCAGATGCTGCTCTCAGCTGGATGGTATTATCCTCTGGAGTTGAGGAAGCTGAAGCTCAGTGAACGTTACTTGCCTATGATTCCGCTGGGATTTAAATCCAGGTCTGACCAAAGTCTTTAGGACTTTTTTGGCCTCAGGGATGTCGAAGGACTAACTCAATGTCATCTAGAATGTTTAGAATCCACATCTGCCTGTGCCACATTCCAGAGTACTTTTCACTGCATGCTCTGTGTAAGAGCGTTTAGACTGCTCTATGAGACTGAGAGGCCAAGAGCCAGGGCTCTGGAGAAATAAATAAGTGGGTTTCAAGCCAATTTCCACCCACAGGACTACGCCATGATGAAAGAGAGGACCACAGCTCCCTTGGGTAGTTTGGGCCAGGGCAGAGATCACTTGCTAGAGATGCTGTGGAGGGAATTTTGACTTCTGCTATCTGGGTGGTAGTCAGGAGCCATCCTGTTCCAAGGATTAGATGGTCCTCTTAGTTCCCAGGCCTGACCGGGAGCTGAACCCAAGTTGACCGCAGCTGTCGTTCACAAACAATTCCCAAGGGAGAAGGAAATATTTAAAAAAAAAAAAATTCCCCGGAAGAATCTGGAATCTTAAACGAAGTGGCAATTCTTGCCATCTGTGGGTAAGGATATGCAAACCTCCCTAGTTCTTATTATGGTCGAAAAGCCCTGAGTCTGATTAATGGCTTCAGCCATTTGTTCCACAAGCATCTTGGGCATCTCTTCTGGGGCCAGCCCTGTTTGGCTGTGGGGATGCAGTAGTGTGCACAATGACTTTGTCCCTCTCCTTTCAGTGTCATGTTCTGTGGAGGAGACAGTGAAGAAACAGATCCTTACAAATCCATTTTCCTAGCACTGTCTCTTCTTTCTGCTGAGACTTGGTGGATAGTTAACACAATTTCTTATAGCCTGAAAAATAACGAAGGCCCATGGAGAGAGAAGAGCTCTCTGGACTTGAGCTGGGAAAGATCCTGATGTCATCATGAGAGCCTGATTGGTCTCAGAACCTCTGTGTTTCTCAGGCTGTTCATCTACCAAGTGCAGAGAACAGTACTTACTTTGCCCCTGTCCTGGGTGAGGTCATGGATAGCATGCAACAGAGACCCCCCTGGAGGTGACCCAGGGGAAAGATGTCCTGTGATATGGTACCAGGGATCTTTCAGGGAGTCCAAAGACAAGAACCCAATGCAACAAGCCTCATAGCAAGTCAACATGGAAAGCTAGCTGCCAGACACTGAGGCATCTTGTGTCTCTGTATCTTTCTTCATGTCTATTCTGTTCTCCTCTTTGCTTCCCCAGCTCTTGCTTTCTTGTAGATTATAATCCCAGAAAGTCTTGACCTGCCAGGGCCCATCCTGGTCACCCTGGACTTCTCAATAGCCCCTCAATTTTTACTTTTTTTTTTTTTGATTTCTCCCTTCTACTATCTACTGCAGTCTCTGCTCCCCAATTCCAACTCCAATTGATGGAAGGAGGAACGTAACCAAGACAAACCCTGAGCTATTGGATAGTCAAGGGTTGTACCCTCCTGGAAAAGTTTATTTGGGAGCTCACAGTTTCAGAGGTCTCAATCCATAGACAGCAGATTCCATTCCTCAGGGCTCAAGGTGAGGCCGAACATCATGGCAGAAGAGTGTGGCAGTGGGACACAGTTCACATGATGATCAGAGAGCAGAAAGAAAGACACTCCACTCTCCAGATGCAAAATATGTCCTCCATAGCCATGCCTCTAATGAACCTCTTCCTCCAGCCAAACCCCACCCACCTCTAGTCACCATTCAGTTAATCCCATCAGGGATTAATTCGTTGATTAGGTTAAGGCTCTAGCCCAATCATATCTCCTCCAAATCTTGCATTATCTCACACATGAGGTTTTGGGGGACATCTCATATCCAAACCATAACAAGTACCCACCCTGTTCCAATCAAATGTGGTCACAGTGGGATATTATCACATGACACAAAGCAAGGTTGGCTCCAGATGGGAAAGTTTCTCTTAGAAAGTGATGCTGCTTCAGTCACCATAAAACATCTGGTACACACCTACTCTGCCTCCTGAGTTGCCCCCACCAGTTGAATGAGGTTTATAAAGCACCTATGAGACTGATTTCCTGTGCACAACAAGGATTTATTGAGTAACTACTATTTCCAGAAGACCTGAGTAAATTTTAAGGTGCTATGCTGATGTGAGGTGTGAGAATTACTGACAAGTACTAACAAAATGTCAATGTGGCAAAGGCTGGCTTGGCTGGCTTTGGGCCAGGAACAATTAGCTTGGTAACCTCCTTGTTCTCATGGCTGTTTGTTTCCCTGGAGCCTGGGGAGACTGTGTCTTGAATGTGGATTTCTCAGAGTGGCTCCATGCTGTGTCCCTGAGTAGGTCTAGGTCTCAGCCTTGGAAATTACAATTTGTCTCATCCTGCTGGGCACAACTGAGTAGGCACTGCTGTGCACACTGGCCAGTCCCAGCAACTGGGGGCATCCTGGGCAGCTGGCCAGCAAGAGTGACAGGCAGCTTACCTCTTTCTCTCAATGGTTCTAGAGAGCACAGAAGGATGGAGAGGGTCTCAAATATGTTGCATCTCCACTGGGCCTGGATCTTCCCATACCTTGACTCTTTTCATCTTCTAATTTTTATCAAGGGAGCATTATAATCCCCATTTTAAAGATGGCAATGATGAAGTTAAATTAAGTAATCTGCTCAAAGTAGTAGAAAATAAGTGGGAACTCTCTAGGCTCCTCAGTGTACTGTGGAGCTTGTAAGCATACAACCAGCCAATTCTTTCTGGGCACAAGAGCTCACTCCTCTCTGGACATGAGATTTCATCAGACTGTCTCCTGAGTTCCTCCTTTGCCAACATGCACAAAGACCCTCAGTGGAAGTCTCAGGGTGCAGACCTCATGAGTTAAGTGAGCCCATCTGGCACAGTGCTCACTGAGACACGCCCATGTTTTGAATGTACACTGATAAGCATTTGCAGTCTTCAATCCTGATTTCAAACTTTGCCTTTCTGCCTAAACTGGATAAGAAATTGAGGCAAATGTGCTGATGACCGGCTCAGGCAGGGTGAGAAGATGCAGCCATTTCTTGGTTTGTGTCTTCCTCGCAATGCTAATCAACCTGCCTTGTAGCAAACTAGCGGTTTCCTAGCAACGCCAAGTGATGTAGCAGGATGGCATCTATTTTGAATCTTCCTGAAGTGACCCATTGACTCTCTTTGAGCTTGGCAGCTATTGCCTTAGATAAGTGGCCTTGCTGGCAGGGTTCTGCGGCAGGGCCGGCCTCGACCACATCCCCATCCTGACTCTGGCCTTGTTCATTTTCTTGTTCATCTGAGCACTCATTACACCCCATCGCACAAGGATGGCAGACCACGGGTGCAGGACCTGTGCCACGTCATGGGGCTTCTAGAAGGAATTAGGCTGGTTTCTGTCCTTGGGGAGCTGAGAGTCTAGGAGCAAAGACCGGTTTATAATGAATCCTGTGATAAATGCTATCAATAAGGCAAGAACACAATCAAAGCGGGAGCTTACGGGAATATTTTTTCAGAGGAGTTGTAAGCAACAGGCTTTGAAATAACAAGAAGAATTTTGTAGGTAGAGAAAGAAGAACAATGCATATGTCAGAGGGGGAGGGTACAGCATAAGGCGACCCCTCAAGGCATAAAAGCAACGTAGTAGAAGTTGGTGACATTGCAGACTAATCTGAAAATCTTTCCCTTGGGATGTTAATGTGTTAGTCAGGCAAGGGATTCTGTCTCAAAATAGGAAATTCATGCTTAGAGTGAAACAGATCTCTTTATGACAGGATTTCTCTATCATACGCAACATGTTTATATTTCATTGCAATTATTCCAGATCCTAAAATTATTTGCAGCATTTCCTAGACTCATTGACTCCTCAGAGCATTCCAACCATCTTTTAGGCATTGGATTTCTTGCACCCTACCTGAGAACATGCTGAGCTACCGAGTAGCTTACAGTGTGGAGTTGCTTCCCAGGGATGCTTTCAGATAGGGGCTGACCCCCAGGGAGCCTCTGTCAGGGTAGAATAAGGTTGGAATTTTCCCCCTGAAGGTAATGAGCACCAAGGGAGGTTTTAAGCAGGGCCCTGGGATTGCAGAGCAGGCAGGCCAGAGAGGGGAGCCTGGGGACTGGGATTCCAGGATGGGCGCAATGATGAGGGTTACTCTTTGATGTCTCTTGCTGTGTGTAGATGTCTCCTGACACCTGAGATAGGTCAGGGGACTCAGCCACGACCCAGGACAATCACACTTAAAGTCATTGTTGAGGATCTCCAAACGGGCCCACCGGCCCACAGCAGTCGCCTGCCAGCTTGTATGTGTCACTATAAGGTATTCTGGTGTTCTGCAGCAATTGTTTGCTTGCAAGGCGGCTGGGATCTGCTCTCTGACTCTCAGGCTTGTTTTTGTTAGGGCTGTCATTCTGTTTACTTTCTGCCACAAGCCCAGTTAGGTAGTCAATGGTGTTTGCTGTGAGTGGTGTTGATGGGCTCGGGAACTACAGATGACTTAGATGGATCATTCTTTGCGCTAAGAAAGGCGGAAAGTGTCGCCAGGTTATTGGATCAAAGACAGTAGTCTAAAGCAATAGTCCTGTTTAAAGGAGAGGAAATTTAACAAGTATGAATGTGAAACCCTTTGGGAATAAAAGAAAGCTCTGGAGCCAGACAGCCATGAGCTCATAGGGTCCCAGCTCTACAACTTGCAGGCTGGATGATCACGGACAAATCTCTTAACTTCTCTGGGCCTTGATTTTCTTGCTGGGAAATACAAATAATAATGAAAATTTTAAAATGTGGAGCACATAAAATTTGGCTCTGTAGATTTTAGGGTGAGTTTCATTTTTCTTGGGTCTTCACACCCAATATCCAGTAACAGACATAGTTTAGTAGCAGCAGCTGTGAAAACAATTTTCACAGCTTCGGTTGAAAAGTTGCTGGTGGGAAGACTGCCAGAAAAGCTGATATGAGCATAGGCTCCATCAATAAAAGGAGAGATTGCTAGGTCAGGGAGGAGTCAGTCCCAGCTACATGCCTGTCCGGCCTCTGTTCAAAGAGGGCCCTCCATTCTGGGTCATAGGGATGTTGACACATGTTCATTCCTATCATTCAGAGAAGAATGGTCTGGAAACTGAACCCCTAAAGATCAGATAAAGGCACCCTGGAATTTGTACATGGAAAAGAGAATGGGAAATGCCATGGTAGAGAGGAAAGTTTCACTGTTCAGATCATTGGCTAGCACATAGTAGATTCTCAATAAATATTTATGGAGGTGGATAAGAGAGCAGGCAATGAAATCAGGCAGATTCCCCTGCCCCTTCTTCAAATCCCCTTTCCCTCAGATATCAATTTGATTTAGGGGATAGTCTCCCTGAGTGTCAGCTGCAGATGGGAAGCCTAATGTGCTGTGCTTTTCTAAGGATTCATTGAATAAAGATGCTGAGTACTGAACAAAGAACTTCCTGCCAGGCTCTTGGTGAAGTTCCGCTTCGTTCCCCTGCCATGCTCACTGTTGGCTGGCAAATCCTGTTTTGTGGAAGGGGAATTGGGCAGACCTCCAGAGTTCCAGAGTTCAGGAACAGGTAGACGTTTAGGTGACTTTTTCAAGACTCGAACCATTTAAAAATGATGCAGTCAGCTTCCTGGCCCCAGAGAAGTTGTGCAAGCAGAGGTTGTGGAACGTTTAGCCAGGGCAGCACACAGAAGGGTAGACCAGACCTTCAAAGTCAATAATGTCTAAGAATTTCTCGTGGATAGCAATCTACCAAAGCTCGTCCACTTATCCATCTTTAAAATGAAGGAACAATGGTATTGTTCCAAGCAAAATGAAGCAATCAGTGTGAAGAGTGCTTATGTACTATAAAGCACCATGGTGTAATTAGCCCCAAGATGGATTGTGGAGGGACAACATAAGTGCATAATGTTGACCTTTTTCCTATTCTAGAAGAGGTTCCCATGAAAAGTTAAGGTTGTTCAAAGTACTTTGCAGGAAGCATGAAAGTTTTAATGACTGGGCCCCCATTTTCCCTGGCCACATGGAGCTGGGATGTGGCCTCCCGCCGGGGTCTCCCTACTCTCACCCACTTTCAGTTGTTTCTTAGAACCTGAGGCCAGATTTGCTTTCTGGCCTCTGAAGTCATTGGGTTCATGACCTCAGCCCTTTATGCTAACTTTTAGGATTCAAGCTTCTGGTCCAGTCCATCATCTGCAAACCGCCCACTGGCCATTGCAAAGCTGGAAAGGCAGCCAGCGTGAGCGCTGAGGGCATGGCTTCTGGTGCAGGGCCACTGCATGTCCCAGTTCTGCTACTATCTGGCCAGTCTCTGTGGTCTCAGTCTCCTTCCCAATAAAATGGGTATAATACCACTGCTTTACAGATAATGTGAGGATCAAGATGGTACCCGGCACCATAATAACCTATCATTATTAAAGCAAAGTGTCCTCTTGTCCCATGGGGTAGTGTCTCCTCGGGCTGATTGGATATGTGCTGTAGTGCACCTGAGCACCAAAACCTGATAGGTTTTGACAACCGTGACTTCGGAACAAGTGTCCTTTCTGCATGAGCAGTGAAGGCTGCTAGAATTGGAGACCGTTAGGTGGCAGGCAGGAATTCTGTCTGGAGCCCCCATGGGAAGAGGAGAGGGCTGGCAGGCTAAGCGCTGAGCCCCCACGAGGCTCCCCTGCCCTGTGGTTGCAGGAAGCGCAGTGATTTACCAGGGCCATTAAGCTCCGTTTGGCATCCACAATTTATAGCCTTCCCAGGGTGAGAGGGAACTAATGTGTCACTTACATTTGTATAACATTTAGACGTGAGTTGATGGGATTTTTTCCCTCCTGCTCTTTTTTCTCCCTCCTGCTCAATCTCCTCACCCTGCTGCAGTAGATGTTGGGGAGCAAAGAAGCGTCTCCCCATGGAATAGGAGGAACACTGGTGTTGGTCCCCTAGCTGTCCTCCTGTTCCACCCTGTGAGCCCCTTCTGTGCCCCCTAAGGCCCTCTGAGGTGAGGATTCTGCACCCCCCATCCTCTAGAGGAAAAAGCAGAGGCGCTTACATGAGCCACGAGCTGGAGGTCATGCATCTGCTGAGCAGAGCTTTAGCTCTCAGGACTGGGTTCCTACGACTCTATCAGCCTGGGAAAAAATGTTGGCCATGCAAAGGGGTCACAAACAAATCCACTTATCAGTCAGGGATGGGGCAGCCCTTCTCCACCAGGCTATTGTGCTGAGTGCAGCTATGACCTTGTCCCTACACTCTCTCCACCTCCAAATCATGCAAACAGTGCAAGCAAATGCTCTTCTGATCCCAAGTGATCTCTCGTTCCCTCCTTTCTGGCCAGGAAGGAGAAATATATGGTTCCCAACTCTTGCTAGGTTTTATTCATTAATGCTATTTGCCATCAGAGCTTGGCAGGGGTGGCTGATATGTCCTTGAGACCCATGATGAGGCATCTGCTGCCCCTGGTGGGAAAGCATAAAAGGGCCAGCCCTTCGCTGGGATGGCCCCAGCAGCTGAGAATGTCAGTCTCTCTGTTTAGGGCTGTCTGAATCTCAGGCCCGCCATGTTAGCTGAGTAGGGGTGGACACATCATATTACATCATATCCTGTCACATCCTATCACATGACTTGGCTCTGAGCTTCATTTCCTCATATGCCAAATGGGATAGTAAAACTTCAGAGAGTTACATGGGGAGTGGGGATCATGAAGCAGTGCTTGTGGACCCTTTGGTCTTGATCCTGGAAGTTACTCTATTTTTTTTTTTTCTGGTACTAGGGATTGAACTCAGGGGCACTCAACCACTGAACCACATCCCTGCCCTATTTTGTATTTTATTTAGAGACAGGATCTCTCTGAGTTGCTTGGCACCTTGCCATTGCTGAAGCTAGCTTTGAACTCCTGATCCTCCTGCCTCAGCCTCCTGAGCTGCTGGGATTACAGGCATGTGCCACCATGCACAGCTTGGAAGTTGCTCTATTATTTCCCATTTGATCCTCACAGTTATTCTATCAGGGACTTCAGACCACCATGCTATTTTACAGATGAGGCAACTGAGGCCACTCATTTGTTCTTGCATTTATCCTTTACTAAGACCTCTCTGAACTGAGTGCTGAAGAGGCAGGGAGGACTAAGGCCCAGGGTCAGCTCTAAGGGAGCCTTGAACCTGGGGCATGTGTGCTTTCCTCAGAGCCTCCTGCCTTTCAGGAATCCAGAAGCCAATGAATAGACAGAGGCCAGTGATTCGGGAAGTAGCTCTTCCATTCTTCCCATCTCTCAAGCCTCAATCTTAGAGGCTTGAGATTTCCCCATTTTACTCATCCCCATGGCCAGTCCACTAGCAAGTCCTTTCAAGTGTGTCCTGAACCTAGTGGTGAACTTGAGTTGGCTCACACCAACTTATAGGAGTCGGCTGTGACCACTTTTCTCATATTCTGCTTTCAATCATGTTGATAACTTGAAACTGGCCATAGTAGGAATGTTTACACCACAGAAATTGGCAAACCAGTCCCCCCGCCCCCCGCCACCAGTCAGTTACACATTTACCACCACACTCTGGAATCTCCTTACTTCTACCACGTTAGCCCCGCCACTTTTACTTCCCATGCAGCAGGTTCTGCTCAGCACCCTGGCTTGCCCTTCTACTATCTAGTCCCTACAAGGCAGCTGGAGAGATCTTTTAAAAAATATAAATATGTTTTCCTGTCACTCCCCCTTTTATAGCCTTCCCTGGTTTTGCAGCACACTCAACATAAAAATCAATCTCCTTGCTGAGGCCCGCACAGCCTCCTCTACTGCCCCTGCCAGCCTCTGATCTCATCCCTCTGCCCTGCTCTCCTGGCCTTTGATGCTGGCCTTTTTACCGTTATTTAAAAATTCTTGCCTCAAGTTCTGCACTTTTGCTGGGTGTGCTCTGCCCACAGGTCTTCACATGGCTGGCTTCTTCTAGTTATCTAAGTCTCTTCATTTGAGTGACACCTCCTCATAGAAGTCTTCCTCGACTACCACCCCCACCACCGACAAGTCCTCCTGTCTGCCTACCCCTCCACTGCCTAAAATCACTCTCTAAAATAGCACCTCCTGACTTTACTACTTCATTTGCCATCTCTCCGTGGAAACAGGAGTTCTATATTACCAGCAATGGAGATTGGAATGATATATACTTAACAAATATTTGAGGAACAAATGAATGTCTCCTTTCTGCAAAAATCAGTTCTGCCAGAGGTCTCTCTCCCATTGCTGCTGGCTGGGAACACGGCCTCAGTTTCTCTGAATTTTTTAGAGAATCCTGCTGGACCCTGAGGACACCTTCCTACTCCTCCTTCTATGCCTACTTCTCCGAATACCAAATTTGGAGAAGGTAGAAATGAAATCTAAACACTGCCAGGGGAAAAGAGAGATCTGTCAAGACAAAAGCAAAAGCACTCCTCTAGTGAAGGCTACCACTTTCCCATGGACTTTTGAGAAGCTCAGTGGCTCCTGAATGGTGTCCAAGAGGCCAGAACCTAGTCAGGTTAATTTCCATTGGGTCAGTTAGGATGATTTGCTGCCTGACTAGAAGGGCAAATTTGTGGGAACAATGACTTTTCCTATGGAAAACTTATATTTCAAAAGAGCCTCTGGAGTCAACTTATATCAGCTCTGGAAGACAGGGCAAGTCTCTGACCCCGATAGGTACCTCCATTTCTTATTCCATGAAATGGAACTCGCATTGCCCACTTTGCAATGTTGTTTCAATGATCAAATTTGATAACATCCATTAAAGTGCTTAGCATAGGGCTTAGCATACAGTAAGTGCTCAATAAATGTTATTTGCTGCCCTCACTTCTCTAGGTGTATGAGTGGGCATGTTACTGAATTTGTTGCATTGCAATTTACAACAAACTTTTCCCCACACTCTCTGCGTCACCCCATCTCTACCTCATGCCTCTAATCAGGCATTCTGATCTGCATGCTGTAAGTGGAGCAAGGTTAGTCAGTCTTGGAAAGTTTGCTGTCACAGGAATAAGAAGCCCTTACTTAGTGTGAGGATGAGGGACTTCCTGGAGTTAGCTGGTCGATGACTCCTGGGACACAGACTCTGTCTTTACATCTGCTGTGATTTTCTGAGGCCTCTCGCTGGGTTACAAAGACAAAATGTCCTCTCCCTAGCCTGAAAAAGAAAAATAAGGGTGTTAGAGACCAGCATGCATGGACTAGAATTCAGGACCCATCACTCTCTCCTCTGTTACTGGTAAGTCACTTGACCCTTTTGCACCACTGAGTCCTCATGGGTTGGATGTGAGTGCTCACGCCCAGTTTGCATAGGTGTGGAGAGAGATTTCACATGCAAAGCACTGAGTGCAACTCTTCTCAATGGTCTACGCCTATA
The DNA here is from genome assembly GCF_052094955.1 of Ictidomys tridecemlineatus. Classification (NCBI taxonomy): domain Eukaryota; kingdom Metazoa; phylum Chordata; class Mammalia; order Rodentia; family Sciuridae; genus Ictidomys; species Ictidomys tridecemlineatus. The sequence goes on along the minus strand of NC_135480.1, from coordinate 67,005,709 downwards.
ATCCCAGCAACTTGAGAGGATGAGGCAGGAGTATCACACATTTGAGGCCAGCCTTGGCAATTTAACAAGGCCCTAAACAACTTAGCAAGACCTTGTTTCAAAATAAAAAATATAAAGATCTGGGGATGTAGCTCAGACATAAAGCACCCCTGGATTCAATCCCTAGTACCAAAAAAAAAAAAAAAAAAAGAAAGAAAGAAAGAAAGTGATTGCAAATGAGTGCCCATTCTCCTTCCCCAGGGTCCAGATTGCAAAGAAGTTCTGACTGTATGTTGATATGGTCTAAAAGGGAAGTGTTTTGATTTCCACCAAAAAAAAAAAAAAAAAAAGAAAGAAAAGACGTCTTACTGAGGAATCTTTTCAAATAATCTCATAGTGTTTACAGACCCCTGGGTCCCCTAGGGTGGCAGAGGGGACAGATCAGCTGTGGGACTGCTCTTAAGTGCACTGAAGCATTCACTCTCTAAATTGTGCCCTGGAAACATTTCCTTTCACAGTTTGTGGGCAGAGTCTGTGGGCAGAACCTTTAGTTTTCAGGCACATTCCTGTTTTAGTGGCATTTAAAAGACAGTGGTGGAATTGCCTTTTTGAAGTTACACACAGCACTTTGTGCTTCCAGGATTCAGATGGACTCAGATCCTCTCCCCCAGGTTGTCTTGCCACTACCATCTTCCATTGGTCCCTTAAGTAGGTCTGATTTTGTGCAAAGGCCACAGGGCTCATAAGTAAGAAAGAAAATCCCATTTCCAAGCCTGGCTTTGGCCTTACTACACATGAATGACTTTTGGCTAGATACACAAAAGACTCACTTTTCTTAGTTATAAAATGGGAGTGAGTACATTCCTGGTGGGACTGCAAACTGGTGCGACCAATTTGGAAAGCAGTATGGAGATTCCTGGGAAAGCTGGGAATGGAACCACCATTTGACCCAGCTATTGCCCTTCTCGGACTATTCCCTGAAGACCTTAAAAGAGAGTACTACAGGGATACTGCCACATCGATGTTCATAGCAGCACAATTCACAATTGCTAGACTGTGGAACCAACACAGATGCCCTTCAATAGATGAATGGATAAAAAAAAAATGTGGCATTTATATACCATGGAGTATTATGCAGTACTAAAAAATGACAAAATCATGGAATTTGCAGGGAAATGGTTGGCACTAGAGCAGATTATGCTTAGTGAAGCTAGCCAATCCCTAAAAAACAAATACCAAATGTCTTCTTTGATATAATGAGAGCAACTATGAACAGAGCAAGGAGGAAGAGCAGGAAGAAAAGACTAACATTTAACAGAGTCATGAGATGGGAGGGAAAGGGAGAGAAAAGGGAAATTGCATGGAAATGGAGGGAGACCCTCATTGTTATACAAAATTACATATAAAAGGTTGTGAGGGGAATGGGAAAATAAACAAGGAGAGAAATGAATTACAGTAGATGGGGTAGAGAGAGAAGATGGGAAGGGAGGGGAGGGAGGATAGTAGAGGATAGGAAAGGTAGCAGAATACAACAGTTACTAATAGGGAATTATGTAAAAATGTGGATGTGTAACCGATGTGATTCTGCAATCTGTATTTGGGGTAAAAATGGGAGTTCATAACCTACTTGAATCTAATGTATGAAATATGATATGTCAAGAGCTTTGTAATGTTTTGAACAACCAATAAAAAAAGATCAAAAAAATAATAAAAAAATAAAATGGGAGTGATAGTGAAACTCAACTTGGGTTGCATAGACTTACCATGAACTTTAAATTGAGATTCACTTAAACTCAATGAGCTTTTAAATATGGATGAGTTTTATGGAGAATTTCGTGGTGGTAGTGATGGTGTATGAATTGATAAATTGTAAAATGGTCCTTTCCCATGTACTTTTGCTATTGGCCCTAAACTTTCATTTACTGCAAAGGAGTGAAATGAAAGGTAATTGACTTGTAGACCTTCTTCATTGATTCAAATGAAGCTTCACTACCATCGGGCAATGAAACCTTTGGCCTCTGTCTCAATCATAGTATTTTATTTCTATAGAAATACAGTATCCATTAAAATTATCCATTTCTGTGGCACTTAAAATTGTCAACATAGTCTTTCTGCTTCACCTTCTGGCTGACTTATGTAACCTCAGTGTGCTAAGCCTGGGGGGAAATGGGTGAGCATTTGCAAAGATTAATGTTTTGTTTTAAGTATCAGGACCTGAGTATAATTCAGTTCAGAGCAACTCACTTCTATTGAATATGTGTTGCAGTTATAACATTCAAAGGGGAACAAAAACCAGGTTAAGATGAGGCCTCTACCCTTGGCAACATATGGTCCAGTTGTTTTTAAAAACTAATTTGTTTGTGTGTTTCCTAATTTGTTTAACGTGAGTAGATACCCAAACCTGCTAGGTGCCTGGCATGAGGGCATGGAGACAGAGATGAGCAGACCAGATTCCCTCCCTCTGCCTGGGAGGGAATTCATGTGAACTGAAGCAGCCCTGGGGCCTGGGGGCAGACACAGTTGATCTGGAGCTGTGTGTGGAGGACCAGCTCCGTGGCTCCCAGTTACAATGGTGGGATTCTGCCGAGAGTGGGGTTGTTTGTAAATTCCATCCTGGTTTGTGGCTGCTATTGGAGCATCCAGCCTGAATCTGGTAGTGAGCAGGACAGGAAAAGTGATGAGAGACATAGGAGAAAGTGACAGCTTTGTCATATAGGACAATAAGTGCCATGGAAGACAAATGAGCCAAGAGCCACGAGACTTCAGGCGAGGAGGAGGTTCCTTAGGACTGGGGAGTGCAGGTAGGCAGGGCAGGAAAGGAAGCCCCTGGGGAGAACCTTGAGGTCTGGGTAGATCCTCCAGGACAAAGAACCAGACAAGGAAGTCGCTGGGACAGCAGTGACCCTATGCAAGGACATAATGTGCGGAAGGTCACTGGGTCAACCTGGGGTGGCCTGGCCAGGTGGGTGATGTCTAACAGAAGTGGACCCTCGAGTGGAAGGGGGGATCAAGGGCCATCCACGTCCCTCCCAGAGCAGGTGCTTCCTTCTGCAGACAGAGGAGCCCAAGATGGATTTTTTGAGCCAGGTTTTATTTCAGAGAGGTGGGACGTTTTACAAAACTTGTTGATTGCACTATCTTTAGGAAGTCTCTGCCCCCACAGTATGTTCCTGGGATAAGGCACACGTTTCCTCTCTGAGGGTGGCAGTTAATAATAGGCACGGGGCCCAGAGCAGGAATAGGAGGGGCAGGCAGGCACATGTTTAATGAGTTCACAAAGTGATTTTGTTTCCTAATTTTCACATTGCCCCCCGCCCTCCCACCTGTGTGAAAGCTCCTTATTAGCACTGGTGCCTCACGTTCCCTTGAGGATGGCAGAAACTGCCGGGTGGTGGTGATACTTCTGCTGCTGGGGTTGGGAGCTATGTGGGTGGACTCTCGTGGAGACAGGAAAGGGATTCAGGGTACTTTGAAATAAGGACAGTAATTTCTGTCCCTCGACTGCCTACCAGGTACTGGTATCATGATCTCAGTTAGTAGACATTCTTTTTTTTTTTTTTTTATTGCCAGGGTGGTGATTTGTTGCCTAGGCTGGCTTTGAATTCTTGGTCTCAAGTGATCCTCCTCCCTCATCCTTCTGGGGCTACAGACAGGTGCCATCATGCCCAGCAATATTTAATCTTAAAGGAAGGCATTTGACAAGAGTAGGACACTCTTATTTGGAGATGGTGTGTTATCTGTCTATAGAATACAGTTATTTGGCTGGAGAAGCCAAAATTATGCCAATGAATATTTTGTGTGTGTGTGTGTGTGTGTGTGTGTGTGTGTGTGTGTGTGTGCAGTTCTGAGAATTGAACCCAGAGGTGCTTTATCACTGAGTTCAATTCTTTTTCATTTTTTTAAATCTTGAGACAGAATCTTGCAGAGTTGCTGAGGCAGACCTCAAACTTACAATCCTACCTCAGCCTTACAGGCAGGCATGACCATGGCAGACTTCATTAGTATGTTCTGTTTAGAGTACAACACAAACAAGCAGAAGATAAGGTAGAGGGAAGATTATGTGGACTATGCACTCAATCACCAGTGAGTTACTATCCATCTTGTCCACTCCTCCAAGTTTCCTCAAAATGGCGTGGCATTCCTCCTTCATACTGTCTCCGAAACCACTAAGGTAGCCTGTGTTTTCCCCACATAGATGGTAGCTGCTCTTGAAAAGTCATTAAAGGTTTGGAGGTGGGGGACCCCCATTCCTCATGCATAGGGTACCTTTCACTTCACAGGAATAGGAAAGAGCCAGCTTGAAGCCTTTCCCTGGGACATCCATCTTTCCTCTTTGGAACATCACTACAGCGGATCTGAATACTATCAATGGGGGAGGGGCACCAGAACACATCAGTATCCTCAGAAAATCTCATCCCAGGCCTTGTGGCAGATGGCCTCTGCCAGGGCCTTCTCTGAAGGGCCTGAAGGCCCAGAGAGGTGGGGCTATCTCCTGGGAATGGCCCCTTCTGTTCTTGGCCTCTTACTATGGCCAAGCAGCTGCTACATCACACTCATTTAGTTTGGGAAATTTCTTTTCTTATACTCTGTGTCCCCTTCTGTATGGCCCTGGTGGAGATGGCTTCTAGGGGGAATAGCAGTATCACTTACTCGGAATAATCTAGAGCCCTTAGTCTCTGCACAAGGTTCTCTAGAGAAACGGAACCAATAGGATGGCTCCATCTACCTACCCGCCTGTCTCCCTACCTATCTATATCCATATCTATATCTGTACACATGCACATGTGTATATGTTTGTCTGTGCAAAACATATTTTGAGAGATGGGGAAAGAGATTTGTTTTGAGGAATTGGTTCAATTGTAGGGACTGGCAAATCCAAAATGTGCAGTGCAGGCTGAGCAGCCAAGAAACTCAGGTGGGATTTGTGTATTGAATCCTTGTGTCTTCCTTGGGAAACCTTGGATATTTCTCTTAAGGCTTTCAGTGGATTGGATGAGGTCCACACCTATTGTGAAAGGCAATCTGCTTTACTCAAAATCAACAGATCATAGCTGTCAATCACATTCACAAATACCTTCACAGCAGCATCTAGACTAGTGTTTGATCAAACAGCTGATCACCAAAGCCTCATCATGTTGACACATGACATTAACCACCATGGTCTCTGAGAGGCCTTACCCTAAAGAGCAGTTCAGCTTTCTTAGGAAGCTCAAGGACCTGGGCGGGACTTTCTTTGCTGCTGAATCCTTAGACCCAGGGATTTATCATCAGAGATACAGCCAGTTGTTAGGCCAGTGTTTGTGAGGAAGAGTTTAGTCTCCAAAGTGCTGGAGTGCAAAATGTACCAGATGTTGTTAGAAATTTGTTCACTTATTAATTTGTTCATTTGTCCTATCTATCTACCTGTGTGGCCACTTTTACTATATGCTGATTATATACTGATCTCTGTGTTAGGCCATGTAGGACCAAGTTGAGAAATAAAAGACCTTTGCCTTTAGGGCTTTAGAATTTCATTACTATAAGTTCTCTGTACCAAATCAATGATTTGTTATACAGAACTGTGCTTTATGGAAATGCCGTTCACTTGGCTTGAGATTGTTATGGGGAAATGTGAACGCTGGTCATTACAGCCCAGTAGATCTTAGTCCTTTGTTAGATTCACGACCAGCCACGATATTTTCCCCCAAACCATGTTCATTTAAAGACACTGTAATTCATGGACTGTTTTGGGAAGCACAGATACCAGGTTAAAGCCCTCTGCTTCACAAAATCCTTTTAATAAAGATTCTTAGAAGAAATCTCATTTCTTCTCCATGTTAAAAGTAAATGTGCCTCTCCAGAAAAGTTGATTTGTTTTTATCTCTTACATGGAATTCTATGAAGAATTAGTGTCTCATTGCTCCTATAGACCATTTGGAAGTATAGAATCAAAACTGAGTAATAAGAATCGTAATGCATTTCATTGTCATATGTAAATTTAAAAAAAACTAAAAAAAAAAAAAAAACTGAAATCTACCTGTTGAGAGAATTAACCTAACTCACAGCTCAGTATTGATGACCTGCTTCTCCTTTCTTAAAAAAAAAAATTTAGCTTTAGTTGGACACAATATCTTTATTTATTTATTTATTTTTATGTGGTGCTGAGAATCCAGCCTAGGGCCTCACATGTGCTAGGCGAGTGCTCTATAGCCCTCCTCTTCTTTCTTTTTCTTTCTTTCTCACCTACCAGGTTGATGGCAAATTGCTGTTTGTGGTTGTGGCAGTTTTGTGAGGAAGGAGATTGGCATCCCTTTTTAATGTTTAAATACTCTCTTTTCTTTGGGGCAGTAAAGAAGAACAGAAAGATTACATACAACTAAGAACAATGATGAGTACAGGAGCATAAGAGGTCCCATGAAACCACAGCTTCAAGAGGTAGGAACAGGCACTACCACAGAATTTGCTGTACCCAGTACCAAGTGAAAATGTAGACCCCTGGTTAAAAATTAAGAATTTAGGGCTAGGGATGTAGCTCAGTGGTAGAGCACCTTGCCCGGCATGTGTGAGGCCCTTGGTTTGATGCCCATATTGGGGAAAAAAATGAGTATTTAAAGACGGCAATGGTAGCACATTAGGCACAGCTTGGGGTTCTTCTAAGATTGTGACCATGTACAATGTCAAGGTTGCATACCCATGAATCCAGCCGTGATGGGAAAGGAGGCTTCCCATGTCAGGTGGTGCTTGCAGAAGCTAAAGGAAAGAGTAGGACTTTGCTAGCAGAGCACAGCAGTTGGCATCCACACAGAGGAACAGCTGGTACCGAGACATGGGAATGTGGGAGTTGAGTCACGAGAGTATATTAGCAGAAGGTGATCAGGCAGGGTAAGGTAAGGTGAGGCTGGGCTCTCCAAGAACCTGTGACCTGAAATTTTTGTCAATTCTGCTTCCAGAAGGCCCACACGAAACTGATTTCATATAGATTTCTAGGCCCCACAGAGTCCTGTTTTGCGGTGACCCAGAACATCTTGCATCTGCTCTTTGCCCATCCCTCCCATAGCCTGATATTCCCATAGTGCACTGAGACAAGCCAAACTGCTGCTGATCTCTGCACACTGACCCAGGCCTCTTAAAACCTCAACTCCTGGCTGACCCTGACTAGCTGCTAACATGGAGGAGGCTATGAGACAGATTTGTGTGCGGCATGCTGTAGCCTTTGTGATACTCTAAGATGTCAACAGGCCTGGGGAATTTCTGTCAGCCCCGTTTGCATGTCCCAAATTGTCCATTTTTTGTCATTCCTTATTTGTGCAGAAAGTCATCATAGGAGTCCCATGACAAGTTGTTTGAACTCGGACAGATTGCCTGTTTCCTCCTGACTATGGCTGCCTCTTTCCTGGCCAGCAAAAATTGGGTAGTTAACTCCCTCCTTCTCCCCGCAATTTCTTGCTGCTCTTTTACATCACCTTCTCTGATAAATCACTTGGGACGTCGCACCATCAACAGCGTGGCCATAAACCCTTTCTACAGATACATAAATGAGATCACGCTCTGCAGAGAAGCATTAAGCAGCAATCTGGGAAGCGGTTAAGGCTGTTTATTTGTTTGAAACTATAACAGCCAGGACAGTGGTGGTGCCTGTGTGTAGAGTCTGAGAGCGGCGCTGAGAGAGAGATCACATGGCTCATCCTACCACCCAGGGCCTCTGTATATCCAGGCTGTGGAGAAGTACGAAGCCCCTGGCGAAAGCCCCTTATTGTCCTTGTAGCTAAACTGAGGCCGGAAGAAGCAAGAGATTTGCTTAAGTTATAGCCAGGAAGCAGCAAACTAACCCCCAGTCAGGTCTCCTACTCCTGTGCTATAATCACTGTTATGGTGAACACCTCCAAACCATCAGCCGTGTATCTCTGAGAAAGTCTCTCCACTTCTCTGAGCCTCAGTTTCCTCATCTGTGAATTGGCAATGTGGCCACCTTTGTTTTTTTTCTCATGATCCATATGAGGAGGCTGCAAGGAGCATTTACACAGAGGCACCTAGCTCAGTCCTTACCCACGTGGCCATGGCAGGTTATATAACCTCCCTGAGCCTCGGTTTCCTCATCTCTAAAATGAAGGCTGTTGGGAGGATTTGAAAATCTGATTCCATGAGTGACTGGAGTATTTTAAGCACTGTGAAAAATATTGGCTAGTTTCATCATTATTATCATTATTTTCTTCATCATCCTTGGCACTGACTAAACCCTTAATAATTATTTTTTCCCTTTTGTGTAGGCAAAGTTGCAAGGTGGGATTACAGGTGTGTGCCATCATGCCAGCTGGCTCTGCCAGTTATTGGCAGCATGAGGCTGCACAAACTTCTCAATTATTTGGAGTCTTAGTTTCCTCATCCAGGAAGTGGGGTAGCAAAATACACCTTGAAGAGCTGCTTTGGAGGACTGGAAAGAACTGTTACATCATTTATGCTAAAAAAAAAATTATAGCAGTTATCCTTTTTTTTCTCCACTATGATTTGGTTGGATTTTAAACTGAGTCTCCTCCAGTGAGGAGCTGGGCTGCCCTCCCTGCAGTCCTGTTTGTTACAGCAGGAGCCATTACCTGGGATTTAGATAGTTTGCATCATGCAGTGCTATCTCATCATTCCATGCTACAGAGGCATGATGAAAAAACAGGGATGGTGGTTAAGTTGGTGACCAAAACTTACACAGTAAACACTGAATGCAAACATTTTCATTCAGTCGCAATCCTGGGCACGTTACCAGGATTAGAAGGCTGCAGAAGTAAGCTGCGTTCTGCCTGCGACCTCTGGACCCTACCTGTCCTACCCTGTGCTATGTTCTGCCTTTCCAGCTGGGACCCTCTACTGCAGCAGAAGGTAGGTGGACATCGCATAGAGCAAGTGTGTTAAACTGAAGGCCCATTAATCATGGGAGGAGCGTTCACACACTCGGTTAGAGCATCTTATCAACCAACTGTGAACCCAGTCGGCAGGATCACTTATAATGGATGAAGGGACTAGGGATAAAGCTTCAGGACACAGTGGCGTGGAAGGCAGCTGACTTGATACCAGAACATCCACCATTTGGGGGCACAGTGGAAAATGTGGTGGTTAGTAATGGAATAAGATGCCTGTGCTGACTGGCATCTTTGTAATTACAGAGGTGTGCTGTTTGGATCTACTATATTAAGTATCTACTTTGATTGTATTCTTTGCCCCTTTGTTATTCCCTGGCTAAAGAAAAATGTCTGTGATCAGTTAGCATAGATACTCAAAACTCCATATCGGGTTGTACATTGTTGACAATCTTGCTGGCCTACACCAAATATTCCATTAGGTGGCATGAAATTAAGCTGTGTATATAGAGCTTTATTTTTTAGCTTCTAATGCAGATGATTTAATATGAATCAATTTGATTTAAGATTTTGGTTTTTTGTTATTGTTGTTGTTAATTGCTAAACAACAACAACAACAAAAGGAATGTGCTATTTATTTAAACCCTTGCTTTGTATGCTCTGGATATTCTGGTTTCTCACCTCAGAAGGGTGAGCCAACCCTCTTGGTGCCTGCAACTGGGAATAGACTTTCATTTCTCCTGTGTTAAAAATGAGTTTGCCTTGAAGAATATTGGAGGTTCATGAACCAATAGATATAGTGCATTTCTTTTTATATCAGAGTAATGTGCTGGCTTGAGGGAAAAGGACTTGGAATCAAACATTTCAACACTGTCACTTACAGTTCTGTAACACTAGACAAGTTGGTTAATCTCTCCAAGCCTCAGTTTCCTCATCTGTAAAATGGAGGGAATATTAGTTCCAAATCCACCCCCTGGGGTTTTGATCAACAAGAATGGGTTAGTGCTTACAAGCTCTTGGCATGGTCACTGGCATGGGGTGGGCCCTGAAGTGTCACTAGCAGCTGCAGCTGTAGCTGTGGCAGACACCCCCACTGAATGTGCTGTGACTGCCTACCTCTCCCCCAAGCAGTCAAGGCTCCATGGAGATCAGGCTTCATGAGAACTGATGAGTAATTATTTCAGGGATTTTATGAGCTAAGTGTTAAACACAGCCATTGTTAAAGATTAAATGATAGAAACCTACATGTAAATAAGTTATATTCAAAACAAAGGGAGCAATTTCTTGATATCGATTCCAGATTCTTTTATCTCATTACACTACCCACCTGTGTCTATGTTGTCTGTAGAGCAGAAATCATCTACCATGATCACGCTGCTCACCCCTTCCAGCTCCTCCTGCAGGGACTTCACTTTGCATGGTAGGAATATTTACACCACAGAGATCAGTAAACACTATGAATCAGGGCTTCTCTCGTTTCTAGAGGGCCGAGTGTGAAATATTTACCAGCCCGTCTTTAGATAAAACTCACAAGCTAATAAGCTTGGCTGCTTTATTGTTGTGCCACTGTTGAGAAAAATCCTTTATATCATGAGATGAAATGTGTCACCTTCTAGCTGAGTTCCAGTTAGACTTTTTAGTGAATTTGTGTTTTCACTGGTAAATAGATCCTGTAGCGTAATACGGTATCCTGGAGCCTTTTCACATCTCCCCAGTTCACAGAGCGTGGAACGTGTTGGTCCTAACGAAAAGTATTACGGTGTTAAATTTCTTTGTATTCAGATCGGGATTTTTAAAATGTCATTCTTAGATAGGACTATTTTCCTCCAGTCATTAAGCAGTTTCACAAGTGTTTCAACTGTGCTATTGAGAAAATCCAGCCTTGATGATGAATTTTACTTAAATTTTTCCATTTTGATAGAGGCTGTTAAAAAAAAAAAAGTTGACTCAGGAGAAGGGAAGTAGATATCCTTTGGGGCCTGTGGAAAGCCAGTCCCCTTCTAGGAGAGCCCTGTCTGCAAATGACCATTTACTCACCAGGACATCTCCTTCAGTGCCAGACAAAACTAAGGTGCAGCGTCAGCCTGCTCAGACGCGACACTCAGAGAAATGAAAGTAGCAAGTTTCGAGAGTGCCTACAGGGCCACAGGAAAAGTGGACCACAGTGCTGCTGGGGCTTTTGAAACTGAGGCAGAAAGGCACTGAGCAGGTTGACCTTGGACAACTTGATCAGAGTTTTAGGATCACATGCTATAGTCCAGATTCTGCTGGTGTCCTTTGGATGAGCCGACCTCACTAGACCTCTCTGAGCTTCCATTTTATCATCTCTGTAAATAGGGCTTGTAAAACTTACCCCATTGTCTGTCAAGTATGTTAAATAAGATAAAGATATGAAGGTCCAGGAACATAGTAGTTACCAGTAAGAGCCACTCCACCAGCTCTATCCACCCTAATTAACTTAGGGTTTTTAGACACCCTATCCGCATAAAAGTTGTCTTTATAGGTTGTAGATTTCTATTACTCCATCATTTTCTTCTTTAAAATGTAAAATAACACTGTCCAAGCTGATTTGTGGTAGCTCATTATAGAGGAGATACTAGTCCTGATTCCTTTTTTTTTTTTTTTGTAGGACAGACACAAAATTGGATACATGGCTTATGTCTTTCTTGAAACTAATACCATGTGTGGCATTCCATACTGCTATCTCCATGTGGAATTTCCCTAAGTGGGGGTATTGAGCTCAGTATTTTATAAACTCCACTTGCCTGGAAGAAAATTATTTTAAAAGTCACTTTTTGTCATTTTCCATTAGACACCAATTTCCTAGGCAAAATCAAATGTAGGACACTGTTGTATAAATGAAATAACAGACACATGTCAAAAGGTTAATAACTCCCATTGGCCGTTTCTGAAAGGAAGAAAAATCACAGTGTCACTTTCACTCTTGACATTTTGTTCTGTCACCTCTTGAAGTGAACAAAGCGTCTTTGTGCATTTCAAAGAGGCCTCCATTTATTTCCTTCCAAAGTTCTCCCGAGTTGTGCCTCTAAATTTCTTGGTTGATGGTGAGCAATGGGAAGCCTAAGAAATCTAACTGCAGGGAGGAGCAAAACACATTGCTATTGGCTGTAAACCAGAGATGTCACCTCCTCCCTGCCCCTCCAACTTCCCTGGGTCTGGTGGCAGTGAAGCATCAGAAATGAGAGGGAATTCTCCCGTATGTCAAATCAGTTACACACATTGAGAAATAGAAGCTCGCTACAATATTTGTTCTAAGGGTGGTGTAAAATGTTCCCAATTTCACTGAAATCACAAGGAAAACCAGCTCTACTCAGTATTCCTGTTTGCCCATGCAGACTCAGGTGCGCAAACCTGCATTTGCACAGCTGGACTCTTGGACCTTCATTTGATACTTGAGTTATGGTTGCCTGTTGTTTCTTTGGTGGTGACTGGCAAGTGATATTTGAAACCAGCTTCATTTATTATTTTTCCTTCACCACTGTCCCCTCGATTGTGTGCCTCCCTAGCTGGCCTAGGCTCTCTCCCCTGTTTTTTTTTCTTTTCATCTATAACCTTCTTTTCTCCTACTGTTTCCTCATCTGGCTGAGAATCTTGAGATATCTGATAAGCATCACCATGCCCCAGACATTAGAAAAACAGGTAGTGATTTTCTGACGTTGTTTAAAATACAATTCATAGTAATAAATATTTTTTATATCCTCCTTAAGATATGCATATAGTTAACAACAATACTTACTTTTACTATGTGTGATAAACTCTGACATTTTAAATTCTTTTCTGTTCTACTTTATTCTTCTCTTTGAAAATGTTATTTCTGATGGACTAAGTTAATTTCACAACTCACAAAGGAGATGCAGCCTACAGATTGAAAACACTGATTCTTGGACTTCAATGCGCACACAAGTCACCTAGGGATGTTGATAAGGAATGATTCTCATTCATTAGATCTGGGGAAGGGCCCATGATTCTTTTTGTCTAATAAGCTCCCATGGGATACCAATGCTACTTAACTCTAGACCATACTTGGAGCACTCTGGTTCTCCATTTTTCAGCACCATGGACAGGAGCAAACCTGTGTTTGTCACCAATCTCCAAGCAACCAACAGATCTATGAGTCACCCTGAGTTTGGCCTTTCTGCAAAACATGTGGCACCAGCTGATGGGGAAGGAAGGAACTTTGTAGAGACTTCCTGACAATGTGGGACATGCTCGCTCTCTGTCTTCCTCATCGAGGAGACTCCTGGTCTTGAGCGATGAAGCCCTTGGAGCTCAGCCAAGGAGTAGGGCCAGATACAGGGCTGGGAAGCTCTGCATGGGAGTCAGCACAGCCCTGCAGATTACTTCCTTTACTCACCGATTGTCTTCATCATTCTAGTCCCTGCATGGTGACTCACTGTGGCTCTGCTTTTAATTGGGACCTAGCAGTAAGGCGCAGAATGCCCTTCTCTTAGATTCTCTTTCTGATGAGCTCTACTCCCACATGATTACTCAGCTTAAATGACAAGTCTTTACCTTTGCCTTCATCTGTGTCCCTACTGCCCTTTGAATATAACTGTTGGAGCTTTATGCAATGTGTTTATGTCTTCCCCAAGTAGGCCAATCATTCTTGGCCCTGGCCCCATTAAAATTACCTGGGGAGCTTCTGCAAAATACTGATATCCATGCCTTACCCTAGACCAATTAAATCAGAATCTTTGGGCATGCCGCCTGGGCATCAGTATTTTTTTAAAAGTTCCCTAAGTGGCTGTGATGTGTAGCCAGGGCTATGAATCGCTGTTACATTGTGAGTCCCTGAGGATATGGATCAAGTCTTACTCACCTTTCTTTTTCCTCTTTCCCCTCCTCTTCCTCCTTCTCCTCCTCCTCCTCCTCCTCAAAACTCTTTCAGCACCTTGCACAATATCCTGGACTCCCACTAGATGTCTGATGAATAAGTAAGTACTGTATCTAGCTGGGCTCCCTTTAGCACCTACTCTACGTGAGGCACTAAAGGCTGACATTTGCCTACACTAGACTCATAGCAGACCTATGAAGTTGATCTCATTTATCCCAGTTTGAGGAGGAAGGAACTGAAGCCTAGAAAGTTTGGATCACTTAACTAAGGTCACTGGGTAAGTGGCAGAGTCAGGGTCTGAGCTCAGTCCAGGGATGGGCTGGAACTGGTTGGAACTGGCTCCACCAGTCTTCTCAAACAGCTCCTTTTATTAAGCAGGACCCAATGGCACAAGAAAATTGAATTGCTTTTTCTCTAACATCAATTTTTCTCGAGTTTTAGGGAAGATATAGATTTGTTATTAACATTATTATAATATTAATTGTTTTAAAAATAGTACCCTCTGTTAGAGCTTTCTCTTTGCTGGGTACTATGTTTAGTGATTGCAGCTGTTTCTTGGTATCTATAGGGGGATGGTGTCAAGATGGCCTAAGAATGCTCAAATCCATGGATGCTCAAGTCCTTTGTAACAAACAGTGTAGTATTTGCACCCAACCTATGCACAGGTTGTTTTAAATCATTTCTAGATTACTTATGATGCCTGATACAATGAATAGTTGTTACACTATATTGCTTAGGGTCTAGTGACAACCAAAAATGTTTATAAATTCTATGTGAATAGTTGTTACACTATATTGCTTAGGGTCTAGTGACAACCAAAAATGTTTATATGTATTTGATACATACATCCCCTTTTCCCCAAATATTTTTGATGCATGATTGGTTGAATCTGTGGATGCAGAACTAGGAGCTGGGGAGGACTGACTGTAGCATTCATTGCCTACATTATCCTCTGGAGTTTCACAGTGGACCACAAAGCATTATTGCTCCTGCTTTGCTTTGCAAATAAGAAAATTGAGGCTTAGGGAGGCTAAGTGGCTCTATGAGGCGACCATGTTTGAAAGTGACTGAGCCAGACTTGAATTCAGGCCCTCCAGACTACAAATTCAGTCCTGCTGAACTGCGCTGCTCCTTCTGCATTTGCAGAACACCATCAGTATGATTATCTCATTAGATTCTCAGAGCTCAACAGGGAGATGGATGACATGACTGAAAAAAAACATCTCAGACTGCAGAGAGGAGGATGGATGAGAACAGGGATTGGCCCCCTGAGACAGGAGAACAGAAATAGGGTCTCCACAGACCAGAAGGGCTTCCTGGTAAAAGTGGAAATGGCTCCACCTTCACTCACCTCCACAGAACTCCCAGCATCCTTGGTATCCCTCCCAAGACAGTGGGGGCGGCAAGTCCCAGGCAGGGTCATTACTCTGCCTGCTTTCGGAGGGACACAGAAGCCCCTCTGTTGTTGCTGCTGGAGCTCCACGATGATAGATGGAGGGCCATTTGTCGAGCCTGAAACCATCATTCATGGAGGACAATGGCCCTCTGGGACCCAACACATTTGGAGAAGAGCATGAAGCAGACAGAAGCAGGATTATGTGAAACAAAGTCAAAGGAAATTTGTTAGGAGTCTGATTTCCAGAGCCTTGAAATCAGCAGGAATGAAGCCCTTTCTGTGAAAGAGTTATTAGCAAATGCATTTAGAGCTGAGGCAGGTTTGCTAGCTTCCTGGTGTCCATTACCAGCAAACACTGGAAATGATTGTGTAGGATTTAGCAGAGGATTATCCTTTTGGACAGCATTACATGAGATGTATCTTGGTAGGAAGGAGGGTCTGGTGCATGTAATTTATGGTGCTTTGTAGTAAAGAACTGGGGTGGGGAGACTGAATCAGTAACTTCAGAACTATCAGTGGGGGTATACTTTGTCTGGATCCCTGGTCCCTTTGTACAAGTCTGGGAAGAAATAGGCAAATGGATGAATTTCACTTGGCTTGGGAATCATTTAAAAACTAGAACCCCCTGCCCCATTATGTAAACTATGGAAAATTTAATGTTACAGGTATGAAGATAGGGCTTAGGGTAATAAAACTGAAATCAAAGAAGTACAATCTAAGGTCTATGTCCTTGCCTTCTGGTTTGGGGGCAAGGAATGTCATCAGTTACACAAACTGATTATTTTTGACAGTGACTAAAGAGAAGGTCTTCTGAAAGATAAAGCGAGTGCAAGGGAAGTTTTAATGGATGTGAAACTAGGTGGGAGATCAGTCCTGATGGTAACAAAGCACACAGCTTCCATATCTATGCTCCCTACCAGGAATGGATTTAGTACCTACCCTGGCAGAGAGGACATGTGGTGGTTTGGGAATTGGTAGGGAAATTGTTCATATTAAGAGGAAGAAAATGTCCTACTGCAGAATATACTCGGGATAGGCTTGGCAGGGGTTGGATCTGCTCTGTCAGATGCTCATTCCATCTTGGGTCTCACCATGATTGTGGTGGCCTCCACCAAAGAGGTGCTAGGGACATGTTCACTGAGTGCTTGCTGACTGCTTGGTTCTTTGCCAGTGTCTGAGGAGATGAAGATACATGAACTCAGGCAGTGTTTATTGTTCAGAGGTTAAGAACCTGATTGCTGGAACAACATGGCTGGATTCAAGCATGGCTCTGTCACTTTCTTCATCTTGATTAAGCAATTAAGCATATTGTCTGACTTCTTTGTGACTTGGTTTCTTCATCTTAAGAATGGGAGTAATTGTAGGACATACTTTATAGATAGGCTATGTACATTAAATACACATTAAATAAGCTAATATTTAATAAAGCATTAAATAAACTAATGTATTTAAAGCATTAAATATGCAAATACACATAAAGCATCAAGTATGCAAATGTATTTAAATCACTAAATAAGTAAATACAAAGCACTAAATAAGTTAATGTATGTAAAGTATTAAATAATCTAACATATATAAAGTATTAAATAAGCTAGTATATATAAAACAATAGCAATAGTAATGCCTGGCACATAGTGAGTGTTCTCTACCTGATTTCTGCTTTACTGAAATCCCAGTCTATGTCCACCCCTACAGTGACACCAGAGACATAACAGAATGTGGTCTCCCCTCATGGGCTCGCAGAGCTGAGGGGCAGTCACATAAATGACTACATGGCCAGAAGTGGTTATCCTCTGAGAATAGTTCAGATGGGGAATTGTAGATAAGAGAGATCAAGACCAGTTTGATGGACCAAGGAAAGCTTCCTGGAGGAGGCAACATTTAAGGATTTAAGGAAAGGGAGGAATTTCTCACACAAAAATAGCACAGTGAGGGTCAGCACCTGTCCTGCCTTGAAGGCGCTCTCCTTCTTGTGAGAGCTTGTGAGATCTTGAATGGTTTAGATTCCCTCAGGTCCCTGCAGAAAATAGAACAGCCCCAAGGAAGAAAAAAATAAAAATGGCGGCAGTTTCTCTGAGTATTGTGGGATTCCAGGGAGGGAGAGGCAGCAGGGACTTGAATCACAGGGAAAGGGTCCCACAAGTGGGTGTGCCTGGGGCAGGGGCAAACACTGAAGTGGTTCTGATTGCTCCAGAAGAGAAACAGAATGAGCAAAGTTTGAGAGGCAGGACTGGGTGAACATGGCTAGAGAAGGGTGGGTAGTTTGAATGGAGACTCCAGGGTGCTTGCTAGAAGGGAGGTCGGCTGGAGAGCCCCAGAGTGTAAGCCCAAGGGTCTTGAGTCCTCAGTCAGAGAGTAGCAAGTGAATTTGAGTTCACTCTGAAGGTTTTCATGGTCACATAAAGAACTATATATTGTGGGCTTGTAAAACATTAGCCCCACCCTCATAGCAGCATTTACAAGGTACAATGAAGGCGATGCCCTGGGAAAAATGGCACACCGACTGTACTTGTCGCCCTCCACCCAACCTCCAGCTACCTCCAGCACTCAGCCTCCAGCAGTGCGGCGGTGAGAGTGGCAGGGGACCTGGGAGATAAGCATTTAACATGCTGGACACTGCTGGCGGCTTGACCTGTGGCACTATCACCACACAAGTCCTGACAGCTTAAGCATAGATGCTGAGAAGCTGAGAGCTATGGTGGGTTTGGGGCTTCAGGCTCTCTGACTCCAGACCCTGCCTCATCCATTTAGGATGGAGAGGAATTCAATGTGTCAATCATTGTCAGATGCAGAGCCTTGTCCAACTAGAAGCTAGAAATGTCCAGAGTGGACCCTAAGCACTCAGAATGGTTTCCACCGTGTGGGTCACCACACTCAAAACTCCCAGCCAGGTCTCATCTTATTAGGCTGATGAAGGAATGAATTAAGCAAGATGTTCTGTCTGCAAGCAGGTGCCCCCAAACCACATTTTATAGAGTGACATGGAAATGTTAATGACATTTAAAACTTAATATTTTAAAAAGCTGTAAAGAACCCTCTCTCTCTCCTTCCACAGCATGCTTATAGTGAGCAGAGGCTTTGGGCTTCTCTTGTTTTCCACTTTCTATTCCTTTTCCTAG
The DNA here is from genome assembly GCF_052094955.1 of Ictidomys tridecemlineatus. Classification (NCBI taxonomy): domain Eukaryota; kingdom Metazoa; phylum Chordata; class Mammalia; order Rodentia; family Sciuridae; genus Ictidomys; species Ictidomys tridecemlineatus. The sequence goes on along the minus strand of NC_135480.1, from coordinate 66,987,535 downwards.
AAAGCAGAAGAAGATGTCACAATAACTGACCTTCTCTTCCCAGGTTCCCAGACCTTGACAGAGGCAGGGCTGGAATATAAGGGCCCAGGGTGGAGGTGAGGAAAGAACGTATTCAAAGAGCTGCTCATGCCTGGGATAAGCAATAGACAGGCAGGGCACAAAGGGTCCATTGTCAAGGAAGGAGAAACTGAGATAGGATGAAGGGAGTCTCACGTGTCAGCTCCAGTGCTGCCCCTCTCCTGTGTGATTCAGCCTTTGGTCTGCACCTTCCTCATTCCGGGTGTGTCCTGCCTTCTTAGAAAGCTGCTGGGTATCCAGTGAGGCAGCGTGTGAGGTATCCGGGAGGATCAGGTGCCTCTTGCATCTCCACCACTGCTGAGCTTTCCTCCTTTTGTTCACAGGAGGAATTATCAAAGAAACCATGTACCTTCCTCACCAGAGTTTGGCTGCTCTTTGATGTTATAGACCAAAGTCTTTCTTTTATCTTACGCTTGGAACTACTTTTGCATTTTTATCAGGATGGTGTGTGGTGAGCTGTCCTGTGACACTCTTCATTTGCAACCTCCCTATGCCACTGCAGGTAGGAAGGGACATCATGCATTTGTCACTGCTTCATTTAGTCTTCGTTTGTAAAGCACCTCCAGTGTGCCAGGCCTGGGCTGAGCTCTGGGTGGAGAGAGCTTGGTAAGGACACATACACCAGCAGTGGCCATCCCACCTGGCTTGTGCTGTGGTCAATGGAGGCATTGGGGGCTCTGGTCGGCTCCTACCTGGCAGAGTCAGGTTCCTGCACATTGACTCAGGCTGGTCTTGAAGGTGAAGTCTAAGATAGTCAAACCATCATGAATAGTAGCTTTAGGGTAGAGAATCTGACACTGTCAGGAAACTGTGAGTGAGTCTTCAGATGGCGAAATCAATGCTATGAGAAATCAGAAAATCCAAATAATGAACGTGACCCTCAACAAGTCTTTTCTCTTCTCCTAGCCTGTTTCCCCATCCTGCAGATGAGGATCTCTTCCAGTCCCAATTTGCTAAGAATATGGCTCACAGCCTGTAAGTCAGCATGAAGCCAGTTTGGATCTCTGTCTATTTATCTTATCTTCCTATTTATATTTGGAAGCCTGTTTCTTCATCTGTTAGAATTCCTGCATTACACGCCCTGGAAATGTCTCTGTTTACCTTGATGTGCTGTGAGCATGATCCAGGGTTATTAATAAAACAGGCCAGGCTCCCAGCAGCGAGAGGCTGGATCACAATTGTAAAACTGAGTGTGGCTGTTGGGGGTAGCTGTGGTTGTCCAAGCAAGAATGCCTGCTCTGCTTGGGCTCCACCTGACCTCCCGGGCTGGGACAGAGTGAGGACTCCTTGGCCTTTATGGGACACTGACCTGTTTTCCCAGGGAATGGAACCGCCCTCCCTGTAAACCCCAGAGGCTACAAACTGACAAGCTTTTGGCCACACATTCTATTTTAAATATCAAGAAATTTTACATAAAAACTGGTATGCTTTGCCAAAATAGAGAGTTCCACCATCCCTTAGAAAGTCAGAGTTGCCAATATTAGTCCTACCTTCTGTAATGGGGTAATGAAGGACAGTTACCCCTTTCAGAAGGGCACAAGTTCTAGAGTTTGCCACAGTCCCCACTCCTCCCTCTTGTATTACCCCTATAGGCATTAATGTTTGCCACCTTGGGCCCTCCTACCCTTTGGTTTCCTGAGAGGTAATGCATAGTAATTACTCACATGTGACTGTTACAGATGGTCCTCAACTTTCAATGGTTCAACTTAATGATTTTATGATAGTGACATATTCATACTTAGTATGATGAATTTTGATCTTTTCCTGGGCTAGCAATACATTATAGATACTCTTTTGTGATGCTGGGCAATGGCAGTGAGCTGCAGCTCCCAGTTAGCCACATGATGAGAGAAGCAACCTCTACTCTCAGCAGCACTGTGGCAGGAAATTATGATGGTCAGGAGATTAGGCATATTAAATGCATTTTTGACATACAGTATTTTCAACCTTTGATGGATTTATCAGGACATAACTCCCCTGCAGATCGAGGAGCATCTGTGTATGCAATGCAGAATGCTAGCCAGGTAACTTGTCTTTTTCTGGATCATTTTCTCATTCTGTCCTCACTGCAGTCCACAGAGGTGGGCATGGTCATTCCCATTTTACAGATGACAAAACCAAGACTCAAAGAATGAGATTATTGTCCTGTATAAAGAGTTTGAAGAATCTCACACTTGGACATGACTCTGAGGAATGGTCTGAGCAGGTCCTGGGAGGCAGCAGGGACCCATTCCTGTATCTGATTTAACAAATTCACTGGGTAGCCCTATACAAGTCCCTGTCCCTTCAGGCACTTGACTTTCCTTTTCTGTAAAGTGAAGTTACTGCACTAAATCAGAGCTTCTTAATGTGAGTGTGTGGCCGGGAACAAAATAACTGAAAGTTAGCATTTTCTCCCATTGTGAATGTAGGCAATAAACCACAATAGCATTAGCAGTTTCTGAGACTTTGTTACCAGGAAGAATCAGATATTTTTGTATCCCATTATAGTTATTGGAGATGCCTCAAAATATCATTTACGCTCATCACTATCTCAAGGTTATGATAGTTATTAGGCCTGTCGTTAGATCTTGTTATGACTTAAAAAAGAAATAAAAATGTAATGATCACAAATTTCTCATTTTAACATTTTGATAACTCTTTCAATATAATTGGTTTCCTTTGTAATCTTATTGATTTTTTATTTTATGCATTTAGGAACACTTTTCTAAGAAAGGGCCTGTAAGTTTCAAGAAATTGCCAAAGGGGTTCATGGGACAGAAAGGCTAAGCTCTTGTCCCCAGTGATACCTAGGCCACCCCAGCTCCAAGGACTCCAGGTTCCATGGGTACCAGTCCTGAGACCAGCCCTCAGGAGTCCACTTCCACCCTCTGCCTGGCCCACTCTGCTTCCACACCTGACACAGCTTCAAGGCAATTCCCTGGGCCCTATGCAGCCTGGGTGTCACTCAGTTACATCAGACCAACATCGACCAGCCTGCTGGGTGCTTGAAGCAATCAGAGAAGCTTGGGATGGGGTACCAGGAGAGAGGGTGGAGGCTCCCACCTTCACTCAGGCCTTGGTCTCTTTGAGGTTTCTGGTGCTAGAAGAGCATCAAGGTACTCAAATCTCTAGGTCTCCTGCCTCAGTTTCTATCCTGGTTCCTCCCCAGTGGGTTTTTGTATGGAAATTTCAGATTAGAGCTCTTGGGTATTTCTTCTTTTTTTACAGGGAAAAAAGCTGAGGCACCGAAAGGGCAAAGCCTAGGGTCACACAGAATGGGATGTCTGAGGAAAGCAAAGAATCTCAGAGAGGAAGCAGAGCGGCCAGCAGGGGCCAGGCCATATGGGCATGTAGCCAGTGCAGGGGGTACATGTTCCTGAGCATAGAATGCAAGGAGACCAGTGGGGATCCACTGTAGAAGCTCAGGTGAGAGATGACTGTGGCTGGGATGAAGATGGTGGAGGCAGAGATGGTGAGATGTTGACCGAAATGGGAGAGCTTAAGCAGTTAGGACCAGCAGGACTCCATGATGGGTTAGCTCTGGGGGTGGAGGAGAAGGAGAGGGGTTAAGGATGGCCTGGGCTTCTAGCTTGTACCACTGATGGGAGGTAGGTCCACCTACAGACATGGGAGCCAGCCAAGGGGCACCCATTGGAGGGAGACCATGGGAATGTTGAACTGATGTAATGCTGAGTTTGAAGTTAAAAGAGGGTCTGAGCACCAGGCCCCCTGCTTCTTGTTCCTAGAGGCAAGTCACATTGCCTCTCCAAGCTTCATGTCCTCAACTATACACCTTGGGAAGTGAAACCTGCTTTATAGGGTTGCTGTGATGATTGCCACAAAACTGGAGTGGAGGTGCCTTATACATTATAACTGCCAGTGCCCACAGGCAGTCACCAGCGGTGGTTGATTTCAATCAAATATATATCCTTAGGAATTACTTATAATATTGTTACAAAGAGGCATATGTGGCTAATTTCTCTCCTTGGGAAATAAAATGTGACTCCATGACACAGATGACGGGGGTAAGGAGTATGTGCTTGGTTGTTAGAATGAAGCTTGTACCTATGTCCCCAGCACTGAGGGAGATGGTATTGTACAGAGTGGGATCCTTGGACTGGGGTTCAAATGTTTGGGCTCCACTCTTGCCCCTGTGGCCTCAGCAGGCCACAGAACCTCTCTGAGCCTTAGTTTTTTCAGTTGTCGGATGGAAGTAGTGAGCCAAATTTAAATAAAGTGAGTTCAGGTAGAGATGATGTCATGCACATTACCAGGTACGTAGTAAGCACTTAATAAAAGTTACTGCTTTGCTCTTAAATGACCATTGCTCTTGTGCATTAGGGAAGAAAGTAGTGAGTGACACCAGGCCCCTCTTGGCATGACTTTGTCCCCTATCACCTCTTCATCCATCCTTTGTGATCCAGCCACAGCGGGCAGCTCCACTTTCTCCACACACAGCTGCTCTCAGCTTGGAGTGCCCTTTGCCATCTATGGTGCTCTGGTGCCTTCTTAGTCTCCAGGGTCCAGGCAAGAGCCACTTCTACCATGAAGCTTTCCTTGTGCTACTTTTGTTTTCACATAACTGTCACTTGGCCCTTCTTGAATACACCCCAGCCCTCAGTTTTAGGTTATAGGACAGCCAAATATCCTTCACTATAAACCTCTTGGGCCCATGACCTTATCTGTTTCAGTCTACTAATACCCTTAAAAATAAACACAGGGTCCATGACAAAAAGAAAAAAAAAGTACCGAATATATTGAATTAATTTAACTGGTAAAGGCTGAAGCACCAAGTCAACCAGCCTGCCCATGGCTCCAGGCCTGCTGTGGAGGTTGCCCTGCACCAACAGGGTCGGAACAGGCTGCATGGAGGGTTTTACAGTTGATGCCTGAAATTATTCTTCAAGGTATTGCCAACGAAGCCAGACCCACAGCCTCTGCTAACTGGGCCACTGCAGTTATGCTGCTGAGGAGCCAGAGAGGGAGGGGAAATTAGTGACCCCAGGAGCAAAATCAGGGACCTTTTCCTTGGGTCTGGATCAGCTGTGGCTCTGTGGTTCTCTGCTTCAGCCCTGTTTCTCGCTGCAACCAGTGATGATCTGAATGACAAATCTGGCCCTGTATGTGCCCAGCTTAAAACCCCTGTAGGGACAATCCCATTATCAGAGCCTGGCACCCATGCCTGCATTCCACTTCCCCCTCTTCAGCAGGCCCTTCTCAGAATGGGTCTGCATCTCACGCCCAGTGCCGTGGACCTTTCTGTTGTGCAAAGACTGTGCTCCTAAGGCTTACAGGAAGACTGACCTGCCTGTTCTCACCCCATTAGAACTGAACCTTCGTTGGTGGATCTCACTGTAGGTCACAGGCTCTCCCATTCTACCAGTTTGTGTCCTTTAGTGAAGGAGAACATCTTGTGGACCATGCTTAGTGGTAGAAATGTAAAAGCAGGGAGTGTTCTTCAGGACTGCTCTGTAGGACCCATCTAGATGTTTGAGAAATGCTGTTTCATATAATTCACACAGTATCCTTGTAAGACTGGAGTAAGTATCCCTGGTTTACAGAGAAGGAAGCTAAGGCTCAGAGGGAGTAAGTAACTTTCTCAGTGTCCCGTGACTCAACTTGGGTTATAACCAGAATTTGAACATGGATTAGGCTGGTATCCTTTCTGCTTTCTAGACACCAGCTCTGGTCTGGGTCTGACACAGAATAAATAGTTAAGTGTTGAATAGAAGGGTGAACATGAAGTTGCTGGGTGGAGAAGCTGATCCTTCAAGAAGAGCTCACATGGGGCTGGGATTGTGGCTCAGCGGTAGAGAGCTCACCTAGCACATGCAAGGCCCTGGGTTTGATCCTCAGCACCACATAAAAATAAATAAATAAAATAAAAGTATTTTGTCCAACTACAACTTAAAAAAAAAAAAAAAGAAAAGCTCACATGGTTGGTTTGTTAAAATTAGAAAGACTCCCTCACATGGTTCTATGGCTTGTTTGAAAAGAGGTGACAATATCATGTAGTATCTTGGATCATTATTAGACTTTCCATGTTTTCCATGCACATGATGAAAACTATTTTCTCTGCTGAACAGCACAGAAAACTCTCTCTGTCTGAAAGCAACTTGATGCAGAGTTTCCCAGCTGGGAGCATGAAGGGCACCCAAAGAAGGCGTGGCTGGTCCTCAGAAGGCCAGTTAATGCATCAGGATTTCACCCACGCCATGCTGGCTTGTTAGGGGCTGAGGTCTTGTGGCTAGAGTACAATTTTCTCATCCTAAATTGTTTCACACCATTCTGATCACACACACAAAAATGAAATCTAACGAAGAGGGAGTAAGAAGAACAAAATCTTTGACTCTGAAATACCCAGAAGAAAGCTAAAATGAACATGGTTTGGGGACCTAACTGGCAGCAGACATCCAGGATAAAACAAACAAACAAACAAACAAATACAAGCAATGAAGATGTTGGAAATTATAGACCATAGTCCTTGGTAAGCACCCATCCTTACTCAGACATATGGTGGCAATATGACCAGCTTCACTTATATCAAGAAATATATAATCAGCTGAAATCAGCTACTGCACCTGAAGAGCAGCTATATAGAGCTCAAGAAGCATCTCTGAGTCTTAGGTTTTCCAGGGCCTCTTGAGCAGAGGGAACAGAGACTTCCAGAAAGGAGACTAGCTTGTGCTCTCTCCTTCCCTGCTTTAGTGAGTCCCAGGGCCCTGCCCTTGCAGGTGTTGACCCAGGTCAACCATGGCATACAATGGGTAAGCCAGTGGGAGCCTCAGCCCCAGTTGGTGCCCTGTGAGACCAAATTAAGGTAAAGAAATGGTGGATCTACAGCACAACTTGCTCTTTGCCTTCCATCCCAGAGACCCTCTAAGAAAGGGAGCAGGGGGAGTGAGGACCTAAGTGGCAGCAGACATCCAATGTTAAAAAAAAAAAAAGCAATTTAATTTCACTAAATTCAGTGACTGAATGCAATGTTGAGGACGGATTTCACTTTGGGGCAGGGCAAAGAGGCAGCTAGTAAAGCGCTGAGCCTCTCTGACATATAATCCACTTTTCTTCCTTTCAATTCATCAAAATACCCTAAGAGAAAATATTCATAAATATACATATGATCTATAGAAGGCAAAATCATCAAAGCAATAATGCTAGAAATGCAAATTTATTTTTTATTTTTAAATGTTAGGAGAGAAGCTGGTGGATTTGATGTAATTACTATATAACTTAACGTAAATTCACTGAAGAGACACTTGTTGAAGATGGATAAAGCAGGGTGGATAGAGGAGGGAGATACAGAAAGGACAAAGGCATGGACCTCACTTTCGAAATGCCTCAACTCTGGTGAGCTTGTGGTTGCCAAAGCCAGGGATTTGAATTTTGTTCCTGGAAGGAGATATGACAGTCATTCGTGATTAGGTCAGAGCCTGGCTTATGAAGAACAGGTCTGATTTGCCACCTTATATGCTTTCTGAATAAAGACCCCCATTAATTTCTTACTAAAACTTAGAGTTGATTGCTTGGTCCTTAGAGTAGATCAATTGTTTACCTTTTGTTTTTCCTTTGAGAAAGAAAGTAATTCAGTGAGCGTTTGTTGAGTGCTTGGCAAATGTGCTAGGTACCATGCCAAGCTCTAAGGAGAGAATGCTGGACCAGGGAGACCTGTCTCTGTCCTCATGGACCTTTCAGTCTGCCACATATTAAATGAACCACACCAAGCAGCACTCCATCACAGTGTGTGTCCTGCAAAGAAAAGACCTGTACATAGTTAGGGGAGCTTACTTAGTCTGGGGGTTTGGGGTTTCTCTGGGGTGATGGTGTTTAAGCAGACAGTCCTGAAGGATGGACTTGGGTTAGCAGGCAAAGAGCAGAGCATACGACCTTTAGGACAAAAGGAAATGGCACTAGGAAAGGCTGTGACCCATTTCAAGACCTGAAAGGAATCCAGTATAGCTCAAACTTAGAGACTAAGGTGGGATGAATGGATTAGCAACCCACGAAGTACAGAACCCAGGTTCTAGAAGCAGCCTTGTAAGGCACAAGGTCACACTTTATCTTTATTGGATTAGGAAGCTTTCAAAGGATTTTTGGCAGGGGAGATAATCCAACTTGTATATATGTGTGTGTGTGTGTATATATATATATATATATATATATATATCCCTCTGACTTTGATGGTGAGAGAATTAGAGTGGAGGATTAGGGAGACCAGGTAGACGGGACTGCCCAAGTCCAGGTGAGAGATAATGATGGCTTGCTTGCATGAGGGTAATGGAGCTGGAGAGGAAGAAAAAATATAGTGATCTAAGGCATCTTTGGAGGTACAGCTGTTAGGACTTAGTGATTGGTTGTGGTAGTGACATGCAGGGACATGTTAAGACAGGAGCTCAGGTTTCTAGTGGAAGTAATTAAGAGACAGTGGTGCCCTTCCTGTGACTGAACATGCTGGAAGAAGGTTAAAATAACAACAATAATAACAACTATAACAACAAGCGAAAGACAAATGATGAATTCTTTTGTACCAACAAGAGACTAACATTGTATATAGAAATGGGTTAAGGATAAAAAACGTGAAATTCCCAACAGAAGTGCAGTTGCCAAGAAATGTAGAAAAAGATGTTTAACTATATTTAAGAGAGGCAGATTGAAACATCAAAGTACCATTTACCTATCACATTGATAGAGCATTTTTTTTTTAGAAAAGCATGCTAATGCCTAATATTGATGAAAACCAGAATTGGCATTCACATATATTGCTGGTAGAAATTAAATGTGGTGTAGTTTTGTTTTTTTTTGTTTTTTTTTTTTGTTGTTGTTGTTGTTTGCGGGGGAGGGTAGTTATAAATTGTTCAAAATGTTAAGCAATATAGCTTAAGTACATATTCAAACAACCTTGCAAGAAATATGTACAAAGTATCAAAGTATTTACATTATGAAAAAATTTGGAAATAATCTCTACATCTATAAGTAGAGGGTTATTTATGTATCTATATATCCATTTTTTTGGTACTGGGGATTGAACTCAGGGGCACTCAACCACTGAGCCACATCCTCAACCTTATTTTGTACTTACTTTATTTATTTATTTATTGTTTGTTTGTTTTTATAAATGTAATACAATTTTTAGTAATTAAAGAAAAAAAATGATTTTCATGAAAACTTCCAAAATGTCACCAAGATTTTAGCTTCATTTTTTAATTTTTTTTTTGTTTTAGATATACATGATAGTAGATTGCATTTTTGCACTTTGATATATCATACATAAATGGGATATAATTTCTCATTTTTCTGATTGTACATATAGAATCACATCGGTCATGTAGTTATATACGTATATAAGGTAATAATGTCTTTTTCTTTCTACTATCCTTCCTATCCCCATATTCCCTCCTCTACGTTCAGTCCCCTCTACCTAATATAAAGCATCTCTATTTTTCCCTAGCTCATTGTTGTGAATTAGTAATATCATATCAGAGAAAACATCTGGCGTTAGCTTATTTAGCTTAGCATGATATTCTCTAACTCTATCCATTTACCAGCAAACGCCATAATTTTATTCTTCTTTAAAGCTGAGTAATATTCCATCACCTACACATATCACATTTTCTTCATCCATTCATCTATTGATTGGTTGGTTCCATAGTTTAGCTATTGTGAATTGAGTTGCTATAAACATTGATGTGGCTGCATCACTATAGTATGCTGATTTTAAGTCCTTTGAGTATAAACCAAGGAGTGGGATAGCTGAGTCAAATGATGGTTCCATTCCAAGTTTTCTGAGGAATCTCCATACTGCTTTTCATAGTGATTGCACCAATTTTCAGTCCCACCAGCAACATATGAGTGTACCTTTTTCCCTACATCCTCGCCAACTTTATTGTTGCCTGTATTCTTGATAATTGCTATTCTGACTGGAGTGAGATGAAATCTCAGAGTAGTTTTTAATTTCATTTCTCTAATTGCTAGATATGTTGAACATTTTTTCATATATTTGTTGATTGATTATATAGCTTCTTCTGAGAAGTGTCTGTTCAGTTCCTTAGCCCATTTATCGACTGGATTTATTATTATTATTATTATTATTATTATTATTATTATTATTTGGTGTTAAGGTTTTTGAGTTCTTTATATATCCTAGAGATTAATACTTTATCTGAAGTGCATGTAGTAAAGATTTTCTCCCATTCTGTAGCTCTCTTTTCACATTATTGTTTCTTTTGCTCAGAAGAAGCTGTTTAGTTTGAATCCATTCCATTTATTGATTCTTGATTTTACTTCTTATGCTTTAAGGGTCTTGTTAAGGAAATCAGAACCTAGGCTAACAGGGTAAAGATTTGGGCCTACTTTTTCTTCTAGTAGGCACAGGGTCTCTGTTCTAGTGCCTAAGTCTTTGATCCACTTTTGAGTTGAGTTTCATGCAGGGTTAGAGATAGAGGTTTAATTTCATTTTGTTACATGTGGCTTTCCATTTTTCTCAGCACCATTTGTTGAATAGGCTATCTTTTCTCCAGTGAATGTTTTTGGCATCTTTGTCTAGTATGAGATAACTATATTTGTGTAGATTTGTTTCTGTGTCTTTCATTCTGTACCATTGGTCTACATGTCTGTTTTGGTACCAATACCATGCTGGTTTGTTACTATAGCTCTGTAGTATAATTTAAATTTTGGTATTGTGGTGCCTCCTGCTTCATTTTTCTTGCTAAGGATGGCTTTGTCTATTCTGGGTCTCTTATTTGTATAAATGAATTTCATGATTGCTTTTTCTAGTTGTATGAAGAAAGTCATTGGGATTTTAGATGGGATTGTGTTAAATCTGTATAATGCTTTTGGTAGTATGCCCATTTTGATAATACTAATTCTGCCTATCTAGGAACATGGGAGGTTCTTCCATCTTGTGAGTTTTTTTCCAATTTCTTTCTTTAGTTTTGTAGTTTTCATTGTAGAGGACTTTCACTTCTTCTGTTAGATTTGTTACATTGATTCCCAAGTCCCCCCACCCACTCCTAGGCTATTGTGAATGGGGTAGTTTCCTAATTTTTCTTTCAGTGGATTCATCACTGATGCATAGAAATGTATTTGATTTATGGGTATTGATTTTATATCCTGCTACTTTACTAAATTCATTTATTAGTTTTAGAAGTTTTCTGGTGGAATTTTTTGGATCTTCTAAATATAGAATCATGTCATTGGCAAATAGTGATAGTTTGAATTCTTCTTTACGTATTTGTATCCCTTTAATTTCTTTCTTCTAATTGCTCTGGTTAGAGTTTCAAGGATGATGTTGAATAAAAGTGGTGAAAGAGGACATCCTTGTCTTGTTCCAGTTTTTAGAGAGAATGCTTTCAATTTTTCTCTGTTTAGAATTATGCTGGCCTTGGATTTAGCATATATAGCTTTTATGATGTTGAGGTGTATGTTCCTACTATCCCTAGTTTTTCCAGTGTTTTGAACATGAAGGGGTGCAGTATTTTTTAAAATGCTTTTTTTGCATCTATTGAGATAATCATATGGTTCTTGTTTTTAATTCTATTGATAAGATGAATTGTGTTTATTGATTTCCATATGTTGAACCAACCCTGCCTTACTGGAATGAACTCCACTTGATTGTGGTGCACTATCTTTTCAGTATGTTTTTGTATGTGATTTGCCAGAATTGTAATGAGAATTTTTGCTTCTATGTTCATCAGGGATTCTGAAGTTTTCTTTCCTTTATGTGCCTTTGTCTGGTTTTGGTATCAGGGTGATATTAGCCTCATAGAATGAATTTGGAAGTGTTTCCTCCTCAACTATTTCATGGAACACTTTGAGAAGTATTGGTGTTAATTCTTCTAAAGGTCTTATAGAAATTGGTTGAGAATCCATTGGGTCCTGGGCTTTTCTTGGTTGGTAGGATTTTTATGGCATTTTCTATTTTATTACTTGAAATTGATCTGTTTAAATTGGGTAGGTCTTTCAGTTTGGGTAGGTCATATGTCTCTAGAAATTTGTTGATGTCTTTGATATTTTCTATTTTATTGCTGTATAGATTTTCAAAATAGGTTCTAATTATCTTCTTATTCAGATGTGTTCATTGTGATCTTTCCTTAGACAGGGTCTCAATGAGTTGCTTAGTGCCTCACTTTTGCTGAGGATGGCTTTGAACTTGCCATACTCCTGCCTCAGCTCCAGAGCCTCTGGGATTACAGGCATGCGTCACTGAGCCTGGCTATATAACCATTTTTAAGTATGCTATTTCGATAGGTGAAAAAATAGATTATGTGAGACTCAATGGCACAATCTATAATTCCAGCAACTCAAGAGGGTAAGGCAGGAAGATCATAAGTTCAAAGCCAGCCTCAGCAACTCAGAGAGACCTTATATCGAAATAAAACAAAACAGCTGGGAATGTATCTCAGTGGTGCTAGAGTTCTTACCTAGCAAACATGAGACCCTGACTTCAATCCTCAGTGCTGGAAAAAAAAAAGAGTTATTATAATGAGTTTATTTAATATGATCCTATTTTGTAGAGGATCTGAATGTGAATGTGACTTGTGTGAATGTCCATGTGTCTTCTTACAAAAAGATTTAGGAGAAAATATATATAAAAGGTATTGCTAGTAGTCAGTGAGATTTAACTATATTTAGTATATTTGGATAAATAGAAAAAAATAATAGTTTAAAAAGAGAAGATAATATATAACTGCAATGTAACAGAGACAGTCATGAGTGAATGAGTAGTTCCAGCTCAGATTTGTGAGAGAAGGCTTCATGGACAAGGTGTCCTTGGCTTGGGAGGGGATAATCAGAGTTGTTTGTTTTCCTGTCTCTGCCCAGCTTGGATCTCCTCTTCCATGTAGAAATAAGAAACTTTATGATGAAGGTCTAGGCCATTTCTATAAGCCTTTCAGCCTATTTGCTTGCTGGTCATAAAATATTCATGCCAATTAATTTTAAACCAGATGACAGGAAGTGGAAGTTTAGAGCTGCCCAAAGCTCACTCCACCACAGCTTCCATCAGTGTCCAGCACAGTCACTTTGCCACTCTTTTGCTCATCCCTTGACAGTTGGGATTTCATCCTCATTTGCAGTGGCGGTGGCATTCCTGGGTGTTAGATTACCAGCCCTTTCCATTTCCTTGGTTACTATCTTGGATCTTTGAACAAAGAATCACTTTCAGTTCACATTTTTCTAAACTTGGTTTTAGAAATTATGCAGCTTCTTACCCAAGGGCCCTTGGTGGGGGGGATCTTAAATAAGTACTGATACAATCTAGTCACTTTTTGGAGAAGCTGACAGTGTAACAGAACTGGATGACCTTGCCTTGATTTGGAAATAAAACTTAATTAGTGGTCAGATGCTAAAGAAATGCGAATTTGGAATTTGAGGACTGGCATGAGCGCTGGGTTAACAGGGCAAGTCCTGGTTCCTTCTGTAAGGAGCTGTGTGACTTTGGACATATCATAAGGTGCTTTTGTTATTTCAGCTTTAAAATATGACAAAATGAGGTTCTGAGGTCACAGTATAGTGAGGGAACTTACACCAGCCTCCCCCCAAAATGTAATGGGGGCACTGAGAGGGGGTGGTGGGCAAAGTGGATGAGCATTTTAAATGTCAAGAGTTATCTATTATAATAAGAATTAGAAAAAGGTATATAAACAGCACCTCAGACCTGTGACTTCATGGATATTTGTATGTAGAATGGTTATAAGTATAAACTGAGTTGTTAGCATCCCCTTTGTATCTACAGAATCCACTTTCAGTTGCAAGACTACCTTTCACTAGGCGCGGGAGGTGGGGGGCACAGAAAAGGAGCTGTAGACATTTTTTAAAATAATAAAATCCCTTAAAAATAAAGTTAAACAAGAATATATGAGTTACTTTGGAAAAGTTAATGATAGTAGAAGCAACCCATGGATATGGTAAAAAAATGTGATGTTGGTGCCCAAATTACTGCATCAAGCCTTGGATGGATCACTAAGCCTTATCGAGCTACAGTTTTCTCAGCTGTAAAAATCTCCCAGGGTGTTTATGAGGATCATGAGATAATGTCTGCAGATATTATCAGCTCAATAGCTGTCACTTAGTAGGGACTCAAATGTATGAGTTTCCTTTTCTTTCTGTAGCCTCTTTTTTTTTTAAGTTAAAATAATATCTGTGATAGGCTGGTCAGTTTTCTTATTTTCCAGATGAGATAGCAGATCCCAACTGGAGAAGGACAGTCAGAGGGCTGAGGTTGCCTGCTCTTCACTCGGCCAGGCTCAGGTGTAGCCAGTGAGGGCAGAGATCAGACCTCAGACCCAAAGAGCTTGGGGAAACTGACCAAGCTAAGAGAAAGAAATAAAGCAACCAAGGCAACAATCCTGCTCTAACACCAGAGGCCAGAGAGGGAGAATCATAATCTGCTGGGCACTGAGTACTTTTAAATTGTATGGATTTGTATAGCTCTGCTCTGAAAAGAGCTGAACTCCATGTATACAAGAAAATAAGTTTGGAAAAGTATCCCAGAATGGTGGAAGGAAGTATGTTGAGGTTGCAGCCCTTTTCTTTGCTCTATTTCTTCTGGTTTCTTAGTGGCCTTTCACAGATTAACATCTATGAAAAATAAACATAAGTGCCCAAATGATGGGAAGGCTGAATTTTCTGTCCTGGGAGTTGGGCACCATTGGCATCCGGGCTTGCAACATAACTATTAATTACCATGCTTAATTTTTTATGATCACACTTCATTTTCTGAATAGTTCTCTTGCAACCCGTGACCATGGGCAATTTCCTCTGCTCCATGGGATCATGGAGAGTTGGTAGCCAACATTAGGTATAAAATCAGTGATGCATTTTAGTCCAGAGGACTCATGGGATTAATTGTGATTGTCTTCTTGTTTTGCAGATGGAAATTTTGAGAATCAGAGAGGGCTGGTGATCTCTCAGACGCTTGGTCAGTAGGTAAGTGATGATAAAAGACAGTCTGAAACAAAATATGCTTCTAGGCTCTATGACCTAACCTCCGCCAGACCCAGTGGCTCCTGTGTTGTGACTTTTCTATTTTGCACAATTCAAGTAAGGAATAAGATGAGCTGGTTTGAGGCCTTTGCAACATGGTGTGCACTTGTTTCTGGTTGTTCCCTTCGTGGAGTTGGAATGAATGTTCAAGTCGAGTTTGTGAAGATCTCCTAGGCATTGCCTGGCCTGTAATGGGACTTTTCCTGGGAATGGTACACCCATTAGATTCTGGCCTGCACTGTGGCTGGTGTGACACTCACTGACTGTCCCTGCAATAGACCTGAGTGTTTGATGAATGTAGCACTGATCCAAGGGGTCAGAGGGTGTTGACCTCAGCCCCACAATGACCTGCTCTGTCACCTTCAGTGCACAATTTCACACAAGGTTGCCTTCATTTTGCCTGCCTTCTTCCCAACTGTTTTACTACAGAAAATTTGGTGCTAGTCTCTGTTCCAGGTACTGGAGATGACAAGCTAAATACAGCATAGATTTTGCCCTTGAGGAGTTCACGGCCCAATGGATGAGCTCCTCCTTTCCTTGATAGTTTCTCATCATGAGAATTTCTCACATCTGCTTTGGAGTTTGTAGTTGGTGGAGTGTTTTGTGACCTTCACAAAACTATGTAAGATAGAAAGAAGTTGTGACTTCCATCCACAGAGGAGAGACCCGCGGCTCAGGTTGGCCAAGGCTATCCAGGGAGTAGGACTCAGAGCTGGACTCCAGATCCTTGCTAACTTCAAGGTTGGTTTCTAATCGCAGCAAAAGGTTCCCCCTGACAGTTTTAGCATGTGTGTGGGTATTGCTGTGCCCTAACCCTCGGCAGCCGGGATGAGGTTGGGGAGACAGGCTCTTGGGTAGAGCCCACGTTGATGTGGGAATAATTTTCTGCAAGTCAGTTCTTTCCCTGTCTAGCTGATAGGTGCAGAAGCAATGCTTTGCCTCCCTGGCAATAAAAGCAGCCATCCGCTCTGGGTGAGCTGGTAACCAGAGGGAAATCTGCCCAGGGCCAGGGTTGCCTCCTCCAAGTGACTGGGACTTAACATATCAGAGAGAATCTGGCAAGGTTGGGGGGATACAGCCCCCTTCTTGTGCGGTGACCTTGCCCTGCCGAAGGCTGCTGCTTCCCACCAAAGCTTAATGATCCTGGACTAAAGAAAGCTGGTAGCTTCTGCCTTTACGGAGCTGCCTTGCCTCAGGCGCAGCAGCGTGGAGAATGATAGGGATCAGAGGCTGTGCTGTTTGTTTATGTGGAGGACAACTCCTTGTGGAGGAAGTTCTTGGATTGCCTCAAAGTCTGGAATTTCAAAGGGTGCAGGACTAACCTCCGGGACTAGACCTGCTGCAGTTTGTGTGTGTGCAGGGAATGGTGGCATCCTTGAGGTAGATGTGCCTGGAGTGTGGGAATGTAAAGGATGGCAGGATTTGGGGGCAATGTGTGAATTTGTCGGGATGGGGTGTGTGTGTGTGTGTGTGTGTGTGTGTGAGAGAGAGAGAGAGAGAGAGAGAGAGAGAGAGAGAGAGAGAGAGAGAGAGAGAGAGATCCCTAGGAAGCAATTCTTATGGGAAAAAAATAAAACTTGCTAGTATTATTTTTCAGCAGGACCCCAAAATGGGCTTTAAATAAGTCTCATTAAACTTTTTCATGACTAGGGGAGACTGGCCCTTCTTTCACTCTGGCTGGGATCACCCAGTTCTCCCTGGCCATCTTCTTTGGAGTCAGATAACAATGCCGGTTATTTGTTTTCATCTCTCCAAAGCCCTTCCCCCTCCCTGCCCTCCACAGCCCCCACTCCCACCCCAGTGCTGTGTGATCTCTCCGCCTGGCCCTGGCCTGGACCTCAACAGGGACAGGGGCTGGTGTTAGAACTGACAGATGATAGCTGCTGGAGTGCCCTGTGTCTCTCATTGTCCCAGCAGGGAACTTTAAGGTCTTTGTGCAGGAGGTACACTGAACTGGGAGTTCCCGGGCACCTTCCTTTCCCCGAGGGTCACTTAAGGCTGCAGATGCTCGGCAGGACTGTGTGTGTGCAAACCCTTCCCTTCAAGGGTTCGGTTTCCTCTTGTCCGACATGGGAAGAGGTGAAGTCCTGTTGAAAGGCAGGTTTCACCCTAGACTGCAAGCAATCTGCCAGGTCTCCTGAGCAGAGCCGTTTCCCAGAGTGATTATCTTTCCTAAGCTGAGAGCCAGGTGCTCTGCAACAGGAAGCCACGCAGGCTTAGCAACAGACTTATCAGGCTACGCTACAAGAATGTTCCTTCATGTAAACAGGTCTGGGTCTGTACAGTTCTGTTCCTCTCTCTGCATTGGCTCAGCTCTGAGGCTGGTGCATCGTGATTCGCAGGGCTCCTTCGCAGTGGTAAAGCACTCCCTGAGGTGTGCGGCTCTTCTGCATCATTCTTGTTCCTCCCCACACAGAGCTGCAAGTGGCTGAGTGTGTAGGAAGGACAACCAGTGTTTGTGGTCACCACAAAGAAGCCACTGGCTCAGGGTGGGCAGCGGACAATTGACCCCCTGGGGTGCTCATGACTTGTATAATATAGCAGGCCTTCATCTGAGTCCTAGTTTGGCCTTTATTGAATCAATTGACTCAACATTTTGCTCCGATCATTGCAACCTATTGTTGAAGATGTGTCATGCGTACTGCTGTCTAGTCAAGGGTGAGTGGGAATTCACCATCATCCTGCGTCCATTCTACTTGCCAAATTACATGTCTCAGAGCTGCTGCAGCTGCCTAAGGGATGAGGTGTCTTTCCTGAATTCACAGAGGCAATAAAGGGATTAGTGGGGGCCATGACTCTTTCAGCCTCAGTTTCTTCATTTCTTAGGTAATAGGTTGTAGGATCGGATCGATTAATGATGATCCGATGATCAGGAAAAGACTGATACACAGCAGCAGTAATTGTAATAGTAATGATGACAGTAATGATAATGCATTATTTTGTGGTACTGTATATTTCTTAAGGTTCTTTTATATTTGATTCTCTCAGCAACCCTGCGTTAAAGGCAGGATTGGGATTACTCTCTCAATTAGGCAGATGAGGAAATTGGGGCAAAGAGAAATGTGATGTGACTTGTCTACTGCCAGCTCAGAAGGCCTGGTCTAGAGTCAGCATAAGCCATCGTGGCCACAGTGTGGGCTTGGGGAAATGCTGGCTTGGGGATGCCAGGTAGAACCAGAACATCCAGCCTGGTTGGAGCAGGAAGTACTTCCTTCCCAGACCCTTCTGCCTTTTATCCACCTTGGTCCTGAAGAGCCTGCTGTTTGGAACATTCTGCTTGGTTCTTGTTAGCAACTGCACCCTAGTGGTCATTCTCAAGTCATCGTGGCTACAGTCTTTGGCTCTAAACCAGAAAAGCCACCTGGCATCAATCCTGTCACATGCCCCAGGTGAACCTGTTGCCTGACTTCAAAACTTCCTAGACAGATTCTCGAGGGGTGGGAGAAAGCAGCCACCCAATATCTGCCTTCTATGTGCTCTTAGTCACTGATCAAAAATGCTCATTCAAACACTCTGATCAATAGACATTTAGTAAGCAACTGCATGTTCAAGGTACTCTGGGGATAGGTATATATTTTTTTCTAACTTTTATCTTTTTCACAATAACTAAGATTCAAAGAAGTTAGTTAACATGACCAAGATTACATGATTTAGTAAAAATGCTGGGATTTGAACCCAGATTCTAGGGCTAGAAAGCTTACACTTTGATTTAAATAAAGCATGTAGCACAGAGTGGCTAGCAAGAAACAGTGGTCATTTATTAGTGAGAGTTCTTTTTAAAAATAATCATTAACAAAGCACTCACCATACTACATTCTAATTGTTGATTCTTTGTGGTTCTCTTCCACTGGACCATGCAGTTCCTGAGGGTAGAAACTGGCAGATCCAGCCGCTAGCAAGGTATATGGTTTATAGCAACCGATCAATAAATGTTTGAATGGTTAACAATATTAATAATGAGTGAACTATTGACTACATGCTAGGCATAGTGCTAAGTGCTTTATGTATAGTTTTGGGTCTCTAAACTTTGCAATTCTGAGAACTATTCTGAGAACTGTGAGGTTAGGGAATTTCATCATTTTGTGAACATCATCAGATATATTTACACAAACCAGGTGGTCTCAGTCAATCAAGGGACACAGTAATCATGAGATGCATAAAGCTGCTGCTGGCATGACACAGCATGCTGTTTTATGGTAAACTGATCTCTTGTAAGTATTACATTCTAAAATCATGTTAAAATACAGTATAGTAATTACACAAACCAGTAACATCATTGCTTATTATCATGATAAAATATCATGTGCTTTACATACTTGTATGTGCTGCACTTCTATATGACTGGCCGTGAAGTATAGATTTTTCTATACCAACGTCATCATAAATATGTGGGTAATGCATCATGCTATGATATGATAATATTTATGTCAGTAGGCTGTAATACTTTTTTATTTTCTATGTGACCACTGTCTTATGTAGTCTGTCATTGATAAAAAAAAATCCTTATGTGATGTATGATTATATTATTTTGCTTAGTTTTTACAGCAACCCTATAGGATACTAAAGAAAAGGTGTTGGAAGATTTTTGAGTCACTTTACCAGGTTGCATGGATGGCTGAAGTGGCAGGACTAGGAGGGGATCTGGGCTAACTGATATAAGATTTGGTGCTCAGTGGATATCCTGTGTCGTTCAGATGCACTAGTCTCCCCAATTCTCCCCATGTACTTCATAGTCACAGCTGATTCTCATGGCTCCTTCCGTAAATTCCTGTGAAGCTGTCACTCAAAGGCAGGGCCTGCTAATCTTGAGCCATATGAGGTTTCCATGGAGAAGAGATAAAGCTAGTGAAGGCTGGAGATTCATAATCATATATGAAAAACAGAATGAAAATCCACTAACAAAACTAATGGGAAAGGGGTGTCTTTCCCCGGTAGTAGATTCGATTTGTAAGATACAAGTGGGGGCAAGGTCAACGTCAAGAGGCACAATCTTTTGAGTTCCGTGAACAGTGGGGAAGTATTTCAGCAGCATTCTCTGGTGTAACTTTTGATTTGGCAAGTCCACCACAGCAAACTCATTGGTGGGTGAGACTGAATGAAAGGGAAAGAACAGTCTTGGTGCATTGCTCTCAGGGGAGGGCCTTTACTTCTAGTACCTTCCCACTAGACCTCATGGACCAATGACTTGTTTCATCATGTGGAGCTTCATCTTATGCAAGCCTAAGAAATGGTACTCTAGTTTCCATGCCACAAATAATTGACCCCTTGTGACTTTGTCCAAAAGGTAGCAGGAGCATATGCTTTCTGTGAAAGTAAAGCAGCAGACAGGTAGATCCAGCTGGGAAAGAGAGGGGCTAGGAGTGGCTCTGGGGGCTACCTAGACAGAACAAGGATTCTGATGGAATTTCTGACAGGCCAGAGCTCATGTTGCATGATTCCAGGCAACATGCTGAATCCTGGGGACAGGAGTGAGGAGTGCTGGTGCCACCGTCTATAAGCACAAGCACCTATCTTGTGAGGCTGCAAATGAGCACTCCTGCCAAAGGGAAAGGTAAGAAGAGTAACTTTCTGACAGTCTATCAGTTGGAGCCTCATAGGCATGTCTTCAGGTAGAATCAGGGCTTTGCTGTTTTGGAGGTTAGTTCTGTGCGCCCAGGGTGGGTGATGTTGCTAGGTCTTGAAGTTGGACCTGGAAGGTACTTACTCTTTTCTGTACTCCAACGGCTTTTGAACTATGCTCTGCAGAGCCCAGGGGGGTTAGGGAATCCTCTCTGGGACTTCCATATGAGATAAGCAGACAATTCTCTGTTGACTCCTGTCCCTCCAATCTGTGGCTCCTCTTCTTTTTGCAAACTGGGCTTCCTTGCTGCCAAGGCAAAGGTTCAGCCAGGATGCCCCCCAGGGCCCTGCTGTTTACAGCTGATGTTCATTTTCACTGCAGTGTCTGATCTGATTGGTCACTGCCTGTGCCTATCAGTTGTTAAATATTTTGAATTTTACCACTCCCTGCAAGCCTTCCTTTGTGCAACAGAGGCATGGCCCTGTACTAGCTGCATCCTAAAGTAGTACCATCTGCAAGGGTCCAACCTTGAAGCCACTGCTGCACAGAGCAATGGTCACATTATCTTTGAGAAGTGCTTATCAGTCCATCTTGGGGCCACAAAATCACTGTTCATGTGGAGGTTGGTGGCTTGTCTATTCCATCCCTCCCCCTATTAAAGCAAAAGCTGGATTTGGTTGCAGTGGCAGATCTGGGAACCTGAATAGGTCTTTGCTCTCTCAGCCCCTGCATGTCTCTTTAGCAAGCAGGTAGCACCACGGTTTATCACCTGCATGTGAACTTGACTCCCAGACTCACTCGGCTGTGATGTTGAGAACAAACAGTCTTCTCAAATGAGCAGGAAATGCCAGCTTCTCTGGCAGAATTCTACACCAGCATCTCCCACTCTGTCTTCTAAGAAAGAAAGAAAGGAAGGAAGGAAGGAAGGAAGGAAGGAAGGAAGGAAGGGAGGGAGGGAGGGAGGGAGGGAGGGAGGGAGGGAGGAAGGAAGGAAGGAAGGGCAAAAGGAATAGCAGAGGAGATGTTATATAAAGGAAAGTATATGCACTTGTCACTCAGGCAGGCCAGGATTTATGTCCAAGCTTTGTTCCTCATTAAGCCATTTGACCCTAGAGAATTGGTTCAATCTCTTGGTCTTAGTTTCTTGGTCTATAAAATGGGAATGATGATAAAATGGCATTTATTATTTACCATGTACCTGGCTGAATTTTAAGCATTTAGATGATAATCTCTACATTTAGATAATAATCTCTACTAGATAGCATTATTCTCTCTTCATCCTACAGATTGGGAAATTGAGGAACAGAATGACTGATTTTTCTAGGTTAATACAAATGGTAGAACAGACCTCAAATCTAGATGGTTTGGCCAAAAAGACCACACTCCAAACCTCTGTACTTCTCCAGCTCTATCTTGGTGCTGTGTAAGGACTGAGTAGTCCCCCAGGCACATGTCTGGGTCAGTGACTAGAGCTAAGCACACATTCCCTATAGCTGATTCTGTCTGCTTATTGTGTATTTGGCAGAAATAGAAAAAAAATCTTATTCACTGAGTGCTTTCTATGTGTTTGCACCTATCATCTCTTTTAAATGGCAGTTTTCCTTTTTAGTTTTGGGAGGGGAGAATGGGATAAGCAGCCTTCTGAATAGTGAGCTCCTCATCAATGAAATGCTCTAAACAGGAATAGGATGGCCACTTGTTCAGGTTGTAGCAGGGATTTGGGCATTGGATTGTTCGATCATCTCCTGAATTCCACGATGCTGATGCTCTTCAGTGCTCAATGCAGGATGCAAGCACTACCAAGATCCCACGGGGCCCCACAACAGTAAAAACAGAGGATGGGAGAAGACCCTTGAACTAATTCTGATGTTTCAGTGTTCTCTAGAAATACTGCACTGATTTCTGAGAGAGTAGCAGAGGCCAGCGAAGCAGTTTCTGTCTGTGGCTACAATCTGTATAACTGTCTGCCAAGAAACCTAGCTACCGGTCTACATTCTGCAATGAGTTTGCTGTGTTATTTTGAAAATCATTTAACCTCTCTGTACCTTTTATCCAAAAGAAATGACAGTACCCTCAGAGAGTCACCGTGTCTACAATACTTACACATGAGTTGAAAGCATCTTGCCAGTGAGTGTCATTAACATGTATTTCTTCTCATCCTGCTGACACCTTTGCTCTATAATGATTCCTAAAAGTGAGCTGTGGATAAAGGCTAACTATCTCTCTTAGGGTTACAGGGGGAGAGGAGGAATGATTGAAATGAGAGGAATGGAGCCAACCTAGCCTTTATAGACTGGAGAGCCTCCAAGTCTAAAGCAAAACCTCACCTCTGACATAGGCAAAGGAGAAGGAAGGATAAGAACTTTGAGTTTCCTTGCTGCCAAGTTAAAAAGAGAAGACTAATGGACTATGTGTTTATCTCATTGGCTAATGGTGAGTCTTCATTGAAGAGTAAGTAAGC
Organism: Ictidomys tridecemlineatus; assembly: GCF_052094955.1. Lineage (NCBI taxonomy): Eukaryota > Metazoa > Chordata > Mammalia > Rodentia > Sciuridae > Ictidomys > Ictidomys tridecemlineatus. The sequence continues at coordinate 66,964,472 of NC_135480.1, read as the reverse complement.
ACAGATGACAAGCTATTAGCTAGGCAGAGAGGGGATAGCTTGTGCAGGAATGCAAATACATAATGTATTAGGTGGAGTTCTCCAGGGCCAGACTTTGGGACAGAGATTTGCATGCAGAAAGTTAATTAGTATGCGCTCTTAGGACCAACATCTATAAGGGGGCAAGGGAAGCAGGATTGGGTGGAGGGAAGAGTTGAGCTATAGTAGAGTCACAACAAGGACTTCCGCTGGCCCCGCTGGATCACTGGAGCTAGGATGACTCTTCACAAACCCCACACTAAGTCAAGGGCAGTTGGCTTTACTGCCCACTGCAGTGACAGCTGTGCACTGCCGCCAGGTGACAGCTCTCTTGGACTAAGGGTCATTCCTGGAGAGGGACTCTATTGAGAGCGGTCAGCAGCCAACAGCAACAGCCCCCAAACTGGAGGAGTGAGTGCCTGACTCCCCAAGGGAGAACCCGGCTGTAACATGACAGCATCCATCTCACATGGCCCACAGGCTGCCGGTCTTTCCCTCCTCCCCACTGCAGATACCGCCAATTAAAACAGCCTCTTTACCTTCGCATTCAGAAGAGGTCTTGGAACATTTTCAAATGCAAGGCTCCAAATAAATGTTACCAATCAGCTGAAATTCACTTGTGATAAGGAACCCATTTGCTACTTTACCCTCTACATCTGTAGGAGACATTTATTAATGGTGTAATAATAGGTCTTCAGTGTTATGATTGAGCTTTCAAGATCGAACAGCTGGTAGACCTTAGAGAATTTCCCTGATGCGTCTACTGGAAAAAGCGATTTTCTTATATTTTCTCTTATTATGCCCTCTGACCATTTTGAACACTAGCTTGTTCTGTCTCTACTAAGTGCTGTTTCCCCTTGATTTATTTCTTTTTTTCCTTCTTTTCTTTTCAACATACGCTCTCTTGTCATCACACTCTCATGTCAATCATCAACAATCCTGTGATAAACCTGTCCATCTGAGTAGCTTCTGTAGCCTCCCTAACAATACATTACATCCATTTTAGCTGAAGAAGAAACTGAGAATCAGAGAGGATATCTCATCTTTGCTTCTTTTAAGAGACAAAGACAGCTTTATCTTTGGTCTATGGGTCCCTGAGTTTGTGTGCTTTCTTCTCTACCTTTGAGATGTGTGTGTTTGTTGGGGGTGGGGGTGATCTTGATGGATCTCCTTATTGAATTTTGCCTGGCTTGGATTCCTACAAGCTCCTCTTGTGAATCTGTCAGGTCATTGTGAATCACTGCAGAGTGCTCTCCCTGCCCAGGGAGGTTACAGAGTTCTGGGCACAGCCTGGCCCCTGAGCTTACAGTGTTCTGTTTCATTCAATTCTGGAGATATTCCAATGAAGGGAGGCTTTAGGATCACAGGCTCACTGTCAGGAACAGTGCACTGGGACTAACACAGAAACCAAATAATGGTCTGGTTATGGCTCTTGATAAATGAGACTGTGGTCAGATCAGCTGGCCAACTACCAAAAGCTTGGCAGCATCTCTGGTGGGGGGGGCCTACTAGGGTCTCTGGGCAGAATGCCTATGCTCTGATCTGTCATCCTCCTCCCAGAGAGATACTTTAGGTAAAAGAAGGTCTCTTGCCTTTGCCAAGGGAAGGTTCCATCAAACCCAAGATTAGTTAGGCTGTTGTTGAGGAGGACCCACTGAAGCCCCAGTTCTGTGCCAGATATTAAGCTAAATGCTTTGGGACACACACACAAATCAGTGTCCCTACCCCCCTCACAATTTGGGCCTGGGTCTTTGTTATATGTGTGTGTGTGTGTGTGTGTGTGTGTGTGTGTGTGTACCCTTTAACTAGCAGACATGGGCCCCACAGGTCTGTAATGTGTTACTTTTGGGCTCTCATGTCATGGTCTAAAGCGCCGGGTGCAGAATCAACAAACTGACCATGAGATCATTGGAGAAGTATTTATTAGACATTGGTGATCCACAGAACATACTTCCTTAAGGAATGCATGAAATCCTTGTTGGATAATCTAGGGCCAAATAGGTCCAGGGGTTCCCTCTGACCTGCTTTCTCACTGGACACCCAAGAAGAACAAGTTACATACTTAATAACCTCCTTCCAGCCATGACTTGGGGAGAACTGTTTATTTTCTGGCACCTCACTTCTGCACCATCTTCCTTCATCATGGTAGAGCCAAAATTTTCCAGAAGAAGAGGCGGTTGAGTGGACGGGGTTTGGCCCCATGTGCTGGCTTTATCCAACCACACACTCTCTTGACCCTTCCTTGACTACTTTTCTGAGTTGTAAAGCAGGGTGATCATCCTTTCCTTGCTGGCATCCTCTGAGAATTGCACGTGAGGATACATATGGAATTCCACTACTGAACAGCCATGGGCCAGCATAAGGATTTGTGATTCTGGATTCTGTCTTTCTTCTATCAGTTTTTGTTTCCTGGTCTGGGCCCCTTCACCATAAGCTCCCATCCCAAATTCAGAAATATATTTTGTCTATGCACATAGCTTTTCCAACCAGCTATTTGTAAACATCTTCACCGTTACCCTTCCCAATGAACTTGTTTTAGTTATCTATATGTCTGTCTTCCTTTCTAAACACCAATATATTTAAAAATCTTGGTTCATTTCTATTCCCCATATACAACAGATGTTCCAAAATTGTTTGAATAAATAAATGAAGATGAAGGGGAATAAGCAATATGGGCACTGCTGCATATCTTCTCTGGGTATGGAAAGTCACATACAATCCTCACAGCAGCTCTGGAAGGTTGGTGTTATGCCCACTTCTGCAAAAAGGAAACTGAGATCCAGGGAGGTGGAGTCACATACCCAAGAGCACCTACCTAGTAACTGGAAGAGAAAGGAAGAACAGACTCAGGCCTCTGGACTCAAAAGCTAGGGCCCATTTTCTATGCTGGGCTCTCTCTACCCCTCTCCTCTGTTCACATTATTATCACACAAAACAACATTAATACAACAATAATGGGAAAGGAAATAAAATCACCTTCCATCTCACTACTTTTAGCAAGTCAGCTGTTTCCATTTTTTTTCACATTCCCTACAGTCTCTTTCTTGCATATTTTTTATAGCAGCATTATTGAGATATAATTCACATGCCATAAAATTCACCCTTTTAAAGAATACAATTCCCTGTTTTGTAGAATAATTACAGAGTTGTGCAACCATCACCACTATCTAATTTTAGAACATTTCATCACCCCTCAAAGAAACTCCATCCTCACTAGCAATTGCTCCCCATTCTTTGCTCCCCTCAGCTCTGGCTACCACTAACCTACTTTCTCTATGGACTTGGCTATTCTGAACATCTTATATAACTGGAATCATACAAGATGTTGCCTTTATTCTGGTTTCTTTCTTTTAGCATAATGGTTTCAAGGTTTGTTCATACTATAGCATGAATAAGTATTTTTTTTTCCCTCTTTCTCTCTCTTATATACACATCCTGCATTTTTTTAAACTGTCTATCAGTTGATGATGGACATTTGGGTTGTTTCCATTTTTTGACTACTACAAGTAATGCTGTCACAAACACTTTTGTATAATTTTGTGTGCATATATTTTCAACTCTTTTGGATATAGGTCTAAGAATGATATTGCTAGGTCACGTGGTAACTCTATGATTAACATTTTCAGGAGCAGGCATCCTGTTTTCAAAGGTAGCTGGTACCACACTATAGAGTCCCACTGGAAATTTATGAATTTTCCAAATTCTTTTACATTATTTATTTCCAAAATTCTAAAAAAAAAAAATTCTGTAGTTGTGTATGGACAGCATGCCTTTATTTTATTTGTTTATTTTTACGTGGTGCTTAGGATCAAGCCCAGTGCTGCACACATGCTAGGCAAGCAAGCATTTTGCTACTGAGCTATAGCCCTAGTCCTCCAAAATTTTTTATTATGTCTTCTTTTAGACACCCCTATGGGCTTGAGATAGCATCTCATTGTAGCTTTAATTTGGATTTCCCTAATGACTCATAATGTTCAGCATCTTTACATGATTATTGTCAATTTAAAAAATCTCTTTGAAGAAATAGCTATTTAAATCCTTTGCCCATTTCTTCATTGAGTTGTCTTTTTATTGATGAGTTATAAGGGTTCCTTATATATTCTTGATACAAGTTACTTATCAATGATTTGCAAATATTTTCTCTCATTCTGTCTTTCTACTTTCTTGATAATGTCCTTTGTAGTACAAAAGTTTTTTTTATTTTAATGAAGTCCATTTTTTTATCTAATTTTTTTTCTTTTGTCACTTAGGCTTTTGGTGTCACGTCTAAGAAGCCATTGCTTAATCTAAAGGCATGAAGATTTATGCCTGTTTTTCTCTAAGAGTTTTATAGTTTTAGTTCTTACATGTAGGTCTTTGATTCACTTTAAACTAATCTTTTTAATCTTGCATGGTGTTCTCAATTCAACCTTATCCTTTTGTATTTCAATATCCAGTTATTCTAGAATTATTTTTTCAAAATATTTTCTTTCCCACTGAATTGTTTTGGTACTCTTGCGCAAAATCAATTGACCATAAATATGGAAGTTTATTTCTGGATTTTCAATTCTATTCCATTGATATGTATGTATGAATATGTGTATACACATACACCGCGCGCGCACACACACACACGCACATGGATATCCTTTTGATTACTACTTCATAGTAGTTTATAAACTATTAAGTGTAGAAATGTAGATTTTCCAAACTTCTTTTCAATATTTTTTAGTTTATGTATCCTGTGCATTTCCGTATAAATTTTAGTATCCCATTGTCAATTTCTATTTGTAAAAATCCAGGGGGATTTTGATGAGAAATGTATTGAATCTGCTAGTCAATATCGCCATCTATACAATATTAAATCTTCCAGTACATGATCCATGATTATGGCATAACTTTTCATTTATTTAAAACTTTCAAAATTTCTTTTGATGGTGTTTTATAATATTCAGAATGCAAGGATAGTACTTTTTTGGGTAAGTTATTCTAAAGTATTTTGTTCTTTTTGGATGCTATTATGGATAGAACTGTTTTCTTGGTTGTATTTTTGGATTGGTTATTGCTAGTGGATAAAACTATAATTATTGAGCTTATATCCTGCAACCTTGTTCAACTTGCTTATTAATTCATAGTAGTTTTTAAATAGATTTCTTAAGATTTTCTAGATGTATAAGATCTTATTGTCTATGAGTAGAGAGTTTCATTTCTTCTTTCCCCTAATCTGAATGTTTTCATTTATTTTTCTTAGCTAAATTCTCTTAGACATTTCAGTCCAATATTGAATAGAAGTGATGAGAGCAGACACCTCATTTCTAATTTTTAGGGGAAAGTTCTCAGTCTTTGACAATTAAGTATAATGTTATTTGGGATTTTTTTTCAAAGAGGACTTTTATCAAGTTGAGGATTACTTCCTTTCATAGTTTTGTTGAGTTGTGTGTGTGTGTGTGTGTGTGTGTTATGAAGGAGGGTTGGATTTTGTTATTTTTCTGCGTCTATTGACTTGATCATGTGTGTCATTTTTGTCCTTTGTTGTCTTAATATGCTGTATTACATTGATTGGTTTTTGTTTGTTAAACCAACCTTACAGATCTTGATAAATCGTAACTTGGTGATGGTGTATAATCCTACATGTTGCTGTTTCAGCTCAGTAGTATTTTGTTGAGAATTTTTCTGTCTATATTTATGGGGGGCATTTTTCTATAATTTTTTAAAAATGATGTCCAGGTCTGATTTTGGTATCAGAATCATAAAATGAACTGGGAAGTGTTCCTCCCTCTTCTATTTCTTACACGATTTTATAAAGGATTAGTGTTAATCTTGCCTCTTTTTTATAAACTTTAAAAAGTCCTGATGAGCATAAAGCTTATGACAGCTTACAGTTATGTCTTTTCCCTTGTTCACATCAGAAAAAGAATCTATGAACCCTAGAAACTTGGTAGTGGATTGCAACTTGAAAATTTCCCTGTGGGGGATAGTGAATTTCTTGACACTATGCTAGAATAGGCACTGAACACTGAGGACCAAGGGTGGATAGAACAGATACAATTTTTAACATTTTAAACATTTGAACACAAATGCCTAGATGGATGCTCCTTTGAAGCAAAACTTTCTCCTCCATAATAGATAATAGATTGGCCTCTCCACCTCATGCTGAACAAGACCAATGCTCATACCATTATCTCCCCTGGAATCCATCCTTGTCCTTCTAGAACACCAAAATACCCACCAGTATTAATAGCTCGGCATCCAGGAGGTTAACAAAAGAGTCCAGTGTTTGTTTTTGTTGTTTTTTAATATGTGAAATTGCGTAAAGAATATCCCTGGCTGAAATTGCTTGCAGCAGAGAAACGAAGAGTCTGAGATTACATCCTGAAATGCAGCAATTTCACTACAGTACAGATAATGATGTCAATCCTGAACACTTCTAAACGAGAGAGGCTTAGAATTGTGGCCATCCACTCATTCATACAGTGACTTCATTAGTTAATTCTGCAATTATATATTAAGCCTCCTTCCTGTGCCAGGTCCTTTACTGGAGTGTCTGGTCACACAGAAAGGAATCCATCTGGCTTGCTGCCCCAGAGGGGCACTCAGTCTTATGGGGGGCATATTGGACTCTATTCATTGACTCACAAGCTTGAACATGGCTATAACACAGGCATGTAAGGGAAGTCACAGGAATGTGGCAGTAGGAGGGATCAAGGATGAACAATGTCAGAAGAAAGTGGTCCACACAGAGTCTTAAAGGACGCAGAGGAGTTTGCCTACTGGACTATGGAACAGGGCCATGGGGCACAAGCAGAGCCAGGAAGGCAATAAGAGCGGAGTCTTTCTGCATATTCAAAGACATTCACAAGAGCTTAGAGGAACTTCTGGAAGGTGATATGGAGAGGCCCAGTGGGCAGGTCTTAAAGGACCTGTGTACTTTGTGAAGGAGCCTGCACTTTCCCCTGGGACATTAAAGATTTTAAGGATTTGAGACTTTGTCTCAACAGGAGTCCAGTGGTATCAAAGCAGAACTAAAATAAGATCTGATAACAAAGGCCAGGTCTAGACTTTGGAGAATCTTACTTGGATGGAATGTGGATCTCCTGGTGCCCTGTCATTGAGCACTGCCCACCCCATGGCCTTCATCTTCCCTTCCATTGCCCTGGAAAGGCCATTCCAGGTCACCAGGAGGTAGGACTTAAAAAGGTTTAATTCCAGCAGAGTACAGAGATGCATGCTTATAATCTCAGTGACTGGGGAGCTGAGGCAGGAGGAGTTCTTGACAAGTCTCAACAACTTAGTGAGGCCCTGTCTCAAAATAAAAAATGGAAAAGGACTGGGAATGTAGCTCCGTGGTAGAGCTTCCCTGAGTTTGAACCCAATACAAAAAAAAAAAAAATTAATTCTGATCTCAACTATTATTTCCAAGCTGGGGCCGATAATACTGAGCCCCAGATTTTTGAGACAGTGAAATGAAAAAGGGCTCTCCATATTCTTAAAGAAATCCCTACCAATTGGACTGGAACATGAGTCCTAGTCTGAAATGGATGTGAGACCATCAATGCTGAGAACTAGTCACCCACTGGCTGCTTAATCCTGGACAAGTCATTTAACATTGAACTCTCTGAGTCTCAGTGTCCTCCTCTGTGGAATAAAAACTCCCTTTGCAGGTTGCAGAGGGTAGTAAGCATGAATGATCCCAGGCATGACCCTGGTATTGAGAAAGTTCTTTAGAATCTGTGTGTGAACAAGGAAGCCCTGCTCTTTTTCAACAGTGGGGCTTCTGGAGGGCTAGGCTGTGTCTCCTTTATCTCTCTATATGCAGAGCCTCTTGCCACGCTTAACCTGTGAAGATGGTTCAGTGTTTCTGCAGTTGAATTTATTTCCAGCTCCCAACCCTTTACTCATTCCACATTTCTGTCTCGTTGCTAAAATAATTGACTGTGACCTTTTAGAAATCTAAATAAATCAATAGAGAAAGAAGATTTCAAATCATTGCATTTTATATACCTTATTTTATCCAGTGGACCAACCAGGTATTAATCCATTTGGGGCTTCCCTAAGGGAGCGGGCAGGCCCCATGGCTTCAGCAACCACTAACCCAGCCTGGCTGTCCCAGTTTCTCCAGCAGAACAGCAGTGCCACATCTCTTGTGCATTGGGGAGTTAGAGTTTAACCTGGGAGAGATGTGTTCTTAACGATGCTTTTATACCCAGGGGCATCCCAAGAAGAGAGCTTTGGGAAGGTGAAGTGGGGCAGGAGGCTGCCGGAGTCACAGGCCAGGGGGCAAAATGTGAAGAGATGGGACTCACACCCTGGAACTTGACTCGAGGGAGGGCGTGTGTTTTTGCAGCAGCCCTAAAGATAGTTTTAGTACAGAGTGTGACCTAAATTTGCTTCCTTCCTCAGTCTGGTTTCCATACCTGCCACCCACTGCTTCTTGTATTTCCACCCAAATGAAAGAAGCAAGCTAAAGTACTCACAAGCCCAAAGCCAGGCCCCAGAGCTACAGTACACTCCTTGCCTAGTCTCCCACCAGTGTCACCTACTGAAGACAAGACTTTGGAATGAGTGAGCCATGGCTGGCCCCTGGAGCTGGTCCCTGTGGGAAAAGAGCCACAGAGAGATGAAGAAAGGTCTTTGGGAGCCCTTTGGAGACTACAGTGAACTCTGACTTAGAAAAGAGAGAGGTAGAAGGAAAGAGCTTTGAAAGCTACAAGAGATCCGTGTCTTATTCTGTTTGTGCTATTATAACAAAACGCCTGAGAGCGGATAATTTATAGAAAGTAGAAATTTATTTCTCATGATTCTGGAGGCTGAGAAGTCCAAGATGCAGGGGTCAGTATGTTAGGTGTCTGCTGAGGGCTGCTCTTTGCTTCCAAGGTGGTACCTTGTCACTGGATCCTCTAAGGTGAATGGATGTTGTGTCCTCACATAATAGGAGGGAAGAAAGGCAAAAGAGTCTAGGTAATTTCCTCCTTTTATAAGGTGCTCATCCATTCATGAGGGCAGAACCCTCATGAATAAATAACTTCCCCAAAGCCACACCTCTTAGGACTCTTGCATTGAGGATTAAGTTTTGACATGAATTTTGAAGGGACTCAACTATTCAAACCATAGCAAGTGGGTATTTGAGGTGCATGTTGAAGGGTGAAAAGTGATTTTCCAGACATAAAAGGAATCAGAGAGTATTCCAGGCACAAGGAGAGTCTGCCCAGGTCTCATACCCAGAAGGCTCCAGAGTTTTGAAGAAATGGGATAAAATTCAGTGGAGCAAAAACAATAAATGTTGGGGCAGGAATGGGGATGGTGGGGGACATGAAGTTTTTCCTGGGTAGGAAAAGCCTGTAGGAGGGTGAACTCCATCCTGTGAGTGGTGCAGATACCAGATAGACCAAGGAAGGTTAACCTTAAGTAGCCTTGAATTAATTCACTAAACAGTCATCTGTGAAGCACTCCTTTGGTCCCCTGTTGCTTGACTCTGGAATGAAGCAGTTGGACTTGACCCAAGGAAGCTTATTCTCCATCACCCTGCCTGCCATCCTCTCCTTAATACCATCTTATCTGCTGCCCCTCTCTTAGAAGTCAAGCACTGCAGAGTTGTGTTGCTCATTTTCTGCCTGGGTACATGTGCCAAGGGCTTCTGGGTAGAAGGTGATTAGGAAATACATAAAAAATGAACCTCTTGGCAATTTAGAAAGTTCACTGAGGTCCTCCAGAGCCCAACAAAGAAGTTCCTAACATGATGGACTTCTAGCTTGCAAGGACCACCTTCCCTGGACCCATGCAGAATCTAAGACGTGCAGAGGGCTGATCCATAGCTGTGAGTGTGTCAGACATTGGTGGCTATGCAAATATCTGCCAGTGTAGACACATGTATATGTGCCTGCTCCACAGATGTGTGTGTATAACCTTGGATGTGAATGTTGGGTAGCTCTGTGTCCCTGGGCCCCTGTACACTTGTCTGGTTATGCTCCTGTGGACGTGTCTGTGAGAGTTCCCTTCAGGCTCGGTTGGTTCTTGGAAGATACAGAACTCCTGCCTCACCTTGAAAACAACCCTTTTGTTTGTGATTTCCTGATGGTGACAGTGTCGCCACGCTCGCCTGTCACTTGTGCACACGCACACACATACCCAGCACCACTTGGGAGTTGCCAGCTCTGAGAAATTCCTGAGAGACTGCCATGGGCCACTTGAGTGGGTTGCTAATGGGCCTGCCTCCTTCCTCAGAGAAATGGTCCAGGAGGGTTCTGGAAATGAGATTTTAGTATCTGCTTAACTTCAATAAAATACAACAAAGATGGAGTGGGAAAAGAAGCTGCTTCTTCAGATGCTGTTCTGGTGGGAAAGTTCCTCTGATGTCTTGAGTCTTGGAAGAGAAGCCTTCAGAGAGATGCTCAGGAGCTGACAACAGCTTCCTCAATACAGGCCCGCCCTGGTCTTGGGTTCTGAGTCTCTGATCCACATGCTGATGGCCATGTAGACTGCTCTAGAGGGTGCCTTTTTTCAGTTAGCAGAGAATAAGCCTGTGTGACAGTCATCAGTCAGTGTGTCCGGCCAGACTCATTTTCCTGGTGGGACCCAACTTAGATCTTTGTGTTTCTAGACTCTCTCAACTGTCTTCATTGGTATCAGCAGCACCTAAATCCTTTGGCCTTGACTCCTTGTTGGAACAAGAAGGTAGGAAAATAAACAATGGAATGACAACGTGTGTTACCACCACTCCCTTCAGATGTGCTCTCTCCTGTCTTCTCTGAGAAAACCTGGGAAGTCAGGAGAATCTCATTTGCACTCTGCTGCCTTAGGCAGAATCAGGCTTGTTGTTCTCTTTTACTTTGTAGAGAGGAGTTTCAACCAGTGAGCTGATTAGAAGGCTGCTCTGGGACCTCCTGGTCAGTACATGTGCAGTTTGCTCTCTGAGCCAGGATGGAGAACTGGCTGTCAAAATAAAGAAGACCATCAGAAACAATACAGACTCTCAGAGGCAGGGCCAGAAACACTTCTGGGGTCCCTTTATCTGTACCCCAACCTAAGCTCAGATAGCCTTATCAGTTACTCCCAATAGGCCTGCCAATAGCCAGCTTGGAGTTCAAGTTCCTGACTCCAAAGCCTGCTCTCTGTCTCCCTGGCCCTAACTCTGTGCCACAGAGAGGTAGCCTGCTTTCACCATATTCAGAAGATTCCTGCAGGGTTGAAGCCAGTGGACCTGACAACATGATGAAAAACGGAGGTTTTGGAGTCACAAGGCGCTGAGTTCAAATCCCGTCTTTGCATGACTAGTCATGTGCCATAGGATAAGTTGCCTTCACTCCCTCCAGTCTCAATACCCTCATCTGTAAAATGAGAGCAATAACCCTCCTCTCCCCCAGGGCTGCTGGAAAGATTCAATGAAATCACGTGTGCCAAATCTGTAGTAGTATCCCTGGCTCAGAGTAAATTATCAACAAATGTTATTGCCCCCTCCATCTGGAAGCTGACAAATTCAATTAACCAGAACCACCCATTTCCACCCCACCCCCACCTGTTCCCCAGGCCTCCCAGTTCACAGAATCATGAATCTTGTGTTTGAAAAAGAACTCTATAAATCACCTGGCATAGCCCCTGGCAGGGGAGCTCTCGTGGTACTTGTTCAGTGTGTTCCTCAGTCTTGCTGGCTCAGCCTGCCTTACTATAAGCAGAATTCCCACCAGCACAGCCAAAAAAAGGGAATGATGTTCTCGGTAGATTCCACAAAAGAGCTAATATTAGCTGGGTAAGAGGATGGGGCTGCACCTATATTTAGAATCTGTGTCTTCAGCTCTTTCCTGAGGCTGCAGAAACAGGGGATGGAGAGAGGGGTGTTTGCCAGGGCAGGCAGAGCAGCTGGGCTGGGCCTCCCTGCCTCAATGCTGCTTCACTTTCTCTCTCCCAGGAAGTAGGAAGCAGAAAATGGCCCCTGGGGAGGGAGGGAGACTGCAAGCAGGTGTCCAAAAAGCAGCAAGGTATACAATAGTGACAAAGGTCTTTAAGGCTCCTGTCAGAGCCCTTGGAACAGGGTGGTAGAGAGGCAGAGGCATGTGCTCTGGAACCTTCTACTCTTAAGATGGTATCCAGAGAGATACTGGTTTTGTCCTCCAGCACATGCTTCATATGGAGGCCCGAGTGTCACAGGACACTGGGCTCAGGCCAGAAGGGGTATGCAGAAACTTCTGGCTCTGATGTGTCCCCAGGAGTGGTACTTTGCACGTGCTCTCTCACAAAGTAACTGCCCTTCCTTTCTCTGCTTGATAAACCCCTCTTGGGGCCTTGCTCCAATCTTCTCCCTGTGACCACTTTGCCATCCTTCTAGCCCCTCTATGTAGGAAGTCAGTCAAGTACTTCTGCCAAGCAGACATCAAGGTGCAAGGCTCAGGGAGAGCAGAGCGTGAGCAGGTCCCATTTGTTCTACAGTGGGTCCCATTGTGCAGGGCACACCCTGAACAGCCACACTGATGGCCCTGATATTCCACTTACGTGCAAGTACTGTGTTCTCAGCATGTGCTCTGCAGGTTCCTCGGCACTTATCACAGTGTCTTGCCACCAAAATGAAGGCCACAGCTGAAGTCCCATGGCTTTGGGGCTAAGTAGGATGACCAGTGGCCTAAAGTCCAGCCTCGGTTCGGCTCTTATAGCTGGAAGAGTCCCAGCAAGGAGCTTTCGCATACCCCCTCTCTATTTTCCCATTCTTAAAAGGACGGGGGTAAATCAGATGATCTCCAGGTCTTTCAGCCTTACAGTCTATTTGTCTGCTCATTTTTAGGTGGCATGATGAAAATATAATCAGAAAAGCATGTGTGCTCTACCCTTCCCCCAAATAAAGTCCACATGATCCAAAGAGAAATAGAAATTACTTACGATTTTTCAGAGTCTGGCTTTCCCCTCATTGGCTCCCCTCTGCTGGAGTCTTAGGCTGGACCAGAAGGCCTGTCTATACAGGATGCCAAGGATTACCTGTCACCCAGGGAGGACTAGCCCAACTCTGCTTTGCCCTAAGGCTGTGTCTGCAGCTGTGGCATTAGGATGGGGCTGGGGCTGCAAGTTTCCCCAAACATGAACAAGCCTTTGGAAACTTTAACAAGTCAACAGCCCCTTTGGGACACGTTTTCTGGCATCACGTCATTGTCTTGAAATGGTTACTGGATAGAGTTGTCTGTCTCGCCTTTTCCTTCTTGGAGAGATGGGCAAGAATCAGGGAAAGGCTGGGGGGTGGAGCCAGGGCAGCAGCCAGAGGAGGAGGAGGAGGCCTGGGTGTAGGTACCTGCCTTGAAGAGCTGTGTTTTTGCAGCCACTTTCCTTGTTTGCAGGCAGCAGCCTGCAGTGTCTCTAACATCTCAGAGTGTAAAGCACATGGCTCGGCTGGCAGAGAAGCAGCCTGGCTCCACCTGGCCTGCAGGCACTTTTTGCACATAAATCACTTGAGAGCAGTCAAGGTGTCCATGTAAAATGTTTGCATGTGGTTTGTGTCTGAGCAGCAGAGGCACCCAAAAGAGAAAAGAAAAAGAAAACGTTGAGGGATGTAAAAAACAAACAAACAAACAAAAAACTACCTGCACAAATATATTGCTCACACCTACCCAGCCCCTGGAGACTTCTTTGGGGATTGTTTGTTCCTAAGAATAGATTGAAACTTGGTGATTTTTAGAATCAGAGAATGTCAGGGCTGGGTGGAATGTAGGAGATTATTCAGTCTGGAGGATTTCAAGCTTTTATTGACCACCAAAGCCTGTCTTCAAAGAGACTTTTACAGGGACCCACACTGTATAAAATAGAGCAAAGCAGTGCTATTCCAGATAAAGTGGGGAAGAGAAGGGAGGGGGCAACTCTGGACTCCCTTGAGCAGAGGGAAAGCACTGAGCTCTCCAAGTTCCCTCTAGGAGACTGAGGGCTAGAGTGATCTCCTCACCAAAGTCCCATGGCCAGTGAATGGAGAGGCCCAGATGGAACCCAAAGCTAAACTATGGGAAAGGTTGTTTCACAGCAGCAATGAGATGAAAATACAGTTACCCCTCAGGATCTGTGGGGGACTGGTTCAGGATCCCAGTCCTTCATGGATGTCAAAATCCATAGAAGCTCACATTCCTTCTAAAAATGGCATGGCATTGGCATATAACCTGGACATATCCTCCCGTGTACTCTAAATCATCTCTAGATTACTTATAGTACCTAATACAATCAGTGATTATACTAGATTGTTGAAAGGTTAATGAAAAGGGGGGAAAGTCTGTATATTTCAGAATGGATACAATATTTTTCCCCAAATATGTTTGATCTTTGGTTGATTGGATCTGCTAGTGCAGAATCTAGGGATATGGAGGACCACAGTGCTGCTTCCTTCTGAGCCACATCAGCCATCTTACTGTCACAACAATCTGCCATATTATGTGATTAAGACCCTCCCAGCAACTTATAGTAGGATCATCAAATGCCACAGTTGGAAAGACCAGAGGTTTTTAATCTGCCCACTGCTTGGGACTAGGGTTTCACCAGGGGAGAGAAGGAAGGTGGCCTGGTGAGTCCCACTTTCTAGTCCACCAGACTGGTTCCTCTCTTACCTGTTTGACCAACTGTATCTTGAAAAACATAAAAGGAATGAAGGGAGTTACTTCAACTAAACAAAAAAGCATGAAAACCTCCCATTATGTTCGGACTTCTTCAGCCTGATTTACTTGACTCCATGGAAAGAGGTTGAACTTTCTATGGAAACTGAATCAATGAACAAAACTGCTATCTGTTAAATCACTGCAGGCCCAGCACTTGTCATCTTAGCAAACCTGAGAAAAAGCCTGATGCCTCTTCAAAAGCCAGGCATGTGGATTTGTAAGCAAATGTAGACTCCTGAGGGGGACCTCCTTCCTCTTGTCCTTCCTTGGTCCCTGCCACCCATGTAATTGTTTGCATTTGACATGTTTAGGGCCTAAGGTGACCTCTCCCAACACTCCCACCCAACCTCACATTTCCTGCCCCTGGTCATTTCCACTTCTCACACACTGCCCACGTCCCCTCTCCAGTATGGGGTGCGCCCAAGTGTTAAATCTTTCTGACACTGAAGAGGTGGCCACCATTCTTCCCTGTGAGTGGATACTGGGTCTTAAGAGTTATGCATACCCTGTGCCCTTCCAGCCTGCTGGCCTGGACAGCCTCCCTCCACTCCTCCCTCCAGGGCTCACAAGGGTCTTCATAACCTGTTGCTTTAAGTTCTGTTCCTGGTATTAATCTCATAAGCTCATGCCTGGTGGTTTGATCTGAGCTTGTCTGAAGAGTTCAGTGCCTTTTCAGCTATCAGCAAGGTGGTCAGACAGCTTGGGACAGAGGCCTTTGGAAATGGCATGGCTTGGTGGAGACCACAGGCCCAGGTTTCTGGTAGAGCTTTTGACATGTGCTAACTGGGTGACTTCACCTCTGAACAGCCATTTATTTCTCTTAAACATGAGTAATATACATAAAAAGACTATTTTGAGAAGTGATTGAAATAATTTAAGGGAGGTGGCTGAGCCATAATGACTTAGTGAATAGCCATTCCTCTCCTTCCAGGCTCCAGGGCACCAGCAAACCCATCTCCTGAATTCATGTAATTTGATCCAGGTAAGAGCTCAGCACACTCTTCCTACAAGTTCTATCCAGTGACTCACCAGGAAAAAATCAGTGGCCAGCAGTAGTAGTGGGGTGGGAGTGGGTGGGCACTATATTTATCACATACGTTTGATTTTAAGACCAGTAATTTAATACTTTAGTCACTCAAGTTGGGATGTATCTTATAGTTGAGGGTGGATCATCTGGCATTGCTGTAGGAATTTTCTCCCTTTTTCAATGGTTCATGAAATTCTAGTGTCTGATTGTTTATGTAGCTATAATTGACAACACCTTCAACAATTTGATGAAATTGAGTGTTAACAACTTATCATATTCCAGGAACAATTCTGGACCAGTTTATAGCAGCTATTTAATCAATGCAACAATTATGAATACCAAGGATTGATAGCCTTTTTTTTAAGACTGAGGATCTGAGAGGTATATGGTCTTGGCCAAGACATGGATTTATTAAAGGGTGGAATCGGGATTTGAGCCAACATCTGACTGATTCCAAGCCTGTGCTTTTATGGGTGGATGTGTGACTAGGAGAGGCTGGTTTCTCTTTGCTTCCTAGGACCATCTCTGAGCAGATCCATGTACATGTCCTAAAGTATGATTCATTTGAGCAAGTACAATCACATATACTTAGGGTGTCTCCTGTGCAAGCTTTGGAGGGTCACTAGTAAACAGATACTTGTGAATTAAAGCCTAAGAAATCCAAACAATTACAAACACTTAATAGGTGTTTTAATAAAACCCTACAGAATGCTGTAGGAACATGGGCATATGGATAATCTGGACCTCAACTTTTCACTCTATTCCTAGGATTGGGTTTCCTTTTGAAGATTTTTTAGATCACTTACTCCAAGCAATTAACAAAGATGTGATATGTCAACTACTTTCCCTGTAAATGAGCTATGATGCTTGGTAATTTCCCCAGCTTCATTATTGATTCCTTAGATGAGAACTATCTTTAGAAAACATGGAACACTCCTGGACATTCACCACCACTTCTAGAAAAATGGCTCCTGTACCACTTGCCTTGGAATGAATGTGTAACACACAATAGAGATTCCCTTAAAACTATCTTGTTCATCTACAAATCACAATATTGAAAGGTAGCTGAGCAGAAACACAGGAATTTTACCAAAGCCCTCCAAAGACAGTATCTTCTAAAAGAGCAAAGAAAGCAAAAAGCAGGGAATTGTTTTGTTTTGTTTTGTTTTTCACTTTCTAAAATCAAGGAAATCCTTATAAATGACTGCAAAATAAAATAATATAGAAGGTCTTTTAGTAAAAAGCAAATTCCTTCCCCAGACCCAGACCTCCTCTCCAGAGGCAACCACATTTAACTACTTTTGTTTTTAGTTCTTCTAGTGGTTACTTCCACATCACTTAAACTGCTCCACAATGATGTATCAGTTTTACACTCCATCCATTGCCTTCCTGCTGGGTCAAATGAAGGATTAGCTTACTGACATCCCACTTCCTTTCACAGTGCACATGTAATTAGGAGTCAATCTAGATCACATTTTTAGTTCTTCTTTTGGTTACCTCTGTAATTCTAAATAATGCAATTAAATAGGAATGGTTTTGAAGGGTCAGTTCTTCCGCTGCATGTATGTCTCTAAAGCTTCTCTTCCAGTCAGGGCAAGCTCTGCAGAAAGGCTCCTTATAGGAAGAATTGTTGTATAGCACCTGAGAGGTCCTCCTCAATATTTTTAGGGGGATAGCTAAATTAATTTTTTATTATTGCTAATATTTTTCTGGTTGCTTTATATATCTTAGTTACCTTCTTGTTCATCTTTGTGATTTGATAGCTTTTGGTTTTGATAAAATTTAATTCTTTTTCTCCTTAGTGTATCTAGTTTACTAATGACTTTGTAATTTTGATTAATTTCATGGTGGTAGGTATCATTCTTCCACTTCTAATGCAGACTCCCTTAAACATTTCTTGTAACGCTGGTCTACTGGAGATGAGATGCCACAGTTTTTGTCTCAGAAAGACTTTATTTCTTCTTCAGTTCTATGGGATAATTTTGCCAGATATAGTATTCCTAGTTGGTGGTTCTTTTCTTTCAGGACTTTGAATATCTCATCCCGTACTGTAAAGTTTCCACCGAGAAATCTATTATTAGTCTAATGGAGAGTCTTTTTTATATATCTTGATGTATTCTCTCTTGCTATTTTAAAAATCTCTTTTTCTTATACTTTTGACAGTTTAACTGTAATATGCCTTGAAGAGAATTTTTTTATGCCTTATCTGTTTATTTTTATGTGTTGCTGGGGATCAAACCCAGTGCCTCACGCATGCTAGGCAAGCATTCTACCACTGAGCCACAATCCCAGCCCCAAGGATCCTTTTTTGCTTAAATCTATGAGGAGATTTTTGAGCTTTCTGGATGCAGAGTTCTGTATCTTTCCCAAGATTTAGAAAGTGTGTTCTTAGAAATCATTTCATTAGATAGGTTTTCTATGCCTTTTCCATTTATTCTCCTCATGATGTATATCAACTATTAATAACTATTAATATATCAACTATTTTCTTTTTCTCATCAACCCATGAAAACGGCTTTTTGGTTCAAATAAATTTCAGTCCAAAAGTTCAATAAAGCAAAGGAAAGGAAAAAAAATTACTCATAATGTACATATTTGCTTAATGATGTTACAAGAGTCTTATAGACTTTTTTCATTCTTTTTACCTTTCTTTCTTTCAATCTGATTGGGTTTTTTCAAACAATCTGTCTTAAGGGTCTGATTTTTTTTCACTTATTGCCTTCCTTAATTTCAAAGTTTCTGTTTTGTTCTCTTTTACGGTCTCTTTGCTGAATCTTTTCATTCATATCATGAATTCTCTTTATAATCTCATGGATATTTTATGTTTCTTGTATCTCATTAAGTTTTCTTAAAATAACTATTTTGGATTCTTTTTCAGGCAGTTCATTGATTTTTCACCCTCTTTGGGATCTGTTCCTAGGGAGTTACTGTGTTGCTTTGGAGGTATCATGCTACCTTCTATTTTTATATTTCTTATATCTTTATGTTGATATTTGTACATCTGGAAGATCAATTGCCTCTACCAACTTTGTGAGGTAACTTTCAATAGTGAAAGAGTTTCTCTTGGTGATGTTTCCTGGGGTTATCAGTTGGGTAGACCGATTCTGGTTCCATTTGGGTACTTTAATATTGTGTGGCTTCTTCAACTAGAATCAACTGCAGCAGTACCTGCAGATATCTCAGTGGTCTACATTTGAGCATTTTTGGATGGCTCTGATGGTTGGGCTGCAGGTCTCTTTGGCAGGCTGGCAGGTGACTCTGGGTATGGTTAGCCTGGATGCAAGTATATGAAGCTTATCATTCTGCAAGTCTCATGGAAATGGTGTCACGCTCATGGACCCACACAGGTATGGCACAGAGTACCTGATAGCAGGGCAGGGGGTCTGTCATTATTTGAGGGCTGTGCAACTGACTTTGTAGAACCTCTGAGGCTGTTCTGTTCAAGGCGGGCTGCCAGCTGCTTTGTGAGGAAGGATGGGCAGTGGGGCTGTCTATCTGATTCCCAGAGTTTTGGGGGGCTGAGTCACTCAGTGTTGACAGCCCAGGAAGCTTCATTAGTTCTTCATCATGCCTTATATCATAGGTAGTGATCTGGAAATCAAAGCTCACACTTCTGCCTTTCAGAAGGTGCCTCACTCCTAATGTTGTAAGGAAAGTGTTGACTATGGGACTATTGGATTGCACTAGGACACATCTTGCTAAAGTTAGGTCTTAGCTAAGGGAGCTTGCTCATCCCACAAAAGGATCTCAGAGGTCCTTTATTTTTTCTTTCGAAGAGACTAAGGTGCAGGGAGATTAGCCTGATGTAGCCAGCTTTATAAACTATTTGGAGAATGAGCAGGGCCTTGCAAATGTAACACAGGAAGTGCTACATTTCCATTGCCTTCCACTGGTCCACAAATCTGGGACTCCAGAGCCATCCTTGGGCTATAGAGGGACTAAGAGTGAAATTCAGAATTGGTTAAAATTAATTTTCCACCTAGTCCTAGAGTTAACCAAAGTCATAATAATTAAGTTGATAAAGCAATGAAATGTTAGCAAGAACAGCACTGTCTTATATTTTGTGCATGTGTGTGAGTAGGTGAAAAATCATTAATGCTAAGTTTAACTGCTAAAAAATTTTCATCTTAACTTTTAGAAAAGAAAAAACAATTCATTAGTTACCTAGAGTATATAAAAAGTTCTGAACACTGAGGATATAGGAACATTTAAAATAGTCACGAATTTGGTACAATTTCAATAAGCCATCACTATGCATCATGAGTAATACAGGGAATCTTAGAGAGACAGCCTGAGGCTAAGGGAGTCACAGAGGACTTCCTGCAGGAGATAGTGCCTACAGAGTCTTGGAGGATGGATAGGCATTTGACTGTGAAGGAGAAGATACTGAAGGTGCTCTAGCTAGAACAGGAACAGGAAGCAGAGGTGGAGTAGAAGTGAAGAGTATGTTGGGGTTAGGGTTGGAGCCATGGTCAGTTGAACACAATGAGAAGAGATAACCTGGGGAGACAGAAGGGCCCAGAATTCAGTGAAAGCCTATGTGCCCTGTGAGGTGTTCAAATTTGATCTGATGCAGATGATACCAAGTCACTTAAGAGAAGGGAAGAATAGTAATTAGATTAAAAGTGTAAATATAGCATATTTAATTGTATATAATTTAGATACCATACATTATGGTAATTAGATTACAGGATTAGAAACTAGATTGCTTTGGCTACAAAATGGCATAAAACCATTTGGGGACTGCTTTGGATATCACAGTCCTGTTGCACACACTAGGTGCCAGCTATGCTCCCTTGACAACAACCCAAATCTTCCCTGTATGCTTCTAGAAGCCTCTTGGGGTGGAGGGATCGTTCCAGAGTCATGAAACAGAAAGAAGCACAATTTCAAGGTTCTTGCATGTGGCCAGGCAAAGGGGAGATGCTGATCAGAAGGAGGGTGGTGCTGGGGAGTAGGGGGTATGGAGACAGAGCCAGGAGCCAAGGGGGGGTCCTGACCTGGTAGGGCCTGTGCCCAGGCCTGTGCTTCCTGGAAGGTGGGAAAGGAACCTGCTGCCCGTAGAGACAGGAAGAGAGGAAGTAGGGGACAGCAGGACACCCACAGAGCTGCAGGGAGAAGAGAAAGCCCAGAAGCAGTTAATCCTGCTGGTTGAATTGTTTTTACAAACGACACTCTAAAATCAAATAGACGCAATAAAAACACAGTGGCCTTTTCATTAAACATGCCACAGAGGCCCCTTGTTCAGCAGCCGTTGTCAATCAGATCTGGGCCATTGTCTCTTCCCCCAACCCCCTATAATTGGCATCTGTCTGGAAGAAAACAAATAAATACCAGGTCGGCATTTTAACTAGGGCAGCAAGGAGTGGGGGTGCTGCTTTTCAGAGTCTGCTCAACAACAGGGCAAGTGAAGGCCTCAGGAGGCCTGTTCCCACTCAGGTGGGGCCTTCCTTCAGGTATAGCTCCTCATTTCCCTCCCCGAAGAGGCTGCTTAGATCTTTGCCCAAAGGTAGTGATCCTGAGACCACCTTATACTGTTTTCTGTCTACAGAAGCCTCTGGGAAACCATCTGTAGGAAAGCCTTATCTTTTTCCCTTCAGGAAGTCATGAGAAAAATAAGTGGACACATTTTCTGGCTGACTTTGGATATAACCACTTAATAACAGCAATGTAGCACTCTTGCTACAGATGGACTGATGCTAACATAGTTAATTAGTAATAACATTAAGGTGCTGTGATTAATTAGTGATAATAGCATGTCATAGCATTTTTATTTAAAATGCTTTTTTTTTTTTTTTTTGTGAGCATGGTTGGGATGGCAGGGGACCCAGGGCCTCACACATGCTGGGCAAGCACTCTGCCACTATCCCCAGCCCATAGCACTGTTATTAACTAAGAATTTTATAATAGATTGTTAACTACTACCTTGTCCCGTATATTCATGTAAGGTGTTTCTTATTATTCGTAGTAGTTATGTTGTTTGAAACAGACGTGAACACTGAATTAGTGAACATTGAGCCATTGCTTCTAGGGGAAAACAGGGTTAGGGTCCTGTTCATCTCTGGTCACTACATTTTCATCCACCCATCAATTCATTACCATTTCATGTGCGTTTCTATTTAAACATAGCTTATTTAACATATTTTTTGATTCACTGACATTGAACACACAGCCAATAGCCCAATAACTCATGTCTGAGTGAAGCTGATCTCGTGCATGCATTTTCCCTGTGAGGCACACTGTGGCTGGCACATAGGAACACTAGACAGCACTTCAGCACTATGCTTGAGGGACATTTTACACTGTGAAATCACCAAAAAATGAAAAACAAACAAACACACAAAAATATGAAAAGCATGGTACTAAATAAACTGTGACAAGGACCCTTG
Organism: Ictidomys tridecemlineatus; assembly: GCF_052094955.1. Lineage (NCBI taxonomy): Eukaryota > Metazoa > Chordata > Mammalia > Rodentia > Sciuridae > Ictidomys > Ictidomys tridecemlineatus. Next base: position 66,942,450 of record NC_135480.1, on the reverse strand, counting down.
TCTCTAGTAGGAAAGTTGAAACAAGAAGCTGGCAGAGAACTGCTGTGCTCAAACTCAGCTGGGAATGTCACATTGGGTGACATTAGTTTTTTATCACTCTGTGCACAGTCACAAATGACCATGAGAATATTGAGTCATTTGGGGATTACAAAGAAATCTAATGAACAAGCAAATTCACAAATACATTTTAGGGGAAAGGTACACAGGGAATCCATAAACAAGGAGGACTGAGTTAGTTCTCACTCATGCCAATCATTCCCATATTTTGGTAGAGGAAGCAAGGTTTGAAGAGATGAAGTGAACTTACAGTGTCTGACAGCTAGTCCATAGTTCAGGGTCAGGTCACTTAGCCATTTGTTTTTGTCAACAAAATTTTATTAAGATACAAACATGATTCATTTATATATTGTCTGTGTCATTCATTTTGTGTTAAAATGAAGAGCTGAGCAGTTGCAAAGATCATGTAGCCCACAAAGTCTATATTATCTACAGTTCAACACTTTAAGGAAAAGTTTGCTGATCCATGTATTACTGCAAATTTTCTAGGTCTCCTTTTCCCTTCTGTTTCTCTCTCTGTTTCTCTCTCTGTTTCTCTCTCTCTCTCTCTCTCTCTCTCTCTCTCTCTCTCTCTCTCTCTCTATCAGTTCAGAGTAGAGAAGGTTCTCTTTAGTGAGTGACTGTGCTTTTTCTAAGCAGTTCAGTTTTCCCTCTTAAACACTGGAATTTCACAACTGAGTGTTTCCTTCTTCACACTAATGTTGAGAAGCAAAAAAAAAAAAAAAAAAAAACTAAAAAATCTAGGGATTCTTCACATTCATGTGATGAAATAGAAAGGATCATCTATCTAGGTTTACTTAGAAGAAGGTGAAATTTTGCCAGCACAGTTAAAAACATGATCAATTTATAGGTTATACAGGCATCTGGAACTTTTCAGTGAGGAAGTGCTACATCTGGGGCAGGACCTGGGTTCTGTAGGAATTCTAGTTTTCCCTAAGGAGACAAAGACCTACTTTCCATGAGTCATCTTTTTTTTTTCTTTTCAATCAACTACAATTTATTACAAACTTGAATTCCAGATACTTGGATAAGTTCTATCCATACCCTGAATCGTTCATTCTCTATGGCATGTACTATAAGGTCAAAAGAGGCCATACCATGGAAGTAGATATGATGATCCTCTTTTACACAAGAGGAAACCAAGAATCAGAGATAGTAAGTGATTTTTCCTAGGTTCCAAGCAAGAAAGTAGCAGATTTGCAATTTGAAACCAGACATTTCTGACTCCAAATCTTAATCTCTGTACTCTACTCTAAATGTCCTCTGAAGCTTACCCAGCATTGCCCTTCATCCTCTGGCTCAGATTTAGCACCATGGTCTGAGCAGTGAGGCTTTCCCGATATCCTTCTCATGTTGGGACATTCATCTCTGAATTCAGACAGAGCAGGTGGCCTCTGCAGAACATTGTGTGTGGGGACTATGTCAAGAGAAGACACAGAGATTGCAATAGCCCTGGTGTTGATGTGATGAGGGAGGACCGGACTCCAGTGCTGGCAGTGTGGATGCAGACACATGGCAGGTGGGAGAGATGGCTAGGAAGTAAAACTGACCAACTGATGACATGTGGATGGTCAGAAAGAGTGATGGGGGGAGGCAACAGGGTTGTCTCTAGTTTCTGGCTGGTTAAGTAGGTGGATGGAGAAGTCAGTCACTGAAATTGGAAAGAAGCGATTATAGAGAGAGGACAAGACTCCTATGAGAGATCCAAAATGTACCCTGCGAGTGCTTAGCCCGTCGCTCGACCTGGTTTGTATCTCATGACTTAATGTGTGTGCCTGTCTCTCCCACAGAACTTGGTGATACTGAAGGGCAGAGAGCCTTCAGTTCAATGATCCTTCATTCATGGCTACAGTGGCTTCCATTTACTTTTCTTTTGATTACTCTTTTTAGACAATCCTGAAAGTCTTACCAATCTCCTTAGTCACTTCTGCTATGCCTGTAAGTAAAGCAAAAGCCTTGCTTTGGTCAATTCAGAGCCTCCTCTGTCTCCATCAGAACTAATAAATAGTGGCTGTCACTCTGTTATTGCACCTCCTAAACTCTTTAGTACTCAAGCGAAGGGTTGTAAAGACTCTGTTAAGGAAGTCTCTAGTGAGAGCTGTAGCAAAGATCAGGGCCTGAATCTTGCAGAAGGATGGGCTCTGGGTACAGGAACTTCCCCTGCCCTTTCACCCTCTTCTTCTGCAGCCTTGCTTATGAAGACTCATTGAACATCTGGGATCCACCATGTTGTGAGGAACCTTTTTACACTGGCCTGGAAGCTCCATGAGAGCAGGCATTTTTTCTGTTTTGCTCATTGCAATACTCTCTGTGCCTAGACTGTGCTTGGTATGCTTGGTACATAGTAGATGTTTAGTAAATATTTGTTGAGAAAATAAAGACACCTCCCTTTGAGAAGAAGGATCTGTCCATTCATCCAACATTTTGCCAAGCATCTGTCAGATCTTGAGCCAGGACTTGGGGCCACAAAGAAGAGAACACCAGTCCTGTACCTAAGAAACCTTGTGAAGGAGTCCAACTGGTCCAGAGATCACACCCATTCCTGGGAGAAGCGTGGCAATGGTGACCTGAGCTCAGTGACAGGAGGGACAAATTGGAGTGCTACTGACTCCATCTGCCACATCAGGGAGGGCTTCACAGAGGAAGTAGCAGTTTCTCTGGGGCTTGAAGGATGAGAAGCAAATGAGAAAGGCATCAGAAAGGGAAACTTTGAGGGAAAGAACGGAGACAGTTTCCTGAGTCATTTACAAATAACCACACCCTGGGCAGAGGGAGGGAATTGGGAACAGGTGGTGTGCCCTCCCAGCCCCAGAGGAAGACTAGTTTTTCTCTGAATCCCTATCCCGTCTCCACCTCTCATGTCTCATTATCATCCTACTTGAAGATGAGAAGGAAAAGAGAATCAGGAGAATGGAGATTATTGGTGGCAAGAAATGTTGAAAATAAATCACACACAACATAGACGTGTGAAAAATAAATGAAGGCAAGGTGACTTCAGAGCAGCATTTTCCAAATGGAAATAAAATATTTCAAATTTTCTAACAGAGATTTGTGTGTGTGTGTGTGTGTGTGTGTGTGTGTGTGTGTGTGTGTGTGGTGCTGGGGATTGAACCCAGGGCCTTGTACATGCAAGGCAAGCACTCTACCAACTGAGCTATATCCCTAGCAAATAGGCACATTTTTAAAAGGGAAAGAAACAGGTGAGACAGATCAGTTTTAGTAAGGTATTTTATTTTACACAATATATTCAAAATTTAAACATGTAATTAACTTTAAAATTTATAAATGAAAAACTTAGTCTGTGAAATGAGATATGTATTTTACATGTACCATGTATTATTAGTTGGAACTAGCCATGCTTCCAGGATGAACAGCTAGCTACACGTGGGCTGTGGTGACAGCATTGGACTACGCCGGCCTAGGCTGTCTTTATTACCCAAAGTAGAACTGAAGAATCAAGGACTGTGTGGGCTCCATGTGTTTACCCAGTCATTCTTCTAAAAAGCACTTATTGAATGCCCACTGTTTGCTTGATCCAGTCAGTGTTTACTGATTGCACATTCAATGTTTGATTCAGTTAGCACTTACTGAATGCCCACCACTCATGCACTTGAGGCTTCCACAGGAAAGTCAGCAAGGAATGGCTGCTTCACCAAGAAGCAGCCAATGTGATACATTACAGGCCAGTGAGCTAGCCATCTGACTGGGACTGGGGTCTGTTGGTTATCAGGGCTCTCAAACTGGAGGTTGAGGGTGGTACGTGCCCTGTGCCTTTTCCTGTACTGTATCTTAAACAACAATCCAGCAGGTGTTGTGTTTCTACTCAAGACACATCAGCATCTTTTGCCCCGTACCTGGATGACTTAACTTACTGGGTTACCTGTGGGGCCTCTAGGGATAGTTGTGTGCAAGAACCCTGGATGGGATATCTTCTAGAAATCCCAAGTGTTGACAAGACTAAAGGCAGGTGTTCACAGAGGCATCCAGGCATGGCTTGCAAATCTCTTATGTTCTGGAGTCACCAGGAGCCCTTCTGAAATACACTCTTTGGATGTCACCCTCCCCTCCAAGATTCTGATTCAGCTGGTGTGAAATGGGGGTGAGGTACAAGTACTTTGTAAAAGTTCTTCCCAGTGCATCGGTTCAGTTTCCAACACAACTACTGGGAAGCTGCTGCCCAGAGAGGCTGGAGTTTTGGGCCAGGGTCTTGCAGTGCACCATTCTCCAACCTCTCCAACCACCCGTGTTTTCTCCTAACAACACTGAGGGCCAAGGACCCTCAGAACCCTCCTTGAATATTCAGGAGGCACTGCCACAAACCAGAAGCTTGGAGCAAAGGGACAGGAATCTATAACTGCTGTGTCGCCTCTTCACCAACAAAGCTCTTGTCAGTTTACCACTCTGGGAAGATTGCCAGCCTCAAGTATTAATAATAATCCCTTTGTTTTTTAAATGCCTTATAATTGCATAAATAAAACTACTTTCTCTTCTTCAATGGTAATGAGTCTTATTGGACTGATTGGTTGATTAATAGTACTCTAATTCCTCCAGTGACAAAACACAAAGGCCAAGCGATGGATGCTGGCTCTGGTGGCTTGGAACTGTGGAGTGGCTGTTCCAGCCAGTGTTTGCAGCTGCCTTGGTAGCATGGGGAGAAAGGTGGCACCCTTTCTGCACAGTCAGACACTGGTAAGGAGGGGCTGCACTCAACATCAGGAAAATGGCCCCTGTATCTCCCATTGGGATACTGCTCAGCAACACCTTTTCCTTCCCATTACACAATGTTTGTTCTCTGAGAACCTGTGGAAGATATTTCTCTGGCTTAAATAATGGTGCTTGTCCTGGGTTTTTAGACATTAGGAATTGCAAAACAAATCAAAACTGATGCTGTTTACTGCTTCCTGTTGGCTGCCAGGAAGCTCAGAGTCAAACCTATATCCCACCTGCAACAGGTATAGAGGTGTCCTCAGCATACTTTTTATATACTACCAGTAGCTCCTATTTATAGAACATTTAGTATTTGCTCGGACTCCTGGTACCTTCCTTTTAGCAAGCAGCATATTCCTGGAAAAATTGGAACACAGAAATCACTTTTGTAAATCAAGCCATGTTTTCGGTGCCCTTGGGGAATACAGACACTCATTTGAAACAGATTCCTGTGTTGAGGGTAGCGACCTCCTTACTCCACCGTGTTCCTGCTGTTCACCATGTTCCTACAGAGGACGCCAGCTGAGCCCAGCTGCTGCCTCTGAATTGGCTGTGAACTCGGCTTCCTTTTCCTGAGCCCTGCAAACCCCATGCTCTTGCTACAAAGCACAAGGCGGAGCAAAGCCCAGACGGGGGCCCACCGTTGTGGACAGCTTTGCACTGTCACGCACTGGCCTGGAGACAAAGGGAAACTGGAGGGCTTTTATTGGTCATCTGCCTCCTTGCAATGGGTGCCTGATAGATAGCAGATGGAGAGACATGGGAGTTAATGAGGTCTGTGTTCTGGCCAAATGCTTTCCATCTTCCTCTCGCCACTGAGACCATTGGAAAAGAATGTTGTGCTGGGCAGGCGGTGAGGGAGAATTAGAAAAGCTGAGTTTTCACCAAAGGTACTAGGGAGGGGAGGATAATAACCAACACAAATTCAATTCAACAATTCAACTCTTTTTGGTGAATGTTTATTAAGTGCCTTCTTTATGTCTCATCCCATTTATTCCTGAAGGATATCGTTTTTCTCCTTTTATAGCCAAGATATTAAGACTCAGAGATGTTAAGTAATTTGTCCAAGGTCACACAGTCAGCCTAAGACTTAGCTGGGTTTGAATCTAAGTCTCTCTCTTGAATCTCTCTTGAAGCGACTTCTCTGAGAAGCTCTACCCCTGGCAGTGCCACACATTCCTTTTTGAATTGTTTTCACAGTTACACCCTGAGGTCTTATTTCCAAAACAGCTCTTGTTGTCGTGAGGAAATGGGGGTGGGAAAAGGGCTGATCATCAAAGCATTAAGGGAAATGTGTAGAACAAGCCGTTTACACTTATAAAATTCATTTTCAGTTCTAGCCAGGGGTGGTAGTCATTTAATCATCAGGGCTGGCGTCCACTTCCCGGGGGGATCCCCACACAGAGACAGATGTTCCTTGTTGAATCTGGTAATTTTCAAGGAAAGGTCCAGATTGGAGTGTCAGGTCAATGGCTGGTCTCCCTGAACAGAGCTCCTAGAAGAACTGGAGGAAACTCTCAGGAAACTGGCCAACACAAAGCACTTCACACTGCCGCAGCAGCTTTTTCTTGCTCTCGTGGCAGCCCAGGGAGATAGGTATCATGACGGGTCCCATTGTGTGGATGAGAAAACTGAGCCTCTTGACTCTCCAGGGTTGAGTGCACACCTATCACATCTCAGGGGACACGGGCTTGGCGCCTGGCACATACTGGATTCTTATGCACTTTCTAAACTTCAGATTCCAAACTCTGAGGGTTTATCTTCCCTCATGCCCTCTCCACTTCTGGAAAAAAGTCCCGTTTTCCAAAGATCAGAAAATCCTTGCAGGGCTGTGATGTCATGTTCCTCCACAGGCCCCTTTGGAGTCCCCATGGACCATGCATATGATTTGCTTTCATCCATCCAGAGGCTAGAAGAGACCAAATGTTGGCAGCATAACATCTTCGGAGAAACGCTGAGCCCTGCCCCGGTATTGGTCTCTGGGGATCAGGGAAGAAATTCAAGAGGTTGTAGAGGAAGAAGGCACTGGCTTTGTTTTGTCAAGATCTGTGCTATTAAATGGTTTCATCCTTAAACCCATACACCCTCCGCCTGAAGAAAAAATAATCCAACAAAAGCATAAGCTTCCTGGTCTATAGGACCACAGAGCATTCTCTGTCTCCCTCTGGCACTCTGGCTCTCTCCCTCTTTCAGTTTGTGTATTTCCAGCCCAGCCCCCAGACTCAATGGTGGGTGGGAAGAGTCGTGCCCAAGGGTCACTGGGGTATGAGGCTCCATCCTGGGAGAGTTGAGATGGGGTTTGGATTCAGAGCTAAACCAAGCCAGTCAATATAAGACATTGAAACCTAAGAAGAAAACTAGACTCATTTCCTTTAGCCTTTCAGGGGATCATGGAGAACATTAACAGAAGAACCAGGAACAGAATTGGTGCCTAAGTAATGATGGTTGCATAAGCCCCTTGCCAAGAGTTGGGTGCAGGTTTGAGTGGGTAGAAACATTAAAGCATTTGGGCTATGGCAACTCAACCCCCTTGCACAACTCTGTCACTAGCTCCGTGGCCAGGTACTGCATTATCCTGGGACTGAGGGGCTTCCCATGCACAAGGTCCAGTTTACAAAGCTCATGGCAGAAATGACCTACTAGACAGCTTCCCACCACATACCTGCCTCATCAGACAGGAGCACTGGCCCCTGTGCCTCATGGCAAATTTTCATTCAATTATAGCCTCTTTGGAGCCCAGGTGATTACAAATTGACCTGGCTGTGCTCTCTAAGCTGTCTCATTTTCTTTTTTTCTTTTTCTTTGGTTCTAGAAAGGAAAATCCAGTCTCAGGAAATGTCATTTTCATAGCCAAGTTATTCTTTGATCAAAGGGTCACAGGAAGAGGAATGGTAGGGCTGGGCAAGGTTGGGCATGGTCTGGGTCTGAGTCCCTCCAGCAAGTCTGCATCTGCAGTGGGGGTGCTGGGAGGAGCGAGGGACCCTCTGGTGATAATGAGGGCAGCCTAGAAGAGCTTTGAGCCAGCACCAGGAAGTACTCTGTCTGAAGAGGGAGGCGGGAGTTGAACTAAAGCAAATGGTGGTTCCCTGAATCCATAATACTATTTCACTGCATGAGGCACAGGAGCTGCCAGCTGGGCCACAAGGAAGAATAAGGCAGCTCTCCACCTTCCCTGGAGGGCTTCGCTGGATTCCAGTGGGTTTTCTATTCTATGATCATCAGTCAAATACCTTCTTTAACTATAGTTTATTCTCTAAAATCAAGCAAATAGAAAGGATTTGTAGAGTGGTTGTGAAAACTAAAATAATGCATACAAAATATATCTAACACATTTGCAGGAATAAAGAGAGTTCATCAAAGGGCTGCTGGCTTGGAATGTAGCTCAGTGATGAATTTCTTGGTTCAATCCCCAACAGTGAAAAAAGAAAGAAAAGAAGGAATGAAGGCAGGAAAGAAAGAAAAGAAAAAAGACCAGAACTGACCTCTGGTAATTTCTAATGGACCAGAGAAGTGAAGAAAAACATCCCTGAGTGCACAGCTAGTGAATGGTAAAGCCAAGTCTGAAACTCCACGTCAGCTGCTCATCTTGGGCTTGTTTCTTTTCAGTTGAGCATGAGCGATTGGCTTACCTTGACTCGTGGGTGGATGCCTCAGTCTATGGACTCAATGCAGGATCACATGCTTTAAAAGAGACCAACAGTTTTGCCTGGACCTCCCTGGTTGAAATAACTGCATCTGCCTAAGCCCCCGGCTCTGTTAGAAGACAAGGATTATGTGATGTGCTGGGAAGCCTGGCCATCTATTGGTATTTAATGGATTCACTGTCAGTAAAGATTTTGTGGGGCAAGAAGCTGATAGGATTTAGAGATGTAGGCAGGAAACTTCTCACATTTGAAAACATATATTTTACAAGTCAAGGCCACTTTTGCCTCCTGCAAATCTGACCTCATGAAATAAAGCCCTGTCCTGGTCCTCACAGATGAAGGACCAGAGGTGGTATAGAGTTGTTGCAAGGGGCCAACCTTTGCTTTCACAAAGACTTGAGTTGGAAAGGAGTTCCCACAGCCCCAGCATGGAGAAGAAGAGAGACGGAAGGAGGCAATGCTTCTGAGCATACATCATGCCAGCTCACCTGGACCAATGTGGAGGCACACTGGTTCTCTCAACCCTTTGCATGGTCCATAGGAGTGTGGGTGTGTTTGACCCTATTTTATGAGTAAACCAAAGGTCACCAAGGTTAAATGTTTTTGTCCAAGGGATCATCATCAGTTACTGATACAAAGCCCTGTTCAACTCCAAAGCCCTTTCCATCTAGGCATGTGACAAGCCACCCAACCTCTATCCTCCTTTTCTCACCAATGTAAGGGAGATAACATTAAATTTTCCACTCACCCAGTCTGTATCAAGTGACCCTTCACCTCACAGGTATCTGCAGGAAGAAGGCTAGAATTCTTCCACCTGAGCAGGCTCATGTTTTTCAGGCTGTTTGCACCCCCGATACTGGTGGATTCTCAGATGACAAGCCTTTTGAACATCCGCCAGGATCTCAACCCTTCTAATTAAAACCACATTATCCGTGATGATTCTTAATGATAGCATTTGTGGAGTCGGGATGCTCTCTGGTCTCAAGTTCAGTTTTGAAATTTTCCTTTCTGAACAGCACATGACATGGCCTTGATAATGGGTCAGGTGGAGATTCTATGTGACCTACTTTGATAGCCTGTGTGTTCTCTTTTACTTCAGAAACCTCTACTTGGAGAGGCTCAACCTGCCTGGCAGATTGTTTGGTGCACAGGTGTCAAAGATACAAGTCAATTATTTCTAGTTTATTATTTTTATTTTATTAGCTGAGGTCTCCTCATCCTCCACCCTTCCAAGGTATAAGTGGAAGGAAGCGAATGGATTAGGACTCACCAGCCATCATCACTATTAGGCTTCAGGGGGCACTTCTGGCTGATGTCCATTTCCTCTAGCTGAGGACCCTGACATCACCAGGCATGTGGTAAGCTCCAGGCTCTAGGTTCACCTAAAACTAGAAGAGACTGAAGACAGAAGAACTGGGTAATGTGTCTGCAGGAATTGACCTATTTTCTTTACTTCTGAATAGGTTTGAAAAAATTTTTAAATAAGCTCTTTAAGAAATGGCCTAACATCCCTTTGAGACATACCATCTAGTTGAGAGGCTGCTAGGGTTTTCACTTGTACCTTGGAATGGTGGAGCTTGAAGAACCCACAGCTAAGGCAATAACAATAATAAAATAGTTGACATGTATTTTTGACACCCATGTCTCCAACCCCCTGAGGTTAGTGCCTCCTATTGGATCAACCCAACCACAAAGATTTTGTGGGGCAAGAAGCTGATAGGATTTAGAGATGCAGGCAGGAAACTTCTCACATTTGAAAATGGATGTTTTACAAGTCAAGGCCACTTTTGCCTCCTGCAAATTTGACCTCATGAAATAAAGCAGAAGGAAAGGAATACTGCTGCTATTACTCTAAACGGCCAGCATCCTGGGCTGCAGAAAAGCCAGGAAAGGTAGAGCAATGTGCCAGCTTAGTAGCCTCTGAACTGTGGGCCCCAGTCTCATAATGGAGGTCTAGTTCCTTAGAGCACTGACCAAGGCCCATTGTGATTGGTCCTCATATTCCTTTCCAGTCTACCTCCTCCCACCTATGCTTAGAAATGCTGAACTACTGGCATTACTTGAACATTATCCTTCGTCAGGCCAGCCCCCCTGCCTGGAAAGCCTCTGCCTTTGCTCACCACCCTGTCTCCATATCCCTACCATGCCAACTCCTACTCATCTTTTGAAACACAGCTTTCTGGAGGAAACCTTGTGATTCTGGTGAGGTGAGGGGCAGTCCACTCAGCTCACACTATAGTAGATTTCCTGCCATGTCTTGCTCATTTGGGCCACTCCATGTGGGCTGGAACAGAGTAGTAGCTTAGTAATTGTGCCATGACTAGGTGGATGGATGAATGAGGATGTAGAAGACCTGAGCTTCTACCTTACTCATCAGAAAGTCCCAGAGCCCATTGGCAGTCATGAAATCTGAAGGTGGACCACGTGAGGTTCAGAGACCAGGCAGGAGCTTTAGGAATTGGAATCCAAGATGCAAAATAATTGCTCAAAGGCTGGATTCCTATTGCATCCAGACAAATCTGGTAAGGACAGTCTTAAAGACCCAATCTTCTGAATCCTTTCCACTCTGAAGTAGGACTTCCCATTGGTTCTCTTGTAGTTGTTAGCATCTTGCAAATTCTTGCTGATAGGTTGGTTTCTCAGTAGTTTGATGCAGTTGTCAAACCTTGCTCTAGTGTTGGGCAACCCTGGCTTGGGATTCCAGTTCTACTGATTCCTAGTAATATGATCTTAGGCAAAGAGATTATACATGAGGTTGTTAGGGTCAATGCTCTTAGGGGGTGGCATGGAGAGATGCTTCTACTCTTCTGGAAAATGAGGACATTGAATGAAACGATAAAGGTAAGTGCAGGAAACATGGCATACTTCAAAGGGGCCCCTGAGGAGAGTTCAAAAAAGGCAGGTTGTCTAGACACCAATAAGGGAAGCAGAGCACCCCAGTATTAGCCACAGCAGGACCATCCACCACACCCAGGACTAAATGGAAAGGGGTGGGAGGAATTACTGCTCAAGAGCTGTAGCTACAAAAGATGCTACAGAGGAGCCACAGCCTTGGGTAGAGGAAAAAGCCCCTGTTAACCTGTACCTAGCAGGGAAAAATTGGGAATAAATATTCCAGCTCTGTCTTCTCCAACCCCCCGAGGTTAGTGCCTCCTATTGGATCAACCCAACCACAAAGCAGAAGGAAAGGAATACTGCTGCTATTACTCCAAACGGCCAGCATCCTGGGCTGCAGAAAAGCCAGGAAAGGTAGAGCAAGCCCTCCAAACCCAGCTCTGTCAAGTTCTCAGGCAGGGCTGTCATTCCCTCGTCTTATCAGTCCCTCCACCTTGACAGAAAAAGGGATGGAAGAGAAGATCAAAGGACTCTGAGCGTGTTCTTTATAGGTCCTCACAAGAGTATGTTAGGGATGAAGTTGAAATGGGGAGAAAGAATAAAGGATTTTTAATTTTGATTATCTGTGGATTTCTTTTATCCGTGTTATCTCTTTCCGCCAGTAGCTGGGATCACTGACACCTCATTGCCTCCCTTAACTTTGGCTCTTCGACGTGCTGAATGCACATCAAAGGTGCTTTTGTAAGGAGCTATGTGCCGTCATTTTTAATTAATTTTAGTTTTATTTTTACATTTGATCTAATGGAGTCAAATGAATCTTTATTGCTCAGATATTCCTAACTGGCTAAATAGGTCAGCTTTCCAGAAGGAGTTCTCTGAACCTCTTTGCATGTATAAATAACTTCCGTTAGCAGATTCCAGGCTCTATAGAAGACCTGGCTGCAGGGGTCTGAGAGGGACACTTGAGCAAGGTGTGAGAAGAAAAGGCTACGTGGGCCTCATAACGGCAGCATCCCAGGAGGCCCTTCAACGGGTGCTACTGACTGGGGGTACTGTGCTGGTGCTGAGCGGAGAAGGAGACAGAGGGATACCCATGTTGGCATCTTACAACTCCATGGGAAAATAAACATGAACACTTGCGATGAAAATTTAGCAGCTACCTTGCTCATTCTTCCTGAACCTACCCTAACTGTGGGAAGATTTTCCCCATGCCCATACCTGCGTGGTAACTTTAAGAGCTTTCCTGTCACTTATGAGCCATGCTTCGTAATCCCTGCAGGACCCTCTTACTGGGCTTTGTCCACTGTTGTCCTTGGATCCCTGCCACTTTTTGCCACCTGGAAGTTGCCTGATGCCCCTTCAGTTCCCACCACAGCTTTTGCGCATACAAATCCATCTGTCCTACCCTGACTTCCACCATCTCCTTCCTCATCCCAGTTTCTTCTTTTTTCTGATTATCCCCAGGACAGAACAACCCTGGCCTGTCAAAGAAACCCACTGGGGTAATTCAAACTCCTCCCTTCCTAGGAGCCTCACCCCCCCCCCACTCCTGCCACTGCCCCTCTATGTTTGACTCTCCTCCTCTCTTCCAGCCTCAGCTGCTTCCCTGTCACCTTGCCTGGATGGCACTTGAGCAAATAATAATAAACTCCTAATATTATAGTCTGGCTGGGGTTGTGGCTCAGTGGTAGAGCGCTTGACTAGCACATGTGAGGCACTGGGTTTGATCCTCAGCACATAAAAATAAATAAATAAAATAAAGGTGTTGTGTCCATCTACAACTCAAAAGAAAATTAAACAAAAATATTGTAGTAAGTTGTGACATTTGTTAGATTTTCTTAACATGTGAAAGGGTAAGGAAAATAAAAGAAATCTTTATACTTGCTGCCCTGGTAACTCCTCTTGTATGGGGGTGCAGAGGGCAGGGTTCAGGGTCAGAAAAAGCAGAGTTCAGAAAGATGCAGGGGAACGTAGGCTCTGATCAGCTTCCTAGTTGTCTATCCCCACAGCTGACCACTGTAGGGGAGTTTCTTACTATTCCAAGAAAAAGAAAAGGAGAAAGTTTACACCTGTGTTTTATTTACATCAAAGAGATGCCTCCATCCTCTGTTCTCTGCTCAGCATAGCTCCTGGACTACATACTGGGCGTTATTTCACTATGGCCACCTACAAAGCTCACTCATTCCTGTGAATTGCTGTGTACTTGTCCATTGTTGGAATGTACCAGGGGTTAGTTGCACACACCTACTTAGGCATTTCTAGGGTTTTTTGTTTGTTTGTTTTGTTTTTTGCTAGTATGGATAACTCTTTAATGAACTTGTAAGTCTATATTGTCATATTTTAGAGTGTGGTTATAACTGGAGAATAATTTTCTAATAATCAAGTGGATGGACCAAATGTTTTTAATTTTGATGGATATTCCAAATTGTCCTGCAAAAAGCTTTCCCAGTGGACGCCCACATCAATAATCTCTGAGAGGGCCCTTTCCTATGGGCAAACAATGGAAATTCTCAAGCTTTTGTATTTTTGTCAACCTAACATGGAAAAAAAATGGCATTTTATTGTGTTTTTTTTTTGATCTGTATTTCTTTAATTATCCGTGCAACCAAACATCTTTTCATATGTTTATTAGCTGTTTGTATTTGTTCTTCCCTGAATAGAATGTTTTTATCCTTTGTCTATTTTTCTTTCTACTGGATGGGAAATAAATTTTAAATTGTTTTGTGAAATCAAAAGCAGGATCCAAATCTCAAGTATTTCATCACCGATTTTATTTCAGTTTGTTTTGAGATGCCAAATCAAAGGGGGAGGGATGAGGGTCTAAACGTCTTTATATTCTGCTGCTTGCACAGGGGACCCTCTCTACCCTCTCAGCATGGCCTGTCATTCCCACACCAAGTAGAACAAGACAATGAATTATTTAGGATCCCATCAGGTCAGAGGGAAAGCTATACCAATCAAACCGTTCTCTGGCAGCCGCTAAATACCAGGCGCTATGACACAGATCGGCTCTGTTCCATCCATCTAGATGAGGGCTTCAACAACTGCTCACTGAGAACCTCTGCAGGTCCCATCCTTGACACCATCTGATGGACCATGAAGGTCACCAGCAAGCCAAAGAGGAGTCTGACAGGCTGTGATTATTTTCCACTCCAGGGCAGCATGGTTTTCTTCCCCTGGCATGAAGGGGACTCACCTTCTGGGCAAGTTCTTGATACAGCAGAAACCTCCTAAAGGGGAAATGAGCCTCTTCCGGGACTTTGACGTGCTTGCCCAGCCTTCTATGGTCAGATCCTGAGGGTGAGTTTGGATGAGTACAGGTGATGAGCTAGGCCCCGTAGATGGGTTGTTATCAGTTTGTCTACTCATTCATCTGTTCTTACATCAATACAATAAACACTGCCGAGATGCAGTTTGGTAAAGGTCTTAAATGTTCAGATATTAGAAATAGGGTAAGTCTTAGTTCTTAAAATTTACTTGAGTGACACTGGGTAAGTAGTGTTCCTTCTTGTGGCCTTTGGGTTTTCCTTATGGCAAAATGGGGTCAGCAAAACCCACCAGGGAGCTGCGTAGTTGGTTGAGCAAATACATGTATTAAGTAACTGTTGCCACAATCGTGCTGTATTAATGAGCCACTTGAAAATTCAGAGACTTAAAATGATAATTTATTCCTGCTCATGATTCTGGGAGTCAGCTAAGGTTTGCTGATGGACAGTGGGCTGGCAGGGTTTGGCTCCAGTCTGCAGGGGGTGGATCCAGGGGCTTCATGAGATTTTCCTCCTCCCTGGACCAATGAATCAGCAGGGGGCGTATGTTCCTCATGGCAGTGGCAGGGGAACAGAGGACCAGCTCCACAGTGGAAAGTCATATATAAGTGTTTCCACACATTATATCTGTTAGCATCCTGTTGGCCAAAGCAAGTCACATCACTAGACCAAAAGGTAGCAGTATAAGGGTATGCACTCTGCCTCTAGTAAAAGTATTGAGAAGTCTAGGGCACAGAGCACAAGGAGAACTGTGAAGAATCAGGAATGATCATGCAGTCTGACACTCAGGTAGCTCCAGGCACCCAGCAAGTGCCCTAGTTTTCTGGCAAGTGCTCCAGAGAGAACAACTTGACAGAACTGTTCCTCCATGGATGACTGCTACCTCCTGAGCTGCTTTCAATCCATGATTCTATTTATTTCTTCATTCTTAATTTTTCAGCTTACCAAACATTGATCCCTTTAAGACAATGAAAGGAAACCAACACTGAGAGATTTCACTTTTTTTTTTTCTCTGCCACCTTTTGTCCATAGTTTCATGTCCCTGGTCATCCTCAGTTCTCATTTCCTCAAATCCATCCTCTCCTCCATTACTCCCTCTGAAATCGCCATGAGCTGTATATTGATCTCATTTATCCTCCTTTGTTGTAACGGATCTGTCCTGTTTTCCATCTATTCCCATGTGCTGCATTATGGGAAATTTCCACAAGCCTATTTTTGAGTTCCCTAAATCTCCCTTTAGCTGTACTTAATCTGCTATTTCATTCAGCGCCTGAATTTTAATCTTAATGACTGTGGATGTTTTTTTTTTTTTTCATTTCTCACATTTTACTTGGTTATTTTTCAAAACTGCTTTTATGTTTTCATAGTTGAAAGAACATAGTCTTGTTCTTTTAATATAATTTTATCCCTTCATTTATCTTTTTAGTCATTTAAATACATCCATAATCTCTCAGATTATTTTAGTATTTCAAGGGTGTTAGCTTCCTTGCACTTGCTGGTGAAGAGTTCTTGGGTGATTTATCATTTTCTGTAAGCTCATCTCCTGTTTCTTTTGCTTTGTTTTTCCAGTGTGATTTTTCTACCTGCAAAGTTATAGAAATGCCCCTACAGAATCTATGGGACTATTTTCTGCCAGATTTGACCAAACACCACAGAAGGTCCACTGGTTGTGGGCCAACTTTCATGTTAACTTCTTGGTTTAGGGTGCTAGTAACTCGTAAGTATTCTAAATTTGGACTTCAGAGTTTTTCTGTATTGAGGAAAAATCTTTTTCTCTATTCAAACACCTGAGCAGAAGCAAATTTCTAGTGCTCCTATGTGGCTGAATAGACAGAATCTCATACTTTGAGGGAAGAAAAGCTTCCAAGATCCAGGCCTTATGCTGGGATCTTGGCACTCTTTTCTAATTCTCTGACTCACATGATCATGTGGTCATTGATGTATCCAGGTCTACATGTCGTCTGTGCTGGTGGGGCCACCATGGTGTCAGTTTTTTTCACCTAACGCTCTAGTTAAATATCCCTTACTTGGTTTTTTTCCTTTCAATTTCATTTTGTCTCAAATTTCTGGATGGTTTGATGGGAAGGGAAAGCCATACATCTAATCCTCCATATTGCCAGAACCCAACACTTACAGCTTCTCAAAAAACCACTAATGGGTCCTTGTATTTTAAGCTTCTTCCCAAGACATTGCCCACAGAAATACATGTTCACTGAATAATTGACTAGCGAGGCACCTGTTGGATTTTAAAAGCAATTGAGAATTTAAGCTCTGCCTAGCAAGTTACTGTCTAGAGTTGCCTTCTATTGACTCCTGTAATAATTAGAATTTCAATTATTCATTTTCAATTAGAAGCATGGCATAATGATCACAAATGTCATTAAGAAATTTAATTGTGTCTAATGTTAGATTGATAGAAGGCAATATTTTCTGGGACAACAGGCATCCTCAATTAGAAGAGCAAAAGTTATAGGAGAACTTTTGAAAGATGCTAAAAGGAATGTAGAGCCGTGGGGTTAGCCTTCAGTGGCACAAGAATGTGTGATTCTGTTTTCTAGTTAAGACAACAGTATGCAGTCTGATAACTCCCAGGTGCAACATAGAAAGTCACTACCTATAGCCTTGGCAGGTTACCTCAATTCGAACAGAAACAATGGCTGTGTGGCAACAGAAGAGACTTAAGTTGACTTAACCAAATTCCATTTGTGCCCGCCTGGTGCCTAGTGCCTTGCTTAAATCTATGGTTAGATTGCCTCAGTCTCACAACCACCTTTCTAGGTATTTTCTTAGATGAAAATTAGTGGAGACACAAATATCGTATTGGAAGTCATTGATGCATAGCAATGGTGTTAGTAATGAATGAATGATGGTGCAACTCATGCAGACAGGAATTGGTTACTCAGCTCCAACTCTGTCAGTTAAGGGGACAATCAGCTTACATACATTTCTTAGTTTCGTCTTCCAGTTCACTTCCTGAGATTACTCCTGTTGGAACCATGGGGGAAACTAGCTAAGAGAAGCTGGGTAAATTGCTCAAGGCCACAGAGCTAGAGAGTAGCAGTTGTAAAATCTGCTGGATCTTTGTTGTTGTTTTTGTTGTTGTTGTTTTGTTTTGTTTTGTTTTGTTTTTGTTAACACTGTGTATTGAGAAAGCAAGAAAGTTGGAGTAGAGTTTTGAAATAAAGCAGATAGATGTTTTGATATGTTCATGTAGCTCAGGGATTTTTGTTTATTCGTTTTACAGAGGGGTTGAGGGAGCATAATTCCAATTTTTCAGGAGAATTTCACATGGCTTCATTTGCTGGAGAGATGGATTTGAAATAGCACCCAGCACTATACTTGGCATATAGTAGGGGCTTAATAAATACAGACTTCGTCATTCATTAGTGATTCAGTTGCTAGCTGAGGGGTCACACTAATTTCTTTTAAAAGATGGACTAGAATCATGATAAAAAAAAATGCATGGGCTAGGTTGGTATTAGAGAGAACTTATGTTCAAATCTTGGCTGTTGTGTTTACTAGCTCTGTGCCTGTGACCAGGTGAATGAAATCTTTCTGTGCCTCAGTTTTCTCACCTGTAAAATGGTGCACTTAGAATAGTCTGTACAGATAGTAAGTACTAGATAAAAGTTATTGTTTTGTTGTAAGCACTCAAGAAAATGGGGCTTATAATTAACAAATTGTCATGCATGCCACTAAGGTTGTGTTAATGATGCTGAAGATCGGGTACAAACCTAGATCCCACAGGTAGCATCATGAGGTTGAAACTCAGACCTTCTTCCTCTTTTCCTGTATTTCTTTCCTACTTTTCTGGAAACCTGGTAACCATTTTCTGATGTCCCAAAGAGGACGACAGGGGAGGAAACACATCAGAAGGAATGGGATAAGAGAGGGGAGACTTGTCTTCCCACAAAAGGAACAAAAATGGCCCTTTATTCAAAGTCTCTGCTGAAAGGGAAAAATCCTCTGCAGAAAAAGTTGACCACATCCAATGGAAGATGCTGTGGTTTCCATGGCAATTAATGGTGTTAAGTGCACTTCATAACTGAGAGGTCTCTGTGAAGGTGCAGGAGGAAGAAAGAGAAAGGCGTGCATGTTTTTTTAAAAATAGTATTTGAAGGTGCTTTTTTTTTTTTTTTTCCTTGAAAATCCTTTCACTGCCTCGATTGGGCAGGAATTTGATTTTCGAATTCTTGGGAGGATGTGCAAAATGACTTTAGCAACAGAATTAGAGCTACAGTGGAAACACCCAAAGTAGGCTTTCCTCCAGGCAAGGAGGACACTTCTGAAAGAAGCTTCCTACCTTCACTCCAGAGCTGTCCTCCAGCCCTGGTGGGAATTCTCTAACCATGGTCCCAGGCCATCAAGAGAAGGCTCCCCTTGCTCTAGTGCCCACAACTGTGGGACCTCAGCAGAGAGAGGTTTGCAGGACCCCTGCTCTAACTCCCAAGTCATAGAGGCCACTAAGTAAAAAATTAGTTAACCAGTACGTACTTATGAAATGCCTACTGAGTGCCAGGTACTTTGTTTGGTACCTCTACACAGGTACCTCATGTAATTCTGAAGAGAATGAGAGTCTCTCCTTTTGGAGGGGCCTGAGCCTCAGAGGAACTTAATGAAGTTCTACCAGGGCCTCTGACACTTTTAGGAAGGCCACCACCAAGCTCCAGAAGAGCTTTGTCATCTGGGGCTCTTCAGTCTTCAACAAGACAACAGGTTTGACCCTGTGCCTTTATACGGTGCCAGAGGACAAACTGTGGAGAAAAGCAGGGCTTCCATGTCCAGACCAAGGTATAGGCCATTCTGCTGCCATCACCCTTCACCTCAGTTTACTTATCTATGAAGCAGAGATGAAGGAACACATAACCTGAGGCAATGTTCAAGTGCTCTGGGAGTCCAGAAAATTCCCTCATCTTAGTTCAGTCCTTTAGTTCTAAAACACATTTCTGAAGAATGTGAGCCTGGTGGGGAAAAGGGACATTTAGTATAATAGAAATGGCACCAGAGCATCGCCTGGGACAGATGTGGGCTAAATCCTGGCTCTGACACTTCCTGGCTGGGAGACACATTCGCATATTTCCACCACCATGGAATAAATTATTAATGGCTACATTGCAATGCTTTTGTAAGGATTAGGGATAATGAACATAAACACCCAATGCGGGATCTGGACCAGCCAGGTCCTCAGGAAGCAGTAGCTGAAATGACCATGATTTCTGCTGTCAGAAAGGAAAGACAGGGCCTCTGGGCCACTCTCCAGTGGAGGCCTGGAGTCAGCCCACCCTTTTGGTTGGCCAAATTCTGTCTGCCCGGTGCCTAAATGTCTCAGATTAGATGGAGATATTCTAGAGTCCCCATTACAGAAGAAGCCTTGTCTTTTTGTTATGTGGCTTTTGAATTTTTCATTGTGAAACACAATATTCATACAGAAAAATATATGCACATCTATTGCCCGGTCCAACAAATAATCGCAAAGTGAGCACCTTGTCGCCACTGCCCAGGATCAAAACAGGACATTTATGATGCCCTCGGAGCTTTCTTGAGCCCCTCCCAAGAAACAAAGCTCTCATTGTCCCTCAGCCCCTCCTGTGGGTGGCCACCACCCACATATTGCTTTTCTTCATTGTTTCAACATCGACCTTGTGACCCAAACAATATAACTGAGTTTTCCTGTTTCTGTACTTCCTATGAATGAAGTCACACCATGCGTAGTCCTTTCTGGCCATCTTTGCTCAACTCCATGCTCTTCAGATTCTTTCCATGTGTGCATAGTTCAGGTTGTTCCTTTGTGATATTCCATTGAACGAGTCCAGAAATTATCCATTCCACCATTGTGGGGGCATGTTTTCAGTGTAACAAATGATGGTGCTAAGGAAAATTCTGTACAAGTCTTCTCGGTATGCCTGTCTGTTTACACCTAGGAATGAAATTGCTGCTTCCTAGGCCTGGTGTCTTCAACTTTGCTGAACAACACCCAATTATTTTCCAAAGTGCACTGCCTTGTCTTTTTATTAACTTACGCTGTAGATCAGCCAGTCTCAGAGAGGCCCCAGTTTCTTCGCCTCTAAAATCTGAGAAATAGAAGTCCTCTAACAAGGTTCTTATAAAGATAGAATAAAATAACTTTTTTGTGTGTGTTTAGCACATGCCCAGCATAGAGGAGGGTCTTTCATACTAGCTAACATTTATTGAGCACCCACAAATGTGGCCCCTTTGCCCTTTCTGTGCTTATCTGTGGATTTGCACCTAAAATTATGTAAAGAATTAATCTCTTCCTCTGCTTTCTTTCTCTGTTTCAGATTTAAGGTCCTCTACCCCACTACCATGATACTTTTATTTTTCTTTCTTCCTTCCATCTTTTTAAAGTATTATGATCTATGTGCTTATCATGCGGCATCCGATTTAACTTGTTCAACAATGCCATGATACCAGTTCCATTATCACCCCTGATTTTTGGGTGAAGAAACTAAGGTACAGAGAAGTGATGTGACTGGCCTAGGTCCCCCGATAGTAAGTGGTGCAGTCAGGGACCCTGTGTCACCTTCTTTTCCAGGCAGGGCAGCCAGCTAGCACTCTGCATGAAGGATGTGTGCCTACCTATCAGCCTCCTAGTTTGGGTTTGGTTATTGGAATCTTGGCTGTCACCTTACAAGGTTCCCTCCTTCAGTGTGTGTAGAGAGATGAGGAGACTGAGAAACGTTATTAAGGCTGTCAAATAAGCAACAGTTGTGGGGCTCTCCTGCTAATCTGCAGTGACTTAAGAATGCGGGGATACTGCATTCAGCCAGCCCAGAAAATTCAGTCCAGTAGGAAAGCAGTCATGACTGTAAACAGCTGTCATAGGAGGACATAGTTTTCTGAACTCAGAGCTGACAATAAAGGGCCATGAAGTTTAAAGTCCTTCTGCCTAGAGAAATCCAGGAAGGCTGGCTGGAGGAGGTGCTCTTCAAGGCCTCACTTCCTCTAGATGCCTTTTGCTGGGACAGGGTAAATCACTTTATAGAAGACTTTTTCTCTAGGCAGCCACCTCTGGGGGCTCTGCCTTCCTTCAGCCTGGAGGTCTCTGGTTGCCTAAGAAGAGTCCCAGGCAAAGACTACACTCCTTGCTATGAGTCTTCTTCCCTGACTTCCCTTCCCCCACCTCTCCCCAGGTCTGCAAGGGACACAGGCTTGTGAAAGAGATGACTGTTTGTTTTATAACAGGAGCTTAACATGATTCATTTCAGATTCCCCAAGGACTTTTGTAAAGTTTGGACTGAGTCATAATATATTTTTTATTAAACTCCAAGACCCAACAAGCAGGAAGCTCTGTTCGACAACATAATATAACTGATGTACTGCAAAGCGGCTTTTTATGGGTGAGTCCTCAAGCTGCTCCAGAAATCCTCTGGCCTCTCCTATCACCGCCTGATTCTGGAGGGAGATTAAAAGGGGTTTGGAGACTTGTCATTTCACCCCCACCCCCTAACCACCACCACATGCACACATGTACACATATATAACACACATGCACACATATATAACATGCGTGCACATGCTGTCCCTCTAAATGCCACAGTTAAAAGCTGAGAATCTTAGGACAGAGCGACACCCATTCCAGACCCTTCCAAGGGCCTAATATGTTCTTCCAAACACAGAGAGGCCCAAAGGGCAACATCTGAGCAGGGGAAACTGCTCCCCACCCACCCAGAGAGTGTAGGGTTATAATGTAGGGCAATGATTCTCAAAGGGTGGTCCTGGGTCAGCAGCAGCAGTGGTGGCAATAGCTGCATCACCTTGAACTTCATTAAACACAAATTCTGAGGCCCTATCCAATACTACTCAGTCACAAGCTCTGGGGTTGAACCTAGCAATTTGTGTTTGAAGGGGATTTCCAGGAGATTTTGGTGCTTGCTAAACTTTGAGAACCACTGGTACAAGGGGCCTTCTACTCAAAGTATAGTCTCTGTACCAGCAGCCTCAGCATTGCCTGGCAACTTGTTGGAAATGCAGACACTCAGCCCTACCCCAGGCCATTCAGAATCCATATTTTAGCAAGACCTCCAGTTGAATCCCATTCATATTAAAGTTTAAGAAACACTATTGTAGCCACCATTGGACTTAGGGATCTCTGCTGGGCACATAACTTCTGAGCCTTATTCTCTTGGCTGGACCCTGGATTGGTGCGTGGGAACTCTGCGCCCACTCCTGGTTGAAACCAGGGTTGGAGGGATATCTGTCTCCCACAGCCCCAGCCTCACAGAGGTGCATAGAACCTTCCTTCCCGCTTCTCCCTGGTGACCGTGTGACCTCTTGCTCCTCGGACCCTCACCCTCTCTAGTGACAGGGGCTGTATTCTTGCAGCCCTCCCACTGCTTGTGTTTCTGCTCTTTCTCATGATTAAATATCCCCTGGAGCACGTTGCTGGAGTTCTCTGATTGTACTGTGGAAAAGCTCACGTGGTTTTCACTTTGAAGTGTTTCATTTCTTTGTTTAAATCCAGCATTGCCCTCTGATTGGGGCATATCCAGTGACCTTAGAGTACAAATCATAAAGAGTTTCTCCAGGACCATTCAAAATAGACCCCAGAGTCCACTGTATGGGGATGTGTTTGAGTACAGCTGTTAGGTACGCACTCCTAAGCCTTCCCAGTGCATGGTGGTACTTTAAAAAAGGAGTCTTGATGAATTGCTGAAATGAACTAAAAATGACCTCAGCAGCACAGATACCTCCTCCCCACTTTCCTGCCTCCTACCATGTCACAGATCTGTGACAAGGGGCACACAGTCGGCTTAGTGCCCCATACCTAAGGTAGTGAGGCCAGAACTAACTGTGGGTCTCTAGACAGAGAAGGGGTGAGGGGAACGGAAATCCACTATTCCCTCCTGCAGCCACCGAAGGGAAGTTAGAGGAACAAAATACTCCCAGCCTCCGGGCCCCAGACAAGCAGTTATTTCCCTTCCGGGAGAGTATGGTTTAAACATATATCCAATCAGGGGCTGCCCGCCTGCACAGGGAAGCCCTCGCACACTGGTAGTCAGAAAAGTAGTTTGGAAATAAGATTCAAGAGCCTTGAAAACGCCTGTATCCTTTGACCCAGTAATTCTACTTCTGGGAATCTGTCCTAAGAAAATAATCTGAAATTCACACAAAAACGTGTCCACATGGTTGTTCATAGCCGCTTTATTTACCAGGGAAAAATTGGAAAACCACTAAATGCTCCACTTCAGGGAATTGGTTAGGTAAATTATGGTTCATTCAGAGAAGGGAATATTTTGTAGCCGTTAAAAATGATGTTTACAGAACTTTTAATGACACAGGGAAATGTTTATGGCATCCTATCAAGCACAAAAGGCAGGATGTAAAATCCACACGTGCAGGCTGATCTCAGCCATGTGCAGCAATTATGGGGAAATGGCAGGAAGGAAAAGCACCCGCAAAAACTGTTCAGAGTGGTGGTCTCAGGATAGTACGACCATGGACGATTTTTCTCTTTTCTTTCCACTTTTCTGGGGTTTTTGTCTACATTTGGAAACTATTGCTGATCAGGACCAGGTATTTATTTGAGACAATGAAACAAAAAGCAGCATTAGCCCATCAGTGAGCAAGAAATGGAACAGCCGTCTTTCCCTCCTGAACATACGTTGCTTCTGAAAATAGAGGGAAAATGAAATAAACATTATTTACCAAACAAGAATCCAATCAAAATAAATAAATAAGGCATCCCTGTGGAGGAAAGCCCCTGTTCCTACAAGAAGTGATTGCCTGTTTCCAGCTTGTCATTTTTGGGGAATCTTAGAAAACCAACCACTGTGAAATTGACTTCTTACTGATTTTAATTGAGATGGGTCCCAAATGCAAGGATCAGAAATGAAATTCAGGCAGGCTGCCCGGGGCAGTCAGTGACCCTGCACTGTCCCAGATGGCAGAGGAGCTAACGGGGTATCTCAAAGTTCCAGGTCCCACTCTCGGCCTTTCAGGGGTAACTCTGAGGTCCTGCCACCCACTGGCTGAGAGCTGAGTGCCAGTTGATCTCAGGGGACCTGGGCCAGCATGTGGTTGGGCATTCACTCCCCAGTACCCCCCCACACACACACACATACACTCTCTCACATGCAGACACATCGGGGTATTTCCTTCCCTCTGCACAAGGTATGTAACATTTTGTGATGTTACAAGAAGGCACCACATTTTAGTGTATACTCTAAATCCCACAAGGACCTAAGAAAGTGTCATCCAATCTGCTTTACAGCGTAGCACACTCCATGAAGCATTCTTCCTTCCACCTGCTTGTGTAGCTCATGTGATTCAGGGGGAGCCTCTCTTCACTGGGATCCCCTTCAACTTTGGAGTGACTAGTTCTCTTAATGTTCCCTTCAAGCAGAGTGCCCAGGATAGTCTCAGTGTCCCTGCCACCTTTTCCTACTTGACACCTTGGCATCTGCTCTCTTTTCCTCTCATCCTCCTTTTAGGTGTCCCCCAGTCCCCCCTTCCAGCAGTCTACTGTTGGACACATCCATGGCTTTCTCAATAGAAAAATATAACTCTTCTTTGCCTAAATCCTGAAGACCTCCCATTTCATGTCCAAACAGGCTCATTATTGCTGCTCTCCCCTAACCCCCGCAAAGAGTTTTCCCTTAAAGATACACTCTGATTTCTAGCCAGTCAGCATCACTATGGCCAGTATTTTAATACCACTTTGCTTGTATAAGCTGCTTCTGGCACTGTAGGCTGTAAAATGGAGGTAATAGTGGAAAACATCTGATGTTAAAATGAAAAGGGCTAATAAATAAGAAAGGAAATAAAGCAAACTGATGTGATATAAAATCATAATAATACAATGAGCTATTGTAGGTACTCGAACGAGTTTGAAAATCTCTGTGAGACAGGCGATTTTCTGAGAAAATGTAAGTGACTCAAAGAAAAATTTTTAAAAAGAAAAAGAAAAATGATGCTATAGGCAAGGAGCATGTTTAAAAATGTTTTGATGGAATTATTTGTTTTAAACAGTTCTCAAGTTAAGAGGGTTTAATGGTGTCTAAGTCTCAAGGAACAGAATTTCTATGTGGGTTACATAGTAGACAATCGTTGGGATCAGAAGGTCTGAGTTTAAATCCTTAACTAGTTGTGTGATCTTGGGTATGATACTAAATCTCTCTGAATCTCAGTTTCAGTAGGAATTCAGCCAAGGAACTAGTCACGGTAAGACTGAATGGTCCACGTGTGCTTTCTGGAGGTGCTGGCCCGTGATGGATTTGATGTATCTGCCATGGTTACAGCTAGCCTTTCATATTTTGTTGTTGTTGTTGTTTTGTTTTTCATTTTTTAAAAATTTGTTCTAATTAGGCCTTTCACATTTAAGGGATGGATTCATACATTTAAGGGATGGATTTGCAAGTTGCCTGGCCAGAGTTAGAATAGGGTCCATTTCATGGAAATGTCCAGTCTGCAAAAGCACTGTTATTCTCTGTGGGCTATCTGCAGCAATACTATGTTCTACATATAGTGGTCCATTCAATCCTTACAACAACACTGTGAAATAGGTGGTATTGTCACTCGATCTGAAAGATAAGGAAACGGAGGAAAGCCAGGCTAGAG
This sequence comes from Ictidomys tridecemlineatus, assembly GCF_052094955.1. Lineage (NCBI taxonomy): Eukaryota > Metazoa > Chordata > Mammalia > Rodentia > Sciuridae > Ictidomys > Ictidomys tridecemlineatus. The sequence goes on along the minus strand of NC_135480.1, from coordinate 66,916,364 downwards.
AGTGCCTCTCCCATGGTCACATAGCAAATCTAGGATTGGAACTCAGGCAGTCTTCCACAGAGTACTTGGCGACCACAGCCTTTTGTTCCCATCAGTGTCTTGCATTTATAAAGCACAATATCACAGACTTCTGCTCATGTGATCATGGCAATAGTGTTAGGTGTTCTTATTTTTACAAAGGAGGAAACTAGAGAGTTCTGAAGTGACTTATCCAAAGTCCTACAGAACCTTAGCTCTGGGCTTGGCCATTACTCTCTTTATACCTGAGCACTCAGAGCCTTAGTTTCCTCATTCTTGGGATGGGGATAAGGATGCCCAGTTTTCCAGGCTAAGGTGAGGATGGGACATGTGAAGCCTTTAGCAGGATCCCAGAAATAGCAAGTGTTGAGTGGATGTTGGTGACTGCACTGTCATGTCCTCATTCTTGGGATGGGGATAAGGATGCCCAGTTTTCCAGGCTAAGGTGAGGATGGGACATGTGAAGCCTTTAGCAGGATCCCAGGAATAGCAAGTGTTGAGTGGATGTTGGTGACTGCACTGTCATGGTGATCATTATTGTTCAATGTCGGTTAGCTCCCTTTGCTCTGTGATGCACAGACCCTAGCAATGCACCCTCCTACCAGAGTTAACGAGTGCTCCGTGTCCTGGTCAGTACAAAGGCACTAGAGTCAACACATCTAGGTCTTTGCTACCTCCTAAGTTTGTCCCACACTCTGTGATTAGCCTCTCCGAACCTCAGTTTTCTTCTCTATAAAATGAGAATGATAACATCTGTCTCAAAGGATACTTGGGAGAATTAAGTGAGCACATGTATTTTGAAAGTGCCTGACTCAGAAAATGCAGCAGCAAATATGACTTCCTTTCCCTTCTTTGGAAGTGTTTTTCATGGAGCAGAGCCATGCGTTTGATAAAAAGCAGACATTGCAGGCGCTCAGCTGTGTTTCTTCAGTAGGAGTTTTCAAGGCTCATCTGCTGTGAAAGTGTTACCTGAGCACCTCCTATGAACCCAGGGCTAGGTGGGGATGCAGAGGAAACATAAAATATGACCCTGTGACATTTCACCTGTGGCTTGATGGGATCCGATGCTGGTAGGAGCAGAGCTGCCCCTGCAGAGAGAGTGCTCACCTGATAACCAACTCTTGAGTCCTATATTAGTCACCATTATACAGAGAAATGGAACCAATAGAGAGAGATGTGAAGAGATCCTTTATGAAGCATTGATTCACACAATTATGGAGGCTGAGAAGTCCCACCATCTGCAGTCTGCCAGGAGGCCCAGGAAAGCCAGTTATGTAGTTGCAGTCCACCCAAGGACCTGAGAAAAGATATCACTGGTGTTTGAGGACAGGAGAGGATAGCTCTCTCACATGAAGCAGAGAACAAATTCACTCTTCCTCTGCTTTTTGTTCTGTTCAGGTCCTCATGGGACTGGATGATGCCCACTCACATTGATAGGGACATTGATGATGACAGTGTTTACTTAGTCTGCAGATTCAGTGCTCATCTCCTCCAGAAACACACTCATGGACACACCCAAAGTGTTTTATCAGCTATCCGGGTACCTTCAGCCAAGTCAAGTCGACCCATAAAATTAACTATCCTCTGAGTCCCCAGGTCAGGGAGAGCTTTCAAGGAAATGTTTCTTTTCAGGTAGGTAGAGCAATACGATCTAGACAGCCCTCCCAAACTGTTAGCTGCATATTAGTCTGCAGGGACTAATATCATAACATAATTAGTATAGCAGTGCTCCCAGCTTAATTAAAAATGCTGCATATGAGGGGCAGTTAATGAGAAATGCAAGGTTTGATGATTCAGAACTGCTGAGATTTAGCAGTTTAGTGGGCGTAGCGAGGAAGCATTGAATTTATTTCCTTTTGCTGTTCTCTTTGTACATCTGGACAGGAAGGGGTCTGAAAGGAATTGCTCACAGTATGTACAGTTAGCGAACTTTGATTATCTGGAGGTCCCTCAGCTTTCTGCAACACTGCTGGGGGCCAGCCAAGCAGGAAACAAAAAAAAAGCCTTGGAGCCCACAAAACACATTTCAATTTGTGCACCAGTCTTTTGCTTTTCTGATAACAAATCCACTCAACCCATACTTGAAAGCTATTTGTTGATGCTTACTTTATGCAAAATTTTAATAAGCCAGGTAATCTGATTTTCCAAGCATTAGCAGAACAGCAGACACTCATCTGGCCCTGGGGGACGGGGCCTGCAGAGGTGCCTGGCTCTACACCTGCAACAGGTCAGGAGCCGTCTCCCAGGCACAGGGTATGTTTTGAGCACAGGAAAGATAACTATGTAAGAATCTCTACTCTTAAGGGGCTTACAGTTTAGGAGCAGACAGATGTTGTCTCAGTCAAGGATCTTGGGTTCAGACAGCAGAATCTATTCTGGCTAGTTGGAACAGAAAAGGATTTGGTACAGGATATTAGGTGGCTTGCAAACTTTCCAGGAATGCCAGGGGCTCAAGCTTAGATGTTACAGAACTAAAGGAGCAGCCAGCACGTCATAGGACTGTTGTGATGGAATCCCCTTTGTCCTCCCTCCTGGGACTCAGAAGTCTAGGAACTAGACAGTGGAACCTACACCACTCTGTCCAGATCAACAAACTCCTCCACCAGTGTGCTGGCAGGCAGGTCTCATTTACCTGAGCATACTCACCAACTGCAAGAACACTCAGCCTCCACAGCCCTGCAGGATCACCAGGAGGGATGCTGTGTCCTTGACAGTTGTCCTCCCCATAGACCAAGAGGGGGTGGAAGTGGGTGTTGAGAGAGTGAGTATTTGGGGTCTGCTACGGATACAGCAGATGATTGGTGGTCAGTAAGACACATCCTGTTGTAGAAGCACATTCTGAGGGCTGACTCAATGCTGGATGGGACAAAGGGGACACAAAAGGACACCTATGTCTATGTGTAGGGGGAATGGAGAGACTCTGGGGATGGAACCTAAACATGCTCTTCTTCTGAGCTACATATTCAGCCCTTTTTCTTTTATTTTGAGACAGGATCTTGTTAATTTCAGGCTGGTTATAAACTCATGATCCTCCTGCCTAGGCATCCAAGAACTTGAGATTCCTGGTATTGGCCATTGAGCCCAGCTGCTGTATGTACCTACTTCTTATCCAAAGAGTCAAACAAATCTCTGCAAGTTAAATGAACGAATGAGAAGAGGGCTGGATGTGGTGGCATTAACCTGCCATCCCAATGACTTGGGAGGCTGAGGCAAGAGGATTGCAAGGTTGAGGCCAGCTTCGGCAATTTAGCAAGACCCTATCCCAAAATAAAAGTTAAAAAAATATAAAAAAAGAACTGGGGATGTAGCTCAGTGGTAAAGTGCCCCTGGGTTCAATCCTCATTACTAAATAAATAAATAAATAAATAGGGAGAGGGCCTACAGGAGGGTGCTAGTAAGAGGAAAAGGTCATTTCCACAGAGCCTCAGGCCAGTGCTCCGTGTGGAACATGACAAACTTGATATGTGTTTGTGTGTTTGTATACTTTTTTATATCCATAGAGTCACGTACTTATATCTATGCAGAGGCTGTCGCTATGGCTTCTTTCCCATTTCCTTCTCCGGCTTTCCATTCCCTTTCCTCTGCCTTCCCAAACTTTCCTGGCCTGAGTTCCATTGGAATTTGTTAATTTCATTAACAAGATCATTACCATTGATGCTGATTATTGTCATTAGTGTTATTGTTAAGGTCCCAGCTTCCCCATCCTGGTTACCTACCACACATCAGGTCACACAACCAGGAGAACGCAGGAATTCTAACTGTCCCCGTGTCCCTAGGCCTCAGCCCCACATCTCACACTTGGTTCTCTACAGCGGACCCCTCTGCCTTTTGGAATTTAATTAGAATGCTTCTCCAGGGGAACTCTGGGAAGGTTTCTGGTCTTCTCCTCTTAGTATTATGATAAGGCCACATGGCTTACCCGAGCCCAACACCAGCTCTTCGGTTCTGGAAAATCTTTATTGCTGCAGCAGGTGTTTCCATCTTGCCTTGCCAGTCCTCCTGGCCAGCTGCCCTCCCACTAGGGAGAAAAGCCCCCCATGCTCCACTGTCACGGATATGGGACGAGGCTTCCTGGGTGCACTGTTTCTTTTCCTAAGGGAAAAACCAGCTTTGGGAAATAAGCCCACCTCCATTCCCACGTAGCAATTATGTGCATAATTACATTCCACCAGGTGTCACTTAAGAGGGTGAAACCCATTAAGTGTTCAAATGAGAAAACAGAAAGGAGCCTCTGAGAAAGCCCAGGAATGGTGCTCTCTGCAGGGGTGGAGGGAGGGAGCATGCGGAGGTTTCCTGAGTGTCTGCCAGGCCCCTGCTTTCCTTTAAGTGATGGCTCAGCCTGAGCAGAACCCTGTGTGCAGGGGAGAGTAGACCTGATCTGAACCAGTGAGCAAGCTGAGCTTAGCCCATGCAGTGGATCTCCCAAGGGCTGCCAGCCACAGTGAAGAACAGCCTTTACAGGAAGTGCACGCACATAGCACTCTGTGGTCCATTTTAAATGCATAGAGGAAGAAACCTTCTCTTTCTTTTTTTTTTTTTTCTTTCTCCTAACTTTCAGGGTACCCAGCACACAGCAAGTATCCAATAAATACATGACAGTCTTTTTTTTTCTCCCCCTTAGTACTAGGGATTTAACCCTAAGGCACTTTCCCATGGAGTTACATCCCCAGTCCATTTTAGTTTTCATTTTGAGACAAAATCTCACTAAGTTGCTGCTAAGATACTGAGGCTGGTCTTGACCTTGCCATCCTGCTGCTTCAGCCTCCCGAGTCTCTGGGATAGTAGGCGTGTGCCACAAGTCCAGCTTCTTTATCACCATTCTCTCCCCGTTGCTCTAATGATGAACAGAGTTCACAGGGAAAGAAGATCTGAGGGAAGAAAGCACCAAGCATAGGCGAGCTTATTTAAATTGACATTTACAATGGCTGCTGTAGACCTCATTTTACAGATGAGGAAACAGGCTCAGAGAAAGGAAGGCCACTGATCCTGAGGCCACTGAGGATTTGAACCCAGGTCTGCCCAACTTCAAAGGCTGTGCTCTTTGTACTACACTGAAGAGCCCCCTTTGGGGTGCGTCCCATGCAGAGCTGACTATGTGCTCTCTTGTCAATGCCATGAGGGAGGAACTTTCAGAGGTGTCCAGTTCCTCGGTTCAGTCATATTGAGAGAGCCCCTTCCTTCCTGCTCACCAAAAGCTCCATACCCAAGCTGAGTCAGAAGAGCCTTCTGCTTACTCATGTGGACCCTGTCTTTGGGCCATCTTAATCAAGCTTTGTCCACTGAAGTTTCACAAAGGGCCACCTGGAGATTCAGTGAGAACACAGGCTAGAGGCCTGTCAGCCTGCAGACCTGCTTCCTCCCTGATTAAGCCAGACTCACCATCTCCTTTCCCTACTCACACCCCCCACCAATGTGAAGCGACACCTGGGTCCCTGTCTTGCCTAAATACATACACTGTGCCCTGTCCAGAGCTGGGGGTCAGCCTCCTCCCAACATCCCTTGACCTTTCCTCCCAGCATTTACCAAGTTCAATTAAGTCAGTCTACCAACATGGCTCCAATTCCTGCCTCCTTCCCACCTCCTACCTCCACCATCATCCAGACCACTGCACTAGTTTCTCCAGAGACCTTTATATCTCCCTTTCCGTTCCCATCTCCCACACAGTTATGGGCGAGACTTGCAAAACATTTATTTTATCCATCCAACCAACAAGCTGTCTAACCTTCCATTCATCCAGTAAGTATTTGTAGAATGTATATGTTTGCTGGGTCAGGTTTCATGCTGGACTTGAGATGAATGCAAACTTAGATAAGAAATGGTCCAATCTGTAGTGTTGAAGAGATAAATAACCAAACATCTGCTCAGGTGGAAGGCAACCCTAGGAAGGGTGTCCTACCCGGCCTGGCAGCCTTGGTGGAGGCTTCTGGAGGAGGTGGCTGGGGCGGGGCCACTGTGCACACACAAAAGCCTGACCCTGCATTGAAGTTTGACGAACTTCAAATACCTGTCGAGGTTAGAGGGAAGGGTGCTTGCTGCAAGTGTAGAGGCCAAATCTTGAGGAGCCTTGAATTGCTGTTGGCAGTGGGATGCCCCTGGGGGCTTAATCCAGGGAGCAGATGAGCAGAGAGCTCTTCCACCCGGCCTCACTTGCGCCCCCTGGTGAGCTTTTGTTCCTTTCCACCCTCCAGCCAGTTCACGGATGAACCTCCTTTTCTGGGTGACTGGGGTTGTACCTGATCAACACTTTTATTCTCCTAAACACTGCTCGAGCATAAGGGTCACACTCAGAGAAGTCCCTTTTTATTCTATGTCTATTGCTGTCACAACATGGCTTGAATGTTGGCACAATCCGAGAGCAAATCATCTGGGATGTGCTCAGCCACTCCTGCCTCCCTGCTTCAGCCTATCCAGAGTGCCCTACCGGAGGGCCCAGTAGGAGCTGATCATAAACAGGCCAGCTGCTACCTCCTGCTCTTCTAATCATCTATGAGAGAAATGGCAAACCCACTCCTTTTCTTTGCGAATGCAGATGGGGTCAGTGTATCTTGGGTTTGGGAGTCAGGAAGTGGAGGGGCTCAAGCTGGGGGCCACGGATGTAGGGTTCCTGAGCCTAAAAAATTTCCCCACCTTGCATATTCAGCCCCCCGCTGGCCCTCTTTTTTCACCTATTGCCAGTCTGCAGCCTCTGTTCATGTCCCCTATATGCTCCTGCCTCAACAGAAAGCATGACCTGAAACCCTAAACCACTGGGTTGAAGCCCTTGGCTGTGTAACCTTGGGCCAGTAACTCACCTCTTCTGAGTTTTGGGTTCCACCTTGAATTGTGTACAGGGCTAATGTTCCCTGCCTTACTTAAGTCTCAGAGCTGGGTGAATCAAAAGTGTTAGCAAATGTGGAGAAGCTTTCTACATGTCACAACTGCCCTCAAGTAGGTCTCATGATCCCTATTTCACAAGTTAGGAAATAGAAAACTGGGAGGTGTTAAAACAACTTTCCAAGCTAGAAAGAAAGTGGGTGCCCTGATATAAGGCCCTGCAGCTAGAGATCATGTCTGTTTATTCACCCAGTATATTTGACAGTGTGGCTAGTATATAGTAGGTGCTAAATAAGTATCTTCAATGACTACCTCTAAAGATGATAATCTTTCAATTCATCTCCAATCTTTTAAATTTGAAAGAAAAAAATAAGCTTACTAAGTAGGTATAAAGGGTTTTTTTGCTGTAATTTTTATTTCTTTGATTACTAGAGAAACTGAACATTTTTTCCATGTGTGTATTCAATCAACACACTTCTTGCATAACTGGCCCCTCTCTTTACCAATTTATTTTGGGGCAGAGTACTAAATGCTTTTCCTGATCATTTGCATAGGTTCACTATTGGATGGATAATAACCTTCTCCTATCTTCCATGCTACAAATATTTATCCAGTTTGATGTCCTTTTTAAAAAAGTATGTCCTTTTTACTTTGTTTTCTTTCTTTCATGTTTTGCAGAATTATAGAATAAAATTAATTTCGTTCATGATAAGTTGTATCATTAGCATGCCAAAACCCCAGCCAAGATTTGGAAGTGAGTTTCCCCAGGCAACACATACCTCTCTCTCTTCCCCAACGAGCTGGGCAGGTTGAAGGTAGCATCAAAAGCAGACGTGAAGGTAAAAACAGCCACAGAACACAGCCCGAAGCCCACAGGCTCTTGCTCGGCAGCCAGAGGACAAATCTTCTGTACCATAAACACATGATCGGCTTATGTGTGTTTTACTATACACACGTGGTTTTGATCTTCATCAAAAGGCCTAGTGACATGTTTTTCAAGTTCTCCTTGGTTGCGCCCATCTCCCTGCACACTGCCTGTGTCACCCTTGGCCAAATGTCACAGAGTCAGAAAACATGAGACTGGGGTGAGTGGCTGATGAGAACAACAAGAATGCTCTGGGTTTGGCTTTACTGTGGCACCCCACTTTGCTATCCATTTGTACATGGGTGCTCACAGCCACCAGTGGTAATGGTGTGGGTGATCATAGGATTTCCACTCTCTGGCAAGGGAACTGAAGCCCAAGAGCTTGTTCGTGGTCCCCGTGCCAGCCACAGGCAGAGGCTGGAGCCTGGGGTAACAGAGCTGCTATTGCTTCTGCTTTAACAAATGAATTCCTGAGCCAGTCTTGACCATCCAGTGATGGAATGGGGCAGTGTTTTGCACCCCAAGCCCCACTCTTGAAAGAGAAGGGCCTCCCTGCTGCTGCGGAGCTTTTCAGTTCTAAACTTCTAGAGAAGATCTTGCATGATATGTGTGTCCCTTCAGCCACAAGGAGATGCTCCTCCAGAGAGGATGAGGTTATGTCTTAAAAGAACGAACAGAGACTAATGACAGGCATTTCTGGAAATGGTCTTCAAGCCAGGACTTAAATGCCAGCTTGGCCATCAAACCTTCCTTCCTTCAACAAAATCTGTCCTCTTCCTAGAAGCTTAGAGTCTATCTGAAGAGAAAGCGTCATACCTCAGTGACTATAAAAGTACATTCCAACACTGCTATTCACCCACTCAACAAATATTATAATTGAGGAGCTACTCTGTGCCAAGCACCACCTAGTGTAACAGTGAACACAAGAAGCCACCATCATGCACTTCCACTCAGCCAAGGAGATAGACACCAAACAAGTGGATCGGCATAGAATGCTGGGATGCTGGAGCCCTGGGGTGATGAGGAGGATGGTCAGGAGTGGGCAGGAATGTGCAGTGTGGCACAGAGAAATGAGAGGTCCATCCTGCTTGGAGTGGTGGCTCAATTAGGCTCTCAAAGGGAAGCTTTCTGTGCTAAGGAGGCCCTGACTTCTGATAGGGTTTCAGGCAGACAAGGGAAGGAACAGTATTTTTGGCAAAGTAAGAAGCAAAAGCATAGACTTGGAGTGCTGAGAGGTGTGGGCCTGTTTGGGAAATTGCGAGCAAGTCTGTTGTGGCAAAAGGAAGGAGGAGGGAAAGCCAGGACTCAATGCTGGAGAGGTACATTGTGGCCAGACATGAGAGCTCTGTGGTGTTGCAAGAACTGAGAACACTGATGACTCTGTAGGGGCTGCTATGACCACAGACCAGGTCTGCCATGGATGCCTGGCCGAGCTGTTGGCCAGTGGCCCCAGCAGGCATAGCCATGGCTTCTGTGAATAAGAAATTGTTAGAAACACAAGGGACACTTCCAAAAGCCTGCACACCCCTCATCATAACTGAGAGAAGAATATTAGATGATGTCCAGTCGTGGGCATCTTACAAAACCCTTCCAGAACTCTCCCAAACTGCCAAGATTATAAAAACAAGTACGAGAAATTCACAGCCAAGAGGTACCCGAGGACACATGAGACTGAATATAATGTGGTATGCATGTGGGACGCTGGGACAGAAAGAGACATTAAGCAAAAACTAAAGAAATCAGAAACAAACTATGGACATTAGTTTATAATAAATAGAAACCAATACCCATTCATTAATTGTAATGAATGAATCATGTTATTACAAGGTGTTATTATGGAGAAACTAGACAACCAGGAATAGGGTAGCTTTCTGTACTATCTTCCTTAATTTCTTTGTAAATCCTTAACTGGTTTTTAAAAAAATGTGAAAGCCAGGGCATAACAAAGGTTGGAAAAAAATTAAATGGGGAAACATTTGTAACCCCAAATTTCCTTGCTCCTCCCAGCTCTGGGTATAATTCTTCCCCATCCATCTTGATTCCTCCTGCAACAAGGTTTTCAGCCTCTTTAAGGTAGAAATGGCACAGGTGTCCTCATGGGTGTGGGCACAGGAGGCTGAGAAGGTGGATGGGGACGCTGAGGCAGAGACAGGCTGTGGTGGAGCCTCAGCCCGGGCTTCCTCCCTGAGCCAATGGAGGTTTCCAGGGAGGTGAGGCATGTGGCAGTTCATTAACAGCCCTGCTGTCGCACACCTGGTGGTCCTTTCCATTCCTATGGGGGACATGGTCCGGGAAGCTCGGGTCAGTCAATAAAAGGCCACCTGTGTACAAGAGCTTGAGCAGAGGCAGGAAGCAAATGCATCAGGGATCCCGGAGCCCTCTGACCTGACTGTGGGAAGCTGACCTCTGCTGTGAAACTGGCCCACACCTGTGGGGCTCGTTCCTGTGGACAGCTCGAAAGTCTTTGTCCCTTCCTTTCTGGTGGATTTTCTTTATCCCTCCTGCCTGTGTCTTTCTGTTTATAGAGACTTTTTTTTTAATGTTCAAAATTTTTTTTTTTTTTTGCTAACAAAAAAAAAAAAAATGTGCTCTCAGTCATTGCTAAAATGTTCTTCTTTATATCCCTGACCATCTTCCCTCAGTAAGGAATGCTTCTCCACCCTTCTGAGCCTGGCAGGGCCAGTGCTAACCCTTCACAGTTGTAAGCGTCCACACAGACCAGACCCAAACAAGCCACATCCCAAGAAGACTTCAGTGTCTCACCAGCTCTTCTGGAAGGTGTCTTTCTTGGTCACAGTCCTTTGGGACAAGGCTGGGTCTCTTTTCTCAGTTCCATTAAGCTCCTGGCTTTCCTATAGTAAGGCAGACCTCCCCACCCCAACCTGCCAAAGGATTCTGAAGTTTTACCCAAAGCTGTTTGACATCACTGATTGCCTCTTCCCACGTTCACTATCAATGGGTAGCAAAAAATTTACATTCGAGCCACCCCCCCAAACACACACACACACACACACACACACACACACTGCACACACACAAACACAGCAAAGATCTGACCACGTCTTTACCTTCTCCCCTCTAGGGCTGCTTCCCACCCAGCACTTACTTCCTGCAGGGCTTCTCCGTCATGGTGAGTTCCTGGCAGTTCCTATAGGCTTCCTGGCCTAGGCCATGCACTGGGAGTCCAGGCAATCACTATACCAGGGAACTGCGAGTAGCAGTTCTTTCTGAAGATTCTCCCTCAGTACCAAGTCCAGCCCAAGTCCAGGTAGAAGAATAGAAGCCACTCTAAGTCTTTCAACAAAGAGAATGTAATGCAGAAAACTGACCACATAGAGGATGACACATCCAGGAAGCTACATGGTACAGGTTGAAGCAGCCCAGGGATCAGCAGGAGCAGGCAGCCACTATCACTTCTGGGCTGGAGGGACAATGAGAGGAGGGAGTATTTCCAGATCTGAGAAACTGGGACAATCCACAGAAACTAGAACCCTCTTGTAGGGTGACTGTCAGGACCTGAAACAGCAGAGATCATAGGACTGCTAACGAGCACATTGTCCGAGATGGCACAAGGCTAATGGAGAAGCTGGCTGCTCTCTTTTTACTTCCAATCTTCTACCAGTGTCTCTCATTAGACAAATCTGCCCGGAATCCAGTAAGCAAGGGACGCTGAGCAGAGGAGGGTAATGTAAGAGAAAGAATCTGGAAACAAACAGACAAATGACTGGCACAGTGTCCAGTCACCCTTCTCTCCTGCACCCACATGCCTTTGTTCAAGGCTGTGTGAATCCACCCACCCACCCACCCACCCACTCCAGAAAACTCCTACACTCTTCTAATTTCTCTGATCAAGACACTTGGCATCTTAATAAAGCCATCACGTTCTTATGTGATCTCCTAGATAGAATAAATGCGGGGTGACCAGGATGCTCTTTGGCTTTGGGGAGGGGGTGGTAAGCTCTGCAGCACTCTGTGGTCATCAATCTTGCTTCCGTGTGTAATTGCACTCCTCAGTCCTTTGGAGAAGAGCTGTGTCTCTTTTCTTTCGTAAGCTCTTCCAGGCGTACTGGTTCTGCTCATTCTTACAGCCCCAGAGGCTCAGCTATACCTCGAGCAATTATCTTCTGCTCTACAAGACCAAATTCATAACCCATACCCGGCTATCCAGCCATGTTCTGCCTGTGAGGGCCAGAGGGCTGCTAAATTGCGTCAAGAGCTTTCAGCTCTTGTCTGAGGTGGTTAATCAGTTCCAGCCTGCCTCCCCTTACATGGCCTTTCTCCTCCTCTCCTAGCTGGGAGCCCTTGCTGCTGGTGTGGGAGCCCTGGACAGAGGCGAATGTGCAAAGGAAAAGTCCAAGGGCAGAACAGAAGAAACAAAGGCCCCTAAGTTTGTGCAGCCAAGAAAACAACAGAAAACGTGAGAAAGGATTTGGGCTGAGCTTTCTTGTTTTGTTTTGGAGCATTTCAAGGGGCCAGGCATGCAGTTATGTTTGGATTGGGAAGAAAGGCATAACTGTGCAGAAGAAAATCCTTTTCAGATTTTATTCTGGCTGTTATTGGATTAAAGAAAGCACCGAGAGGATTACTCTGGGGATGGAGGCTGTTGCAGCCAGTCAGGAGGGGCCCGTCTCTTCCTGGGCCATGTTTAGACAGCATTGGAGCCAGGGGGGGCTTGCTTGGTCCTTGGTCCCCAGGCTGGTAAATGCAGCCATAAATAGCTCCCCACTGGGAGCCATTCATGTTACTCCTTTTCTTGATTTTTATGGCAATGATGATTATTAAATATTAACAACAGTGCTAGTTAAGATTGTTGGTTCAAGGTGGCAGAACCCCAAATCATCCTACTCAGAACAGAGGGATTTCCTACCATCTCAGAGAGTCCCAGGAGATGAATCCTCTAGTCAGAGAAAAGGCAGAGATGCAGTGGAATTGTGTGTGGACTTTCAGATCTGTCAAAGTTGCTCTGTCCCTTCTGCAGCTCTGGTCAGCTTCTCTTGGGCTGTGTGCTCAGTTCTCTCTCCCTGCAACCGAACTTGCCTCCCTGTATGAGCTTCCTAGGGCTGCCATGACAAAACATCCTAAGCCTGTGGCTTTAGTGACAGAGACTTGTTGACTCAGTTCTGGAAACAAAAGGTTGAAGTTCAACATGACAGCAGGGTCCTGCTCCCTGGAGGGGCTAGGGAAGAACTGTTTCAGCCTTCTTTCGCACCCTATGGAAGTTCCTTGGCTATTGACAGCAAGGAACAGAGGATGCTAGAGGGTCTTTCATTGGCAATTAAGTCTCTCCCCATGGTGTTCTCCCTGGGTGCACACCTGCCTCTGCCCAAATCTCCCCCTTTTCTCAGGAGAGCAGTCATACTGGATTTTAACTTGACTACCTCCATAAAGACCTCATCTCCAAATAAGGTCTCTGTCTGAGGGACTGGGAATTCAGATTCTAAATATCTGTTTTGGAAGACTCAATTAGACCATAACACCCACATGACCCACCAATACCTCTGTTTTTACCTTTTATAATTTTCACTTCTGAACGCTACATTCTTTGTTGCCTCCTATTTTCAAAAATCCCAGGAAGAATTCTAATAGGTCCATTTTTAATCAAATTCTGGTCTTCTCAAGGGGAACAAGGGACGCAGAACTACAATTAACTCACACTTCTTTTTCAGAAAAACCAGTTGATGATGGCCAGGGAGACCGAATTCTTTAAATGCATGGCAATTCTTATAGAATCCATGCACCTGCTGCATCAGCTGATTAATGCCGGGTAAAATCACCCCCCAAATCACAGTGGCCTATAACAGCAAAGGGTTTGTTCTCTCACAGTCCACGTCCTGTTTGGACAGTAGAGGTGATGGGAAGAGGAGGGGTCTCCACTCCTTCAAGTTTCCCAGGGACCAGGCTGAGGCACCACTGTGCCAATCACTGTGCTGGTGTGAAAGAGAATGCTGGAGGACATTTCCCTGGCAATTAAATCTTCCACCTGGAGTTGATACAATCCTGCTTACCACTCACCAGCTGCAACTAGTGACACGGCCTTATCAGGGCATGCAGTCTCACTGTGTGCCTAGAAAATAGCCAGAATTTTGACAGAGAGCATAGATGACTCTCACAACCCCATGTTAGGAGAAGTGGGAAAGGGGGGGTTCTCAGGAAAAAGGATGGGCTTCACCAGAATGAGATGGGGACCTGCACAGGTAACCTAGCAAGTAATACAGGGCATCTCAGGCCAAGGAAAGAGAACAGGAAGACAGTGTTAGATATACTGGTTTGGCTGGAGCATAGTAGGTCTGAGGTGAGGCTGGAAAGGCAACCAGGCTGGCTAGTGAAGAGAACTTCTTGTTCCAGGGAGGAGTTTGGATTTTGTCTCAAAGACAATGGGGGAGCAATAAGAGCTTCAAGTCAGGAATGGCAAGGTCAGCCTGCATTTTAGGAGTAGCATTGGCACTCCGACAATATATAGGGTTATGCCAGGATCTAGTGGTACAATTAGCCAGACTGTGGCTAGCGTGTGAGTACAATTAGATGTGATAAGTATGGATGGCTTGGTGGAACTGCTGGGATCTGCACTGTCTCCTGAAGGGCAGCCAGGAAGGTCTGGGGACCATGGAAGGAGCGAGGGTCATGGCAGGCTGACACAGTCGAGCAGAGGCCCAGAAGCCTGGGAGGACTCTGGTGGTTGAAAACCAGGGTTTGTGTATTTTCTCCTGAACTTTCAAATCCCAGAATTTTTGATGGTTTACTTGAACATTTTTAATTAGTTAAATAAAAGCAAGTTTCAAAAAATTGATAAAACTCTCCACAGATGTCACAGACTTCATTAGGTTGCTTTTGAATACCTGTGGCTCTTTAAGAACCAAGTATTTGCTTGGCGCAGTGGTGCACACCTTTAATCCCAGTGAATTTGGAAATCCAGGGGAGGCTGAGGCAGAAGGATTGCAAGTTCAAAACCAGCCTCAGCAACTTAGGGAGACCCCAAGCAATTTAATGGGACCCTGTCTCAAAATAAAATATAAAAAGAGCTGGAGATGTGGCTCGATGGCTAATCACCCCTGGATTAAATCCCTGATACATTTTTTTTAATTCCCCTGCCACACACTTCCTGCCATACATGCAGGCAGAGATTCTATGCATCTCTTGTGAAAGCCCAGGGCCTTCTCTCATACTCCCAGGCAGTGTGCTGAAGCACCTCCCCACCTGCTCCACTTGACCTTCTCTCTGACAGACGTCCCTGCAATAGCACTAATCCTCAGTTGTTTCAAAGATGAGCCTACACATGGTTCAGATTTTGGCAGCAAACCCTTGGAGGATTCATGAGCCATAGCTTGCCATGGCTGACACTGAGAACTACTTGAGTGTATCAGAGGAAGAAGAGAGAGAATATCAAGTAGAAACCTGGCCACACTCCCCAGATAGATCAGAAAACAGCCAGCGACGTCTACCCAGCTTTCCTGCACCAGCAGAGCAGACACATCCTCACCATGCCGTGTCCTGAGCTGGCTGGGTTGACCCTCTGAGGCCCTGTGGATCAACGTTTTTCATGCCTTTGTGAATGAGGATGCCCAATTAAAAATTCACAGGAAGATTGCAAAAAGACATCTGCTGACTTTATTTCCCTCTGTGTGCATTAAAAATATTCAGCTGCTCTACACACAAAAAAAATTCTGTTATGCCATGTGGCTCATGAGCTGGTTGTCCAAGTTCAGGGCAGACAGAAGGTGAGGTGGAAGGGGAGGGGAGGGGGAGGGGAAGACACACTAGGATTTCAACCTGAATCTGTCTTGAGCTCGGCATTGTAGAATTTTCTACCCCGTTGACATTCTTTCTGAAGGAGGTGCCATTCTGTGTATTCTGTGTCTGTGATTGAGTCCCTTGGTGAGTTTGTGGCGGGGGGGTGGTGTGGTGGGGTGTTTGTGTGTGTTTTTCTCTTTACTCTGAAAATTGGTCTTGGAGTCCTGCTGCAGCTGCCATAATTAAAATGAAATAACCTGCTTCCTTCAGTCCTTAGGGACAAAGGCATAAGAAAATATCCATATTGTAAAATGAACTCAGGAATGTGGTAGATCTTCTTTTGTTTACTTACAACAAGTTCTATAGCTTTGCTTTTATCTGGAGTCAGAGAGAAAGTAGGGAATTAACCTTTACTAGGCATTTATCCTGACCCCAGGCACTGTCCTGCCTGTCCCAACTGTACAAGAGAGGTTTGGGTTCAGCTTTGAGGCTTCACATCTTTCCTCTTTCAGTATCTTGTTGGCCCCCAGATCTCTCCACCTGGTCCGATTTCATCCAGAGAGCTGGAAGGATTGGCATTATTA
The DNA here is from genome assembly GCF_052094955.1 of Ictidomys tridecemlineatus. NCBI lineage: Eukaryota > Metazoa > Chordata > Mammalia > Rodentia > Sciuridae > Ictidomys > Ictidomys tridecemlineatus. The sequence goes on along the minus strand of NC_135480.1, from coordinate 66,900,356 downwards.
AGATGTTATTGAATACGTTGGCACATGTAATTGGCTTGGATTAGAAACCAAAGCTCTTAGCAAAGCAACAAGAAGTATTTTGTGCTAATGATTTACATGATAATGAGATGGCTTTCAGAGGATTGGATGTGTTATTGAAGGTGTTGCTTAAAGTCACTCTTCAAACCAGTCTGGGAATTGAAAATCCCAGAAGTTCTGCAGACACCGGTTTATTTGGATCTCAAAATAAGGCATCAAAGGTAGAAGAAGCCAAGTCTATGCTGGGAATGGAGATAGTGTCTTGAAGGAGCTCCCAGCATGGTGGGAGGAAAGACATGAAGCCAAGTAATTATAAGACCCTGCTCATAAGGTCAAGGTCAAGGATATAAACAATTTGCTCTAAGTTCAGTCTTTTTTCTCCCAAAACCCATTTCACCAGGTGATTTTGTGAGAAGAGCATCCTCACTGAGAATGCCCAGAATTTAAATATCAAATGAGAAGAAGAAATTATTACACTGTCCATTATTATATATGCACTAAGGTTCTGGTATTTGTTCTCTCTAATTCATTATTTTAATCCCTGTTTAATAATAAGAAGACATATGAAGTTTGTCCCAGGCCACATAGCTGGTGACTGACTGAGGTGTTATTCAGACCCACTCTGTTGGCTCTCTCTTGTCTGTACACCAGGCTTCGTCTCCCAAACCTACACCCTTGGTTGCCAGGCACAGCACAGGTCTCATCATGTCCCATGTTTAGAGTGAGAAAGGTTTTTGTTCCAAAGAAGAAGAAGAAAGACAGTGGGGAGAGCAGAAGCAAGAGGAGCAGGAGCAGGGAGGGAGAGGAAGGGAGGGGGATGGGGAGGGAGAGAAGGAGGGAGAGGAGGAAGAAGAAGGTAAAAGTTTTATTAGCAGGCATCTTAGTGGGAAAGATTTGCAATCATCACCTCCAGGCTGCAGGTGCAAGGACCAGACCCAAGTGCATTGTAAGTCCATTGTAAGCAGCCCTCCCTGAACAGCCCTGTCAGCCCGGAGCGTGGAAATGCTGGCTTTTGCACTAACATTCTGCATGGCCCCTGCAGGTTCTGGTATGTCCAAAAGATGTTCCTCTGGATTTCCAAGTTCACTGCTCCTGTCACCACAGCTTAGCCGAGAAGGGAAAGACAAAAGTGAGCACTCCTTGCTAGGGACATGGGTGGTTGTCTGCCTCCTTTGAAACTCTCTGCAAGAAATTGAAGTGTTGTTTGAGACCCAACTCCAAGGACAATTTTATCTCCTTGATCTGTGGACACTTTGGGGGAAGCTAACAGAAGCAAAGGGTTCCATGCTTAATTCCACCTGGGCTGTCCCTAAGGGCAGTCCAGGAAAAGATCAAGCTCTACACACTCCAAGGCAGGCAGAAAGTGCTCTGGGAGCAGGACAAGTGTAGCAGGCAGGCAGGTGTCATTTGCAGGGTCACAGCATGCTTTATGGCTCACCTGGAAAGGAAAAGAACATGGCTCAAGTCTCATCTCAGCTGCTTCCCAGCTGGGGGATTAGGGACAAGCAGCTTAGTTGCACCAAAGCCTCCTTTCCTCATCAGCAAGTCAGAAAGGATAATATGTGCTTCCTGAAATTGTTCAGAAGTTTAAATGAGATCAAAGCACCTAACAGCCTGCCCAATACCAGCACCCTACAATCATGAAGTTCCTGTTTGTTATGATTTAGCTATAGTGTCCCCCAGAAGCTCAAGTGTAAGACAATTCAAGAAGGTTCAGAGGAGAAATTATTAGGTTGGGAGAGACTTAACCTAATCAGTGAATTAATCTCTGTTGGGATTAATTGGGTGGTAACTCGAGGCAGGTAGGTGTGACTGGAGAAAGTGGTTCATTGGGAGCATGGCTACGGGGTATATATTTTGTCTGTGAAGGGTGGAGATCCTCTCTCTGCTTCTGATCACCATGATGTGAGCTGCTTCCCTCTGCCACACACTCGGCCATGAAGTTAAGCCTCATCTCAAGAAATGGAGTCCCAAGAAATGGAGCCAGCCTTCTATGGACTAGGATATCTGAAGCCCTCAAATAAATTTGTCCTTCTTTCTAGTTGTCACAGCAGTGAAAAAACTGACTAAAAATGCTGCTCCAGGTGTGTCCCTTCCAGTTCCTGCTGTGCAAGGCTAACCAGATTCTGCTAACTAGTTCAGATCACCAATTATGGCACATCTTTGCTCAACAACTCTTGATGGCTCCTATTACTAAATAATGACCATTCTCTGACTTGGCATTCAGGGCTCTCATCCTGTTGAGTGTGACATCCTCCACTTACCTCTACATAATCCACAGACTCCAGAATAAAAGCACCCTCCTTCTTTGTCAGGGTTTCTCTTCCTGTGCCTTTACTCCATCGTGTGGAGTCCTTGCCCTATCCCCACACCTAACACCATCTCTGGTGCAGGTGTCTGTCCATGCCCCATCCTCTCTCTAGGCCTCACCTATATCTCTCATGAAACTACAAGCAGTAGAGTTCTTTGTGGCCATGCCTTGTTCTCCTTGCCAGCCTGCAAGCTTCTTGAAGACAGGATTTGCTTCTGAGTCATCAGTGTCTCCTGCAGAGCCCCTAAAACTCAGCATAGGAATGAATGAATGTCCTGATCCCTTCCTTTCTGAATGTCCTCTGAACAGAGTGCTAGTGTATACATACTTCTAAAACCTTTTCAGCAATCTGTGAGTATTTTGGTATTCTTAATAGTCACCATGATGCTTATGGAAGGTACTTTGAAAAAGAGGAAATTTGAGAAGGAGGACTGAAAAAGAAATAGATAAAAGAAAAAGAGGTGAGGGTCTCATGATTGTACCGCAGCCCATCAGGTCATCTGCCCTGGCTGCTCAGGAGCCTGATCCCCGAGGGTGGGGAATGGATAACCCTGCACGTGGACAGAGCTTGGCAATGGTTCCTGCCTAATAGAGTTATTCTTTGTGTAGAATAATTAGAGTTTGCTGTGAAGAAACATATGAAATATGGGTAAAGCTGGCAAAATTTCACACTTAGGAGAATTTTGCTTTTAATGGGAATTACTAGTCATTCCTCACCTTAAAAGAGACAATAATGACTTCTTAGATAGTTTCCTATGTATATTTGGCAAACATATATTCAGGGAGTTTCTCAAATACTGACTTTTTTAAAAAACACCAAGGCTGTGGGGCTTTCATACAAAAAGGCATTCTGTAGTATTTGTGTGTTGATGATGGTATAGTACAGAGAAAAGTTCATAGACTACAACTCCTTGAGTTCCTGTGTTCAAATCCCTGTTCCTCCTCTTGCAATGACCTGAGACAAATGACTTAAAGCTCTTAAGCTGTTCTTTACCCTTCTTTTGAAAGGGATAAGATCTTTTATATTGATTTGACAAACCTTTATTGTATGAGGGCATTGGCCCTGGGCTCCACACTTCCTTCAAGGCACACAGTCCTGTGTTCATCAAATACTCAGTCTCTACTCTGCTCCAAGCCCTGTGCTGCATGCCTGGGTTGCAAAGAGGGCTGATCTGCAGTCCCTGTCCTGATAGCAATAGGTCCACTTGAGAAAACATGTACATCAAAAATGACTCTAAAAGCTGGGCACAGTGGAACTTGCATGTAACTCCAGCGTCTTGGAGGCTGAGGCAGGAGGGTCATGAGCAAGCCTCAGCGAAAGCGAGGCACTAAGCAACTCAGTGAGACCCTGTCTCTAAATAAAATACAAAATAGACTGGGGATGTGGCTCACTGCTTGAGTGCCCCTGAGTTCAATCCCGGTAGCCAAAAAAAAAAAAAAAAAATGTAATGCAAGACCATGGCTCCTATAACACAAGAGAAATAGAGAAGAAAGGAAGATGCCCCTGAGCCTTCCAGAAGGCTGAGTAGAGGATGTCTGTGGGGCTTAGAATCCCACTCACTTCTAATCTAAATGGTGTGGGGTGGGCAGTCCTGTTTCCCCACTGGTGTGCATTTGCAATGACTTCTGGGGAGCAGTCTGTGAGACAGGGTGTGAGGCATCTTGCCACCTCACTTCAGTCTGATCTCTGTTTTCTGCTTCAACAGAAAGGATTCCACTGTGTCCTCCAGGATCCAATGGCCTTGGAGAGAGGGCTGCAGGGCCCACGGATACTATTAACTCTTCCAAACGTGCTGACATGGAGCCAGGTCAGTCCCCTCATTAGCTCTGACTTTCTGTTGTAAACTGCAAACTGTGGCGTTCATGAGAAATATATCTTGGAATATGAAGCATGCAAACTTTTTGGTTGAAGGCTTTTGCCACTAGGAAGCCTAGGAAGTGGAAGACCTTCAGCCGAGTGGACCTCTCAGGGAGCAGATGCAAGAAGAGGATTGGTGTGGGGCAAAGGCTGCTAGAAACCAAGCTGGCGACCAGCATGGTGGGAGGCCATGGTGGGCAGGTGTCAGGAGTCCAGGACGTGGAGGGGGTGGAAGGGGGATTTAAGGGAGTGGAAAGGGGGTGTAGTCAGCCAGGAGACAACATGCAGATCTGCCCAAGAACACAGAGGAGGGGTGGCCATCAGACTCATTCTAGGGTCCAGGAGACCAAATTGCAGAGCCTGGAGTTGCTAGTGAGATCAAAGGCAGAGATGAGAATGGAGTGAAGGGAATGGAGAGCTGTCAGAAGGCAGATGCTCCAGGGGCAAGGAGGTCTCTCTGAAAGCTTTTCTTCATATTTCTGTGCAGAATAGCAATGATAAAAAGCAGGAGGTGACTCCTGGGTTGTACAGGGAGAGTGGCATGATCTTTCAAGCTAGAGAGAAACCCATTCTACCCTAGAGAGGGGTAGAATCATAAATACAGGTTGATCGCCATGAGAGAGGCTGAGGAAGCAAGGATGGAGCGAGGGCAGAGGGAGTGTGACGGTTATTGGAGACCTACTACGAACATACTTGGACCAAGCCCTGTTTCTTATCCTCTGAACAGTCTTGCAAGGTGAAGTATGAGTCTTGTTAGGCTGTGTTATGCTGCAGTAATAAATTAACTCTAGAATCCCAGTGGCTTAACACTGCAAAGTTATATTTCTTACTCATGCTACATGTCTAACCCAGATGGGTGGAGAGCTCTGCTCTGCTAGCATCTCAGAGCCCAGGATTATGAAATCTCTTCTCTGTTATTGTTTGCTGCCTGGAACATGTGGCTACCTTGGTCTCCATAGAAGGGGAGGAAATAGCTGGAGGTGTTGGCTGTTAACTGCTTCAATCCAGAAGTGACACAGCCCACTGGCTACAACCAATTTCCACAGACGCTGCCTGATTTCTATGGTTCCCAGGAATGTGGAAAAGACATGGGTATTTGATGAGCCCTAACTGTCTCTGCCAGAGTAGATTTTATTCTTTCCCTTTTGCAGTTCAGGAGAGGCTCGGAGACATTAACTCTCTTGACCAAGGTCTCCCAATTAAAGTATGCCAAGGCTTAGACCTTCCATAACCTCTGCTTCAACTACATATTTAGTTATTCACCAAAGCCAGATGCAATAGTTACCTCAGGCCTGCAAAGAACAGAAACAAAGGGAGCCTCTACTCTCTGCCTGAAAGGTGTGTAATTGCAAACTGAAGTGGATGCCCTGCCATGCAGATGGGTGATGCTGCCACAGATCCTCTGGGGGTTTTAGCTTGTTGTAAAAAGGGACGTTTATTGAAGCATTGGCCAAGTACTTGGTGTACGCATCTCACCTCCCACAACCCCATGAGGTGGTTCTTTTTTTTTTTTTTTTTTTTAAGAGAGAGTGAGAGAGGAGAGAGAGAGAGAGAGAGAGAGAGAGAGAGAGAGAGAGAGAATTTTTAATATTTATTTTTTAGTTCTCGGCGGACACAACATCTTTGTTGGTATGTGGTGCTGAGGATCAAACCCGGGCGGCACACATTCCAGGCGAGCGCGCTACCGCTTGAGCCACATCCCCAGCCCCCATGAGGTGGTTCTTACAGCCCCATTTTTAAGATAAGAAAAACTGAGTATTGCTCAGCAAGGAAAGAGCTAAAAGTCACCTTTTTTGCCCCATTCATGCTCTGTGCAATGATGTCGCAAAAGTAATACTGAAAAGGTCACTGAATCTAGTCCCCACCCCATCTAAACCAAGAAATGTGGTCTCCACTTGTCCCTTTCTGTCTTGGGCCTTCTCTGCCTGGTTCCTCGGTGCCCTGCATGTGTCATGGCTATGGAGATGCAGCTGTCAGCTCTGGCAGAGGGAGCTCCTGGAGCCCCAGACTGGCTTGCTCATATCCCCATGCTGGTGCTGCCCACAGAGCTGAGCCAGCAAGGCTTATCTCAAGCAAGCAGAGAGGACATTGTGTAAATGTGTTAAGTACAGGATCTGACTCTGGCAGGATAGGGCTTCATCTGAGCCTTGACATCAGCAGGTTCGTCTCCTTGGAAGGTTCTCCCTCTTCGCTCAGCCTCACCTCCCACCAGCCCATCCTTTGCATAGGGTACTATATATACGCTGACCGGGCAGTCTGCCCTCTGTTCTTCTCTGTGACCACCTTCTCTGTCCGCACACCAGTCCCAGTCTCAGTCTCAGTCTGGACTATTGTGGTAGCATGGTCATTGGGCTCTGCTTCCCCTTCCCATTGCATCTTGCACATAGGCGACTGGTACAGCATCACTCAAGTCACATCACTCCCCTGCTCAGAACCCTCCTGTGACTTCCCATCTTACACGGAGGGAGAGCCAATGTCTTCCTCTCTCTTCCATACTTACATGACCCCGCCTGGCTTCCTTTCCCACCCAGCTCTCACCCTTTAGCACTGTGACCTCTTTGCTGTTCTGGAAACAATAAAAACTCTCCTGCCTCAGAGAAGAAAGCATAGATACCTTTTTACAGTCTTGGGGGAAAATTCTTCTGGCAGAGGGAATAGCAGTGAAGAGATGGGACGTCATCATCCAAGTGAGCAGAGTGTGGCTGGGCTAAAAGGCCCAAGCTCCTGAATGTTCACTGATCCAGAAGCTGCAGGGGCCAGAGTAGTGGAAAAGGGTGGTGGAGATGAGGGCAGGGTCTTCATAAACAGCCAGTGCAAGGAATAGTCCTCCCAGCCCAGGTCTTCCCGAGACCCTCTTCTGTTTGAACTTTTTAATGCAGCATTTGTCTCTATCTGATGTGTTATGAGTTACTAGATAAGCTGCACTGTCTATTTTCTGACTTCTCCCATTAGAACATAGGTTCCATGAGGGCATGGACCTACTTTATGCCATGCTCTGCAGTGTTCTTAGGCCTGGCCCATGGTGACCCTCAGATTCAGTGAGTGAATGAACAAATAATTGAACAACACATTTCATTGTTACTTGCTTCCAAGCTATTGCTCCAACCATCCTGCTGCTACCTGTGCTGTGCCCCTTTCCCAGGATGTCCCTGCTGTCCTTCTCCCCCAGAATGCCCTCTGCCTGCCCACGAGGCTGCCTGTGGCACACTGCACAGAATAATCCATCCATGCATCCCACAAGTCCAGGGAGTTTCAAAGTCAAGTATAGCTCCTCGTCTTTGAGCCCACAGTTCCTGCCACACAGTGAGGACCCAGTTACAGTTCATTGGCCTGTGCTGAGTGGACCAGAACTTCATCCATAATTGCAGCCAGGGGACCCTTCCCTCCTCCTCTGCATGTCCTCTTCACCTGCAGTCAGGTGGCAGAACCCTTGTTGCCAGCTCAGCCTCCTACAGCTTAATGCCTGCCTTGGAGATCAGGATGAGGAGGTAAATGGGACACTAATGAAATTCAGAGAGAAAACTAAATTGGGAGGTGTTGCAAACAACATGCAGGAGGGAGGCATGATTTAGAAGGATCTCTCCAGAGTAGGAGAGAGAAAAAGGCATGTAAACAGCCTGAAGTCAGCTTCCCACAGGCCCACCTCCAATTCCAGGACGCATGGTGACCTATAGGAATCCCATTCACTCTAGGGGCTTCACTTTCCAATCTTGGCATTCCGGACCTTTTAATCAATGGACTCGTTTATTCATTCATGCCTTCTGACTGGCTTGCCAAAAAGGATCTTAGTGGATTAACAATTTAAAATCAATCAATTAATGAATTAACGAAGACCAAAAGCATTAAGTGCAAAAAATTAAGGTAGAAAATAAGAAAGAAAACATGAAAATTGAAAAGAGATCAGTAGAATGGAGGAAAGGTAGTGGACAAATTATATTGCTGTGTTGTGCGCATGTCCAAATGTACAGCAGCTAATTCCACCATCGTGCACAACTATAATACACTATTTAAAAAAACTTGTGGGGGGAAAAAGAAAGAAATGAAAAAAATAGTGGAGGAGGGAAGATAAAGAAATGACCAGGGCCACTCCAGAGGAGGTTCCTGAGAAAGGGGTTGCAAACCAGAGCCTTGAGGATGGCAAGGGCCTATGACAAGCCAGTGGGGCCATGGACCTGGAGACTTTCAGGGCTGGAGGAGCCCTGGTCAGATACGGTAATAATGAGCAGTGTTTCAGAGACCTTCAGATCCACTGTCCATTCCCTGTGATAGGCACTGACTGTCTGCTACTTGCCAGGAACCCCACAGGTCATTTTTCCCGCAGGGTATTTTTCTCTCAGTACGTCATTAAAGTCTCTCAGCGTCTTGTAAGTTGTTCCTTTAAAGCTCACTGTAGAGATGAAGCCACTGAGGCACAGGGACACTGAATTATCTAGTTAGCCAACAATGCCAGAACTACTGGATGCTCACATGCAAAGGCAGGAAACTGGGCTCTTCCTCACACCATAGACAAATTCTAACTCAAAAGGAACCATCAACCTAAATGTAAGTGCTAAAACCATAAATCCTTAGGAGAAAGCATAGGCATAAATATTCATAACCTTGATTAGGCAATGGTTTGGCACATACAAAAGCGGGGAAATGGAGAATAAAATAAATAAATTGGACTTCTCACAAATTAGAAAGTTTTTTTTTGCTTCAAAGAGTATTGTCAAGAAACTGAAAAAACACCCACAAAATGGGAGAAAATATTTGCAAATCATACATCTGATAAGGGACTTAGATTCTGAATACACAAAAAACACAGCTAAGCAACAAAAAGACAAACAGCTAAATTTTAAAGTGGATGAAGAGTTTGCATAAACACTTATTCAAAGACAATACAGAAATAACCAATTCAGATATTAAAAGATGTCAACATCGTTAGCCAACAGGGAAATGCAAACCAGAGACATGGAGTCATTTGTGTGGACAAGCCTTTCTGGTATCAAAGCCTCCTGATCATACACCTCCCTGAACTGGGCAAAGAGGTTATAGTGAAGAGAGGGAACCAGCGCTGCCCCTGAAGGATTTCACAGGAAGGAGGAGAGGGAGTGGCCAGGGAGTGGTAGGTCAAGACAGAAGTGTTCAGTCAGGGACGGACTGCAGGGGGCTGTTTGCTCAGTGAAAAGCATAAGTTGCTATCTGCAAAGAATTCCCAGCAAGAGCTGCACATAGAGTCCTCTGCTGCCTTCTCCAGCACACACCTGAAAGCATCATGCTTTCTGGTTTCAGGACCATTTTACAACTCAATAGTATTGAATACCCCAAAGGAGTTTTGTCTATGTGGGTTGTATCTGTGGAAATTTGTCATACTAGTAATTAGCACTAAAAAAATGCTAAAATTGTTATAAATAAGATATTATTTAACATACAATATTAAGCCCTTACATTAACATTGAGTACACGTTTCAATGGAAATGTTTCCATGAAAACCACAATGTCCAGAGTGGTGTTGTCTTACATTTTGTCAAGTCTCTTCACTGATTGGCTTACTAGGAGATGTACCTGTTTCTGCATATAGTCTGGAAACCTCCACTGTGTACTCATGAGAATAAGAATGAAAAGGGCAAAGACGTTACTGTATTATTATAAATAGTTTAGTCCTTATGGATTTTCTAAAAAGGACTGGGGGCTCTCTGGGATCCAATATGTGAGCCACACATGAAAAACTGTGGTTCAGAGGTGAGGTCCTCACTATAGAGCTGAGTGGAGGGTCGGGGGAAGCTGACAGTGAGTGCAGCAGAGAGGAAGAGAAGTGAGAAGAGGCTTAGTGGAGAGGAGACAGGAATTCAGGAATGAGGCCAGGCTGCACGAGGGATGCTGGGGCCTTTGACATGATGTTCTTCTGGCCCAGAATGCTTCCTCCCATCCTGGCCATTTAGCAAAATCCTCCTCAGATGCAGCTAGAAAGTCTTTTCTACCATCTTTACCATCTCAAGGCTGGATGAAACTTCTTTCTACACCTGTCACCCTGGAGGCTGCCACCAGAGTGAGCGGTTCAGCACAAGAGTGGTTGGAGATGGAGTTCCAAAAGTAGGTAGAAGACTTGAGATTCCAGGCAGAGGAGCTGGGACTTTGGGGATTATTGTTTAAAAAGTGAGAAGCCACTGAAAGTTTTTTGAGAATATACAAATATATGGGGACATGGTCACCAATAGTCAGATAAAAACCATCCTATACTGATTCTAATTCATTTAGCAAACAAAGTAATGTCAGTTATCCAGAAGGAAAAGGGAATGAGTAAAAGGAGGAAGGAAATGGCTAATTGAGGCTCACTGTTTGTCAGGCATTCACCATGTTATCTGTCATAGGTGTCCAGTGGTACATTCATTATCCCCATTTTACAGACAAATAAACAGAGACCTTTTTCTCCCCACAAGGACACTTTGGTAGTAAATGATGGAACTGGGATTTGAACTCCAAACTCAAGTCAATTTGCCTGCAATGCCCTTGAGTGCCTTTCCCACATTCCACGTGGCCTTGGAGCCATTAGTATGGCCTTGAGTGTTTACTGCTATAAACTAATCTTACATTTTTTTGTGTTCCTATCATCTTTCCAAGCACATTTTTTTTTTTTTTTAGTTCTTGAAAAGCATAACAGGAACACCAATAATGCTCCTTTGTTCCACTGTTCTGGGTCTACCATGGCAGCTTCCACGTTCACAGTAATCCATGATCCTCGCTGTGGCATGGCTTCCTTCTCACAGAAGACAGGGTCACAAGTGAAGTGCAAACCTGTGATCATTAACTACAGATACTAGTGACTCCAAAAACATCAAGGGGCCAGGTCCCGCCAGAACTGTCTCTCTTGGTTGGGGATGGGAACCTGGGAAGTCAAAGGGATTGAGACAGGTATATTTTTCGTAGTGTGAGTTTGAACCTAAATGGGAGGCTCTAGTTCCTATAGAAATAATAAGGCAAATAAGCTTCATGAGGCTAAGAGCATATCATCATGTCAATTGAGTAAGGATAAATGAACATTTATTGAACTCTTTTTATGGGTCAGTATCTGTGCTAGGCACATTGTAGGTTTCATCTTTATTATGAAAACCTATATATTTGGGGCTTTAGGAGATAGGAATGTCCCAATTTTCGTGTGATCAAACTGAGACACAGAAACCATCTGGCTCAGGGATATATAGCTGCCACCTAGTGACGCTGAGGCTTGGAGTCAGGTCTGTTTGTCTCATCCTTTGGAAACACCATCCCATCTTCCACATAGGGAGAAAACGCTGAGTCTGGTCCCAGCAGGGAGCCCTGCAGTGACAGGTCAAGCTGTCCTCAGCAATGCTGTGGTGTGGCAGCAGTAAACTAGTGCAGGATTCAGGCTCCATTCTCCCAGACCATGTCCATCCATCCCCCTGGGCTGTTTCCTTCCCAGAATCTGCACCTTTGGTCTTCACCTACAGCACTCGGGGTGCCCACAAGCCTTCTGTGCCACAGTCATCTTCCAACTCAGTATGTGTTTAATTAACGTTCGTGGGCCAACTAAACACTGGATATTCTCAAGGAGGGAGGAGCAAATAACCTGAGGTGAAATCCAAAAGATGCTGCAGATTGGGCTTGAAACCCAACCTTCCCTGTGTGCTCAAATGAAGAGGCCCTGCAGGGGAGTCATGATTTGGTCCCGCCTCCTATGTTTTGGGAACCCAGCAGCTGCCTTAGAAGCTGAGTGTGGAGTTTTCTGGTTTTGTTTGGTACTGGAGATTGAACCAGCTGAGCTTTACCACTGAACTAAATCCCCAGTCCTTTTTTATTTTTCATTTTTGAGACAAGATATCACTGTTGAGGGTCTTGCTAAGATGCTAAAGTGGGCCTTGAACTTGTGATCCTCCTACCTCAGCCTCCTCAGTCTCGGATTATAGGCAGGAGGCACCAGCCACTGCCTACCTACTGAGTGTGGAATTCTGCCTTCCCTGAGGCCTCAGAGTCTGCTTAGCAGAGTGAGTGCAGCCACTGCTGTGGGTGTTGCTGCCCTCCCCAAACCCCTTAATGTGATCCTTATTTACCTATCCCATGTCCTCAGAGCAATGCTGCTGCACAGTCCTGGGTGTGCAGTTGAAATAATCACAGAGCCATTTAGCTATTTACAAGCTGAATGCCTAGTTTATTTCCAAATGGGAAGGTCAGTGTCATTATACTTGGTGGATTCAATTACCAAATCATAGGGCTTGCTTCCTGTTGCTAATTGCTTCTTCGACTGCACACCTCAGTGGCCAGGTTAGCCAAAACAGCCAAGGTAGAGGCCTAAGGGCCTGTTTCCAAGGCCATGGACCTCCATCACTGTATTGCCTTGACTTACCTCTGGTGCAAAGGATGTATTTAGACATCTTCCACCTCCCGCTGCTTTTGTGAAAGTTCCCCTGGTGGAAAAGAGCAATGAGTCAACAAGAGGCTCAGGATCCTTTGCCTCTTTGGATTCTAACCATAGCGGGAAAGCCAAGTGCACAGAAAACGCTCCAGGGGTGAGAACAGACATTTGTTGAGGACCTATTAGATATCAGCCACTGCACTGGGCATTTCACAGTCCATTTAACCCTCCCAACTCCCTGGTGAGGTAAGCATTGATATTTCTGATTCACAGATGGGCCCAGGCACCTCGGAAAGGGTCAATGATTGTAAGTCACATAGCTGGGAAGTGGGGGAGGCTGGAATTGGATCAAGGTCATCTGCTGAAAAGCCCAACTTCTTCCAACCAGGTTGATGATAATAACCAGAATGACTGCAGCAAGAACTAGCATCGGTGGCAAGCTCACTCTGCCTAACTTGTATTAGCTCATTTAATCCTTAAAAAAGTCCCAGGGTGTTAGGCACTATTGTCACCCCCATTTTATACACAAGGAAACCAGAGCATAGAGAAGTGATTTCAGAAAGAATCATTTTCCAAAAACGGGTGTTGATAAGTCCCAGCAATCTCTTACTGTTTGCTGCTCTATTATGAATGGCTCATCTAAGCAAAGTCCTTCCTCATAGGACTTAGTAATCATTGGCAATTGATAATTCATGGTTTTCTTGCCACCCCACTTGGGTGGGTAGTTTGGTTGCTATTAGTAAACTATTCTCAGTATTGCCCCATACTCTAAAAAACTCCTAATAGGTCAAAGAATCGTAGAGCTGGATTTCCAGAATGTTCAGGATTTCCAGAATGTTCACAGTCAAGTATATTAGAAGGGCATCTAGTGTAGTGGTAGAGAACAGGCTCCAGAACCATAGTGATGGAGTCCAATCTTGGCTTACCAACCCCAAACTCTGGTCAAACCTCTTACTCTCTGGGCTTTAACTTTTTTCATATGTAAAATGGGTATAATAAGCCCTTACCCCAATGCACTATTGCAAGGACTGACAAGCATGAAAAATGTATATGATCATGGATAACAGGTACACCAAGTGCCCTGTGTGGGTAACATCATACAACACAATATGAATTTATAGAACTGGACTTAAGAAGGGATCTAGTTCTACATTTCATTTGCAAATGAGGAAACTGAGGCCCAGAGACCAGAAGTGATTGGCCCAATTTACACAGCATTTTAGTTTTCCATTTCCAACACCAAGGCTTAATATGATAATGTACATCATATTTAGAACAACAGCCTCAAGAAGGCCACACACCAATCTCATTTCTAGAAGTTCTAGTTTAATATCTTTCAATCCACTTTATCTTTTTTGATAGCCTGTTCTTTGCCTGTACTTTCACTCTCCTTATGATATTTCTTTAAATATTGTATGCACTTGTTTTATTTTCTGAATCTGATCATTTCGGTACCCATAGTATTTGTGGTCTGATTCTTTGGGTCACTTTTTCTGCTGCCTATTGCTCATGGTGGCTTGTTTCCTTATGTGTTCTTTTATATTTTGTGATCATTGAAATTTTGTGGGACCTCTTTGAGGCCTGAGTGGAAAATTAATTGTTCCAGAAAGGATTTGTATTTGCTCCTGCCAGGTACCTTGGAGGAACCACCTCCTTGGGGACCTCCCCAAGTGCAGAGCTTAAATACACTTAAATAGGCAACTTGAACTTTGTGTTCTGTTTTGGTGTGGTTTGGTTTTCTCACAAAAGTTCTTGACCCACATGAGGGCCATTTTATCATCTGGGATTCTCAGGGAATTGTTTTTGGGGTTTTTCTTTCCCTTCGACCATGGCTAGGTTTCTCACTGTCTCCTCTGTGGTATGAGATTATATGTTTTTCTAATGCAAACCTTTCACCAGGATTATTGATGTCGTCTTGAGGAGTCTTGGCTTCAGGTGAGGACACCAGTCTGTCTTCCCACCTTTGGAAGAACGTTAGCTTTGTTTCCTTGGTTGGTCCTTCAAACCCAAAAGCCCCAGACCACCAAGGGTTGGCAGATGACTTCAGGATAGCCTCGCCTTCCGTATTCTGTAATCCCTGTGGATGTGTGCTATTTCGTAGTTACTGTGACCTTTGAGGATTTCCTTCTGCTTTCTGCAAGCTTAGCTATATATTTAAAAATAGATAAATTGGTTTGCTTGTTTAATCTGGTATTTTTCCATGTTCAGCATTAGGGGAATTCCTTAGGATGAGTAGGCAGCCATATTACTGGAAATAGAAGTCTAGAGTGGTTACCACTGTCCTTTAGTGATGTGAACATGGGACTTCATCAGTTAGGGTTCCGCTGGTTATTACTGGTTGTCAATTTATCAAGGTTTTGCCCCAAATTCCACCCAGTGTGCCAAGAGAGCAAAGAGGAAGTTTCCATACTGCAGGCCAAATCCCTGTCTCTCACAATGATTCTGTGATCACAGGCTATGTTTGTCTCAGCCCCAGAGGGGCCTTGGCCACCAGGAACATTACATCTATAGATGTTGCCAAATGAAAACTCTTGTAAAAGGTACCCATAAAATACCACATTCTTAAGGCATACCTACATTCTATTGCTATGATACACCCATCTCAGACTTGTCCTTGCTAGAACATCAAGCCAGGTAAAGCAAAAGCAGCACATGAAATCTTATTTACCCCTTAGCTCATTCATTCCATAAATATTTACTGAGAGCCTACTATGTGCTATGCCTGGTAGGTTCTGCCATGCAGAGATGGATAACTCTCAATCCTTCTTCCTAGGGGCAAGTTCATATACATGGACAGGGATCACTGAGTAGGGCATTGCTTTGGCAGAACAACACTGGGGACAAAGGGAACTGACATAGCCTCAGGTGGGTGTGCTCAGGCAGGCTTCCTGTAGGAAGTGGCATATGAATCTAAAGCATGAGGGATAAAGAACAAAACAGTGTAGAATCAAAAAGACCACAAATCACCAATTCCTCTAAAGAAAACATCTACACTCAAAGAAATGGTCCTGCTGGTTTTCCTTCCCCAGTCCTAAGTTATGGGTGAGCAGTGCCCTCTGCCACTCCAAGTTGCTTCAAGGATCACTGGTGTAATTTATGGATTATTCACTGGGGCAGGCTGGTCCCCAAGGGACAAAATTATTTCTTGGGGGTTAAGGGTTAAAAAGAATCTTAGTTATTACAATAGTTTGTGGTTCCCCCAAAGAGTCATAGGATATAATAGACCTGCCATATATCTGTGGTATGGAAATTTCATAGGAAGGGTGATTTGTGGAGAAAGAGTTTGTAAAGGCTCCTTGGTAACTGGGGTAGGAAGAATTATAAAGAAAAGAAAGGTTAAGAACTCCTGGTGTCATTGAATGAGCCGTGCTGTTAACGCTATATGCACTAATGTTCAAATGCTACCTCCCTCTCTTAAACCTATATAACTCCAAACAAATTAGCCTCACTGTGCCTTAGTTTCCTGGGCTGTCAAATGGGCTAATAACTCCTCCCTTCACTCAATTATCTGAAGATTAAATGGAATAGGAAATGTAAGCTCCAGGCACTTGGTGTCGAGTCTATAAGTGTCTCTGAGTGTTGGTGCGCTGCCTTCGCCCAGCCTAGCACACATGTGTTTAGAAGGAGACCACAGCTGGCTGGCTGCTTTTCAGATGGTCTGTGCCGTGGACCATGAACAGTCTCAATAGGAGAGTTCCTTTCTCTGTCACCACCTGCATGTACAGTGCCCCCAGCTCTCGGAATCATCTGGAGAGAGATGGAATGGTCCATTGGGTTATCAAAGATGATGTTTCCTGGCTCTTCCTTCACAGATGAAATGCATACCCAGCCTGCTGAAGCTGAGGAATCCTGGTGGAGGTGAAGCTTGTTACTAATCCTCTCTTAAGGGAGGAGAGTTTGGGGTTTTCCCCAGGTTGCCAATTAATTCAGGGGCCTTGACTTGAGGTCCTGGCCCCTAAGGTCCCCATATCATCAGGGAAGAAACTGTGGATCCTGGTCGGGCAGGGGTGGTAGGACAGGAGCAGGGGTGGCAGGAGGCACAGGGCACAGCAGGGAGAGCGCAGAAAGGGAGGCTGGCTGGCCCTGCTCTTACCCTGAGAGTCCTGCTTCCCTCTCTGCCTCCTCACACCCGGGGGAGGGCTGCGTGGTTTAGAATCACCTGAATGACACCTGGCACAAAATAGGCCCTCATTATGTATTTATTGGATAACTAACTCTCTCCTTTTAATAATTAAAACTAGCATTATCATTAAATAATGGTTATGTATTGTACTGTTTTCTCCTAACCCTCAAAGAAACTCCACTGCTATTTCATCATCATCATTATCCCATTTTATAGAAGAGGAAACTGAGGCCAGTAAGGGATAGGACATCGCCCCAGAGGACCAACTTGCAGGGCCAGGGTGAGCAGCTCTCTTGCTTGTCTTCCCATCCTGTCTCATACCTACTCTGCCATCACTGGGCCTTCCTTGGGGTGGGGCTGGAGGCTGATTTGGCTCTGAATCTCATGCCTGGCCCAAGGAAGGGACGGAAGAACTTTCCTTTCCAGCAGTGAAAATGCCTGTCTTCCTCCTTCATCCCTGTCAGAGCCACCCTCCTACATGGCTGCTGTCCTGACTCCTGTCTGGGCCTCTGCAACTCAGGTGAGACAGGCCCATCACCTCTGCCACATCACCAACACACAGGAGACAGCACCCAAACCTGCAAACTAGAGAGTGCTGCCGTGTTCCCCAGCCAGGCAGAGGGTCCCTCTTTCTGACCCCAGCTCTTTTCCTCACAGGGCTGGCTTCTGTGGTGAGGCAGTGTCTGAGCAGTTCATTATCCCTGCACAGAGCATGTCAGGGCATGGGCCTCGCAAATCCAGTGCAGCCTGGAGAATGTTCTGCAGTCCCTTGGCCTCCTCTCACCTTGGCCTCTCTCTTCCTCACTCTTCTCACTATCTTCCAAGGAAACACACAGAAAAGACAGAGAGCAGGAGGTAATGAAGAAAAAATGAGCTGACAAAAGAAGAAAATAATCTCTGCTTTGTAAAACCTTGCAGTTGGCCAGGGTGTGCTGTGTGCATGGAGCTCCACAGCAGCCCACTGAAGCAGGGGTGCTGTTGCCACCTCATTGGGGAGATGAGCCTGTTTCCAGCCTGGACACCATGGGTTCTCCAGGAGGAGCTGCAGGGCTGGAGGGACTGTGATGTCATCTCATCCAACCCCCTCTCCATCCAAGGCCTGGGAAGGGAGGGAAGCTTCTGCAGTTAACTTGGGTGTCAAGTGGCAAGGTGAAGACTTGAACCCAGATCCTACTAACAGCCACTCCTTCCCTTCCCTTGTGTGGTGACCGCTCAGAGAGAGGAGAGGGAAGTAGATCAAGGTCTGTCCCTAGACAGTCCCCCAGGCCCAGATCAGCAGGAAGGACCAGGGGAGCCTCAAAAATTATATCACCCAGGTTCAGAGAGAGAACTGTCATTAGGCTTCCTGACACTTGTGTCTTGTCTTGGGAGTCATGAGGTAGGCTCAGATCCAGCCTCGCCCATTTGGAGATGGTACTGAGGAGATGGCACAGAATTGGACGAGGTGAAGTTTAGTGGGTCTGTAACACTCTGGGAAAAGGCTGCTTTCTAAGCTGGTTTCACGCACGACTTCTCCAGGTGCCTACAATTATGGAAAGGAGTGTTGCCTAATTCTCTAAAACAAGCTTAATTTTAGTTCACCAAAATGTTAACATGCAAAAAAAAAAGAGAGAGAGAGAGAGAGAGAGAGAGAGAGAGAAGAGACTCAGAAAAGAGCTAAAGAGGCCAAAAAAATCAAGGTGTTTGTTTGTTTGTTCATTTTTTTCAGAAATGTTAAGGAGGGAGTTAGAGATGTCTCAAAAATAGCATTCCTGGGTGTGCCTGTGGCCCTCTCCACAGTGACTTGGAAGCCAGAACTTCTCATTGGACTATAGAAGCCCCCTTTTTTAAAAGAGTTGACCGTAAATGGCAAGGAATTCAGGCTCTGAGTTCAAGTCTCAGTTCTACTTCTGAAATGTGTGGCCTAGAGCAAGTTACTTAACCACCCTGTGTTTCTATGACTTTGTGTAAAATGATGTAGCAATAATAATAAATAACATTGTTATTGTTGTTTGGATCCCAAGAGCCCTGGCCTAGCGCCCAGCCCTGTCAACACTCTTAGTTTGTGTTAGTGGTGATGTGATTGTTAGCAGCGGTGGCAGTAGCTGTAACAGGAGGTCATCCCTGCCTCTGCAACTTTACAGTGTTCTTCCCTCAAAGTGGGGAGCCCTCTGGATACTTTGAATTGTCAAAATCCTGCTCATCTTTCCAGCTCTCCCTGAAAGGTGAGCTCACTGGCAGCCTGCCCCTGACCCTTCAGGCTTTTTTCCTGGTTCCTACCTCTACCCCACAACTTCTATGACCTTCCCAGCACAGGTCAGCCTTTTCTGGTCACTTGAAGGATACATTTATGGATGTCTCAAATGGGAGCACTCCTGACCACAAAATGCCTCCTGATGTCTCAGCCCAGGGCAGGCCCCCAGTAGATATTTATAGCATGGATCTGACTTTCCCCACCTCTCTCCCCAGCACTAAGAAACTCATAATAGATGTTTGTAAGGATTTAGGCAAAGCTATTTGGTGAGAGGTATGGGAGGTACCCAGGAAACCAGGGCTCCACCTGTCTCCCTTGCACCTGGCAGAAACAGATAGTATCAGGGCTTCATTGTCTTCCCACTGGCACCAAAACCCAACCACTTTGACAGTTAGAAGAAAGTTCTCGGTGCTTGCAATTGTTGTTCTCTATTCCAGCACTATCCAGATACTTGCTGCAATCCCGGGTATTTATCAAAGGACTTCCCAAGATTCCAGATTTCACTCTGCCTCCCTTGAGCACGATCCTGTTTTCTTCTCCCTTCTTTGTGATTTACCCATTTCAGGGCAGCCCATCTACATGCCCAGGGAGGAGAAAAGGCAACGCCACCAGAGAGGGCTTCCCCTAAACACTTGTCCTAGAGGTGGAGGACTCGAACAGTCTTCTTTGTTCCAATGGGAGACCTAGAACCTTGAAGCAAGTGGGTACCCAGAACCTGCCAGGTCTGTAGCCTCCGTTGTCCCTCTGAGCCCTGTACTCTGGACTGTACTGTTTGATGGCTACTCAAACCTGGCCCAGCACTACTGGTTCTTCTTTTCTCTCCTCTATTTCAACTGGAAAATAATCTTCATATCAAAAAGTAGAAAGAATCTGTAGAGCCCAAAGAGTTAAAACATTGTAGATATTTATGAGCTAAACACCGCAATTAGTCTAGATGGCCTTCAGAAGATGAATTGATGGTCCTTCCACTCCATGCTGTTTTATGCTATTCAACACCAAAAGGATTAACTATTGATACATGCAACAACTTGTATGAATCTCCATGAGAAAAGGCCAGTCTTGAAAACTTAGGTATTTGAAATTACAAAATTTTACAAATGGAGAAGAGGATGACAGAGTCAAGGGAGGAGGCAGATGGGGTTATAAAAGGGCTGCAGAGATCCTTGTGATGATGGGAATGTTCTGTATCTTACCTGTGGTGATAGGTGCACAAACCTGTGTAGGTGATAAAATTGTATAGAACTTAACACATATGCACAGGAATATAAGTAAAACTAGGAAATGTGAATATGATTGGTGGATTGTGTGAATATCCATACAATGGCTATGATAGTATTTCACTTTGGCAAGATGTTACCATTGGGGAAATGGGAAAGTATACAAGGGATGTCTCTGTGTTAGTTCTTATAATTGCTTGTGAATCTACAATTATATCAATATAAATTATAATTAAAATAAAATATATTGCAAGTAACTGTTTAAAAGAAATATTATAGGCACAATTGAAGGCCCCAATGTGTCTTCCAATCTCATTTCTCTCCTTCCTAAGAGGCAACCAGTATCAGAAATTGGTATTAATCATCTTCACAATGTTTTTATACAAGATATTTGCCTAGCATATAATGGGGGCTCAAAATTTATTGAATAAATGAAAAAAATATTAATTCCAGGTGCTTTTGCTTGGGAGGAATTATGGTTACTTTCTTTTTATTTCTTTCATTATTTCTTCTTTAATATCAATCATTGATGTTAAAAAAAGTTTAATTGAGGTATAATTGATATATCTTTTAATTCACCTATTTGAAGAATCTAATTCAATGGTTTTGAGAATGTTCATGGTTCAACTACCACCACAATCAATTCTAGATCATTTTCACTACCACCCTCAAGAGAGGCCAAGCTCATTAGCAGCCATTCCAGAGTCCTCTAGCCTAAGCTTCTCCCACCCACTCCAGGTTGCTGGGGTCACCAGCCTTAAGCAGCTCCTAATCTACATGATGTCTCTATGGATTTGCCTCTACTGGACATTTCATAGCAATGGAGTAAAGAACACAAAATGTGTTCTTTTGTGACTGGCTTCATTCCCTTAGCATGTTTTCAAAATTCATCTGTGTTGTAGTATGTTTCAGTACTTTATTCCTTTTATTGCCAAATGATGTCCCATTGTATAGATACTTTCTATTGTATTTATCCATTCTCAGCTAATGATCATTTGGGTTGTTTTCATTTTCTTGCTATTATGAGTAACACCACTATAATCATTTGTTGGAAGGTTTTTGTATAGTCACTTGTTTTCATGTCTCCTGGGCATATATCTAGGTGTTAACCTTGTAAGGAATTCTCAGACTGTTGTCAAGTGGCCATAATGTTTTACAGTCCCACAAGAAGCATATGGGGATTCCTATTTCTCCTCATGCTTACCAACATTTGCTATTACCTATCTCTTTGATTTTCATTCAATCATGAGCTTTTGAATCAACTGTCCCAGTTTTGCCGTTTACTAGTTAGGATATCACAGTTAATCCCCACCCCCCATTTTCTCCCTCTGTCAGATAAGACTAATAATACCCACTTTGCAGGACTGCTGTGAAGATGGGTCAATTAAGACGATGGCTGGTAAGACCTTAGCATATAGCAGGATGCAGTTGGCCGTCTTTGGAATACAGTAACTGTGACAGTTTCTTATTATGGGCATCAGCTAGTCCATTTTCTTCTTCCTGAGATGCACTTAGTCACCTAGAACCTCCAAGAGCACCTCTCCTTAGCTGACTAGGGGCTAAGCCATGTGCAAGTGAAAAGCCAGGAGAGCAGCCCTTCATAAATGCACAGACCTCATGGTGAGAATCAGAACAGTCCTCCATCACCCCAATCTCCAGACCCTGGTCCTCCATGGGGGGCTGGCCCCCTGGCAGGGTCTTACCAGGTACCCCTCTCCCATCCCACAGGAAGGGAGAAGGGCAAAAAACATTAGCAGGCCCAGTTTCAGAAGCTTCAAATTGGGTCTGAACCACTTGAGTTTATTGAAATAGTTTTCCCCCCGCCTTTTCTTTGGCAAGAGCCCATTTTTCATTCCATCATTTTTGCAACAATCACAAACATTATCTGCACACCCAGCCATTGTATAGGGGAAGAAAAGATGATTGCCTGCTGATTGCTACTGTTGTTCATTTTGGAGATGACTCTATAGATGGGAAGGACACAGCTGTGTGTCAGAGAGGCAGAGAACAACACAGTTTAGTAATGCCAGGGCATTGGGAGGAAGAATGGAAATGGGGTAGTCCCTCGTTGCAGGAAAGACACAGCAGTTGGAGTGGCAATGGCTCATGGGACAAGGTGGCTGTTCATGACCATATCATGACCAGAGCAACAGGAGGCATATCTTTTCTGAATACCTCAGGCTCATCATGCCTCCAAACAGTCTCAGCATCATCTCTACCTCCAGCCTACTTCCAGAGTCCTCCCCATCTTACTGGGCTAGGATCTTGGTTCTGTTCTGTCCTTTGTCTCAAATATCTAATCCATCACCAAGCCTCAAATGCATCCAGTTCCCAACATAATGTCCCTCCTGGATCTCTGTGCAGCCTTCTCACTGTTTCCTGCTGCTCTGCCTCTAACCTTGCTCCTCCTGATGAGTCATACTCCAGCCCACACTAATCTGCCCACGAAATAAATAAGATCAGGTCACTTCACTTGAAAACCCTACAATGGCTTCTCTTTTCTCTAAGAATAAAGCCAGATGTCCTTAAGCCATTTGCCCTGAATATGCATGCTTCTAAAGGCTGTTGTGATTCTTTGCTACTGCACTGACCATATCATTGGTTTACTTACCTATCTTCCTCATTCACCCCTAGGTTCCCTAAGGGCAGAACTTCTGACTTATGATAGGTGCCCAATGTTTCCTTCCACCTATATTTGAGAAGTCTTACAATTTTCAGAACACTTTTGCCTAATTGTTTCCTTCTTTAACCCTCACTGCTGAAGTACACACAATAGGAGTTTTTAATTTGCATTTTACAAATAGAAAATACAAGACTTAGAAAAGGTAAGTGATGGTTCAAGACTCCTACATAGTAGGCAAATGGCAGAGCCAAACTAACCATGGGTCTTCCAAAGGAGCCATCACTAGAATCCCATGAAGAAGGCAAGGCAGGTTACTAATATCTGCAGTTCATGTAGTGTGGTCCCTGGACCACCAGCACCAACATTACTGTTAGAAATGTATTTGGAGCTTCACCCACAAGATGATAAAATAGCAAGTGTGCAAGCCCACACTTTCCAACTGTCATCTTCCATCCAAGATCATATTCTCTGTGTTGTCTGATGTTCTGCCTCTAGAGTTACTCATGTCCTTAAGTTCCAGTGGTAGGCTTTAATGGACCAGCTAGAACAAAAACTCTTTCTAAAGACTCTCTGCAGAATGGACTTTTTCAATAAGGTCAGAAAACTCTGTCAAACATAATAGTGCCACCCATGAAACATACTCTCTGCCAGGACTGATTAAACAAGGTCTGACAAGCATCTCTCCTGGGTGACTTGGGGTGTTGAGGCAACCAGAATATGAGTCATTTGTAATGCCCCAGGTAGAAGTATTTCCAGGGCAAAATAATCCCTGAGTGTGGATAGAAACTACTAGTGACAGGCAAAAAGTTCAGAGGCTGTGCTTGTGCCTGGAGCAACAGCTTTGTCCTCTCCTGCCCCCAATTTGACTTTGAAACATTCCGTCAAGAATGATCAGTCTGGAATTGAAAGGCATCCATGCACCAGCTGAGCCAAAGAGATGTTGGATGAAAATAGAAGCTTCCCTCAGTGGTTTTGTGGGATGCCCACGTCCCTTAGGGGCACCAAGCATGGCTGCACAGTGATGAGAAGTGAGCCTGGAAAGCCTGCCTGCATCACTCTGATGTGTGACCTCGGATGACCCTTTCCTCTCTGGACAAAATTGACTATAGTGGTACATCTTTGAGACCCCTTCTTGCACTGATGTGGAGAACTATGGCATGTTCAGGGGTGGAGGGAGTGTATCTGAAGAGCTCTGGACCAGCTTTCTTCCAGCTTCAGAATAGGAAGTCAGTGAGATGTGGTCAGCTAATAAGACAGGACACATGTCAACCTTCAGCAGCTTCAGTTCTCAAATGTGTAGCCTCTGAAAAACAAAGGGAGAGGGAGAGAAGTCATTGTCCTCCTGAATCTCTGTATTTCTGACTCCGAAGGACTGTTAAAGGTCATCTCATCCTTTGTATTCTGCCTGTCCAGTCTGGAGTCAGTCTCCACTTGTTCTCAAACTTGACTGCATTAGAATCCCCTGGAGGTCTTGTGCAAAACACAGATAGCTAAGCTTTGTCCATGGTTTCTGCTTCATTAGGGATGGGGTAAAGTACCAGAATTCACATTTCTAACATGCTCCCAGGTGCTGCCACTGCTGCTGGTCTGGAGATGACAGGACAAGCCAATTCTCTGCTTCATGGTCCCCAGTGGCGATCCTACCCCTGCTTTCAGGGAGCATGAGTGAGCATGAGCTCACTCCCTCAGAGGCAGCTCCCTCACCCCGTGGCATCTGTCCTGTAGATGGAGTTTGAGACCTTTCTGCCCTGGCTTCCACCTACTATCTATGAACTTAGACTTCATAGCAGGTCCCTGTACTGGAAGGTGAGGATAATAACAGCGGCCTTTTCTTGGGCACTGATCAAGCTCTTCACATACATCTTATTGATTCCCTCCACTCATATGGGAATAAAAGTATTCTTTCCAACTCACAAAGTCATTGTACAAAAGGACAAAAATGTGGAATCATTTTATAACCTTACAGACTAAGGGTTTGTTTTTACTTTCAAGCTTTGCATTTATCAGCTACAATATTCTTAAAATAATACAACAGACCAGGTAGCTTCAACAGCAGACCTGTATTATCTCACATTTCTGGAGGACAGAAGTCCAAGACAAGGCTTGGTTTCTTCTGAGGCCTGGCCTCTCTCCTTGGCTTGCAGATGGCCACCTTCTCACTGTGTTCTCATCTGGTCATCCTTCTGTCTGTGCTGTGTCCTAATCTCTTATAAAGGACACCAGGCATCCTAGATTAGAGCCCACCCATATAACCTCATTTTATCCCAATTACTTTTCATGTTCTGAGGTTCTAGAGGTTAGTACTTTCACGTAACAGATTTGAGGGACATAATTCAACCCAAAACAAGCTTCTAATTGAAGTTTGATTAATGCCCAGCTGTGTGACTATGGAGACATCACCTAACATTGCTGAGCCTTGCCTTCTTCATCAGGGCCCAGGTTGGAACACCAATAAGCACAGAGAAAGAATCTAAATAGGGAAGAGAGACATTCCAACTTCCTTGGAAATTGGACTTGGAGGAAAAAGATGACCCAGATGATAGAATCTGGCTGAGAATCAGATCAGGAGGCCCCTTGTCCAGGCATCGTGAAACTCCACCCAAGGAAGAAATCTGCAGAACCACACAGTGCTGCATTGTTCCAGAGCTCTATTCAACCTCTTTGGTGGTAGAGACCAGAGACAATACTCTTGAGGAGGTCCCAGGTGCAAGGCTTCACTAGCTTGCACACCCTGTCCCCACTTACCAGTCAACCTGCTGCTGCTAGGGAAGGTCTCCAATCATGGAGCTACCATTGCAGTCCTCTCTGAATTCTAGAACTTTGCAGAGATAGGAGGTGTATAGGGTTGGAAATAAGCTAAATATCTATCAATAGAGGAAGCATCAACTTACTTACAGTTTGAGTTTGCCATCATTTATCGTTATTATGCTATCTTGGGCAAAGTACAGCACTTTGCCTTCATAACAACCCAGTGGTGATGGTGACCATTACTGACCCCATTTCATAAATGTAAATACTGAGGCTTAAAGAGTTCAATGAGCTGCCTATGGCCTCACACCTGTGTGCTATAGAGCCAGGGCACGAAACCATATCTTTTTGGATTGAAGCTTATATTCTTAAGCTCTATACTCTACTCATTGATAAGTCCTGAAGTAGAAGAATATTGAATGATATGGGGAATGCCTTTGATGTGATGTTAAGTGAAAAATAACAAGATATAAAGCACACTATCTCAGTTCTATAAATAAATGTGCAGTGTATATAGACAGGGGAGAGAGCTAAAATCAGTGCTTATTTCTAGATGGTAAGATTACCTTTTGATGTTTTCTGTAATAACTAGAATAAGGAGAAATGGATCTTGTTAAAGGGGAGATGGAGCAAGGTTTTGGAAGGAGACAAATGTTGGTAGGAACCGATGGCTGTAGCTCTCCCTAGCTAGATGACACTGGGCATCCAGCCACCACCCAGCCTCTGGATCTCTCTGAAGGATTCTGGGACCCATGGCAAGAGACAAGGATTGGGAAGCGTACCTTATTGGGGTTCTATTTTTGAAAAAGGCCTGTGCTGCCATCCCCAGAGACAGAGCGCACTGTATTTCCCTGAATAACCACTGCTATTTTTATAGGGCGCCAATGAACTATGCACCCAGGGAGAAGGGGAATGGAGCAGCTGGATGCTTCTAGAGACCCTGCTAGTCCAGAGCTGGATCTTAGGCTTCTTCTTCAAAAGTCCCTGCCTGGGAAGTTGTTCCTCAGCCTTACTGTGCCCTTGGGGATTCTGTAAGGCCACTGATGTCCTGTAAGCTGGGAGGGCAGGGCAGTGTGGGGCACCAACCCCAGGGGACCGCTTTTCATCCCTGCCTGGTACAGTTGTTATCAGTGTTGTCAGCTCCCAGGACAGAGGAGATATCTGAATTTAATATCCCTTTGCCATGGCAGGGAAACAAGCAGGAAAGGATTACTGTCCAAGAGCAAAGCCTTCAGGACATGTTTGTGAGAATTTTTAGAGATGGGCAGAGATCAATAAAGATCAGAGCCAGGAAGAATCATAGATTCTTAGACTTCAAGGGCACTTCATCCAGCTGCCTTGCTCACATGCTGTGTGAAGCCCTGGGACCTACAGTGAAGGGGCACTTCCTCCAAGAGCCCCCGTCCTTCCTAGATATTTGGTTGTTTGCAAGTTTGCACCAAGAGGTCCCATATTCTCAGGCATGTGTAATAATTAATGACAAATGGTGAGGATGGTGAACTTGCGCTGCCTGCTTACCATGCATCAGGTAATGCCATAAGTAATCCATCCAGATTTTCTCCTTTAATCTTCACAATAGGAACTCAGTCACTTCATTCTAAGTTAGGTACACTATCATTCCTATTTTGCTAATTGTGGACAGTGAAACAATGCCTAGCACCTAATAATAATGGTAGCAAGTATTTATATAGTACTCACTATGTTCCAGGCACTTTGAAAGTAGTTTACAGGAATTAATTTAGTTGTTATAAAAGCCCTTATGATCATCTCCAAGTTGGACATGGAGACAGTGAGACACAGGGAAACTAAGCACATAGCTGAAATCCTCAGAGCTTCTAAGCACCATCCCTGGCTCCAGGGCCAGCGGTCCTGCTCCTCACCATCCAGGCCATGTCATTCTACCTGCCTGTGAAAGTGTATATGATGAATATTGGCCCTGCCTGCTCTCTACCCACTTCCTTTCCCTTCATCCCATTCTCTGGCTCTTTGGGTACTAAAGATGGTCCTGTTGAGGCTGTCCCTTTTAGCCATCATGCTTCAGCCTTCAGGTCATTGTCTCATTTGCAGAGAGGGCTGCTCTCCTTTCTGCAGACCAGCTCAGCCCCTGTTTTACCCTTTCTCCTTGTAGCTGTGCTCACCTTTGTAGTGCCCACGGCCCACCTGGGCTCAGAACAGCAGCTCCCAGGGCAGGACAGCTCCATCCTCCCACCTACTGCCATTGGCTGCTCAGCGCCTGCACAGAGAAGATGCTGGATTAAGAGTGTGTGGAGACAGGGCTAGAAAATGAGCTGGCGCTGTTCCTCTTGGAGGCAAAGGGGTGTGTAAAAGCAGGCTGGGTCTGTTCCCACTAACACCCCAGTTTCCTGAGAGCCAGATTGTGTCCCTTCCAATCATCAAGGGTTTGTTTCCTTATGAAACAACATCACACCCATTTGAGAGGGGATAGTGATGGACAGAGGGGTAGGGAGGGGCCAGAGAGGCTCTCAGCCCTGGCTGCTAGGGAGAACCACCTGGGCAGCTTCCCCACCCCAGCCAATGGAGTAGGAACCCCTGAGGATGGGGCCTGGGATTGGGAACATCTTATATTGTCAGTTTCTGTAGCTAAGTCTCCATGGATTATGTTTTGGAGGCCAAGCCATGCAAGGAGAAGGAGCCCTTCTTACAAAACACAGGTCCATTTTTCCCTCTGGGTCCACATGCACTGAAGGCATAGTATGGGAGGCCTGCCCTGCAGGGGCAAGGATGGGGACAGTGGCTTAATACAGCCCACTGTCCTCCCCACTTTACAACTGCTGCGGCTGTTTGCTGAGGGAACACTGGCAATCATCCAGGCCAGTGCCTGTTAGCTGGGTAGTGGTCTTTTTACAGAGGATACCTAGACTAAGGTCACACAGTAGTTACTCAGGCCTCTGCGAGGACCTGTACAACTCACAGGGAGTGAAAGTGTCCTTCCCTTCAGCACAGAGCACAGTGCAAGTGGGAAAGCTTCTGCCTTCATGACTAACAAGACTCTGAGAAAAAAAAAAAAACAATCCTGACTGGAAGCCTGCTGTATTCTGTGCTAGGATTTAGGAGAAAGCCAGGATTCCCCCCACTGGGTCCCCCAGCAAAACAATGCATTTTAAATGGCTCCAAAATTGCTAAGCTATTTCACTGCTTCAGAGGAGAAATAGCTTGGGGGAAGCTATCGGCCCTTTATGCCCTGAACATCAAAACAAAATGCCAAATGGGAAAACGAAATCACAGGAGGTCGGGGGAAGTGGGAGGATTACGTGGGAAGAGCTTGCTGCAAGGCGTGGGCTGTGTTGAACCTGGGATTCTGGGAGGATCTGTGGGAGGCTACACAGCTCTGTGCCCATGAACCCGGCTCTGGGGTCAGATGGAGCTGGGTCAAGACTCAACAGGGAATAATACACCCACGCTGTCATGGCTAAGTGTTACCTGCAAGCAGGAAGGTTCTAGGGGATTTTGGAAAATGCTGATGCCCAGGCCCCACCTTCAGAGTTGCCATTCCATTACCCTGGAGCCCAGGCAAAGCTGCCCAAGTTTTAATGAGCAGAACCTCTATCTAGTTCCTCCCTTCCCCTCCCTCTAGCACTCTCGCTCCTCTGAGTCTTGGACTCCTCCTCTCAAATGGACATGATGTGATTGGAGGAAATAATAACCAATGCTTTCCAATGAGATGAGGCATCCTCAGTCAACTGTGGTGAGTTGGTGGGAACAGTCCCAGCCTGTTTGCAGTCACAACTTTGCCTCCAAGAGAAACCAGTGCCAGCCCTGGTTTCTAGTTGGCATTGAAAACAGCACTGGGAAAAAGGCCTGTGGTTGGCATGGAGCATCAAGAACTCAGGCTTGTTTTTTTTTTTTTTTTTTTTTTTTTGTGTGTGTGTGTGTGTATGTGTGTTATTTTTTTTTTTTTCTGAAAACCTATCACCTTTGGATATGACCAAATGCCTTCTATGGGCCTGCACTCACAATCCTGGCCTTGGGGGAGAGGACATTTTCAACCCTGAGACTGATTCTACTGCCATGAGGCTGATTGGAAGGTTCTAGAAATGTGGGTCAAGTGGGCTTTGGACCGGGCCTATTATAGCTGAGAGACAAATTCCGCAGGACCTGGAGAGGGAGAGAGAGAGAGATGGAGAGAGAGAGGAAGAGACTCTGGCCTCTAGAATTTTGTTTGATGAATAGCTTGGTAAGGGGCCTGGGAACAGGTGTCACCAAAACCTTTTCAAGAAGAGTGCATCCCCCTGAAGCTGCCCTCAGGAGATGTCGCAAAAGATTTCCCAGCCTGCACTGGGTTGCATTGCGCATGTTGGTGATGATGGTGCTACCACTGAGGGAGTGACAGCCCAAGACTAACCAGATTCTGTCACTGCTCCCGAAACAGCTCTGGGAAAGAGGGCTGGGATCCCCTTTTCACAGCAGAGAAACAAGCTCAAGGGGCCACCAAACTAGTCCATGCTGAGGCTGAGGCTTTAGAGAATTTGAAGTGTGGCTTTCAGACCTGCCTTCTCATAGGATCTTCTCAGCAAGCCCATACAATAAGCCAAGGAGGGGCCATTGTCCCTGTTGGTGAGGAAAACTGAGGCTCAGAGACACATGGTGATTTCTCCAGTGTCACACAGCTAAGGAGCCATAGTTCAGATTGGTATTCTTTCCCCACAGCAGGTTGCCCTGCTGTCCACTCTCTTACCCCACTCTGGATACCTCGCCAGCTGGGTTGTCCCCAATCTCAAATATTCCCTTTCCTCATATCCCTCCTGAAACCCACCATGGCTGCCATCTTCTAGCTGGGTGACCTTGCTCAGGCTGATTTTCCTTGACTTCTGTGAGCATTCATTTCCATTTTCATTTCATTCCCCTGCAAGTTGGGGAAAGGAGAACCAATCTCCCAGCCGCCTTCTGATAATAAAGGGCAAGCGTATCCCTGGCACCATGCCTTCCCTGGCTTGGTAAGCATCAGGACCCTGCTGCTGATGGGCATTTGGTGGATCACATACATTAATCTGTGGAGAGTCCCCACAGAAGCCATCTAGCCCAACTCCACTCAGGAAGCTGAGGACTAAAGGAGACTGGCTCTTGACCAGGATTACTTAGCAAGTCAAGGCCAGTCCTTGTCTCCTGATTCTTGGCCCAGTGTTCCATGCCTCATCCATGCAGTGCCTGAGGACCTGGGGCAAAAGGAAGTTCAAGGGACTAATTCTGAAAACAATCCCACCACCTGAAACCCCTAGAATCGCAGTCGTCCTGGTGGAAACAAGCTTCCCCCTGGAAGAGCTCCATGGTCGCCTCTCCAGACCTGAGCTCCAACTGCCTGGGAGCTCTTGGCAGGTAGGACTTTAGCTCTCTGAAGTCCAGATTTTGGATTGGCAACATAAGGGAGTGGATATGTGAAATCTTGGAGCAGGAGCATGGGGGCTGCTCTAAAAATGGTACCCATTGGCAGGCAGTATTTTTTCTCAGTCCTTGAATACTAAAAAGAAATGGTGAGATGGACAGTGGTGGTTCTCTCCCCTGGTTTATTCTCCAAAATATCTTTTTTTATCACTGAAACACTCTGATGCAGGCTTTGTACTGAAAGTCTCTCTCTCTCTGTCTCATTTTTTTAAAACTATAATTGAAACTCGTTTGCAACATTAAAAAAAATCTCCTTGAATTGCACCACCTATTCATAATGACTATTTACATTTTTATGACATTCCTTTCAGCCACAGACTATTTTTGTTTGGAGGAGCAGTCTGCATTAGGGTCTCCAAGTTGCTTCTTGAGTGGTTAAGAGATAGTGTTGTATACATTCCAACACACATGCACTCGCTGAATCTAAAAGTAAATACTGAGTATCTCCCTTTTTCTGAGCTCTGTGCCAACCTTGAGGATCTTAAAGTAAAATAAGTCTTGGTTTTGTTTTCCAAAAAGGGTAAGGAGAGGGAAAAGAAAGGGCTTGTCATCTACAGGGCACAGGCCAAGCACACATTATCTTATTTAAGCCTCTTGTCAACTCGTACCCATTTACCTGTAAGGGAGCTGAGAGGTAGAAGATAGAGTCAGTACCTATCACAATTTCACTAGTAGCAGTCATGAGGCTAAAATGGGAGCTTGTGTTTAACAAAAAATTGGGGCCATCTTTTAAAATGCTATGATGGTATCTACCAAATAATACAAATATGCAAACAGAGAACTACGGTCTAATGGGGAGAAAACTATAGGATTTTTTTTCTCCCAAGCTGTCCTAGAAGCAGAGAAAAGGAAGAGGCATATATTGCTTGAAATGAAGGCTCCAGAAGGCTGTCCAGGGGGAACAACAGGGTTTCAGTAGAAGAGAAATCATTACTTTCTAATCCTGCTGGATATGGGGAAGCCACATAACAGTAAGTGACCAAATGCTCCCTAAGTTATTTATCTGACCATCAGTGGCCTAGGGATCCCACAGTGCTCTGCGATATGATCCCAAGAACAGGGAGTCTGCTCAGATGGGTCTCTGGCCTGTCAAAGCTTGTAGCACTAAGCAGCTTCTGATATTACACCATCAGGCCTCTCTTCTATTATTCATGCCAACCATGGAGCCCAGTCAATATTAGCTTTGGTTTCCTTTCAAATCAAAGCAAAATCCATTTTGCAAATATTTATTGTAGCCCTACAACTTACACAGGCACTGCTTATCCAGGGTGTGAAAAGATGGTTAAGACCTAATGTCGGACTTCAAGGGAGTCTCAGTAGATGTGGGAGAGGAGAACTAAGTAACTCTGTGGGGGCTGTCCCAGGGCATCATGGGAGTGTTTGAAGAAAGACCAATTGACTCATTTGCTGCTGTTTGCTGAGCACCTCCTGCAATCCAGCATGGTGCCAAGGCCTGGGAATCAAAGAGGAACAGGACACGGTCCCTAGTCTTAGGTAGTACACAACCTGCTTGGAAAATCAGACATACGAACACAAAATTATGGTTAACTATTGTGTGATGATGAGGTGACTACTGTGGGGACACAGAGAGGGGGACTAACTGCCTATAGAAAAAAAGAAGGGACCTACCATTAATCAAGCCATTACTAAATGCAAGAATTTACATATATTGCATGTCTTCTTAGTTGTTCTTCATAGATTTTTTAATATAGAGGTAGAAATTGAAACTAATAAAGTAACTTACCCAAGACTACAAATTATAAATATATGAAATTTTGCATTCTGTTTCATAATATAACCACGCTTACAGTCAAAAGAAATAATGTATTAATTGACTTGCCCTTACAAGTATTTTTTAATTCCCTAAAATTCAGCAAGACACCCCACCAAAGAAACTATGCCAATTACATCTATTTTAATATCTGGGAATTTCATACTAATAAATTCCATGCTCACTGGGAACTCTTTAGGATCCCTTCTTCACAAATTCAGTAACATGTTTCAAATTTTTTTAGCATGCTCACAGGTAACACGTGCTAACTTTTACCCCATATCTGGACCTTCTGAGGTTAGGACTTGAATTTGCACTTGCCACACCTATCCTTCTGCTTTAGCCCTGTCTGCGCAGCCATGAATAGACCCCAGCCCTCTGTGCCCCTCCTGCCTCCTCTGCCATTCTGCTTTCCCCTCCTTTGTCCCTCTATACTCTTTCCTCTTTTCCTTCCTCACTCCCTTTCTCCTGGATCCCTTCCTCTTCCCCTCCCCCTTCCTCCTTTCCCTGGCCGCCCTCAGCCACTCCTCCTTCCTCTCTTCCTCCTTTTCCTTCTGTTCTCCATTATTTCATCTCCACTGGGACTTTACCCAAATCCTCCACTCTAGGGTTCATAAGCCAGGATCTACCAACCCCCACAGAGTCTGTGAACAGCCCCTATCCACCCTTGAACCCAAATCCTTCATTCTGTATTCTCTGGATTCCCAGGAGAGGGACAGTGCCCAAAGCCAATCAGTCTTCCTGGGAAAAGTTCTACAGCTTCTTACCAGATCTCAGATACCTGAACTTGTGATAACTTGTTTCTCTTCTCCATTCCTAGTCTCCAGTTCATAATTCCTTAACTCACTACAGCTAGTGAGATTCACAGTTTACTTATAATGGATTCAAAGATTTGCTGATTATGGAAGAAGAAAGTTCAAAAAAAAACCCTTCTTAAAGAGAACTAACTGCTGTCGAAGAATAGTATCCCAGCAGTTGTGTGGACTAAATGAGGTTCACAGGTGTGTATGGCATGTTGGCAAACAAGAGGTTCCCTCCCTCCCAACTTCTACTGTAGATGAGTAAAAGTGTATATAGTTTGCTAGGGCTGCCATAGAGTACCCCAACCTGGGTGTCTCTAACAACAGAAATCCATTTCCTTCCAATTCTAGAGGCTAGAAGTCCAAAATAAGGTGTCAGCAGGGTTGGTATCTTCTGAGCCCTCTTTCCTTGTCTTGTCAATGACTGTCATCTTTTGGTGTCTTCACATGACTTCGTGTGTGTGTGTGTGTGTGTGTGTGTGTGTGTGTGTGTGTCCTGATCTCCATTGGATTTGGACCCACAAATACGACCTCATTTATTTTACTTCTCTAAAGTTCAACATCTCTAGCAATTAGAGAAATGCAAATCAAAAACTACTCTAAGATTTTATCTCACTCCAGTCAGAATGGCAGTTATCAAGAATTCAAACAATAATAAATGTTGGCAAGGATGTGTTTCTGGTGGGACTGAAAATTGGCACAACCACTCTGGAAAGCAATATGGAGATTCCTTAGAAAACTACGAATGGAACCACCATTTGACCCAGCTATCCCACTCCTCAATCTATACCCAAAGGTCTTAAAATCAGCATACTATAGGAACACAGCCACATCAATGTTTATAGCAGCTCAATTCACTATAGCTAAACTGTGGAGCCAACCTAGATGCCCTTCAATAGATGAATGGGTAAAGAAACTGTGGTATATATACACAATGGATATTACTCAGCATTAAAAGAGAATAAAATTAAGGCATTTGCAGATAAATGGATGAAGTTGGAGAATATCATGCTAAGCGAAGTAAGCCAATCTCAAAAACCAAAAAGTCCAGTATTCTCTCTGATAAGTGGATGCTGATCCATGATGGGGGGCAGGGCATGGGAAAACTGGAGGAACTTTGGGCAAAGGGGAGAGAGGGTTGGGAGGGTGCATGGAGGTAGGAAAGATAGTGGAATGAGATGGACATAATTCCCCTAGGTGCATGTATGACTACACATACGGTGAGACACTACATGGTGTACAACTGGAGAAATGAAAAGTTGTGCTGCAATTGTGAACAATGAATCAAAGTGCATTCTGCTGTCATATATATCTAACTAAAATAAATATTTTTTTAAATAAAAGCACTATCTCCAAAAACAGCCACATTCTGAGATAACAAAGATCAGGACCTCCACATATGAATTGGGGGGAGGGGGCTACCATTCAGCCTTTAATAAATTGCATAGTCCCACTAGTTCTCTGCCTGAGAAAGCAGACACAGGAGGGGAGCAGTGCACAAAGCCAATCAATTGAAAACTATTGCATTTAGAATTTGGTCTTAATTCAAACCACTATTGACAGAAGGTTATTTAGGAAGCACTTTCTGGCCGAGCAGATCCAGGATTAATTATTAAGAGCCCATCCATGGGCCAGGCAGAAGTTGTGGACACCATGTTAGCAAGCAGCCAGCCCATGTGGTCGCCTCATCTTCCTGACAGATAAAAAGAAGCTGTGTTTTATTTATATGTGCAGCTATTCTTAGTCTTCCACTTTTTCCTTTATGACCAATGGAAAGGATTATTGGAACTACTCTATTTTGAAGCCCTCTCATTATCAAATTAATAGATAGGGTTCAGGTCATTTCCCTGGAGTTCAAGGGCTGGTTGTATTCACCCCAAAGCACCCTTAGACCATTAGAGCTATTGTATGTAAAACAATAATACTCGGGGACAAGACTGGAAAGGAAGGATGGGACGGGAGCAGTAGTGAGACTGCAAAGTGTTTAAAGGTCATTTATAAATAATGCCACTCTCCTGTGAGAGTTTGTTAATAAAATCCTTCCTATAACTTTATCTGCATTGTAAATACATGGTCTGAGGATAATCATTCACCTGAGCCAATGGCCAGAGAATCTGGCTCTAAGGAACTGTTTCAGATGCAATAAATTAGAACTGTGTCCTTAATAATATCCACTGGATGCAGGTGAATCAATAATCTCTGTGCATTCAAGAATAGATCCAAAGTAGTTGATTCCAGGAACAATAGCCCATGCTACTTGTTTGGGTAGTTCTAGGCAACTTAGGTAAGAAAATCAAGATGATAAAGCTATCTCTGCCCTCATTTCCCCACCCTATCCCCCAGTATTTAATTTCCCCAGATTGCCTGCCTTGTGGATAGTAACCTAAATTATAATTGAAGTACCTTAACTGGTTCTGGGTTGCTGGCATAAAATGAAAAGGAAGGTTCTCCACTGACTGTTTTGCTATATCATATATCATTTGCCTTTCTAGGACTTATCTTTAAAATGAGGATAATATACGTGCTTTATGGGATTGCTGTAAGGATTAGAGAGGAAGTCTGCACAGTGTCCGTGTAGTGCCTGATAGAAAGAGTTGTGATTGTTATTACAATAATAGTTGTGATTGTTATTACAAGGCTCTGTAAATGTCTTTGAGTGTTGGAAGAAGTTCTCAGGGGAAGCAGGACCTTGGATCTCTGTCTCCCTGCTCTGACCCAGAGCATCTCCATTCTGAGTCACAACCAGCAGCCTGGAAACTGAGGCTATTGCTAGCTTAGCCAACTACAAGCAAAAGGCTTGGCAAGTTGATATTATTCATTCAGAACATGGGACTATTATTAAAAGACAGTGTAGTATAAAGGAAGAAACGTAGTTTTGTTGTTGATGTTGTTTTGTTTTGTTTTTTTCAGTTTTGAGTGATCTGGATTCAAATCCTTGCTTTATCATTTCCCCTTGGTCACATTATCTTATCTCTCAGTTTCCTCATCTTTAAAAGTGAGATTAAAAAGATTTGCTTCGAAAGATCATCAGGACAATGAAATTAACTCCTCTACATGTTGAATACACCACATTCAGGCCCTGATTACCCCCTGACCCGGTAACCACCATGCTGTCATCATCATTGCTGTTGAGGATTACCTCGTTGGCAACTGTTTCTGGAGATTTAGTGAAATTGTATAAGGAAGAATTTTGAAAAGGAAAAGTTAATGTTCTTTTTTTTTTCCCCAAGCCAGTGCACTTTTTCTAAGGACTGCTAAGATTTATGATTCCATCAGAATAAAGAATTTGTGGACAGACATAGACAACTGCACCCCAAACCTGGGGCAATAGTGCATCACAGTTAGCTTTTCCATCGTCCAGGCAAGAGAGAATGAAACAGTGTAGGCCAATGCTCATGGCAAATAGTCTCTTTCTGTGGAAAATTCCATAGTGATTGTCTCCTTTTGGCGCCAAGAGTCTCATGGCACTGAGCCATTCGTTGATGATACATTATGAAAAATGACTATTATAACTGGACCGAGTTAACCTACTGCGTCAGCTATGAGCTCTAAGCTTCTGGTCTGTCACTTTTTGACATCATGAGCTTTGAAAAGTTACTTCTTAGTAAAGTAATCTATAATTTTTTTCTTTATTTTAAATGTTTGGATTTCTATTTCAAAAAATATATATTTTCTGGTTTTAACCAGAAAATATAAGACATTAAGGTCTCTATCATTTGTAGCTTAGTATAGGATATTAGGAGTATTATATTTAAATTTAAATTTTGGGTAAAGTTCATGTAACATAAAATTTAACATGTTAACCTTTATAAGTGTACAGTTGAGTGGCATTAAACACATTCATGTTGTTATACAACCATACATCTCCAGAAGTCTTTCCAAATAGAAATACTATACATTAAACAATGATACCTCCCTCTGCCTTTTCCCCAGCCCCTGGCAATCACTAATCTACTTTCTTTCTCTATATACTTGATTACTCCAGGTTCCTCATATAACTGAAATCATACATTATTTCTTTTTTAAAAATATATTCCTATCTACATTTTTTCCACATTTTAATTGGTGCATTGTACTTGTACATAATGGTGGGATTTGTTGTTACACATTCACACATGCACACAATATAACAGTGCAATTTGGCCAACACTACTCCCCAATATTCCCACCCTAACCTGGTCTCTTTCCTCTACTGATCTCCTGTTGATTTTCATAAGATCCCTGCCCCCACATACCTTTCTTTTCTTTTTTCCTCTCTAGCTTCCACATATGAGAGAAAACATACAACCCTTAGCCTTCTGTGTCAGGCTTATTTCACTTAACATAATGTTCCCAAGCTCCATCCACTTACCAATAAATGACATAGTTTCATTCTTCTTTATGGCTAAATAAAACTCCACTGGGTATATAAAACACATTTTCTTTATCCATTCATCTGTTGATGGATACCTAGGCTGGTTCCATATTCTGGCTATTGTGAATTGTGCTGCTATAAACATGGGTATGCATATATCACTGTAGTTTGATGACTTTGATTCTTTAGGATAAATACTGAGGAGTGGTATAGCTAGGTCATGTGGTAGTTTTAGTCCTAGTTTTTTGAGAAATCTCCATAGTGATTTCCATACCAGTTGTACTAATTTACAATCCTAACAACAGTATAAAATCTTCTTTTTTCTCCAACTCCTCTCCAGCACTTATTATTGTTTGTATTCTTGATGGCTGCCATTCTGACTGGAATGAGATAAAATCTCAGTGTAGTTTTAATTTGCATTTCCCTAATTCCTAAGGATGTCAAACATGTTTTTTATATATTAGCTGGCCATTTCTCCTTTTGAGAAGTGTCTGTTTAATTAATTTCCCCATTTATTGGTTGGGTTAGGTGGGGGTTTTCTGGCTTTTTTTTAGGTTTTTTTTTATATATATATTCTATATACTCATACTTTGTCAGAGGAGTAGCTAGCAAAATTTTCTCCCACTGTGTATGTTCTCTCTTCACATTCTTAATTGTTTCCTTTACTGTACAGAAGCTTTTTAATTTGTGGAATCACACCCTATTTCTTTTCATACACTATTTCACTTAGCATAATGTCCTCAAGGCTCATTCATGTTGTAACACAGTTTGAATTTCTTCCTGTGTATGCCTGAATGATATTACATTATATGTATGTAGCACATTTTCTTTATCCAATCATCTGTCAATGGTCTCTGGGCTGACTCCACCTTTAGAATGGTGAACAATACTGCTATAAAGGCGGTTGTACAAATATTTCCTTCAAGTCCCAACTTTCAACTCTTGAATACACACTCAGAAGTAGCATTGTTGGATCATTTGATAATTCTATTTTTAATTTTAATCTTTTAGAGGAATTTCCAGACTCTTTTCCATAATAGCTGTACATTCTACATTTCCACCAGCCATGCACAAGGGTTCTAATTTGCCCACCTCCTTGCCAACACTTATTTTCTCATTGGTTGGTAATAGCTATCCTGATGAACATGAAGTATAGAGTGAGTGATTGTTAATTTAAAAAAGTGATACATAAATCCAAACTATACACCTTAGAACAATGTTAACTTCACAGCAAAATTGAGTGGAAAGTATCGAAGGTCCCATGTCCTTGTGTCTATACACCTGCAACCTTTCCCACCATGGACGCTCTGCACCAGAGTGATACATTTGTTACAACCATTGAATCTACACTGATACCTCAGTATCACCCAAAGTCCACAGTTTGCATTAGAGTTCACTCTCAGTGCTGTATGTTCCATGGATTTAAAGAAATGTATCCAGTGACAAGTATCCACTATTATGGTACTGTAGAGAATAGTTTCACCACCTTAGAATTCCTCTGTGCTTTGCCTATTCATTATCCCTCCCACAACCCCTGAGAACCACTGACCTTTTTATATCTTTTTATCCAGTAACTCATAACACATCTTTTTATAGGTTTACTTGCCATCTGAATATCTTCTTTGATTGAGATGCTTTCTTATTGTTGGATTTTAGTGCTTTGTATATTTGGGGTAATAGTCCTTTACCAGATAGTCTTTTGCAAATATTTTCTCCCAGTCTGTGTCTTATTCTCTCATTCTCTTGAGATTGTGTTTCACAGATAGAAGTTTTTAATTCTAATCAGGTGCAACTTATCAATCCTTTCTTTCATGGATTGTGCCTTGGATGTTGTATCTAAAAAGTTGTCACCAAGCTGAGTATGTTGTTCAAGGTCAGCCTGGGAAACTTGGACCCTGTCTCAAAATAAGATTTTAAAAAGGGTTGAACCACTTGTAGTTCAATGGTAGAGCTCTTGCCTAGCATCTGTAGAAGCATTGGGTTCAACCATTAGTACTGAAGAAGGTGGGGAGTCATTACTAAGCCCAAGGTCTTCTAGATTTGCTCCTATATTTTTCTAGGAATTTTATAGTTTTGCATTTTACTCTTAGGTTTATGATGTATTTTGAGTCAGTTATTGTGAAGGGTGAGAGCTTTGTGGCTACATTAATTTTTTTGCACGTTGATGTCCAGTTATTATTACATCATTTGCTGAAAATACTATCTTTGCCCCATTGTATTGTCTTTGCTCCTGTGTTGAAGATCAATTGACTATGTTTATGTGGGTCTAGTTCTGGGCCCTCTCTGCTGTACCATGACATTGTCTCTACCTCTACCTGCCCCCTCTTTGGTCCAGTATCACATTGTCTTAATTATTGTAACTTTGTGGAAGTCTTCAAGTCTGAAAGTGCCAATATTTCTTGTATCCTTCTAGATTATTTTGTTTCTTCTGGGTCTTTTCCTTCTCTGTACAAACCATACAATCTATTTGTCAATATCCACAACATACCTTGCTGAGGTTTTCATGGAGATGACATTGTATCTGCTGATTAAGTTGAGAAGAACATATATCTCAAAAATGCTAAGTCTTACCAACCATAAACATGGACATTCTGTTTTGTAGTTTTTCTCTGGTATGTTTCACCAAAGTTTTATAGTTTTTCTCATATAGGTATTACATGTGTCTTGTTAGATTTATGCTCAAGTATTTCTTTTGCACGGGCGTGGGGGGATAGCAAATAGTAATATGTTTTAAATTTGAAATTCCACACATTCACAGCTGGTACCTAAAAAAGTGATTCACTTTTATCTGTAAAATGGGAAAGAACTATAATGCTGATCTCATTAATTGTTGAATTAATGATATCATGCATATGAAGACCCAAGCACTGTTCTTTAAACAGGCTAGAAGTTCCATAAATGCTAACTAAAATTATTACAAACCATTTTGAACACCTACTATATGCCAAGCCCTTAATTGAATCATCTAAGTTGGTCTTCAAACTTTTTTATCTGTCCCTGATATTTTTGACTACAAATCCTCAGTATTTGCGAATATTTAGAAATCATATCCATGATTCATTCCCAATTCATGGAATATACCTGAGGCAAATTTAATGCTTCCTCTCTTAAGATTAGTAAACAACATAGATGTCCATGTACTGTATTTCTTCCCAAATTCCAACAGACCATCCTAAGCTTGGTGGGCCTTCGGTTTAGCTCACCTAAGATAGAGTTTAGTCAGCGTTTCCTGTCGAGGGCTAGATAGTAAAGATCTTTTTACTTTACTGGCTCTCTGTCATCCCTACTCACTGTTCTAGCACAAAAGCAGCCACAGACAATACGTAAACACAGGATGTGGTTCTGTTCCAGTGAAGCTTTATTTACAAAAATACGTTTTGGACTGTAGTGTGAAGAGGACGACTTGCTCTGCTATTTAAATCCTAGGTTCCCTCTGGGAAGTACTAAGTCCAGCAGCACTTGTGAATGCTGTGAAGCTGCTGGCAGAGAGGAACTGTAAGGCATGCATATGACAGCCACCTCCAACATGTACAAAGTGCACTCCGTCAAAATCCTGACCATCGCTGATGTCATTCATATCCAAACACTTTCCCAAGCATAGGTGAGCCCTGGTCCTGACTTCCTGTGCCAGCCTGACTTTGCAGGAATGATAGAGAATATTTTATAAGTGAGGGCTTCCCTCTCTGACCCTTTGGAAGCAAGATACACTCTTTCATTTAATTTCCTCTCCTGCCTTCTGACCCCTTTGCCTCATCCATATTAAAAGGCTGGGGTCTCTTCTGTGAAATGGTGAGGATTCACAAACAGGGAAATAAAAAAGACTGGTGACTATAGAGAGATGGCTCCTCCATCCACTGGTCTCCCTCATTGCCTATCATGTGCCAGGCACAGTGCTGGACATTAAGGGTGGGCATAGCGGATGCAGCTATAAATGTGAGGCCATTTATACCCTTGAGGAACTTCAGGCAGGCTTTCCTCCCCTAACACCTTACAATGTCATCATTGCAAGGTCCCTGAGAACCTCCAGTTTCCTTAAATTCAGAGGTTGCAGCACAGTGCTCACATGACTCACCTATGGCAGCATTTTACACACTGATTTCACCTTCTTTCTTGAGCACTTCCTGTTTGCTCAGGGACTCCAGTGTCTCCTGGTTCGGCCTTAACTCACTACTCATCTCTTCTTCTGCTGCTGCTAATGGGTCTCCCTCATCCCCAAACTATCAGCACGGGGTTATCCCAGGGCTCAGGCCTTGGACTTCTTTCCACCCTAAGCATCCTGGGAGGTGTCAGGTGGTTCAGATCCATCTATATGTAAATGACTCCCCAGTTTTATCCCTCCAGCCTTGACCTCTGCACTGAACTCAAATTCATACCTCCGCATAAACTGGTGATGGCTCTTCTCAAACCTCACACACACAGAACATCCTCCTGACTCACCCCTCCCATCTGGCAGCACAAACTTCCTGGGGCAGCACTGTTCTTTATCTTGCTCAGGCTGAGCGCATCAGCATGATGTCTCCTCCTTTACTCTCACATCCCACATTCAATCTACCACCAAATATTGCTGGTTCTATTTTTAAGGGTGAATGAGGGGTCAGAACACATCCCATCACCTTCACACCCCACCTGGCCATTTCTCACCTGGACTATTCCAGTAGCTCTGTGTCTGCTCTTCTGCTTCTCCCTCCTCCCACACCCCCACCAGTCTGTTTATAAAATTTGTCTGCTTGAAACCTTTCAAAGGTTCCCACCTCAGAGGACAAGGCCAAATCTGTACAACATTTCAAGTGACTCTGCACGGTTGTCACAGAGTGTCCCACTCTGATGCTGAAGGCTCATCTCCTTCCTGGGTCTTCAGCCCACCACAGTCCAGCTGCACCCGCCTTCTTGCTGTCCCCACAACATGCCACAGGCCCCGTATACCTTAGGATTCCCCTGGGTACCTATGGGCTTTGCTGCCTCACTCCCTTCACGTCTCTGCCCATGTCACCTCCCCAGAGAGACGGGCTCTGATTTAACTGTGGAGCAAAATATTCTCATCCCTCTCTTTCCTCCTTTTTCTGTTGTTTCTCTCTATAACATTTATTGTCACCTAAGGTTATGTATTTCTCTGACTTCCACCTTAGACCGAGCACTCTGAATAGAGACTTGTTCAATGGTTGAGCCCCTGAGCTAGACCAGTCCTTAAAGACGCTCTGTGAAACTTTGAAGAGGGAGGGAGAGAAGGGAGGGGCAGGGAGATAAAGAGCGTGCTGGAGGAGCTCAGCATTGCAGTGCAGAGAAGGGTGTTCTGGAACTAAATGCAGGAAGCCCAAGGGATGGCAGCCCTCAGCTGCCTTCACTAGAGAAACACTGCTTTTATCTTTTTATATGCTGAGCATCAAGGTAAATTTTGTTTTGGAGGGAAAGTCCTACCACTTTCTTAAAAATAGTGTTTTAACAGTTCATTCAAAACAATGATTCTAAGCTATCCATGGTGGCCCTCACCTGTAATCCTACCTATCTAGGAGACCAAAGCAAGAAGGTGGCAAGATTGAAGCCAGCCTGGGAAAGTTAGGAAGACCCTGACTCGAAATACAATAAAAAGGGCTGGGGGAGAAAAGGGAGGGCTAGGGATGTAGCTCCACAGTAGAGCCCTTGCCTAGCATGTGTGAGGCCCTGGGTTCAATCCCCAGCACCACAAAACAAAACCATCTAAGTCATGGACAGCCACTGGAGGGCTGGGAGCAGGTGAGTGATGTGGTTGTCTGCATATTATGAAGCTGAGGCTGCCAGGAGTATGGCAGTTGGAAGGGTTGAAGCCAGAGCACAGAATCCAGCTGGGGAACCATAAAAGGGTCAAGATGGGAGGTGATGACAATGTGAACCTTCAAGTCAGGGAACCAGAGGAGGCTCAGCAAGTTCCCACCTGCTCGTTGACGCTGACAGCGGGATGCTGGTGACATCCTTGGGATGCTTTGGCCCATGCCTTCCCCTACTAGGTGA
Organism: Ictidomys tridecemlineatus; assembly: GCF_052094955.1. Lineage (NCBI taxonomy): Eukaryota > Metazoa > Chordata > Mammalia > Rodentia > Sciuridae > Ictidomys > Ictidomys tridecemlineatus. Next base: position 66,856,565 of record NC_135480.1, on the reverse strand, counting down.
ATAAAATGAATGTGATTGAACTGTACCAAACACAACACTATTATTACCAAGTATATATCATACAGTATATGTTACTATTACTAAATGCTATGACTGTATGCATGTATAAGAACTTATCTCCACAGATACATGACTATGCATGCAGATTTATGTTGGCTAATTAGATTCACTGAGTCCTTTGGAAGCAGAAGCAGAGTAAAAATGAAGGAGTAAATAATTAGGTGTCAAAAAATTAAAAGTACTGTGGAGAAAGAATGGCTTTTACATGTGTTTTTTTAAATTGCATTTTTAATATGACTGACTTGGAAAGTTTCTCTCAGAAGATGGTGTTGATTGACAGCCTATATAGTTATTAATAACATGGAGTCAATCTGCAAGGAATACATTAAGTGTTCAGGAGAGAGCACATCTGAAAGGGACTGCCAAGGAGTCAGGCAATAGTCTCAGATTGGGCACATCTTTGTCTTGGTGGGGAGTCAGTGACCACTGCATGGGATTGAAGTCAGTGGTGTGTAGAAGCAGATGGCCAGAGAATCCTAGTCATTCTGCACCACACTGTTTTGAAATGCCAGCCTCCTTCAACAGTAAGACCAGAAGCCATCAGTTAAATGACTGGTCTTATAGGCAGAGCATTCAGCAAACAGTTTATAATCAGAGACAATTAACCAAATCTTCATGAGTGTCTCTTGAATATTAAGATTTCTTAAGCTGTGCTTGGTGATTTTTAAAGACACATTGTGATATTTTCTTACTAGTAAAATTATACTTATATAGTCTTGAAAACTTAGAAACTACAGGTAAGCAAATGGAATAACAAAATGGATCTGTTATCCTACCACATTACAATAAGCACCATGGATCTTTTGGATCTGTGAACTCATACACACACACCATTAAAAGACAAACTTTAGGCAAATTAAATTGGACAAAGATTATCTGTGCAAAGAACAATTCACAATTCAGGAAGCCCTCTGAATTAGAAAGAGTTCAGGGAGCTCCTCCCAGCAGTGTGAACAGCAAGATTTTAGAGGTTAGAAACAGAAGCAAAGTAGACAAATTACATGATTGGCTACAACCAGATATCTGTCTTATATAGGTACCATGGAATAAGTTGGCTATCTGTGATTGACTGAAATGCAGCTGCTTGTTGTACTCCTGAGTTAGGTTCTGGCTTGTTTAAATGGTAATAACATTTAGTCAATGTTAGAATGCAAGTTAGATTGTAGTTTGTTAGATAGAACCTAAGCAGCTTCCTCCAGCTTATTTAGCATATTCACCTTTTATTTAATTTCTAAAAATAATACTATACTCCCACTGAATTTTGTGATCTACTTTTTCATTTTGTGATATATATATCCTTACAAATCAAATTCTTATGTACAGAATCATTTTGTAAGGCTACATAGTATTCTATCATATGGAAAGCCTGAGTTAATTTCCATTTCTCCCTCTGTGTGATGATTAGGTTGTTTACCATCTCCTTCGCAATTCTTGTACTTAATACCACAGTGAGTACTCAGCTCTGGTGTTCAGTCAGCTGGAACTGCAGCAGTAACACAGCCTGTCCTGTTTCAACTAGGAATTGCCCATCCTAGATATCAAATATTTTAATATCCTAGAAATGTCTTCCTATCAATCTAAGGATTCCTTGGGATTCTTAATTAGAATTATTAAACTATCTAGGTTTGGGGAATTTAATATTTTTAGTTTTTTGCCATATTTTGACAAATTGACCTCTAGAAAAATAAGTACTAGTTAATACCAGGCTGGACCGTCCAGAAAAAAATTTTTGAGCTCAAAGAGTCTGGTATATTTGTTCAAGAAGTTTGAAGAAGAAAGAAAGAAAGAGTTTAGTTGAAGGCGAATGAAGGTAGACATAGACATAGATACTGACATAGAGTTATATGTAGCATATTAATCAAGGTCCTGGCAAGAAACAATGGCTTTGTCAGATGAGGCGACTGAGGAAAAGTGTAGTGAAGAGACTATTTAAGAAGCATAGGCACAGCTGAGGACAACCATGGAGATGGAGACGCTTCCCAGGACTGGTGGCAGTTGGGAATTGTTGCTTTAGGGCTGGTAAGCAAGGGCATGGCTCAGCTCCAGGCCCTGTAGAGGGCTGAAGTTATAGTGTAGCTGCAGCCAAGAGCAACAGGAAAGAGTTGTATCCTCCCACTACAGTCTCAGGGACTTCCAAGGCAGCCCAGCAGAGAGGTCACACAGGGAATAAATCCCCCAAGGTCACTTTCCTCCCGAGGAAAGTGGAGCCTCTGTCAGGGTCTCTCATTGTCTGCACCCAGCTGGAAGCCAGAGGGAGCCAACAGACCCAGTGGCTCCTGATCAGCCTCCCAGGGCACAGAACAGGCTGGACAGGGGCAGGTGAAGAGCCCCGATGTACCAAAGTAAAGGAATGCAGCAGACACAGCCCTAGATGTAGGCAGAGAGAGCCATTTGTATGTTTTAAACCATAGTCTGAAGACCAAGGGAAGAATGGATTGAAGAAAAAGAGATTAAGGATAGTGAGGCAATTAAATCAAAATTCCAATGAAGTCTGTGCTTGCTGTAGGAGATGCAGAGAGGTATGAGTCAGTACACCCCTCCCCTGGGGGCTTCATGAACTAGGTTTCACATTTGCCACCTCTTGCCAGCCACTCCCAGTAAGGCCTGGAGGCTTTCAGCAGCACCTGGGAGAGGAACAGACAAAGGGAAGATAAATTGATGGGGAGAAAGGAAGCCAAGTTAATCTTATGTAACTTACATCCTTATGAAAACTCCTTTTGCTTTTATTTTAAGAAGTGCTATTTACGAATTCTCCAGGGGGTTAAAAAGCGGAAGAGATGGGTTTTTGATGCGATGTCAATAGAAAACTCTCTTAGCTCCTGAAATAAATGAGGCTTTTGTTTTGGCTTTCTGTTTTTCAAAAAAGGCCATCTGTTTTCATAACCATAAATGAGAATCTCTAGCCACCTTTTCCCTTATAACCCTCTGTCTCTTTGCACAAATGACAATATTCCCTTCGTGATTCATTCCTGAAGACATTCTTCTGGGCTAAATGTGGCTGCTAAATTTGTACTGGAGTTTTCACTGGGTCCCACATGATCCTTGCTCAGGCGGCAACTGCACTATTACAGCTTGCATTTCTCGAGCCCCAGATTGTGACACCCGTGGGTTGCCAGCGGCTCTGTACCAGGCTTTACACAACTGGTTTCTCCTTTTTCTCAGGGGGTGTTTGAAGTCTTTAAGGAAGCCCATAAATAGCACCCCTCCCACTACCTGAGTTCTGGACCCCCTGAGAAATAAACAAAGAGTGACAGATGGGGGCCAAAAGATCATGTTAATTGTTGATAATGCATAACTAATTTTGGTGTGAGAGCCAGATAGTAATGCTGGATGGGGCAGAGGAAGAGCCAGGCCTCAGGAGCAACAAAAGATGTTGCCCATTGCCAAGAAGAGAAGGGTGGGGCTCAGCTGAGCATGCCCAATTTATTCTTCCTCAGTTTACTACCCATGTAGCTCATTCCTTTATTTATGACTAAAGGGGCAGGGAGAAGCTAGGAGGGACACAAACAAGACTCCCTTTGTAAGGAAATTAATGTTAGAAATTAAAATGAAATTTTCTTCCCAGAGTTGATATGGGTAACACAGAAGCTACAGGGTAACTCTTGAGTAAGCCTAGTCCGTAACATGTACTAAGGACTTAGTGATTTTGTATGCTCATTTATTTAATGAATATTTATTGAGCAAAGATTAAAGGCCATGGTAAGTATTTTAGCTTTTGATTCCCCAAATCATAGAGAGCTGCTAGAAGAGTCTGAGCAAGGGGAAAAACTTGATCAGATTTACACTTTTTTTAAAAAAAAATTACTCTGTTTGCCTTTTGGATAATGGATTATTAGAAGTTTAAAAGTAGGGCAATGGATTAAAAGTCTCTTGCTGCCCTCCAAATGAGAATCAATGATGCTGAATATGAGGGTAAAATCAGAAGAGAAAGACGTAGATGGACACACAGAGCTATAACTTGCAGGTACAGTTGGCAGCATATGCTGATGGATTGGAGTTGGGGGATAAGCATTAGTAAGGCCTGTATTTTTGTTTGAGAAAATGAATGGATAGAGATAAAGACAGGGAGGGACAGGTTGGGGAACTGGTTGAATAAATGGGTCAGTGAATGAAAGATGGAGCCCCTGGTTAGCAGGTCTCCTTTGGAGGCTATAGTGGGTCACCATTCATCCATGTTTGCCTGAGATAGTCCTCGTTTACACCTGCTGACCCCACATAATTATTAAGAATGCTTCCTCTCACCCTCAAAAGTGACCTGCTTTAGATGATAAAGTACTTGGTCATTCTAGCTTAGAGAGAATTTTAAGGATGTACAGAATTGTTGGAAAATTGCTTTGAAATGTGGCAAATGCTAGATAAATGGAAAGCATCCATCAGCATTAACTACATTAATGAAGATTTGTCCAAAAGCTGAATCTTCTTTGCTCATTAACTTACACGATCATTTTAGGTTACGCTCCTCTGCGGTCTTGATTCATCTTCCACCCCATGTGGCTCCCACTCTGGAATGGAACTCGGGCTCCCGTGTCTTTCTCTCCTTCTCTCCCCAGGCCCCCACCCAGTTCATGATTTTTAAAACACCATAATAATTGGCCTATGGGGACGACCCTCTATTTAACAGAGTCTAATGGTTAATGCTTTCTGCAGATCAAAGGCTTCCTATAGGTACTAACCATTTACTTCCTGCTTGACAGCTTCTCCCTGACCAGGTTTTCCCTCAGTCTGGGAAGAAAATCCTCCCTCATCCTGGCTCTCAAAATAATTTGTGAAAAATGGAAATATCCACTTTCCCGCCGCCTTCCCTTCTTGAGAATGTCTAAATATACAGTTGTGCCCACTGAGACTTTAGCATTTCCCGCAAATGCCACAGCTCTGAGTGTTTGCTGGGTAAGGCATGTTGATATTTGGAGAGAGACATTTGTGGATACCTGAGTTCCAGCCTCAGTTCTGTCTACCCTGCTAACAAAAATGCTTCCCCTGTGAGCCTTCTACCTCTTCACTCATAAAATATGGGAAGGGGACTCACTTCTCCAATTGCTTCCACCTTGAACCTTATGTCCTCTAGGTAAAAGGGAAAAGTACCTCAAGGTTCTGATACTGGTGGAGCCAGGGAATTTGTGTCACAGCCCTTTATTTCTCAGGTCAAATTTAAAGTGACTTGAGACTTCACATGGAGATTGATGTGAGGCTCTTTGTCCTTTTTTCTGTTTCCCTTCCCCCCAACTCATTCTAGAACTGAAGATATTCACATAGCTGCCCTCGCCATACACACACCATAAATTTGGTTTCTCAGACATGCCCCACACCTGCATTAGTTTGCTGAGGTTGCCACAACAAAGTACCACAAACAGAGAGATACTTTGAACAAAGCCACTGTCTGAAGGCTAGAAGTCCCAGAGCCAGGGGTCAGCAGGTCAGAGGGAGAATCTGCTCTAGGTTCTCCTTAGCTTCTGGTGATGAACCTATTACCACATTAAGATTGAATTCTGAGATATCAGGGGTTAGGACTTCAACATTGGGGTAAATGCCACTCAACCCGCAACACCTCCCACATATGGAAAACTCTGGTACTATTTAAGCAGCTGCTGCCATTGCTGCTATTTTGTTTGCCTCACAGGCAGTCACTGATCCACCATGGTCTGTTCAGTGCTGAGATCCTGGTGTAGCAAAGTCTTGCTTGCCCAGCTTCCAATCTAAGCCTGAATGACCCTTGCAAGGAGAGGTATCTTCTTGCCCCTGGTGTTCCCTACTAGACTCTTGAGACCACTGGACCCCCTGAGCAACGGTCTTCTCTAAAAACACCAAAGTCCCAGTGTCTCAAATGCATGCAGAACAGCTAGAAATGGGAACACCATAAAACCACCAAATCTCTTCAGGGGCAAAGATGTCTAGACACCAGAAACACATAGTCCAGTCCATTCTTCCTTGGAATAGGAGAAAAGTTACATTCCTTTCAATTAATTTTCCCTATCCAAGATGGCTAGAAAGACTTCTTGCTCTACCAGCAAAATGAACCAGTGATAAGTTCTGGGGATATTCTGCTATAATGTAGTCAGAAAATGGTTACTGAGCAGGTACAGTGCTCTGTATGAGTACTGGATACAACGTTGAAGAAGTCAAAGTCCGTGCCCTCAAAGAAATCACAGTGAATGGTCAAGGTTTGAAATAATCAATTAACTCCCAATCTGCCTGAGAAGGGCAGTGATTCCCAAGGTCATGCAGCTAGTACCTTTCTGAATTAGAACTAGGAACCCTGTCTGCCAGCTCCTTGTTCATACACACTGTCTATGCAGCTTTCAGCCTGTGGTGTCAGGAGCAGGTTGCATCACGCAGCTCTGAACATACTTCTCCTGCTGGCTGACAAACATCTGCCTTGGCGCTGGTTTGTGACCACAGTGGAATTGGTGGTGGCTTGTGGTTAAGCACTGGTCTCATTATTCTTTGGGGGAGGGGGTCCTAGCGTACAGCCTGACATTGGATCTTGTAAAGAAAACCATCTCCGAAAGCCTGAGCATGACCAGAGATTTGTTAAATTAATAGTCTCTGGGGGAGCTTGAGTTACTGCAGCACAAACGTGCTGATTAAAGAGGCGACTTGCTGGAAGGGGGGGATTCGAGCCCTGGATCTGCAGTCCAGACCTGACACTGGCTCTGAGATGATGGGTAGGTGACTTAACCCCCTTGAGCCTCAGTTCCTTCCCTCTTCTAATCCTCTCGATGCCATGCCCTACTTCCTAGTCTGCAGAGCAGGCAGGCAGCTCTGCTGATCTGTTTGGAGTCTGGCAGGACTCACTCATGCCTCTGAAGTTAGCCTGGGTGTTCCACCATCTTCATTTGCCTGGGCTGGACTTTCAGTTCCAAATTTAGGAAAATCCCAGGCCAAAAGGGGATGGCTCGGTCATCCTACGTCAGCTGGTAGATCAGATGAGGGCTGATCGTCATGTGAGGAAAAGGGGTGAGATGAGAGAGGACTGGGCCATGTGCCCCTTGTCACCAAATAGAGCAGCCTGGGCTTGTTCTGAGGTGTGTGGAGAGTTCCAAGAGAGCAGGCAAATGTGAGCAAGATCTCTTAAGGCCTAAACTCAGAACTTGCACATCACCAGGGTGGAAACAAGTCATGAGCTTGGCCAGGATTTAATAGGTGGGAAAATAGATTCCGCCTCTTATAGGAGGAGCTGCAGAATCATACTGCAAAGGGGTGTGAATGGAGGAATGGAGGGGAAGAGTGGGGACGACTTTATAATCAGTCTGCTGTAAGCACTAAGAGCATTGTCTTCTGTTGCAGTCAAACACCAGGCGCCAAAATGTGACCGTGAACAGACCTCAGTTTTGCCAGACCCCCTCTGTGGGTCTTGCTAAGTCTCCCTTCTCCTTAGCCCATGTGATTCCACTAACTGGAGCCCCACTCTTTGCCTGACCAGCTCTTATCCTTGGGAAGACAGTTTTCAGTTTCTTCCTTCAGGAAGCCTTGCCCAGATCTCCCAGCCTGGTTTACTGTACCTTCTACCATAACCCCGGCCACTTAAGAAGGCTCTGTGCTGCCCTGCACCACAGCCCCCCGACCACCAGGTGCTGACACTGGATGTGAGGGTTGTTTAATGTCAGAGATGGTCAGATTTGTTTCTGGGGACAGCACCCACGGAGGGCATGGGGCAAAGCAGGTACTCAGGAGATGGCTGAAGAATGGCTTCAGGTCCCGCTGGAATGGGAGCCCCAGAGTCTTTGTTCTGCCCACTCCACCCGGGGCCCAGACCCCATCACCAGGGTCTGCCTGCAGCAGATGTCAGCATTTCCTTGACGCTGCCTGCAAGGCACAAGACAGTGACCTAACCCTGGCTCCAGCTCAGCAAATTTAAGGAAGCTTTATTTGGTCTTGACGCTGTCTAGGGTGAGAATCTGCATGTAATGACAGTAATGATGTGGGGTGTCAGGCTCTGCCTGCTGCAGTGGTGTGACTCATTTTTTCCAGAATCTCTGCATGTGCCCAGCATAGGTTCTGAAGCCACTGTGCTGCAGGCCCTGTGGATATAGAAGGAGCTTTGTTGAGAGAGTAAACAGAAAGACCTGGGGTCCACACCCCCCACCCTTAACCCTACCTCAAGTCTCTGCTTGAACCCTTTCCTTCTCCGCCGCCGGTGGCCCCTACCCTTGCTCAGACCCCCTTCTCCTTTGCCTGGAGCCTTCCTGAGGTCCAAGTTCACTTTCTAAAATGCACAAGAATGTGCAGACCTGGGAGCCATACCACCCAGTGTCTGCCCCTCCAGGCTGGGCAGCCTGATAATTTTCTTACCCTTTCTGTTACTCATTGTCTTCTTTTATGAGGCATAATGATGGTACCTACATCTCAAGGATGATTTAAGGGCTAGTTGAGATGATATGTATAGAGTTCCTATGTAGAAAATTCCTGATGCAGAGTTAGTGTTTAATATATGTTAACCATGACAGCTCCTCCCTGCCTTGGGCCTTTCAATGGGTCCCCATCAACCACAAGATAACATTAAAGCTCCTTTCACAAAGAGCAGATCTTAATGCTTCTTCCTGCCTTCTTCTTCTTCTTCTTCTTTTTTTTAATACCTTTATTTTATTTATCTTTGTATGGTGCTGAGGATCCAACCCAGTGCCACATACATGCCAGGCAAGCGCTCCACCACTGAGCCACAACTCCAGCCCTCTTCCTGCCTTCTTTCTGTGAACTCAGATATAATGCTTGGGAGTATGGCAGCCATCTTGCACTCGGGGAAAAATGTTAAGGCATAGCAGAGTTGGAAAGTAAAAGTCCAAGTCTAGAGACTTGATGACCCTGTTGACAGTTCAGAACTACTTTCTCCTGACTACTTATTTCATGAAACAAATAAAGCTTCTGTTTATTTAACAGAGTAGTAAGAAGTCCTGGTGTTTATGTCTGACATTCATACTCACCAATGGCCAGTCCCTGTATCCTCTGCAGCCTCTTTCCTGAAATCACACCCCAACCTCCTGCTCCCCGACTTTCTATTCAGGCCCTGCTGAGCTACCAGAATTTCTCCTGCACACAACAGTTTTCGGCTCTTGGCCACGGATCATGCTTTTACTCATGCTCCTTCTGTCTGAAAATTCCACCACTCCCACCTATTTTCCCACCTGGAAAACTCCTATTAGTTCTTCAAAACCCTGCTCTGATATTCACTCCTCTACGAAGATGTAACTGACTTCTGCAACCATTCCAGGTATTAGTCCCTACCTGCCTATAAAACTGAGCTAGACCAACTGCATGCGATTCCCACTTCTGCCGTTTACTGAATTCCAATCTCTCTGTGCCTCAGTACCTTCATGAATTAAGTGAAGCAAATCCTAGGGTTTTATGAAAAATAAGATAGTGCCAATCACTTAGAATAATCAAAAGGAAGCACTTGATAAGCATTGACTGTAGTCATCATTGTCATTCTCACACTTCCAGGCCTATAATTCCCACTTACTTACAAAGCTCCCAAGGGCAGAGACTATTTGATTCATCCCTGAAGCCCTGCCCTTCACACAGACCTGGATGTCTATGAGGTTTCCTTACTAACGTGGCCTGAACAAGTGACTTCTGCTCTTTGGGGCTCTGTTTTTGCATCTGCTAAAATGGGTTCATAGCAAAAGATTATTGTGAAGATGAAGTGCAACAGCTAATGGGAGCATCTGGCCAGCCTCTGGTATGCAGTAGATGCTCCATCAATGTCCCTTCCCCTTAGCCTCCCTGCTCCCCTCCATTCATCTGTGCAGCTTGGCCAAGAGGAATGCTGTCCTCCCAGTGGGGGGCGGGGGCCAACTGCTTCTCCCAATGAACCATGCTGCTGCCACCCCTGGAAGGCCCGGGAGCCCTGCGGGCAGAGCCCATATGTGTGTACACATGTGCAACTGCTTTCCCTGAAGCACAACTCTGGCCATCAGAGCTGCAGAGTCAGCTGGCCTTGTTTGAGCACAGGCTGCAGATCTCAAGTGGGCCTGGGCCTACCTGACCAGGCTGCGTGGCTCAGCACACTGCAGGGCAGATGGAGCCACTGGTGCATGGAGCGCCCGTTGGGCTCCAGCCGCTGCCTGGGAGTGGGAAGGGAAAGCTTGCAGGGTCTGCCAGCCAGGGCCAGTGAGAAGAGGGCCTGGAAGCCCAACACCCAGATGGGACAGATGACCCAGCATCCAGGGTGCATGAAGGAGGATTCCAAGGGTGGCCTTGGCTTGCCGCTCATCTCTGACACTCAGTTTCCTCACCTCAACATGAGGCCAAGGAAGAGTAAACAAAATATTTTCTAACAGGGAAGCCAGAAAATAATACCCATTTTCCTGGTCTGAATTCAATATTAATTAAGACACAGAGGAGTCAGATAATAATAATAATAATAATAAAATAATAATAATAATAATAGCAGCAAATTCATAGCACCATCACCACTAGTTAAGCATTAACCCTTATTTAGACTAATTGTCAAACTATTCAAAGCACTGTACAATAGTAGCTAATTTGATTCTCACTGCAATTCTATAGGGAAGGTATTATTATTATTATTATTATTATTATTATTATATTAATTCTATATGGAAGGTACCACCAATTTTCCAGATGAAAATACCAGGGTGCTGAAAACTTAATTAATTTACCCCACATCTAGTAAATGACAGACAGGATATAATGCGCGGTGGTCAGGCTCCAGAGGCCATGATCTTGACCGGCAATTACAAGAGAACCTTTGACGGGGCTCTATATGTGCAGCCAGAGGGGCTTCCTCACAATTCACCTTGAATTAGACGAACGTGGCCATCACCCTGGGGAGAGCAGAGGGGTGCTTGCTGTTTGCAATCTGGGGGTGAGTCAGGTCCTGTTCCTTCTCCCACACCCGTCAGTACAATAGTTGTCACTCTTCTCAGAGCCTGTGTTGTTTTCTTAGTGCTGACACAACACACTACCACGAACGTGGTGATGGAAATGTTCCCACGGTTTAGAGTCCACAGTCCACAGTGCAGATACAGCCAGGTGGCTCTTCGGGGGCTCTGCGAGACGGCTCCGCTTCCCTGGTGCCAACTCCCTGGTGCTCCTTGGCTTGCGTCACTTCCATCTCTGCCTCCATCTTCACATGCACCTCTGCTGTGTCTCTTATTCTGACTCCTAATCCAGAATGACCTCATCGCAATCCTCACTTAACATCTTAGTGACATATGTCCAAATAAGGTCACAAGCTGAGGTCCCCAGGGGACATAAGTTTTGAGGGGACACTATTCGTGAAAAAAAGACCATGAAAAAGAGAAATAAGTAAGCGAGTGAGAGAAGGTGAGTGTGAGTGTATGCCTCTAACAAAAGCAACTCCACCAGGAAACAGGATGCAGCCCAAGGAACATTCTCCTTTGTTAGCAGGTATGGCTGGCTGCTTTGGTGATGGTCAGAGCAGCCATGGCCAAAGCATGACTCATAGAATCCCAGCTGGGGAACAGAGAAGTGCTGCTTCCCCAGGTTCTTCAGGGACCAGGGCTGCTTCTGTCTTGTTCAACCAGGCTCTAGAATATGCCTACGGTGGGTGGCTACAGAGGGCCGTACTAACGGGCAGGTGGGAAAAGAGGAAGCACGGGACATCCGGCTTTGACCTCCACTCACACTCAGTGGCAGGAACCTAGGTGGACACAGCCCACTGCAGGGAATCCCAGAAATCTAGACTTTGGCTGAGAGGTCATGTGACCAGCTAAACCCCTGGGGGTTCAATTTCCAAATGAAAACCAAGGAGACTAAAGCTGAGGGACAACTGGCATGAAGTATGAGAAGCACCTGGCACACAAAAGAGGTCAGTAAGTGATTATTTCAAGCTTTTGCCATGACATTACTGACCACATCCCACTGCCCTATGTTTTCCTCTGACTCTGTCATCTGCCACTACAGGCATCCAAGTCCAGGCTGGGGATCCATGCCTCCACAACCCTGAGCCAAGCCACTTCCCTCCAGACTGCTTAACCTGGATTACACATAGGGGATTGCTGCTCCCTGTGCTTCCCCAATCTCCAGCTTGGCCCTGTACCCCAGGCCACCAAGCCCTGCTGACAGGAGCCTCCAAGTGCCCTGCATCCTGGGACCTGAGCCCCCAGGCACTGCATGTCTTCCCCTGCTGTGTGGCCACTTTCCTGTGTGCTGGAGGAGTGTGTGGAAAGAATGTTCTGGCATTAGGGGTGAAAGTCAAAACAGCAATCACAAAAACATCTGTTCCTGAGCGGAAAGCATCTCCCCTGCACACCAGGAGACAGGCCCCTGCAGCCAGCTGGGTGCTCCAACGGAAGAGAGTTCTGGGTGTGCAGGCTAATGGAGCCAGCCATGAGGGCGGCTCTGCTTCCTGGTAGGGTGCTGCTCTGAGGAGTAGGGAGGAAGAAATGTAGATGGCAACGGGGAAAGAATGAGAGAGTGTGTGGAGAAGAGAGGAAGGAAGGCAAGAATGACTCAAAGCCTGAATGAATGAGTAAATGAAGAAAGAAATAAGTAAAGAAAAAAAGAGCCATTAAGTGAATGAGTAAATAAATGAAGAGTCTAGTAAGTGGATGAAGGAAGAAGTGTGTCTTTGAGTAAACAAGTGAGAGAAATTTTGGTTACGTGAATATGAATGAACTAGTGAATCACTGTAAATGAATGAGTGCATGATGGAGAGATGGAGAATACAGTGAGTGTGTGAGTGTGTGAGTGAGCAAATGTGTGAGTGAGTGTGTGTGTGAGTGAGCAAGTGTGTGAGCAAGTATGTGAGTGTGTGTGATTGAGTGTGTGAGTGAAAGTTGAGTGAGTTTATGAGTGTCTGAGTGGTGAGTGTGTATGCAAGCCAGTGAGTAGTGTTTGAGTAGTGAGTGCATGTGTGAGTGTGTGAGTGAATGTGTGAGTGAATGTTGAGTGAGTGAGCGAGTGTGTGAGTGTGTGAGCATGTTAGTGAGTTATTGTATGAGCGAGTGAGTGTCTGAGCAGTGAGTGAGTAGTGAGTGAGTGTGTGAACGAGTGAGTGTGTGACTGAGCGATCCAGCAGTAGAATTACTCTTTCTTCATGGCAGCTAAGCTGGAACAGTGGGGTAGGACTGAGGCTCTAGCTAGGGCCCCCAGCAGGGTCCCCCAGGGGCTAGGAGGCCCAAGAACAAGCCGAGCTTAGAGAGCCAGCTATGGCTTATCAGAGCTGGAAGAAGTGCTAGAGCATCAGATCCAGCCCACTCCCCCACTTCACAGGTGGGGAAATCAGGGACAAAAGCAGCGCCGAAAAGTAAGGAAATAAGACATTTGAAAACAGTTATTTTAGGGAAGTTGCTTACTCTTTTTAAATTTCAGTTTCCCTAACTTCAAATTACAGAAGTTCATACCTAGTGCATAGGATAAGAAGAAATAAGAAACTGTGCCTAAACTTTTATTCCTTATGGTGTTTGTCTGGTGTTCTGTCAACAGTTTGAACCTGGAAACTGTGGGCAGGATAGACTAGAAAAAGATATAGTCTATAACAAAGAGCCTCCAAACTCAGTAGGGTTGACACAAAGTGAGCAGCCCTTCTACCTTGTAGCTCTACAGCCTTTAAACCATAGTTTCCAAGGTCTCCACAGCAGAAGACCAGTGTGGGGACTCCTGGTTCCCTGGGCCCAGAGAAACACACATCCATGCCTTCACACTTGTGTAAGGAAGGTGGATATCTGCCTCATAGAGCGGCAGCTGTGTGGCAGCCAGTCTAACCATCCCTACTATAGTGGAGTTATTTTGGGACCTATAGATGTGAATGTCAGAGAAGGAACTCTTCTCTCTCAATTGGGGACCCACGTAAGTGGCTTCCTTGGTAGCCTGGGGTCATCAAAGACTCCAGATTTAAAGTCAGAGTTGGGGAGTCCAGCACAACCAGCTGTCACTCAACATCTCTGAGCCTTGATTACCTTCTCTTTAATAAAAGGATAATAGCCAAGTGCAGTGGCACACACCTATAATCAAAGAGCCTTGGGAGGCTGAGGCAGGAGGATTGCAGGTTCAAAGCCAGCCTCAGCAATTTATGAGGCCCTAGCTAACTTATCGAGATGCTGTCTCAAAATAAAAAGGGCCGGGGATGTGGCTCTGTGGTTAATCAGTTAAGCACCCCTGGGTTCAATTCCTGCTACCAAAAAAAAAAAAAAAAAAAAAGGATAATAATTTGTGCATATCACAAGTTGTTTGAGGCTCAACTGAGACAATATGTGTGAAATCAATTTCAGAAGTGCAAACTACAATGAGGAATGACTTCATTCCAATCACCTTCCCAGTTCCTGCTTGCTGAGAAGACACTGGCAGTCAATGTGTCAAGAATCTTGGGTCCTTGGAATTTAATCTTGATTGCAACAACAGGAGGCTGCTGATCTCAACCCTGGTTTAAGACATGGGGACCCAAAGTTCCTTGGAGAGAATTAAGTAAATTGCTGAGGCCTTGCAGCTGGCATGAGAGAGCCAAGGTCAAACCCTCGTTCTCTCGTGCAAAGCAAGGCAGGACCTTGCCTGGGTCTGCAGCTGTGTGAGGACAACCTTGCAGGGGGAACCATTCTCTCTTCCTTAAAGAACCTGACCACAGTCATCCAGTACAGTCAGAGGGCTGAAGGTTCTAGAGGTCTATTTTATTTGTACAAATGTTACAAAGGTAGAGATTCTTACTTTGGATTGTGCACATTCTCCAGCAAGTCTCCAGAAAATTCTAAGTAGGGATTTGACAAAGATGCAGAGGAAAACAGCCCAGGCTGCAGCGCCCAGGGTCCCTGGGGCCCATGTGGGTGAGGAACCAACTCTGACAGCAGAGGGAAGCTGCTGGACAGGATAGCATAGGCTTTACTGGTAGAACGAGTGGTGGGATGGGCACAGTGTCTGTCCCCTGGAGCCTGGTCTAGCTAGAATGTGCAGGTCAGGAAGATTTGATGGCAAATCTGATTCAGCCACAGTCCCCTGAGTACTTTCTGGGTTGCCCACTGGGGTGCCATGAAGAAAATATTCTGCCCCAGATCTCCTGGAATTCACAGTAGTAGAGCCAAGAGACAAAACCCACTACAACAGCATAGTAGGATTGCAGTAGGAAGCAAGGAACCCTGGGGCCCCAGTAGGGGAAGGTCAGGGGGGAGATTGCAGGAAAAGCAGCTGTGGATTTGTGGGCAAGGTCTTGGGAATAGAAGTTTGCAAACTTCTGTTCTAGAGAGGGTGTTTGGGCAGGCACAACCTGAGCAGAATCAGGGAGAGATGGACAACGCACACTGAAGAAACGCCGAGTACCTGGAGGCACATCCTGGGGCATCTTTACCACGATACCATACCCATCGTGGGAACACTGAAAGCATTTGTTGAATGGAGGTATAGAAGACAGAAAGCAAGCGAGAAATCAGGGAGGGTGGGAAAAAGTCGTGGGGCTGGTTGCTGGGGGCAGCCAGTATTTAGAGTCAGGGGAGCAGGTCAAGGAAGAGTTGGGTCTATGAGGACTGGTGGCCACCTCAGGCCTGGCCCAGCTTGCCACACATGTGTTTTCAATCAGTGGGTGAAGAGCTTCTGTCTGAGAGGAGCCTTTTGAATTTGTATCAGAATAAGCCAGCTATGGCTTTATCACATGCATGTGATGTGATCATGTGGATCCCTGTGCTGGGACAGCCCTCAGTGACCATCTACTCCAATCCTCTGTTTTTTTTTGTTGTTGTTTGTTTGTTTGTTTTTGTTACCAAGGATTAAACCCAGGGGCTCCTAATCACTGAGCCACATCCCCAGCCCTTTATATTTTTATTTTGAGTCAGGGTCTCTCTAAGTTGCTTAGGGTCTTTGCTAATTGCTAAGACTGGCTTAGAACTCATGATTCTTGTGCCTCAGCTTCCCAAGCCACAGAGGTGACAGGTATGTGCCTCTGCACCCAGCTCAACCTTCTGCTTTCACAAGTGAGGCAACTGAGGCTGAGAGAGGAATGGCAGCCTGCCTCACGCAAGTCAGTGAACGGATTTAGAATTCCCATAACACTGTGAAGTCCTGGGTCTGCTTCTCCCACTGCCGCCTGCTGGCAGCTCTTCCTGTCCCCTCTCTGCCTTCAGTTTCCCTCACTGAAATCCTCGCTCTGTACGGCCTGCTCAGGTCCTCCCTGCCAACCTGTCTTGTTTATTCCATAAGCATCTGCCGAGCATCCCCCCACATCATTCCTGGGGGAGACCAGAGAGAAGGTTCTCCCTCCCACCCAAACCCTCAAACCAGATCACATTATCTCAGCCCTTATATACTAAAAAAAAAAAAAAAAAAATGTTTATGTGTCTGGCATGCCACCAGACTCTAAGCTCCTCGGGGGCATATTTGATCTTTGTGCTTCCTTAAATTCTTTCTGGAGCAAGGCAGAGAGTCGATGCATAGATTAATTCATGCATTGACTCTTCCCGGTCTGTGCCCAGCGCCCCTCGCAGGCAAGCACACCCTGCATGTGCTGCTCACATGGGCCATTGCACAAAGATGAGAGCTGAGCCAGAAGGGAGGCACAGGGTCTGTGGAGGCTCACAAGATGGGCCCTGAGTCAGTCAGAGGGTAAAAAGGCTTGCAGGAGGAGGTGACCTTCAACTGAGTCTTCAAGGACAAGAAGGACTACTTGGGGAGACAAGGGCCAAGGAGACAAAGAGCTGCATGTCATTTCTGGTCATGCCAGGATCTTCCCTTCAGCTGTCCCCTCCTATGACTCCTCAATGGGGTATGCACCACACACAATAGAAACAGCAGCCAGAAGGGAGCCAAGTGCCACATTGTCCCTGCTGACAAGCGCCCAGCAAGTACAATTCTAATACACAGGACAGTTCAGTGAATGCTGGGGAGAAGGACAGCCTCTCAGGTCACCTCCCTAGGCTGCCAGTTGGGTGGAGCCAGGCCCCAGGCCATTCCCTGTGGAGCCTGCACAGGACAGTGATCACAGTAGCCCTTGGCTTTGGCTGGGAAGGCTGGTCATAGCTGCTCACGCCCCACCATGTGAATCATGCAGGGAAGAACTTAAGAGGCTTAAAGTTTATACATGTTTTAAGTTTAATTAGTTCTGTGGTAGGTGACACATAGATTGGATGGGCGGGGAAGAGGTGAATGGAAAGGAGACCGGCAGTGGGTGGTGGTCAGGGAACCCTAGAAATGACCCAGATCCACATCTACATGTTTAAGTCCCAGATTTCAGGGAGGAAAGGAAGGCCAAGAAATTCTTGGAGTAGGAACAAGGAAGGAGAAGAGAGAGAAAGAGGAAGGAAAGAGGGAAGGGACAAGAGGAGGGAAGGGAAGGAGGGAGGGAGGAAGGGAGGAAGGAAGGGGCAGAAAAGGCAGACTATCAGACTCAGAAACAACCATCAAATATTATTTAAACATCAAATATTATTAAAGGAGAAAAACAGCCGGTTTCCAGAGCACTCCACAGTCTATCTTGATAGGTTGCATTGCTCTGGGGTTAATATGAGGAAATAGCATTCTTAAGAACCCATATTAACCTGTCTGTTGTTCTATGGACTGTGACAGCTGCATTTTACATCTTAATGGCTAACCATTTGTTTCACGCCAAAGAGAGAGAGAGAGAGAGAGAATGGCATTTTTTAGCCCAAGAAGTCAGGACTCAGGCTGGAAGCTTTGCCCCAGAAAGAGGTAGTGAAGCAGAATCCCCAAGTTGGCCATCAGCAGGCCCCATGAGAAGCCCCCATGTGTCCCCTCTGCCACAGACTCAAGCTCTTTCCTTTCCTCCACCCACTCTGGTTTCCTCTTGGCCTTCCTCTGAACTGCTCTGGTCTCTCCTGGGAGACAAGCTACTCGATTAGGTAATGGCCAAGCCACGGTAGCAAATAGCACGTGGAAGGGCCCAGGAGCAGGGAAAGGACAGGGAGAGCTTGAGGAGGGACACACTAGATCCACCTCAGGAAGCAGGAGGGATTTGGCCTGAACTGAAATGTACTTATTCAACACGAATTGACTGAAGCCCTACTATGTGCTGTGCACTGGTCTAGAACAGTGACCAAAACAGAAACTGATGAGTGTTCAGTTTCTGTTTTGGCTCCTGGAGGACAAAAGTGGGCCTGCCGAAAGGGCTTACATTCAAGTCATGGAAGGGGACATTGAACATTTGCATAAGGATGAAATCACAGGGCTCTGAAGAATGGAGAGTGGAGGAAACTGGCCTGGTATGGAGTGCCCAGGAAGCATTCCCAGGAAGTGACTCCAAGACGAGAGCTGGAGGGGGAGGGGGTCCTCCCCAAGAGGGGACAGCCTTTGCTCCCTGAGCAGAATGACATGAAAGAGGACGGGTGTGGCTGGTGCTCAGGGATGCGGGAACAGACAGGGAGGTAAAGTCAGTGAGGTAGGAAGGGGACAAAGTAGGAATATAATGTTTATTTAAGATCAATGGAAGGCTGTTGAGGGGCTTGAACAGTGGGGAACATAGTCCTTCAGTATTTGGCACAGCCTCCATTTTTCTGGTTGTAAAAGCTACCTGGTGAGGCGGGCCTGGGATCCTCATCCCGGCCTAACAGACCCGACTGCTAACAGACGAGAATGAGTGACTTACCTAAGATCACTAGAACTGGAAGAGTGAAGATGAGGGCCCGCGTCTTCCTTCTGAGGGGCTGGTGAGACAGACTTCATAGACCCTTACCCAGGGTACGCCATGGCACAAAACGGCAGGGGTAACTTTACATGGCATGGGAAAGGCCCAACCCCGTGCCTGGCACCAGCAGAGGCTCAGACAATGCCCATGCTCTTTCTCCAGCTGGAGGAAGCATCACCTTGGCCTCACACCCTCCCAGGCCATGTTCATTCAAGCTCCATGTCAGTGGGTGTTAGGTGGATGATTGACTGGTTTCAGGAGGGGTTTGTCAGAGGGGAGGCAAGACCACGCTCTTTACAAAAGTCTAAATCCTTTTTCCTAGCCCCAGATTACTCTTCTGAGAGGTCTGTCTCTTCCAGCAGTTGCAGAAAAATGGGGACACTTCCTATATGTTCAGCCATTCTGCCTCTGGCCCCCACGGCAATGTTCTATAGGTCAGATAAAGTCCTCAGCAGAAAGAGCTGCTGCGGAAATGTATTCGCTCAACAAGAATTTCCAAAACTCGAAACACTTTTCATATATTTTTCTCATCTAATCCTCATAACAAATTTTTAAGGTAGTTACTCATTGTGAGCATTTTTTAAAAGGGATTTAGGGGGGTTGTTACACATAGCACACATAACTAGCCAAAACCCAAACACGGGTCCTCTCTGACTCCTGTCAGGTCCCCTCTTAGATACATAACAGTGTCTCTTTTAGCAATATCCTTTACTGTTGCTGCTCAGAGACATCACAACAAACTTTTCCCTGTGGTGAAGCAAGTGGTAGAAAGCCATCCTGAAGATGTGACCTATATTCATAGGGAACAGAATCTTCCACAGAATTCATCTGTGGCATGTTTTGCCTTGTATGTTTTGCCTATCAGTGGGTGGCTCTTTTATTCACCAATGGTGAATACCTTTGGGCTTCCCTGAGCATCCACAGGGTGATTTTGGACATTGTGCTGGTCACTGAAGAGTGGATATGGACCCTATTGCAGGCCTATTCCAGTGGATATGTGGATATGGACCCTATTCCAGTAGCCATATTTGCCAGGGAGCCCAGAGCTCAGAGTTGTAGTCCCTTTACTGTGGCCTGTCCACTGGACATCAGTAGAAGCACACGAGCCAGCCTTAAAATTGTGGCCCTGGAAGGGGCAGAAGGAATGTGGCCATCTCCCAGCCTCTAATTTTCCCATTCCACTGGAAGGTCGTGTTCATTTGAGCTTTTAAACCAAAAATAAATTATTGTAATCCATTTGCTAATTATACCATGTGAAGTTCTAGACGCTGTAAATTGCAGCAGTGATATATCTAGATGAAGCTTCTGGGAGATTATTTTTAGTGATTCAGAAAGCTAGATTTCCTAGAGGCTTCATTTGCAAGTCCTAGGAGGGGACAGAAAAATGCATCTGCAAAGCCCTTCTTGCCCTGGGACGGGGAGCTCTTAGACCTCTGGTCCTCTTCTACAGAAGGAGGCAGTTGAGGGACTAGTCTATCTTCAAAGCTCCAACTCTCATGTCTGGACTATGGAAATTAGAATGGGTCCAAATACCTAGCTCACCCTGGAGAGTGCCGGAGGCCACCATACCATGTCTGTGAGCCATAGAACGGAGGCCTTTAGAAACCTTAGAAAACATGGTCCCCATCTTCTGATCCTCATCTTTTTGGAGGGTGGAGAGAAAATGGAAGGATTCCATATTTACTTATCACCCTTTTAAAATGTTTTGCCTAACACACTGTCTGGTGCTTTTGTTTGAGTGATCTTTTTGGACCCCCCTCCCCCATTCAAAGCCAATGTCATCTCGTTTCAACAGGTGCTCATTGACATCTATATGTCTAGCACTAGCCTTGTCTCTAAAGATATCTAAGGTGAATTGGACACAACTTCTAAGCCCAAAGAGACCATCGGGAGGTAAAACCTGTGATGAATGTATTGAAGTGCTTCTAAAACGCAGTACTAGCCACAGATGATGAAATGATTCATGATAGCCGAGATACCAGATACTTTGGAATGCAGATCCAGGTTCATTTCTGTCTGATAGAGGAGGAAAATCTGAATATTTTAAGGATGTCGAGGCATTTACATTAAGCTTGATGTGTAAATAGGATTTTTGAAAGTGGAGATTGTGTAAGGGACCTAGGCTAGTAACCTTGGAGACTCTCCTGGCCAGATCACACGGACAGCTGTCCTTGACCAATCAGACATTCACAAATGCCAAGCACAGCACAGCCTGTCCCCAAGCTCCATGACTTCTAACAAACTTTCTTCATGTTTAACAGTAGTATGATATATTTTTTTAAAGACTAAACATAAAGAATTCCTTTGGAACAATTGCTTTGTTTGGATGGTTTTAGTATTTAGACTTCTGGATAAACATACTTCTGCTGTATTTATGAGATTCTTGGGTGGGTAGGTGGGTGCATGGTTGGAGGGATGAATGGATATTTTGTTATTTGGAAAGCTTCCATGGCCAGGAAGCACTCACTGGGCTTATGAAGAGCTTTATGGGAAGAGGGACATCAGAATTGAGCCTTAAACAATGAGTAGAGTTTTCCTGCATACAGTGTGGACAGAGGCCTTCTGCTCAGAGGGAAGCAAGATGGAACCAGGAAGTGCCTGGTGCTGGGGGTGGATGGTGAGTCACAGAAGCCAGGATCTGGGAGGGAAGCATGAGGAAACGCAATGGCTGAGAGACAATGCTCTGAATTAAATGCATTGTAGTTCGGATCCCAGCTCTGCCACAGGGTAGCCGAGTGATCCTGGGCAAATTATATAACTCTTCTAAGCTTCTATTTTCTCATCTGTAAAACAGATATATTAATAATGCCTACCGCAAGTAGTTATTGTGAAGATGAAGAGAAATACAATTATATCTAACATAGGATTGGCATGCACTTAGTATGCACTTAATAAATGATAGTTTAGGGTTATTATTTTATTGAAGCAACTCTAATTAAATTATGGAAATGTCAGTTCAAACCACAGAATATAAAGATGAGGTAGAAAAAGTCCTCGGAGAAAAAGGACAAGAGTCAAGAGACTAGGGGTATAGAAGTTGAGGCAAGTTTCCAGAGGGGAGAGGGGTCCCTGCTGGCAAATGACCCAGAGAAGTCACTGCAGGTTAAGAAGCCGTGTCTGGAATTTGCAGTGACAACATCATTATTATTCTGAAGAGAACATTCTAGGGGTGAAAGCCTCACCACAGGGACTTGTGAAGAGCATGGGAGTAGAGGAAGTGGCGGTCTAGACAACTCTTTCAGGAAAACTAAGAAGGAGGAAAAGAACTTGGGGTGAGATAGGGGACAAGGTCATGGGAAGGGCTGTATTTAGGATAAAGAATATTAGACCTCAGTTAGTACAGAATTGCTCTGCCTTTGTAACCCCATGGTCTGTTTGACAGACATAAACATCTCCTCCCCTTCAGGACTGACATTCTGGCACCCACCACCACCCAGCACCTAACCCCCACCCCGTTCAAGAATCAAACCTACCAAGGTTATGTCTGAAATTATTTCCTGTGGTCATATTTTTAAAACAGTAGGAATTTTATAATCTTGGAATAAATCTGGTAAGAAATGAAGGAGGCTTTGCACAGCCTCTGTGTCGGTGAGTGCAAGGTTAAGTGATAGGAGGGAGGTAACATGTACGGCTCCCAGCCCCTTTCACAGATGAAGAAAAGGATGGGCAGGGAAGACTAAGGAAACCAGTCCAAGACTACTCCAGAGAAAGCACATTCTAAACACACATGAAGGTTTCACAAAAATTAACTACATCCTAGGTCATAAAATACGTCAAGTTCAAGGAATCAGATTCCTACATAACCACATTCTCTCACTACAACGTAGTTAAGTCAGAAATCAATAACAGGAAAACACAGTATTTATTAATTTATTTTTGAGAAAACCCCCTATTGAAAGGTGGTTGCAAAAACACTAACACTAGTAACCAATTCATGGGTCAAAAAGAAATGATACTAGAAATTATCAAATACTTATAAATGAATGATAAAAGAAATATAAAAAGTTATGGACTATAGCCAAGGTAGCATTTAGAGGGGAATGTTTGGCCTTAAATGCTTATATTAGAAAAATTAAAGGGCTGAAAATTACTGAATGGACTAAGTATCCAATTTTAGAACAACAGTGAAGACAAATAAAGCCAGTCTGTAAGTTGTGCAGTTATAAGTAGGAGAGCAGGATTTGGGCATAGGTAAGACTGGCTCCAAGCCTCACCCACTTCCCACACCATGTGCAAGCCTCTCTGCTATTTTTCACAATATGCCCAGTTCCTGGAAACTCCATTTCTCCCTAGGAGTTGAGGAGATGAGCCTTCAGGTACCTCCTGCCTCAAAGGTTGATGGTAGATCTCACACCTGTTCGTCTATCCTTTCACTCATTACCTCTGAAGTGAGCATTTGCTTTGTGCCAGGCACTGTATTGGTTCCTACTTGCTTTGCCTCTTCCTTCTGAGTTCAAAATCCAGCCATCCACCTAAGGGAAGCTCAGCTGCAGCTCCCCTGCCCGCCCCCACCCAGCCCCACCCCCCAAGCTGCCTGAATCTTCTCTGCGGCTTGTCAGATCAGCATCCTCGTCAAAAAATGACTGATTTCTCTCTTGTCTCTTCCAACAGGTAGACTGAAATTACCATGTGTCCAAATTAAAATTGCATACTTCAAGGATTATTTGAAGGACTATTCTTAGACCCTTTTAAGAAGATTTAAAGAAAAGTGAGTTGATTTTTTTTTTTACACTTCAGAGAGTATTCATGATTTAAGTTAATGTTATGGGTGCTTTTTTTTCCCCTCTACCTCTTAAATATGCACTAATAGGTAGACTTTATCTCCATTTATTTTATAATAAAGGGTTTTTAAAATAAGAACAATGAGCAAAGAATACAGGATTACTGCTCTAATTATTTTAATACATTTCAAAGGCTCATGGAATCTTAGAGATAAAAGGGTCTTAGAGGTGTGGACCATTCCCTCCTGGATCTGGAGAGCTTGACCGACATCCCTGTGGACCCTGGGCTGTGCTTGGAAAGCTCCCAGGACTGATAGTGAAGTTGATGTCTCCCCACATTTAGGCCTTTTAAAGAGCTCTTCATTATCTGGATTAAAAATCTTCTCCTCCTCACATCTTGCCAAGCCTATTTCTTCTCTTTCAGATAGTTCTAAAAATGGTGGTGCTTCCAGAGCATGTCCATCCTTGAGATCTTTTCTTGTTCTTGTTGTTCTAGTAATTCTTCCTAGCTGCACTTCAAGAACAGCTCTTGCTCTGCTCACCTTCTCTCCAATCCAGTCAATGTTTCCTAAAAACAGAGGTGCCATCCTGGAACACAGCCCAAGCATAGCCACTGTCACTTGCCAGGTGGACTCATGAGATTCTGAGGCAGGTAAACCCAAGAAGCAGGCCTGGGTTCCAGGCCCAGCTCCATAGTCTCTGTGCCCTCAGGAAAGTCATTTTGTTATTCTGAACTCAAACCAGGAAGGTAGGATGAGATGATCCCTAAGGTGCCTTGCACCTCTGGAGGATGGTTTTGTTGACACAGAAAGGAAGTTGCTGCTTCTCACTGTCCCAGGCACTGGAGTGAGCCAGGATTTGGAGATCAGTGGGACCTGGGTCCAATCCCAGCTCTATCACTTAATGACTATGTAGCTATCACTGTCAGTTCTCATTGCTGGGCATTTATTTCTTCACTTATGAAATAAGGATGTTAATACATGGTGCCAAGGATCCGTATGGAGATGCACTAGAGTAAGTATATTATATACCACATAGTACACCGGTAGGTAGGAAATGCTCAGTAAATGGCAGTCCCTCCTGTTATTACAGTGATAGAACTCTTTACCTTTATCCAGAAGAGAGGACAAGAGGTGGTAGAGGCTCTAATGAGAGGAGAAAAGATAAGATGTGGCATGCTTATTAGGGATAGGGGAGAAATGTCCACATCCTATAAACTCTCATCCAAACGTAAGCCCAACTCCAGAAAGTTCATGAGGTTAAAGCTCTACTTCTCAGAATCTGACAAGGAGGAATTGGTTGCTATGGAAATATATAGTTAAGGGGAAACTTTCTGAGTGGGTATGCAGAGCTGCATTTCTGCCACAAGTTAGCACTGCCGCAGCTCCAGACCTGGACAGCGAGGACTGTTGTCCCTGGAATGAGGCTCCTAGACCACCAGCCTGGGAGACCTTGTCAATCATCGCATATTGATATCTGTTCAGAAGACTGGTTGAGAGCATCAGATAAGCAATTGATTGTGAATATAAATGCCCCACAATTTAATGGGTTTTGTGTTATTTGTGCATATGTACTATTTCGATACTTTGGAAATCAGGGGAGAGGTCCAAACGCAGAAATTAAGTGTGTAATGAACCAGCAGACTCCAGCCTACAAAATTCTGAGTAAAATGTCAGTGTGTGTGTATGTGAGGGGGCTTGTCCTGGCACCCAACTGTGTGTGTGCACATGTGTGTCTAAGCATGTGTATGTGCATACATGTGTGTCTGTATGTGAAAACCTCTGTTCGTTTGAATATGATCACTCTTTACACAGTGCCTAGTTGCCTGTAAGCAGTATTACACAGGAATGAAAACATGGGCCATCAAACCAGTTAATCTGGCTCTGTGATAAACTGGGCGCACTTAGCTTAGTTGTGTGACCTTGGTTACCCTATTTGACAAGAGTGGTATAGTTCCTGCCTTCTTGAAGTTTACAGTCTGTGAAAAGGGCTACTTTAAAGTAATGGGAGGACCCTATATTGAGTCTACCCTTCACACTGAGAAAGTACCCAGGACATGGGAGAGCCTTCTTCTTGCCAGAGTTTAGGAAATGTCATCTTAATCTATTGGATAAATCTTTTTACCAAGATCCCCTGAAAGTATTGTACTTCCTCAAGACCCTGCCCCTGAGGACCTGGGTACCTGGGTAGATGGAGAGTCCATGTGGGCAAATACAACTCTGGCCTTTCTGAAAGGGCTCATTCCAGAGGGACCCTACACCTCAGATATCCTTCTAAATCCCCTCTTTCAATTGGTGCTGTGAGGATAGCAAATTTTAAATCCAAGAGAATTGGAAACTGCTGTCATTTAAGGTACAGAACAGGATTTTTAAAAAATTAAATATAGCTAACATGGGCTTTGTTCTCCAGATGGCTACTGACTGTGGATACAGAAGTATCCAGCTAAAAGTTACTTTGATGCCACTGGCTAGAAATGATACCCCATTCAGGGGTGTCCAGTCTGAGGAAAAATTGCTCAATTGTCTATTGCAGTGTTTTTCAAACTATGGGTTAGGATCCATTTGCAGGTCATGAAATTAATTTGGTAGTTCAAGATGATCATTAAATAAAGTGAAACAGAGTAACCCATAGAGTGAGCAAAGATATTTGCATTGTATTCAATAGAGATTTCTTAACCAAAATCTATATAGGAGGAAAAAAAGAAGAAACTCTTATTTAAAAGACAGAATCCTAATAGAAAAATTAGCAAAAGACTCAGATACTTTACAAGAGGATATCCAAATAGCCAAAAGCATACAAAATCATTATTCTCCATGGAATCACAAATTAAAACTACAGTGAAATTCCTCTATGCACCCATTCAAAAGGCTGCAAGGAATAAGATTGCCTTTACCTAGTGTTGGCAAAGACATTGAACCACTGGAACCCTCACACACTGCTGGGTGAGATGGTATAATGACTTTGGAAAACTGTTTGGCCATATCAACTACAGCTGAACATATGCACACAAGCCATTCCACTCCATGATATAAACCTGTGAGATATGCACACATATGTGTATCAGAGCACTTGGCCATGAGCAGCTGAATGGATTTAAAAGTGTAGCATATTCACATAGTGGGATATTATACACAGCCATACTGATGACCCTCAGAAACATAAACTGGAATGAAAATCCAGGCACAAAGATACTTTATAACTACATTTGATAAAGAACAAAAACAGGCCAAACAAAGTATGTTGTGAGAAGTCCTAGTAGTAGCTACCCTTAAGGGAGGGTCTGGGGTGGCAGAAGAAGCATGAAGGGGCTTCCTAGGATTGTTGTTCTGTATTTTGATCTGGGTCTGTTTACATGGAGGTTTTCAATTTGTGAAAATATATCAAGCTGTTCAATTATAAAAGGTACCCTCTATATGTGTTATACTTCAATAAAAGTTTATAAATCAATATAATGGAGGAGAACATAGAGCCAGTCGTAAGTTCAGCCTTGTTAAGTGAAACCTGGGTTACCTATCTCCTAACTGTGAATGTTTACGCCAACATGTCCAGTGCACTTCTCACCATGTCATGGGGAGAAAACAAGAGCCACTGAGGGATCCAACCCTCTGCTTTCAGGAGAAGAATCTGAGACCTAGAGAAGAGGGATTAGGAGCAGAGCTGAGAGAAGCACAGAACTAGGGAGAAGCTTCTAGGTGTCCTGCTGCTACTGAAACTGCTGCAGGACTTACCACCTGTGGGGAAGAGCAGAATGGTGCATTCAGATGGGGAGGCTCTGGCTGGCACCCTGATCTTTGAGAGGCAGCCCTATACAAGGGGAGCAATTGTTTTCCCACCCACAGACAGCAGAATCAGAAACCCAGCTACCTCTACAGTGGTCTGGTTCCAGCTCCCCACAACCCCTCCCTCCTCCTTCCTGCTTCTTCTGTCTTGATTTGCTTCCCTCAGAGCTCTGGAAACACCATTGTACCAATCACTTTTCCATTTGTGTGGAAGGCCTGTTGTGCCAACACTGTGTGATGGTTTCAGAAGTTGGAAAAATGTGAAGAAAACACATTGGGAGACTAAGATCCAACAAAGTGATGTTTCTGTGCTGCTTTTGTGCTTTGCTTTGTTACAGAATTGTGAGTCCATTCAGCAGGCTCTTCTGGGGGGGATGAGGGCCTCCAGGCTCCCAGGGCACAAAAACAAGGCGAGATGCAGCCCTGTCTCTGTCAGGTGGAGCTCCCCAGAAGAGGGAATTGTGGTGCAGATTTTATTCATCTTTTTTACTGATACACATAAATATAAAAGTTGTACATATTAGCGGGGTACCATGTAATGTTTGAATTTGTTTTTTGGGTTTTTTGGGGGGTTTTTTATATGTGTGTTTTGGTTTTTTTTGTTTTTTTTTGTTTTTTTGTTGTTGATGGACACAATACCTTTATTTTATTTGTTTTATGTGGTGTAAGGATTGAACCCAGTGCCTCACATATGCTAGGCAAGTGCTCTGTCGCTGAGCTTGAAATGTTCGATATGTGTATAATCACATTATGCTTAAATCAGGTGAAACATATTTGTCTCCTCAAACAAATGGTCAGTTCTTCATGTGTTGTGCAGATTTTAAGTGGCTTAGCACCTGGAAACATCGTTAGTAGGAAGGTAGATGACATTAGTGGCTTGCCAGTGTCCTGTTTATGACCCACCACAAATACATGGGAGCTCCTAACTCAGGTCACATCCCCACCCACACAGGTGCACAGGTAAGGCTGCTAAGGACCAGCCACCTATTCACCTTCTGGAAACTGCCTGAAGTTCCAGGAGTTATAGTGGAGAGAGTATGTGCAGAAAAGTGGGGGAGGGTGCAACAGAGATGGGCAGAGCAGATGAAGGGCTTCCGTCCCCAATAAGGAGTGTCCAGGGGAGGGGGAAAGCTTGCCTGAGACTCAGACGCAGGAAATGCCTGTCGCCTTGGAGACAGAATAAGAGATGCAGGCAGACACTGCTATGAATGTTGGTGCTAGAATTTTGTTTTATGGCACTCGTTTATGCCATCTTTGGAGAAAACCTTCAGAGGCCCATTCTGATGTAGGCCAGGCTGAACTCAGGAGCTGGATAGAGGAGGAAGAGAGTCCCTAGCCTCACGGACCTGCCAGTGGGCCAATAGTCAAAGCCCAACACAAACTGGACATAGTAGTTATTATTCTAGGACAAGATGTCCCCAACTGTGTTCTGTGATACATCAAGACTATAAAATTATTTATTTTTTTAAGTGGGAAGATTTCCTTATTGAGTGATCTCAGAGACACTGCACACTGAATCCCTTTTGGTAGATCTCAAGGCCATTCGTAGCACACTAAAGGCTCCGAGCAGGCCTGCAGCAAGAAGTCTAATGTTTCCCAAAATCATTTGCCCCAGAACCCCTTTTTACCTGTCATTCAGATCCCTCTGTTCTTCCGCTGGGAAATTCTGTCCTGGAGAAAGGCCTAAAGGCTGTTTTGGAGCTCTAAGCAAGGAGAGGGGACAGGCTTCCCCAGCGAGGGAAACTGTGCTCCCACTATACAAGGCCCAGTCGGAGCCTAGGCACCAGGTCTGGTCACTGTACATTCCCAGGTGAAGGTTGATTAATGGAGGAATGGCTGCGTGTGTGCCTGGTGAGAAGAGGTCTCAGCAGGGGCAGGAGACAGAGGGTATATGTGCCCATGACACTTCAGGGGACGTCTAGCGGTTTCACAGAGCATCTTCTCTCTCTCTTGATTCCCTTCCCCCATCTTAACAGTTTAGGAAAAGGCAACAAGAGGCAGCAAGAGCAGCGTGGTCGAAGGGTATGAGCCAGACAGTGTGGGTGTGGTTCCCAGCTCTGTTATTTCCCAGCTGGTTTCTCGGAAAAGTCGCCTTAACCTTTTAATACAGTTAGGGCACCCAGGATGGAATGTGTCCCTATGTCTGGGAAAGGACCTGGCTGAAGCAGGCCTCTGTGGAAGCATAGCCTGTCTTATCTTGGCTCCCTCCAGTGGCTGCCTCCAGGGCCTCTGTCTGGGTCCTGAGCAGGTAGTCTGCCCATTGGCTCCCCCTCAGCATAGAGAAGAACCCGGATGAAGCTTCTTCATTTTGGTAGCCAGAGCTGTGGGAGGAAGGCTCTGGTTTCACTCCTGGTTCTTTGTGCTCAACCACACAGGCTAGGTAAGCACCTCCAAGGGACTCCAGCACATCTATTATTAACTTACTGCAAGCAGATGCTGCACTTTCCAGAAACACTTCTGCCTACAGATCCTTTTGTAGTCTGTGTGGAGTTCTCCTGACCGTAATGTTGTCCCTGGCACATGATGGGAATCAGTCTCTCCTGCCTTGGTCTCCCTAGGGGGATGGTGGACAGTTGTGTAAGTAGGGACACAGGGCACAGGAGGGATCTTGTTAGAACTGATAATGGAGCTAGTGGAAGCTTATTCTTTAAACCCCTACTTTCAGCCTGCCACCTGGTTTACAGGCATAAGCATGGGTGTCATCTTTGATAGCACCCTTCATTGTCATCACCCTATACCCTCTCAGTCAGCAAGACCTAGTGATGCCTTCTCCAAAATGTCATGAGGCCAATCCCTTCTCAGTACTATGTGACAATGCAAGCAGCTGTCTTCTTTTACCTTATCTTCTAAGCCCCAAACTCCTGACCACTAAGCTAAATCAGATCCACTGCATTGTGTTCCCATGGGAGACAAAAATGCCTTTAAAAATTACCTGTCAGTCTTCCAGTTAGTTGTTCAGACTATGACTTCTCAACTGGACTGTAAGCCCAAGAAGGTAGCAACCATGTCCATCTTAGCAACCATGCTAACAAATGTCAGCCTCCTCCCCGAGACGTGAACAAGAGCATGCTCTCTTCCTCCTTTCTTCCCTCCCTTCCTTCTTCCCTTTCTTCCTTTCTTATTTCTTTTCTTTCTTTTTCTTAATTACAATGGAAAGGGGACTAGCAATCATTTGGTCAAATTGTGTTCCCTGGAAGAAACCCAAGGCTCACTGTGGGAAGAAAAGGGAAAGATAGGCAGACACAACTCCCCTCCACCCCCGTCAACCCAGCAGCCACCCTTTCACTCTCTTAGACCTTGGAATTTTATGTTAGATTTTCTTTATGGAAAATAAAAAGTGGTTCTTCTATGATAAAGGGTTTGGATAACATTAATCTATTCTTATACCATCGTTTTTTCAGAGCAAAAATGTGCCAAGTGCTCTACATATGTTCACTCATAAACACGGAAGGTGTTATCCTCAGTTTATAGATCCAGAAACTTATCCCAGAGTGGTTGGGAAATTTATCCATGGTCACACAGTCAGTGTCCATTAGATGCAGAATTCCTATCCAGGATTGTTAGACTCCAGACTCTTCCTATGGACGCCTGCTGTCTCCCATAGACCTGTCTTCTAACAAACGGTGATTCCTGAGCCAACCTCTCAGTCTGGCGTGGCTGCAGTGGCCAAAGACAGATCACTAGGGCTTAATTGGACACCACTTGCTCAGAGGAACAGGCCTTCATTCCTGGGGTTTCCTGGCACTGTGGCTGTGAGATGCTAATTAGAGAGAAATGAAGTCTGTGTCAGCCAGGAAGAACAGGGCTGCTGCAAGGAATGCTCTTTTGTACGTAAAATGAAGCTCAGTGAGCTGGGAGCGCTGAGCCCCGACCCCTTCAATACAGCCTGAGTCTTCCTTCCATGTGTCAAAAATTTCTCCAAATGAAATCCTAGACAAAGTAAGGGCAAGATGACTGGGCCCCAGTTACTTTGCTGCATTTATCTTACCTTGAGCTCCAGCATCCTCTTCCTTTCTTTTGTCCCTAAGCCCAGGTATTTTCACTTCCACTTAGGATGATGTCTGGCTTACTTAAACAAAAAATGAAACTAGAACAGAAGACGGGAAAGCTAAGTTCCTACCCCAGCTCCCTTAAGAACTCCCTGTATGACACTGGGCATGTCATATGGTCTCTCTAAATTTCAGTCTCCCCGTCTTTTAGATGAGGGTGTTTTGGACAATATGATCATGCCTGTGGTGACATAGTTGAAAGCACTAACTCTGGAGTCATCGTTCCTGAGTTTATAGTTCAGCTCTTCCATTACTCATGTGTGACCTTAAGCAAGCTGCATAAGCTCTTAATGCCTCTGTTTTCTCATCTGCAAAATGGCATAATAACCATGGCTCTCTTCTAGATTTGTTTGGAGATTAGCAAGCAATGCACTTAGAGTAATGCCCAACATATAGAAGGTCATGTAGTCAGTAACTATAGTGGTGATTGCAGTTATTATCTGCCATCTCCATTCATGAATCCATACATTGTGGGTCTGCACTACTGTTTGCCTAGAGCATGTCCCAAATCTCCTAGTGGTTAGCACTTATTCTTTTTACTTTCATTGTTGAGAAAATATACAATGCCAGAGAGCTGCGATGAATTCAGTAATGTTTGACATCTATGTGTACTCATATAATAGTCCCTATATTGTGCAAGATATTGATTCATACATAGTCAACACTTGATGAGACAACAGAGAGTTTCCCAAATCCTGCCAGCAATGATGTGTTCCCCAGTTAGAAATCTCTGAGCTACATTATTGTTTCTTCCAGCATAGTTCTTGCCTATGATAGGCATTAAATTAATGTTTGAATAAACAAACAAGCAATGGATGAATGGATGGATGAATGGATGGATGGATGGATAAGTGTGTTTAACATTTGTTTCTTGATCAAATTTAAGCACAATAATAAGTGTGTGCACATGTCAATGTGTGAGAGAGCATTTGCAGAGAAGGTCCCAGCTATTTCTGTTGCAGGGAAGGAGATGGTCCTAGTTACATATTTTGCATATTCCCCCATCTGTTAGTTTAAAAGGTCATTTTTCACTGCAGTCCTTTCAGCTGTCCATCCTTGACAATAGATAAGCACTCCCTTGCCTCTCCCATGTCTTCCTCCTCCAACAATGAGGGCTTTGTGCTGGGAAGATTGCTTGTGATGCCTCTTTCCCAAGGCCCCAAAGCCTTGTCTGGCTTTTATCAAGGGTATTGATGGGGGAGGGGACCCAGACAGTTGGACTCAGGGAGCTGGGCCTGTGGCCTGGTGCCAGCTGAGCATGTCAGGCCGAGGTAGATAATTCAAAGTCGGTTCTGGGATACAGGCAGCCTGTTTACTTGAGCTGGTTATCCAGCCATTTGGACTCACTGCCTTGGAAATTCTGTGCCTTCATCCAGGCCCAGTAGGGGATGCAAATCTGGAGAGGATGGTTGGGAGAAGTCAGAAGGGTGTGCAGACAGCATGGAGGTGTGAAGAAACTCACCCTATAGGACAAGGGGCTGCTGTGGCTATTGCCTCTTAGGGCTTCAACTCACTAATGAGGTTGAAATACTAAAACAGCCTGCCTGTACACACACTTACTCAGGAACGCATTGACTTGGGCTGCTTAATGAGTGTTAGTCAGGAATCTAAGAAAGGTCTGGGCAGGCGCCTGGCTGATGCCTTGTTGATTAGAATACTGAATGTGTCGCCCTGTGAAAGCCAGCAGTTGTTGGAGAGCGTGTGCAGTGTGGAGGCTTCCTGAGTAACCCTTACGTTCCCACTGCTTCCAGATGTTTGCATGTCACAAGCTGGTCTGGTGTGGACTGGTAATGATAGCGATTTGGATAACAACTAGGAGGAAAATGAAAAATTATCACAATCATAAATAATGATTACCAAATCTAGACACCCACCAGAAAACCCACCAACCAGGGTTCTATTGGTTCCTTTGCTTGTTGGTTCTAGTTGCTTTAAAAATACAGACTCCTAATATTTCCTAATGATTCTATTTCTCTAGACCTAGAAGTCTAAAAATCTATATAGTTAAGAAGTATGCTGTGTGATTCTGCTGCCTGACTGAACCCTGGCTTTGGGAATTGTAACTCAATTGGACAAGTTGACCCAGAGTGTATCCAACTGCCACTTCCTTAACTGTGTGACCTCATGCACACCACTTAGCTTCAGAACCTCCATTTTATCTTCTCTAAAAATGGATTAGGTAAAATGGTATAGGTGTATGGCAATTCCACAAAAATAAAAAGAAAAAACAGAATTACTGTATGATCCAACAATTCTACTTCTGAGTCTATACCCAAAAGAAATAATAGTGGGTTCTTGAAGAGATATCTGCATATTGATGTTCAGAGTAGCATAATTCCTAAGCCAAAGGTGGGAGTAACCCAAGTGTCCCTTGGCAGACAAATGGATAGGCAAAATATGGTATATCTATGCCACAGGATATTATTCAGCCTTAAAAACGTGAGTTCTGACATATGCTATAACCTTGAGACATTATGTAAGTGAAATAAGCTAGTCACAAAAAGACAAATACTATGTGATTCTATTTGTGTGAGGCAGCTAGTGTAGTTCAATCCATAGAGGCAGGGAGTGTAAAAGTGGTTGCCAGGGGCTGGAGGGAGAAGGAATGGGGCTTCTTGTCTAATGGGTCCAGTTTCTGTTCTGTAAGCTGCAAGTGATCTATAGAGGGATGGCCATGATGGTGGCATGACAATATGAATTTCTTTTTACCAGTTAACTGTCCCCTTGAAAATGTCCAAGAATGGTAAATATTCGGTTGTGTGTATTTTGTCTCAATTTTTTAAAAAGGGGATTTGGTGTATCTGCCCTCCAGAGTCATTCTGAGGATGGCATAAAACAGCATCTGTAAAGGGCTTAGCACAGCATCTGACACACAGAACCTATACCAAAGTGTTCCTTTTTCTTCCCTTCATCACCTACCCATTTTCTTACCCAGGCTCCTCTTTGCCATGTTCTTACCTGCACAGATAAGTCTGAAGGGAAGGTGTTATGGTTTGGATATGAAGTGTCCCCCAAAAGTTCAGGTGTGAGACAATTCAGGAAAGTTCAGGGGAGAAATTATCAGGTTGTAAGAGTCTTAACCCAGTCAGTGATTTAATCCCCTGATAGAGATTAACTGAGTGGTAACTGATGTGGTAGGGTGTGGCTGGAGCAGCTGGGAATTAGAGCATGGCTTTGGGTATATATTTGTATCTGGAGAGTTTCTGATAACCATGTGAGCTGCTTCCCTCTGCCACACTCTTCCACACGCTTCCACCATTTTTCTGCCTCCCCTTAAGCCCCAAGGAATGAAGCTGGTCTTCTATGGACTAAGACCTCGGAAACCATGAGCCCTGAAATAAACTTTTCCTCCTCTGTAGTTGTGCTGGGGTCCTTTAGTCATAGCAGACAAAAAAAAAAAAAATCTGACTAAAACAAGATGGGGAATGGGAAAAAAAAAGTTTGGTGATAGCAAATGATGATTTCTCCCATTTAACCTTCACTTACCCTTGGGAAGTTGGTGGTTCTTGTTTTATGAATGAAGAAACTGAGGTTTAGGAAGTTGTATGACTTGCCTAAGATCACAAAACTAAGACAAGGCTGGCCTTACTGACCCTTCCAAGTGGCTTTCAGCCCTGCAGATAGCAAGGAAAGTGGCTGCCACTCTCCAGGGAGAATGTATAAAGAGCCACACTTGCCAGTTGTCTTGAACTTTGAGGCAGTGAGAAACTTGGTTGAGACTCTTCTCAAGAATCCTTAAGGAGAGTGGAACCTTGATTGAGCCAAAGCATTGTCTGGTCACCATCACCTGCTAGTGCTCAGAGCACAGCCCCAGAAAGCCCCTCCAGTAGAGGCTGTTTAGTTGTGTGACAAGGCAAGGCCCAGTCACACTCATAGCATCAAAACATTAGCCTCTCCTAGAGACTGCAATTGTCTGACACAAAACGGGGTCCAAATCAGCCTTGAAAATAGCCACCTGCCTCCTAGGCCAAGCAGGAAAGATGGATGCCCCTCGGGTACAAAGGAATGCAACTGCCTTCACAGCATGTCTAGTTTGTGCCTGGCTCCAAAATAAAGAGAGCTGAGGAAGGGGGAAACCACAAGAGTGCAGTATGGTCTGGACCCCAGGAGTGTGGTGACTGCCAAAGTCAACATTAGGGTTAGGGTTTTATTACAATGCAAGAATTAAATCAGACAGCAAATGAATATCTGTGTTATCATCATAGCAAATTGAATAGCTCACTCAGATAGCTGAATAAAAATGATGATGATGATGATGATGATGATGATGATGATGATAATGATAGTGGTGGTCATAATGAAATAGGCAGCTTCAATAGCTGAACTGCACAGCAAATTGGATTCTCCCCAAGAATAAAAAAATAAATAAAATTTGTAGTACCATATGCAGGGTCTATGCTAAGCATATTATACCCATTTCTTCCATTTTTCCTTAAAAAGTCCTTTGAGGTAGAGATGGCCATCTCTGCTTTGCAGATAAGGAAGACTGAGGCCAGGTGACTCCTGTCTAAAGCAGCATGGCTGTGTTGATCACAAATGGAAACAGAGGTCTACTTGGCCCCAGATAGTATGTTTCTTTCTGACTTCAGGAGATTTACTATGTCGTAAGTAAATCAGGGTTGATTATGCATTTTCAAAAACAAAATCATTTACTTGCTTTACAGGAGGAGTTCTTTAAAAAGTAGCTCTCACCTAGTGCATTTAACATAAAACCCTGATTATAAAGATTCATTTGGGAGAGAGCATTTTCAAGAATAATCCTTCCCATCTGTATGATTGCGATAGTATTTCACAGCACTGTCATGGGTATTATGTTAAACATCAACTTGACTTACACAAAAGCTCATCACTCTTTTTCTCTATGGCAACACCATCTATTCAGTATCTGTCAGTGGTTAAAAAAGCAGGTGGTGCTGCCAAAGTCCTGAATTTGATTCTCAGCTCTGTTACTTACTGGCTCTGTTAAGTGTGAGCAAGCTTACCTAGCATTTCAGAGTCTCAGTCTCTTCATCTGTAAAGTAGGCACATAAGTTAATTGGAGGTATACATAACAAATGTTAAGCCCTTATCTTCCTGTGCCCCAGAATGAGTGTGGAATGCCAGTTGTGATTTTCTTTGCTCACCACAAGCTCCTAAGGACAATTTGACTGGAAAGTTCTGGTAATACTGCTGTAACATACTGATGTTCTGTTCAATCTCAAGAGAACTTTCCAAGCATCCTCAGGTCCTGGAAGCACTGGGAGGCTGATGAATTGGGGTTTCTTGAAAAGCCAAACTATCATGCTGAGTCCAGGGTGGAGGAAATTTCCCCAGACTCTTCCTGACCTGTCTGCCCCTCAAGGACCTCATCAGGGTAGAGGAACCCAGAGTCTTGTGGTCAGAGCAGGCACTAGAGATAGCACAGCAGGACATAGCAGGCAGGCAGCTTGGCCTCTGAGGTGTGGGTGAGATACCTGGCTGGTATCAGAGAGCAGAACCCTGCTTGCCACTGGAGGCCTTTGCAGTCCTCTTCTCCCATCTCTGCCTCGTTTTTCTTGCCTTGCTCACAGGATTCTGGTATCCTGGACAGGCACCTTGGAAGGCCCAAATAAGAGAGGTACCTGAGTCCAGCATGGAGAAACACAAAACCACATCTTCCCTCTTTCATATGCTCAGCATCCTTAGGAAGAAATCCAGTTGAATATTCAGATCTAGAATTCAAGAAAGAAGTTGGGACTAGAGACCAAGACTTAGGGTGAAGTCTCAAGAGTACTCATGTGGTCACCCAGGGTGGGTGGGTGTATAGCACGAGAAGAAACAAACAGAGTTTATTGCAATGATTAGGAGGAAATGAAGATGTGACCTGGCCCATGGTAGTGACAATGGAAGGAAAATTACTGAGGTATAGTCAATAGGATGTGGTTTCTGCTGATTGGAGAGTTAGAGAAACAATAAAGAGAGGTGATTCAAGGTTGACTAAATCCAGCCCCTTCCCAGCCCCTCCTCTGCCCAGGGGTAGCTGGGCAGGTAGCTTTACCTTTGTGCTACTACTGATCTCCACCATGGCAAACCTCGCAGCCTACTATGATTTTCCATGAATGTGTCAGCATCTGTGCTTCTGTCAACACAGCACTGATTGACTTCTGTTTGGGTTCAGTGAGCCACCCCCCCCCCCACTCCAGCCCTCACTCTCTCTC
This sequence comes from Ictidomys tridecemlineatus, assembly GCF_052094955.1. Taxonomy (NCBI): domain Eukaryota; kingdom Metazoa; phylum Chordata; class Mammalia; order Rodentia; family Sciuridae; genus Ictidomys; species Ictidomys tridecemlineatus. The sequence goes on along the minus strand of NC_135480.1, from coordinate 66,819,242 downwards.
TTCCTGTTGTGTTTTTCATCATAGCACTAACCTGCAAAGATAATTGTTTATTTCTTTTCTATTTCCCTCAGCCAGCACTAAGCTAGGGATAGAGTTGGTCTGCTTTGTTCACAGTTTTATTCTTAGAGCCTAGAAGAAGGGTCAAGATGCTCAGAACCCATTTGCTGAATATCTCCTGCCCTTTTACATCCCTAGGTTGAATGTCCCTCATCCCAGTGCTGCACACATGGCCTGGCTTGTAATTATCCTCCACACAGCAGTTCAAAGGGTATCTACATTGCTTTGCTCTGAATAATTGGACTGTTACTGGATAAAAACACTGATAAACAGGACCAGTTTCATAAATTGTAGGATACCAGGCAAAATAAAAATGTCACACCCTTGTTCAAAAGTTATTAAGAATCTCAAAATGGCCACTGCAAAGCAAAAGCATGGTGGCTTCTGAGCACAGGCTTCATGGGATGCCAGGCCCTGCAGCCAGCCCTGCTGATGAGGACCAGGCCTTAGAAGGCTGTCAATCCCAGGCACTGGATTTATATTTTGTCATGTAGAAAGTAAGCAATAGCAGAAAGATTTTGAACAGAGGTGACATTTAAAGTTTATTTTGTTGTTTCCCCACTATAGGTCATAATCATTGTGAAAAATATGCCCAAATACAGTTAAGTATAAAGCCCCCTTAATCTCCTCCTACTGCCTCTAGCCCTGCAGGCGACCGATCCCAAAGGAACCAGTGAGCATTTGGTTAATTTCCTTCATCTTTCTGAGTTTGTTTTTTTCTATGTCACGGAGTTAAGAGGGCACTTCAGCAACAACTTTGCATCCTGCTTTGTTCATGGGAGGTTGAAAGGAGGAGGAAGGGGACTTTTTAAATACATGTCTAGGGAGATGGGCATGGATACGAGTTTATGGAGTGCTTGGTGAGTGCATGGTTGGTGGCAAGGGACCGAGAGGGAGGTGGAGCTAGTGCCCTGGAACTGAGGAAGCAGAAGTAGGGGGCACTTTGGAAGCTGGAGCCACTGTGCCAGGAGACTGGCCACAACCCCACACCTTCTCCAATTCCCCTGGCTTGTGGCAAAGAACTTCAGGCCATGTCTTCCAGGTGTTCTGCAAAATGACAGTAAGCATTAGGAGGCATTTCTCACATACAGCTTTTTCTGTCCCCCACTCTAAGGCCAGGCCTGTCCGTCCCCTTCCCTAGGGTTCCAGCGCTGCCTGCTGGGCAGCAAATGGGAAACCACCAGAGATCTGGCGTGGCAGGGGGAGGGTGTCTGGTGTGGGAGGCAGATGCCTCAGGGTCTAGTTTTGCCGGTTTTGTTGGTAATCCCCAGTGCCTGGGCTGGCAAAGGAGAGAGTTAACATTGTCATTGGATCCTTAATTGTGCGTTTCATGAATTTTCATGTTTCCGCTTGCAAGCTTAATGTTGCTTTCTCGGTGAGTTTTTTTATACTTGAGCATAAGAGACTTGTAATTACAGAGTGTTGTGGATTGCAGAGAGTGATTAAAATGGATTTCATGAAATCTGAAGCGTCCCCTCCCCTCCCCCCACATCCACACACACCAGTCCAATAGGCGGGGGAGGAAGTCAGACAGAATCCCAAGAAGTTCGGAGAATCGGGATCTGAAGAGTATGAATTTTCTTTAGGCTTTTTCTCCCTGGATCATGGATCTGCTCCAAGATATCCCTGCCCCCTTCTGTCTTCCTCTCTTCCTTCTCTTCCTCCTCCCCCTCCTAAATGAAGTCCAGCTCTGTCCCTGACCCTCTGCCAACTCTGACCCCAGGGACAGCTGCTTTCTCACTGAAGAGACCATGAGATAAAGGGAAGGTTTTCATCTTCGCTTTAGTTGGCTGCTAAGCTTTCATTACCTCCCCAGCCAGACTCTACCCATCCAAGAAGCCCTTCACTGTCAATCAAGGCTGAATGACGATCACTACAACCAGTGAAGGCCAAGATTCCCATTTTGGATTCTCTCCTCCTAAAACAAGGCAGTGCTGGATGGATGGCAGAGCTGATCTTCTCTACTTTAGTCTGAATTAGGAAGAAGCTGGTTGGTGTTCAGAGGACATTAAAAGAATAAGCAACCGGGCAGTGGGTGGAGGACTTCCTGGAGGTAGAAGTGCTCTGCCTTGAAGAAAGAGGAGGATCCTGGTGGGGTCCCTGGAGAAGGAAAGCAGGGCTGCAGAAATCCAGCCTGGCTAACCTAGAAGGTGACTCCCCAGGAATGATTCCTTTGACTGGTGGGAACCCCGTGCATGGATATGAAAATGTGTGCATACACATTAGTGCTGGAAGCCTTGGGAAGGCTACTCAGACAGGGCTTCCCTGAAAACGGAGAATGGCCACTGCACCCCAGCTGTGTGAATTAGAAAATAGTGCCCCCAAGGCCACCAGCTCCGAACCAATGCTCTGGAGCTGTATGTCCTTGAGCAGTGAACAGCCTGCCCCACTCCATGTGGTAGTGAAAGCACCTCTTTTCCTCTCAGATCATACCTTCTCTTTGCCCCCTCTCATAATCATACACTGCAGTCCCCTGGATTCTACGTGGGTTTCTAAGAATTACATATATCTCAGAACTCAGCCACCCACATTCTAGAATTTAATCATTCATCTGATTGATACACAAGTATAAACAAATTAACAAGTTCAGTTATACTAGGGGTGTGTGTGTGTGTGTGTGTGTGTGTGTGTGTATGTTTGTGTCCTTTAAATTTTCATAATAGAACTGCTAATGGCAGAACATCACAATTTGTGGTTGGGCAGGGAAATCCACCTCCTCCACCCTGACCTGAGGCAGGGCCCGCTGGCTTCCGCAGCCTCCTCAGCCACCCCACCTCTCCCTGCTCATACCTGGCCCTCCTTCCATGAACCTGGAGTTCCCTCACAGATAATATTTCTCGTAATTCCATACCTTGGTTGATCCCTCTGCCTGGAGTGCATCTCTCCCACTATTTGCCATTTTAACAAGTTCCGTCCAGCCAGGATCCAGCCACATCTGCTCCTGAGGTCTCCTTGACCCAGCCTTCCATCCATCTTTTCCTGTCTGACCCTTGTTTCTGGTGAGGACAGCCTCAGTGCATGTGAGGTGCCATATACGATTTGACTCCTAAGGGTGACCTGGGCCTCACCACCTCTGTGACCCCTGTGCCAGCACAGGTTCTGGTCCATTTAAGGAGGCTCCAGCAGTGGTTGTTGTTGGGTGGGGCTGTTATCGTTTTGGTAAATGAGTGAACTTAAAAGAAGAAGGAGTTCCTTTACAGCACAGGACCCACAGTTCCATAGCCAGAGAGAGCAAGATCAGGGGCTTCCCTGACAGAGCCTGTCTCTCAGACACCATGGCCCAGTTTCCACAACGCCCCTTCAAGAGCAAAGCCTCCATCCTTCCAGGTAGGGACCTGTGCAGACCTCACCTCTTTTTTGCCCTGAGCTTTGGAACTCACCAGAAAAATACATCCCTTTGCATCTGACTGGTCTGTGCTTCAACTGGTGGATCCTGAAGCCATAAAGGGACAGTCCTTTCTGCTCCTAAGCTTGCACTATCAACTGGCTCTGGTCAAAATGTCTAATATCTCCCCACCACCGCCCGCCAGCAGCACCTATTTCACTGGGCCTCTTGAGTGCCAGGTCCCAGACTCTAGGTGCCAGGCCAGAGATGCCCATCCAGGGTGCCTAGGATGCTGTGAATGAGTTAGATGGGGTGCTGCCACTCACCCCTTCCGCTCCAGAATGGCTTAGGAAGGGCTTTGGGGTCAGACCAACACTTCCTGCTAGTGAATTCCTCCTTATTCTTAGAGTCTAGTTTAAATGTCTTTTCTGACCCCATTAGTTGAAACAGTCTCCCATCCCTCCTTGGCTTAGCACATAGCCATCGTCACCATTCACCAGCCCCATGCCCACTGGATTTTGAGAAGACCCCATCTTCAGCAGCACCCTCAGGGTGGGACCAGGTTTTGTCTCCTGTTGCCAACCTGCCGTGCAGCTGCCCGACCCTTATCAACTCACTGCATACAGAAGGTGGTGACATTGATCTGGCACTGGAACCACCTACACCTTGGAAGGGTGGCTGGCACCTCGCTTCCTTGAACCTTCCCACTTCCCTGCTCAGCACTGTACGTGTTAACATCCCTCTGTTTACAGATAAGCAGCTGCAGCGGGAATCCACAGATGTGGGCACAGTGATGCATGACGTATGCTGGCTTCACAAAATCAAGGAGGTGGAGTTGTCCTAGGCCAGCTGGGTGGCTGAGAGCACATTTTACAGGAGGGTCATTGTGGGTCTGGGGAAGGGCAAGGGAGAGGGAGGAAGAAAAAGAGGAAGCAGGTGGGGAGGCCAGGCCAAGAACAGAGCCAGAGCCCAGGAGAGCTTCATATGAACCCGTTTCTGTGCCGGGAGCACCATGATTACCAGGCTGGGCAGCCAGCACCATTGCCGGCCTGTGAGAGCTGAGGAAGGAGGAGAGTTCTTTTCTAAGTTTTAATCAATATTTCTATCTTTTCCCAATTCCAAAAGTAATTCTTCATAAAGATGTTGTGTCCTTCTGAGGGTATAATTTGGAGGCACATAATGTTCTTTTTTGTCTTACTGGTGATGTTACTTTTGAACAGTTGGTTAAAGTGGATTGTCAGTCCATGCTCTCCAAGGGAACAGAGCCAAGAGAAGGCATGTGTGTGTTTACATACACACATACATGGAATCAATCTCTCTCTCTCTCTCTCTCTCTCTCTCTCTCTCTCTCTATATATATATATATATATATATATATATATATATATGCATATTCATGTTTGTAATCTCTTTACACATCTCAGGCAGGAGCTGATGCTGCAGTCTTGAGGTAGAATTTCTTCTCTGAGAAAACTCAGTTTTTGCTCTTAGGGCCTTTCAACTGATTGGATGAGCCCCCCCACACACACATTATGAAGGTTCATCTCCTTTGCTTAAAGTCAACTGACTTTAGATGGCAACCCTTACAGCCCACCTTCAAGCAGCATCTAATTAGCCCTGGATTAAACACCTGGGCACTAGATTCCAGCCACAGAGACACAGATGAGAAGCATAGCTGGTGTCCAATTTCTCCCATTGCCATTTCTCTTTTGTAATATGGAAGAATTTTGTAGGGAGATCCTTTAAGATGATGCCAATACTCTGCTCCCCCTGGAGTTGAGCATCTACTGCTGATTCCTGCTAGAACATGGCAGTATGTGCTGGGTTCAGTACATAAACAGCTTTCCTTGGAGAAGGGCTCTGGAAAGTGAGCCTCTGATCCCAGCTCTACCACTCAGCTGGCCGTGGCCTTGGTCAAGCTCCCCAACCTTCCTATCCAGGTCTGCCTTGCTCACCTGGGGTGAGAGTACTTTCCCAACAGCTTGTAATGTCCACTAAGTATAGCAACATGTGTGGAAATGCCGTGTACAAGGAAGGTACCCCACAAATGTGTGTGGCATCAAGGGCCTCACACAAACACACTCATGCCTTGGTGAGGTAGCAGCCGACAGACCCTGGGCCATTTCCGATGAGGAGGATGGTTTTGAAGCCATGGTAGATGTTCCTCGAGGAAAACCATTATGTTCATCATCCTTATCACGGGGTGCAGTGTTGAACCCCACCAAGGGCTGTACATTTTGATAAATGAGAGAAAATACGCTAGACGTTTACTTTGGGATTAAACAGTTGTCATTTTTCTTTCAGTACCCAATAAAATAGAAGCTATGCTATCATTTCTTTCCAGTTGATGTCCATTTCAGCTTACTTGGCTGCTGCTTGGAAGAGGTAGATTCACTAATCTACTGGAGTAGGAAAAGCAGAAGACAGGGATCAGGGCTGTGAGTTCTTGTCCTGCCTCTGCCATTATTTGACACTGTGACCTTGGCAAGTTAGAATCTCTCTTTGAAACTCTGTTTTCCCATCTATAAATCTAAGTATTCACCTGCAGGGCTGGTTCAACCAACCAAGTCACTTGGTTGAACCAGTTGGTACCCGAAAGCATATGCAGCTCTAAAACCCCAAGAGTTGGTGACATGCTCAGTGGCTTCCCTTAGGGGACATTCAGGTGGGGGGAGTCACCTGCCAGGCCCTGTCTTCATATACTGCTCCATGAAGTGCCCCCAGTAGCCACATCAAGGCAGGATTCCACCTGGGACTGCCCATCTTTAGTGCCCTCCTTCCTTCCTGTTAGGCTGGGCTTCCTTTTCAGTAGGTGTCAGCAAAAGTTTAGTGATGGGATGAAGGCATGAGCGAACAGTGGCACCCCTGCTCAGTTACTACCTCCAGGGCCCTGCTTGGCCACTTACTAACTCTATCACTTGTGACTTCATTTAATTTTTCTGGGTCCCAGTTTCATCTGGAGGCTTAAAGAGCACATGTGAAATATTTGCATAGTTGTAGAAATCAGTGCTTCTTAGATTTTGAAATTTCATGGTAATGCAAAATGTCAAAACAAAGTTGCCAATTTTGTATTTTGCTATTGTACAATCAGGACAGAATTAGCATTTCCTAGTGCCATTAATTCAAAATAGTAAGTTGAGTCTGCCCAGTACCAAGGTGCTGGGCAGACTCAACTTACTATTTTGTACATCATCTTGATCTTGTGATCGCTCTCAAGATTGAGGTGATATACAATCACCTTGATCTTGTGAACTGCCACTCAGAGTCACCTTTCCCAAGCTAGTTTAGAGCAATAGTTACCAAGACAAAGTCTAGGAATGCCTTGAGGTCAGCACCATAGGACTGAAACCAGCTAGGGGAAGAGGGACCTTCCTTCTTGACCTGCCTGGCACATTCAGTAGACCCCATTAGCTCTGCCCAGATACAGTAGAAAAGGCTCAGAACTGGCAGCCAGAATTCATAGATTTGAATCCTGATTCTAGCTCTTATATACATTGTGAACCTTGGACAAGTCTCTCCTCTACTCTGAGCCTCAGTTAGCTCATCTGTAAAATGAGCTCAATAATGCAATTGGGCCAGTCTCACAACTGCTTTTAGAATTAACAGCAAAGGATGAAACATGGGTCTAGCCTGTGATGCTGTTTACATATGAAGGATCAGCATACTCTGATATCTGACCTCAGTGAAGGTAGTTGAGGGCACAGCTAGGAGGGGTGAGAGTCAGTTTTGATGGTATGAACCCTAAAGGATGATGAAGTCAGTATTTCAGACATCCTTTGTTCCTGAATTTCCAGATTAGAGGTTTTTACCCAATGTCAGACTAGATTTGTTAGAGGATACAGGTAGCATGAAGGTGTAAATTTCAGCTCAACCAGATTTATAAGAAAGCAATAGCAGAAATGGGAGTTCCAAATGAAGTCAAATTATATTTATTGGTTTTATAACAGCTGTTAAATAGATTGAGAAAGAGAAAATAGTGATTTTACCCTTTTGAACTGAAATAGGGGTTAGTTGGTGGCTCACACTGTGCTATATCAAATTGTGGGATCCGTCAAGTATAATTATAGAACTTAATTATAAATTGCACCTCACTGTCATGTGCAGGCATTTATCTGTGTATCACAAAACTTTTCAAGACACTTTGTTTTAAAAAAAATAAAAATGTTTACAACTAAATCCTCAAATGGTGAAGCCACTAGCTCCATGCAATTCTTGGGAAGTGAGAACTTAACATCTTTCCAGGGGTGCTTGGCCCATATGCTAGGACTGAATATATCTTTCTAACTTGACTGAAATTGGGCAAGTGGTAGAAATGGGCCTGACTCCCATCCCTTTCTCAACCCCCACTGAACTTAGCAAAGTCCTTTGTGTACATTAAGATCCCTCACTTAAGAAGTGACCCCATTTCACTCCTCATTCAAAGGCCAGTAACAAGTACATACCCTTTTGACCCAGTGATAACATTTTAATGGAAATAAGCAGACATCACACCTAGGTATTTGCACAAAGATGCTCATTGGCAGTGCGCTTATCTTCATGGGAGGACTAGAACAATCTAAGTATCCACCTGCAGGGCTGGTTAAACCAACCAGGTCACTTAAACAGGGAAATCTAGCAGTGGCCAAGTGTGCATGTGCATATGAAAGATGGTCATCATTGGGGGGTATATTAGAAATCAATATAAATAAAGAGGCCATGTCTTTACTATTTTAAACAAGTGTGTGAGCACACATACATGCAGAAAATGTCTGGAAGGATCACTATGCAGTTAAAGGTTAGTTGTGAGTCTTCTGAATAGTAGAGTCACAGAGGGTCTTTGTTACTTTATTCTTCCTGAAATTTCAGGAAAAAATATATTTTTTTACTTCCTTCCAATTTGTTATTCTATTTATTTGTTTGTTTCAATCAGTTCGTTACAGTTACATGTAAAAGCGGAATTCATCATGATAGTTCATCCGTGCACATGACATAGTTTGATAACCTTCCCTCTGCTGCTCGCCCCCCTTTCCCTCCCCTCCCCCCACTCCTCCATCTCCCTCTCCACTCTTCTTCTTCTATGCATGCTAGGTAAATGCCCTACTACCAAGCTATACTCCCTACAAAATGTCTTGAATGCCTACTATACAAAATCCTTGCTTTTGAGAAGTTTACAATCTTGTCAGAAAAAGATGAAGAATAAATAATTGGACAGATAACTACCAAGGCTGTTGAGTGCTGGGAAGAAAATGAGATAGTGTGAGAGACACTGATGGAGCAAAGGGGAGGTGAGATCAACTTCAGTTGGGATGCATGGGAAGACCCCCCTACCAGAGAAACCTAAGAGATAAGAAAAGATTCGAAAGAGACAGATGGGATCTAGAGTAGAAGCATTCTAGGAGAAGGAACAGCTGATCAAAGGCCCTGGAGAAGAAAAAAAAAAGTTGTACAATAATGATGTAATATTTCTGTAATGTGAAAACAGTTCCTTTTGTTCAATCCATTTGATTAATTCAGAATACCATAGGACAAGGCTAACTTCCATTCCAGAGGCCCAGTTGGAGAGCAGTTGGCATAGGCGTGAGGAGCTGAGCTGAGGAAGGTGCCCTTTGTGTGCCCACCTTGACAGATATTCTAGAAGGGGCATCTCCAAAGAGACCAACTCATGGTTTCATCAGTTGCCTAACTTTTCTTGATTTTAAGCCTGTTATTGTTTAATTTTTGGTTTGTTGTTGTTGTTGTTTTACATTTCTAAGTGCAGAAAATATCTTTACCATCAATGTGTACATTGACAGTGGTGTTCCATTTCCTTATCTCAAGAAGGCTGTTACTGAGTTGGTAGTGCATCTTGCAATTGCTGGCATCTTAGGACTGACGAAGTGTGGTAAGGTACTCAAGCGATGCTAAGAGGACTGGTCAAAAAGCCTCCATGGAAACTAGTGTTTTCTCGCAAAAGGGAGTATCTGGGCCCAAGGAATGTACCAGGTCCTCTAGATCTTCATTCACCCCAGAATACCAACTGTGGGCATGCTTGCAACATGGCCTGGGCAGCCTGCAGGAAGCAATGAGAAAGAAAGACAGACCAGTAACTGGTCAAGTACAGCACCACCAGCTAAATGCCAATATGGAAAGAAAGCACGGAGGCTGAAGGAACAGAGGTGGCGCCCTCAATCCTGCTCAGATAGAAGGAAAAGCTCAAGAAAACATTACAAGGCAGACACCGCAAAACTCATTGGAGGCAGAGAGACAGAGAAGCACAACCTATATGATCAGGAAACAGAGAGCTGTGCCATCAGGCCGCAAGGCACAGTAGGAAGACAGCCTCCTCATCTTGAAGTTATGCTGGGCCTTGATGTGTGTCACAAGGATTGGCTTGGAAAGACTTAGGCCAAGAAGAGACGTGGCTATATCCAGGTTTTAGAACTACTGTGATTCCAATATGGTAGCACCTAGCCACAGGCAGCCACGTAAGTTCACTGAAATTAAGTAACTTTTTTTGAAATCCATAAGAATATCTGAAAAAAAATGTTAAATAAAAAAACTCAGCTCCTCAGTCACACTAGTCACATTTTGAGTGCTCAACAGCCATCTGTGGCTCATTGGCCATATGGACAGTGCAGATACAGAACATGTATATAGTGGCACGAATTTCTATTTGGACAGACTGCTTTAGTGGGATCACTTGAGAAAGGTGGGAAGGAAGGACCAACAAAATAAATTGCAATACCCCTGGGATTGTTATATGCCAGGCACCATTCTAAGTGTTTCACACATGTTCCTTGAACCTTCCCAACATCCCACAGACAGGTGCAGGTCTTCTGGGTAGTAGGAACCTTGGGAGAAGGGACAAGGATATAGATATTATTTGGCATTTTCCAAACCTTTTTCTAACTTAGCTGTGACTTCTCCTGGCCCCTATGTTATGCAACTTTGTGTTTTTGAAGAGTGGGGAGCTGAGCTAGAGCCTCAGCAGTGCTAACAAGGCTACCCATCTCACCAGCCCACACTGGCCATGAAGGAACTCCCTGGGGGTCCACCACATTTCATGACGAATACCACTCAACCTAGCCACAAAGTTTTTCCAAGTGTCTAACCCAGCTTTCTAACCAACGTCAATGGATGCCTATTTCTTCTGTATATTTCTTCCCCCCAGAAAGTGGAGACTACATTTTAATAATATTAATAACTGCTGTATTTATATGCAGATTACTCTGTACTGGGCACTGTTCCAAGCACTTTACATACAAACTCATTTAGTCCTCATAAGAACTCTCTGATGTAGCTACTATTACATTGTCTATTTTACGTAAAAGAGGAGAGGTTAAGTCACTTGCTCAAGGTCATGCTGTGTCCAAGCCAGGTGGTACCACTAGGATTTGAACCCACACGTTCTGGCCCTGAAGTCTGGTTCCCAGCTGTGGTGCTGTGCAGCATCGGTGTAAATCTTCTGGAACTATAAGACAGCTGCTAAGTGTACTTTTCACCTGTTTTGGCTGGAGTGGTAGGAGAGCTTGAATCTGTTCCAGAAACCCTTGGCTCAAAGTTATGCCCAGTCATAACACAAATGCCTCACATTTTGGGGGCACTTTATGTCATTTTTAGAGGACTTTCCTGCCAGGAGTAGTTATAGTAATAGTCATCCTACAGTTACACCATGTTTTCTAGTTTACAAAGCTCCTTCATTTGCATGTTCTTATTAAATCCTCACACCAGCCCCAAGAGGAAAGTGCGGCGAAGAGCATAGTTTATCGCATAACACGAGGAGCCCAGAGAAGCAAAGTCACCTGTTCCAGATTACATGGCCCAGCTGTAGCTATGTCCAATTCTGCTTCCATTGATCAAGAACCTCTTAGTCTTGTCAGTGGGTTCCCAAGTCAAACCAACTCAGAGGTCATGACCCTGTGTGCCAGCCCTGGAGTTGATTAAAATCAAGACTTGGTCCATAATCAGAAATAAATTCAGAATAACTCAACACTTCCACTCACATTTCACAGACACTAAATTCACAACCACACTTCTTAACATCTGCCTTTTCTCCATCCCTCTACTGCATTTATAGGCATCAGCTTCTGCTCTTGTTTTAAATATTTATTATGAAACTTTTTCATAAATAGTGAAGAGCATTTACAACACATGTGTGTAGAATAAATTCTGTGACCCCCATCAGCTCACCTGGAAAACAGAACACAGTACTGCCTTCGAAGCCCTATGGACAGCCCAGCCCTTCCCTTCGTCCCACATGTAACTGCCCTCCTGCAATTACTCTGGCTTTTCTTTAGAGACCTGGACTGCTTTTCAACCCTCTCCCAGAAAAGCACACTCAGACTAGGAGTGTGACTCAGGGGTAGAACACTTGCCTGGCATGCTCAAAGTGCTGGGTTGCATCCCTAGTGTCACGCAGAGAAGAAAGGAAGAAAGAAGGGAGGGACAGAGGGAGGGAACAAAGACAGGGAGAAAAAGAAAAGCACTTTCCCCAGTCAACTTGCCTCTTGTGCTTCACTTCTTGCTCTTTGCCCTACATGCCTCTGGCATGACCTGTTCTGGGGGATGGATAAGGACCTGCAGAAAAGGGATAGAGGCCCCAGGCAGACTACTTTTGCAGACAAGGTGAGTAGAAGTTGGGGGATGCTTGTTCTAGATCTTTTGTTCAGTATCTTTAGCAAATGGAGGGGGGCTTTCTCTCAGACTTACTTCTGAGCAGCATTGTCGCTTGGCACCTGGAACAAGTCTTTTCTTCTTGTGGACTCCTAAACTGGAGAAGGACCTGCACAGAATGGGATTTCTTAAAATGGTCATTTTTTTCCTACAGATATACTTACTTTCCTACAGATATTCACTTACTATGTGCCAAGCAGTGTCATAGGCACAGGGGATGATGTGGCATGAGATGAGAAAAATTGCCTGATCTCAAGAAATTTATTATCTAGGGCTGGTCTTCTCCCCATCCCACAAATGGCTCTGATCCTCTCTTCACCTCTCTTTAGTATGCTCACCATCAAAGGTTGGCATGGAGATAAAATTAGATAATAAATATGGAAGTGTTTGGATATAAAAAGCAAGGCAGATCTTGGATGGCCTTACTTGTAGGTCACACTACAATCCTTAAAATGAAGTCACATGAAGGGTCTGGAGCTTTGGGGATGCACACCTGTAGTTCTTTCGGTCTGCCACTAGATGTCAGTGATGTGTCAGAGGGGGTAGCTAAGAGTGAGGAGCTCAGTCAAGTTGTGGAAAGTGCAAAATAACTGCTCACTGTGCTAAATGACAAGGATGTAATATTTGTTATGTCATCTGATGCTCAGAGAAACCCTATTATTTTTATAACCTTATCTCCATTTTACAGATGAGGAAACTGGTGTTCAAAGAAGAGAGGGACATAAATGGCAGTCTCCCCCTCCTTTAGAGGATACCCCAGGCAAAGATTGCTAAAGGGACTACACAGAGCTCTGGTATGAAGAAGCATTCAACCAGACAGCCCTTTACTGCCACTAAACTGCTGTGGACAATGTCTCCCCCTATGTGGGGCTGTTCAAATGGATGAGAACCAAAAAGTTCTGCAGTCCCCATAGCTGCCTGAGAGAGGTGCAATGCAGGCGTTCATCAGGCAGGGGGAAGGGTGCAGGCTGAGCCAAGTGTAGCCAGCAGGGCTGACTGTTCTCTGCCAGGGGAGTTGGGAACAATGGTTATTGCACGCTTGGGCTTGACATGGTGATTACAAAAGTGTCTTTGGGGACCCGATTTTAGAGAGCATATAGATGATCAGGGTGTCAGTACTGAAGAACTCTAGTCCAGGTCCTTCCTAAACAATCCCTAAGATGCTCTGCTGAAGATTAAAGGGGAAAGAGGGGAGACTTCAAGATCAATTTATTTGGAGTAAATCTGCATGGAACAGTTCCAATGATCATTCCAATCAATAGGACCAATCATCCACTTCCTTGTTTAACTCCTAGGGGAGCAAGGACCTCTGAGAGGGGAAATGACAGAGAAAAAGAGGACACCAAATTTGTGACTTCAGTGTCCAAAAAACATGCCCTGTGGAATGGCATAAAAGATGGCAGGCAGGCCTCGGGCCTCATAATGGGGAGAGTTGCAAAGGGGCACTAGCCCAGATTCCCTGGGAAGAAAATCCCATCAACACTCCCTCAAGCAGAGCCCCTCCCAGAGGATGCCAGAAGCAAGCTGGAGACGCTGGAAATGGCTGAGAGATGGGGCTGCTCAGACAGGAGGAGGCAAGGCTCAGAAGTGTTGATAGCAAGATCAGAATGTCTCTGAGTGGCATCCCAGGCATCGGTTAGGTACCAGGGGGTGGGTTTGGGCTCAGCAAGAGAAATGCTTGCATTTGTGTCAGTTTAATGACTTATAAAGCCATTTTTGTATGTATCATCTATTCAAATAGTCAGCCTTGAAAGGCTCTTTTTGCCCTTCCTTCCCAGATGAGAAAAGCAAAGGTCAGAGCAGTTCCCTCATTTCCCCAAGTTCTGATGCCAAAATTAGAACCAGATTTTTCTAGATGCAATACCACCTTCTTTTCATGGCTAAAATTGTCCTGCGATGGTGATGGTGATGCTCATGATGCCAATGGCTGTGAGGCAGGGCTCGTGAGCTCTGCTTTGCAGATGCAAGTTCCAAACCCCAGCCAGGGCCACCACTTACGCAGCATGGCAGAGCTGGTAATGGGGAGGAATGAGTTTAATGCAGACTTAAGCCTATTAGCTTAGTCCTCTCTGCTCCTCTTCCTTCCCGTGAGCTCCTTATTACCACGGGTGGGGGCAAGTCTGATGCCCTCTCAGCCAGCTTCCCTTTAAACTGAGTCCTCCCTCCACCAGTGGTTGGGAGAAGATGGTGGCTGAGTCCCTGCTCCCTAACCGAAGTTGCTCTGACTCATGCTGAGGGGATGCCAGCACTCAGGCAGGTGCCTTGCTCAAAGTGCATTCTGGGGGATTGATGAGCAGGGTTTGGGGAGGAGGTTACCAGGAATCAGAGGCCAGGAAGGGGGGTCCTGGGGGCAGAGTGAGGTGTTTGGCTTGGAGAGAGGGAAGCCAGGAGAGATAAGCAAGCTGGATGTGCTGGGATCAAACAGTGAAAGATGATTCTCACGGAGCCAGAGAAAGGGCGGGGAAGACACAAGAGACCCATATGGAGGGCTTTGAAGGCAGCAGACAGAGGAGCCTGGGCAGCCCAGACCAGGACAGCGCACAATCCTGGAGACAGAGGATTCCGTGAGTTAAGAATGACACATGAGCCTTTATAATTCTGCAGAGCTCTTTGCAGTCATCACCAGCCATGGGATAAACACTTGTCTTCTGCTTCCTGGGTTCAGGCTTTATGCTGCAAGTTTAGTTTCTCTTGGGCCACCATCTTTGTTTTCCCAAACAGTTTGGGTATTTGTATGTTTTATTTGCTAATGGTTGGTCTGCTGACTCCAAGTTCTGATTCAGGTGGTGTTAATTTATCAAGCCTTCTTATTTGTTTCACATTCTGGTTTTAAGAACTAACAAAATCTGAATGTAGCCCCAATGGGGAGTCTGTGAGTGAAAAATATCATCCTCTGTTGCCTCAAAGGTGGCCAAATGGCACTGAGATGGAGTCACATGTTCACTGTTTTGTGCCATCCTGGAAATGCCACCCAGTGTGTTCGTTTGTCTATTCTCCACGTAGGACAAAATGGTATTCCCTTTCTCTATTTATTTTTGGAGAAGTTCAAGGGGGAAAGAAATTCCTTTGATGTATTTTGAAGAGGACAGAAGGCAACCTGGATTTGGTGGTGAAAATACAGGACATTTCAGCTTTCAAATGTTTGTGCAAAAGAAGGCAAACTGAACTTCAAGGCTCAGATCCTGAGTCCTTGGCCCAGAGAGGGAGGGGACAGCTGGCCAGAACTGCACTGCCTCAGAAGGTCAGCTGGTGATTCCTGTTGGAAAGTTCTGGGGCAACTTCAGACTCCTTTCTGAATCTGCAATGATGAAAAATAATTCCTCTTATTCACCATACATAGCTCTAACTGCTTAGTTCTTCAGGGAGCAAGCAGAGGGAGTAGACTGCCGGCAAGGGACTCTGGACCTGCCCTCACACACCAGCCACATCATAACATCAGTCCACCTCTCTCCTCACCATGGAATGGGGGCGACAGAGCCCCTTTTCAAGGGCTGTTGTGAAGACATGAGATCATGAATAGAAAAGCTACATTTTTTAACTTAGCACTTATGAGAATAAAATATTTGTGATGGCTATTATTAGATTTGTCACTGAAATCTTATCAGTCATACCCAGGACTAAATGAAGTGTGTGTGTATGTGTATGTGTATGTGTGTGTGTGTGCGTGTACACACCAGTGCATGTGTTACACCCACACAAGAATTGATCTTCCAAGAAAAGGGATTTAAATGTGTGAGAAAGGAGCAGATTGTTCCCTTAGAGACTAGAAGATCCTGGGAAATTTTCTATAAGTTGCTGAGACTGTCTTCTCATTGCCAGAATATCCCAAGGAACAGAAGAAAAGCCAGCCAGTGGGCCAGCTGTTGGCTTTGCTGGGCCTCCGTTCCCTATGTTTGGCTGGGCCTATCTTCTGGCCTCCCAGCCTGGCTGGGGGAGGGATATGTCTCAGGGAGTGGCTGCCCTGGGTACCTTCCAGACAGCTGCTTTGCTGTCCTAAAGAAACAGACTGGGGGTGGGGGGTATGTGTGAAGCACCAGTGGATGGGAGACTTAGTACTTCTCTAGTTTGGATGGGCCTTTAGGATGTAGGGAAGGGGGCTCTATGGGACCCGAACTGATTGATTTAACTGTCCATGTGATGAGCTCTATCTGCAAATCTTCTCTATTACAATGGCAACAGAAGTTCTGCCCAACACTTTGCCAATACGTCCTTCTCACTCATCTCCTTTATTCACTCCATGTCAACCCCATGCTGGGCACTAAAGGGAGCAGAGTTGTCACAACAGTGAACAGTTATTGATCGCTTATAGCGAACCATTGTGGTTCAAGGGGCGGGGGGGAAGGCAG
The DNA here is from genome assembly GCF_052094955.1 of Ictidomys tridecemlineatus. Lineage (NCBI taxonomy): Eukaryota > Metazoa > Chordata > Mammalia > Rodentia > Sciuridae > Ictidomys > Ictidomys tridecemlineatus. Next base: position 66,802,883 of record NC_135480.1, on the reverse strand, counting down.
TGCTCCTGAGAACGATCCTTGTCACATCAGATCCCTGGGGTAGGTGGCTAGGCAGTATCACCATTTTAAAGAATAGGAAACAGAGACCAAGAGAGCGCACTTATAGAAATTCACACAGCTGGCCAGAAGCAACTTGGGATCCAGACCCAGGCTCTGATGCTAGTATCCACATTCTTAACCCTTATAGTGTGCATTCTTCTCAATTGAGCCACCGTCTGGGCAAAGAAACAAAGAGATGACAATCATATGGCCTATCAAAGAGCTTCATTGGGTTAGCCCAGGCTAGCCTGTTGTTAGAGGCTAAGATATTGCAATGAAAACAGGAGGGGTTAGAAATAAATGCACCCAGGCTGAGCTCCAGCTCAGCTACTCATTAGCTGTGGGTCATTAACCCCTTTGAGCTCTGCAAATCAGATAAAAAGACTTACTTTTCCAGGTTAATAAAAGAAACACTGAGAGCCCAGTGACTTGGTACCTGCTGGGCAAGCATGTACAAATGGCCAAGAGCACTACAGTTGCCATTATTGGACAAAGTTATAACTTGGATAAGCACTGGAGAGTTTGCTCTCCTCCCAGCTGGAAGACCAGGTTAGTCACCTGAGGGCCTCAGGCTGGAAGAGGCCTCAAGAGGCCACCAGGTCCCCAGCTCTCGTGGTAGGCTATTGTCCTGAAGTAGCCCCGGCAAGGGAGCTCATCTTCTTTTATGAAGTTCCCAATGCTGGATAGAGCAGTCTCTGCTCATCACTTACTCAAACACATGGAAGACCTTGGATGAATGTCAAGGGTTTCATGCTTGCTATTAATGAGCCAGGTGTGAATTTCATCTTTACTGGTCAAGAAAGACTTGCCAAATGTGGGAAGGGAGGGAGTTGACAAGCAGGGAGGCCGAGTGGACAAGCAGAGGTGTGTCAGACCTGGGCTCCAACCCTCCCTGCTGCTTGTCACCTGCCATGTTGCTTGTCCTCTCTGGGCTTTCATTTCCTCCTATGGAAAGGAGAGTACTATTTCCATTGAAGGGTTGCCATGAGCATTGAATGTCAGCTCAAGGACTCTCTCGACAGAGCTTCCTAACTGCAACCTGGACCCCATCTTCAAGAGTGGCCACACTGGGTATGGTGGTGCCCACCTGTATTCCCAGCAACTTGGGAGGCTGAGGCATGAGGATCTTGGGTTGAAAGCCAGCCTCAGCAAAAGTGAGGTGCTAAGCAACTCAGTGACACCTTGTCTCTAAATACAAAGTAGGGATGGGGATGTAGCTCAAAGGATTAGTGTCCCTGAGTTCAATCCCCAGTACCCCTCCTCCCACAAAAAAAAAAAAAAAAAAAAAGAATGGCCTGGCCCTGCCTCTTCAACCCCATCTGTTCCCCCATCAGGCAAGGTCAAAATGCCCAGGCTGCTCTACAAGTTCAGACATGGATACATCTCCTGCCACACATGGCTGACTCCAAGCCCTCTTGCAGGACAGATGGAATAGATCTGGTACTGTTCTGGGTCAGGCTTTAGATCCTTTGACCCATTCCTGGACTAATGCACAGTTTGGGGCTGGTTCAGGCACTGATCTGGGACAGCCTGGAGCCTCTAGCAGCCTCATAAATCAGGCCCCAGTCTTTGAAGCTTCTGCAAGCTCCCTGGGAGCCAAGCAGCCCCATCTTCCTTCAACGGGAGCTCCTCCCCCAGGGTCTGGAGTCCAGGGGGTGACTGGAGCCTGATTTACGAAGGCCTCTGATAGCAGCAGCCCCACCGGGGAGGGAAGGCCCAGGAAAGAATGAGTTTGCCCTCTGACCTGGCCTCCCAGGCTGAGGAGACAGACAGAGCTACCCTGAAGGGAGGGTTGCCTCCCTCTGGGCCTTTGTAGACACTATCTCCCAACCCCTACATACCCCTATTAGAATTTGGCCCCTCTTGCTTAAAGAGATTCATCCCTTCCTTTCATAGAGGAGCAAAGGGAGGAAATCCTTCCAATCTGGCATCCTGGGAAAGAGGCATGGTAGATGGATCTAGGTCCATATCCCAGTTCTATTATGTCCTGGGAGTGTGATCTTGGATAAGTCTTTTCTCATTCTTGAGCTTCCCTGTCTTCATCTGTCTCATGAATGAATAGAGCTTGGGAAAATGAGCCAGCAGATTTTAAGACATAGCACAGCAGCCCACACATTGTGTGCACTCAGGGAATGTTCCCTCCCCTCCTTTCTCCTTCCTTAGTCCAGCCACCCAAACTTCATTGCTGGGTCATTGTGCAGGCCTTCCAGGCAGAGATGCATGAATTATCCCCTAATTATCCCAAGCTTCAAGACTTGGATTTTCTGCCTTGATGAAAATATTCCAATATTGCACAATCCAATACATTAGCCACTATCCACATGTGGCTGTTGTACCCTTAAATTGTGGCTAGTACAACTGAGAAACTTAATTTTTAATTTTATTTTAATTGGAAATTTAAATTTAATTAGCTACATGTGGCTTGTGGTTACCCTCTGGACAACACAGTCCCAGACCGTAAAGAAGACTTGAAGCCTGGTCAGGCAGTAGCTTAGGTCCCTGAACTTGGACAAGTCTCCTCATCCTTCTACACTTCCAGTTTACTCATCTGTAACATAAAGGCTGTTAATAGAACTAAGTGAGGTATCAATGGGCCTCATTCAGTACACACTTGTAGATACATGCATGTTCATTTGATTCTTTCCTTTTTATTGAGTTGAGAGCAATGGAGGCCTGAGAGGAGAAGACATGAGACTACTGTCTGATTATTCGGAGGAGCCCAGCACCCAAGAGATAGGGATATGGGAGTGCAGTTTCAACCCTTCCCCCAATGTGTTCAAGCCTCTAAGCCACTCCCAGTCTGGCTTGGGCCTCCCTTTGCTTTGTTCCCACCAGGTCTAGTATTTCTGCAAGGGACCATAAATAGCTGATTTCAGGATTAATATCTCTTCACACTTTTCTGTCTTGGCAGCTTGACCCTTAGCATGTATCATGAGATAGCATCTGGTTAGAGTCTATAACTACCACCAAGAGAGGATGGTGCCACCAAGAGAGGATGGTGCCTCCATGGGCCAGGAGACACAGAAATAAGAAAAAGGGAAAGTGGGTCTACTTCACCATCCTTAAAGCTGGTTTGTAGACCACATGGTCCCAAGATGGCCACCAGAGCTCATATTTATGGCAAGAGTAAGAAGCAAACAAAAGGTGTCAGCCATAGCCCTCCTAAGCTCCTTCTACTAGTGACTTCCTTTTCCATCTTATTGGCCAGAATGGGGTCACATGATAACCAGTAACTGCAAGGGAGTCTGGGAAATTGAATATCTGGCAAAGGGGAAATAGGCCAGATTGACTGTCTTAGTCAAGTCAGAGTATCTCCCCTGGGGCTGAGCATGTTGTTCCCAAACAAAACTGGATTTGTGTTAGCCTGAAAAAGTGGGGAGAGAACAGCTGTTGGGTTGGCTACCAATAGCACCTGTCTCCATCACCATTGCACGGTCAGTACCACTTTATAATTTACCAAGTACTTTTGATTTGTGACTTTGTATGAGCTGCCCAAGTTTGTGAGACAGCTCAGGGATTGCAGTCCTTATATTATAGATAAGGAAAATGACATCTTAAAGGTAGAGTAACTCCAGGAAACCCTGGAGCCAGGGCTAGGACCCAGTTCTCCAGACCTGCAAGCTGCCTCCTGTGAACTGAGATAAAAGCGTCAGTTGAGGGCACCAACCGGATATCATTTATCTTCGTATCCCAAATATCTACCTCAAGGCCTGGAACAGTAAATGTTTGATGTATCTGTAGTTAATAGATAATTAAATGATTACCTTCTTCATTTTTCAACTTGAACCCTGGAGTATGGCATGGGAATGAGGGGGTTGGGCCACGTATTCTTTCTTCAAAATAAGGAAATGATGGGCAGAGCTGAGTCTATGAATGACTCAGTCTTCTGAGAACTCAGTCCAGAAACCAGAGACTGTCCCTCAGGGGACAATGAAAAGATCTCTTGGGAAAGATAAATGAGGAGTCGGGAGCCAGTGACCACTGACTGGGCTCTATCCACCTCAAAAACAGTTCATCTCAGTAAACCTTCTGTTCATTGTCACAACCGTGTGTTGAGAACACCACATACTTACACTTATTACTCAGAAAGTCCATCCGTCCCACCAGACTAGGTGCTGTCAAGGTAGCCTCTGAATCCCATCTGCATCCCCAGGGCCTGGCAATATTGGGGTGGAGTTGGGAAGGCTGGATATAAAGAAAATTAAAGGCCCATCCCTTGCCTCCTTGCAGAGTTCACTATCATTTGAACAAGAAGATACCCACCTACATAGCAGGCACATTTGTGGAGCACTGAGCTCTCTAATACAGGAGTACTGGGTTGGGGAAGCAGAGGGATGACAAGCCAATGGAGTCAGGTGTCAGGGGAAAGGGAAGGAGGGATCTGAGGAAAGCCCAGAAGGATTGAAGCCTATATTCCAAAGAAGGAAGGAAAATTGGCAGCCAGATAGAAAAGGTGTTCTATGTAGGGAGCAGCAGGTACACAAAGATTGGGAGGCAGGAGAGAACAGATGGGCTGTCCAGAGTGGCATTAAGTATAGTATATTTGAAAAACAAGAGTGGAGATGAGATAGGATATATACTGGCAGGCCTCAGGATTGAAGGGCTGTCGGCATCTAGGGTTCTGTGCCTGTCAGACATCAATGTCATAGCAGTCAATGGGGAGTCGAACTGCAGATTAAGATTGGTAGGTCTGAGGAGGGCCTGAGAGTCTGCATGACTCCAGTGCCATAGTCATTGGCCACACTGTGAGTTGCAAGAAAGGCTTTAGGCAATAGGGAGCCATTAAAGGTCTTAAGCAGGGACATGATTGTAATCTGATTGCTTTTTTTAGAAGAATTACCCTGAAGGCTGAGAAGAAGCATCCACAGAATAGAGGAATGCAGGTTGGACAAAAGATTTATTTTTTTCTATATCTCCAAAACCTAGAATGGTGTCTACCTCAGAATAGATAATCAAGAGATATTATGTAAAAGGAATAAATTAGCCATTTATGATAGACTTCTTAAATGAGAAAAAAAGGAAGAATGGAAGAATAGATGAGTTAAGCTATCCCAGGTTGGTAAACTAATATTATATAAATCCCTCATTTGGGCCAGTATAATTCAATAATGCACCTTGAGGAAGAGGTTTTTCTAACTTTTTACATCTAAATATCTGATTGCTTAAATGAAATCCTAAAGGGAGGCTCAATATTTTAATCATATAAGAAATAATTAGGTACCCAGACTGATGCAGGAGAAGGGGCTCTGGAACCTGACAGCCCAGTCTGTCCCTTTGTCCCCACAATTCCCACTACATCCTCCAGACTTTCACAAACCAGTTTCCCTAAACTGTCAACCTAAGTGCTTCCTGCCGCAGTCTGGCTGGGCACAAAATCATGAGCCACTCAAGCAGGAACAAACTTTATTTTTTGAAACTGCCGCCAATGCCCCTTACGCCACCAGGAAGAATGCCGATCAACGCATGCGGTGTTCTCCCGGATCCTAAGAGGAAGTTCCTCCTCTGAAAATCCCTCCTACCACACTTCCCCAACCAATGGGAACTCTCCAGGAGTCCCTAGCAGGCCGAGGTGGACAGCAGGAGTCCAATATCCATATAAATGTAAATCTTAACATAATCATATCATCTCAATGGCTAGCTGGCATCACCTTTTAACCAAAAATGCCATGCATCATATTACTTGGCTGTGGCTCTTAGCACTTCCCTGCCCCAGGCCGGGTGAAGTAGCTTTTCTGCAGATTGTGGATGGGACATACTTGTTTTTAGCTCAGTTTCTCCCCACTACAGAGTGCAGTTCTAGAGGACAGGACCATGAGAGCCCCATCTTGACATCCTCATGGCCCACCTTGGACCTAGGTGGCCCTTGGGAACAAGGCCCTTAGGAAAAGGTGATGGGTGAGCTGGCTGAGTGAGTCAATAAGACCCAAGAACAGGGCTTGAGTTCTCAGAACTCCAGACACAGTACCCCTTCCCTCCTCAGCAAGTGGGGTGATGTGTGCAACGCAGCATGCAGGATATGGAGTTGTGATTTTAGAGTATACAGTTTGGGTTCAAATCCCAGCTCAGGCACTTACTAACTGTGTAACTTTGGATAAGTATCAAACTTCTCTGGGCCTTAGCTTCTCATTACTAAAAGGAATAGAACAAGTCAGTCTTCCTTCAGAGGGGTATAGCACAGAACAAGTGAGTTCCCAGACGTAAGCAGAGCTTTCTGAACATACAGCGCTCTCCAGACACCGCTGCTGCCCGCTCTCAGCCTCCCTTGCTTCTGCATAAGTATCTGCACATTGCATTTAAGCAGGAAGTATCAGTCACGCTGACAAATCTCTGTGCCCCCAGGTGGTGTTCCTAACTAGTTAGAGGTTTGGCATTTATTCTCAACTGCTTGTTGTTATATTTTTCAAATAACCAAGTATTTAAATATCATTAGCCTGATTGTTTCTGCAGATTTGTAGCCCTTGTCCTGCACCAGGGAAATCCTCTCCCAGGCGGGTGTAACCAACAATAGCTGTGGCCTGGGGGAAAACACTCAGAACATTCAGAAAACACTCAAGAGATAAATATAAAAATCACTAAATATATAAGTCAGAGATCACTCAATATATAAATATATATTTAATAGGAAGAGAAGGAAAGCCAATAGGCTCCTGCTTCCTGCCAGGTGGGTGACCTTGGGCAAGTCACTTCACCTGATGGAGGCTTAATTTCCTCCACAAGAATAACACATATTTGCATCATGCTTCACATTTCAAAGTCTCATCCACCTGCTCAACCTCGATGACCATAGCTGGATCTTCATCACCTCCATATTGTAGCTCAATAAATTGAGAATCTGTGCGGTGCTTGAGTCCTAGCCTCTTAAAAACCAGAGTGAGTTAGGGGAAATACTTGTCTGCCTGATATTCAGTTTATATAAAATAGCAAGTAGATGGAAGCAAGTATCACCAGACCTATTGGGTGCCCTGTAAGTGAGAGCAACTCTCTGTGCTATTGTTTTTATATTCTGTCATTTTCTCAGCATCACAAAGCCAGGTCTGAAGCTAGGTCTCTTGAGCCAGATTCCACACTCTTGCCCACTGCCATCTGCCCTGCTGAAATGAGGATATGAAACCCACCTCTCAGGACCACAGAGAACTGGCCCATCCACGACTGGCAGTGTCATGTAAACTGTAAACTGTGTAAGGTCCCAGCATTGTGTTTTCTCAAGGTGGCTGGGCTTCTCCTCTGGTGAGGGTATCCATTGCTTAAACCCAAATTTCTTCTAGATCATGCTAAAAATCATTCTCCAGGCCCTTCCCAGTGCCTTCTCAGCTCAAGGCTCTGCCTTAGATACCCTTTTCTCACACTCATGGAATGGAAAGACATAAATATAAAAATCACTAAATATATAAATCAGAGGTCACTCAATATATAAATATATATTTAATGGGAAGAGAAGGAAAGCCAATAGGCTCCTGCTTCCCCCTTAAGCTGAGGGGGCACATCTCAGGCAGGTTGAGGCAAAATGGGCTGGTGTCCAGCCATCTGGCTCTTTGTGAGGACTGGCCCACTCAGGGGCTAATCCTGTTTTGTGATGCTCTCTTGGAATGGGCACAGAGCCTAAGCCAATTAAAACCCTCTCTTTGAAGGCAGTTCAGGTTTCCCAGAGGGGACAGGCCTGCACAGTGACCCGAGGTAATTGCTTCAGGGATTGCTCTCCTCTCCTCCCTTCTGGCCAGAGCTGGAGGGGGACCAGGGCTTTGTCTGGGAAGTCTCCAATCACATTCTTCCTCTCCAGGTCCCAGACAGATAACTATGTGGGTCATCAGGAGAGGCAGAAAAGCCGAGATATGAAGAATTACCCATCTTTCAGATGAGGAAGGTGAAGCCCAGGATAAGTTGCTCATGGCATGTCTAGTGAGCTGAAGACTGAGATTCAAACTGAAACATGCCTTCTCAAAATCAGGGCCTTTTCTGGTTTTTTTAGAACAAGAGCCAAATACTTGTTACCTTGCATCCCAGCACAGATTGGTGTACATACTAGGTTCCTTCTAAATATTTGCTCAATGACTAAATGCATGAATAAATAACGCTAAACAGACTTGATGCAATGGTGTGAGTGGGGGAGAAAAATTCAGAACTGCATGTGAGCCAGAGTGAGGTGCTTCATAATAATGATAAGAAGGAGAGCCAAGGAGAGTTGGTTGAATTAGTATCTCCACGTGGGAGAAGAGGCGGGGTGAAGTTAGTGAGTTGCCATGGCATGCAACTGGGTGTGACACGGCTGGGATTGGAACCCTTGCTGTCTAATGGCAGAGCCAGTGCTCTCAGTCACCATTGCACTGCTTTCTCTAAGGACAATGTCCCCATGTAAAATGGAAATGGTGGTGATCTTCTCAGCATTGTGGGGTCTCAGTGACACTTGATTTTTTGTTGTTGTTTTGGTGAAGGGTGTTCTCTTAGAAACACTGTTCTAGACAAATGGGGGTTGTTGCTGGCTAGTGGCAGCTGGGCTGCGTCCTACATCCCATAATCCTTTCACTTCCAGCTATGGAGAAAGCAAGCAACCCACTCCAATCCCCTTCCTGGCTGGAATAGCCTCCAAGACTGGCATAGTTAATGGAGGTTAACGACCCAAAAAAAGTCGAATTGATGGAGTGACAGGCAGAGTTTCTTAATGAAAACAAATTTAGAGCCATAATCAGGTGAACAGTGAGGATCTGGCCCTGGGAAGGTGGGCTGCAGTGACCCAAGTGTTTCATCAGCCAGCAGAAGGGCAAGGGCCAGAGCTTCCCCACAGAGAGGAAAGGCTAAGGGCCCTCCTAGGAGGTAGAAAGGCAGCCATGGCCACCAAGGAGACTCTGCTAGGGCCACAGAGCCCGCCTGGGGCTTAGACAGCCCAGAGGTTAGGGAGGGCCATGGTTGGTCCTTTGCACCTGGTGACTGCTGGGAAGATAAACAGAGCCTCCTCCTCAGTCAAGGGTTCCCAGGCAGAGTGGTAAAGGTCATTATGAGAAGGTTACCTCTATGTGGAGAGCAGCCAGGTAGGAGCAGGGAAATGCAAGAGGGCACCTGAAACCAAAGAATACAGAGTTCAGAGTTCACATCTGTGGATTCCCAGGAGGATCAATCTGACCCAGAGCTGAGGACTGAGCTCTCTAGTGTTCCTGTGTTTGCTGGGAGGTTTTTGTGTTTGACGTGGGCACCCTGTTGGGATTTGGGGCCAGGTGGTACAAGTTCATGAAGGACTTGTGCTAACAGGCATCTGTGATCCCAAGCAGTGGGGCTTTCGCTGTGGTATGCTTCTGCTCCAGCTGCGAGCTCGTTTTGATCAGAATCCTCTTAGCATGGGGACTGGCATTCCTTAAACATGTGGAATTCATCCAACAACATTCCCTCCTAACTGTGGGGTAGTTATTCATTTCCTTGTCTCTCTCACCCTCGGGATACATGGAAAATGTAAGGGCCGACCTTTGCACTCAGAGTCAAAAGAACTGGGCTTCATCTTCGTTCTGGTTTCTGCCTCTTGCTAGTTGGGTCACTTGGAAACAAAGCCCTTTGCTGCATTGAACTCCAGTCCTTCACCTAACACAGGATCAGTGCAGCTTCTCAGAGGTGTTTGCTCCTTTATTCTTTTTGTAGGACTGAAAGCTTGGGACTCAATGCTGAACAAGATAGACACAGTCTATCTTGGAACTTGGAGCATAGAATTAAGCAATTACTTAAATATCAATATAGTATTATTATAACTTTAATAAATTCCCCAAAAGGGAGGCATAGAGTGTTTAGAGGAGTTGAGTGCAGTCTCATTAAAAGAGCTCTGGCATCTTAGGATTTCTAGTTACAGTGCCATAATTTATTTGAACCAATTGCTTGCCACTTATGGCCTGTGTAATGCCTTCTTCCCCAACAAGGTGATAGCAAGCTGCTCAGATTCATATTTACCTACCAAATTCATGTGAAAATATGGAAGCAATTTACAAGCTCTGAAGTACTGTTTAACCCTTTGATAGGTAAATATGAATCATTATTAATCACACAACATTTTCTCTTGTTTTTTAAAGTGGTTTAATGATCTGAGCCCCAGTTTCCTCATCTGTAATGTGGAAATTATAATACCTGCATCAGGTAGCCATACTATGAAGTATATAAACCCACAATAGAGTGGTTTAAAGTGACCTTTAATTGGTTTCTAAAGGTCAATCATTTGGGCTGGGCAAAGCTGGGTAGTTAGCTAGTCTGGTCTGGGATCACTCATGTGTCTAAAATCTCCTGCAAGTTTGTTGGCTCAGTTCTAAGTCTCAGCAGCAAGCAGGCTAGCCTGGGCCCCTTCTATGATGGCTGTTTTGTTTTTTTAAAAAAAAAAAAAAGCAGCAGGAGAAGGCAAGTGCAAATGCTCAAGGGTCTTCCATGCCTCAGATTTGAGTGTCCTTTTGGTCCATTGGCCAATGCAAGATGGCCAATCACAGAGTCAGTGTGGGGACTACACATGGGTTTGAATACAAGGAAGTGTGAGTCCTAAGGACTATTAATATAGCCATCTTTCCTCCTACCAACTTCTCGAATTGTCTTGAAAATTTAGTAAGAAATACGGGATGCCACACTCTTAGTGTTTATAATAATAATGGTGACTGAATGTAGTAAATGCTTAAGGATTGGTAGGTAAACATGAATCTGACAGCTTGCTACCACCCCAGGGGTGTATTGCACAGGACATAAGTGGCAAGTAACTGGCCCAAACAAAATGTGAACTATGATGTTGTAACTAGAAATCCTAAGACACCAGAGCTTTTTTTTTTTTTTTTTTTTTTTATGGGACCGGGGATTGACCTCAGGGGAACTCAACCACTAAGCCATATCTCCAGCCCTATTTTGAATTTTATTTAGAGATACAGTCTCGCTGAGTTGCTTAGCACCACACTTCTTGCTAAGGCTGGTTTTGAACTCGCGATCCTCCTGTGTCGGCCTCCCAAGCCACTGGGATTACAGATGTGCGCCACCACAACCAGCCACTAGGGCTCTTTTAATGAGACTGCACTAGACTCTTCTGGTGAAACTGGTGTTTTAAAGAGTGACATTGACCAAAAAGAACTTTTTCAGAGAAGAAGGGCCCAGATGGAGGCAAGATTGGTGAGAACTGAATTAGGTGAAGGTAGAGAACTATTTATCTTGGACAACGATGCAACATTTGCACCTGTTGTTTAGCGAGTTCTTATTCTGTGTCAAGCATCATGTGAAGTATTTTCATAGATTGCCTCATTTAAGCCTCAAGAGCACTTTATGAGATGGTATAAACCACCCTATTTCACAGATGAAAAAAAAACTGAGTTTCAGAGTTTATTGGCCTAAAGTCGCATAGAAAGTATGTAGTAGGGTCAATGTCCACAGTAAGCTCTGTGTGACTTAAAGCATGCTGACTCACAAAAACCTTTATTATCTAATTGAAATTTTTATTAAGATAATTGTGACTCATGTGCAGTTGTGAGAAATAATACAGAGATTTCCTATGTACACTTTACCTACTTTTCCCCAGTTGTAGCAATTTGCAAAACTATAGTAAGAGAGCAGAATTTCCAACCAGGATATTAGCATTGATACAACCCACTCATGCCTGTCTTATTCGGGTTCTCATAAGTGTGTGCTTACTTTTGCTACCTGACTATATTCATAGGTGAGTATATCCAGTCAAGGTGGTAAACATTTCCATCACCACAGGTATCTCATGATGTCTCTTACAGCCACACTCCCCGCCCATTCCCTAACCCCTAGCCACCACGAATCTTTTCTCCAGTTCTGAAGTTTTGTCATTGCAAAAATGTTATATAAATAGCATCATATAGCATTCAGTCTTATACAATTGGCTTTTTTCACTCACCATAGTTCCCTGGAGATTCATTAGTATCATTATTTCATTCCTTTTTATCATTTAGTAGTATTCTCTGGTATTCCCCATTTATTAAACCATTTCCCCTGTCAAAGGACATCTGGACCCTTTCCAGTTCTTGGCTAATAGAAATAAAGCATCTGTGAAAATTATTGTATAGGCTTTTGTGTGACTATAAGTTTTCATTTCTGAAGATTAAATGCCCAAGAGTACAATTGCTCGGTTGTACAATAATTGCATATTTAGTTTTTAAGAAACTGCCACACTGTTTCCAAAAGGGTTGAACCCTTATATATTCCTACCGGCAATGTGTAGGAGATCCAGTTTCTCTGCATCCTTGCCAGCATTCAGAGTTGTTGTTACTTTTGATTTTAACCATTCTAATAGGTATGAGTATTAATGCATTGTGATTTTAATTTGCATTTTTCTCATAGCTAATGATAATGAACATCTTTCATGGGCGTGATTGACATCTATATGAGGTCTTTGATAAAATTTATATTCATATTGTTTGACCATTTTCTAATTGAAATGTTTATTGATGGTTTGTTGGTTGGTTTTACTTAAGAGTTTTGAGAGTTCCTCACCTGATCTAGATACTAGGCCTTTGTTGACATATAGTTTGCAAAATGTTCCTACTACTCCATAGCTGTCTTTTCATCCTTTTTTTTTTTTTCTGCTTGTACACAAAGTATGTTCACACCAATTTGTGAACATACTTCATACCTGTACTTTGGATAATAATGTCCATCACATTCTACCATCATTTCTAACCCCATGCCCCCTCCTTTCCCCTCCCACCCCTCTGCCCTATCTAGAGTTCATCTAATCCTCCCATGCTCCCTCTTTTTACCCCACTATGAATCAGCCTCCTTATATCAGAGAAAACATTTGGTTTTGGGGGGATTGGCTAACTTCACTTAGCATTGTCTTCTCTAACTCCATCCATTTACCTGCAAATGCCATGATTTTATTCATCCTCTTAATGGAGCCTTTTGCAGAGCATGAGCTTTAACTTTTGGCAAGGTCCAATTGTTCCTTTCTGGATCATGCTTTGGATATAAAGCCTGCATATTTAATCCCTATGTTCTACAGATTCCCAGAGTCTTGGGAAAAGAGGTCTCATTGGAAAAGAGGTCTTATTCTGGGGAGGAGGAATTCTCTTGTTCATTAATTTCTAAAGCATAGAATTAGGGCCAGCATAGAGTTAAGGCTCTTGAAGAAAGCAAACTGTGTAAAGCCAAGTTTAGATGATAGAATGTGTTAGAGCTAAGCTTCCTGTCATCAGAGATACAACAAGGGCTGGCTGGTGTCCATGAATTCTCACAGAAAGAATATGAGCATCAGATGGGGCTTGGACCACTATGTCCTTTATATTCCCTTCCAAGTCTGAGAATCTAGGAAAATTGTCTTAGAATTTCTCTTGCCTGAACTGGAATTTCTAATAAATATATCCTCCAAAGACCATGCAATTTGAGAAATTTAGAAAGACTTTGGGTGGTTGAGCCAGATGCACCAGGAGGTGGTCAGCAGAAGCCCCCTAGGAGGCAATTACCCTGTTTGGGTGGAATGCACAGAGGCCAAAGGCTGTTCAGGCCAGTCTCCCTGTTCCCTGTTTGGGGCCAACAACCTAGCTGCCTGCCCCATTTCCACTCTAGTAGTCTTTACTCCATTCAGACTGCCCTGGAGAATCCCTTTCTTTAAGGCACTTATGAGATTTAATTACCGATGGCAAGGTCCTTTGAGGCCTTGGATGAAAGGGTTGGGAGCTGTGCAAGGCTTGATTAGGCGTGTAGAACTCTGGGCACAATTAGCTCCATGAGAGACTGGCCCTGCCTTTATCTGTCTCCAGTTCTGTGTGACTTACAGCAGCTAATTATTGAAATAAAAATCGCCTGGCCACCCAGCTGCTGGAAAGAGGGCCCGAACATCCATTAAGTCTACCTTTAATGACTGGAAATGGAGCAGCTTCAGGCACTTTGGGTTTTCCATTCATTATGGGCCTTTTTCTCCAACTCTTTGAGATTTGGGTACCTGGAGATATAAGTAAAATTCTGCCAAGGCCACTTCTCTCTGCTTTGCTTCTAGGTGACTCTCCTTTCTAGGACACCAACCAGTTTTGTATGCCATAGGACCCCTCTTAGCATCTCCCTAAGGCAGACTGGAACCACTGCACCTTACAGAACTGCAGGCCCTTGACATTGTACGTGTATGTGTGCACATGTGCAGATTCTAAACCACTGAGCCTCAGCTCCCGCCTTTGTAGCACACAAAGTCCTGAGTGGTTTTCTGAGGGCACAGTCAATTTCCAGCTGCACAAATCTAGGCTTAAATGTGTAGACTTGAGGGAGCAGATTTGTTTCAAATGGAGTGACTTAGAGGGAGCCACAGGAAAGGTCTGGACCCCTGGAAGACAGAGCTCCCAGCCACCTGCACAGGCCATGGAAGGAAGTCTGTCCTGAGTGCTACTGATTGGCCTGTCAACAATGGTATTCAAGCTGCTTTTGGGTTCTCGCCAGACAAAGGCAAAGTCAGAGTGTTTTGTAGCTAGAATGAATCCAAGCATCCAGTGGGGATTTCAGAGAGTTGTATGTTTTTATTCACTTTGGTCCACCAAGAATGCTGGGGCCTAAGGCTTTAGCTCACACCCGTGGGGCAGCACTTCTGAGCTTGACCCAGTTCCATCAACAGCAAAAGGCCCGGCTAATAGAATCACAATAGAGCCTTCCCTTTCCAAACTACCACTTCGGGGAGCAGTACTAAGTGCACATGCACACACACCACCACCCACAAAGACAGCAGCCCAGCCAATCCCTGATGTCCTCGTAGCAGGGAACAGCGTCTCACTGGAGAAACTGATTCTGACTTCTTGATTCCCATTTTTCCTTCCTCTGTAATATCCTCCACGTCAGTTGTATCTGGATAAATGCCCTGCCTGGGTTTTTGTGTTAGACAAGAAGCTATTGTACACACAAAGTAGACATTATATATTTATAATGTTATATATATATATATATATATATATATATATATATATATAATATTACTGTGTAACATGTAATATTATATCAACAGCCCTGTTCACAGATGAGGAAAATGAGGCCTAAATAGAGAAGCACTTGTCTATGACCCCATGACACCTAAGGGTAAACAGGAGGGATTTTAACCCAAGAGTATCTGGTCTCTAAATTCCGCCTATATTTTATGTGTTGAGTGCTGTCTGTCCTCTAAAGAGGGAAAATTCCCTTAAGTGTCACTCCTGACCATTCTCTGTGCTAGATTCTTTGCATGTGTTATGTCACTTATATCTTCAATAACTTTCCCAAGATGATCCAGTGATTATCACAAGAGAGGACAGATGAAGGAACTGAGGCTCAGAGAAGCTTGGCAAGATGTCTCTGGTCCCACAGTGGTTCACAGTGAAGCTGGGATTTGAAGTTTTAGAGTTGACTCTAGAGCTACTGCCTGGTACCATCAAGCTTTACTGTCTGCCAAGGGTATAGGAAGGGAGCGCTAAATTATGGGTGGATCTAAGGAAGACATCTCTTGGTGTCCAGGGTCCACAGTGGAACCCTTTTGTTAGCATCAGAAGGAGGCCTAGTGTGTTTGTTTGTGTGTGTGTGTGTGTGTGTGTGTGTGTGTGTGTGTGTGTGTGTTACTGGGGATTGAACCCAGGGGCGCTCAACCACTGAACCACATCCCTAGCCCTTTATTATATTTTATTTAGCCACAAGATCTCACTGAATTCTTAGGGCCTTGCTGATTTGCTGAGGCTGGCTTTGAACTTGTGATCCCCCTGCCTCAGCCTCCTGAGCTGCTGGGATTACAGGCCTGCACCAGCCATTTTAACAGTCCTCCCTTTAGGCCCTGAGCTGGATACTAAAGAATAAAATCCCTCTCAAAGCTGCCTAGATAGGTCCAGGGTCTGTTTGGCTGAAAAGACAGAGGAAGAGGAGGAGTAACCCCTTTCTACAGCTGCACAATTTACCCAAGAACTTCCTCCAGGCTGAGGAGTCCTTTGTGAGAATCTAAGTCTCACCATTTCCAGAAGCCTTAATTGTCCCCTGCCTCTCCAAGGGGCTTGATTCCCCTCAGCTCTCTCCTCCCCACCTCACAGAGTGGATGCCTCATGGGAACCCCAGGTTATTACAGTCTAAGACCAGGTCTTAGCAGGGGTGGGAGATTAATCCGCCTTCTTACTTCTACTGATTATTTCTTAGCATGGACCTAGAAGAGGACTTTTTACAGGGATTGGCCCTCAAATAAAATGGGTTTCAGACTTGACCCTTGAATTTTTCCAGAGAGGAGAAATGAGGTCCCTGTTGATGGGGCCAAACTGCAGAAGAAACGGGCCATTTCCCAAGGTGTCATTCATGAAGAAAGTCTGAGTCCTAGCAGACACAAGCTTGTCCTCAGGCCCCACTGGGTCTGGCTTCTGAGAAAGCCACTGGGGTTGAACTGTACCCAGAGAAGATAGTGTTGGTGCAGGACAAAGGGGCATATGGAGGACATCAGTCAGCACCAGGAAGCTCCCGGTGGTTTTTGGTCAACACAATAGGAGACAAAAGGGGACAAACAAGAGCATTTTTCTCTCCTGTACCCTGGTTGACTCTGGCTCACTCAGTTCAAGGGTCACCTCCTCCACTCAGCACAGGCCTGGTATTGGCATCTCCCTATCTCTGTGTTGGTTACTGTTTTGTGTCCTTTGTGCTGAAATCACCTGCAGATATGTTTGTCCTTCTTACCACTCCATGGGCTCCTTGAGAACTGAGGCTGCTTCCAAACTACCTCCTTGCTCCACACCTTGCCCAGGGTCCCACAAAGCCCAGTGAGGCAGAAGAAGGACCAATATGGACAAGCCTGGGAGAAAGAACACAAGCAAGGTGAAGCAGGGAATCTAGCAAGAAGACTCAAGGACACAGATTGGCTCCAGTCTCAAAGTGCTATGGCTGCAGCAAAGGCTTCAGACTTATTTTCTAAGATCCCAAGGTATAGAGCTTAGGCCTATGGAAGGAAGGAAGGAAGATGGATTTCAGTTTCATGTCAGAAAGCACAGTCTAGCAGGCAGAGCCATCCCTGGAGGTAACAAAGACCCCAGTATTGGAGGTCATGCGATAATTCTATGGGGATGGCATTCAAGTATTTGAAGGGGCAAGAACCAGCTGACCTTCCATGTTTCCTGCAATCTGTATGCATTTTCTGATTCTAATATGCCACTACTTATAAGAGGAATCATTGGTTGAAATGGGTTTGGAAGGAAGAAAGGATAATCAGGAAGCTAGAAATTTCATAAAACCTCCTGTTGTTTAAGGATTTATTGTGTCTTGAGTCCCACACATGCCCAGCCCTTTGAGGGGTTGGGAATCTCTAGTGGGAACTCTCTTGGCTTGGGATCACAGCCATCTGCCCTTTGATACCTGGCCTCTGACAAGCCTCCAACAGAAGGGCAAGATGGCTTCTGTAGGCAGGGGCACCATCTGTCACCTGCCTGACAACCGCTGATTAGGGATGTCCCCGTAGCCAGACTGGGCATGCAGCCACAATCCACCACACTCCCAGGAAAACCCTCTCCTTGGCCTAGTGTGCTCTTCTTTGCAGGGCCCATCAAGAAGCATTTGTGAAAGTCCTTCTCCCAAGTTCAGGTCAGGTGCCAAGTCAAGTCATCAGAAGAACTAATATTATTATAAAGCAAAGTGAAAGAACAAGTAGAACACTTAAGCAAATTAGAATATGAATGACCACGTAAGAAGCAGTGTAGATTATGAATGAAAGCAGGAGCCTTGGAGTAGCACAGGTTTGAATCCTGGCTGTGCTAATTTCTTACTGTGGCCAAGATACTAAACCTATTGGAATCCTGGTTTCTGTCTGTAGAACGGGAATGATTTAGAATGTGGTGAGGATTAATGAAGAAATGCCTGTAAAGACCTTGCTCTTAGCCACCATTATTAATATCAATGTCTCACTGTTTAAAAGGCAAAGTGAGCCAGGCATGGTGGCACATGCCTGTAATACTAGCAGCTAGGAGGCGGAAGCAGGAGGATCACAGGTTCAAATTCAGCCTCAGCAACTTAGCAAGGTGCAAAGCAACTCAGTGAGATCCTATCTCTAAATAAAAATACAAAATAGAGCTGGGGATGTGACTCAGTGGCCGAGTACCCCTGAGTTTAATCCCTAGTACTGCCCCCCCAAAAAAAAAACAAAAAACCAAAGGCAAAGCATTACCCCAAACTGACAGGGCCAGAAAAATGCACTCTGGGTGCCACAACAGAGAGAACAGACCTGGGAGTCACACCAGTTCCAGCCCTGGTGTGCCTGGTGTGTTGTGTGAACTTAAGCATCACTTTGCTACTCTGAGCCTCAGCTTCCAAATCTGTAAAGTGGGAATAAGGATGCCTCCTCTGGTTTGTCCAGAGCCCAACACGGCACCTGGCACAAGAATAAGGGCTACCATCTCCTCCACCTCCCGCCAGCTTAAAGCCAAGTCCTCCAAATTGGAAGAACTAAAGGAAATAAAATTTATGGTTTTTATACACACCCAGATACTACCCAGAACTTGTATTTTGCAGAACACATTTTAGCTCTGAAATATTTATGGGCCCTTTTTGACACACAAAGAACTAAAAATATCACCCCATGCTTATGTTAAGCAAAACTTATAAAACTTCAGTCCAGCAGGAATTCAGTCAATTTCCTGGCTCATTGCTGGCTGTTCCTGAGGTTGCGAGGTAATCGGAGTGATAACAGCCCCTATTTCCCCCAGGCCTTAGCGGGGCAGAGGTTTCTTGGCAGTGCTGCGCTGTCTGTGGAAGTCTCCCTGCGAATGCTTCAGGCCCCTGCCCCTCCATAAATATCGCTGAAGTCCACAAGAAGGGCCCAGGTTTGCTTATTGAGTTTCTCCCCAACACCGACAGCTTTGTTTCTAGTATCTCTTCCTCACATCTCCCAGGAGCCCCATGCCCTGGTCAGTCTTCCAGGGCAGCTGCAGGCCCCCCAAGGCATCAAGGCCTCTCTGAAAACCAGCTGGAGGGGAACTCCCTCCAGGGTTTCCCCAGCAGGCTCTCTAATCCACATGGACTTTGCATTTTATTGCTCACTGGTATTCTGGAAATTTCTTTAATTCTCTACC
Organism: Ictidomys tridecemlineatus; assembly: GCF_052094955.1. Lineage (NCBI taxonomy): Eukaryota > Metazoa > Chordata > Mammalia > Rodentia > Sciuridae > Ictidomys > Ictidomys tridecemlineatus. Next base: position 66,783,855 of record NC_135480.1, on the reverse strand, counting down.
AGAGTGCACACTCTCCTCAGGCTCCATCTCCAATCTCTTTCCCTTCCTAAAGTCAGAATTCAGGAGTGACCACCCTCTCTCTGTCCCAGGAGCATTCATCCACAGCAAACTGTAGGTTGCAACCCACTAACGATTCGACATAAGTAGAAAGGAACAGAAAATATCAAATTCCGGGCTGGGGTTGTGGCTCAGTGGTTGAGCACTTGCCTTGTATGTGTGAGGCACTGAGTTCAATCCTCAGCCACCACATAAAAATAAATAAATAAAATAAAACATCCATCAACAACTAAAAAATCATTTTTAAAAAAGAAAAAAAATATCAAATTCCACCCTGTGGCAAGGTTAAGCAGAGCTTTGTGAGATTTTTTTGTTTTGTTTTTATTTTAAAATTTTAAGTGTAGGTGTGCCCTGAATTGTGATACAAGTGTATTTTCACTGTAGGTCAGAAAGATCTGGAAGCCGCAGATCTAGACCTCCTCATACCTCAAAACTGTCTGGCCTGGCTCACCTTTTCCCTGACATTCTTTGGTTCAGTTTTAGATGTCAGTGTGACTGGTGAGGGCCTTTAATCATCTCTCCACCTTTGGCCCACCTCAGCAGGGGCTCAGGGCCTGTGGGTGACATCCTCTCCTTGTCTGATTTGCCCATTCCAAGAAGCTCCAAGGAGTCAAAAGTATATGTCTTGTCCTCTGATGTCTTGAGATAGGCTCGACACAGCAGGGCAGAAACTTAGAGTTGGGGGTGGAGGGAAGGATGCAGAAAGGGAGGGGAAAGGGGGAGCAGGGGAGGAAGGAGCCTCCTGGGATATGTCCAGCATCTCCTTCAGTACTTAGGTAGGATGAAGGGGACTTGGCAATTATTTATCAAATGAATTAGCCTATGGGGCTAGATGTCCACTACTTTTATTGAGGTTTAAACATTTTCTTATGGTTCAAATCTAGACCCAGACACTTGGAACCTTGGGATTTGGAGAAGGTCACTCAATCTCTTTGAACTTGTGATCTTATTATCTTATTGATAAAATAGCAGTGAATAAGAGAAAATATAAAATTAGAGAATAACACCTACCTTGCACAGTTGGTACAGAGACTAGAAATAACATGTACCCAGCGCCCAACACATGAGGAGGTATTCTGTTAACAGTAGTTTCTTTGCTGTTACTGGCTCTTTTCCTATCTGAAATGATATTCTGATCACCATCACAACCAGGTGTCTCCCGGGCCTCCCCTCATTTTCACACCTGTTCCAAGCTTCTAGTACCATCCGAGCCTAACACCACATAGAAGAAAAACAAACCAAAACAAAAATATCAAAATGTGAACTTTAGAGTCAGAGAGTCCTGGATTCAGGTCCCAGTCATGTCCATTACTGGCTATGTGAACTTGATCAGCCACTTGGGTCATTCAACCTGGTCTCTCCATTGTGGAAAGCACTGAACTTTGGCCTCAATACCTTCTGGCTCCTTCCCTCCTCCTGTCCTGGGCCTACTTTCCCTCCTCATTGACAGACAAAACTGACACCCATGTCAGAGCATGGGATGGACTTACAAACCTGCAGTTCATACTTTATCACAGCATTTGTTGCTGATGGTCCCTGAGGCTAACACCACAAGGGTTCAGTAAACTGTCACCACAAGGCTCATGTCCTGCTCATCACTGGAGTCCCCAGTGCCCAGCACAAGACTGGTCTGTCACCATATGGAAGTGAATGGTTCTCTGAAGAGAACTCTGTGGTGCTCAAGTTGTACTTGGAGATGAGACTAGAAAACTGCCCCTAGAAGCAGGCTAACAGGAAAAGTCTGTGCCGTCTCCTGGGCTTTGCCCATTTCCTTGGGCTGGCCCATTGTCTTTCATGGAAGCCAGTTGCTCATGGTGATTGTAGACTTGAGCTGGAACCATGGTAGGAGCCTTGGTGTTAGCCTGAGGCCTGCCATAATGAAGCTGCTAGATTTTCCTTTAGGCATATATTTATTAAATATTTGAGCCTCCCAGAACAACTTTGTCTGCTTAATTGAGTCTGTCTAGTTACATAATTTGTTGATTAAAAATAAATCAATAATAATGAAGACGGTGGCATTGATAGTAATAATTTTTTCCATTCTTTATGCCTATGTAAAACATTACAGTTGACAAAGCATCTGACAAACCCAGCCTCTTGGGGTAAGGGACTTTGCCAGTACCACAGAGCAGAAGGTGGCCAGGGAGGACTGACTCCTAACCTGAAGCTCCTATCACCAGCATGGCAGTGGGCATGGGAAGGAAGTCTCAGAATTGAACACTTCCAACTCTTTATTCTCTTCCTGTGATTTTAGGTAACTATTTAACTTCTCTAAGTGTCTGTTGTTTTTTTTTTAAATGGGGCCCATTCACAGATCTGGGAAGGGTGAGAACTAAATACCATCATCAAACTAAATCCTTTCCCAGGCTGCCTATAGCAAACCCAGAGTGCGCAGTAGCTGCTGGCGTTATTCTAACGACAAGGCTGGAGGTAGTTGCTCAAAGTCAGCCAGGCAGGAGGAGGGGCAGCTGATCCTGGTCAGCATTCTTACAGAAAACAGAATCCTCCCAGATGGTTTAGAAGAAAAGACTCTAATGAAGAGACAGGGTAAGGCAGGCACAGGGATCCAGCCAAGATGGTAAGATGAACAGAGTTGAATATGGCTGGAAACTGGTACAGCCCTGGTCTGGGCTGGTGAGAATGATGGAAGGTATTAGCAGAGTCTAGTATGAAGTGGAGATCTGGAAGAGGAGTCACCTGGAGAGAGGTAGTGTGGACTGAGGCCAGAGTAGAGATCAGGGAACATACCTCAGACTTCTCATATCCCACCTTCCTGCCCACCATCTCCTTCTGGTGCATCCCTTAGGAGATTCCAGTAAATGATGCAGAGTCTTCATGGTATGAAAGAGTATGGGGAATCAGTAATGGCAGGCAGCTCTGGAGGACTGCAGTGGAGGGTATGTCTCGGGGATTCAAAGTGGGGTAGTGAGTTTTCTGCAGCAGTGAGAGAAGCAGAGGGAGAGTTAGGAAGGATCTTGAGGGGCCTGGGATGTCATGCTAGTGGGCTTTACAGGCATTGGGGAAATCAGAGGCTAGTGGATGTCTTAGTCCATTTTCTCTTGCTATCAAATACCAAAGACTGAGTAATCTATAAAGAAAGACATTATTTCTCAGTTCTGGCATCTGAAAGGCTAGTAACAAGATACCAGCACCTAGTAAATGACTTCATGATGCGTCTTTACCTGGTGGAGGGCATTGCATGGCAAGAGAGCTCAAACTTGCATGCTTGGGTCTCTCTTCCTCTCCTTCCAAAGCCACTAAACCCATTCTGGTGTCCCAACCCTCATGACCTCATCTAACCCTAATTACCTCCCAAGGCCCCACTTCTCAATGCCATCAACATACAAATTTGAAGATTAAATTTGCAACACATGAACTTTGGGAGAATATATTCAAATCTTAGCCACCGTAGGGAAAGAACAAGCATGTTTAAGCTTGGCTATGTGCCACACTGCTTCTGACCCATGGATGGAGACCACAGGGTTCCAGGTGGGCCACATTCCCCAGTATCCCTCCCAACCTCCTGTCAGGGCCTCCCAGTCTCTGCTTCAGAGACTCTTGCCCCAAGGGGACCCTTCTCCACTGTTACTCATCTTCTACCCCACCCTCTTCTTACTCTCACTATTCAATGCCAATTTGAATGTAAGCCATGACTGACCTGTCTATTCAAATAAGTAAATATTTCCCGAATTGCTATTAAGATGAAAATATGCAGGGGGTTGGGAGTGAGTAGTCCTGTTATCCCTGCTTCTGCTTTCTGACAAGAAAGCTATGAATTTGGGGACTGTGTTCTTCATAATTTGTAGTTACTGAGCCTTTGCCTTGAAGCCCGTGTCTTTAGTCAACGAGTTAAAGCTGATGTAAAGAAGTAGTCATCCTCCAGTGTAATCCCTACAGTGTTCCTCGGCCTTATAGCATAAAATTCTGTGTTGATGTACCTTCTCCAGTTATACCTGATATGTAGCTGGAGCCTTCTAAATTATACCCTTTAAGAGAAAATGAGTAATTTTCTGATGATAATAATAGCTAATATACAGTGAGCACTCATTATGTACCAGGGACCACATACCAGGGTTATATATTAATGCTTTTAATCTACAAAACAACCCTGAGAGTTTGCAGATGAGGAAACTGAAACACAGAGAAGTTAATCACTTACCTGGGGTTGTACAGCTAGTCAGTGGGGAATACATACTTCTAGTCCAGTCTTTCAGATTTACTTAATACATATTAACCTACAGGGAACTACCAAGATTTTGTGTTACTTAAGAAGGAATAAAGTAGCTGCCAAACAATTCTCTTCACTTCTTCACTTAGCAGACATTCTGTGGCACTGCGGATGCCCAGCCTGCCCTCAAGGAACTGTAGACAAGAGGAGAGGCAGACAAGAAAATAAACCATCTAGTTAGCTACATGGGCAATGATGGAATATTGTGCCCAAAGGCAGAGAGGCCAGAGTTAATGTCTGGAAAACACAAGTGGCCCAGTAAGATGGGAAGAGATGGTCCAGATGCAGAAGAGCCTTCATTTTGGCTAAAATTAGAATTCATCCTATTGGCTCAGCAGGATTGCTAGGGAGCATAAGAAGTCAGCAGCATGACCTGGCATTGCCAATTCATCTGGACAGCTTGTAACAGCAATACCATCTAGCGGTTATATTTGTGTGCTGAGTTCAATATCCTGGGGCACCATTCTGGATCTACTAGGCAAAAAACTGTGTAACTCAGGCAGGACACTCAACTTGGCAATTTCTCATCTGTAATTTGCAGATAACCATAATACCCAAATCACAGGGTTGACATAAAGATTAAAAATGATAGCAAGTGTAATAATAGTTAAAAGTAAGGACTCAATAAATATTAGCTACTAATGAAAGCATATTAGTTGTTGTTAATACTAATTTTATTATTATGAGCTATTAGTGACTAGTTCTAATAATGGCTTTAATAATTCTTATTATGCTCACCTGCATTCTTGTCACTCAGGGGTTGGAAAGGCCAGAGGCAGCAGTTGCCTTCAGGGTCAAAAGCCAGTACTGTGTTGATATCAACTTGGGTAGTTATAATCAGCCTTTTAAAATATATATGAGAATTTGGGCTGGGGATGTGGCTCAAGCAGTAACGCGCTTGTCTGGCATGCGTGGGGCTCTGGGTTCGATCCTCAGCTCCAAATAAAGATGTTGTGTCCACTGAAAACTGAAAAATAAATACTAAAAAATTTTCTCTCTCTCTCTTTAAAATATATATATATATATATATATATGAATGAAATAGGAAATTGATCAGAGTTCCCTGCTCATGATGCAGTAACTTTTAGGAGTCTTTTGTTTGCATCTTATATGTGGGTGTTGGGTCACATGTAAGATGTACTTTTAACTCTGGATTTCAGTCAGGAATGTTTGAAAGACCCTGGAGGAAAACTCATCATTACTGGTTTTTCCTGGGGATCTGTTTCTCAGATGTTCTAAAGACCACTGTCTTCCTGACAACCCATCAGGAGGCGGAGCATCAGGCCATCAGAACTCAGGGCCGTGGGTTTGGGTCCTGGTCACATGACTTGATTTCTGTGTATGCAAGGTCAAATCCCTTGCCTAGTTTCACAGGGACGTACTGAGAATTGGCAATCAAAAAAAAAAAAAAAGTCATTCATCTATCTATTCATCTTCACTGGCTGTAGGTACAATTGTCTCTCCATTGACACCAGTTTTGCTGCTGCTAACTCACCACATGGCCCTAGGCAGAGGACTATATGGCCCTGGGTCAATATTGCTCCATCTATGTCATGGGAATGAAAATAGTTGCCTTTATATACTTCATAGTTTTTATGAGGACCAATAAAACCACAAGTGTTTGCACTCTGAAAAGTGTGAAGAACTATAGAGGAGAAAGCCTACAGTAGACACACAGGTCCATGATAAATCCCCCAAAACATCAAATGAAATTATAACCCCCACCCATTTCCTTGCAAAGTGGCACTGTTTACAGGTAGAACATAAGGACTTGTTGAGTGGGTCTAGAGGGTTCTTTTAAAAAGTAGATAGAATTTTGCACTGGAGCCAAGCTAAAACCTTGCCCTTGAGAGGGCCTTTGAGGTCTTAGAAGGGAAGAGAGTATCATTAGGCCAAAGGGCTCCCTCATATGTCCACGATCCCAGGCAAAACTTCTACTCTTCAGAGCAAATCTGTTGTATTGGTGTGTTTTGTTTGGCCTGAGAAGTATCTTTTTATTATTTTTAAAGGGTAATGTTTAAAACTCACACATTTTATATCTAAATTCAAATTTTCAACTTCCCTTAAAACTCACAGGACATCCTCCCACCCCAGGCTCCCCCACTGCAGCATGGGCAGGCACTGGGCACCTGCACCTGAACAGAGTCACCCTCCCTGCTGTCAGAGGCCCCACCCAGCACTGAGGCCCCAGGTGCTCTCCATTTATCATGGGGCTCTTGTTCTGCTGTTTCTCTAATAAGACAGTGAATCAAGGAATTGTTCTGTATACCCATGTTGCTCTGAAAAAAAATGAAACAATGGAAAGCCAGAAGGATAAGGCTCCGGGTTCTAAGAAAATAAGTGTTTGAGTCAGCTTTTTCACCACTGTGACTAAAAGACCCACCAGAACAATTATAGAGGAGGGAAAGTTTATTTGGGGGCTCATGGTTTCAGAGGTCTTCTTCCATAGAAGGCTGACTCCATTCAGGACTCAGGTGAGGCAGGACATTATGGCGGGAGAGTGTGTTGGATGGAAGCAGCTCACATAAAGATCAGGAAGCAGAAAGAGAGGTCTCCACTTGCCCGATACAAATATATACCCAAAGCCACACCCTCAATGCCCCACCTCCTCCTCCAGTTACCACTCAGTTAATCCCACCAGAGGATTAATTCACTGATTGGGTTAAGGATCTTATAACCCAATCATTTCTCCTCTGAACCTTCTTGCATTGTCTCTCACATGAGATTTTGAGGTACACCTCACATTCCAAACCATAACAATAAGGATCTTACATATATCTTTTTAGGGACATTCTGCTTTCTTCCTGTACTTACCCCTTAACTTAGGGAATTGTTTGCTACCCCAGAGCTCAAGGAAAACATCTGGAAGGAGAAGAGGGTACTATCACAGCTAAAAATTCCTAGATGTCAGTCAAGGGCAAAAGCATCAAGCTGGGAAAAAGAGGAACAGGAATGACAAGGAACTTTCCCAGTAAGATACCATATGCTCCATAGCTAGCCACAGATGCATGGGGCAAGCCTTGTGCTCCCAGGTGCTGGTGGTGGCACTGCTGGGACCCATGGGTCTGAAGATGGCTAGATGGAAGGATTCTTATGTAGTAAGAGCTGGAGGTTGGAGTCTTGGGAGAACAAAATAGTAAAACTCAAGCTTCAGAGACAACAGACCTGAGTTTGGTCCTGGCTCTGAGCTCAGTTTCCTCACCTGACACATGAGCATTGGTCAAACAGATATTCTAAGTGCCTAGTGTGCCCCAGCCCTGGCTCTAGGTGCTGTGAATAAGCAGTAAGCAAAACAGGTGAGGCACATGCCTCAGGGAGCTTGTCTACTAGTGGAGAAGGCAGGCAAGAAGCAAATAATCACATAGCTACTAGGTGAGGGTGACTATGGGTTGTTTGCTTACAGCTTGACTTCTTTCCAAAACAGGTTGGAGACAGTAATGACATCTGGGGGCATATGATGATTTATTAAGATAATATATGCAAAATGTTCTTCCTGCATTTATTCATTCTTCAGGAGCCTTTAAGAGTTCTGGGTCCTCCCCTGTTGCAGCTGGATATGATGGGAACAGGGTCCAGTTCCAGCCTAGAAGCATTACCAAATGCCAGGACCCTCTGATCTTTGTTGTCAGCTCCCCTAATATCCAGCACTAGAGGAAAGGCTGGAGCATGGTCAGACCAAGTAGCAGAAAGAGACAGGACTCACAACTGGAGGCCCTGGGTGCCAGAGCCCTCTGCCACTGACCAGACAACAGAGGCTTCTCCAGCCTGAGGCTCTTCACCCACTTCAGGGCGACCACCAATCCAGGGGCAGGGTGGTCCAGGGCATTGTCACCACGCCAGGTGACAATCCTGGCATTGTCTTTACCTCCTGAAGACCAGAACTCACAAGCTTCTATGGTTTCCTCCACTCCAGACCACCCAGTCCTGAGTGCGGCAAGGACCCAGTTGGTGGATGTGGAGGAGCGAGAGCCAGAAGCCATGGACGTAAAGGAGAGGAAGCCTTACCGCTCGCTGACCCGGCGCCGCGATGCAGAGCGCCGCTACACCAGCTCTTCTGCGGACAGCGAGGAGGGAAAAGCCCCGCAGAAGTCCTACAGCTCCAGCGAGACCCTAAAGGCCTATGACCAGGACGCCCGCCTTGCCTACAGTGGCCGCGTCAAGGACATGGTGCCGCAGGAGGCTGAGGAGTTCTGCCGCACAGGTGAGGGTGGGCCAGGCACAGGTGGGTGCACAGGTGTGCCAAGAGGGAGCTGGGGTCAAACCCCGTCTCTACTTGGCATGTAGGCCTGGTAAAAGCCTGTCCTGTAGTTCATTCTTAGCTTATTTAAATTACTGGCATAGTAATGTAGCTAGGAGCTGGGCTTCAACATTAGAAGCTTTAGGTGTTAGGTAGCGATCGATGGCAGAGCTGTTGCCCTACTGCAACGAATTATTGTGAGGACTCAATGGGATGACACTTTTTAGTGATGAGCATGGTAACACTTAGTAAGTACAGAAAACTTGGTGATTTGGAGGATCTCCTGGTACCTGACTCCTTCTCCTTCACTTTCTACATGCAGTAATCACCAGCCTGTTCATCCTATCCCAGAACACCTTTCAAATCCATCCGTCTTCTCCATTCCTTCTACCACTTCTCATCTCTGATGATTATCAACTGTCTTGAAGGATTAACCAAAACTATCCCCTTTGCTCAGAGGGGATGGTTTTGGTTAATCCTTCAAGACAGAAAGGCTTCCCTTGGGCCTTTCTCAGCACTACACTAGAGTGAGCCAGGGATGGCCCTGTAGTATGGAGGCTGAGCTCCTAACCTGGCACTGGAGGGCCCTCTCTGCTCAGTTTCTGTCTTCTTAGACTTTCTGTCCCCTGCCTCTCCACACTCACCACTTATGGTTCCACCCTGCTCAACCATTCCCAGGCTGCAGTGGTAGTTGTTTCCCACTCTGGCGCCTTGGGCAGTCCGGTTTTTCTGCTTGCAGAGCCTCAAGCCCTCTCTGAGGCCTGGTATGTGACAACCAGTCCCTCACAGTTCATGCTACCCACCCTGATTCTGCCCTATCCTTCTCCCCTCCAAAGACAGGGTCAGTTAAGCACTATTCTGTGTAACTTACATATGTTTTCACAATATCGTTTGATTCTTTCAACAACCCCTGAATCATTTGCCCAAGATCACAGAGGTAAGATGACAGAGGTTACACATATACAGAGCCACTTATGACTTTCTCATTTCTATTCCCTCCCACAGGCCTAAATCTACATCAAAGCTGCCTTGCTAGTAAGGCCACCTCTCAGCCTTGAAAAAGCTCTTAGCTCTTCCCTTATGGCTTAAAGCTCATGCTTTGGCATCAGATGGATCTGGATTCAAATTCTGACTTTGCCATTGTTCTGACCCTTGGCTTCTTCACTGTGCCATGGGATAATAGTACCTAATAGCCAGGTGTTTGTGAGGATTGGTAAGGATCGTACATAATGCACTTGATACCAGAGCCTGGTATGAACAGATGCTTCATAAATGCTGACTGCTATTAAATTGCCATCTCTGGGTCTCAGGGAGAGGAAGAGATAAAATATCTCAAAGTTAGCTGTGTCCTGCTTGAGAGAGCTCAGAGAGCCCTTAGCTTAGATGCACCTCTCATCTGTAAGGATCATCCTGTACATTCTCATCTCATGTGCAGGCATGTGCAGAGTGGTTCACTAATTACCATCCTGGATCCTCAAAACTCCTTTGAAGATAGAGGGTCATAGGTTATCACCCATTTTAAAGACAAGAACATTGAAGCCCAGGTGGTCACCATCACAAGATTGCACAGCTAGATGTTGGGTGGGGTGGGATGTCAACCCATGTCCTGCTCCTCAAGCAAAGATGCCAAAACGTCACAAAGCAAAACAGAGCACGAGGACTTCTCACATGTTATAAAATAAACCTTCAAGCTCACAAACGAGAGGGGTCCGTGTATTCAACAGGATTCCTGAACTTTTAGACTTGACTCTTACCTTGCTTTTCCTCTAGTCCCAAGATGTTCCAGCTCACTGGTATTAATGCCAATTCTGGCTGCTTAAAAGGGTTTGCAGGGTAAGCCATATGGAAATCAACGCAACCCAGGCTGTTTATGGCAAATAAATTTGATTTTTCACTGAACAGAGAAGTCATTTTTTGTAACATGTGAATGGCCTCTCTTGAGAAGGCCAGCCCAGCAGAGTACAGACATAGGGTGAGGGCAGGACAGAAGTGGGGTGTATGGATCAAAGGATAGCTAGGGGAGTGCGATATGCAGAGAGGGTGGGAAGCTGGCTGGGGGATGTAGGCTCCAATTTGGAGTTTTCATTTTCTTCGAAGGAGAGAAAAATAGGAGGGCAGATTGTAGTATGCCGCACAGGGGTGATATTCAAAATGTGTAACATCTGGTCTGGCCCAGACCCCCGCCAATCAGAATGTCTGCTTGGCCACTGAGCACAGCCCAGGAGCCCCTGCTGTGGAGGGCCTGCTAATGTTAACCATTTATTTAGTAACTGATTGTGGGGAGATTGGGAGGAGGGGTTATAGGGAAGGATCTGGAATAGCTACAGCAGAAGCTCTGAGGCACCAGGTATGTAAAAAGGCATTGGGGGCTTGGGCAGCAGTTACAGAATTTACCCACCATTATGGAAGCATTCAAGACTTTGTCCAAATCAAGGCTGTCAGCTTGAAGCACCTAGGGGACAGGCCCAGCATGCACCTCCCACTATCACAGCTTACCCAAGAGCTCTTTCACAGCAGTATACCAGTTGGTCTCTCCTCCCACCTCCAGTCTCCCCTTATCCACATTCAAAAGTACTGTCAGGGAGTGCTTGTTTATGTGTTTATTTAGCTAACTTTTCCTGAGCTCCTCCTCTGCAGCAGGCATGATAGATATTAGACACAGATGACAAGGGGCACAGGCTTAGAAGGCCTCTGCTGGTCCCCTCCCCACCTTTCTGGCAGTGACTTCCACTTGCCTTTGCAGGCTTACCAGGTTCAGCCCATCCTGGTTACAGGATGCAACCTTTAATGCTTGGGCATCTGCCTCTGCTGTCTTCCAGCTCTGCTCCTTGCATTCACCTTCATCCTCAGACCTCTCTCCTGAGCTCCCCACCCAGCTGTCTTACTTCCTGTATCCCAGAGCCCCCCTATTCTCCCCCACCTTGGCCTTCACCCCTCAACCATGTATCTGCTTGCCTCTCCCCACTTGACTGAGCTCTTTCGTGTCAGGGGCCATACCCTACTCACTGTTGCATTTCAGTAAAGGCCAGCTTTGAGTTGGTGCCACCTGATATAAGTTGGTGTCTCCAGATGGTCACTTTAATTGGCATATGGCCCTTCAAGTCATTATACACTCCCTCTTCCTTACCCACAAAATACTCCTGGGCATAGTAGACTATGGAGTAACTTTCAAGAGCAATGAAGGTGGCTGTGTTTCCCATGAAGGCAGCATCCCCTTTGTCACTCAGGTCCTAACACCTGGGTAAATAACCCTCATCCACATCTTCTCCAGCCTCAGTTTCAGGCACTTCCGGGCCTTTTTGGACCCTCAAGGGACCCATCTCTGCTGATTCCCCATTGCAGCCTCACCTGGTGAGGGAGAAGCAGGGGTAGCCTGTTTCCTTATTCAGGGCAACTTTCCTTGGACAGGCAGCACCATCACCGTTCTAGTACTCTGGGCTCTCCCTACCAGCCAGAAAGGAACTTCTGTTTACAAGGAGACCACTAAAGTCTCATTGCCTAGGCTTCCATCCTGTTCTGCACTTGATAGCAAGTCCTACCTGGAAGGGGCAGACTGAAGCTCTCAATGCAATGTAATGCTCATATTTTAAGTCCCTTCTGAACACTGGACTTTGTTCTAGGCACGAGGATTTAGGAGTAAGCACATTGCCTGCCATTGTTGAGGCCCTCTCCAGCAGAAGTGGCAGACAGCTCTGTCTTAAAAGCTCCACCATGCCACTGATTGGGCAAGAACTCTGACAGGGACTGGGTGGAAGAAGCAGGGCAGTCGGCACAGGTGTGGTATTGAGGAAAACTTCACAGAGGAGGTGCCATTTGAATTGGGCTTTAGTTACAGAGACTTTGGCCTGGTGGAGAAGGGACAGAAGGAGCCTTACAGGTACAGGAAACACCTCAAACCAAGGCCTGGGCAGAGAATGCCATGGTGAGCTCAGACAAGGGGCTGCAGGTGGGAGGACTATCCTCCATGCACTAACCAAGATCACCTGTGTTTTCTCGCAGGCACCAATTTCACCCTGCGAGAGCTGGGACTGGGGGAAGTGACGCCCCCTCATGGGACCCTCTACCGAACAGACATCGGCCTCCCGCACTGTGGTTACTCCATGGGGGCCAGTTCAGATGCTGACATGGAAGCCGACACTGTGCTGTCCCCTGAACACCCTGTGCGGCTGTGGGGCCGGAGCACACGGTCAGGGCGCAGCTCCTGCCTGTCCAGCCGAGCCAACTCCAACCTCACACTCACCGACACAGAGCATGAGAACACAGAAACCGGTGAGTGGCTTGCTTGGCCTGTGTCGGGTGTCTGGGTTGCTGGCTAAGTCTGTAATTACAATATTGATTTTCTGTTCCATCACTTGGGACTCTGGTGAAGTTGGTGAAATTGCTTTGCTCTCAGTGGTCAAAAGTCAGAGCCTCTTCCACAGACACTGAAATATCCACCCCTCAGTAACATGTCAGAGGTTGGGTTGCTGCCCTTTCCATCTGGATTAGGGAGAAACCCAAGAGGTTGGGTTATTGTTTACAAGGTGCCTACATGTGAGCAGCCAAGGGACACCAGATAGTAAGAACCCATCCCCCATGGCTTGTCTTATATTCAATCAACAGTGTCTAGACTGAATCCTGCTCACATTATCTCTGAATCCTGAGCATCTCCAGTATCTTATGTTGATCAAAGAATGGTTTACAAACAAAAACTGGCATTTGGGGCTAACTTGAATCTTGAGGTTTAGGGAGATGTTGGTCAAAAGCTACAGAGTTTCAGTTAGGAAGAAGTTTATATGATCTCTTGCACATGGTGACTACAGTCATTCAGGCTGAGTATCCCTTATCTGAAGTGCTCAGGGACATAAAATTGAAGTTTTTAAGATTTGGGAATGTTTGCATAGGCTTTGCAGGTGGAGTATCTCTAATCAAAAAATCTGAAATTGGAAATGTTTCAAAAATCTGGCATTATGCTCAAAAGTTGGATTTCAAAGCATTTTAGATTTTTAGATTAGGGATCTTCAATCTATAATAACGTATACTTTAAAACTGCTATAATCCCAGCAACTCCAAAGGCTCAGGCAGAAGGATCACAAGTTTGAGGTCAGGCTGATCAACTTAACAAGACCCTATCTCAAAGTTAAAAAAAAAAAAATTAAAAGGGCTGGGGGTGTAGCTCAGTGGTAGAGTGCCCCTGGGTTTAATCCCTGTACCAAAAAAAAAGTAAAAACTTGAGATTTTGCCCTAGCTTCTTTGTGACCCCATGAAGTTCTGCCCCCAGATCCTTATTCCACTTTAATCTCTGAAGCTCCATTTCTCAAAGCCCTGAAATGCTGTGGGAGAAAAACTAGGACAGCTAGTTACCCACCTCCTCCTTATGGTGGAAAGAAAGGAGTCAGTTTCAGAATTTTCCTTCTTCCTCTTGGGCCCTTGCTGGCACATCTCCAGGGGCTCTGGTCTACTCTAGTCCTGCATGGAGCCTAGCACTCAGGGAATCTCCCCTTCTGCTGTATATTTTTTATTGATTTTTTTAAATGCACAACAGCAGAATGCATTACAATTCTTATTACACATATAGAACACAATTTTTCATATCTTTGTGTATAAAGTATATTCATGCCAATTTATGCCTTTATACATGTAATTTTTTTTCCCCTCATATTATGCTCCTCCAGCCCCTGGGCAGTTTTGCCTGTCCAGGTCAGCACTGAGGCAAGTCCTGTTGTTGGGGTCTGGCTATGAAATCTGAGGAGAGTGGAAGAGCCCAGAGACAGCCCCACTGGCTGGGGAGGGTTTTGTTTCTCGAAGTCCACAGAGAAGGTGTGCAGGTGCTTCCACACCAGAACCCCCAGGAGCAGTCTGCATTAGAGCAGCAAGAGCCAGCCAGAGGCCATTTCACCCTGCAGGCTCCCCGCTCCCAATGCTGGAGCCTAGGAATTGCTAGGTCAGGGTAAGCCCTGGGTCATAGATGATGGTCTAGACCAGTTAATCTGAAAAAGAGTCTCCACCTGAGCTGTGTGAGACCAAATCCAGATTAGGATCTGGCAAGTGACAGGTCAGGGTCAGATAGGAACTTCATCCTCTTAAAGAGCTAGATGCAGCAGAGTTCCAAATGTCCATTTAACCACCCATGCCTGAGAACTCAGATATTTCTCAGGTGGCCTGTGTGCTTCTAGGACAAGAGAGAGGCAGATCATGGATATCACTTTGGCAGTGCCTCCTTCCCCTGGCTCCCAACCACTCCTGTGAGAGTGCCAGTGACCTTAGTCCCTGAGGAGCTTCTCCACTACAGCAGGGAACCACCCACACCTTTCTCTACCTTCCCACCAAGGCCTGGACTGAGCCAGTGGCCCTGCCTCTGCCCACCCCATTGTGCACCGAACCAGAGCACCAAATTGAAGGAAGAGCAAGGCCTATACAGAGAAAATGGGTCCTATATAGGGGACAGGAAGTCTCAGTTCAATGACTGGCCTGAGATGTGGCATTGGGTGAGTTCCATCCTTTCTCTGGACCTCAGTTTTCTAATATGTAGAATGGTTAAGTGAAATAAATATTTTCTTTTTTCTTGGTACTGGGGATTGAACTCAGATGCACTTAACCACTGAGCCACACCCCCAGACCATTTTTGTATTTTATTTAGAGACGGGGTCTCACTGAGTTGCTTAGTGCCTTGCTAAATTGCTAAGGCTGCCTTTGAATTCCCGATCTTCCTGCCTTAACCTCCTGAGCCACTGGGATGACAGGCATGTGCCACCATGCCCAGCTTAAATCAGTATCTTCTGTGTTCTGAAAATATTGATAGTTTTTAGGTTGGGAGGGAGAAATATTCTATAGTCAAGCAATGAGGAACTACTTGGTTAAACCAGTATGTCTACTCCAGGACTTCTCAGAGCCTTTAAGATGGTAGTATGCCAATTAATGGATAAATTAACAGAGGGATATATGCAGCATTCCCCAGATTGTTGACCTCAGAATCCTTTATTCTCAGAGCATCTGATGGGATCAGTGTTTTAATAGGTAGCTTTTGGTAGCAATTGAGCTGAGTGATCTGCAAGCCCTTCTAGATCTAGGATTCTGATTTAAGTACTTAAATACATAAGACAAAGATGTGCACAAGATGAAGAAACTGTAACATTGGTTATTATTCCATTACTATTAGCATTAGCATTAATAGTTGTGGCTGATGATCAGAACCCAAGCAAGGCACTAAACACATTAGCTGTATGATCTCATTTGCTCCACCTACAACACTCTGAAGTTGATTTTATTATTCCCATTGGACAGAAAAAGGAAACTACATCCCAAAGAGCCTAAGAAATCTGCATCGGTCACATAGCTAGCAAGATGGGAATGGATTCAGGCCTGTGTGACTCTAAAACTTTGACTCCTTTAGCCCTAGTTATTCTAGTGAATTCTCTCAGTGGCAAAATACTCAAGTTGTCTGTTCTTTTGAAGGCTTCCTGCCATGATGACAAATGATCATTTCCCATAAAGTCATGACAGAGTGAGGCACGCACCGCCCACATTATTGTATATTCCCTCAGAGCTGAATTACAGCTTAATTAAGCCTCTGTTGGGTGATAATGACATATCCAATGAGCCTGAAGAGTTTCAGCCTTTGATAGTGGAGACAAGGAGATGGCTGCCTGCTCTCCAGGACACTTTGCTCTCCAATTGTCCTTTTCCACCCTGGCTACAGAACTCTAAACTCAACAACACTAGAGGATGAATGGGCAGGCAAAGGAAGAGGAGTAGAATCTAACAAAGGGCTCCTGGCCCTGCTTCTGTCTCAGGCCTGGACCTCTCAGACCCACACACTCCCGTGGTGCCCATATGCTCTCCACTTGCCTCAATTGGGAAGTGACATTAGGGCTTTATTACAGTCAGATCTAAATAATGACAGCAGTCATAAAAGTGGCTCATCTTTATTCACTGGTCAGGTTCACCGTGTTCTTGCTCCACTGAGGAGGCAGAGGCACAGAGAGACGAAGGTGTGCACAGTATGCATGCCTTGCTGAGCTGGAGCCAGGCCCTATCAGGACAGCCTCAGTTCTTGCAGAACTCTCCATCCTTTCCCACCCCACCCTTCCTCTCTTCTTTCTCCATCATTCTCTCCTTCTCTCCATCCGACTTGGGTCTCACCATGAGAACAAGGCCCAGTTCTGCTTGAACATGTTAGGCAACACCTCACAGGGTGGCCACTGCTCAGGAATCAAGGGAAGCCACAATCTCTGTGGAGGGCCTTCAGCTGCACGTGTTCAGTTGCCTTTCATCCTCTTGATAATGCAGATAATTCCCCTTTTGCTACAAGGGGAAACTGAGGTTGAAAACGTCAACTGAAATGACGACCAGCAAGTTAGCGTGTTGGCAAGGCTTGGATTTGAGCTCCAGTCTCTCTGATCCTGTATTCTGAGTCCTTTGCTTGTCTCTATTTGAATCAATGAGAGGTTTTTGACTCTCAACTGAGGCCACCAAAGATGTGCAACCAAGTCCTCAGAGATCCTTGATATATAAATGTGAAATGCAAAGCATGTCCCAGCAACCTCCAGCCACAGCAGCATCGACTCTGCCTCCACACCCGGCCTTGCATTAGTCAATCCTAATTGTCAACAGTATTGACAGCGGCACAGGCTTTTGCTGAGGTCACAGTGATACTGCCTACAACCGCCATCGATAATAACTTTTATGGGGTCCATTAAAGCCAACTTCTGCCCCTGAAGGTTAATGTCAGCAGCTTTTATGTCACTACTTAATATCTAAAATAAATACAAAATTGACTGGGTAATGTAAACACAAATCTTCCTCCTCAGGGCCATCAGGCAGAGCTAGTCCTCAGGCCCCTCCTGCCCTGTGGAACTGCAGGCTAGGGGCAGTGAGGAAGAGCCACATGTCAGGCACACAGTCAGCATTCAACCAATGTTTTTTAGAAGGCACAGGCTGTAGTTCAAAGTTTATTCCCAGCCACAGGGTCAGGATGACAGTGTTTCTTTTGTGGATTCATTCTGTAATTTGTTTCATAATTGTGCTGAGCTCCTCTGGCATGCCAGGCATGATTTTAGAATATAGAAACCAGCTGAAAAGGGGAGTGGCTGGAAGTAGAACCACCTGTGACTCTTTTCTATGATCAAGGTGTCACAGATTGGAAGGAACACCAGTGTACAGTCCAGTGACCTCAAATCCTGGTTGTGCCAGGTTCTAGCAACGAGACCTTGAGCAAATCACTTAACCTCTCTAAGCCTCAGTTTCCTCATTTACAAAAACAATATTCCAGTGGTTACCAGGGGCTGGAAGGAAGGGTAATTAGGAGTGATTATTTAGTGGGCACAGAGTTCCAGTTTGAAGAGAATGAGAAAGTTCTGGAGATGAATAGTGTTAGTGATTGCACAACAGTGTAAATACACGAATGCTACTGAATTATGCACTTAAAAGTGGCTAAGCTCTGTCTATATTTTATCCACAATAATTAAAAAATACAAAGCTGCATGCTGTCTTCCTTCCTTGAGGTGTTGCTGTGAGCCTATACAATGCTGGCGGAGCGTCTGGTCTGTGTCGATCCTTAATTCTTGCTAGCTATTAATGTTAATTGTTTAAAGAGCTGTGGGATGACAGTACAGGAGCCATTTATTTTTGCCCTGAGGGTGCAAAGGCTCATTCCTTCACTCCACTCCTGTTATGCACATGGGTCTGAAGGCTTGGTGGTTCTCAATGAGCATAAGGGATCCCAAGAGGAATTCCCAGGAGAGGCCACTGCATGAGCCAAGGTTTGGAGGCATGAAGAGGCGTTGTGAGTCTGGGGAATAGTGAAAATGTGCTCCTCTCTGCGTTAATCCCAGAAGCAAATTGAGATACTTACTTAGAAAAGAAACAGTGAGAGAGAATCACAGTTAACCCCCCAAATTATCAAGCAGCCTGGTGTCAAAAGGGAAATTATTAGTTAACCTAATTAGGAAGCCAAATTGCATATTCAGAGTCATAGATTAGGTAAGCATCTCCAAAGCACAAGGAGAAAGGAGCTCATTACCTATTTCACTCCATTTATCCTCTGCCCTCCCTGGCTCCGTACTCATGAGGCTTGGTTTTAAAAAAAATATATGTAATAAAATCTATCACTAAGATCCAAAATGATCAGAGTACTGCAGCAACCCTACCCATTGTCAAGGGAACACCATCTTCTAGAGCAGGAAGCTCGGCCCCATCAGCTGTCCTAGGGGTTGAACCCCCACATTTGACTACTGTTCTGGTTTGGGAGCCAGACAACAGCCCAGGAATTCATACCTTTTCTTCATTTTCTAGCCAAGGATGCTGAAATTTAGAGATGGTGGGTAGTTGGGTGACTTGTTGAAGGGGGTACAACTAGTAAATAGCAGAGCTGAGATTTGAGCCCAGATCAGTCCCACTCTGGTACCCATTTTGTACTACTTTGTAGAGACCAATTTTTATTATTTCAATGCATAAAATATACAAGGTCTAGGAAATATATTGAAAATATCTAGGAATATTCTGGCTGTATCCGGAACATAAATTTATTTGTCAATGTAAGAAATTTCTGGAAAAGAAACTGAATTCACAATCTGTCAGAGCTGATAAGGACCTTGAATTCTAACAAGCGACTCTCAAACTGTGACATGTTAGGAAAAAGACATTTAAAGTCAGGATCATAGAGGCCTAAAAGTCCAACCATGAGATGTCTAGGTTTCAGAAAGGAAGTGCTGGTCCATATATTTTGAGGGATTGAAAGGACTTTACAGTAAAGAGAGGGAAGAAAGGGTCTTCTGTGTGGATGAACAGAAGAGGTGGCTTGTGAGGCTAGAACTTAAGCATGTGAAATGGGGACCGCGGAGGCAGGATGTGCTAGGAGGTAAGGTTGGCACATCAGGTGCCTTGTCTGTGGTTACATAATTGTTCTTGAACACTTGCTATGAGCCAGGTACTGTTTGAAATATTGTGGTTCCAGCAATAATCAAAACTGTCCACTCTTGTGGGAATTGCATTCTAGAGGGGAGACTGATGATAAACAAATTTTAAAAACAAATTTTAAAAACTAAATTATATAGGATGTCTCAAGATAATAAGTGCTATGGAAAAGGAAGAATGAGTCCCAGCCTAGGAGCATTTGCAAATTTAAATATGGTGGTCAGAGAAAGCTTCATGGAGAAGGTGATGTTTGAGCAAAATCTCACAGTAGGTGAGGGAGTGAGTCAGGAGGATATCTGGAAGAACAGCAAAGCTGGTGTAGGAAAGGGCAGGTACAAGGGCCTCAGGCAGAGCATGTGTGGCTTGTTTGGACAGCAGCCAGGAGGCTAGTGTGGCTGGAGTAGTGGAAAAGGCCTTTTGATGACTTGGAGTTTGAATATGGGCAGGCCATTATAGGTGACACCAAAAGAGGTTTCTGAGCTGAGGAGGGACAAGACCTGATTAATGCTGAACAGGATCATTCTAGATGCTGTGTTGAGAATAGACTGTAATAGGAAAATGTCAGAGGCTATTGCAGTAACCTAGAAAAGAGACAATGGGGTTTAGGCACAGACGAGCCATGGAGGCAGCAAGGGTGGCATCTGTACCAGAGCTTCTCTTCCCTCTCAACCCCAGGATCTTTCTAGCACTAAGGATGACCTGTAGACTCTTAGATTCTATGGCCAAAATGAGCTCCTAGGTCCTTTCAGGGGAGGGGGCTCACATCCGATCCTTCTCCTAGCCTCACAGTTACTTTAGGATAGTTGCAAGGTCCTATAGCTGCTGCCTCTCCCATGCTCTCTCTCAAGTTCAAGGTTTGATCATGAATTGCATTCCCAGCCGTTTCTTATACCACACTCTTTCCTGCTCTTATCATCTTGGTTTCTGACCTTGTGGCTGACTCCCATCCACCCCGAGCCTTTCCTTCTCTTCTACATGAGACTCACGATACTGTCTTGTTTTGGTATCATCTTGGCTTCCCTTTAGCTGTAATTGCAGCCCTTCCTTCTACTTGGTTGCCTCAGACTGCCTTAGTGAAGTTTAACCTTGTTCTGCCTCTCTAAAACACCTCAGCGGGAATTGCCTGTGATCCGGGAGCCAGTACCTGACAGGCATGGACATTGCCCTTCTTAGAAGTTTCTTCTCAAAGAACTTTAAGAAGTTCTGGCCCAGATCAAATGCCTGCCACATATACTGCATACTGGCGAGTTCTGTAAGCAATACTGATCCAACTGCAGCCTGCTTCTGAACTGGGAGAGGAGGAAAAGAGAGATAGGGCAATCCAAAGCCATGCTAAATTAAGATAGATTGCATTCTCAAAACTCCGTTAAGACCCGCTGAGTGTGCAGAGAGGTGCAGCAAACAAGAATTTTGCTTTTAATTTGAGCCAACATGACTTTCAATTCCAGTGGAAGCAACGATGTGCACAATGACAAAATTCTTACCGAAAGACATTTGAGAGGCATTTTTTCCCCATCAGTAAGCTCAGCTTTGTTCCAGAGAGAGTCTATTTCAACTTTAGCTAACTCAGTATCATTTGGGGGAAGAAAGAGAATAACCAAGGGTGGGAGAAGAGCTTCCTGCCCACAGGAGCTAGTTCCAGTGCAGTTGTGTGGCATCCAGAGATGAATCTCCTTTCAATTGTAGGCTGCACCAGTCTGAGTATGTCCCTGAACCAGTCACTTTTCTCTGAGAATTAGTTACCCCATCAGCAGAATAGGGTCATTGGGATCTCAAAGAGTGAGGCAATTTGGAAGGAGAATGGACTTGGGGTTTACACTCAATCCCAGCTCAGTCGCATAGCAACTGGATGATTTTTGTAAAGATTACTGAATCTCACTATTCAGTGTTCTCATCTGCAATATAGGAATAAATGCCAATCCTGTGTAATAGGAATGAGAATGACAAGTGATTATATACATGAAAGAACCCTGACAGTGTTTTCCAAACTGTAGGTTATAACCAATCATGAAATAAATTTTGTGACTCAGCACCATTGTTTAAAATAGTAAATAAAAATAATCATAATAAAGATAATAGAAGCAGAATACAGGACATTTTATATGGTATTGTTTTGTGGAATTTTTATTTCAATTACATTTTGCATGCATTACATGTGCCAGATCTTCATGTAAAATGAATTTGTTATGATAGATTTCATTTTTAAAAAGATTAAAAGATGGTACATACCTAACATGTAGCTGGATTTCATAAATGTTAACTCCCTTTCTTTAGTGACCTCTCAAATTTTTCATGATTAATGCTGTGATAGTTTTGACCCCAAACTGTCAGCCTTCTATTTCTAGAGCTCCTTGTGGAGAATGAGTATATCATCTGAGCAGGGACTTATGGTTCCATCGAAAGAAGATGGACTCTGGCATCAGATAGACTGGCCCAAGGCCCCAGGAATAGCATAATGATACTGCTAGAATGCCTGGTTTGTCAAACCTGGCCATCTCTCCTCTGCCCCCTCCCAGCTCTCTTCTTCATAAATGATCATGGGTGATTAATAAACCCTAGGGTAGCTGTGTGCTGAGGACAGCAACTAAAGCATGCCCAAGTAGGAAGAGCTGCCTTGAGGGAGGAGGGGGGTCCCAGGGCTGGATGAGTCAAAGCCCGACTCACTTGGCACAAAGGCAATGAGGGCAGGTACGTGTGAGCACCACGTGAAGCTAGCATGCCAAATGAAATTTGGCTCCTGCCAAGTCCTGGATGAATCCTTCCCACAATTTTAATGTCACACAATCAACCCAGGAAGAAGAACCACCACATAGAAATGGCTTTTTCTTTAACTTTAGGATGGAGCATATGGGGCAAAGTGTCAAGAGCAGCTCTGGGGGTCTGTGGGTCTGACACTTGAATATGGCATGAGGAGAGTGGCAGTGATTACCCATGGGATCCCTGAAGCAGGTTCAGTGCAAACCCACAAAGAGCTCTTTAAGGAAGAGCTCATAGACAAGACCAGATCCTCCCCAGACTTCCCAAACCGATAAGCCCAGCTTCCTTTGATGAGGGGAAGCAGTCCTAGAGAATAAGAAAGGCAGTTGATTAGCAGTCAGAGGATTGGGGTCTGATTCCTGGCAGGATGGACCATATGGGAAATTACAAAGTTTTACTATGGCTAAAACTTGAAGAGATGGGGCCAGAGAGGAAGACTGGGTCCCATCATGGCAGAAGATGGCTCTGAAATGCTAGCTGGAGTTCAGCCTTTCCTCTGAAAGTGATAAGAAACCCTGGAAACATTTTAAGCAGGGAAACAAATACCTTACCTGCTTCAGGGGAGGATTGACATCTCACGGGATCTTGCTCTTGAGAAGAGAAGATTTGCCATTAGCCTTGAGTTGTAAGCAGTTCAACAGAATAAAGCTGCAGATTTGGCTAGAGCCTATATTCAGAATGCATTTGCCCTGGACCATTAACTATATTTTATTAACTATAAACTTGATGATCTCAGGTCCTGCCTCTGCTAAATTTGGACTTCAGAGATCCTTTAAATTGTATCCCACTAATTGCCAGAGTTAGTTTATAAAGAGTTTGCTTGTATATACAATTTCTCTCCTCTTGATAAACTTGCCCTGGTCTGGGTTTCCTAGAAAACAGAGCTTGAGGCAATGTAAGTGCTGATGCCTAATTTGGGAGGTACCATCTCAGAGCAGGGAGGGAGGGGAAGACGAGGAACAAGGCAAGGTGGTGTGATCTTACAACAAACAGCTGCAAAGAGACTTACCTGGTCTCTAAGCAGGTGCACCCCCTCCAGAGGTTCCTAGGCAGGCTGTACAAAAAAAAAAAAAAAAAAAAACTACTATGTCTCCAGAATAGTCTCTGGGAGGAAGGCAAGACAAGCAGCTGATGGGCCCTGAGCATAACTCAGTGGGTTCAAGAGGGATCAGCTGACTGCAGTGGCAGGTGGATGGATCAGTTGGCTGATGGCCCAGCAAATGGAGGCCCCAAGAGAATCTGAAAAGGTGAATAAATTGTGATTCATATCCCATTAATGGCATCTTTTTTTCTTCCCTCCTTCTTTTGCCAATCTTCTTACCCCTTTCTCTATTTCCTCTTACTCACTCTACTTGTCAATAAGTATAATGATGCTACTCATTATACATTTGTAATATGCCAAACAGTTTGCATGCATTGTTTCATTTAATTACCATTATCAGCCTGTTAAACAGGATTTGTGATTCCCATTTTATAGATGATGCAATTGAGGTCTCAAAAGCTTAACTTGCCAACTAGGAAGTCACAGAGCTGATACCCACCCAAGACTGTCTAAATCCAAAGCTCTTACCACTGGACATACTGCCAAATGGAGGCAAAAATGCAATTTGAATAATTGTCAATATTTTAGCAGGTTCAAAAGGTGATGATATGCCAGATCAGACCCTCTAAGAAAACAGGGGCTGACAGGCTTTGGAGCCAGACTGCCTGGATTCAAAGCCCAGTTCTTTCACTTGTGTGTTACCTTGTGTTACACAAGGCAAGTCTCATAATCTCACCAGGTGCTCCATTTCCATATCTATAGAATGAGGGCAATTCTGGTATCCACCTCACAGGATATTGTAAAGATTAAATTAGTTAACAGAATTAAAGCTCTTAGACTAGTGCCTGGTACCTAGGAAGTGCTGCTTAGTGTATGCTGGTGTTATTAATTGCACAGCACTTCATGATTCACAGGGTGTTTTCACATTCTGTTTAACATTTGCAACAACCTTTGAGGGAGCTATCAGTCTCATCATTGTTTAGAAGGGCTTTTAGATCACACAGCCGGGGCATGGCAGAGATGGGACTGAACCCCCCTCCCCTTTCTCTCTGCCTCCACACCCATGCATGGTTGTTCATCATGCCAACTGGCAGCCGGTCAGTTTGGCTCTTACCACCAGAGATGATTCCCAGTACCAGGGCCAAGTGTGTGAAGGCTCCAACAAGCCTGATTTTTCCCCAGGCCAGTTTCTCCCAGTCTGCTCTGTGAGAAAGAGCCTTCTTCTGGAAGAAATACTTCCCTTCAAATAAATAGCCAAACCTTTTATGTGCCAAACATTGAAAAGGAATTTTCTCTCCACCCCCACTCCATGGCCTGGCTCCTAAATGAGTTTGTTGCCCTTAGTTTTGTAGTACCTTAACTACAAAATAAATTGCTTTCCCAAGTGCACCTCCAAGAAGGAAATAAGTGTATGGAACAAACGAGGTTCAAAGCGTGGTATAAGCAAAGGGAAATTGTTTGCAGTTCCAGCTGCTGTAAAGATGGAAGAGGGTGGAGAGAAGAGCCATCTTGGGCACGAAGTGAGCTGTGGAAATGCAGAAGGAGGCTCTTCAAGCAGGAACCAAATGGGCAAAGGCAGAAGGTAGACAGCAATTAGGAGCAAGTCACCTCCAGGCATCCCTTACCTGGCAGCAACAGGAGAGAAACTGCTTATGCCTTCTTTCTAGCTGCATCCACGGCCTTCCATCATTTACTACCTCAGCACAAGAGGTAGGAGGGCTGAAAGATAGATTTTATTTGAAGAAAATATTATGTCACTTTTTCCCCTGCTGGATTTAAAAAGGTCTTTAAAAGCCTGCCCCAGCAGCCTGATCCTTATTATTCACATTTATGGAGAGCATAATAGCTCACAACACACTTTAATACCTGACATTTCATAAATTACTCCATCATCTCCTCCCTCCAGGGCACCTGAGTCCAGCCCTGACTCTCCACCCTGACTGTGGACCTTAGGACTTGGAGTCTATGTCAGGGCAGGCCCAAGGTTCAGTGGGTTCCAGAAGGACAGAGCATACCATAGAACTCACAACCAAAATTTATCCCAGCAAAGGGGAAAAGAACATGAAGCAGTTTGAAAGAAGCCAGACACAAGCTTCTCAGAGTCCCCTCTTCACAGAATCATGCAGGAGGTGCATGATTCCTATAGAGTTAAGAAGACACCTGTCCAGAGCTCTCTGCCAGGGAAGCTCAAGGGAAACCAGGGGCCAAAGTTTTCATCAGGACAAGCCACAGAGATACTCTACGTATTCCAAGTTCCAGACTCTTGGACAGAAAGCTGGTGTTTAACATAAATTTGTTCTTTGTAGTCTGAGCATCATAAGTTATTCTGATCATTTAAGAAATAGGGAACTCGTTTAATAGCCAACTTCCCAGACACCAGTTTGCAAGTGGACCTCTCTAAGGTCACGGTCTTAGGCCTATTATGTGAATTCTTTTGCATGCTGTTCTTGGATGTCCTCCTTACTTGGCTAGAATGGCCCAAGCAGCCCACCCAATGTGTACTTCTCATGACAATTTCGTAGTCCTTTGTTTACTCATTGTCCTTCATGCACTTCCTCTTAGAGAGTGATTGTCAACTACTTCTCTGAGAAATTGCCTGCTAGTGCTGGCAACTACAGTGAAGAGAAATTGCATTGATGCATCTTAGGTGGAAAAGTAAACTACGTTCAAGTGAAATTCACGAAAGGACAGTGCTCCTAGGTCAATGGTGGCATGGATGAATTGGGGACTTTAGGGAGGGATGATGCAAGGCATGGTGAGTGACGCTGTGCTGCTATATTCAGCAGCATGAGCCAGGCAGAGGCTGTGGAGGGCGGGTGTTGTCTCTGCCTTAGAACTCACAGTGAGAAGTCAACAGCGGGTACCTTGCTAAGCAGCCACCCTGCAAAGTAAAGTGTCAGTGCTGGAAACTACGCTGGGTAGCCAGCAGTCAGAGAACCACCAAAGAGCTAGAACAAGATCACAGAAGGAGGAAGTCCAAAGAATGGCCTGTCACCACTACTAGTCCCAGAACACAGTTCAGGAGTTTCATGGCAAGAGTTAGCTTGGAGGTTGTGGGGCCAGGATGAGTGTTGATAGACAAAGTAGGCTGTAGAGAGAGCTATTCCTAGCGGTCAGATATGAGGAAAGTCTCAGGCATCTTTCTACCCTAAATCAGTCGCCCTGCTAGGCCAAGGTAACACCAAAGTCCTTATGAATGTTGTCCTTCCAATGACCTCCAGAAACCCACCTCTATGTAGATAAACAAAGATGGGTTTACTGGACTCTTTGCCACAAGGAAGAATAATCATCACAAAGAGCCATTGGGTGTCTCAGCAAAGGGTATTAGGGCAGACAGCATTTGACCTTGTGTTTGGTGATTTGGGGTGGTCTCAAGGAAATGGACTGGGTACTGTCAGATTACAGGGGCCATTCTAGGCCTGGGTATCATAATGACTCTTATGTAGAAATCAGGAAGAATGATGTGAGATTAAAGTAGTAAGAAAATAGGTAGCCATCACTCATATTAGTCAGCATGGGGGCAGGGGTGGGGGTTGGTCATTTTGTCATTTGAACAATGGTCTTGGTTCTGTCTGAGTTGAGACATGACTCCAAAATGGCCTTGTCTTTATCATGATGCATATGGTCACAGAGTTGTCTGGAATTTTATATGACATTGTTCATTCAACAGGAGAATGCCACAGCCAGTCCCAGGGTGCCATGCCAGCTTTTGGCTGTCACAGACTGATTTTCCCTTTCTTATCCTGAACAGACAAAGGATAGGACAATAGTGTCGGTATGACAGCTTGCTTCAAAGGCCTCCAGTGACCCAAGCCCATGATAACTGCCAGTGTCCAGAGAATAATAATGAAAATGATTCATTTAATAATAACTATGGTTATAATAATGAATTAAGTACTATTAAATAATCATTTGAGGGGCTGGAGCTCAGTGGTAGCGCACTTGCCTGGTATGGGTGAAGCACTGGGTTTGATTCTCAGCACCACGTATAAATAAATAAAAAGATAAAGATCTACTGACAACTAAAAAAAATGTTTTTAAAAAATCATTTGATAATATGTACTCAATAAATAATTGTTACAGGTCAGGTACACACACACACAGTCTCATTTCATCCTCTCTCAATATCCCTGTGAGATTGTTATTTTCTTTTTTTGGCTCCTAAGGAAGGAAATAGCGACTCGGACAAGGTAAGCACTTCCTCTAAAGCAACATATCTAAGAAGTTGTAGAGGTTCAGTTTAAACACAGATATCTGCCTGACTCTAAAACCTACGCTTCCCACTGGCCCAGCCTTCTTTGATATAAAGGTGCTTGTGGGCACTGAAAGAGATGGCTTGCTGAGTAGTATCAGTCCAAGGAGCATGACAGCTCTGTGACAGATCTGAAGTGTGCTCATAGACAGGGAGTTTCCAGGACCACAAAACATCCCCTCCCACAGAAGCCCAGGCCCGGGCAGAGCATGGTAATTCCTAGTAGTTGCTGTCATAGCTCCAGCCAAGTGAGCTGTTCCTGGCATCCCCAGAGAGCAAGGGTGGGCTTGATTGAGTTTCTATTCCTGCACAGCTGGCCAATTAATATGAAAAAGAGCTGCCCATTATTGATTAACTTTGTGTTCTACCAAAACGATGTCTTAATGAAACTCAGTATCCAGAGCTCAAAAGCTGGGGTAAAACCTTTTAAGTAGAAGTGATGGTTAACCTTACCGTTTCCTTCAGGGGTTCAGCATGATTTCATTGGGAGGGGAATTCAAAGGACCTTTTAGAGTGTATCCCTTATTCAGAAGCATTCATTTTCTTTCAGTGATCTCTTTGTAATTAATCTTAGAACTTTTTCACAGATCTATGCTGATCTGGGCAAGGCCATGGTTTATTTATCTAGCTCAGGGACTGCACATGAGAGTCCATAAATATGCAGATTAGAATGGGTTCTCAGTTCTGATGAATAATCATACCCATATTTCAGAATGCTAGACAAAGTTTCAGAAAGAAGACAAGAAACTAGTATTTATTGGTTGCTGTATTTCTTTCCTGGGGGTGACTTAAAACAATAGATATCTATCCTTATAGTTCTGGAGGGGAGAAGTCTGAAATCCCAGGGTGTGTTCTCTTTGAAATCAGTAGAGGAATCTTTCCCTGCCTCTTCCTGGTCCCTGGGATTCTGGCTATCCCCGGCATTCCTCGACTTGCAGCTGTGTCACTGAACTCTCTTCTTTGTTTCATGATGTGCATCACTGTTCACTTGGCTGTCTTCCTATGAGGCCATCAGTCAAACTGGATTAGGGGTCCACCCCACTCCAGTATGACTTTATCTTAACCAAGTTCATCTGCAATAAGCCCATTTCCAAATGAGATCACATTCTGAGGTATTGGGGTTAAGTCTTCCACATAATTTTTTGAAGGGAAAACTATCCATCCTGTAATAGATGCTCACTAGCTGCTAGACACTATGAACTATCATTTAGAAGCCAGACTCTTGAGTTTGTAGCTTTTCAGTGCCCCATGAACTATAACAGGAGAAAACATTTTGGTCTGAATGATGTGCAGGTCACCTCCTCATGCCAGACTCCAGGACTCCTGAGCCTGGGGCCCTTCCCTGCTCCCTCTGTGACTCACATCATCTAACAGCCAAGCAAGCCAGCTCAGAGCACCTAATCCCGGGCCCCTTCTGAGTGAGTCAGCCCTTCCCTGGAGACATGACACTACAGAGAAGATTCCTGCCTGAGACTACGTGGGTGACCCTGTGGCCTGGCCGCCAACAGCAGGGTGGTGAATGTATGAATGTGTTTGCATGGCTATGTGCTGACCTAAGATGTGTCAGCGTGGGAAAGCGTGCCTATATGTGATTGCCAGTTGAATATAGGTCCACTTAACAGTGTGTGAGTGTGTGACATCATTGTCATTATGCTGATGTAGGAACAAAAGTGTGACCATGCATAGGAACAAGCGTATGTGAATTTGAATGTACATGAGGGTATTTGTGTGTGTTTGCACATGAGTGAAGGAGCAGGTGGGGATTTCTGCAAAATACTTGTTGTATTTTAGAATCTACCAACAAGCGAAGGTAAAGTCTTTCCTCCTATTAAGATGGAGAAGAAGGGTTGGGGAGGCTTTTCCTTTTTTTAAAAGTTAAAAAATAAAAAAGGCATCATCCAGTTAGTGTTTGTTAATTAGGAACAGGTCCCAGGGAAGCTGCTGCTATGGCAGCACCAATAAATCACTCATTAACTGTCCATGGCTGCCTGCCTCCAAGTCCACAGCTCTGCAGCTTGAGCTCAAGCCGGGGCCAGGCAGGGCCCTCCCCTGCAGACCTATCCTGGGGACACACCAGATTGGAAAGAAAGGCCTGAGCCTCCATTCTCTGATTCGTGAGAGAATAAATCCAAGTCCCTCTGCATCAAGCCCTCCCTGGTCCAGCCCCTTCTTGACCCCATTGGCAACACTTCTCACCGCTTGCCTGGTCTTGATGCCTTGATTTGGTTCCAGCTCTGGCATGTTCCTCAAAGTGCCCTGATGGTGGCCTCCTTCAAAACATGTCTGTGACGGCTTCAACCTGGGCCTCCCACAGTGAGGAGCATGCCGAGGGTCTCATGAACCTTGATCTGTTTCAGCCAAATTTCACACCAAAGTCATAGACCCCTCAATGTTTTAAAATATGGATTCTAACTAGACCCACCATAGACTTGAGGAGTGGAGAAGGAAGTAATAGGTGCAGATTTAATAGATAGAGGGTTTCTCTTTGGGATAGGGAATTTTCTAGAACATTAATTCTAAATGTCACTGAATTGTACACTTGAAGATGGTTATAATGGTCCAGGGTGGTGGGATATGAACCTGAGCCTTCTACAAGCCATCCTGTTTCAGCAGCGAGGGCTTACTCCTGCTTCCAGGTCCTGCTCTCACAGACTAACCAAAGCATAGCACAGCTAGAGATTGAAGAAACAAGTGGATGGCAAAACAAACATGACTGGGGACAGAGCCTCTGCCTCCTTGGTCGAGGACCCTACCATCTCTCCATACAGTCCTGCTGCCTCCCAGGTGCCTGCTCACAGCACTCTCCACAGAGCCCCCACAGTGACCCTTCCGGCCCCATTAGCAGCATGCTCTCTGCTAGAAAATAGACAGGTTTTTTTTTTTTAATATTTTACTTAGTTGTATATGGACTCAATACCTTTATTTTATTTATTTATTTTTATCTGGTGCTGAGGATTGAACCGAATGCCTCACACGTGCTAGGTGAGTGCTCTACCACTGAGCCCCAGCCCCAACCCCAATAGACAGTTTTACTAGTCCCTGGACCTTCTTGCTCGAAAGTAGCTTCAGGAATCTCTGGCTTGAAAATGGCATTCTTTTTTTTTTTTTCCCAGTACTGGGAATTAAATCCAGTAGCACTTTCCCATGGAAAGTGGAGTTTGGCTTTGAACTTGTGATCTTCCTGCCTCCGCCTCCTGTGTGACAAGAATGGCATTCTCTCTCTCTTTTTTTTTTTTTTTTTTTTTGGCATACTAGGAATTGAACCCAGGGCTTGGTGCATGCTGAGTAAGTTCTCTGCCACTAAGCTATATTGCCAGCCCAGTAATGGTATTCTTTATTTTGTTTGTTTGCTTTTCAAAATATGTAGAATCAACCCCAAACTCATAGGGTCTGCTTTATGGCTTAATAGAAATGTACTGAAAGAGTTCAGGATAGTTACTGAGTGTTTTCCCCACATGTGTAAAGATATTTGGTCTCATGAGGGCATTCTATAATCTGGGTGGAGGTGCTATGAGAATTAGAAGCCTCTGGTTCAGGAAGCTCAGTACTCCATCACTGGGGCTAAGTCCAGACATAACCTTGGAAGCATGAAGTTCAAAGTCAGTAGGATTGTGACTGGTGGAAAACTGGCAAAACATGTCACCAGTGCCCTTCCTCCAGACACGAAGGTGTACCCCAGGGCCTGCATTCAGTTTTGGTTGTCATCAGTATAGTCATACTTCAGAGAGAGGAATCAAAAGGTTAATCCTGCCTTTGGGTCTTTTTTTTTTTTAATATTAGTTGTAGATAGAATCAATACCTTTATTTTATTTATTTATTTTTATCTGATGCTGAGGATTGAACCCAGTGCCTCACAAATGGAGACAAGAATGACACTGTGGGGACAGGAGGGAAACAGGCTCTTTTCTTTGGGCTCCAGGTAGCTATCATGTTTTGTTTTCTAGGCGTTGTCCATTCCCCCATTCTCGCATTCAATCATCCATTAGACATTTATGAAGAGCCTGATATTTCCAGGCCCTATTTTAGTGATTATAGACAAGATATAGGAATAAGGAATAAGATTTTTTATAGGCAGTATATGTTAGTGGCTAAACTGACAATAAATGTATATGTTGCAGTTACAAATAACCCTAACATCTAAGTGGTTTCACAGAGCTTACTTTTATGTTATTCCAACATATTTTGCTCCACATAGTCTCTCAAGGACTCTGCATAGTAGGGACTCCACCATCTTCTCTCTATACTACCTGCAGCGAATGGCCTTCTAAGCTGCTTCTTACAGCCCTAAGTCTGACTTACTCATAGGGCCACAACTAACTGCAAAGGAGCAGGAAAATGAGTTCCTCCCATGTGCCCAGAAACAGCAAAGAAGTAGCTATGGTGAGCACCTGAAGTCTCCACACAACCTGGATGAAAATGGCTAGGAAGTCACACCATTGAACACCTTCCCCAGAGGTGTTCCCAGCCAGTAGAAGGGACAAGTGCATAGACAAGTGCATAGACTGAGCAAATTTAAAAGTGACTTGCAAAGAGGGAAGAGGAGTTGTGCTGTGAGATATGAGAGGAGGGAGGCATCACTAGAATCTTCAATGGTAAAGGGTTCTGTCAGGCTAGCCAGGAACTGTCACAGCATGTTCATGTGCACATGGGCTATGACTGCTGGAGCCCCATAAGGTGGCATGTGTGACAAGAGGTGAATCTGTATAAGCAGAGCCTTGGGCACTGTCTATAAGAATTTGAGCCTTATTCTGCAGAGCAGAGGACGTCATTGAAAGCTTTCTAAAAAGGAACCTGATCCACAGGTTCACCCTGAGTTCCACCCTATGGATACAAGTTAGAGATGAACAGTAACCTCCAAAATCAGAATAGTGATCATGCAAATTTGAGAGGTGCTTAGATGGAGGAACCA
Source organism: Ictidomys tridecemlineatus (assembly GCF_052094955.1). NCBI lineage: Eukaryota > Metazoa > Chordata > Mammalia > Rodentia > Sciuridae > Ictidomys > Ictidomys tridecemlineatus. Next base: position 66,751,480 of record NC_135480.1, on the reverse strand, counting down.
AAATAACAATAATAATAATAATAATAATAACAACAACAACAACAACAACCACAACTAAATATAGGTAGACAGGGGAGAAGAAAATGGACACAGGCTCATGACCCAGTTTTTTACCAGTCTCAGATTATTTAGGATGCTCTAACAAAATACCTAGACTGAGTGAATTATAAAGAACAGAAATGTATGGCTCATGGTTCTGAAGACTAGAAAGTCCAAAATCAAGGAAAGTAGTGAGGGCCCACTTTCTGGTTCACAGATGGGGCCTTCTCTCTGTGTCCTCACATGGTGGAAAGGGTGAACGAGTTCCCTTGAGCCTCTTTTGTATGAGCAATAATCCCATTCCTAGGGCAGAGCCCTTGTGACCTAATCACCTCCTGAAGGCCTCACCACACGAGGGATGAGGTTTCAACATGTGAATTTTGAGGGAATACAAATCGACCAGTTGCCAGGGCAGCTATGTGGATGCAGCAAGGAAATGCTAGAGCATGATTTGGAGAAAGATAATAAGTGAAGTGTTAGACGTCATTGAGCCTGAAGTACCTGTGGACACTTGAAATGAGAAGTGTCCATGGAGCACTTGGATATTAGGACCTGATGCTTAAGAGAGTCTCTCTACCTTTCCCAAGTATCTAAGAAATTAGAAGTGTGGGGGTTACCTCTAGGGAAAACAGTGCTTTCCTCCAGGCATCTCAAATTGTACATCTATTGGTATCAGAATTGATTTTTAAATTGTATAGCAATCTGGGTGCTTTCAAAATGGAGTCATTTCCTGCTTATCACCTTCCTAAAACCTAGCCCCTTAGGCTAAAGGAAGTCACAGATCTCTGGGCTTCCCCATCCTCTATAGCAGGAGTAAGCAGTCGCTGTCATTGTGCAGACCCCTGAGTCCCCAGAGGAGCTGGCACTTATACGTCTGTCCTGGCACCCAGGTGCTTAGTAAATGTTTCTCGAACAAACGAATGAATTAACTACAAACTAATCAAAACTGTTGGGTCCCTTGTGAGAACATAAATAGTACTTCCACTTTCCAGAAGCCTTTAATAAATTATAACTCAGCAAATTAAAATAAACATTTGTTTTAACTTCTACCAACCAAGTCTCTGGAGGATTGGACACCTTTTCATCTTCAAAGTGCTTTCAAAACAAGAGCTGGCTTCCCCCAAGGCCCCTGTGTGGATGTTATAGACTGTAAACAGATACAGAAATGTATTAACATTCAGTAGCAAAGGTGCCTCGGGCCAGTTTTAAAGAGTACCTTCTCCAGGAAAGAAAAGTAAATTGTTTCTTTGATTTCTTGAGTGTCTTCAGTGTGCCAAAAGTTGTGTCAAGGATTTTCAATATCTGTTCCATTATTCTCTGGATGGTTCTGTGAGATATTCTCTTTCCTGCTATAGAGATAAGAAATCTGAGACTCGGAGAGATAAAGTGACTTGCTCAAGGACACATAGCAGATGAGAGGGGGAACCAAAAACCTCTCTTGAAGTCTTCTAATGTCTCAATTCCTGCCCTTTACTTTGCATCATTGTTTCTGAACATCTGATCTGCCCTTGACCCACACTAGACATGTGTGGGGGCAAATCCTGGGCCCTATCGCAGGTTTATTGGATGAAACTGGACAGAGCAGCTTGGAAATCTGCATTTTAGATAAACCTCCCAGGTGCTTCATGTGCACACTGAGCTTTGATCACATACTTCATACCCATGGTGGGTTTCTAAAACTGAGAAAGATCTCTGTCTAGCAGGATGAAAATAAAAACAAAAGAGGGGGGGTGGTAACTAGGCCCCGAACACCTCGTGCCTCACGTTGAGCTTGGCAGCTTTGGCTTCTGCAGACCGTGCGGCAGCGTCTTCCTCCCCCAGCCTCTGCAGGCTGTGCTGGCCAAGATGGAAAGCTTCCTCTGTTCCTGCCTTGCATGGCAAGCTCGGGTGGATGTTTTCCCTCTACTCCATATGGATTTTGCAATTAACTCACTAGAAAAGTAAATCACAGGGTGCCTGGAATAATAAGTGCAGTGAACGCCAGGCCTCAGCCAAGTAGACTGGGAGCGGATCCAGAACATGACTGAGGTTGCTGGGCTGGCTCAGGAAGAAGGCAGGAGGCCGGGGCTAGCAGCTCCTGGAGGCTGGACAAAGGCAAAAGATGAGGGAGGAGAGGGGACTAATGAGCGAGGTTCAGCATCTCTTGTGTACGTCTCGGTTTTCTGACCTCCATCGCATCAATTCCACACAGCCGTCTTAGGTCACGCTATCACTCCCATTTTATAGAAAAAGAAACAGAGATTCAGAGAGACAATGTTACTTCCCAACTTTCAGCTTCTCCAGGAAGTCTTCACTACTGTCTCCTGACCGACTGTGGTCTCTCCTTTCTCTGAGCAACTAGAGGAGAGAGAATCCCTTATAAGCCTAAGGCTAATTGGGAGACCATGACAGCTGGTCTCAGGAAACCTGGTTCCTCCTCTATAAAAAGGGATGACTTTTGCTGGTGTTAGGGCTAGTTGTGGGTATTTGATTTTGATATCTTATGTGGGAACACTTCAGATCCTGCCTGAAACATAGTAGGCACTTGGTGTCACTTGCTTCCACATCGCTCACCTAGACCATTTCCTGCCACAGAATAGGTGACAGCCCTTCAGAGAGACACCACCTCTGGTTACACAAGGAAAAATGAGCACCCAAGCTAGCACAAGGAATGGGGCCTCCGGAAGGTTGCAGTGGAGTGGGAGATAAAGGGACTGACTTGGCTATCAAGAGCAGGTGCCAGTGTCCTGGTCTTAGAGAATGGAACTAGCCCGATTTTCTGCATTCAAGGCTGATTGTAAGCCTCTAACTGGCCCCTTTTCAAAGAGGCCAAGGACACTGCCTATATTTTCATTCTGCTTTTCTGAGCATCAGTCCTGTTTCCAGTTTTAATGTCTGAAAGAACAAATCTGATTGGCCGAACGCTTCTTTCCTTGTCAAGCCATTTGTAGGTGGAGCTGGGCAGGGCAGAGTCACATGACAGATGGCATGTACCCTAGGCTGCCCCCTTCCAAAGGGACCCTGAGCAGATATGCACAGATGGTCTCTGTTCTGGCTGGCCCCCATCTAGGTTTTGCACTCCAAGAAGAAAGATTTTTGTCTTGTCTAATTTTTTTTTTTGTCCCCTCATGTGGCCTGTACTCAGTCCTCGGGAAAGGCCCCTCAGGGTTGGGAGCAGGAGGACAAAGGGAGTAGAGAGACGCAGAGGTTCTGTTGCTTGAGCTGGCTCTGGATTTTTTACAGAAAAGCCATAACTGAAGGTGCAGGGCCTATGTCTCCCTCTGAAGAAGTCCTGTCCACCCACTGGTCAATGGGTTCTTTCCTGTGAAGCTCTGCTGGGCACAGTATGTAAGGCCATCATTCCTGTGAACCACATCCAAATATGCTCAGTTCACAAGTCAAGAGAGGTTTTCTCTTTTTGCCTCCAAAGCCTAAAAATCAAACTGGCTTCTTTCTGCTTCTCACAGCTTCCTGAGCAATAAAGAGTCTGAAATCTGAGCCAGGCTGATAGTGCTGCTGATGTATGAACAATGTAGGGCAGGGATCCCTCTATTTGGTGGCATTCACTCAGCCATTACCGCAGCTCCAAGCCCTTTTGGGGGCTGTAAGCCAAATAAACGGGCATGGCTCAGCAGACACCCAGAGGGGATTCAAAATCATGTTGGTTTTGAAGAGGATTTGATGGTTGTTTCTTTGCCTAGCTGGAAACCTGGGTGAAGAGGACTTAAAATGTAGGTACAATAGTTTCAGCTGAAAGGGTAGGATCCCGTATCTTCTTCAATGGCACTGTCCACTAGAACTTCTGAAATGATAGAAATGTCCCATATCTGCACTGTCTCATACAGTAGCCATTAGGCACATGTGGTTGTTGAGCACTTCAAATGTAGCTAGTATAACAGAGGAAATAGATTTTTTTAATTTTAATTTAATCTTAAAATCTAAATTTAAAATAGCTATATATAGCTAGTGGCTACCATATTGGTAGCTCTAGAATTAAGGGACGCTTTTCAGGTCTTTGGGCAAGGAACACATGTTGGACCTCATATCCCCAGTACCTAGTACATTGGCTACTATGAGTTCAACAATCAGCAAATGAAGGAAAGGAGTCAACATAGGTGGTAATGAGGTGGAGACCATGTCAGGTAGAAAATGAGCGAAGGTTTTAGAGTTGGTCATACCTGAAGGCAAAGTCTAGCTCTGATATTTATTTATCTCTGTATATGTGAGGATGTTACTAGCATCTCTAGGCCTTCTTCTATGAAATGTCTATAATGCCTATGTTCTCAATAAAGGAACAATGCATCAGCACATACAGAGTGGTTAATGCATTGCCTGGCATATAATAAGCTCATTGATAAGTAATAGGTTCATAGAAAAGACCTAGGAACTAAAAATCAACCTTACTGACAACCAATGATATTCCCAGCAGAAACAATACTATCACAAGACATAGGCCAAACCTCTCGGAGACCATGTTCAGGACATAAACATGGCCAATACATGAACACAAAAGTAGCTGACATCCACCTCTCTAACTGCCATTGCCCTTCTCTACATGATTGCTGCTTCTTTACCTTTGCAAACTCCAGCCCCACTTTATCCTCCTTCTCTAAAATACTTGTTCATCCACTTGCCCCAAGTTTTTGAAAGCCTAGAGTCCAGAGTTAGTCCTGCTTCCCTGACTCTTTGGAATATTCAACATAAGCCCAGACCCTGTAAGGGTCCTGAGGTCTCTTTAAGGTGCATTCTCCCTTGCTTTCACCAGTTAAATGCACTTAATTACTGTATAATTACAGATGTGATCCTGGTAGTCTTTGTGCAGTCAGAGGACACCATTAGATGTTTCAAATCCCACTTTTCCATTGTGACACCTGAGAGCAGAGCCATGGTGAGAAGGCTCCCTTCACTGGCTTTTTCTCCTCCTATGAGGCTCAGCTTCCTGAAACCTAACTACCAAGTTAAAACACCTGTGCAATTCTAAGAGGGCTTTTTTTCCTAAGCCAGGACTTGAACTTATGTTGTTAGTGGTCAGAGCCCTTGGCCTTCTCTGCTTCCCCCAAAGAGGGTTCTGTGTTATTGCACCTAGAAAAGCAGCAGAGAGATTAATTGAAGAGTAAAAAGCTTCTGCCCTTCAGAGAGACCTCAGCTGCCTGCCTGTTTGGCTCAGACTTCCTCTCAGTTTACTAAAGATATCACTTCAGACCCTAATTGACATTTAAAGAGAAAGCAAGCCAGTAAGGAAGGCCAGGTAAGAAGCACCCAGGAAGGTATCAGAGAGAAGGTAACATTTGCACTTATAGATGAAAAAAGTGAGAAAGAAAACTCTAAATGGTTAAAGTTGGTGTTGAAATTCCAGAGCCCCAAAAAGGAGCAGTTTCAAGGGCCAGGAGCTGAGGCTCCATGAGTTGGAATTGTAGGTGTGATAAGTTTGAAGCAGCTGGGAGGCCTCTAAGTTGAGATAATTACTAGACACCTGGAGCTGAATAAGAGACCCTGGAGACACTCATTTAGAAGTGGTCATTTTCTCATTTTCTCAAGGGAAATGCATGCATTACCTACTCTAGATAGACCCTGTGCTAGACACTGAGATGCCATGGTAACAAAACAGATGTCCCAGATGATGGTGGTCTCTGGCTTCCTGATCAGCTTTTGCTCTGCAGGGCCACTGGTTGGGATGTTCTTTCTGGTTTTCTGTCCCTGATGTACTTTCCCTGGAGAAGTTCCATAAAAAGAAGGCATCTTAAAATAGAGACTGTAAACACTGGTTCTGAAATGCAGGTTTTTCTCTTTATTCCACCCTCAGAGTCATTTTCTAATACTGTTCTTCAGATGATTTTTATGTTCATCTTATGATATTCATGCAGGCCAAATTCATGAAAAGACTGTTAGTAAAAAAATATTTAGTTCTCTTACCCCTTATATATTTTTTGCTTTGGATATCCTCATGGATTTGTATGAAACTGTGTGAGTAAGAGTCCACTGGCTTTCTTGGGCAGGTTTCAGTTATTTTGGAGGGATGATATTTACAGACAAATCATGGATTGTCTCTTGCACATCAGCAAAGAAAAATTTAAGACATGGTGGTCTATTTGAGAGGGTTTGGACATGAGTTGTTCTCTAGTAGCCAACAGCTTTTAAAAATAAAAACAGCAAATCAAAATGAAGTTTGGTGTGCTTAAGTGTAGAACTTGTAAAGAACATGATGTCTAGACTTGTGCCGTCCTACCACTAACAAGGCAGAAATCCCAGTTCTTTGATTTTTCAGAGTTTAAGAGAAGAGGGAAATTTTCCTTAGTACCCCAGATTGATGAGCAGTCTGACCATCCAATTAACTCCTAAGGGACTGCCCCACCACCCTGACCCAGTGCTGAAGATCCGCACTGGGTGGAATTGGCCCTGCTGTTTAGGGCTCCCTCACATGTTCAGTAGCAGGTGGCAGGGGAGCTTCCTACAGAGACCACTCTCGAGGTTCGAGAGGCCTGCTCTGGCTTTTCTAGCAGCCTCTTCTTTGCTGTGTAAACAGCTCCAACCTACACTGTCCCTGCTTTCTCAGATAAATGTATAGACCCTGTTGTCCTCTCCTGCCTGCACTCCATCGCCACCCTCTGGGTCCCTGTCAGAAGGAGCCTCAAGTGTCTATTCTTTCACTAGTTCTCCATTCATTATGTCAATTCAGTTGCCACAACTACATGGCCACTTCAGCTGAACTTGTGTGTTCACACCTTGCTGTGCTTCGTTGGGCTTCTTCTCCTCATGAGAATAAAAAACCTCCTCTCCTCTGCTCCTCTTGGATGTCTTTTGGCCAAATATTTATGCCTCTCCTTTGGGAACTTTGGGATTAGTTATGCTTTCTGCCTTGAAGATATTTTCCCAGGCAGAAGAGGCCTGACATGGAGTTTCGTTTTATTCTGAGACCCAGAACCCCAGGGGGACTCCATATCACCCCTTACCCAAATTCTCCAAGAAGTCTTGTGCAAGTGGGCTTTCTTCTGGCCAATCTAGGAAGACTAGTGACACAGGCATGTGGGACACATTGAAGAAACAATTATCTTGGTGTTTATCCAAGCTGAGGAAACAAGCACCTGCCCTGAGCAGATGGCCTTTGTCCCTCAAAGTTCCTCCAGGGGACCTACAGCATGAGCTGGTTAGAAAAGCAGAATCTCGGTCCCCCTCCAAACCCATTGGCTAAGACCCTGCGTTTTAGCCAGCCTCCCAAAGTGGTTCAAACACACACAGAAGTTGAGCAGCTTGCCCTCGACTTCAAAGAAAGTTTATTTCTGAGAAAACATGGAGTCTAGTGTTGAGACCAGATGCTCTGAAAAGGCTTGAGAAATCAAACAATAATAGGCCTAAGACTGTTATATGTTTTTAAGCATCAACAACTGTAATATGGAAACAAATTTGGAAAATATCCTTATTTGCAACATTTAATAGTGGTTTCCTAGGATAGAATGGGGTGGGAAGGAGTGAAGGAGGACTTTCATTTGAGTTCTACTTAGTTTTGAATTGCTCAAATTCAAATATATGAATACATTAGAATTTTTTAGGTAAAAATGTATGCAAAATAACTTTAAAATAAAGAAAAAGGATGGGAAATTTTGGCAAATGTTAGTTTAACAACACAGTAAAGAATAGCCCCAGGAGGCTGCACAGGCATTCCTCAGATGAGCTTAACTTGAAAAGAACACGTTTTTGTGTTAACAGGGTAGCTCCCAGTAGTGGAATTATGAGTGATTTTGTTATTTTGTTTTTCTTTCTTTTTTTTTTCTTCCTTGTCTGAACTTTTGAAATCTTCTAAAATGAATGTGTATCACTTATATAATAAGAAAAATGACCAAAAATGTTTTAAGGAGGAATTACAAAAGCAAGATTTGGAGACATAAGTTAACGTGGGCACCACAGAGTAACACGGCTACAGATGCAAGTGGCTATCACTGATGGTGAGCTGAGATTTAAGAATAAAATAGAAGATAAACCAACAGGAGGATGCTTGGATGTGGTGGGTGTAGTGTCTTGAACCTGCTCTATGTGCCAGCCATGGTCTACAGGATGGACACCAGGGCTATCTTCACACAGCTAGGAAATAGGAGCTAGGAGGGCTCCATGACCTCTTTCAAGGTCAAGAAAAGAGTGACCTAGTGTTCAGACTTGACCTCATGACTCTGTGCTCTGCACTGTGGACACAGTGAAGGGAATGTTATAGCCCAAAGACTAACATGTCAAGGCCCCAAGTCCTCCTCTGCTCTAGAGTAGTGATTTTCTAAGTTTTTAGGGGCACTGCTCTACAAGGGACCAGGGGAGTTGAGCCCCGACTCTCTGAGTTCTTAGACTTCCCCTCTGGGATGCTGATGAGCCCAGGATGAAAACCAGTCTGAAGGCAAAGGTTGTGAAATACTAGTTCCCCAGATGTCCTGAAGATATAGGTTTCTAGGAAGGTTCCAGACCCTCTTGAGATACCTGCTCCTGGTGGTGTGCTGTGCACACCAGCACCATCCATCCCTGGAGGAGTCCCATGGCCATGTGTTCACCTTGTCATCCCAGTCCTTTCCAAGCCTGCTTGACCACAATGCCCATTAACATGGAGTATCCCAGTGAGAGTTTCTGAGATGCTTTCTCAGGCCCCATAGAAACCAAAGATTTAAAACATTCTTTTAAATTAAGCTTTCACAATATTTTCTACATGGTGGCTTAGGATTTCTTCAGAACATTTTGTCCTTTGGAAAAAAAAATTCTGGAGAGCTAAAAATGTCTGTAATTATATCCACAACGAGAGCGAGAGCAGGCTCTCTAGCGTGTGCTTCTGAGAGCTGGAGGTTAACAAGGATGACGCCTTCGTGAGGCACCAGAATAGCAGCTGTGGCTACGCTAACTACACTGCAAATTACAAGGTCCTCTGAGCCCTGACATGCAGCGGGAAAGGAAAGACATTAAACCTGAAAACTGACATCTGTAAGAGGGCCCACCCTGGCACCTATTCAGTGTGGCAATTTTAAATTTTTTAAGTTTTTCCATAATCATAATTACAGCTTCTTTGAAATCAAGTGTGCATAAGTTGGCACAAAATGCCAAAACTTCTACAACTATATTAATTAATACTTCTATGTTGCTTTGCAGTTTACAAAAGTACTTCCAAGTCCATGGACTTTTCATAGTCCATAAAAGGCCTGTGTGATATTATCCCCATATTACAGAAAAGAACATGGAGAATTGGCTCATAGATGGCAGCATTATGACCCTACCCTGCTCTTTTGCTTCCATTATCCTAAGTTTCTTTCAATAGATAATGATTATGATTTTCCTAGATTTCCCAGAATAGACCTGATTTCAAGGAATTTAAAAACTAAGCTCAATTCATTAATGTGATTAGCTGAATATTGTTTATTGTATATTTGTAGACCTTTTAAATAGCCTCAGAAATCTTAAGTTCATAAATCAAATCAAGTCTGTGTATTTATTGAATTATGTCTAATTAGGAAATAGACTTCTAATGCTCTGATAGTAAAGACAGTTTGGGGAAGCAGGACAGTATGTTTTGATGGACACTCTGGCTCTTAAGAGTGTCCATCAGTGAACTTGGGACAATAATACAAATGGTCCCCAATCTTCAGTAATTCAACTTAGGATTTTTTCACTTTATGATGTTGTGAACACCTAACTATATTCACTGTTGTTACAGTATTCAGCAATTTACCTGAGATAATAAATATTTTGTTATCAAATAGGCTTTGTATTAGATGATTTTGCCCAGCTGTAGGCTAGTGGAGGTGTTCTGAGCATATTTAAAGCAGACCAGGTTAAGCTGTAATGTTTGAAAGGTTAGGTATATTAAATGCATTTTTTTAAAAGAGAGTGAGAGAGAGAGAGTGAGAAAGAGAGTGAAAGAGAGAATTTTTTAATATTTATTTTTTTTAGTTTTCTGCGGACACAACATCTTTTGTTTGTATGTGGTGCTGAGGATCGAACCCAGGCCACATGCATGCCAGGCGAACGCGCTACCACTTGAGCCACATCCCCAGCCCTATTAAATGCATTTTTGATTTGCAGTATTTTTAATTTAAACAAGTTTATCAGGATGTAACCCCATTAAAAGCTAAGTATCTATGTGCTGTTTACAGAGTTTTCAGAAGGGCTAGGCCTATGACCCTAAGTGCCTGGCACAAAGTAAAGGATCAGGAAATATTAGCATCCTTCCTTCTTTGGTCCAATCAGAACATGAAAACAGCATTTAACCCTCCATCCCCAACACCTGTTCCCCATTCCTCTTCTAGAATGCAGCTTCTACTCTTGGGAACAAACTTTCCCTTGGGTACCAACTTTTACTTCCAGGAACTGACTTATATAAATCAACAAATAATATTAAAAATGTTTTATCTGTCTATCTATCCATCCATCCATCCATCCATCCATCCATCCATCCATCCATCCATCCATCCTAATCAGTTATACATGACAGCAGAATGCTCTTTGATTCATTATACACAAATGGAGCAGAGTTTTTCACTTCTCTGGTTGTACCCAAAGTAGCGTCACACCATTTGTCCAATCATACATGTACCTAGGGTAATGATGACCATCTCATTCCACCATTTTTCCTACCCCCATGCCCCCTCCCCCTCTAAATCAAAAAATAATTATTGAATGCCTGCAATAAGCCTATCCTTGTTCCAAGCACTAGGGACGAATTTCACAGTCTGGTCAAGAAGACAACCCCCAAATCGGTTCCATAACATATTTGGCTGCTCATGTACATATATGTAAGAGTGAATGATTCATAATGTGGTAACAATTTAGTTCTTCCTTAAAGAAAAGGTTAGAAATGCCTCAGAGAGGGGGGTGATGAGGAACAGTGTTCAGAGTAGGTGAGTGGAGGGGGAAGGGCGGAAGGAATTTGCACTATGACTGGTTAAATGACCCCATCTCTCTGGCTAAGCCTGCTTATTAATTTTCACTCCGAATGAGCAAGTCACTGGTATGTTCTCCATGGACAAGTAAAGAACAGCTTTTTATCATCAAAACAAGTTTAAGGCCATGGGAAATGGAGAGGAAATATCAATGCCTATTTGTGGTGCTAATCTTTTTACTTCCTGGTACTGCTTTTCTGTGGGACAGCAGGGGAGAGGTACCCTATTATACAATCATCTTGTTCTTTGGATCTTTGGGGTCCCCATGAATGGGTAAGGATGTCCTCAAGCAATTACCTTTTCTATATAACCAGTTCCCTTTCCTAGGCTCTTGGTCCCTGAGCAATGGTCAGTCTCAGGTGAGATGCAACTGATTACCTGAATATTTGAAAGACTTTCAACAAACCATTTGTATAGATATCACACACTTTGAATTGCAGGAGGAACTTTTTAGAAATTATGTCACCAAAGATCTTTCTCTTAGAAAGAGTTCAAGACTAGCAGGTCGAAATCTGAGTTCCAGACCTGGTGTGCCACTCACTTGCCTTATGACTCTGGACACATCAGTTTTCCCTTGGACTTCAACTTTCTGTCTTACAAGGCAGTGGGATCTGATGCTCCTAGGGGACCTTCTGGTCTGAGGTTGTGAATCCTAAGACTAAAGGGAAGTCATTGCACAGCATTCTCTTGGGGTATCATGGTAACCTGTGTGGCTGGGGTGGACAGTTTGTGTTCTCATTGACCATCTCAGACTCCAAAACTGCTACCATCTGCTTTAAGGGGAAAAAATGACAAGACTATTGCTTTTACATGTCACTGACAAATAAATCTTTATAGATGACAGTGATCTTTAATGATGTTGTCTAAAATACCTCCAAATGAGACTTGAGATTCTCAGGGCAGGGAGGCACTTGTGCTCCCAGGGCTACAGAGATTTCAACAGTGGCAGTTTAGGTTGGGTAACTGTGTTAAAGAGTCTGTGCTGTGTGTTTATCATGTTTATCAGAATTCCTGGCTTTACCCTCTAAGATGCCAGTAGCACCTTTGCTATGCTGACTCCAAACATTGCCAAATGTCCCCTGGGGAGCAAAATGACCCTGTTGAGAACCAATATCCTAGCATGAGAATAGAATCAATTATCACATACTTAATCCAGAGGCACCATGTTTAAGCCTCTGTGCTAACCTCACAAATCATCATGTCCTTTCACTGGTGTAGTCCTAAATCGGTAGCTTTGACCTTTCTTTTCTTTTCTTTTCTTTTCCCTCCCTCCCTCCCTCCCTCCCTCCCTCCCTCCCTCCCTCCCTCCCTCCTTCCTTCCTTCCTTCCTTCCTTCCTTCCTTCCTTTCTTTCTTTCTTTCTTTCCCAGGGATTGAACTCAGGGACACTCTACCACTGAGCCACAGCAGCATGCATCCATGCCCTATTTTGTATTTTATTTAGAGACAGGGTCTCACTAAGCTGCTTAGTGCCTTGCTTTTGCTGAGGCTGGCTTTGAACTCACCATCCTCCAGCCTCAGCCTCCTGAGCCACTGGGATGATGAGCACCAGGGCACCCAGCTAGCCTTCACCTTTTTTTCCCACAGTCCTGTTCTTATTCATTTACTCAGCTGAATTCTGCTGGGTACCCACTGCTTGCCTAGATTGGTGCTGGATTCTGAGAAAATGGTTCATTCCAGCCTCCACCACTGACGCCCTATCCTCTACTCCTCCTGGGATTGGATGCATGCTGCTGGCTTTTTAATTCCTGTGTCAGAACTCCTTTCCCTGCTGATTGTCTGCCCTGGCTTCGAAGCCCCAGTGGGAATCTCTCTGGTTGGAAACAGTCCTTGGCCATTAGCCCTCAATACTTCCTTCCCCGGTGGACCTCCTAAGTTGCCTGGCCTGGAAACTGGGACCCTTCCTTTTATTCACCCCCAAATACTTCCTATCTTTATGTAGGCCTTGAGTTAAATCAGTAAGCATTTATTTGGCTCCTCTTGTGTGCTGGGACTTGTGTTCTCTGTGTTCTTACATCTCTTTAGTTTTAATTTCATCTGGCAAGTCCTTAAAGCCCCTCCCCTCTGTCAGTCACTGTGCTGGTGCTAAGGATGCAAGAGTGAGCAAAAGCAGGCCCTGTCCTCCAGTGTGGTGGGAGGGCTGGGCTTTCATCACATCATCCATCACCCGCGTGAATGTCCCTTCACCGACCTTCCTGTCTCCTTTCTCTCTGCTCTCTGTCTTCCTCCCACTTTCCCTCTACTGCCTTCTTCTCTCTACCTGTCTCCGGTATTCCTCCGGCTCTCTTCATCCTTCACCCCCATCCATATCCAGCAGGGTCCTTTGATGGAGCCAGCTGAGAGGCTTCTCAGGGGTGCTGGATCTCCATCAGATGCCTGTCACCCTAGCTTCCTCCTGGTAGGAGAATGACTGTCATTGAAGGGGGTCTATTGAGGCAGTTTGACAGGATTCGGCTGGGCTGGGCGATAAGTAAGAAAGATCACCCGTTCCTGGGGATGGTTGGAGGATATGAGGCCCATAAATCATCCACCAAGAGCCAGGCCTGAGCAACACATGGCTCCACTCTGCTCAATATGCCACTGGGGGAAATTCCTGGAAGTAGAGAGGGACCGAGTGCAGAGACCCAGAGGACAGCTTGCCAGAAATCCAGTGTGGGATACTCACTGGATTTCTCCCCATAAAGGACATGGGGATTTCTGAAGCAAAATTGCTGCTGAGTGTTACTGGTGGCCTGTCCTGCTGAAACAATTCTTTAGCTTTTTGAAAGAAGCACAGCCTTCCCTTAGAGTCCGGCCAAAGGATCTCCAAACCTAGCATCTCAGCCAAAGTGGTGAGAGACTTCCTGATTTGGAGTGAGGACTTGGGATCCCAACCTGGACTCCCCTTACTCTCTAGGTAAACTTGAACAGGTCCCTTCGCTTCTTTTAGGCTTAGTTTACCCTTACATATAACCGGGGTGATACCCAAAGTTGCATCACCCCAGAAGTGTGAGGCATCTGTTAAAGGTTGCAAATGGCTTGGCACATACAGGGCATGTGCAGTACTCAATAAGCATGCACTCCGGTCCCTGAGTTACTCTCTTGGCTTTCCTATTTCCTCCTCTAATTACATGCTTGATTGCTGAATGCAAAATAACCAGAATCTTGCTTCTAACCCTGGGTGAATTCTGATTACCTACCTTTAAAGAAGGTAGGGTTCTGCCTAATACTTTTCCCTAAATTCTTCCAAGGCCCTAAACCTCTCTTTCCCCCAGCTAGAGTAATACAGCTGTTTAACAGCTGTTAAATTTACTCTGTTCAGCAGATCAAGTTCATTGTCGGGTGATATGATTTCTCCCCATAAAGGACTTGGGGATTTCTCACAATGAAAGCTGTTAGTAAAGTGAATAGTGTTATTAATAGGGCTTCCTGGAAAAGAGCCCACCTGGATAGAGAAAGCTACTTGTCACAAATACCAAATCACTCCTGTCCTGTTTGACGCCCTCCCCCCTTTCCTTTGCCCTCCAACTTGGAAGGTACTTTGAATTAGAATTCCAACTGCAAAGGCCCCTCTGGGAATGGAGCTGAGAAATGTTGAGGCCTGGTTTTGAGGAGTTCTAAATCACTCAGTCCTCTTGGGCCTCCTGCTCCCCCAGGGACCCTTGGGTTTCCAAGACAGCCAAACATCTAAGACGAAATAAATTGCTGTATTTGGACGAGAACAATTTAATGATCCAGAAAGTAGAGAACATGGACAGAGGAGAAAGTAAACGGGCTGTAGACTGCCCTCAGACAGAAAGCAATTGATTGAAGGTGGGGGAGGTGGCAGCCCAGGCAAAACGAATTTGCTCACCCCTTAAGAGCATAGGTTATCCAGCTCCCAGAAAACAAATTTGAAAGCATTGAATCTGGCAGGCAGAGGAGACCAGCAAAAAGATTGTGTTTCTGGAAGATGCCTTGTGAATTACCCCTTTGCTAGACTTCAAGCTCTTTGCTCCTGAGGGAGGCTACTTTCGAATCCCTAGCAGGAAACTAGGCATCTCAACCCTGGGTATGGATTTCCTTGGGCCTGTGTGAAGATTGTCAGGGAAGATAATGAGGGCCTATATTTCTGAAAATAGGAATGGAAAAATATTTTCATATTGAAACAAACATGAATATATTATAAAAGAAGATGCAAAATCAGAGTGAATTCTTAAAATGAAATGTGAGAAATTAATGAAATAACAACTTAAGGCCAGTTTCTCAAGATTCTTTGGGGTGCACTCATACAACCTGAGATACTTGTTAAACTTGTACCATCCGGGGCCCTCTACCCAGAGATTATGATTGACGGTAGTTCTAAAATGGTACTCAAAAGCCACATGTTAACGATTGCCCCAGACAATGCAGTTGCACCAACTCTAATCCTGCCTTGGGGAGAGGGAATTCCTCCCCTTCTGTGGTCTGGGTCTGTGGAGGATGCTGTTTCCCATGGTCCCATAGCCAAGACGCTCACTGCCCCAAATGCCACAGTGTCATGGAGTGTTTTGCAGTTCAGAGATCACAGCCACAGTTTTCCCTGGGTGTTTTCCCTCAAAAGGAGCAGCCTCACCCAGTCCAAGGTCAAGACTTATCTCTGGAGGCAGTCTGTATCCAGGACTGTACCTGGGAAAGTTGGGCGTGGGAGTGAAGGACATAGGAAGACCCAACCTTCTGGGCCAATCTGAGACATGTGGAAAGGCCGGTTTTGCTCAGAGCTCTTGAGATTGTGTCCTAACAGCAGGCCACTTGAAACTCTCCCTTCCCCTAATCGGTCTTCCTTCCCTTTAGGGGGCGCTCATGAGAGCGGAAAGCCCCTACAAGCAGATCTGCATCTCAGTTTCCCAGGGAACTTGACCCAGAACAAGCATACTTCAAACAAGTATGAAAAAAACAGTCAAAAGTACATAGGCTTGAGAATTAGATAACCTGAGACAATTATCACAGTAATAGCAACAATGAATATGTATTGGGCTCTTTGTTTTATGTTTTAAGTGCTTTATATTTGTTTTTCCCATAATCTTTAAAATAGCTCTATTATCCTCATTCTACAAGTGAAACAACTGAGGGTGAAGGAAATTAAGCACCTTGTCCAGGGTCACTTAGCTACTGAGTGACAGAGCTGGGATTCAAATGCATATGGTCTCCCTCACAGACTCTTCATCACTATAATCTCCCCTCAGGGTCAAATGGAAGCTCTTTCATGTGCTAGCTATATGAGTGTCCTGCAGGTGACCCCCATCTGAGCCTCAGTTTCCCAAAATCTGTGAGGCTCAATCTGAATCAAGGCTAGTGTCAAGTGCCAACCACATGCCTGGGTCTGCTAGGAAGGTCTAGTGATGGTGGAGCCTTGACAGGAAGTCAGTAAACACTTCTCAGGGGGTGCAGAAAAGAAGTGGGTTCTCCAGCAGGAAGTCCTGAGCTGGCTCACATTCAAAGGAGGCTGAAGAAGAAATGGCCAAGGAAATAGGGCACATGGGGGTTGAAGAGGAGGTTAGTGAGTGGAACAAGTCTGAGCAAATGGAAAAATAAATTGCGCCCATGCACACGTCGGCAGCCATAGGGAAGGCAGGAACATCAACTAGGAACCTGGAGCTGCAGCTGAGTATGCTGGTTTATAGGACAGTGACACAGAAGATTTAAGGTAATCTGGTGGGACCCATGCACCATGGCCACCTCAATCTCATGGTCCTTAGCCAAATACTAGACTTTGACACAGAGAGTGTCTTATTCTGGTTCTGCTGCAAAATTAGCTGTGTGATCCAGGAAGAGTCAACATTCTCTGATCTTGGCCTCATTTTTAAATAGAAATAAAGAATTAGGATTTATGATTTCCAGAACTCTAGTAGATCAGAAACTTGGTGACTACATGGATCTTTGCCCTTACCTTAATTTGGAGAGAATTGCTAGCTTTCTGTGGTTTGTGGAGGGAAACCACAAACCACAAACCCACTGTTAGAAGTATTTTCTACCTTAATCTCTTCCCAAATCTAATTTCATAAGATTCCTTTTTAGAACTTTTAGGTGTGCATAATTTCAAGTTCAAGTCTTCTATTTAGCCCAAGTTCACCCTTTCTCAGCCTCCTCACTCACCACTTAACATCAGAGTGTTTGTCTGGAAGCATCTTCAAGGACAAGTCTTAATTCCTTTTCCTATTTCTGCATCGTATTTTTTAAAATAACATAAAGAAAGAGATCTCAATTTGCAGTATCAGAACACCCAGAATATTGATTACAGATCTTTCTGCCACCCAACTATCCAGCCATTTCTTTCTCTATCTCTCCTTGCCCCTTCTGTCTCTGTCTCTTATACAGAGGGAGGGAGGAAGGTACAGAATCTACATAGAGTAAGTAGCTAGCTTTATGCAAAGTTGTTTGCATGGAAGGCACCCAAAAAACTCCATTTGCTTTGCTCTTTTATCAGAATTCAAGAAGCTCTGACCCTTCTGCTGCACCATCATCTTGATTAATCCATTTTGTCAAAGAAGTAACTCTAGGGCTTAGAGATCAAACCACCCAGCTTTTGATTCAACCTGACAAGAAGCTGTTGAATCCCCTCTTCATAAAGTAAAATGATAACCCTTACCTTTCTTGGTTGTCCTGAGGATAAATGAAATAATTTATAGAAAGTACCCAACAGTGCCTGACCCAAAGGACACACTCAAGAAAGTACTAAAAAGAACTCCTTCAAATACCACTCATCACATTCTGGAAGGGCTGATCTCTGTTCAACCTTGGAGGGATGGGATATCTTCTAATTGCCCAATTCCTTTTCCTACCAGAAAAGGATTTCTTTGACAAGAAACAGTCCTGTGCTCTGTGTCCCAAGGGCTCTTTATAAACCTTCCTTCCATTCACTTCCTTGGGTGATGATCATTGCTTGCCCAGGACCTGACTACTGTCAGAGCTCTGCCTTGAACCCCATCTGCAAATGCTTGCTCTCCTTCCTCCCTGAGATAATAATGCCTGATTAGACTGCCTATTTCGGTCACTATACTATGCTACTTACTGTTGTATTTTAACTATTTCTAGTCTCATACCCAGGGTTATAAAAGGCTGGTAGAATACCTTTAATGAACGTTACACAAAATAAAAATCAAGTACACTACATGCAGTTGGTCTCAGCACTAGGATACTTGCCCTGTAGTTCACACCTGGCCAGGTACTGCTTTGAATCCTGCTCATACATGCTGTGATCACTGCTAACATCATTGCCCTTGTTTGAAGCACAGGGAAATCAGGCTTTCAGCATCTAGGAGTATTTAAAAGAAGAACTCTGAATGGATTCATTGTATTTTTGCCTCAGGGAAGACAAGTAGACACACATGCATACTACCACACACGTAAACTTGTGAGCAGTGTGCACGTGACCTGGAGCCAGCCACGCAGCCCATGCAGACTCATGTTCCATGTAATTGAGAGATGGGGCTTGTTTCTGTTGTTCCTGTAAAATTCCCAATTAGTCTCCATTCAGCTGAGAGAGTTGTCAGCTTGACAGCACCTCATTAGGCCATCCACCTCCAAGCTTCAGGAATGTTGATCCAGAGCCCTGAGTAGAAAACTCTCAGGCTGGGGAGCCAGACCAGTTTGGCTTTAAATAAAGTTGCAATGTGTGTGACCTTAGGCAGGTTACTTTCTGGGGCCTGCATTTTCTCATCTGAAGAGTAGAGATAATCATACCTATCACAGAAAGTACATATCTTTGCCAAGGATTGAATGAGCTACTACCAGAAAAGGGTTTGACACAGCTCATTAAATGGCAGCTGCCTGCACTGTCTCTGTAGCCTTGGGCAAATGTCCTAAATTGAGATGATAAACCTTGCCCTTTGGAAGTGTTTACAAAACTTAATGGAACTAGGGAGATGTTGATTATCATTATCTATGAAAAAGCACAGCACATTTAGGGTTCTTAGGCCTGAGAGTCCACACCTGTTATTTGAAAACATTTAGATATTCCCCTCTGACTGAATCACTCACTCATTCATTCCCTCATTTGCTCATTCATAGCAATGGTATGCCAGATAGCCCTGGGTGTTGTTGGTTGGAGAAATAAACATGAATGTGGCCCATACCTCACAGATGAATGTGAGGGACAGAAGGACACACAAATAACCAAACTTTATAGCAAGAACTGGGAATTGTTCGAACTGCAAAAAGTATACCCACTCATGGTCCCTGACTCTGATCCCTCCAGGGGTTCCCAAAGGATCTGTGACTATTCTGTAATGCTGCCCCCTGCAGTTTTTTCCAGGGAGTGCTGCTGTCTTCAGGAGAGGCAGTTCCTAACAACCTCATCTCTCTTCCAAGGGTGGAATTGAAACTGGTGACAAGAGCTCTGGCCTGGGAATCAGGAGGCCTGGTGTCAGCCCTAGATCCATTGCTTCCTAGTGTGTAGCCCTTGGCCAAGCTATTCGCTAAGTTCCTGTTTCCTTCCATAAACTATGAGGGTAGTGTTCTTGATGTTGTTCATGGTGACCTCTATGGTAATACATAAAGGTCCCATACCAATTAATTTTTGCAATAATTCAAACAATAGTATTTATCAAAACTTTTCCATTCCTAGGGCTATAATAGGGTCTATGGAGGTTGCAAAAGCTGTGATCCCTGCCTCAAGCTGCTCACCTTCTTATTGGATAGAAATCTTTACACAGATGATCTAGGCAGGAAATGAGAGAATACAAGGCAATATCTCTGATTTTAGGATTTAAACCAGTTTTCTATATATTAAATCTGACTTTTCCATTGAATTACCTATTTACTCCCAAGATGTGTTTTCTTGGTTGTGAAGAGCTTTAGGCTATCATAAGTCTTTTCATTTAAGCTACATAGATCCCCCACCCCATTCTGCCTCTCTCTGTCCTGGGATTGTTCTATGGTCAGTTGAGTAAAGAGTAGGTAAGCAATCTGAAAACCAGACGTTGAGAAGTCAAGAGAGGCTGAAAGACCTGAGAAACCACATAGACCAGCTTCACCAGCTTCCTGGGTAAAGATCCTACCTCTGTCTGTGCTGCTCTGTGCTTCTAAAGTGGCATCTGAACACTCCTCTGGAGGGAAGGAACAGAAGGCAGAAACGGCCCAACTCCCTCCACCAAGCCTTTTAATAATGGCATTAATCTATCCATAGGGGTAGATCCCTCATGACCTAAACACCTCCCACAGTGCCCCACCCACTCATGCCATTATACTGTGCATTTAATTTTCAATACATGAATTTGGGGACACACATTCAGATCATAGCAGATCCTGGGGTGCAGAGAACAGAGATGCTGTAAGCAAGTGAATACTCTAAGTTAGTGATAGAACAGGGCCGAGGGCCAAGACTATGGCTTAATGGCGGAACACTTGCTCAGCAAGGCCTTGGGTTTGATCCCCAGCACCCCCCCCCCCAAAAAAGAGAGACAGAGAGAGAGAGACAGAGACAGAGAGACAGAGACAGAGAGACAGAGAGAACTGGGCTTAGAAGCCAGATGCCTGTCCTGGGCCTTTACCAAGTTCCTCATCATTTCTCTCCTCCTGCTATACAGAGGGTGGGGAAGGTATCTCTGTTTATAGCTACTCTTAGGTTTACTTATGAAACTCACAGACAGTCATAGTCAAATATTAATTCCTGGTTTAAAGAAGTCATTTAACTTCCCTAAAGTATAAAATGTTAGAATAAGGCTTAATGCTCATTTCATCATGCCGTTGTTCAGGATGCAATATCCGACAAAGACTCTTGAGTAAATGCCAGAGAATGAGGCCCATCAAGCCACCCTAGGGAACAGCCATTCAATAAGTACTGCCCAAATCTTCATCCATGTTTGTCCCCCAGATGTCACTGTGCACCTTCAAGAGCTCCTCCTGTATCCACCCATCCTGGTCACTGGGCCCTCTAGGACACAGCAGCCCGTGCTGGGCAGCCCTTCCCCCTTCAACCAGTTACTACTGAGCAGCTTTTTGCTGCCACATTAATTAACAGTGAAGCAGATAATTGGCATTAGCTTATAGGAGCTGAAAAATCATTAATAGTTCTTTTCACACTAGTTGTAGAACATTCATTGTGATAAATCTTGATTTGAATGTAATTCACCCTCATTTTCATTTATCCCTAATGAGAGGATGAAGGCATTTTCTTGACATACGGGAATTAGAAGAGACTGGCGGCTACACTAGGTTTACCTGCAACTAAGTAAACATCTATTGAAGAAATGAATTGATTTTAAAAAGAAATGATAAAAATGAAAGAGTAATTGGAGTTTGTTAGGTTCATGGTTATAGGCATGTGGAGTAATAATTCAAGCAGTAATCTCTAGCCATCCCTTTCCAGGCCTAGGGTTGTGACATCACTTCTCTATGCTTGTTTCTTCGAGTGCTAAATGGAGATGCTAATCCCCATCTTACAGGGTTATTGTGAAAATCATAGATAATATATATAAAGTGCCAGCATAGCAACTGACCTTAGGCGCTTAGGAAATGGTAGTTGCTGCTACGCTCATCATCATCATCATCACCATTATCTTCATCATCACCGTCTCAATGTCTTCATCATGACTATGCCATTAGCCTTACCCAACATTATCATTCCCTTCCTCTTCACAGTTTTCATCATCTCCATCATTTTTTACAAAGCTGTATGGACTTTGATCAAAGCTAATCTTTGTCTTTATTGGGAATATCACTTTCAGAAAGACGAAATGCTATCTTTTGTGTGTGTGTCTGTTAGAAACCTTTTATTCTGAAATAATCACATTTCCAGACAGGACCCTTTATTCTGCAGTCTGCAGAGTAATTGCTTCAGCCACTGCCACCTTGAAAGGTTTCCAGGGCTGTGTGAATGGAGGAATGTATGGGAGCAAAGACTGCTCTCCCTCTGGTCCCGGGACTGATTATCTTGTTTGCCTTTAATCACAAATCAGCACAGAGATCCTTTGCTGGGGCTGTTTACTACGAAGCTGAGCCCAGTGGCACATGCTTTGAAGGTCTTTGGATGATCAGCTATAGAGAAGGGAACTGTGGGGTTGCAGAATGAGGACAGACTCACATTCCCACCTTACTTCTGGGTTTACTATTGGGCCTCTCTGGGCCTCGGTATCTTCATTTGCAAAATATTTTTACAGCATCTTCTAGGAATGCCATAAAATTAAATGATCTAAATTAATGTGTGTGCAGAGTACAATACAGTGCCTAACACAAAATAAGTGAGTGGCAAAGTGTCCATTGATTTGATGAAGGCCCACACAGTGATTATACCACCCAACACCTTAAGTTAGGGCTCTAACCTGTCCATCTCCATCACGGTTGGTTATATCACCATCAATGTCCCTCTGGTTCTCAATAGATTTGCTTCCATTTAAGAAGGATGGAGCCACACCTTCTAGATATCACCTGCTAAGTACCTCATGCCCCACACAAAAATTACTGGATCTTTTACTTGCTCAACCCAAAGACAAAGGAATTTTCTTCTGAGGTTGTTTTGAACCTTAAAAGCCAACATAACACATGGCATCATAGCATCCTCCTGTAGAGAACCTCAGACATCCTCTGGTCCTAACCTGCAGATATATGATGAGTGTCCAAAGCCCACACTTCCCCTTTGGGTGTTCTGAAGGGTTCCATGTCATCACGTGACCATAATTCTCCTCATGTGGAACTGCTGCAGTGGACACCCCGACTATACCCTCTGTCAATGGCAGGATAGCCAGCCCCTCTTCTGATTCTACTTTTTTCCCTCTGTGGCTTTCCTGGCCTCTGAAGCTGGCTTTGCCCACACATGGGGCAGATCAGACATGACAAGAAATGAACTTCCCCTGGGAGCATCCCTCAGCCAATGATTGACAGGCGTTGGTATTGAAATCCCCCAGTTCCTGCACTTTTTTTTCAGGTAGGATAATACTGCAAACATATGCACAATTGGTTGCTTTCCCCTTCCCATCGTATATCCCCACTCCTTCTCCCATATTTATTTTTCTCTCAGATAGTACTTGCACCTGTTTTCAGGGTTTGCTCCTGGAGGGCCCAAACAACAGGACACTCATCCTTGCTATAAGAAGAACAGCTGCAGAAAGCATGGCCTTCCACTCCCCTCAAGTTTGTCAAGGGTCTGTGAGCCAATGAATCATGATTGGCCCCTGCCTTCAGATGCTTCTGTTCTGGGAAGGAAACTTGGAAACACATTTGTGACAAGAGCTTTGTAAAAGAAAAGGCCATTTGGGGGGCTGTTGTGGGATCCAATAAACTAGTGTGTATAAAATTTCAGGTGATTTGTTAACATTCACCCAACACCGGGTGAGAATGTATCCTGTGCTTGGCTCTGGGTTGGTGCAGCAGGGACACAAAGATGATTAAGACACATCCTCTACATTTGAGGCACTTGTAGAATCGTAAATGAGACAGAAATAGGAGTTAATGCTCTACCATGCATAAAGTGTGCAGCTACAGGGAACTTAGATGAGAAAGCAAAATGTCAGAAATAGTTCTTTCTCCTCCCCTGAGGAATTCTCTTTGGGGCCTGAGGTCTAGCTTCGGGTGTGTCCTGGAGTAGATGCCCAGTGATGCTGGTTGAACTGAACTAAGAAGTTGAGGAGGAAGAGCCCTCTGACCCTGTGATTCCTGTGCCCAGCTGAGAAATGCCTTTCTCTATAGATCCTTGATCTTAGAAAAGAAATAAGCCCCAAGTGATTTGAACATTGTCAGTAACGGTAGACAACAGGATCTAAACTACAAGATTTTTGTCTTTTTCATGCCTGGAAACATCCCCATTTATATTCCAAGGTTTAAATGCTTTCAGGGTTGGGTGAGGAGGAGCCATCTGAGCTGCGAGCTATTGTTCATGCTTGGCTGATATTTAATCAGTTTGTTGGGTCGTAATTGAGAATACAGTTCCAATGACACATAAATTCAAATGATCAAGTCGAAGCAGTGAGCCTTCCTCATTATTTATCTTACAGTAGAGATAACCTTTTCATTATTGAAATATAATTGCCAAATGAGATCGTTAATATTAAAACAGAATTAGCAACACGAACTCAACATTGGGGAAGAAATTTCTAATAGTACTTTTTACGTCTGCAAAATTAGTGTTCAGTCTTGCTGTAGTGTGGATTGGTAGTTGGGGCTGGGAGAGAGACCCCGCTGCCCTGCTGTCTAGCAAGTGGGTCCTCTTGAATCCTCGGGATCAGTAAGGAAACTGCTGTCTATGCCTAGAGAATAGAAAGCTTTGTTCTATCCTACGTGCTGGTCCTGGTTGATCTATTTAATAAAGGAGGGTTGAGTTCTGGCAAAAGGAGGTGGGCTATGGGGGTGGGAAAAGATGAATGAGTCATGGCAGTCCCCACCAAGCTAAAAGGCTGGCAGGGTGGTAGGAAATTGATGGCCATAGAATACCAGGTGCTCATGTGCCCTGAGGTCTCCGCATCTGTCTTTACCTCTCACCTTTACACCCCACTCCCCAGTTCCTCCAGGCTCATCTTTCAAGATGCAGCTGTCTTCACTTCTCCAAGGAACCCTGGCTTGGGGAGGGTCCCTTGATGTCCCTCGGCTCTCAGTGCTTCCCTTCAATCTCATATTCTCATGGTGCATCTATCCCAACCTCCTCAACAGCCCACTCCCAAGACTGAGAGCACCTTGTCGGTGAATTCTCAGCTCCTGTACCTAGTACGGAACACAGTGCACAGTGGGTGATGAATAAGTTTGAAAAAAGGACGTGAGAATGGGCAAAAAAATAAAAGTGATTTGAGAACAACGTAAAGGAGAACTTTCTGGAAGAGGCAACAGTCAAATGGGAATTTGAAAAGTAGAGGCAGTGATTCTGCCTGTTCCAGCAGAGTCAGCTGCTGTGGTTACCTGAGGAGGAATGGCTCCCAGGAGGAGTCAGAGGTACAGGAGTTGGGCTTTGGAGGGGATGGGCTGTTCCACTCGGGGAGCCCTGCTGACAGCCCCTCATCCTCAAAGAAGTGGGAGGACAGCATTTCAGTGTTCATTTCAATGCTCAGTGCCGTGTGGCCCAACTGCTTCACAAACTTTCATCCTTCTTTCTACCATGCTGTCTTCCTCTGCATGACTCTGGGTCAGCCCTGGGGACCTAGTGGTGGGTCCAGCCCTTGGAGTAATTCTCTCTTCAGCACAAGCCAGCAGTGGCATTTCAGATGGCAGATGCTTTCACAGAGGCACAGAAGTATGCAGGGGAGGTCAGCCATTCAGAAAATGCCACTACATTTTTTACTTTTTTTTTTTTTCTAGCAGTCTTTGCTATCCTTTCTCATGGGCAAGATCCAAGCTATTCCCATAGGATAAGGAAATATTCAGAAGATAGCCAAGAGATGTGGGAGCTAGGAGTCAGAGTTTACACTGTAGGACCCTGGACAAATGCCTGCCCCTCCGTGAGATGAGGAGGTTGTACTAGCTCAGCTCTAGGTCTTGTTTTTTTGTGGGGTTTTTTTGTTTTTGTTTTTGTTTGTGTGTTTGTGTGTGTGTGTGTGTGTGTGTGTGTGTGTGTGTATGTGTGTGGTGCTCGAGATGGAGCCCGGGGCCTCACACATGCTAGGCAAGTGCTCTACATTCCCAGCCCTTTTCTAAATTTTATTTAGTGATAGGGCCTCACTCAGTTACCCAGACTGGCCTCGAACTTGTGATCCTCCTGCCTCAGCCTCCTGAGTAGCTGGAATTACAGGCCTGCATCACCAAACCCAGTGCTCTACAGTCTTAATCTTTGTCAGCGCTTTTGTTCTAAGACTGCTAATTTGAAAGTCTGGCTAAGAAATGTCAACGAATAACATGTGGATCAGCTTGGTTGGAGCGAGAACCAACCTCTGCTCCTCCCTCCCTGCCTGGCTCAAATCACATTTCACATATTAAACCCATTTTGAAAATAAGAAGAGGGGGAAGGTCTCCAGGAAGCAAGTAAACCTATTCCAAGTAATCTCTGTCTCTCTCCCTCTCTCTCTGGCCACTCTTTCCTCCAGAGGCGGAGATAAGCACATTGTTTCAATCAGGCCTGAGTTCCATTTCCTTATCTTAAAACTATCTTCTGCCACATTATAAATAATCAGCTTACTAGTGAACAAGGCCAGACGTGTGCATGCATGAGTGTGTAGTGGGGGTGGAGCATCTGGGACAAGGCAGCTGCCCTGATCCTTAAACAGTCCAAACAAAGGGGTTTCCCCCCTGGCCTGTCAGACCCAGGAGCTGGCTACTGGCAAGGAAGCCTTAGGACAGGGTGGCCATGTAATTTGTTGACTAAAATGAATTCTTTTCTGAATGAATAGGATCACTGCTCATAATTACATGGGAACAGTAGGCACAAACCAAGATCAGGCCCGGCCAACTGCACTGTGGTCATCTGAGCTTTAGGGCCCCTGTGTTAGGCACACTTTGTACCCAGGGTCCCTGCCTTCATTCAGGGACCAGGATCTTATTTCAGATTTGAAGAATGGCTCTATCTCTCCACCACCAGGGCCCATGCT
Source organism: Ictidomys tridecemlineatus (assembly GCF_052094955.1). Classification (NCBI taxonomy): domain Eukaryota; kingdom Metazoa; phylum Chordata; class Mammalia; order Rodentia; family Sciuridae; genus Ictidomys; species Ictidomys tridecemlineatus. Next base: position 66,725,122 of record NC_135480.1, on the reverse strand, counting down.
TGACACTGTCCCCCAGCATTCAGCCAAACAGCTTTCTAGCCCCAGTTCACATCCCCCAAGGAAAAGGACCATCTCTGCTCCCCAGCAGGATCTGCTAACACTATTTAGGGGGCCCGGTACAAAATGAAGATGCAGGGCTCCATGCTCAAACATTAAGAACTTCTAGATGGCAACAGCAGAGCCTTAAATGGAGCATGAGGACCTTCTAAGCCCAGGGTCCTAGAAAGCCCCACAGGGTAGGGCCTGTGCCACAGGTGCTGCTTCCCAGGCAGCCCAAGCCTTGTTTGAGGATGTACTTGCTTGCTGGCTTCTGTTACATTTCCAATTTAATAGTTTGAGTATGTGATATTTTCACTTGGTTCAAAAGTCAAGCAATACAAACGGTTATGGTAAAAAGTCTTACTTCTGCCTCTTCCCTTCTCCTTCCTGACCCAATTCCCAGCACACCTATCCCCTTCCTCGCAGGTAACTAGATTTTTAGTTTCTTGTATATCCCTTCAGGATTTCTTTATGTAAATATAAATATATGTTCTTATTTTTCTCCCTTTTTGAAGATTCAAAGGTTGTTAATAGACTAGATTTTTGGGCCTGGTCTCCAACAGTGGTTTGTCCCACCATGACTGCCCTCCTACTCCCCGTCTTTGGAACTACACAAAACAAGGCCAGTTCCTCTTTTCTGGTGAGACCCTTTCAAAATATGAAAGCAGAGTCTAATTCTCTACCTCATCACTTCATCTAGCCTCAACTCCTTTGATCTAGGCAATTTCTTCAGCCATTCTTCACAGGGTATTGTCTAGACTGCTCTTGTTCTTTCTGAGTGTGTAGAGCCCAAAGCTGGCCAAAGGATCCACCAAGGGGTGAGCAGCTCTGCTCAGAGTAGAAAGAAACTCATCTCCATCATTGTGGTCCCCTGACCAGCTCTTTGCATTCACCTTAATAATTAAAATGGCTCCCTCATGGGGATGGCATTGTGGCTCAGCAGTAGAATGCTTGCCTAGTACATGCGAAGCATGGGGTTCAATCCCCAGCACCACATAAAAATAAATAAATAAAATAAAAGATATTGTGTCCAACTACAACTAAATATGTGTGTGTGTGTGTGTGTGTGTGTGTGTGTGTGTGTGTGTGTGTGTGTGTGTAATGGCTCTCATAGGAATTTGCCCTGTGCCAGGAGCCATACTTGCCCTCACAACTCTATGATATAGGTTTATAGAGACTTTTGTCCAGGGAGGCTCAGGAGTAAAACAAAACAAAAAAAACTTAGAGAAGTTTAACCAGCAAGTAAATGGTAAATGGTAAAGGAAGGCTTCAAAAAGTCTTTCTGACTCTAAACCATGCTCTTGACCAGCCCATAATCCCACATCCCCCTCACTTACCTTGGGGTCTTTTGGTGAAACCATTATGGGGCTGAAGGCCAAATGCTTCCCCCAATGTCTTCCTCACACACATGATATTAACTGTGAAATTCCTGTCAGGTGCGTTTCCTGGGCCTGGTAGGTGCTAACTCTTGTGTTATCTATCCTGTTGTTGAATAACCCCAACCCTGACTCTCAAGGTGATCTTGTGTTTTCTTCACCTTAAATATGAGACAAATTTACATCTTCTGCTCAGACATTTTCTCCAAACTCCAAACTTCAATCTCCAAATATCTATTGACATCTCTCTTTAAATGTCTAGTGAGTCTCTCAAATATAACATCCCTAAAGCAGAACAAATAATCATGACTTCAAATCTATCCCTGCCACCTCTTCCCCATCTTACTGAATGAACCGATCAGCCTCATTGCCCAAGTTAGAAACCCATGTCACCTCCCATCTCTACCTTTGTTTCAGCTTCCAGGCCCAAAACATCAACAGGCACCATCGGTTCCACCTCCAAAAGTGTATCCCTAATCCGTCTCTCTAATTCAAGTCCTCATAGTCTCTCATCTGGATTGCTTCCATATTCTATTTCTCTTTTCCCTTTTCTTATTCTTGCCTTCCATACAGTAGACCTCTGGAAGATTTAAAATGAATCATCATTATGGCCCCATTTAAAACCCTTCTTTGGTTTCCCTTCTTTCCTACAGTAAACTCCAGAGCATTTATCCTGCCTGCAGGACTTTTCCCTGCCTGATCTGCTCTTAGTCATTTCCTACCTATGCACGCTGACCCCGCCACACTTTCGGTTCCTTGGACATATCGGGCTTACCCTTGTCTTTGGCCTTTACACCTGTTGTTGCCCCTCCTGAGCTGTTCTTCCATCTGCTTTTGGCATTCTCTGCCCTTCTTGTCCTTTGGATCTCAACCTAATTCTCACCTTCTCGAAAGGCTTTTTCTGACAACCTTTCCTGAACCAACAACTTGGTACCCTCTCTCAAGTTGTCCTGTTAATTTATGTCCCTCAGAGCACTGAGGAACCTTCCTTTCTGGTGTCCATTTTGGTTATCTTCACTGTACCTCTCCTTTCCAGATGCATGAGGACGGCAGCGATGTCCTTCTCATCCACCATAGTACCTCGGGCAATAAGCATAGGGCCAGACAACAGCACATTCTCAAATATTGTGGAATTCTTTTCCTTTCTTCAGTTGTTTCTTATAATAGACTTTAATAGAAAGCTACAATATGATTTTTATTGCCTGTTGTTTTAATTGAATAGGTCTTTGCTCTGTGGGAGAGTTGACAATAAAGATGTCTTTTAGAATACATACACACTGAATGACTCTTTGCTTATGAAATCAGCAGAGTAGCTTTTCCCTGTACTTCAGTGATCCACAGTATGAATGGAAAGAGGCAGCCACGGGCAGTCCTCATGCCTCAGGAAGCAGTTGAACCCTGTTCTAATAGAATGGCTCCTGGCACCACTCTACTGCAGCAAAATTATTTACCATGGCAGTGGCTTTGACCACAGCCTTGGAGCCAAACTGCTTGTGTTTAAATCCCAGCTCTGTCTCAATTCTTCATCTCTACAATGGAGTGATAAATATGGTACCCACCTCCTCTGGTACTTTTGAGGGGTTCATGTGTTAACACAGTGCATGGCAGCTAGTAAATATTTGGTGTTGCACTTATTAGCATCATTACCGTGTGCCAAGCTCCTTACAGATGTTTTCTCCCAACTGTCTAATGAGATGTTTTTAGTTTAGTTTAGTTCAACAAACATTTCCTGTGCCCCTCTGCCAGGACCTAGAGATTCAGGCCCTCACAGGTCTCCCAACCTCTTGGGGACACCACACAGATATGGTAGTTAAGCAATGAACTCAGCACAGTCTGACAGCAAGGCCCCTGACAGCTGTCTGCAAATCCACTGCCCTTGACCAAGGTGCAGGCCTAGTGCATAAAGGCTCTCTTGCCTACCTCTACATCCTCTCCCAGAACCCACTTTCTCTGTGGGTATAACTTGGTTTGCAAATGGCAAGAGAAAAGCAGTCCTCTCCGCGGAGAATCTCACTTTTACCTCCCCCAGGACCCTGGATGACTGCCTCTCACTCTAGGCCAAAAAGCCCTGGTGGCCACCTTGCAATTAGTCTGTTTGGGGCCTAATGGAGTGAAAAGGCATTTCCCTGCTTTGGACCCGGGAGTGCAACAGTTACTGGCTGCTGAAGGCAGACATTAAGGAGAACCATTTAATTGATTAGAATGTGCATATGCTGTATTGGTTTAGTTTGAGGGCATTTTGGAACAAATAGCGCTGTCATTGTGGGCCTTAATTAGATAATAAATTAATAGATAAATGGATTCCCAAGTTCCGGTGGCCTTCCCTCCTCCTTGCCAGAAACAGCAAAGAGATAGGGGCTTCCTCTTGTACTGCTGGTGATCTGTGTGGAGGAGGAGAGAACCAGGTCTCTGGGCTAAGGTTCCCAAGGTTCTTTAAGTTCAGGCATCCTGCAGATAACTTTAAGTTCAACACTGAGGCAAAAAGCAAGCTTTTCATTATAGAGGAAATGGCATATAATAGAGCAAATAGAACCCAGGCTGGCTCACTTCTTTTTAATGAATATTTGTGCACTGCTTTTCTATGGCCTGAAGACTGTGCTGGGCACAGGGAATATGAACAGCAAAACCCCTACCCTCACAGAAAGATAAATGAAATGAGTAAAATGTTATAGCTTTTGTTAGGGAGTAAAAAAAGAACAAGAGAAAAATCAAGTAGGAGCAGAGGTATTTGGAAATATAAGGTAAGGCCGTCAACAGAGAGGCAGGTGGCAATTTTAAACAGAGTGGCTAGCAAAGTGACTGAGGAGGTGCCACTTGAGCCAAGAATGAAAGGCAGTGAGGAGTGGAGCCCTCTAGGAAAGGAGATTGGACCATACAGAGGTCCTGAGGCAGGAGGTGCCTGGGGAGTTTGAGGGAAAACAAGGAGTCCTGTCAGGCGTGCTCTGAGTGAGCAAGGGTTGGAGGTGAGGGGGCCAGAGAGGGCAAGTCACAGCCCAGCCGGGTCCTGAAGGGCCTTCCTTAGGAGCTGCTGTCAGATTTGGTTTTGATTGGCTAGAGGCAAGGAGCCTCTGGAGGGATCTCAGCAGCAGAGCTGCCTACCTCATGTTTCCTCATCTGCATTCTGAAGGGGCAGGCATGCCTGCATGGAGCAGCTGTGTTCTCTGGCACCCCCAGCAGATAGCACGATGTGACTTTGGAAGCTTGCTTATCCAACCTTTCAGAGGCTCCACCAGCCCTCCAAGGTGGCACTCCAGAGGAAGCACTAGATTCCAGCCACTTCCCCACACCATGCCTGGGCCACTTGTCTGCCCTGGGTCTGAGGGACCCAGCATGTGGAAAGGCAATGGGCCAGATGCCTGCCCAGCAGGCTTCATGGAGGGAGTTGGTGAGGGGGAAAGGAGAGCCCAAAATGCAATAACAAGACAGGTCTGATACTCTGTCAGGAGACACAGGGTCATTATTGCTGCCTGGAGAGGAGGAGTCATGGACAGCTCCCCACAGGAGGTGAACGTGAGAGTATCTTGAAGGTTGAGTGTGATATGATCCGGGAAAGAGCAGCCTGAGGAAGCATCACCAGGAATTCAGGGCAGAGAGAAGGGGATGGAGAACAGCAAAACCCCTACCCTCACAGAAAGATAAATGAAATGAGTAAAATATTATAGCTTTTGATAGGGAGTTAAAAAAAAGACCAAGAGAAAAATCTAGTGCAGATGGAAACATAGGGAAGAAACATGGGGAGCACTTCATGAGACCTCTTGTGCCCCATGAATGGTTGCCAATCCCTGAATGTGTACTTTCTAAGAGACACAAGAAGATAAATCATATTGAATATATTAGGATAATGCCAATTACATTTAGGAAATCAATCCTGCCATTTCAGAGGCTTACCTCAATCTCTTGTTTGTGCATCAGTCAAGGGCAGTGTTCCTGAGGGGCAGACAGCAGTTCTTTATGCTGGGGGTGATTGAGACACCCAGACTCCTGTCCTGGGGCTCTTTCATCCACTAGAGCTTCAAAAGCATGAGAGAGAGAGAGAGAGAGAGAGAGAGAGAGAGAGAGAGAGAGAGAGAGAGAGAGAGAGAGAGAAAGGAAGGAGCAAAGAAGGCACACCTGCTTATTCATCATCAGAGTTCTCCTTAATTCCCTAAGTGAAATCCAGAGCCTTAATGCCACTTAGTTACAAGGGAAGCTAGGAAATGTGGTCCTTGGCTGGGCAGTCACTTTGAGCTATGGTACTGCACTCTGGGTTGGAGAGTGCGCACACACACACACACACACACACACACACACACACACACACACACACACACACACAGCTGGCCATCTCCCCTGTGTGAATATGCTGCCAATTCATTCCTCATCATCCTGCATCCCTTTTACCTCATTCACCATAGCAAACCGCATTGACAATAAGAGTTACCATTCGTCACATTTTCAGAAAATGTTATCACTTCTAAAGAGCTTAGAGTTAAGTTCAGGTTGATAAGCATTTATTAAGCATCTACTTCATGTCAGACAATACAAAAACTCTGACTTACTTTCCTCTTCTGGAAATAAGAGTAATAATTCTCCTCAGCTCAGGGTTATTACAGGGATTGAAGGGAGGATTTCCAGGCACATAGTAGGTGCTCAGTAAGCATTAGCACCCATCCTCCCTTCTTTTGGACTTGCCTAGAAGAGATCCTCAAGGTAGATGGGATGGTCTGGTACCCACCCTTCTCTTTACTTGAGGATCCTGACTTGGAAAATCTCATCATACCACAAAGAAAAGAGTCAACTTGCAAAGACAAGGCCACCAGAGCAAGGCTGTACACATAGGAATTAGAGATAGAGGTGACACATCTGAGTCTTTCTAACACTAAGATCTGGAACTCGTAGTGACAGACTTCAACTTCATGTACCCCAGGAAGAGGTGCCAGTCCCATTTCTCTGGGTGTATAAGCCATAAGCCTTTGCTTCTGAGGACTGATGGCTAGGATTGCTGTTTGTCACAAGGACTAGCAGCCCTCTTGGCTCCCGCCTGCACAGAGGGAGGAAATAGACTGGAGGGTCCACCTAACGAGAAGGGAATTTCGTCTAAAGAAAGGAAAAAGCGAGGAACTATGATCAGAGTTTAGTCTCTTGAATCAGAATGACAGAGTCATGGGATTTTTTGAAAAGGCAATAAAAAAGAGATGGACAAGGTCCCTCGCATGAAGAAATTGCCTGCTATGCTTCATGCCTGGTGACTATACGAGTGGCTTCTGTGATAATATTCCTCTAAGTTATATTCATTTCATGGCCATAAATTTCTTCCAATGGTCAGGCAGTGAGGAAAGGATGGCTTTAGACTGACTCCCTGAGGCTGAACAGGGGCTGTCAAGCAAGGGGGTGCTGACCCCAATGGGGGTCCTAGCTAGCAAATGCTTCCTGGGGGGGAGGAGGGTTACAGGTATAGGATCTGGCTTCTCATTCCACATTTGGGAATCTTAGCATATGGGTCAAGGACACCAGGGGAGTTCAGTCTTGGGAGAGGGTCTCATAGAAGTAAGGCAGGTGTGGCTAAGACAGCCCCCAACCAGGCCACTAAAACCAACAGAGAATCAAGGCCAAAACAAATCTGAGACCTGGGCCTTGAAAATGCTTGTGTAAGATCTTCAACAGCAGAAAGAAGGTAACTTTTGGACACAGTTAAGCCTGTGGGTTTGAGGACTAATTCAGGGACCCAGGGAGAGCTGGAGTCAGAGTATATAGCCACAGGAAGGAGGCATGGGCAGAGAAAGTCCTGAGAGCTCCCTCTAAGGAGCAGGTGGGGCAGAATCCCTGGGGAGCCCAGCTGCTTCAGATACAGGGAAGGTTTTTAAAAGAGAATATTGCAGTAGAGCTTAAAAGGATGTGATGGAGAGGGAAGCACACTATGCATCAAACATTCTACTATGTGCTTTATTTATTTCTCATAGACAATGCAGTAGTTTATTCTAGTGATCAGAAAACTAAGGCCCAGAGAGTGAAATAACTTTCCCAGGGACCCGAAGCTCATAAGGGGTGGAGCCTGATTCTAAAGCCTGTATTCTTTCTCCCAGAATACTATGGTCAGGTGTCAGAGTGGCACTTTGTGCTGGGATCTTTTCTCTAGCCTCCCTTTCTTGGCTGTCACCTGGCATCCTGTGGGGACACTCCCCAGAGCCAAATAGAGACTTCTACCTTGACCTCCCCAAGTCTCCCCTGAACCCCAGGAGACCAAAGTACTTACACCTATTCCCCTCTGATTACTTATACTACCCTCTGCTGTCCCCTCCCTACCCACCATGAGTTCCTTTGGGGTACGAGCCAGAATTTTAATTTTTTGTCCTGATACATAAAAGGTATCAGGAAAGGGGGGTGAAAGAACAGGAAAGCTGGCATATAAAGAAATTGGATGCTAGTAAAAATTTTTTTTTTTAAAAAAAAAAGGCCTACACTGGGAAGCAGGACACTTGGAATCTAGACCAGCACTGTTACTAACTTGCCCTGAGGCCTTAGTCAAGTCACTATCTTCTCTGAGCCTGAGCCTTAGTTTCCTCATCTGTAAAATAGGAGGATCCAACTAAATGATTGCTAAGATCTCCTCAACCCCAACACTGTGTTATCCTGTGGCATAAGAGTCAGGGTTTCTGGGTTCAAAGACTAACCCTAATGCTTTATAGAGTTAAATTGCAGGTGTTGGGATCATATCAAATGGCATTTATTACCCCCTTGGGTTCCAGTCACAGGTGCACTTATTTTTAAGTAGTCTGCCAACTCATTGAGGGGCTTTAACTCATCTCTGTATCCCCAGATCTTGATGCATAGAATCAGGCTCATGAGAACAATGCAATGTTTGGTTGGGGACCTGTAGCTGAATCCAGCCTGGGTATACTACAGACCTAACAAAAGCTTTAATATTAACCCCCCACCTCCAGAAACCGGGGCCTGAGACACCCTTGGTGTGATCATCTCACAGCTAAACAATAGTAACTAGAAACCCATGTGTGTCCAGCTTGGCTTGTGCTTGAGAAGTTTTCCAGAATTAACAAATCAGTAAAAATATTTCTATAACAAATATGGCAGACAATCCTCTAGGACACAGAAATGCAGATGATACACAAATGAGCAAGATGTTCACCCTTGCTAGTATCCAAATATACAGATGAAAACACAGTGCGCAGCATTCTGTAGTTATCAAATTAGTAGATTTATTAAAAACTAAAGCCCTCAGTGTGAGCAAGGCCATGGTAACATTGACATCCCATGCAGGGTAGACCGAAGAGTCAACCGATCACCCTTTTAGAAAAGCAAGTTGGCAACATGAGTCAGGACACTTGAAAATGTATCCATCCGTTAGCCCAGCAATTCTGCTTCTAGAATTCTGTGCCAAGGAACTCTTTGGAAATATGAGCAATCTTTATGTTGCCAGATGTTCATGATGTCATTATTTATAATCACACACACGAAAATCAGAAACAAGCTCCATATCCAACAATATGGAAAATAATACTACCACTTTATGGTATATCAACCTAATGGAATATTATAAAGTTACTTAAAATGAAATCTACAAAGAGATTTTCATGACCTCAAAATGTTTATCATAAAATGTTAAGCAAATCTTATAGAATCCTATCACAGCTATGTCCAAACTATGTCAAAAATAGGTGTGCATATATAATGAAATATTCACAATGGTGTTGGTGAATCGTGTCTTACAGCTCATTTTATTTTTTCAAAAATTTTTATTGTTTTAAATATATATTCTTTAAAAGAAAGGCAGGAAGAAAACTACTTTTGCTGGCAGCAGGACGGATAGGACCCATTTGTCTCTACAATCACCAGGGACCGCCTGCTAAGGAAGCCCGTTAAACCGGGGGCGGCAGAGCCCCTGTGCCGAAATCGCTCTGTCTCTGGAGCATATTTTTTCTTTACTGAGGAAATTGCTTTCCATAAAACCAGCTCTCTGACACCTCCGAGTACCAGGGAACCATGCAAGCCCGCTTTCCTGGGGACATTCTCTAATGGGGAACTCCATCACGTTCCAGCTTGGCGATCCCAGCGAATCCTAGCCAGCCATAAAAATTTTTAGCACCCTGTATGCAAGACTGATTGCCGCGGCCTCATAAAAATCCCATTCACCAACCAAGAACTGCAGGTCTAAAACTCTGAGTTCCCTGCTGTTTTAAACCCAGTGGCACAGCACATTGCTAAGTGACGCCTGGTAGAGTTCCACACAGCCAGTCAGGAGGGGGATCTGGGGCAGAACTAGCAACAAAGCAGGACAAAATGCGCCCTCGCTGAGCTGAGCACGCAGGGCACAGTCACGATAAAAAGCCATGTTCTTGCAGGCAGGGTGAGTGCAAGGGAGAGGAATTGGAAGATAGCCATCCTTCAAGGTGGGAAAGGGATTGGGGGGGGGGGTTGGAGGAGGAGCCAGCAAGGGAGCATCCTGCCTTATCTGCTGTACTCACTTGGGATGAGAGTGCTCTTTTCCTGTCTGCCCCTAGGTGGCGGTGGAGGAGGCCTGGGCTACTAGGTGCCACTCTGCTCTCTGGGAGGTTGAGGGTGGGGTGGGCTCCCTTACTCCCTTACTCCCTTTTGATTTGGAGGTTTCAGCCTCACCTCCCACAGGAGGTGAATTTGGGTTAACAGCCCTCTGCTTGCACATAGCTTGCAGCACCTCAGTCATTGGACCCTAATGCTCCATGTTTCTTTCCACACTAGCTGGGCTCTAGGATGCTTGACTTCTAGACATTTCCTCTTGTCCCCAGTTAATTTTGTCATCCTAGAGAGGTCACTTTCTTGGTCCATCCCCCAACTCTGTATTTATCATCTGTAAAGAGAATAACAAACTCTCTTCCCCTGCCACTCCCCTTGCACACATCCTTCTTACCCATTGTATTAAATTTTTATCATCAAATGTTTCAGGGCTCTAGTCAAGTAAAATCATTTAAAAATCACTGAAGCACTGTATTAGCCAGGATTCTCTAGAGAAACAGTACCAATAGGATGTCTGAATGCATAGAAAGAGATTTATTTTGAAGAATTGGCTCATGCCTTTGTAGAAATTGGCAAGTCTGTATTCTTCAGGGTAGATGCAGGCTTGTGGTCCAAGAAGAGATGATGTTACCATCCAAGACTGAATTCCTTCTGCTGGAAGAAACCCCTTTAGCTTATGGAAGCTTAGTCTTTTGTTCTGGTTGGGCCTTCAACTGATTGGATGAGGACTTCCCCATTATGGAAGGTCATCTGCTTTACTTAAAGTCTTATTAGTTTAAATATTAATTCATTCATAAACACATTTATAGAAACATTCAGAATAATGTTTAATCAAATATTTGGTTCTTTGGCCTGGACAACTTGACAAATAAAAATTAACCATCACAAGAATTTGTCTTAAAGCTTCAAAAAAATTTATTGTTCACCATGCTTCTTTAGTATTCAGAATTCTCTACAACTCTAGTCTCTGAAACAAAAGATCAAAGTTGTCTTTCATGGAGGTCCCAGGCCTGTGCCCTATAGCTATATTTGGTGGATTTGTATCCCAAGCCTGCCCTTGGATAACTTAACATAGCTGAACCTCAGTTCTCTCATGCCTCTCTTGTAGAGTTTTGGGGGAAATTCAAAGGGATTGTATATTAAAATGCTTTGTGTAATACTTGACCTAGGTAGGATCAATAAATGACCCTGCCTGCATTTGTCTGAATAGGAATTAGAGTTTAGAGTGTTGCTCAGAGCACCTTCTTAGGATCTATATATATATTAAAACTTTCCAATAAATGTTCAGGTTATATAAATGAAAGTTTCGTTTTTATAATTTCTGACACTGACTATAAACCAACTTAAACCTCTCTGAAAGGTATGGTGCCACCCATTCCTTGGGATTGCAACTTTTAGTTGCGTAGTAGGATGGTACTGATTAGGAAGGAGAAAGAGGAATAGTGAGGATGGCAGTCTGTCTGCCTCAAAGAGTAAGTACTCCCAGGAGAGTGACAGCTACCATCATCTAGCTGCTTTATGCTATGCTTTGCTATGCCCAGGGAATGGGAAGGTTCTGTATTTTTTTGGTGGTGGTTGTTGGTAATTTCTAATATAATTCTTTTTCTTTGGGGGTGGGGGCGGGTACTGTGGATTGAATTCAGAGGCACTCGGCCATTGAGCCACATCCCCAGCCCTATTTTGTATTTTATTTAGAGACAGGGTCTCACCGAGTTGTTTAGTGCCTCACCATTGCTAGGGCTAGCCTTTAATTCGAGATCCTCCTACCTCAGCTTCCCAAGCTGCTGGGATTACAGGTATGAACCACCATGCCTGGCTCTAAAACAATTCTGTTGCAATGAAAAAACACACTTTGTATGATGTCAGTCCTTCTAGATTTATTGATATTTGTCTTATGGTCTGACATGGGGTCTATCCTAGAGAATATTCCATGTTCATTGGGAAAGAATGTGTGTTCTTCAGAGTGGTCTTAAGTGCCTATGAGCTCTGGTAGGTTTACATTGTTATCCTAGTCTTCTATATCCTTGCTATTTTCTGGTTAGTTTTTCTATTGAGATTGAGGTATTAGAATCTCTAATTGTCTGTTTTTCTCTCAACTCTGACAGTTTTTGATTCATGAGATTTGTTATGCACTTAAAACTGTTATATTTTCTTGATATATTGACCATTAATTATTATGAAATTCCCCTCTTTTTTTCTAGAACATCTCTTGTCCTACAACTATCACTTTATAAGAGCCACTCTAACTCTCTTCCGGTTATTGTTTGCATGGTGTATCTTTTTAATTCTTCCAGCCTATTAGTGCCTTATAACCTAAGGTATGCCTCCTATAAACAACATATTATTGGATCTTTTTTTCTTGTCAGATAATTTCATCCCTTTGGATAATTTGGACCATTCATAGCTAATGTCATTACCAATAAGACTGAATTTACATTTGCCACTTTCTATTTGTTTATTCTATGCTTCTTTTCTCCTTTCTCTGTTCCTACTCTGTTGTCTTTAATATTTTTCAGTGCTGCATTTTAATTCTTTTGTTGAAGTTTAACCATAAGTTAAGGACTTTTTTAAAATGTCTGCTTTAGGGATTACAATATGCATCTTAATTTATCACAGTCTACTTCAGATTAACAATGACAATTCTACTAAAACTTAGAAACTTTGCCCCAAGATGGTTCCATTTCTTCTTCCCTTTTCTATTTTTGTCATGCATTGTTATAAGTACTGCTGTATTAATCTGATGTTTTTGAAAGATTAAGAGAAAAAATGAGAAAATTTATATTGATAGGTTTAATTATATTAACCCATACACTTCCCATTTCTAATGCTTTCCATTTCTTCCTGTGGATTTGAGTATATCCTACTATCATTTTCTCTTGGCTTAAGAGATTTGATTTAGACAAGTAAGGTAAGTCTCCTAGAAACAAATTGTCTCAGTCTTTGATTATCTAGAAATGTCTTTAAATTGCCTTCATTTTTTTTAAGGATAGTCTTGCTGAATATGGAATTCTTGATCAACAGCTTTTTTTTTTTTTAACCCTGATCTGGACTCCATTGTTTAAGATGAGAAATCAGTCATTAATTACATTGATGTTTTCCTGTGAGTAATGAGTCATTTCTCTCATTCTTTTTTTTTTTTTTTTTTTTAGTTGTAGAAGGATGCAATGCCTTTATTTTTCTATTTATGCGGTTCTGAGGATTTCACTCAGGGCCTCACTCGTGCTAGGCAAGCGCTCTACCACTGAGCCACAACCTCAGCCCCTCTCTCATTCTTTTCAATAGTTCCTCTTTGTCTTTGAATTTTATCTGTTTGATTATGATGTATCTATCTATGTGTATGTACATTGAGGTGGTTCATCAAATTTGCAGAAGTTATAGCCATTATTTCTTCAAATATTTCCCTTCACCCTCCCTTCCTCTTCTAAAGCCTTCATTATATGTTTCCTGGTACTTTTAACATTCAGTTTCTATTGATTGCTTTTCTTCTTGTTTCTTTACAGATGTGTTTTATAAATTTGCTGTTGTTGAAAGTGAACATTTTAGTTATATATTGTAGTGACTCTGGATTCTGGCTTTCCTTCATAAAGATTGTCATTACTGCTCTGTTTCCTTGATTTTTGTCTTTGTTTAGAACTGTTTTGGCTGTTAAATCTTTCTCTCCCACACTGTGACTATTGTTATCTCTGCTCACTTTTTGTTGTTATTGGTTGCTTTCTTTAGTTTTATCATTCTTGCTTTTAAGCTTCTGTCTGCCTGAGCCTCTGGAGTCTCTGGGATTACAGGTGTGCATGACCACATCCAACTTGAGCTTCTGACTGCATAGCTTAGTGGTCAACCAGTGATTGGATAGAGGTTTTCTTCAGACACCTCCATCCCCAGCCCTTTTTATTTTTTATTGCTTAGGTCCTCACTAAATTGCTGAGGCTGGCCTCAAATCTGCAATCCTCCTGCCTCGGCTTTCTAAATCACTGGGATAACAGGAATGCACCACACTCCTGGCCCATGGCGTTCTTTTGCACGTGTGCATCATCAGTGTTGGCCAGGAGTAAATGGTTTGCTCATTGCTCTCTGGTCTCCATGATTCATTCATGTCTCAGTCAAGAATATGCTTAGTCCGCCATGACCTTATGCTAGTAGAGGCGTTGACCCGCCCCCACTTGCCGGTTGCCAAGGATCCACTAACAATGCCATTGGCTATAGGCATCAGCTATCACTCCCATACACCACAGCATTCAAGTTGCCAGTCCTCATGGCAGCCTCACCCCAGCTGAACCTCTGTGCTGACCACACTGGAAGAATGGATGAGGTGATAACCTTGAGGTCACAACACCACTGAGACCCCAAAGTTTTTCCCCGAAGTTTAACAGTTTTTCAAGTATAAACATTTCTGAGATTATTGTAGAAACTTTTGTCAAGTTTCCAAAGCATTGAGATGGTTATTTTTGTCAGTTTTGTTCTTTCTTTGAGGGGAGATGACTTGCTCACTTTCTCATTTAGCCATACCCAGAAATCCCTTCTATACTTTCATTTTCAAGGTTTCATTGATTAGAAGAGATAGGGCAAGTGTTGTTAGCTTCATTTCAAAGATAAAGAAAAAAGTGACATGCTCCGCATTATTCAACTGAAGGCTGACTGAGCGGGAATTCCAGGTCAGTTTTCTGTCTTTCAGTGTCATTTCTACTATACTACACAGTCTGGGTGTGGCTCCACTGAGCATTAAGCAAGAAAACTATCTTAGTTTCAGATGCTATAACAAAATACCACAGATGGGTAGCTAAAAACCATATACATTGATATCTCACATTTCTGGAGGCTGGGCGGTCCAAGATCAAGGTACCTACAGATTTGGTTCTTAGTGGGGGCCTGATTCCTGGCCAGTCCACAGTTGCCTTCTCAATGTGTGTCGACATGGCCTTTCTCAGTGCAGGTAACTGAGGAAAGAGAGAAGACCTTTCTCCCTTTCTTCCCTTATGAGCACACTAATACCACTATAACATATGACCCTTATAACCTCATCTAAACATAACTACTTCCTACAAACCCCTATCATGTTGGAGGTTAGTGCTTCAACATATAAATTTGAGAGGACACAGATTCAGCCTATAACAGAAACCAACCTGGAGCTGAGTCTTCTTTTGCTGCCTTGAGTCCTGTAGAGTTTCACTGGTCTTCATACTCATCAAAAGCCAAACTTCAGGGAGAGAGAAACAAAGGACAAACTCCAGCTGTGGGTGCTGAAGCTCGGAGACTTTCCTCTTCTCACTATTAAGACAAGAGTGAAACTCCCTCTCTCATACAGCCATGATGCAGAAGGACTCTGTGTTGTCCATGGGCAGCCCCTGAATTATAACTGTGGCATGCTTTTTGACCAGTTTTAAAGCTGAACCATCATTTTTTTTTCAGCTCCCTCTGTTAAACAGTCCAGCAAAGAAAAGTGACATTTGTTTGAAGATTCAGACATTCATAGCTCCCCAGATCAGAGTATTACTTTCTGAGCCAAAACAAGGACTTACATATGTGAACTCAGGAGGTTGATCAGATTTCCCTGCATCCCTCAAGAGTATTGTAAACTCTGTATTCTTGAGGTGACTGCTGTTGCTTATGAATAAGCCCAGAGTCTTTGGCAGCGGGCAGAGTCTCATGGAGAAAAAGTGTTAGACTACTCTAGACATTAGGGCCACTTCCTTAATAATAAAATCTGTCACGTGTTGAACACTTCCTGTGTATCAAACACTACGTTAGGAACTTGACATGCAAAATACAGATTTCCCCAGGCCTCATCAGCCTTTGGTCACATTGGATAATAATCCAGACTTATCATATTCCCCTGGCACCAAAAGCATCCACAGAACCTATCACTCAGGGCTTCCCTGGAAGCCTCCAGGAGCCTCACATGTATTCAAGAAGTCTGCTCTGTACCTTCACATCACATTCCTCGTAAATAGTCTTCTTCTGTATTTCCAGCTGGAGCTTCCACAAGACAACCATTATTTCAACAAGGAACTAGACCTAACAATTCCAAAGCTGAAATTTCCAAATTGCTACAATGTTCACACTGTTCCATAAATGCTCTATTAGCTAGAGAAAGAGGAAGAGAGACCCATACCCCCACTGTCTAAATCCTGGTACTTGGGTATAGCAGCTCTGCTAGGATCCAGTCCCCCCACTTACCCCAGGCCCAAGCAGGGGAGCAAACTAAATTGTTACTTCTGGGTAACAACCCCTCACTGTGTGACAACCTACCCCAAAATTCAATGGCTTAAAATAACAACCAGGTATAATTTTTTTCAGAATTCTGTGGATCAGCCAGACACCTCTACAAGTCCTACTCAGGGTGCAGTCATATGATGACTGGGAAAAGAGCACCCAAGATGGCTCCACACATGTATCTGGCACTTTGACAGGGTCAGCTGGAAGGCTGGCACGTCCATATGGTCTTTCCACTTAGCTAGCTTGGACTCCTCTATTCATAACCAGATCTCAAGAGTTGAACACTCCAATAGGGAGGATGCAGAAGTTACTAGTTCTCTTAACGGTTAGGCCAAGAACTATCCCAGCACCACATCTAACTACATTTCATTAGTTGAAGTAGTCACAGGGGGTCAGCCAAGATTCAGTGGGAGAGAAAATAAGCCCCACATCCATATGATATTGGTGACCATTTGTAGCCATCTTGCATGTACTTTGAACCCTCCAGTTCTCTGAGGCTACTCTTAAGGATACAATTCTTATGTGCTCTCTTCACTGCATGTAAATCAATTGAACAAATGAGAGTTGAGACATTGATAACCCTCCAAAAGCAAACTCCATTTAGGCTCAGAGAGGACCACCCCATTGATCTCTTCTGTATCTTACTTCCATTCAGCAAGGTGGGATTCTTTTTTTTTTAATCTTTCAATCAATAGATGAGGAAACTAAAACTCAGAGAGTTGAACTGACCTGCCCAAGGCCACAGTCAGTAAGTGGCCAGACCAGAATTCAAATTGCAGTCATCCTACCTCCAGAACACAGGCTCTTCTGCCCCCCTCACTCTGTGTCTCATCTCTCTGGGTCTCAGTTACCTCCAATGTAATATATTAAGTTGAGTACAGAACCAAATAATTTTCGAGGGCTATTCTAACTCTATAATTTTATGATTCTTCCCCACCCACCACTTTCCTGAAGAAACACATCTTTCCTCACTGCGTATACTGCTTTTCTGTGTCTCTGATGATGGTATTTCTACCTCACAGAATTGGTTTGTAAGTGTCTTATACTATTTTTTAAAAAAGCCAAATGGCTCTTATGAAAAGGTCCTTCGAATTCTGGTAGAAAAGAATTCGTTTCTAAAGCCCTCCCCAGTCCCATAAATCTCCTTTGAGTATTCCATCCTTTTCCTGCCAGCTGGGAGATGTCAAGGACAGGAGTTTTCAGGATATTGCTCCCCTGCTTAAAAGCTTTCCGTGGCTCCCCCATTGCCCCTCAGAATAAAGTCTAACCTCTTAGCAAGGCATACAAGACCCCTCAAGATCAGATCAAGATCAGATCTGCTTCTCCTGTCTCCTCTCATACTGCCACACTGCAATGCTTGGTTTCCTGTGGGTGCCTTATATCTTGGTGCCTTTGCTTATCTTGTTACCATTTTCTAGAACGTCTCTCTGAATCCCTTCCAGTCCCAGTTAACTCTTGCTCATCTTTGGAAACATAGCACATATATTGTAGAGGAAGCTATACCCACAAGCCCCCCACTCTTCTCCCATAGCACCTCAGGCACAACTGTCTCACCTCACTCACCACTTTGTTTTGAAAGTAATTCTTTCACCTAAAATATGTCAATTCCCAGAAGACGGGATTTGAGTCTTGTTCTTCTTTGTAACACCAAATTCCTGCCCCAGCACAGTATCTTAGTGTGTTGGCACCCAGAGAATGGTTGAAATGAACACAGATCAAAACAAACTGTAAACTCCACTAGGGGAAGTCAATTTATTTGTGTTATTCACCACAAAATCCCCAGTGCATGCAGGAACTCAGTACATATCTGCTCTTGCTGAAATGAGCCTCTCTCTCATTACCTTATGCCTAGGTCCTACCTATTTTTCAAATAATTTTTCCAGTTCTCCTTTTTCCACATTTTTCACTGCTAGCCATCTTGGAGTAACTGCAACTGACCATCCTATACCAAAAATGATTGTGAAATTTTATACAATATGTGAAATAACTATTTTCTGACATTGGACAAAAGACAGCACAATGGTATGATTTCCAAGAGAAAGGAGAAAGCACAAGTCACATGGCTGTCCCAGCTTTCAGCTTAGGGGAGGTTGTTGAAACTGCAGGAAAGGAGAATTCCAACAGAACACAGGCCACTAACAGGTCTGGAATCTGTAGGATAGGATACAAGAGAGAAACTTTACAAATCTGAATAGAGATCCTCTGAAGTCTTTGATCAATTCTAAGTTTCACATGTGCAGGGAAAGACTCCATGTGGCTGGTCAAGAAAATCCACTATGGAAAGAATAACTGCCAAGGCACAAAACCTTGACCAAGCAGCTGTGTGCAGAATCTCATAAAGCAGAGAGATGATTTAATTTCAACCATTCCAAATAGGAAGACCTTTTTGAACACCCCGGGCTTGTAGTAGAAGCTGCAGAAAGGCCATCTTTCCAGAATAGGGCATTAACCACAGAGTGAAGGCTACTTTAGGCTGATTCTAATGAAGCTTAAAATGACCATTGAAAGGACCAAGTAATCTGCAAGTAAATTAACTTCCTACCTAAGCAAAAACTCAGCACTTTCTCAAGAAGGACAACAAAACTCAGACTTCAGACATCCTAGCATCTGTAATGCACAGTGTATAGCCAAAACTTACCGTGCATGTAGAAGAAGATGTAGGACCCAAAACTAAAAAAAAAATTAGTCAATCGAAACAAATCACAGAAATGATAGAATTAGCAAACGAGGGCTGGCTTCTATAAATATGTTCAAAGAGTTAGAACTATGAACATAATGAGTAAATGGAAGACCTCCCTAGAGAAATGGAACCAGGGGGAAGTTCGAGTTTAAAAGCATAATATCTGAAATGAAATTTTCACTGATGGGTTTAACAGCAGATTATATCCTGTGTAACAAAAGCTTCATGAACTTGCATACAGGGCAATAAAACTGTCCAAATTGAAGCAGAGAGAGAGGAAAAAAAAGGACTGGAAAAAATCTTCAATGGCCTGTGGGGACAATATGAAGTATCTAACAAGTAATTAGAGTCCTACAAGGAGATGTGAGAGAAATGAGGACATCAAAGTCCTGAATTAAATAATAGCTGAAAATTTCCCAAAGTTAATGTAAACGAAACCCACAGATCCAAGAAGCTCAACAAATCTCAGGAATAAACACACACACACACACACACACACACACACACAATTATAATAAAATCATGGGAAAAAATTATTAGAAGAAAAATCTTAAAAGCAAAGAGAGAATGACACAAATTGCCCCTTTTCTATAAACTGATTTTCCTTCTGTAATACTCTCTTCTCTGCCAGGCTCTCTGGGTACCTCATCTTTAGCTCCCCTGTGACTCTTGTCCAGACCAGAGCTTTGTTTCTATGTCTCATCTCCCCTTTGAGATTTTGAGTGTTTTAATGCTGGCAACCCCTCTTGCTTTGAGACTGTCACAGCATGTTGCAACATCTTATCAGTAATAGTTGATGAATGAATGAATTACATTAATGAATGTAGTACATGAATGAATAAGGATAAGAATAACACAGGTCAGTTATCAAATCCTTGGCATCTAAGCAAACAATCTCTAAGAAGCAGTAGGACTCAGGGCATCCTACAATTTCAAATAAGAATCCCCTTTCAGAATAATAATATTTAAAACCACAATTTATTGAGTATTCCCTGAATGCCTGCCACCTTGGTAAGCCATTAAGACACACCTAATGGATATCTTATTCTATGAAAACTAAAGGGCAAACAGTGAAGTAAATTGCTTCAGGTCACATGGATAGCGAGTGCTGTTGCCAGGCTGTCCTCCCAGGATTGATTTCAAAAGCTGTGCTTTTTAACCACATTTCTCTGCCCCCTGCTGACCATCATTCCTCAATCATACACTTCCATGCCTCTATGAGTTTGTTCATGTTATTCCTTCTGTCCATCATGCCCCTTCTCTTATCTACCTGGTGAATTTCAGTTCTTACTCATGATCTACACCAAGCATTACTTTGACAGGAAAAATTCATTCACACACCACTTGATCCCAGAAAGCAGAGCTGTCCTGGGCGCCCACACTGTTCTAAGCCATAGGGATCCAGAGATGAGTGACATGTTTTCTGTCCTAGAGAAACTCACAGTCAGATCAGAGAAAGAGCACTATGGAAAATGAGATCAGAACAAGAGAGAAGGGCGTTGGAGGCCCTGAACCAGCCCGGAGTGGTCAGGGTGGGCTTTCTGGAACAGGTCACTAAAACTGGAGTTGAAAGTTAGGGAGAGGCTGAAAAAAATGAAGAAAACCTTAGTGAACCTAGAAAGAGAGAGAGAGAGAGAGAGAGAGAGAGAGAGAGAGAGAGAGAGAGAGAGAGAGAGAGGAGGAGGAAATTAGTCCTTTGCTTAGATGTTCAGAGTTTGATAATTAATGTGTATTATTCTTATCCTTATTCATTCATGTAGGTCATTCATTAATATAACATTCATTGAACCTAAGATGTTTTAAGGGTATGCACATTGGCCAAATATAAGATACTGATGTAAGAACAGATTCATTGTGCCTGCATAAGTGAAAGAAAAGTTATTTGGGGCACATGGTTTCATAGGTTCAGTCCATGATTGGCCAACTCGATTGCTCTGGGTGTGAGATGAGGCAGAACATCATGGTGGAAATATTCTCAGCTCCTGGCAGCCAGGAAGCAGAGAGAGAGAGAGAGAGAGAGAGAGAGAGAGAGAAGGGACCATGGACGGATATAGTCTAGGCCATACACCCAGTAACCTACTTTTTCCAGCCAAACCCTACCTGCTTATAGTTATTCTGCAGTCATCCATTCAAAAATTATTAATCCATCAATGAATTAATCTACTGATGAGGTTACAGCTCTCCTATACTAATCACTTCACTTCTGAACATTCCTGCATTGCCTAATGCATGAGCTTTTTGGCAGACACTAAAGATCCACTTTGTCAGAGTGCTCATTCTCCCAACATCTGTCTCCAGCAGAATTTTGCGGGTCTGAGTTCCTATTCTTAAGACAAGTCTGCCATAACTCTGCCTCCTGTTCACCCTGTGGCACAGGGAATTAAATTCCTTTTGAATAGATCTACCTTAAGAGTGAGAAGTTAATGGCTCGCAATTCTTCAAATTTAGGGGAAATCCATAGTTGTCCTAGCTTTATAGCTTGGTATTATTGGATAATCAAACACAACTATTTTCTCAAAATAGAACGGGTTTCCCTTGCCCTTCCCAGTCGCCTCCACCACAGGTTGTGGCAGAGAGAGGGAGGGAGGGGAAGCCAGTGTTTTCCCCTGGTCCAGGCCCACATTGCTCTTTTCATTCTAGACTGGGTAATTGGCCCTTGCAGACAGAGGTTAATTTCCCACCGTGAATTCCCTACCAAAGTAGTATGGGTCCTGTGGGGAAAACAGAGGAGAAATTGCTTCCAGGTGCTACCTGGTCTCCCTGCATGGCCATCAGGGAAGCCACAAGAGGATGTGCAAGGAGCAAGGGCTCGCAAAGCCAAACCAGGGCTTTCATGGTGCCATTTACTGGCCAAGTGCCCCGGGGATGCTGGGTCTAATCTCAGGGCTTTAGTTTGTTCACCCATAAAATAGGGATAATACCACTCTGCAAATTGCGGGAAGACATGAGGAGGTTGGCACAGCACTTATACAAACAAGTATTCAGCAAATGCTTTTGCCTCTTGGCTGCTTGGTACAATCTGGCCACCATCTACCTCTCTTTTTTGCAGAATTCTCCCTTTCAAAAATCTTTGGGTAACCTCCCTCCCAGATGTTCTAATAACAAGGAACAAAAATGAATCCCTTTTTTGGTAAACTCAAAGAGAATGTGAAGTTCATATAAGAGGATAGGGATGTTTTAAAACTCTACATTTAAATAGTCTACAGGTATTTAGGCAAGTGCTCTACAGGTATTTCTTAACAGGGCTCCATTGGGCAGGACATTTTTAGCATTCCTAGATTCAGCCAGTAGCAGCCTTCTTAGTCACTGTGTCAACCAAAAACAACTTCTCTACAGCTCCAGCCACATGCAACAGGCACATACTCACACACAGTCACCTCGTAACCCATCTGAGAAATTCTCACCATGCGATAACCTGTTCTCACCTGTGTGGTAAATCTTCTCTCTGTTCCGTGAACTAAAAGCATTGCCATGGAATGCAGAACACTAGTAATATTTATTTTTAATATCTTTTTTCTAATTCTACAAGTATATGGTAGTCAAAAATATCGAACAATGGAGAAGTGTGACAAGTAAAAAAATGAGAGTCCCCAGCATTAACCTGTTAAATATTTATACTATTTTTTCTCATAAAAAGTAATAAGGTCACATGTTTAAAAATTCAAACAGTGCTAAAGGGTATAAAATGAAAAGTAAAGGTCTTTAGCATCAACCCCATTCTGTCATTAGCAGTTTTATATGAATCTTTCTAGAAATTTCTACACAGAGTCATGTATAGATCCCTTTCAAACACCAGTAGAATCTTCTACTTGATTTGTTATTCTTTTTTTTTAATATTTTATTTACATTTTAGTTTTCGGCAGACACAACATCTTTGTTGGTATGTGGTGCTGAGGATCGAACCTGGGCCGCACCTATGCCAGGGGAGCGCACTACCACTTGAGCCACATCCCCAGCCCCTTGATTTGTTATTCTTCAAGGGTTTGTTTTTGTTTTTGTTTTCCCCAGTGAACAACGTATCTTGTAGATCACACCCTAGGAGCATATTTAGATACTCCTTATCCCTTTTTTTCAATTTTGAAATATTCCATAGAATATAGGAACCTGGCTGTTTCCGTGTCTCCACTATCACACACAGTCTTGCCATGGAGATTGCTGTCTATGCCAGCTTAGAGATCCTACAGCCCTATTGCTCTCAGTGATAATAGAGGATAGACATGCAGCACAGGTCAGGGGACAAACCAAACTAAGCCCAAGCTGAACAGGAGAGATCACAGACACATAGCACAGTCAGAATGCCCAGGTTCTAGACAGCCTGGCCAATCCCTCTTGGGTGAACTTGAGTAGTCCTCTTTGGGCCATAGTTTCCTTGTCTATAAAATTGGAGGCGGGGGAGACTGGACAAAATGATTCTTAACTTTAACATATCTGTGAATCTTAAACTTTAAAAATAAGTTCTAAAAACATTCCTCTGATCTAATAAAGGAGGTAGAAATGTGAAACTTTCATTTATATACTCTAGAAGAGGCCATTGCCACGTTCATTAACTGCCACAGCTTGGAAGAGAGGGGAGGCTCAGGGAAAGGCCCTACCATGGGACAAAGGAGCGGAAAACCCAGATGAGGATAGTTCAGGGGAACTGGAGCTGTTTAACCTGAAGATAAGAAGACTCCACTGTGATTTTATTACTCTCTGTGCATAAATGAAGAGTGTCTCTAAAGAGAGTTCTTAACATGTATTCCTCATATTCTTGGAGGATGAAGCAAAAGAAAGGGGGATGAAATGAAAGCTGTAGAAATTTGTGTGAGGTGGAAAGACATTTATTTGATTATTAGGATTAAACAAGAAGCAGAAAGCAGAAGTTGCTACCAGAGGCTATTACGTGAGTCTCTTACTCTGGATATACTCAAACATGGTTAAAACATCTGCCTAGAGACAGAAGGAATAAGTGAAAACATTACTAGGTGCTTTCCTGTTTCCTATGATGTTTCCACAGGCTTTAAATGCTAAATCCTGACCAAAAGGTAACCTCTGGTTAATGTTAATAGAATCAGGCCAATCTTGACACTGATGATTAATATTCTAATGAAGACAGCTGGTATCAAACACAGCTGAACTATTATACTCTGGGTCTTCAAAAGGGCTAATTTATAAATAACAAGTAGTAAATTCTTATTTCTTCTCTGAGATGTGACATTATTCAGGCCTGTGGGATTAAAGTTGAGAGGATACAGCTAAAGTATGCAATGGCAGAGTTGTGGACCTTTACTGTGTGGAATTAGCACAAAAATGAGAGTCCAAAGGGAATCAGGAAGATTCACAAAAGTCAGGCTGGTCATTGAAACAAAGCCTCCTGAGTCTTACCCTCAAGTGAGGTTATTGCTTTGTGATTCTTTGAGGTCTAAGTTCATCATTGAGAGTTGTTTACCACTTAATTCAAATGTCTCCTCTTTTGTATTAGTTTTCATATGTCATATAACATATTACCCTCAAATTAGCTATTAGAATGGTATTTATTATTTCACATGATTTGTGAAGATCAGGAATTCATAAGCAACTTAACTGGCTGATCTGGCTTAGTTTTCATCCAGGGCTGCAGTCATCCAAAGACTTCACCAGGGCCTGTAGGATCCACCACTTGCAAGATGGCTCACTCACACAGCTGGAAAGCTGTTGCTGGCTGTTGGCAGGGTCCTCAGCTTCTCACCGCATGTACCTCTTCATTGCTCCTTAAGGGTGCTCACAACATGGCAATCAGTTTCCTAGAACAAGTGATCTGAGCAAATGCACGGAGAAAACAACGTCTTTATGACCTAGATTTGGAAGTAAGTCACACTCTATATTTCTACAATAAGCTATTGGCATCATAATATCTTATAGTTATGTGATCCTATTGGTATCACAAGTCACCTCCATTCATGGGAGGGAATTATACAAGGCCATGATTACCAGACATTGAGGATCATCAGTGGCATCTTGAAGGCTACCACACCTTATAAGGAGGTCCCTTGGATTGCTAGGAGTTAATAGCATAGGCCTTGAAGAGACACAGACCTGGCTCTGAGTCCTGGTCCTGCATGGTTGAGTTGCCTGTGGCAAAGAACATAAGTTGTCTTACAATCAGTTTCGTCATCTATGAAACAGAAGTGATAATACCTGCTTCTCAAGAGTTGTCATGAAGTAGAATATATAGTGCTTCACCCAGCGCCTTCAATATAGAAAGTAGTCTGTTATAGTAACTACTATTTTTATTATTTAGAGAGCCTTCACACTAATCATGTTTAGATTTGCATTTTACTTGCCCTCCCTTGAGAACTTTTAAGAAGAACAACATGTGAATAAAGTGAATGAAGCACACTTAAGGGTACACCTCAGTGATATATTACAGTAAGTCCACCCATCCCTGTAGCTATAATCTAGATCAACATATAAAAGATTTCCAACAAACTGGTAAGGTTCCCTAGTGTACCCACTGCCCTGAGGCAGCCACTGCTCTGCTTCTATAAATATTCCTTAGTTTGCCTGCTATTGAATTTTATAGAAACAGAATCATATGGTATGTGCTCTTGTATCTGGCTTCTTTCACTTGCAATGAATGAAGCTGAAAGTCTGTGAGATTCATCCATGGTATTGCATTTATCAAAGTATTTTTTTTCATTGCTTTGGAGCTTCACGTGGTATGAATGTACTACAGTTTATTTATCAGTTCACCTGTTGATAGATATTTGGATTGTTTCCAGAATGTTATGAACAAAACTGCCATGAACATCACTGTTATTATATCACCATCACCACAGAGTAGAATAGGAATATGAACATACCCAGCTGGAAAACAATGTGATTGACATGGAAATAATATAATGGGGAGGAAACAGGAAACAATAAAATAGTTGCTACTGCTGCTGCTGTTATTATCATTATTTCTAAAAGTGATTAATCTGTTTCTGTGGATCAGGCATGAAACTATGTATTCTATATTCTTTTTCCTATTTAACCTTCACAGAATCTATATGAGGAAATATAATTATCTTCACTTGACAGTTTAACAAACCTAACTTAAAGAAGATAAGTGACTGCTTAAGCCAGATTGGTCCATTTGGCTCCAGAGCCCTTAACCATGGTGCCAGGAGTCAAAGACTTGGGGCCACGACCTTTCATCTACTTGCAGTGTGACAGGTTCACTAGTAATCTTCCCAAACCACAGTCTTCTCATGAGAAAATGAGACCCTACTTGTAATCACAGAGGGGTGAAATTTATGAGAATAAGATATAAAATCTCGGGCTGGGGTTGTGGCTCACCTCACACGTGTGAGACCCTGGGTTCAATCCTCAGCACCACATAAAAATAAATAAACAAAATAAAGACATTGTGCTCATGTATAACTAGAAAAAAAGGATATAAAATCTCTTAGTTCAGTGTCTGAGATATGTATTTAATTAGTATCAATTTTCCTTCTGAAAAATTAAAAGTCTTTAATGTTGGAGATATTTCTTTGAGTCTTACAGAGTCTTTAAAAATCTCCATCCATTCCTCAAACAAATATCCAAATTAGAATCTCCTGAAAAACTGCAAATGTTTAGCATTTTATCTGTTCCAACATCCCTGGGTCTCCATTCCTGGAGTAAAAAGAAACTGCCCCTACTAGAGCCACTGAAAATCAGTTTTTCTGAAGGGATTGTGCTCCTCCTACTGCACTCAGGAGGGAAGGAAGGAAGAGAAGGGAAGGAAGAGAAAGGGCTCTTTTGGATTCAGAATATCTCCAGAATGCACACAAGGACATGGGGTTCTGTTCCTATTTTGTCTGCATGTGCTTCTTTGTTGGCCTTCAGATCCTGAGGGAGCCTGAGCAGACCTGATGACAGGAAGCAATTTAGGAAGCAGGCTGACCTTCACTGAATCAGAAGCTATAAAGAAAGACTGAGAAATCCAAGTTAAGCATTTTTTGCATGATTAAAAAATATGTATATATATACATACATATAACATATAAATGATGTCCAAGGAAATTAGAAAAATGTTATGTTATATAAAGTTTATTAATTTCCTTAACAGAATACCCACAGACCAATAAATAGAAAAAAAAATGGGCAACCAAGTTGTTAGGAAAAAACTGTACAGAGATATTATAGCAATTCACAGATGAGTTATTATAAATATTTGGTAAACATAGAAAAATATTTAAATTCCCTAATAGTTAAAGTAGGGACTATCCAAGAGGCTTTAAGATATTTCGCATCTATCAGATAAGCAAGGATTTAAAAGTTTAGGGCTACTTAGGATTGCTCAGGTTATGGAAAAATATACATTATTGGAATATAAAAATCTATACATTCTCTTTTGGAAAATAATTCAGCATTATCTTTTTAAAAATATTAAATATTCATGTTCTTTGATCCAGTGATTTATCTTTTACTTGAAAAAATTCTCATTCTAGTATAAACAAACAAACAAACAAAAAACAATGTATAGTATGTGTATATCAAATGCCAAACACAGACCATGGCTTAGAGTAGATGCCAAATCAGTGATGGTTTTTGTTAAAGGCCAACACTTAACAGATCCAGCATAGTTCTAAGTACTTTGCATGTAGTAATTAATTTAATTCTCACAAAAAGCCTTCTGTGGCAGATACCATTATTACCCCAATAATGTCATGGAAAAGTAACTTAATGAGATAGCACAGTGAGTGGCAAGGTCAGGACACCATCCCTGACAGTCTGGCCCTACAGAAGCACTATCCATTCAAATTCTCTGCTGTGGTAGAAAGTTCCACCACCTGCACCATCCAATATGGATCCACTGAATACCTAAAATGTGCTGGACACAGCAGCTCAGGAATTTGAGGCAGGAGAATCACAAATTCAAAGCAAACCTCAGCAAAAGTGAGGTGCTAAGCAATTCAGTGAGACCCTGTCTCTAAAATACAAAATAAGGCTGGGGATGTGGCTCAGTGTATGAGTGCCTCTGAGTTTCAACCCTGCTACCCCCACCCCCCAAAAAAAAGAATACCTGAAATGTGAAATGTGCATAGTATAACTGAGATACTTTATCTTTTATTCAATTTTAATTAAAATTCAATTTTTAAAAGGCTGCCATATTAGACAGCACAGCTCTGGAGTCTATGTTCCTAATCACTAAGCTACACTTGTTATGATTACAGTAGTCCCTCCTCAACTGTGGGGGATACATTCCAAGACCACCCCCTGCCAGTGTTCACCTGAACCTGTGGATTATACCACATCCTATATATGCTATATTTTTTTCTATACACACTTAATAAAGTTTAATTTGTTAATTTGTAATTTGTTTTTTTGTAAGAGACTAACAGCAATAACTAATAATAAAGTAGCACAATTATAACAATATAATAACAGTTGTATGAATGTGGTCTCTCACTCTCAAAATATATTACTTTTACCTTTTCACTCAAAGGAAATAGTATGATAATCTTTGGCATATCTGAATTATTCTTTGGACCATTATTAGGTAAAATAAGAGTTAATTGCATATAAGCATTGTGATATAGTAACAGTGAAACTCTTAATCAAGATGATTGCTAAGTGATTAATGGGGGATGTGTAACAGAGTGGGTGTACTAGACAAAGGGATGATTCATGTCCTGGGCAAGATGGCATGAGATTTCATCAAACTACTCAGAATAACATGCAGTTTAAAATTTATGAAATGTTTCTCTCTGGAATTTCTCATTTAGTATTTTTAGACCCCTGATTGACTGTGGGTGACTGAAGCTGTAGAAAGTAAAATTGTGGATAGAGGAGAACTACCATGTAGTCACAAGAGCAGCAATAGTGTTTCAGCATAATAGAAGAAAAACTTTTATGGTGGTCAGAGTTGAAGGAGGAGGGAATAGGCTGCCTCTGGAGAGAGAAGGGAGTTTCTTGTCATGTCTGCAGCAACCATATTGGAGATGAGATTCAGGCATTTGGATTTGGGAGGGCTGGGAGGGCAGGTTATAGGAAGGAATAGGAGATTTGTTGATTTTCAAGGTCTGGTCTATCAATGAGAACTTTAATCCTAAGAAGTAAACACAGTCCACACTCCTCATCCAGCTAACATCTCAGGTGAGAAACTATGTCACCAAAATGTTTCCTTCCAAGAAAAAGTACCTAGACTCTCAGAGGGGAGGAATTAACCTTTACTGGGTATTTAATCGTGCCAAATACTGTACCAGGCTTCATTTGCGATATCCTAAGCCTTATACCAATATAACAAGGCAGATGTTGTAAATCCCCATTTTGCATTAGAGGAAAATAAGGCTCAGAGAGATTAAGTGACTTACTACAGATCACAAAGTAAGAGACAGAGATTGGATGTGAACTTAAACATGCCTGATTCCAAAACCTGCTCCCTTCATTTCCAAATGAGAAACCTGAGGCCCAGAGTAGTACAGAGAAAGCCAGAGTCAGGAGGGTCCTGCTGCTTTGTTGTGGCCAGTCCCTCCCCTCCTCCCCCTTGTAAAATCCCCTCCTTATGATGCTTGACAGATGGATGACCACCCATTTCTTTGAGATGCTCCCTGAGGCTTCCTGTTTTATAGCTGAGAAAACCAAGTCCTGGTAAGAAAATCAGTGAAAGGCTGAAACCAAAAGTGAGGGTTCCTGACTCCTGTCCTGAGCTCCTGCCACACTAGTGCTGCCCCCAGTCCCAGCCCCACCTTCAAAGGGCAGGAAGTTACCCAGAGAGCAGTCTGAGCAGAAAGTTCTCTGGAGTGGCTAGCTCCATAGGCCCAGTAGAGATTGCCACGCCTTCTGACTTATCTTGGGTTGGTAAACACCCCCTAAGTGGCACGGGCAGGTCCTGGTACACAGTAGTCACCAGCTCTGTGCTGTGGATTGGATGGGAAAACAAATCACAGTGGATGGCACCATTACCTGACCTGTGTGTTAGCAAAGCTTTTCCTCACCTGAAACACATATTTTAAAAAATCTAACCGTTTCATTATGAATAATGTGTTTAAAGCATAGGACACATAGTGGGTATCCCATATGTCTCTAAGTTTCCTGACGGCTTTGTCACTGGCTTGGTACCAATGCCTGACACAGGGCTTAACATGTGTGGCTTTCAATAAATACCTGTTGAAAAAATGAATGAGTGATTTAACAAACAAATGTAAATGAACGATGAGATTTTGAAGTCTTCATATACAGTGGGTGCTCAAAAGGTGTGAGTTCTTTTCTTTTTTCCCAAGGATGTGGCATTTGAACTAGGCCTTCAAGAACTGATATTGGGAAGGGTACTGAAGGTCAAAGGAATAGTCCAACAAAGGCCAGAGGCCAAAAGAGGTCCCAGGGATCTAGTTCCTCAGAACCAGAACATTATGGGTCAGTCACTGTAAGAGCAGCCATGGAGACTATGCAGAAGGCCAAAGGACAGTCCTCA
Source organism: Ictidomys tridecemlineatus (assembly GCF_052094955.1). Classification (NCBI taxonomy): domain Eukaryota; kingdom Metazoa; phylum Chordata; class Mammalia; order Rodentia; family Sciuridae; genus Ictidomys; species Ictidomys tridecemlineatus. Next base: position 66,694,929 of record NC_135480.1, on the reverse strand, counting down.
GGTCTGTTGTTAAAGTAGGCTGATCCCCAAGGCTTCATCAGAGTAACATGGGGGATAGTGAACTTCCAAAGAGGAAGAGCAGGGATTTAACACCATGGGCACTATAGGGTCTAGGCTATGTCCCTGGGCATCAGGACATCGTTTCTGAAACAGAGAGCCATCTGTTGCACTTTAACTGAGCCCCTCCTAGGGAAGTGCATGAGCTGAGGCCTGGTTGGATTGTGGAACATTACAACTGTGTGGAAAGTTAGCAAGAAGAAGAGCCATCCCCAGGACATGTGTGTGCCTCAAGGTACAAGCTCATCAGGGAGGGGTGTGAGGATGGCTGGAGGACAAGATTTCCACTTGACCACTTGCAACACTGTTGTACCCAGACTGGTTACAGGGGACCCTCAGGGAGGAAGTTGGTTTATACTTGGTATCATCCACTTGGCAATCTTAGAAGCAGACAGGAAAGAGGAATCCAGGTGAGCAGGACCTGAGACTCTGGCATTGTCCCTGAAGAATAGAAATGCTCTCAGCCAATAGTTTTCCAAAGAAGCCACAGCCCTTAGTAGGCTTGGGGCTGAAATGAGGCAAGGCCTCCAACAATTTCTACCTTGTTAGATGAGAAGTCCTGCAAGAATAGGATGCTTGCCACTGGTTCTTCATGCCTGGCATGAAGTTCTTCTGCCCAACAGAAGAACCTGGGCTTCTTACTGATTAAGGGAAGTGATTATCTTTTGAGGGAACTGAGGACACCAACCTTTCCCTGCTTTATTGATAATGATTTATAAATCACTATAACCCCGGTACAGTTGAAGAAACAGCCTTGGCATCACTACACAGGATTCTCGTGGTTGGGGTCCCTTCATGCCCACCTTCTGGTAAGTCCTGTCCATGGACAAACACTGGGAATGCCGGAGGTGCTCTTGTCTATTGAAAGGGACCCCAAGAAACTGAACTGTAGTTTGCTTGTAAAAGATTTCAGCAAGATCATATTTAGCATAAGAAAATAAGCATGAAAAGTAAAAGTAGTGGGAGTGGGTTTTTAGGAAGACCGTCTGCAGTGAGGTAGGGCAGATTAGGATGCCTTATACAAGACAGCAACTCAAACTGGCTGCCACCATTATTATTAACGTGGACATTTATGATCTCAGCAAGAAGTCCTGAGGCAGAGCAATTCCAGGCATGTTCATCAAAGCTCAGACTTAATGTCTTGGCTTCCATTATTGCCATCTCAAGCACTGTGTCCAGATGGTTCAATGTCTAGGGAACTCCAGGTCTCTCCTCATGTCAGACTGGCCAGTGGTTCACATTCCCCCAAAGAGAGTGGAACTGCCATCATTTTCCAGTCAGGATCCACCAACTGAGACACATGAAGAGGAACAGCTAGCGAGCAAAGCCGGGCTTATGTCAGAGAGGGCAGTGGGTACTGGAGGCAACCAAGAGTGGCTGCCACAACAGGCAATAATAGAATGAGCTCTCTTCCCCTACCTGCAGGGCCACTGTGGGGACGCAGTGAGATAATGGATGTGAAAGGGTTTTCTGAGCCACCGAGGGCTCTGTACACAGGATGAGTTGTTATTATCCTTATAAAATAATCACGTTTCTATTGTAGAATAACAGATAATACTGAATGCAGTCATGAATCCCACTTGTGGCTGTGCTTTCTTGCTTGTCAATGTCCCCCTCCCCCCCACACCCATCATTTTAAGATATAAACATCAAAAACAGGCAAAATACTTCATAGTAATGTGGTGCTGGGTGTCAGTGCTCTTTGCAAAGCTGCATACATGAGGGAGAGGTTACTGTGGTTTGGGGATCAGATGATCATGGATTCCAATTCAGCTTCGGTAGCTCCCAGGAGGTGTGACTTTAGACAGGCTATTCGTCGTTCTAAGTTGGTTTCTGTCTGGATATAGGCATGATAATCCCTTTCCAATCTGAGATTCAAATAAAGAACATCAAGCATCATTTCTGGCACAGAACAGTTTAACAAGTGATTACAAATGCTTGGTAGAGCTTCCAGGCCTAAACCCTAAACCTTGTCCAACCCTGTGATGTAGGTACTACTCTTATCCCTATTCCATAGAAACCCAGGCCGAGAGAACTGAAAGGCCTTGTCCAGGGTTGTACTGCTTGTAGGTGGCAGCAGTGGATTCAAACTCAGGCAGGTGGCTTTAGGGGTCATGGTCTAGCCACTCTGCTAGGCTGCCACTCAATACTGTTTCTGTTATTGAAATTCATACTGCAAAGCCAATTCTGCTGCCTATGGTAGGACCTGGGGCTCATTCCATCACCTTTCCAGGCTTCAATTTCCTCATGTGTAAACCTCCAAGTTGTGCTGGAAGAGCCTTCTTCTTTTTAAACTTCCCAGAAAAGTCTTTCAATGCTTAGGCTATGGATGGTCAGCCACCTGGGGCCACCTCCAGTCCTTTCCCTGCTCAGCTTGACGTTGTGACCTTAATCAAGCTGATTGATCACTGTAAGCCCAAGCTTCCTCATCTCTGAAGTGGGGACAGTAGACATCTCAGCCTCCTAAGACTTTTGTGAGGATTAAAAATGGATGCCTGTCTTTACGCACTGTGGTACTACGTCCAGCAAAGAGAAAGTACCCAATCAATAGTAGCTGTTATCATCACTGTTGTTGTTGTTGTCATTAACAAATCATTTTCTCTCTTCTCTAAATAGAATTCCTCTAAGAGCACAGGACTCAGTTATTTCCGTAGAAAGCCCAAGAGCGGTTTCTTTCACAAAATCATAGATTTGTAGAACGCAGTCACTTAACCTTCTTTGAACTTCTCTCCTCTCATCTGCTAAATGGAGGGGGGTAATAAAGAGTGACTCAGAGACTGATATGAGGAATTTGTAGACTAGCACGAATCAGTCTTGATACTGTTATATTGGAGCTTTAAGAGAGCTTAGAAGGTAGCCTGTGTAACCATGGTAATTTCTAGCTTAAGAGACCCAGAAAAGTTTCATGACTCAGTTCAAGTAGCACAGCCTAGACACTGGGTCTAGAGCCCAGGGAGTAGGGACAGGCCCTGGGTTCTAGGAGAAGCCCTCATAGGATCCACACTTTGCCTCTCCACTCATCTCTGTGTCATTTTGTCTACCTCTACTCCTGACTCATGGGACACTTAGTCCTCTCGTTTCCCTAGCAGTACTGTACTCTTTTCTACCTGTGGGTCTTGGCCAGCTCTTTCTGCCTGAGACACTCATCAGCCCACCCCTTGCACACAGGTGTGGTACATCACACACATGCACCCGCATGCCCAGCCCACACATGCCCACAATGCCTCGGTAGCCTGGTCACCTCTGAGCTCAGCTGCAGGCTTCTGCTTCAGCCTCACTTTCTCTATGAAGGTGCTGCTGAACCTTAAGTCTTCAGAGCTTCCTCTGTTCTCCTCACCTTTATGGTGTTATGGGGCAATTGCCTATGCTGGGTTTGCTTGGCCACAAAGGGGGCACTTGTCAAAGGCATGTGGGGACCCAGTCCTGTTGCTCTCCATAGCTTCATTGGGGTGCTAGTTGGAATTCTGAATAGGATTGCTGAGAACTTCCCAGGGCAGGATCTAGGTGTAGGACACTCCAGAAAGATGCTTGACTTTCTTTACCAAGTGACTGGTACTCACCTCTGGTTAGCCCAGGGTCCTGTGACAACTACATAGAGCCACCCTGCACACACACAACAGCCTCTCGAACCACTGAACTCTGTGTTCTTGGCACACAGGAACATCCTAAATGCATTTCCTACCCTGCAGGCACCTCTCCCCTCATTTTCCAAACCACGTGAAATCCGAGGCAAATGCAGTCCATGTGTGCCAACTCCAAAGTCACAGGAATGCTCTTTCTCAAGATCTGCCCAAGAAATGTCAAGAAGCTTCTTCCAGGGCCTTGCCCTCCAGAAAGCAAGAAATTTTATTATGTTAGCAAAAATCAGGCTTTGCCATCCAAGAAGTGGGGCTAGATCTGAACTCCTGAGCTTAGGCGTATTGAATGCCATTAGCCTCTGATATCTAAATTCCTCTGATTCCAGCTGAGCCTTTTGGTTAAAAGAAACAAATAGTCAAGTCCTTATTCCTTTTTCAATCCAGTACCCTCAGTCAGGGTGAGCAGCCTCCCCAGGAAGACTTAGGATCAGACTGTTTCATTAGCCAATTGTGTTGGCCTCTGGCTCCAGTTCTGGTGGCCAGTTCTCCTACCACAAACCCTTCCATCTCCTGGATGAGGTTGCAGAAAAAGGATAGGTAGAAAGTCTAGCCACCATTTTGGTCCTTTTCTTCAGTCCTTTTCTTCCTCTCATGAACTGACTAACCTTTCTTTCTAGAGTTCATTTTCTTTATCAGGAAAATAAGAATGATACCTATCTCATAGAGGTATCAAGGACTAAGTGTGATATCATATGTGAAAGTTCTTTCTATATAAAAAACACCAGCTAAGGGAATCCCATGCTGGCACCCATCAATATGGGTGCTTGGCTTAGATCTGGATTTGTGATTTACTACCACAGATCTTGAATAAATCACTTGGCCCCTATACCAACTTACTCAACTGGAGGAGGTGGTTTCTGTGCTAGAAGCACCACACCGCAGTGTTAGTATTATGGGTTGGATTATCCTCCTCCATCCCTCACCCCTGGAAGTCCTAACCTCCAGTACTTGAAAACGTGACCCATATCTGGAAATACGGTCATTGGAGTTGGAATCAGTTAAGATGAGGTCCTATTGGAGTAGGGCAGGAACCTAATCCAATTTGACTGGCAGCCTTTCCAGAAGACGACTACATGAAGACAGGGACACACTAGGAGAACATCATGGGATGGCAGAGTCAGATACTGGAGTGATGTAAGCCAAGGAAAGCCAAAGTTGCCAGCAACTGAGAGGGTGGCCCTGCTAACAACCCAGACTTTGGGACTTCTAGCCTCCAGAACTGGGAGGCAGTACATTTTTGTTGTTTATTAAATTCAGCTAATATTTGTTGAGTAAGAGAGTGATACTTACGTGGAGTTTGTGTGGGAAAGCACACATTAGGTTCTGGGTCCTGTGCCTGACCACACAAGGCACGTGGTTAATGGCTGCTCCTTTTACTTCTCCTATCATCACAAAGGTTCCTTTGGGTGTAGAGTACAGTTCAGGATTAAAAGCAAATCTGATTTCCCTCAAATTTGTACCATCAATCTCCCCAATGCCTCCTCCTTTGAGAACCTCCCTCAGAGGAAGTGCCAAGCCTGGGTGAGATGAAGTCTCTGTGGGACAGATCCCCAGTCATTTTGCCCCCGTCCACTCTCCCCACCTTGGTTTTCTAGAGCAACAGAAGAGGTTTCTGGAACCTTGGCCTTTATGATGGTTATATTTTCTCCCAAAAAAAGTTGCAAGAAGCTTTGTTTAAATTTAACGAGAGCAAGAAGCTGTGGCACGAGTACATTCAGAGGAAGCTGTTTCAAATCAAGGCATTTGCCAGGGAAAAGCTGTTGGAGGGAAATGCCTCTCCCCGTTATGCTTGCATTCATGCCACATGGCTTTCTGTTATTTTTTAAATTTTTTTTAATTGAAATATTATAGTTATTTAGAAAAACTCCACAAATGATAAATACACAGCACAGGCTTGGCTTTACATGCTTTTTATTTCCTGGTTGGTTTTTTCCCAGTTCATTGGTTACACTAATCCCTAACTCCCACTCCAAGACCTTATGAAAGACAGAATGAGGCCCTGGAAAGAATTGCAGCTGTGGGCTCCAGTGGCCTGGCTTTGAAGCCCTGCTCCACATCTCACTATTTTGTGGCTTTGAGTAAGTGGCTTAATTTTGAACCTAATTGCCCTCTTCTCACAGCTGATGGAAGATCAGGGAGGTAAACCCATGAATTTACAAACATACATTCTTACACTTATTGCTATGGTCTGTTCAGGTTATTTTAGTGGGAAAGTGTGGGCTTGGGGTCCAACAGAACAATGTCCAGAGCTCAGCCTGGCACTCACCAGCTGGGTGACCTCATTGAAACCTCAAATCCGAATCTGTCATTTGGAGCCTAACATCCTTTCAGAGGATGTAAGAATTAATTGAAATAATTTATATAAAGGGTTTTCCATAGTGTTGGACACTAAATTAATCTCCATGACCTCCCTGCCCTCCAGCAAGTGGCTCTTTTCTCTCTGGAGCTCCCTGTCTCTTGCTACTTTTATCTGTACCTAGTACCCCCACTCTCCCTCCAATATCTGAGTAGAAGGGAGCCTGATGATTCCATTACACTCATCCTTGATCTTGGGTCCTAGAGTTTTGCAGCTGTATAAATTGAGTGTGGGGGAAAAATAGAGAGAGACACAGCCCCAGGAAGTAATAAATGACTTTAAACAGCTGTTTGGGAGACTTTCTTAATCAAATCTGAGTGCAAAAGTGCAGAGTCCAGGCCTCCCTGTTGAAGAAAGCTCTCTGGAACCAGAATGTTCAAAGCCATCAATTTTAGTCGCTCCTTGGTCACGTTCGCCAGCAGATCTTGACAGTCAGAGATAATCCAGCTTGCCTTGTGCCTTCCTTCTCCACATCCCACAGAAGGTGGCCCTCCACAGACAGACCCAGCCAAGCCTCCTGAGGCCTTGACGGCCCATCTTAAACCCCTCTGGAGGCAGCTTCTGGGAAAGGTTGTCAGCACTAACCCTTGGAGCTCTGCAGGCCCCTTGTTCACCTCCTCTCTGATCCCAGTACCTCCCTCACCTCTGCCTGCTCCGCTGGCTTCACTGCCTCTCTTATAATAAAGTACAGCATTTCTGTCACCTTCACCCATGAGGCTGGGTGTCCCTCCAGGGGACTGTGTCTAGGTATCCTGATAGGTGCCTAGTCAGGACTGCACACACAGGCTGCCTCAGTGTATGACCTTCAAGGGAGTTGGAAGACAGCTCTCACTCTTGAGCACCTGCTGTATGCTACACATGCACTCATTGATTTCCTTTTCAAGGAATCCCTGGAAGGTAGGCCCAGATCCTGAGATCCCAGGGTTCTAAAACATGAAACCATCTGTGTCAAGTCACAATTATCAGTTTTAAATCCAGATCTTATTTGCTGCTCCTCCCTGGATTGGAGTCCCACATAGCACCCTACAAGTTGGTTGTCCCTCCATAGATCACATCACCTCTCCTTGGTTTATCTATCTGCAACATGAGGGTGATGACCATTACCCCACTCAGATGTGGTAAGGATCAAACGAGATGATAGATGTGAAACTCCTGTGCAAACTATAGAGTAAATGCTATTCACATGTACATACTGATTTCGTTAGGATTTCAGTAAAATATAATAAGTAGTAGGTGCTCATCACATGTAAATTTCATTGATGTGCAGTGGACACACAGAGATGACTAAGACCAGTCCACTTCCTTAGGGAATTGGCTCATATGAATACATATGCATAAAGGTTCTAGTCTGCAGGTTTTGCTCATCTATAATCTGGCCCCTGACAACATCTCAGGGCTCATTTCCTAGCACTCTCCTTGTTATGCTTCTCCAGCCTTTAGCTTCCTTGATGTCTCTCAAATGAACTTGATCCTACTGCAGAGGCTTTGGCATTGCTGGACCCCTACCTGGAAAGCAGAGGCTTCCAGATGTTTGTATGGCTGACTCCTTCACCTCCTCTGTTACCTCCTGACCTCAGAGAGGCCTCCCTGACCACCTTATTTATAATAGCACACCCATTCCATTACCTCAGCCCCCACACCCACTTGACTTTTCTTCATAGCATTTCCCCCACTAGATCTTCTATGCAGGTATTTGTTTTCTTGTTTATCAATTTTTCTCCTTCACTAAAATGTGAGTTTCTGAGGGCAAAGGGTCCAACAGTCATGCTTAGAATGCTGCCTGGCAAAGTAGGCATAAAATAAATGTTTGAGGATTATAATCAAAGGCTACACCTCAATTTTTAAAATGGATGAAGGATCTGAACAGATATTTCTTCAAAGAAGATACAAAAGTGGTTAATACGTGCATGAAAGATGCTCTACCTCATTAGCCTTCAGGGAAATGCAAATTAAACCACAATGAGATACCACTTTACACTCACTGGAAAAGCTGTAATCACTAACTTAGATGATAACAAATGTTGGTGAGGGTGTAAAGAAATTGGAACCCTGAGACCGAGAAAAATAAAAATGCATTCCCATACAAAAAAATCGTACACAAATGTTTGTAGCAGCCTTGATACTAACCAAGAAGTGAAAACAACCCAAGTTTGATAAATGAATAAGTAAAATGTGGTATATCCATATACTGCAATGTTATTTGGCCATAAATTGAAACAAAGTCCTGATCGATGCTTTAGCAAGGGTGAACCTTGAAAACATTATGTAAAGTGAAAGAAGTCAGACATAAAAGAGCATGTATCATATGATCCTATATATATGAAATGTCTGGAATAGGTAAATCCATAGAGACAGAAAGGAGATTCGTGACTGTCCAGGCCTGCAGGAGGTGGGGTTCTGGGGAGTGACTGCCAGTGAGCATGGGGTTTTGGGGAGGCAGTGATGAAAATGTTCTAAAATTGATTGGAGCCATGGTTGCACTACTCTTTGAAAATACTGAACACCATTAATTTGTACACTTTAAATGGGTGACTTGTATGTGAATTATATCCCAATAAATTGAATATTATAAAAAATAAATCAAGGAATGTCCTCATTGAATATGTCTGTCAAACACGCAGACTAGTGGGCAGGCCATCCCATGTGAAGACCAGACAGTTGGAGGGGCTCTCTTCTGGTTGCAGAGGAGGAGGAACACCAGTGACCTGGCTTCCCCAGGGAAGCAGGTAAAAGCAGAGCTCTGTTCAGCATGAATGCTTATATATATATATATATATATATATATATATATATATATATATATATATATATATATATATATATATATATATATATATTTTTTTTAATGTTTTCAAGTCCCAGAGAAACCTGTAAGGAGGAGAGCTAGAGATCAAATGACCTGAGCCTGAGAAATTTACTGCGTCCTGTTTTCCAGAGACCATTTTCCCAGCATAAGTCACAGAGACAGATGGCCCCGGGTCTGCTTCTGAAAATAACCATTGTCGAGGAGAGTTGACTTAGTGGGAGCTGCCGAGCTGGGGGAGTAAGACCCACAAGATTTACTAGGCTGGACAAGGGGGTGAGTTTGGACCCTGTAGGCTGCGGTTCTTTCCAGCTCATCCCAATAGAGGCCCCAAGCAGGAGCTGTCTTCCGGGCTTTCGATATTTTCTTCTTTTTACAATAATTTTTATTGTTTGTTTTTTTCAAATCTCATCATCACATTTCTTCCTTTAAAAAATTAGAAAATTTAGAATATAAAGATTAAATTTTTATTCACAATTCTACCGCTCTAAGGTAACTGGTACTAACATTTTTGTACATACACATTGTACATGTATTCACTTAAATAAAGTTTGAAGTGCTTTTTTAAAATTTTTTTTTAGTTGTTGATAGATCTTTATTTTATTTATTTATAGGTGATGCTTAAAATCGAACCCAGTGCCTCACACGTGCTAGGCAAGAGCTCTACCACTGAGCCACAGCCCCAGAAGTACTTTTCAAACAGTTTTGTACCATGGTTTGTTTGTATCCTGTTCTCCATAACACTGTTTTTTCATTTTAGCATTGTATTGCTGTGCTTTAGTTTATCTAATTGAAAGCATTTACTTTTTAAAATTAAAGATGTGTAACCTTTTAAACATTTTTTAAAATTTTTACTTTTTACTACCTCAAATCATATTGTGATGTGTATCCTCCAAAGAAAATCTTTTGAAAGATCAAAATTTTTGCTAGACATGGTGGCACATGTCTGTAATCCTAGCAGCTCAGGAGGATGAGTCAGGAAGATTTCAAGTTCAAAGCCAGCCTGGGCTACTTAGCAAGACCCTGTCTCCAAATAAAAAATTAAAAGATCTGGTTGTAGCTCAGTGGTAAAGTGCTCCTGAGTTAAATCCCCAATACTACCCAAAAAAAAAAAAAAATCAAGTTTTGTGTGAATTCCTAGAAGTGGAATTGTTTAAAAATCAGTTTATATTTAGTTAAACAACTAGCATCAATGCATAAAATCATGTTTGTACTTAAGACCAACATCTCTTTTAGCACCTACTAGATGCCAAATATTTTCACACATATTTTATCCGTCAGTTTTAAAAATAATGTTTTAGTCAGCTTTTGATCACTGTGACCAAAAGACCTGACAAGAACAACTTAGAGAAGGAAAAGCTTATTTTGGCTCACTGTTTCAGAGGTTCAGCTCATGGTTGGCTGACTCCACAGCTCTGGGCCTGAGGTGAGGCAGAACCCATGGTGGAAGGATGTGGTAGAAGAAAGCTGCTCACTTCATGACAACCAGAGAGCACAGAGAGTTCCAGTGCAAGGAGGCAGGCATGATGTGACCCCCAGGAGCACACCCCAGTGACCTACTTCCTCCAGGCTCACCCTTCCTGCCTGCAGTTGCCACCCATTAATCCATTCGAATTGTTAATCCACCAAATGGATTAATCCACTGATAAATTACAGCTCTCATAATCTCATCATTTTACTTCTGAACATTCCTGCATTGTCTCACACATGAGCTTTCAGGGGACACCTATATCCAAACCATAAAAAATAACTTTTAAAAGTATAAAAATGATAGGGGCTTGGATTGTAACTCAGTGGTAGAGCACTTGCCTAGCATGCAAGAGGCCTTGAGTTCAATCCTCCCTATACAAAAAAAAAAATAATATATATATATATATATGTATATATGTATAATTATACATGTAGATATATAGAACTACATATATCCATTGTAAAAGATTTTCAATGTAGAAAAACATTAAAATTCAAATTTTCCCATAATCATTATGATAATCATTACAAAGGCCTTGTTTTTCATTTTTGGCAATCTTTTTTTCCCCTATACTCTTATGCAAATTTATTCCTTCAATAAACATTTTATGAGCATCCACTATGCTGGAGGTATCTGACTCTCCTAGCTGAAGTCCTTTATGTCCTACATTTTTCCCCTTAATCCTCAGAACAAGATCTTCAGGTGTAGACCTCTGTTACTCCCATCTTGCAGAATGTTGGACCACAAAAGGACCTTAGGGAATACTAGTCCAACAGAGAGAGAGGAGGACCTACCCATGATCATGAGGAACTTTGTTGACCCTGCGTCCATTTGGATCCCCTGACCCCCATTTCCATGGCTACTGAGAACCCACCTCTGATGTGGAACTGAATCTGTACTACCCTAAAACAGGGCGGACTTGTAATGAATTGTCCAAATCAAGATGTTTTTACAGTAGAAGGGGGGACTGTTATTGTCAGTGCAGAATAATAGGGGTAAATTGGGGCTATCCCTGACAAACCAGAATGTTGGATCACTCTAGATTTTCAGATTTCCAGCTCTCTGAAATATTTTGCAGGAATAGATTCCAATCAATTTCAAGTAATTAGGGAAAATAGTTTTGTGACTCTTTGTTGATTTGAGACCCTGAGCCAGGCCGGAACAGAGATGAGCAGTACTTGATCCCTGTACGGCAGGATATTCTGTTCAAAGAGTCGGTGTGAACCTAACTCATTGGAATACAAAGCAGAACATGAAACCATCAAAATAGAGTTGCTGATCTCCATCAGCCCAAAATTTCTGAATCAGTAGGACATCTCAGTTTTCTTCATGTTCTCGCCCCTCCTCAGAACTGATATCATTTTACTTATCTAACCAAGCAATGTGATCGCCTGCGCTGGTGCGTGAGGAGAGAAGGAACGCATTGGGTTTTAGGTGAGGGGCTGAAATGGTTCTGGAAAGAAGGCTGAGAAGATGAAACACACCAGCTTTCACAGGATGGACGAATCCATCGGGTCAGTGCCCCAAGGACAGGAGGAACCTGTGTAAGTCTGAGGATCTGCTTTGGTGTGGTTGCTGGGTTTCATTTATTGAGTAATGACTGAGAACTGGAGTAGACATTTCACATAAAGGTTTCTAAGTCACAGGACTGCCAGTTAAAGCAGTTATTAGAAAGCACCTGCAATAACCCAGGTAATTGCCTCTGTGGCAGCCCACAGCTAGTCCTCTGCTTTACTGATGGGGACTCACTTTCCATTGTGTGTGCACACCCAAATTCCCCTGCCAAAGCCTAGATGGGGTTTAACATAGATCAATACAGTTCCACTTAGCATTCACACACATTTCTCAGGACTGCTGAGCAAAGTGTTAAAAAAAAAAAAAAAGTGCATTTTGTTAATAGTCTTTCTTTGACTTGTCCTTCAACTAGCCTTTCACACTTTTAGTCTCGTGGCATATCCTAAACATATGCTCAGAATCCAGAATGCTAGGAAATAGCATTCTTTGAGAATTGGCCTGCTCTTGTTATAGGATAGGTTTTAAATGCAAGGAAAGCTACCATTTAGCTACCATTTATTCACAGAGAGGTATAGGTCGCTGAAATTATTCCTGCAGATTCTAGGACTTTCTTGTCCTATACACAGCTGTCTCCCTAACTCACTCCATCTATCTATCCATCTATCTATCAGCATTGGGAATTGAGCTCAGGGGCACTTTACCAGTAAGCTACAACCCCAAATCTTTCTATTTTTTGAGACAAGGTCTCACTAAGTTGCTTAGGGCCTTGTGAAGTTACTGAGGCTAGCCTCAAACTTGCAATTCTCCTTCTTCAGTCTCTCAAGTCTCTGGGATTATAGACCTGTACCACTGTGCTTGGCTCCTCTGTTTTGTTGTTGTTGTTGTTGTTGTTGTTATTGTTGTTTTGTTTTTTCCACATCCTCACGTGATACATATTGATAAAAATGACATTGGCAGGCATGTAGATCTGTCATTGTTTCTTTCACCAAACCACCACGTTCTGTCTGTGTCAGATCTACAACTGTAGAGCTGGCAGATGAAAACAATATTGGTTGAGCCTTTGCCATGTACAGGCCGACTGCAGGGCTCTTTTTGAGCATAATACCATCAGTCCCTCAGCAGCTCTTTGCAGTGAGCACTGTCGTTCCATTTTTGAAAGGAGAAAATTGAGACTCATAGAAATGACTTATCCAAGATCATACAACCTGCAGTGAAACTGGGCTTTGACCCCTGGTCTGCCCAGTAGGAAGATCATCCACCATCTTTCTACTTCGGTTGTGTTTGTCTAAAGGACATGCCCCTTCCTCTCCCTAGCCTAGTAGAAAATCTAAATCACGGTTGAAAAATGTTATTCTCACTATTCAATGGAAAGAGCATTACAGTTATGGGTTCTTCTCTAGGCTCTAGAACCACAAACAAGTTCCTTTACTTCTCTAAGCCTCCTTTTCTTGACCTTGAAAATGGGGATGGGTTTTCCTACCCATACTGGTATTGTGAGGAAGAGATCTTACAAAGCATCCAGCCCAGTTTGGAGCCCTTTGGAGCCCCCACCCCCACCCCCAACCATGCAGGTGTCCACCCTGGCTCACCTTGTTGTCTTCTTTCTCCGTCCTTATTATCTATAAGGCAGATCCAGGCTTACTGTGCCCTCCTCAAAAAGCTTGGATAATTCCTTCTACTCTTCCAGGGGTGTTGGAGCAGGGCCTCTAATTATCCCATCTCATCTTACCACAAACACATGGAAGCATCTACAATACTGGATTCCCCTCATCTGGTAGTCAGAACACATGGGAAGGCACACCTGAACCCCAGGAAACAGGCACCCTTATTTGCCTGCCTGACCATGTATCTGGGCCTCATTCAAAAGGCGAACCTAGGTCATCTGGATTTTCAACAGCCTGACAGAACCAAATCTGGGTGATTGAGCAGATGCCTGAGGCTTAAAGAATCAATCCTTCTAAAGCATGACCCTGGGCTTGTCACCTTCCTGCTTTAAAAAACCTCCCAGGCTCCCCAGTCAAAGTCTGATTTCCTTCTCCTAATATTCAAGGCCTAAACCAACTGTTCATGTCTCACCATTCTTACGTAGATAATCAAGGTATTCTTCTTCTTAAATACATACTAGTGCTTTCAATGTGCAAGATACTAAGCTGGCAGACACATGAAGGACACAGAAGTAAATACCACAAAGTGAGAAAAGTTGCAATAGGGAGAATCCAGAGGACTTGAGGGCATACAGTGGAGGGGTGAAGCCCCTCTTCGGGGAGGCATCAGGGAGGCCTTCCTGGGGGAGGCACCCTAAGATCAAACTCTGAGGATTGGGAATTAAAAAGACTTACCAGGTGGCAGTGAGGAAAGGAAATGCTTCAGGGGAAAAGAACAGTGTGTGCAAAAGCTCAGAGGCAACACTACTGTAGTTGCACTCCCAGAAGTAGCATTCAGATAGATTCAATACACAGAGTTTACAGCTCTGTGAACATGGGTGAGAGAACGAGAGCAACGAGTCTCTGGAAACAAGAACAAGCCAGGTGTCTCAGCAAGTCTCAGCAGAACTTGGTGAGAAGGTAATGGTAACACATGAGACCTGAGAGGTATTGGAAGGGCCGATTGCTGAAACCAGGGAAAGGAAGGGCTTTATACTCTTCCCTCGGCCAGGGGATGCTCATAACCCCATCGCTCCCCCATTGAAATCTCCCGTGGCTCCATAAAGCCTTTCTCAGTTCCTCATTTGAAATGAGCTCCACAGCCCTCCTCCCCTAGCACCGGGCTTCGTGCTGTTCCAACATGTCCCACCTTGCTCAGAGCTCCGCATGCATTCTCCCTCCCACCAGCACTTTGGGGCTATGTCTCTCTCTGTGTCCCCTCACCTTCAGTGAGTGTTTAGGAAATGTCTCTGATGTGAAGCAGTGTTCACCATACTTTTACAATCATCTTCTATTCTAATAAAAAAGAAAAACATAGCACCCCTTCATTTTATCCATACATGTTTTCATAGCAACGTTTGATGTTCGTTGGGTGTTTACTGGCTGCCAAACACTGTTCTCAACATGTTGCTTGTTGTAATCCCTTTAATCCTCAGAGCAACACACACACAAAAAAAGAGTAGGTGCTCTTTTTTCTAATCTAAAGTATAAAGATGAGGAAACTGAGGCACAAAGGGAAAAATAATTTGTCTAAGGTCATAAGCAGGTATAGGGCCTGAGTTTCCAACACAAGCAGTTGGCTCCAGAGCTCCTTCTCCCAGCGCAGCCCTGCCCTGCTGGGAACATGCTGCATTGGTACAGTGGTGCATTTTAGTGCATGCATCCAAGAGTTCATGCATTGATGTGTGTCTATCATAAAACACAAACTACATAGAAATTTTTAAATCATGAGTTAAAAAATAAATATTTCCTACTATTCTCTTTGAATTCTAGGAAATCATTCTGTGCATTCTGCCTTGAAAATCAGTGAACATAGAAGATGCCAATAAATGAGAGGAAGGGAAATAAGGGGTTTTCAATGATTTCTGTATCTCACAGAAACTTCTTATACTTGTGAAGTCCCTAGCAGCTGGTTGGGGGCTTCAGATATTAGTGATAAATATTCAGAGCAACCCTCAATCCTGAGGAGAAACCTGGAGATTGGATGGAAGGAAGAAAAGGCAGGCATGGGGTCTGAAGAATGCCAGGCTGGGCTCAACCCAGGGTCTCTGAAGTTTGTCATGGAACAACTTAATGCAGGAACTTTTTACTTGTTAAAGCTTCCCGGCTTTACTGGGGAAGAGGCTTTCACAGGCACCCTGAAACAGCATATAGTGCTTCCTAGTTTGGTCTGAAAACTAACAATGCTGCAGGATCTGGTCCTAGTTATCTCAAGCTCATCAGAAGCTCTGATTGGAGAGTATAAGATGTCTTTGATTAATAAAAGATGAGGAAGTGGGTATTTGTTTGCTTAATAAATACAGCCTGGTAGACAAAAATCTTTTCACCGTTCAGTTCTGTAGGGGAAGGGGAGTCGTGAAAGGGGTTCCTGGAGGGGTGGCTTTGTTCAATTTAATAAGCATTTGGTGAGCACTGACCTCAGGCTCCCACGTGCTCATGCACACCGTGTGTGCTCACATAGAGTATCTTTAGTCCTCACAGGAACTATATAACAGGCAGGGCACAGGGGGGTAGACAACTTATAAATAAGGAACTAGAAGTAATTTTCCCAAGATCATATAACTAATAGGAAGCTAGACAAGCTGCAGTGGAACTCTAAAGCCTACTCCGAGAGTGCACCATACCCCCAAAAATGCACTGCATACTTTTATGTATGCAGATAATTGCACATATAGCAGGGCAAACATGATATTAGAATGGAAGACAAGGTCAAAGAAAGGAATGCTCCAGTCGATAGGTTTGGCTGATAAGAGGTGTCAAGATAAATTGAGAATACTGGTTTGAACAATTGAATTTTAGCCTGAATTTTTTTGTAAAGAAACCAAATCCAGGAGGGAAAAGCTGTTCAGAGCTTGTACTGTGGTCATTGATTCCTAGTCTTTCAATTGTCTTTACTGAACTTCTAAAATAAGGCAGTTAAATGGCATACAAAGCAACTCTATAAAGTGTGGTCATGCACAGTTAAGTTCAGGGATGGACATTAAGGTCACGGAACCTGCAAAGTCCTGCAAGATTTGGTGACTGTGAACTGAGTGGGAGTCTCTTTTGTGGACCAAATATGAAAAGCGCTTTTTTTTTTTGCCCCCAATAATCAGCAGCTCTTCATGACCTCTCCCTCTTAGAGTCCTGCCAAATTTTAGGATGCCATGGCACATCTGGGCTGCATTATGCTTCCTAAGGGTCAGTCTCTGAAAAGCCACATGGAATACGATTATGTTGTGCACCTTCTATCAATCAAGGTGGGAGAAAATAAGCAGCCTTTGCTGCCAAGTGGATGCGATGTCTTGTACTGTATACTTTTATATGTCTGTGCTTGTGTTCCCTCTCTTGTAGACGATGTATTGCACACGTGGAAAGGTCAGCCACAGACAAGACTGCAAATTACCTGAACTCAAAAGTCTTGTCCCAGGCCATCACCTCCTCCTTCTGAAGAGTTTAGAGTTTGCTATAGAACGATAGGAAGCCAGGACCTTCCAATCATGACATAATAGAACCCTGGAGTCAGATTTTACTGACACCGTTCTGGAACCCACACAATGGCATTGTCCTAATATTATAGAATATTGTCATATTCAACTTTCAGAACTTAAGAATCCTAGTGTGTTAAATCCCTGAAACAGTTCTATTCAACAAATGTTTCTTTAGTGTGAGGTTTCAAGAGTCATAAAATGTTAGATTCTTAGAAAAGTAAAACATTAGTGTGTTGAAATTCTCAACAATGCCATAGGTGGAAGGGAGCCCTGAATCATTCTTTCCAACTCTCACTGCCTTTTATGAGGCCCAGAGCTTGTTCCAGGCATGTTGGATTAAAAACTCTCTAATAAGAACATCATTAAGGCTCGGTGACATCACAGACGGGGCCTGTTTGCAGGGGCTGAGAGATCACTCAGTCCCGACTGCTCTTTTTACCGGAGAGACATTGAGACTCAGAGAGGGCAGCAGTTTTGATGGATCACATAGCCCGGTCAGAATTAGACCTCAGGGTTCCGGGCGTCTCAAAAAGAACAGGCAAACCAGGGAAGGTTCCCCTAGAGTGTTTCTAAGGTGCCCTTTGTGAGCTGCACAGACTTTTGCCAGGACCCTGCTCTTCTGAAGGAGTGTTCACCAACTCTCTGCGGAGGTAGCAGCCCCGCCCAGGCCACGTGTGCAGTAGATCGCGCAGTATCGGGAGCCTCCTCCCCTGTTGATACGTGTTTTATTTTGCTCCCTCCCCTTCCCCGTGTGCCTCCGAATCGATTTTCATTATTTTTTTTTTTCTGTCTGTGTTTGTCTTTGTGGTTCGCAGGTGCTCCCTTGCATTGTTCATCCGCTTCTTCAACCCCTATTGAGCAGTCCCCCTCCCCGCCCCCTTCCCCTCCGGCCAATGAGAGCCAGAGGCGGTTGCTAGGCAACGGTGTGGCCCAGCCAACCCCGGACTCAGACTCTGAGGAAGAGTTTGTCCCTAATTCATTCTTAGTTAAAAGTGGCTCCGCCAGCCTGGGGGTCGCAGCAAACGGTAAGTCCCTCTCTCTTCCTAACTTTTGTGGGTTTGTTTCTTTTATTTCCTTTTGTTGAGGATGCCTGCTTGGGCCGCCTGCGGGGCGGAGGGCCCCGATGCACGGTGCACATGCACCACGGTGGGCTCCCGGGCAGCCGGGCGCCAGGAGGCTCCGCGGGCTAGAGCAATCCAGCTCCTGCTCCTGCCTGGCGTCAGAGGCTCTGTAGGAGCGTGCGGGGAGACTGTTGCTGTCCTCCTTCTTGGCGACAGAGACTCCAGCAGGCAGGTGCACGGACAGAAGTGCACAGACACCACGACAGAAGCATCAGGTAGAGCTCCAAGCAGGTGAAGATACAAAGATCCGCAGGGAGGGCAACGGGGAGTCCAGATACAAATAACACTGACTGGCTTCCCACGTGTGCCAGGGACTGTGTCAGCACTGTCACCTGTTGCTTCATTGGATTCTTACAACCCTTCCTACCAGACCAGAATTAGTGTCCCCATTAACAACGAGAAAACTGAGAGAAGGAGTCCTATCTGAAGCCCAGCACTAGCTTTGAAAGTTCCGAACTTTTTTTTTTTTTTTTTTTTTATTGGTTGTTCACAACATTACAAAGCTCTTGACATAAAGTTCCGAACTTTTACACAGTCTGGAGACAGGGCTTTGAAGCTCCAGGCAGTGGCAGGGCTGAATGCTGGCTAAGACAGAGCAACTGCATTTCAGCATGGATCTGCCTGTGACCAGCTCTTTTTCTCGGCTCTGCCCTGGCTTTCTTTAAGGAGAGGAGGTGAGTTTGGGGTCAGTGGGAGAGTTCCAGGCTGACGGAGTTCACCTGGGCCAAGATGCTTGCCCTATGGTCAACAGAGGCCAATCCATTTCTTTGCAAAAATGTTCTATAGGGTATCCAAGCCTCTGAGGAAGATGAGGAAGCCTGGGATCACTCTAATGGCCCCCAAACTTCCTGATTCTAGCAGAAGAAATGAGACTGTTTCCTACAATTAATACTGTAGGTTATGTTGACATGGCAAACATTTATTTATAAGTGCCCATGCGGTACTGAGTTTCAGACAGGATTCTGGAAATGGAGGCAGAGATATGGAGAAGTATAAGGCAGAGTCCATGGGGTCTGGAATCAGTCAGCTCTGCATTAGATGTAAGCTTTATTGCTTTAGGACTTTGGAAAGATCTCCATGTCTTTCCAAGCTTGTTTCCTCAAGCATAAAGTGGACAATATATTAGCCAGCTCCTGATGAGCACCCATCACAGTGCCTGGGACAGAGAAGTAGTTTAGCAAATATTGATGCCTTTCCCAGGCACCTGCAGTCTTCCTCTAGAGAACTTTCAGAGCCCACCTGTGAAAGCAACCCCATGCTGCCAGGCACTTAGGCAAACTCCAAGAGGCCTTCATCAGAGGCCTTCATTTCACAGCCCAAGGTGATAAGGGAGGATGGAGCCTACCCAGGATAAAGCCTCTGCTGCCTGAAGGAATTAGGAAATGCATCTTGGAGGAGGTGCTAGTTGGATCTGAAGGAACAGTCTGCCAGGCAGCGGTTACTATGGGCAAGAATAACCAAGAGTCCTTTGAACAGAAAGAAAATGTGAAGAAAAAAAAAAAAAACTGGAACTGGGAACCTGCTTAAACCTGGGAACCTGGGCCATAAACAGGCACAGACCTGGGAAAAGTATGGAAGGCCACATGGTGAAAGTCACCTGAGCTCCTCTGGGTACAGAGTCAATCCCCTAGCCAGGACCTCTCCCACACTCCACTGCTGTCAAGCACCAGAGTGATCTTTGGCCTTCATGGCTCTCCTCTGACAGGACTTTAGGCCCTTCCTTCTCTATGACCCACACCCAAAGGATCCTCCAGGGCCCATTCCCTGTGCTCTCTGAGGATGGCACTTTCTTTTCAGTGATTTGGTGCCCATGTTCCAAACAATGTATGGAAACAGGAACCATTGGCTGAGAGAAAGGAGATCTGGGTTCCAGGCCCAGCTCTGTAGCTTATTGGCTACTTGTCCTTGTTCTATTCCAGGCCTCAGTTTCCCCATCTTGCCAATGATGGAGCAGTTTCTAAGGTACTCTGGTTTTATCAGTGCCATGTGGTGCTGTCAGAGTTATCTCTGCCAATAGCTTTCTTTAGCTTATTAGGAATGGGAGAAACGTTATATATATTTATTAAATATAATATTATATATATATACTTTTTTATACATAAGCATTGCAGGTACAAGAGAAGGCAGGAGATTAAAGTCCTTAATCTCTCCCTTTGTTAATTAACTGAAATAGAGCAGTCGCTTTATTGCAAATTCTGGGGCAAGCTGAGGTGCTTCTGCATTACTGATGTGCAGGGAAGATGGGGATGGGGGGACTTTGGCCTATAGATCTCTGCTCAGTTTTATACCTCAGGGCTCCTGCTCCCTGTGGGGTTCGAGACATTAGGAATTGCTTCCCTGGGGCCTTGCTCTGAGTATCACTCTAAAGATTGTTTTTAAATGTGTCCCATGCCTAAAGGGAAGTTCTAGGTCCTTATTGGTCGTCTGCTTTAGGGTTGGGGTCCTGGGAGAAGCCACTGCATCTGGCCTATAGCTAACCCCTGCCTGCTTCCTCCTGTCCCCTGCAAGCCCAAGCCAGAAGGACTTCTATATACTGAAGGACCTGCTGGTGCTGACATGAGTCTAGCACTAGTGAGGGACCGTGAATGGGTCCTGCTACATCAGAGTGCAGTAAGGTTGAAAGAGTTTGGTATGCTTTCTTTAAAAAGAAAGGGGGGAAAAGAATAAAAGAAAAAGATAAAGTATCTTAATGAGTTTATGAGCAATAATATTTTGCTAATTATAAAAGGAATGATGCTCGTTGGCATTCAGATAATCCAGAAGGGTAAAATGTGACACACATGTCATCCTTGTTCCAGAGATAACAACATTTAACACCTTTGTAGATGGTCTTAGGGATACTTATTATTCAGTGTTCATTGAAGAAGTGAATGAATGAACCAGTGAGCAAGCAATGCAAACTACACACCACTACAGGTCAGCAGAGACGGCCCTGGAGGCTGTAGGCCCAAACCTAAAACTGGATTCCTGATGTGGGACCCCAGGCAAGGTCCTGAACCTCTCTGATCATCTGTTCCTCCATCCCTGAAATGGCGGGGAGAAAACCTTCCAAGTTTGTTAAGGAATCTAAAGACAAAGCTGTTTTAAAACCTCCCTAACTGCACACCCTATTGCCTGCCACCAATTTAAGGTTTTAGAGCCCTCCCTAAACAGATCAATTACTTTAGGGCCGCTTTCCCTCAGATTTAGTTGGGAATGCATTTTAATGACAAAGGGTGCCCCTCTGGCTCCTGAAGGGTGAAAATTTGGCAGCTTCCTGTGGCGAAGCTGACCTCCTGAAACCGGCCTTCTCAGCAGCCTCTCTCTCCGGCTCCCCTGGAGGCCCACTGCCTGCAGCTGTGTCAACTCTAGCCCAGAGCTGGGACCCCAGGCCTGAGATGTCTAAGAACCACCCTGCGAAAATCCCCATGTAAAGTGCAGAGAGGACACAGGGGGCATCCCAGCACAACTCAGGGTCCCTGTGGAAAACAGGGCAAGTGGCTCTTTGTCATCAGGAGCCTAATCCTCCCCCAAGGGCACTCATCCAGAAACCACTGATGTATAGAAAGAAAGATTTCACTGAAATATCAACTGGTGGCTGTTGAGATGCTAAGGAAGTGGTTAGGATTAAGTAAGTATTTGTCCCTATCCCCAAGAAACTTTTCAGAATAAATATTAAATGCTTCACGAGTTGTTCTAATCTCAATTCTAAAGAGAGGGGACTTTGAAAACTTGGGAGTTAATATTTAAGAGGGTCAGGGAAGGCTGTTTAGAGTTCCTCAAAGGCCTAGGGGTGGGGGAATTGGTGTCCTGAGGTCCTTCTGTGTATCAGATTGTTCTTTTTGTGCATAATCTTATTTAAGCTTCAGTTTATCTCTCTTTCACTGTTTGGGAAACTGAGGCCCAGGGAGTGGCAGAGACTTGCCCTTTGCCCTGCTTCTTTTAAGGGACATGGGCAAAGATTCAAAACCAAGCCTGCGTGACTCCAGAGTCATTGTTTCTTTCTTTCTTTTTTTTTTGCCCCCTTGTCTTTTTCATTTCACTTCCAGTACTAGACTCTGTCATTTTTGTCCCCTCCTTAGTGGAAGGCTGGAGAGGACAAGAGGAATTCTATATAAGCTGTGCCATGATGTCTCTTGTGTCCCCTCTCGGCTTTTAAAAGAATTCCTCATTGTTGGATGCCTATCACTACAAAACCTTGAAGAAGCATGTTAGAAGCATTTTATTTTGTGGAATCATTGACACCACTTATCTATCCTATGATATAACCCTGTTTTAATCTCATTGAAGTAATAAAGGCCCAGAGAAGTTCATTTCCTCCTCTTAGTCACACAGCTTCTAAGTGATACAGTCAGATTTGAACTCCAAGGCTGCCTGATACCACAGCATGGAATCTTTTCGTGGTGTTTTTTGTGAAGACTGCAGGAGTTTCAGAGGCAAATCAGATCAGAGAACTTAGACATTAAATTTTGTCATACCTTCCAAAAAATAGGACTATCCCTGACTCCCCTCCACTCCACCCCAGCCACCCCAGCACCAGATCCTTCCTGCCTCTCCTTAGAAAATTTCTCACAGTCAGCATCACTATTGTTTGGCAGTTTGATTGACTTTCTAGGGTCTTAAGCAGCTGGGATTATTTTGTTTTGACTTCCAATCCAGTGGAGGAGTGTTTATTTTTCTTTTCAATGGGAAACACTGTGTATATGTAAGCTCCTTCTAAAAGTGTTTTCTTAAAACAATATAAAAAATTCAACTTAATTTAGAACCTATCTAGAGTCCCTGGAGGGGAGACTGCCCAGGTCCGTCCAAGTCAGTTTGTGAAATGCCTGTTTCTAAATGTTGAGGAAAGTGTCCAGTGAGATTTGTTTTTTTTCTCCTTTCACCAACAATTTCATGGAACCTGCTTCTGTCGTTCTGCACCAACTGCAGTTTCTCGGGTCTGCTGGCTTAGCAAGTTGTGAGGATAAAGGGTAAAGTCTTCAGGCAGTTTGGTTCACCATTGCTCTCAGCTCTTGCATCAAAAGACCTTTGTTGGTAAATAAATTTTTATTGTACCAGCTATATAGAGAAACCAACTTCCTAACTCTTGGTAGCAAGATAAATTGATTTTTTTCCTTTATTCATACATTCCTGATGACATTTTAAATGTTTGTGGGTGTTTTTCAGAGAGATTTGGGGGGGGGAGCATATTCTAAGCAGAAAGACCCTGAAAAAAAGGTATAGGTCAAGCTGGGCACGGTGGCACATCTGTAATCCCAACAGCTCAGGAGGCTGAGATAGGAGGACCATGAGTTCAAAGCCAGCCTCAGTAATGGCAAGACACTAAGCAACTCAGTGAGACCCTGTCTCTAAATAAAATACAAAATAAGGCTGGGGATGTGGCTCAGTGGTCGAGTGTCCCTGAGCTCAATCCCTTGTACCAAAAAAAAAAAAAATAGGAAGAAAGAAATTAAATTAAGTTATGGGGTCAAAATTCCTTAAATGAAACTGTGGGAATCAAGTGCATATCAGAATTCAGATATTTTCAGATTTAAGAAAGAAAATAGAATATATCTTCTGTGTTCTTCCTGAAACTCCCATAGTGATCAAACACATCACCGTTTCTGCAGTAAAACATCAAAACTAATACAATTAAACTAGTGGGATTAAAATTTAAAAAAAAAAAAAAAGCTTAAAGACTACTGTAAGTTAAAGTTTTTTGCCACCAGATGAATTTTAGTAAAATATTTGGTCTAGCAGTTTGGGGTTTTTGTTGTTTGTTTGTTTTGGTTTTGGAGGGTACTGGAAATTGAACTCAGGGGCACTCAACCACTGAGCCACATCCTCAGCCTTATTTTGTATTTTATTTAGAGACAGGGTCTCACTGAGTTGCTTAGCACCTCGCCATTGCTGAGGCTGGCTTTGAACTCACAATCCTCCTGTCCCAGCCTCTGGAGCCATTGGGATTACAGATGTGTGTGTCCATGCCCGAAAGTTGGGGAGGGGGGAGTATAAAGATGGCTAATTCGTGATAATACTGAATTGTACTTTTTTTTTTTTAAATGGGGGAACCAAGACTCAGAAAGGTTTAGTAACCTGCCCATGGCTATAGGAACAAATCGCCTGAAAATTAGACCGCAAGATACAGGTGTAAGTCTCTGGCTGGGCAGCTCTGTGGAGCACTTGTTGTTTACTCATAATTACTGCCTGGAAAGGCCTCACCCACTCTGCTTGGCAGCGAGAGCTTAGGGAACTGCACAGCATGCTGGCCAGCCTGCAGGCCTGGGAGCTGAGGAGGCAAGAGGCCTAGTTGTCATTTCTCCCAAGTTGAGAACTTGGCCAGCGTGAGTTCTTCAGGAAGCCTTCCTGCACCCTCTCTGCTGTGGTGCCCCACTTCTTGGATACCCAACTGTCTTTCGTAGACTCCTGCCTGCAGTCTGAGCCCTGGTTATTCACGTGTCTGTACTCCTCATCTAGCTCCAAGTTCCTGGAAGGAAGTCTGGGTCACACTGTACCTCCTGCACGCCCACAGTGCCTGGCACCTAACTTCAAAATTAAAAATTAAAATGAAACTGAAAAATAAGTTGATTTCCCTCCTTTCTCCCTCCTTTCTCCCAGCACCCCTCCCATGCACGTGCAAAACCACCACCCTAAAAATAGCACACTGAGCCATGTACATGGTAGAGCGGTGGAGATTCATGGAGATGAAGCAATTTGCCCAGCTACGGAGCTAAGATTCAAAGCATGGCCCAGACTTCAGGGCCCTTTCCACTCTGCCAGGTGCTCCCCGAGCCAGACAAGCCCTCACCTGTGGCCTCCCACCAGGGGCAGACAATTATGCCCCCTAATTGGGGGCAGTGGGGACACCCTCACAGGGGTCACTTGTGTTTTATGTAGTTTACAAAGCCCTTTTTCATACGTTCCCCCAGGCAAACTCTAGTGACTCTAATTTAATTGCCACATTGGCTTTCTAGGAGGTAAGGCTTCTTCCTGACCTCACAAAATAAACAGGTCACACTTTGAATTAATGTAACTGAACGTCCTGGGAGAACCAGGGCCCTCTAATTAGTCACTCACGTGACTGGATTGCAGACTCTCTGCAGCTCCTTTTCCATTCATTTCCCCCAAATGCCATTGCATTAAAAAGTACAGAAATAACAATTTTGGTGTATGGCTTGATTGGATCTAGGAACTCCCAGACCACCCCTTGAGGAAGGCACATTAGCCATGCATCCCAGCTCTACCATCTGGAAACTAAGCCTGGTTTGTGTCCCCATTGAAATGTTAGTGGCCTGCTCCCCAGAGCCCTTGTGAACACCATATATATATATATTTTTTTAATACCAGGCATTGAACCCAGGGG
Source organism: Ictidomys tridecemlineatus (assembly GCF_052094955.1). Classification (NCBI taxonomy): domain Eukaryota; kingdom Metazoa; phylum Chordata; class Mammalia; order Rodentia; family Sciuridae; genus Ictidomys; species Ictidomys tridecemlineatus. The sequence goes on along the minus strand of NC_135480.1, from coordinate 66,669,534 downwards.
CACTTAACCACTGAGCCACATCCCCAGCCCTTTTATTTGTTTTATTTAGAGAGAGAGTTTCACTGAGCTGCTCAGGGCCTCGCTGAGTTGCTGAGGCTGGCTTTGAACTCACGTTCCTCCTGCCTTAGACTCCCCGAGCTGCTGGGATTACAGGTGTATGCCACTGCACCCGGCTAGGTCACCACATCTTAAAGCATCTCCTGACACTTTGGGGCCCAGATTGTTAAAGATGCACCTGAAAGAAAGCCAAGGAGCATTTGAGAGATTAGTATAACTAACATGTGTGCAGCCATTTCATTCTCAAAGCTTTGTTCACACACATCATCTTGTTGGATCTACAGAACAGTAAGGATGGCTGCGTGGGGACAGTGGTGGAGCCTGGGACACTTGAGCAACAGATGCAGAACACGGAGCACCTGAGAGAGCTCCCTTGGGCTGCACAGCTCTGAACCCGCTTTAGTTTTGCTCACAATGGTCCATCTGACCTGGGAAGGCCCTGCCATCCATGTAAGCTCAGTTTTCCAGTTATAACCTATCTGGAGAAACCCCCCCAGTCTAGCCTGGAAAGCTGCTTTTTGAAGAGACCTGTGCCTGGGAACAAGGCACCTGGCTTTTTTATTTTCCCATTTTTTTTTCTAATTTTTTAAAATTCTTTTTAGATATACATGACAGCAGAGTGTATTTTGACATTTTATACATACATGGAGTATAACTTCCCACTCTTGTGGTTGGACCTGATGTGGAGTTACACTGTTCATGTATTCATATATGAACACAAGAAACTTAGGTCTGACTCATTCTTCCTATGTTTCCCATTCCCATCCTCTCTCCCTTCCTTCATTTCCCTTTGTCTAATCCAATGAACTTCTATCTTCCCACACAAACACCCATGTGTTAGGATCTGCGTATAAGAGAGAATATTTGGCCTTTGGCTTTGAGGCATTGGCTTATTTCACTTAGCATGATGGTTTCCAATTCCATCCATTTACTGGCAATGCTATAATTTCTTTCTTCTTTATGGCTGAGTGATATTTCATTATGTATATAGGCCACATTTTCTTTATCCATGCATTTATTGAAGGGTACCTAGGTTGGCTTCTTAGCTTAGGTATTGTGAATCGAGCTGCTGTAAACATTGATGTGGCTGTGTCACTGAAGTATGCTGATTTTAAGTCTTTGGGGTATTAACGGAGGAGTGGAGTAACTGGGTCGAATGGTTGTTGCATTCCAAGTATTCTGAGGAATCTCCATATTGCTTTCCAGAGCAGTTGCACCAATTAGCAGTCATGTATGAGTGTACGTTTTCCCCACATCCTCACCAACATTTATTGTCACTTATATTCCTGATAATTGCCGTTCTGACTAGAGTAAGAGGAATCTCAGTGTAGTTTTAATTTGCTTTTCTTTAATTGTTAGAGATGTTGAACATTTTTTCATATATTTGTTGACCGATCATGTTTCTTCTGTGAAGTGCCTGTTCAGTTCCTTTGCCCATTTATTTTGCCCAATTCATTTATTGATTGGTTATTTGGTTTTTTCCGAGGACATCAGAAACTATTATGTCACTTTGCAAGAGCCTTGTCCCTTAGCTTTCTAGTCTGGGCAGTGAGAGAACTGGATTAAATCAACATTTAATCTTTTTCATCTGTGTGTCTGTCACTGGCATAGTCTGTACCATGGTGGTGCACCCACCTACATTGTTATTTGTGTTCCTTTAGACTGACTCTTTTTCAAACTTTTTTACTTATTTTAGAAGGAAATTGTATATTACCACTGTGACTCGCTTGCCATATGGCAAGCGAATGCCTTGCCATAAATAGAAGGTAACTGTAAAAATAAACACAATGAAAACTGGTTATCTCGTCTGGCAAGAGACTGCTCAAGGACACAGAGCAGAACTTGCCTCTCTCTGTTAGACAGGGACACTGGCAAGTGTGAGATGTTAAAAACACCAGCAGCAAACTGAGACTGCTTCCTTCCATCAGTCAAGGGGCTGAAAAAAAAAAAAAAATGGAAGCTATCACCCTGTGACTCCATGTTCCTTAAGGCTCACTCCAGGGGATGCCGGGAAAATCTCCTCCACAGGGTGCGCAGCTCCGTGGCTTTTTCTAATCCACTCTCCGAGCTTTTACTGCTACCCACCGCCTGCCTGCTCACCTTGAGAATAAACATCTCATTCTGCTCCCAGAACCCACCCTGCTGTCCCTCTCCTGAGGGAGCTGTTGGTTCCCACCTTCCCCTCACAGCCTCTGGCCCTCTGCCCCAGTCATCAGGTCGGAGCTGGGTGCTTTGAGCTCAGCTGTATCCTCAATTACTGGTTAATGACTCCAGTGTGGACCAGGAAACCACGTGGCTCCCTCTTCCCCCGACTCCTTCTTCACCTCCTCCCTCTCCCTCTGAACTGCCATTATTTATAGAGGTGTTTGAGATTAAACAACGAAAAAACAATTCCTTCTGCTTCCCAAGGCCTAAAAGGACCAAGACCTGAAGAAAAGCAGAAATGGCACAATGTGCACCATGGTAGGAAAAGATAGGCTATGGTGGTCTACAGGTCCTTGTTCTGCTGTGCACCACGGGCAATTGGCTTAACCTCTCTGGGCCTCAGTCATCTCTTCTGTAGAGATTGATTTTAATAGGACTTCACAAAATTCTTGTGAAAATGAGAAAATATGGAAAAGGCTTCTGGCACCATGATTGCTACATTATAAGTACCCAGTGAACGCATTTCCTCATTCCCTTCATGGAACCCAAAAATGTTTGGCCCAGTATCCTTGGAAAGAAGACCCATTTCAACACTCTTACCCCTCCAGGCTTGGAAGAGTCTCCACAATTAATAACGCAGCCTGGGAACCCTGAGCTTGGATCCCCTCCCCCTCCTGGGTGATTTCCAGAGATTTGGGGAAGGGGGGTGGGAGCCCAAGGCAGCAGCTAAGCAAACACAGCAAGGGGTCTTAGAGACAGCTCTGAGCCCCTGCGCCCCTGCTCTGCTTCCATTCCCCACCATCCCAGCAGCTGAGTGTGATGTTTGGTACCCGATGAAACTGATGTGTTTTCCTCCTGGTCAGCGGCCTTCCCCCTGGAGTTGAAAGGAGAGGAAAAGGACTGGTAATTCGTTTATGCTCCATTCCCCCTCCCCTGGTGGATCGTATTTCTATAAATAACTTGGAGAGCTGCTGCACTGGCTGGCCAACCATCAGTAGTACACACATTGAGCTTCCAGAAGCGCCTCTGTGGGGATACACCTGATAAACTCGTGTCTCCTCCCCCTACCTGTGTGACCTCACCATGCTCAGCTCTCTGGCCCAGGTGCCCATCTCTAATGGGGACGAAGCAGAGCAGTGCAGGAGTTTCAAAGGTGGCACAGGATAACATCAAGGACAGGGGTGCTTCGTGTCTCCTTTGTGTCTCCCCCGTGAGTCTCTGCTCTTGCTCTTTGTCAAGGAATGCAGAACATTTTCAGGGGGTGAGAAGGTTATCGGATCCAAACTGAAGTTGTTATCACCCATCTGCTGTCATCCTGAGAAGGAGCACAAGTGCGGGTTGCGATGATTCCTAGCTACCTGCTCACTCTGCACGAGGCTGCTCCCCTTAGCCAGAGTGTTTCCCGCTGTCTTCTTTCCTCCCTGGCTCCTTGACTCCTGTTCCTCCCTTTAGTCCATCCCTCACACTAACCAGAATGACCCTTCCAAAGCCCCAATTCTAGCAGCAGCTCAGGTCTCCACAGCCAGCAGTCCAGGCCTTTCTGCAGATGCCCTCCCTTCCCTCTGGCTGCCAACCTGGGTGCAGACATGACACAGTTCTTGAGGGGGCGGAGAGCAGGGCCTGTGACAAGTGTCCATCAAGACTAGGAACAAAGGCTTCTGAACACAACACAACCTCACTAATAAAGGAAGCAGGGGAGGCCAGGTATTGGAGGCATGTGCCCGTAATTCTAGCAATTTACAGGCTGAGGCAGGAGGATCGCAAGTTCGAGGACTGCCTCAGGGACTTCAACTAGGTGAAGCCCTGTCTCAAAATAATGATAATAATAATATATTTAAAAAAAGGTCTCGGGTATAGCTCAGTAATAAAGCATCCCTGTGTTCAATCCCCATTACAAAGAGAGAGACAGAGAGACAGAGAGAAACAGGGAAGAGTGTTTATGATTTAGACTGATATAGGAAGAAATGGGTCTTGTTCACCCTTAAAACCAGTTCAGTTCAGCAAATTATGATTAAGGACCTAGTGTGTGCCGACACCCCCAGAGAATAGCAAGCAGTCAACTTGCACCTTGATCACTGGGGAGACAGAGACACACAAACAGCTGTACCTTGTAGCAGACATGGTGTGTGGGGGGGGAAAAGTCAGGGATGCACCAGGGTATATGAGGCAGTTGGATGAAACCTTCCCAGAGAAAGAAGGAACTCCCCAAAAGACAGGCAAGTTTATACATTCAGATTTGTTTGGCTTGATGTTGACATATCGCCTCCCATCCGATGATGATGATGATGATGATGATGATGATGATGATGATGATGATGATGATGATAATAATATCGGTTATTTGTGTATGGCCAAACACTCCCCATCTAATTCTGAAGTCAGAAAGTGTTTATTTCCTCAAAAATCTATTAGTTCATTCATTCATTCACCCACTCATTTAGCAGATTTTTTCCTGTGAGTGCTCTGTGTGAGCAGAATGGACTCTGATCAGACAGCCTCTATTTCCTACCTGAGCAGCCAGGTGCTCAGGGGACAGGGAGGGAAGCACTGAGATCCACTGCAGGGGCCAGTGAGGGGAGGGGAGCTGTCTTCCTCCCTGAGGAAAGAGCAGCCTCAAGCCCCCTCTACCTCACTTCAGGGAGTAGCTCTTTTGTGGACTAGAGTTTCCTGGGGTGGATTAGGAATGGGTGAATGGGTGAGCTTCTCTCCTCTCATGTCAGGGCCCACCTCAGCAACCGGCAGTGGGGGTGGGGGGGGTGTCTCATCTTCCCTTGGCTTGTGTAGCAGAAGAGCAAATCCCACCATTCAGCTCCTGCAGGGTGCCAGGGGCTATGCTGGGTACTTTGCCTTTCCCACCTCATTGAATATGCCAGAAGTTCTGGAACAGAAGAATTAAGTGTAGGTTTAAATTTATTTTGCCTCCGTCATTATTGGCTATGATCTTTAGCAAATGATTGAAACTCTGATGTTTGTTTTCTTCCTCCAATATAAAATGGGAATAATAAGACCTACTTCATATGTGTTAGAATTCAATGCAAAATTACATTTGCGAAGTGCCTGGTTTGTGCAAAGTCTTAAACAGAAGTTTCTATGATTATCATTGCTCTGGTTATTGATATACTGAACTGAGTATCCAAAAGCTGCAACCTGCCCAAAGTCACACAGACAGTAAGGGGCATTTTTCATCCAGGTGTGCCTGACTCTTCAACCCAACCTCTTGTCACCCCACCAGGTTATCTTTCGTCATCTAACAACCATTGTCCTCCTTTCTCAACAGCTCTCAGGAAGCCACAGAATCTAAGGGAACCTCCAAAGCAGATCAGAGGGTTCTTTTCCCGCCCCGTGCACAGAGGATAAGGCTACATGCAATCTTGGCAGCAATCCCCTAGCCCCTGGCCAGAAGCCCCCTGAATGGAAATCGCTGAGTTGCACTCGGGTGCTCCCAGTTCTTTTAAGACACTCCTATTGGGCCCCTGTGTGGGTGACAAGATGATGCATGAGGTCTGGCTAAGCAGCTTATTTGTCTGAGCTGGTGATGGTCTTTGTCCTGAGGTGGGTTAATGGTAAGGGGCAATGGCCCCTTAAGGCCTGGACAATGGGCAGGCTTCTCAGGTCATCAAATCACTCAGCAGAATGGTGCTGAGCCCCTCAGAGCACGGGAGGCCTCTGCCCCTCTACTCCCTGCTAACCCTGCTCATCAGCTGGACAAGACTCCCCTCCCAGCAAGGAGGAACACTGGAATAAAGGGGATAAAGCAGTAGAGAGCATTAGAATGACAAAAGATGAGAGGAGGAAGCCGAGACAGCAAAGGGACAGTGATAATTCCCCGACTTCCCGCCTGAACCCTGCCCTCCACCCTGTGCTGGGCTCCCCCCTCCTCAGTTCAGCCTCATGCCTAGCCATGCTAGACCCGGTGCCACAGCTGCTCCTTTCACTGCCAGCACTAAATGCTACAGATTACAGTCGGAACTTTCTGTCCTGGCAGTCATGGCTGCTGGAATTCACCCCTTCCCCTCCTGTTTGAACCTCTCTGATCCTCCCCAAAGCCCCACTCAAGTGAGGACATCATATGGCCTTCACCACCTGCTTCAACCGAAGCAGTTCCCTTTTATGAGTTCCACATTTGCTTCTCATGAAGATCCTATTTAAAGAACACTTCTAATATTAGGATTTTTTTTAAAGTATAAAAACCACTGATTTAAATCATCTCTCTCTTTATGTGGAGAGGGGGAGCTGGGATTCAAGGCCAGGCCTTCTCCTTCTCCTTCTCCTTGTGAAGTGGCTGGCTAGTGCAAAGTCTTAAATAGAAGTTTCTATGATGATTCTCATTGCTCTGGTTACTGATATACTGAACTGAGCATCCAAAAGCTATAACTTGCCCAAAGTCAAACAGATTTTTCTCAATGGGTGTGTTCATTCATTCATTAAAAAGATGTCTGGAGTCACTTTCTGTGTGTCCCTAGGACCTGAGCATCAGCATACAGCCCTGTTGAAGGGCCAAGAAGGCAAATGTGAAAGTGCCCATTGACTTTGGCCTCTGGCTGGCCACTGGGGACCTTGGGAAGGGCATTTCCAGGGTGCAGAGGGTTGAGAGGAGAGAAGGCAATGAAGGATGCAGTGGGTTGAGAGGAGAGAAGGCAATGAAGATACTTGACTCAAGAGGTGGATCCTGGTGTCATAGAATATTTACTCATTACAAAGGAACAAACGAACAAGTGGAGAACTAATTATAGTGAGGAAGCATTTTGAGCCATCCTGGTACCATGCAGTAAGTACATTTCATCGCTGGTATGCTGGCCAAAGAGGTTTAACCTAAATCTAATCATAAGAACACCATCAGAGGTTTCCAGAACATGGGGCGGTCAGTGAGACAACTGGCCTGAACTTTGCAAACAGGTCAGTATCATGAAAAAAGGAATGCTAGGTGACTGGGTGGGTAGGAGGCTCCTGCAGATGAAAAGAGACTAAGGAAAATAAGCCAGACTTGGAAAGTCAAGGATCAAATATTTTCTCTCCTATGAGTAAGCTAGAGAGAGAAAAAAAGGAATAAAAGAAGGGGATCTCATGAAAATAGAAGGGAGATCAGCAAAGTAGAAGATGGGGCCTAAGATGGAAGTAGGGAAGAGGATAGGGGAAGCTCTGAGGCGTGAAGTAGAACAAAGTGTGCTATATGCATTGGGGCATATATCAGTGCATTCCAGTTTTACATTTAACTATAATGCACCAATTAATAAGTAAATAGACAAAGAGAAGGAAGACCAATATAAAAGAGGAAAGGGATGGGCTGCAGAGAAGGAAGGGAAGAGAATAAGGTAGATTTAAGGATTAAATGGAGAAAATGATGTCACATGAATTTATGAATATGCCAAAATGAGCCCCACCATTATGTAAAACTATGATGCACTACGTCAAAAAATTTTTAAAAAGATTAACAGAGTACAACTGCCAAATGCAGCCCCTAATCTTAATTAGATCCTGATTTTTTTAAGGCCATAAGAAAGACATTTGAAAAGAACTTGGGTCACTTTTAGATGAGGCATGTATGTCAGGTAATATGGTGGGACACTTCGTTTGCTCACTGTGCTGCCATGCTCTTACTTTTAGGTGATGTTTGCAGATGTGAACTGTACCGATGCCTACAACTCTCTTTTAAATAATTCAGTAAAAAATTAAATATCCATAGAAATAAAGCAACATGGCAATATATTAGCACTTGACAGGTTTAGATGAAGAGTACGTAGGTGCTTTTGTGCTATTCTAACTTTTCTAAAGGGTTGAATTTTTAAAAAATCAAAAGGATACCTTATTTGGGTTGGAGAGAGATTAGACAGTAACAACTGGGTTTGGGAAAAGGGTTTCTTGGGATGGGTGAGACTGGATGCTTTAAGTAGCAACCCTCCCCCGCCCCCATTCCCTTAGATATAGGGACCTCTGAAATTTTATAGAAGCTCTGCAATTGTGGTGAGCCAGTCCTCGCTGGGCATGGAAGGGACTTCCGCAAGGCGCTAGAGCTGGTAATGGGAACCACATTGGCGGGAGTGTGGGGAGCCCCACCCAGAAATAGCCTTTCTATGCTGAGGTAGGACAACTGGAACAAATTATGTGCATTCATACTTGTTAAACTGCCTTGGCACCAGAAGTGATCCTCGTAACCTGAGCTTTCCAGCGGTGCGGCCATAGTTAAAGTTGGGTCAGCCTTGTCCCCACACCCTCTCTGTTGGAGGTTTATGGCTATAGCATAAAACAATTCAGCGTGAGCTGAAACATGAAAAACTCCTCCAGATTGTAAAGGCAAACTTTTCTTTTTAAAGTTTTCTAGGGAGGTTAGCATTTGGGAATAAAATCTTTTTGGTCCCCTTCTGCTTTTCTAATCTTTGGCCAGGCCCCCAAACACCCTGCCTCCACCCTATCCCACTCCCCACTTTAAGCCCAGACCATAATCCAATCAGACACAGAAGCCACTGCATTCTGTGGTTGAAGGGTTCTGTTGTGCCTGTTTCCGAGTTTGAGCCCTGAAGCTATGTGGCTTTGGTCAAGTTGGTTCCTCTCTCTGGGCTTCAGCCTCTTGGTTATTTATAGACAATGTTTATTATAAGATTTACAACAAGATTTCCCAGTCCTATGGTAATAAGATTATTGAATGGCTGGACCCTGTACACACAGTAGGTACTCTGTCAGTATTGTCTTATTGATTATCAGAGCATGTCAAATTTGTGAAGCTCTATAGAGAGTAGTCATCATATTTTGGTAATGAAGAAGTTTTTCCAAAATTATTATTGTTTGTAGCTGAAAGGTAGCTAAAGTTCTTGGTGGAAGAGAACTCACATGGAAAATCTCAGGAAAGGGATATGATTTTATCTTTTCATTAAGTGTTCTAAGTAAAATAGAGGCTTTGAAGTCTGATAGGCCTAGGTTCAAACCCAACTCTGCCACATGCTGCTAGAAAGACCCTAGGAGATGAGTAGACCCTTCTGAGTGAGCAGAATAATCCCAGCCCAGCAGGGTAGAGGGAGGCTCTCCGAATAGTCCTGATTCAGAGAGCAGGAAGGCTCCTGATGTCCAGACCCGTCTCTCAAGAGCTGTTCTTTGGCACTAAGGACGACAGACCAAGGGAAGCCAGCCAACATCTAAATCTCAGACTGTGGGATGGAGGATGAAAACCACTGTGATTCCTGCCCTTTTGAAGTTGCCTCAGCCGAGCCCCTTAAGCTACTCGTTGTTTGCAGGGCTATGAGGATGTTGAGAACGAGAAGAAACTTCCATTTGTTATTTCAGAGCAAGGTAGCTGCCTCAGATGGGACACACTGGTTCCTTCCGAGCCTAGGCTCCTAGATGTGTGTTCAGGGGAGAGAGGAATACTCACCCGCCTTCTTCTTTCAGCAAATGCACTAGGGATAGACAGGAAGTGTGGGCCAGAGTTGGGAGTCTCGTTTACTGTTACCTGAGTCAGGACTGAGAACCCCGCACTGCTTCTGTTCAGGTCTGCATCTTAATCTGCAGCACCACAGAACAGGCCAGTTTATCCCAGGCAGGTACGCGCACCCGATCTCAGCTCAGCGTCTCACTGGTTGGGTGACACTACTGGAAAATCACTCTGCCTCCTGGGTCCTCACCTCTAAAGGAAAAAGACTACCTGCTCTGCTGGCCTCTCCAGCCTCTGTGAGATGAGGCAAGTGACAGTCTGAGTGCTCAAAAGGACAGGTATAGGAAAACAGCCCCACCAGCATGCCTGCTATAACACCCCCCCACACACACACATACACACACCTTCATGCAACAGGCATTTTGCCCAGAAGCTGTACATAAACAGAGTATGCGTTACTCTGGTAATTGGTTAGTAGAATATTTAGTAAATAGAAGCATTTTAAGTATAGGATAGGGGATAGAGAAAACCAATATTTGTTTAACATCTGTTACTCTCAATTTTTTTAAATAGTTTTTTTTTTTAGTTGTAGATGAACAAAACCTTTATTTATTTATTTTATGTGGTGCTGAGGATCAAACCCAGTGCCTCACGCATGCAAGGCAAGCACTCTAATACTGAGCTATGGCCCCAGCCCTTGTTACTCTTAATTTATTCTGGGGTTGGTACCTAGATTCTTGACTGCACATTTTTGCACATTCATGTAGCACATCTGGATTTTCAGGACTTTCCAACAGGTCATCTGCACTATCACTAAAGATCTAGGTTCAATTCCTTACTAAAAAAACAAAATTGTTTTAAATTATGCTTTGAAACTCACCACTCCTCTGAACAGATGAATCTTTATGACTGGCAATTAAGAGATGTATATTTGCTGAATGTGAATTTCTCTTGGTGAAGCAGAGGAAGGAATATATATAAAGTGGGACAGATGAGGGTGGGAAGGGACTAGCCTTGCTTCCTGCCCATTTGCAGGCTGGGTTCAGAGTTTCCAATCTGTGTTCCTTGGAGTCCTTGAGTCTGCCAGTCACACCCACCCAGCCCAGCACCTCGCTCCAGGACATCCTTCCATTTCTGTCTCACTTCTTTAAGATTCTTCTCAGAACATGTCTCATGCTTCAGAACATACCTCCTCTACTACTGGAAAATGGCCTAAAAGTTGGAGTATGAAATCACTCCCTTCCTTCAGGGCCTCCTGCCCCAGCTTGAGGGCGGCTGTCCCTGCTCACCAAGGAGCAGCTCAGTTCCTGTCTGAAAGGCGCATGTTAATTAAGGATCTTTAGCTAAAGTCCCCTTCTTAGGGCTAGCAGCAGATGCATAGTTCTAGAAAAGGACCAAAGAATTTATCCTAAAGACCCCCATGGAATCTCACACCAGCTTTGAAGGGAGGGTTTGGTCAGATGTAAGTCTGGTGGGATGTGCCCCGTGCACTGGGAAGCCATGAGCTCTCCAAGCCTGCCAGGGGTTCTCCTGGGAAGACAGTGACCCGAGGGGCACAGCTGTGGGGCCACCAGAAGTGGCTTCATGTTAATACTCTCCACTGTGTGGCCACACAGCACTGGGCAATTCCCTCATTGAGCCTTATTTTTGTCTTTTGCAAAAGAGGGATAATAATTCTTACCTGGGAAGAAAAGGGAGTGGGAGGCAGTTGGCAGGACAAATCCTCCAGGCACAAGTCCCCCAGCCCTCTGGCTCCTTGAGGCCAGACTGCTACCTGCTGCCCACGGGCTTTGCACATGTGAAGCACTGAAGGCTGGAGGCGGGGGTCTGCCCTTGCACTCGAAGAATGCCAGCTGGTAGCCTGGTCCCGCGGTACTATCCCCCAGGCTGCCCCCAGAGTGGCTGACTCCATTCTTCTCCATGTTTAAAAGACCTCATCTTCAATTCTCACTGCTGCTTTGGGACAGGAACAACTCCATCACAGGAGTGTCATGAGGCTCTATGTACAAAAGCATTAAGAACAGCACCAGGCACACAGTAGGTTCTCAGAAAATGTTCAATCATACAGAACAGAAAGCTGGTTAAAGACAGGCCAGGAATGTGTCTGGGTTTTGTCAGAGACAGCTTCTACCCACTTCAGGGACAGCTTTGTGAGGTGAGAATGAGTCAGGGCAGCCTCGGGCTCGGGGAGAGCCTGCTCTGGATTGTGCAACACATCGGGGTGGGCGCAGAGAGCCAAGCAGCCTGTGTCTCCAAGTCCACCCTGCCACGGCGGCACCTGCTTCTAGTGGGCTCCTGGCTGGCACCCTGCCAGCACTTGCCTTCCTGCCTCCCAGCACTGGGGCCAGGCTGCCTCCAAGTCATGTCTGAATGGGTGTCGCCAAGACCTGACCAGAACAGCCCTCCTCTGTGTGGTGCTTCTTCTGCACCCGCTCAGCAGCCTGGCCCGATGCTGTAGGGGGGCCCAGGCCTTTGCATGTGGACCCACCTGCCAGTCCCTGATGGGCCACTTTCTGTTCCTGGTGCACACCTGGCCCCTTGCAGTTTTCCCAGGAGCTCCTTTGCCAGTCACATTGGGTGCTTAGTGCATCGTGTCTCTGGCCTCATTTCATCTTTACAGCAACTCCTGGACACCAGCTGGGTTCCCTTTTCACAGGCAAGGCAACTGAGGCTCAGAGAGGTCACGTGAGTTGCTTGAGGTCAGTCAGCTAGCAAGCGTAAAGCCCACAGTCTCTGCACCACCCTGCTGTGGGCTCCATGATGGAGTTTCAGGGCCCCACTGGCTTCGGGGTCACGCCTGCTCAGGTACTCACAGTGCTGGCTGTTTGCTCACTGTTCATTTGACAAAGTGGGGCAATTTGTCAGGTTCTTTGAGTAAGTCTCTTGGGCAAAGGGGCTCTGACAGAGGTAGCTCTTAGTTCTCATGGAGCAGGGCTTGAGAGGGGCTATTTCTGGTCAGCCTAGGACCAGGGACAAAAGCAAAAGCAGCTGCAGAGATTGGGGTAAGTGCTGGGCTTGTCAGAAAGATAATCTCCCCACACCTGTGTCATGGAAACACAATCCAGGGCTCTGAGATGCACTTTCGTCTGTCACCAGGGTGTCCCCAGGGTGACCTGCCCAAGTGTATCCCAACCGGTAGGGATCAAGTTACAGGGCCCTTTCTCAGGGCCCTTGAATCCTAACAATGCCTGCTTGTCCTTTGGAACTGCTGTCTCCCAGGAGGAATGTTAATGGGATGGGGCATGAAGGGGAACAGGAGGGAGAAGAGGAGGACTTTGGTCTGAGCCTGCTGTCCCCACAGCCTGGGAGTGTGCCCACCCGGGAAGATCTGCTGTCTTTCAAGAGCCACTTAAACCATCCCAGTAAGAGGGACTCATCCTTTGTCCTTCCTACAGCAGCCCCATTTCTCCTGAAGGGGTGGCGGCTGGGACTTACCTCCTCCCTGGCAGAGCTCACAATTCAACTCAAGAAATATTTTCAAAAACCGAAAAAGACGTGGAGGTCCAGTAATAGGAAGTGGGTAGAAGAACATTATCTCCTGTCCCTACCATGAAGTGTTAAGTAGCTATTTAAATTATATCCTCAAATAATATTTAAAGATATAAGAAAACTGTTATAGTATATGTTAGGTGGAAATTGGACACATACCCAATATAAGCCCCACTTGATAAAAGCATGCTGACCCACGCGTAAGAAGAGGCCGGAAGGAAACGCACTGAGAGCGTAGCTGTTTCTATGGCTGCAATTGGCTTCTGTCTTTTTCCATCGTACTTTTCTCCTTTGTGCATATTCTAGTGAAAACAGGCCACTTTAGAATCAAAAGACGATTAATTTCTTAAAAAGTAATTTATTTCCCTCCCACTGTATAACTGACACATGCCAGGTGCTGGGATAAGAGGTGTAAAGGAATCAAGTCCCTGCACTCTGAGCTCCTGGCCTGACTAGGAACAAGCAGGAGACAAAGATGTTATTTCAACAAAGGCAGCAACAATGATGATCGTCCTGACTAATTTGTTAAGTGCCATGGATCGTTCTGAGTGCTTTAAGTGTATTTACATTTAAACCTTACAGCTCCATGAGGTAGGTAGTTATTAACCCACTTTACAAATAGTTTGCACAGGCTGCTGTGGGAACTTAGGGAACAGGGGAAATTAATTCTCCCTGTGGGGTTAGTAAGGCTGCAGTCAAGAACAGGCACTTATTCTGACTTTTTTTCAAACCACTGAGCCACATCTCCAGACCTTTTTTATTTTTTATTTTGAGGCAGGGTTTCACTGAGTTGCTGAGGCTGGCCTTGAACTTGTGATCCTCCTGCCTCAGCCTCCTAAATCACTGGGATTACAGGCATGTGCCACCGTGCCCAGTGTTTATTCTGACTCTTGACAGTATAACTGTGAATTCTCTGAGCAGACAGCAAGAAAAAGATTTCCAGGTAGAAGAAAGATGATGAACAAAGACACCAAGGGGGAAAAGAGCAAGGCATTGTTATGAAATTGCTAATGCCAAGCTTCTTCGTCCCCCCAGAGACTCCAGAAACACCTTCAGGGCCATTTTATGAAGGGCATAGAAGATCATGCTGTAAAGTTTGAGTGTGATTCTATCAGGCAGCAGTGAGCTATCGAGGGCTCTGCCATGGGCGCTCTGTATTAGAGAAAGATCATCCTGGGCTTTTTAAACACTATGAATGGCTCAGCCATTTGTGGAGAAAGAAGTGTTCCTCTGGAGACAGATGCTGCAGGAAAATTCATCTCCGTTCCAGCTGAAGTAGCAGAGAAGGAGAAAGGAAACGACGGGAGGTTGCAGCAATGTATGATTTCCCTTACCCTTATCGGCTTGTAGAAAGTGACTGCAGCCCTGTGGAATGGGAGATGTATGTACAAAGAAGTGTGTTCGCCGTCCAGACTACGCAAAGGCATTACCACCAGAAGAGAGACCTGGGAATTCCAAATGGACTTTTTATTTTGAATGCAATTTCTGTGTTTAATTAGTCCAAATCACTTCTGGTTTGGCCATAGGAACAAGGGAAAGTCTTGTGTGAAGATATCGTGAATACTTACATTCTGAGCTTAGTTGAAGCTGCCAATAAATACAGAAGTCCCCTCACCACAAGCCTGATCAAATGCCAGGAAGCCAGAACAACCTCTATGGCTCCATTTGCCGTGTCTTTAGCCTACAGAAGCTGGTCTGCAGCGCTTGGCACGGGGCTCTTGCTTGCAACAAAAGAAAGGATCAGAGTGATAACAGCAGTTCATCAGAATTATCTCTGGTTCTAGCAGTGTCCTCCCCATTAAGATAATCCCTTTTACAATGAAGTAATGATGAATAGAGGACAAGTTTTCTTTGCAATTTTTGTTTAGACTTAAAAAAAAAAACTTTACTATGAAATGCAAAAGTCTGGGAACCACTGAGTCTCTGCCTTTATTGATCTGTACTTGGTGCCAGGTTCTGGGAGAGATACAAAGATGATTCAGATGTGGACATGGCCTTGAGAGACAGATGATCTTGAGTTGAAATCAAAGGTAGGAAACAATGAATATCATTTGGAAAGGCTGAACATTACTGAGAGTGATTGGATGAAAAATACACAAGAACTATTTGTACTATATTTGCAACTTTGAGGTGAATCTAAAATTATTTCCAAAAAGAAGAAGAAGAAGAAGGCGGGTACCTAGGGTGAATGATCAGGGGACCAGAAAGTAAAATATAGAAAACAGTCAGATTGTCATTTAAAGTTACATCAGGGAGAATCCTGAATATTAGACTTGAGTTCACATTGTATTCTGTAGATAGTGTAGATCCATGGAAATTTTTTGATTAAAGGTAAAAAGCAGTCAGACTTCCTAACAAGAAAAATCACTTGATAATCAGGGTTATGACTGATTATAGAGAGATGAGCCCTGGTGGCGGTTGAAATAACCCAGGTGGAAGAGGAAGATCTTTGAAAAACCCAGGCATAGTAATACATGTCTGTAATCCCAATGACTCAGGAGGCTGACGCAGGAGAATTGCAAGTTCAAGGCCAGCCTTAGCAAGACCCTGTCTCAAAATTTAAAAAGAGGGTTAGGGATGTAGCTCAGTAGTAAAGCACCCCTGGGCTCAATCCCTAGTACCAAAAATAAAAACAAATGAATAAACTATCCCTAAGACATCTAGGGACAGATGCTGCTCTAATTAGCCCTGCAGTATGTTTATAGGTGCTACTTGGTGCTGGGGTTCCATGGACAGATTGCTAAAGATATTCCTTGCTCCAGGAGTTCTTTGAAGCATTAACTTGCTAGATAATGGGCACAGAGGTTCTCTAAGTAGAGAAGAGAAAATGCAGTGCTTCTCAAATGTTTTTGACTATGAAACCCTCATACTGTGGGGAGCATTGGCTGGCAATGAAATGAAGAGGAGCAGGTATGTAAAGCACAGTCCCTTCTTCTGTATTCTGCAAACTGGCAGCCATGGCCCAAACATTCTTGGATCTCTTCTGCCTGGCCTGGGGAGCAGGGTGCTTGCCTGCCAGACCACCTCCTTCTTTTCTCTGCTCTCTCAGCCCCCAGTTTCAGACATGTCTGGGGTCACTGCCTTTCCCCATGCATGGAAGACTCTTTTGTGAGTTTAACATGAACTAATAACATCAGAGATGCCTAGGCCACATTTCCAGCCCATTTTTTTTTAATTCCAACAATGAGAAATAATTTGATGTTTTCCTAAGAAGGGAAGAATTTTTTGAAGGGTTCTTTTTTGTTTCTTTTTTGGTGCTGGGGATTGAATCCAGGAGTGCTCTACCAGTGAACTATATCCCCAGCCCTTTTATTTTATTTCATTTTGGGGCAGGGTCATGCTAAGTTGCTGAGGCAGTCTTCATATTATAATCCTCCTGTCTCAGCCTCCCCGGTCACTGGGATTACAGTTATGTACCACTATGCCTGGCATTTGAAGAATTCTTTAAATATCATTTTCCAATTGATTAAGTTCCTTCATTAACTTCTTTTTTTTTTGAATGAAAATATATGGTAGTTTTTAATCTCTTTCCCCTTTTAAGTAAAGTCTTGATTTTGACCTTCTATAATTAGTTAATGGGACCTCTCTTTCCCACTACCTCCTCACTTGACCACATTACTTTGTGGTTGGCAGTAGCACAAAGTGATTATTGATATGCTTATTATTCAGCATTTATTTTCATTTGAGTTCATTAAGCCCTCTGATCTTGTCACACATACTAGCCTCTACCTGTTGTTTGACCCTCAGTAAGTTATTTAACCTCTCTGAGCATTGCTTTTCTTATCTTCAATATGGGAAGAGCTAGTGCAGAATGGTGCTGGGCGCTTGGTAAACACTCTTCCTAAAAGTCTCTGTCCTGTGATTCACATGCGCTCTGCACTTCGCAGTCCCTCAAAAATGCCTGTTTAGTGAATATAGATATATACAGCTGCTGTTAGCCTAATGAAGATATTAATTAAGTGGCAAATTGCACCCTTTAAGATCTTTATTTATTCTCTTTTGCCTTCTTTTCAATAAAACACTTTACTTTGGCAAAAATCAGCTGTCAACAAGCCTGTGTGGTAGCTATTATTGCTCCCATTTTATAAATGAGGAAAACAGAACTAGAGTGAAGCTTTATTAAAGTGCAGATCTTTCTGATTCCTAAGACTGTGTTCTTTGATATTGCACCAGGAATGGAAAGATCCACTCTTTCTTTCACTCTTCTAGTCAACTCAACAGTCCCTGACATGTGCTGGGTGCCAGACACAAGATGCTTTCCAGCTCTCCAGGAATTCTCCTGGTTGAAGGAGATGAACCATGTGCTTGAAACTTCCAAGGCAGCCCTGTAACACCTCATTTGTCCCTCGACGGGGAATGAGCTGTTATATTAAGTGAATTTTACAGATGGAATCAAATAACTCAAAGAGGACTTAGAGATCTCACAGTACAACCTCATTCTTTTAAGGGGAAGAAATGTGACCTCAAAGACACTGGGTGACCTGCTCAAGGTGACTCTGCCCATCTATTGTAGAACCAACACTGGAATCCAGTTTCTTTTGACTTCCTACCTAGGACTTTAAAAATATGTTAACCATTTTCTTAAACTAGAGTACATATTTCTTTGAAATTTGTGTCAAATAGTATTTGTCTTTGTCTTGGTATCATCACTACAGTCAGCATTATCACACTGTTAGAACCCAGCAAACCTTCTGAACCTTCCCAAGTGTGTGTAGGATAGTTCGTTCCTTACTCTTTGGCTCAGACAGCTTCCTTTTACCCAAGCCTGTTAGCTCACTTTCCACCCCAGAATCGTCTTTCTGGTTTTCTTTTTATACACAAATGTAAAGTTGAACTAGCCATGGGAAC
The DNA here is from genome assembly GCF_052094955.1 of Ictidomys tridecemlineatus. Lineage (NCBI taxonomy): Eukaryota > Metazoa > Chordata > Mammalia > Rodentia > Sciuridae > Ictidomys > Ictidomys tridecemlineatus. The sequence goes on along the minus strand of NC_135480.1, from coordinate 66,651,632 downwards.
TGTATAGTTAAACACATTTGTTTGACTAATTAACTTTGGTCCAATTTATTTCTGTGAGCCCATTTCCGTGTCTTTTATTTATTATTTATTTATTTTTTTAATATTTATTTTTTAGTTTTTGGTGGACATAACATCTTTGTTTGTATGTGGTACTGAGGATCGAACCCGGGCTGCACACATGCCAGGCAAGCGCGCTACCGCTTGAGCCATATCCCCAGCTCCTTTCCATGTCTTTTAAACGGGCAGATTACAACAACCTATCTCATAGAACCGTTGGACAGGAGTAAAATGTTCCTAAAACTTAATAGGTCCTTAGCTCCCGTCTTTCCAAGTGTTCAAGAAACTTTTAAAAGTTGTATACTTCCTCACTCCCAAAGTGCACAGAAATAATGAAGTAGAACCAAAATAAGTGCTGGTCATGAAACACAGCTCCTCCTGCATAGTAAATCAAAAGTTCCACTGCCCCCCCCCAAAAAAAACACATATAACATGTCTACTTTCTTCCTCCCAGGAGAATAAGGAAGGCTTTAACACAAAGCATAATTCATATCATCTGCAGATCTTGGGCCATAGCACCTCATGAAAACTATTAACACATCTTCTACCGCCTACTTTATGAACTCATATAAAAGCAGATCAGGTGAGCATTCTCTAAGTAATGGCTGAATCCCTGAAGTATGCGAAATTTGACCTTCTGTGAAGCAATTGTTTTAAATTCACTCTGGGAAGCAAGAACGCCTCTTTGTGATGTGCATGAGCGCTCCTAACAGCACTGTGTATTCCTAGACTCAGAAAGTCAGGACTTGAGTCTTGGAAGGAAACTTTCAACTCCTCTAGTCCAATCCCTAAAAGGTAAAGAAACCGAGGCCCAAAGAACACCTGACATGGCCCCCAAACACAGAGTCTGGGACAGATCCCGGGTGACTCCTGCTTTTCTAGGAATCCCACACTCATCACTTAACAATGAAAGACCAGAAGTGAGGTCTTTCTGTAGATTATGTTGATGCCTTTGTTTTAGGCTTGGGTTTCCCCTGTTTAAAATGAGCTTGTCAGATTCAGAGGCCTCTGTGGTTTGTAGGTGTGTAAGAGACAACTAAATGAATATGTGGATGCCCGCAGCCTGGATCAAAGCCCCTACAGAGTCACTAGAGCCCAAATTCATCTTTCTGCAGAATCTCTTTCTGCAACATCCCCTCAGCACCCTCTTTCTCAGGCTTTATTTACGCCAGCTAGACCCATCTTGAGGTGCCCTCTTCCACCACAGAGAAGGGGCTCCTTTCTCTGGCAAAAATACCGCCCCGCATACTTGCCTACATGATAAGTGTTTTTAAATTCCCATCAGTTTCTCACAGACAGAGAAGAAAACTCTAATTCCCAGTGCATCCCTGTGCTAGGAGCCTGGCGAGCAAACCTTGGCCCTTTCTCTTTCACTATAAAGGTATTTTTTTTTTTTTACTTGTGTTTGCAGTTGGTAGACAGAGCCAAATGAAGGCCCTGAGCTCTTTACCTAGCACAGAGGAGGAAAGGGAGTTCACATTTATTGATCACCTACCAGGAGCAACATATGTTCTCTCCTCTACAGAGGCAGGTATTTCTTTCCTCTCTTGTACAGAAACTGAGGTCAAGGTACTCTGAGAGAAAGCCCAGCTTGCCCGAGGACTGTGGAGTCCAGTTGAGGCTATCTGCCTTCTCCACCTGCCTTGCCCTGACTCCTCCCCCACCCCATGAACTTCCCTGGCCTCCATAATGCCTCTGAAGTTTAAATTAAATCCACAGCAGTATTCTCTAGGTTTAGATGTTGCAAAATATCACTGGCATTTAACAGGGTTGGGTGTTTGAGAGTATTTTCGTGTCTTGCCTGGGGCCTGAATAAAAGTTACAAGCAGCACTGAAGACCAAACCAAGAAAGAAAATGTGGGCAGCCAACCTTGTAACCTTAGCTAATCTTTAATTATACCTTAATTGAGGACCTATGAAGTAGATATAGGAAGATGAATAATAATATGTTGCACTTATGCAGCATTTTAATTTCCCAAACTCTTTCTGTTATAATTGCTGCCGTTTACTGAGCCCCAGCTGGGTGCCAAAGGCTCAGTGAAATTCTTCATATTATTTCTCTTCACTCTGTGAGGGAAGTGTTTCCCCTTTTCACAAGTGAAGAAACCAAGTATTACTTGTCCAGGGGAGAAGCAGTGGGCAGCTCTTTGCCCAGGTAGAGGTAAGAGGCCAGGAAACAGGAGGAGGCCTGGGCAAAGGTGAAGGTCAACTCCAGCTTGTAACTCATAGGAAGTGCTTCCTGTGGTCCTTGGTGCCCTGGGAGCAGGGGACACGTTTTTTGCTTGCTTTTGGCTCTCTAGGGCATATCACTCTCCCTTTTGAAAGAATTCAGAGGCAAAGGTACTGAATCCCAGACCAACAGCTCTGTTAAATAAACCTCAGCATCCTTCTTTGTACAGATGAGGAAACTGAACAGTAGACAGTTCTTGAAAGGGCCTTGGTCAGATTCCAGTGTTAAAGCTCTTTTCTCAGCACCAGCCAGCTCCCTGAGAGAGGAAAACCCAAAGGGTCTGAGGTCTTCTGAGAACCCTGCCAAGATCCTTCCCAACTTGCCTCACCCCCACTCACACTCACACAGCCATTCTCCAGCTGGAGAGCAAGTTGGAAGCCACCACATCATCAAACTGAATAGCCTGTGTCTGCCACACTGATGTGTGGGACACCATCACATCATCTCGCAGGAATGAAGTCCCCACAACCCAGCGTTTTTCGCTTGCTTGTTTTCCAGATTGTTGACTTATTTAATTTTTCAAAGATCTGGAACTTTGGCAAGTACAGGAAGTTGAGTTGATCTTCCACAAGTCTGGCTGGCCCATCTGGTTAATCTGTATTTTATGACAATAGCTATTGTGTAAGTACTTCCTAGGTGCTAGGCAGTCTCATAAGTACTTTTTTTAATTCTTTTTTTTTAATTGTAGTTGGACACAATGCCTTTATTTTTTAAATGTATTTTTATGTGGTGCTGAGGATTGAACCCAGCATCTCGCATGTGCTAGGCAAGAGCTCTACCACTGAACCACAACCCCAGCCCCTCATAAGTACTTTATAAGAATTATCCACTGTGTCATCATCCCATGACCCTGGGAAGTAGCATTACTATTATCAGTGCCATATTTAAGGGAAGCACAGAGGTTCTGGTACCTGCTGAAGGTCACATAGCTAGTCAGAAGTGCCTGATTTCAGAACCAATACTCTACGATTCCACAGAATGGCTGCACCCCTTTGCAGCATAGTGAGTGACCCTAGGCCAGTCACATAACCATATTCTCTAGAAGTGGGGCAATAACGCTCACCTCACTGGATGCAAGTAAGTAAGATGGCAGATAGCAAAAGCCAGCGGATGTTGGTGAAGGTCTTTTTCCTTCTCTACATGAGTCATAGCCGGCTAATATCTACTGATTTAGTTTTTAGATGCTTGGATACAAATGTCATGCCCACTATCTGTTTCCTGCTTTTATTATTTAACATCTGAGGAAAGCAGTGCTTTAGGCTATGGGCTTTGAAGTCGGACAGCAAACTCCTCCTTCAGCCTCCTTTCATTCTATGCATGTCCTTTCCCTGTCAGATCTGGTGGGGCTGCTCTGAGGAGTGCAGGTTGGCCCCTGAAGTAGTGTGCCTTTTTCTTTTTTTAAATTTACATATAACAGCAGAATGCATTACAATTCTCATTACACATATAGAACACAATCTTTCATATTTCTGTTGGTTACGTAGTATATTCACACCAATTCGTGTCTTCATACCTGTACTTTGATAGTAATGATCATCACATCCCACCATCATTGCTAACCCCCTGCCCCCTCCTTTCCCCTCCCACCCCTCTACCCTATCTAGAGTTCCTCTATTCCTCCCATGATCCTCCTCCCTATCCCACTATGAATCAGCCGCCTTATATCAGAGAAAACCTTCAGCATCTGGTTTTAGGGGATTAATGCTAAGTGAAGTTAGTAGTGTGTCTTTTTAAAAGACTGGCTGGGGAAGGGGTGGAGATGAGGGTGCAGAGAAAACCTATTCGCAAGCCACTCTGGGAAGTCAGGGAAGGGCCCAACTCCGCAACCTGTCTTGTCATTTTCCTCATGACTGGTGGGCAGAGAGAATCCATGTAGAGTTGGCACCTTTGGGGCTGTTCAGCAAGTGCCCTGATTTCCCTAAAAGGGAGAGTTAACAGGCTGGGGGAGAGTGGCTGGCGGCCATCAGGATGATGAAGTGAAATTTCAAATTACATTAGATGTTTGCTTAAGGAACAACAGATGAGGCCCTGTGGATTCTCAAATCCTCTTGGCAACACTGCAAAATGAAAGCATAACCATTTGGAACCCTTCCCCTGGACCGTATGAAGTCTGGGCCACAAAGATGACCTTTTAACGATAGCTTCCTGCCTCTGAAGGGTAGAGTGTGTCGAATTTTTCCTTGCTACAGGTCTGGTTTTAATCATTGCCTGGGTCAGAAGAAAAGGCTCTTATCCACACCATTCCCTTTTCAAAATACCTGGGATGTTCTTCCAGTTTACAATCAAGATTTTTTTTTTGGATAAGATTCCCTGTCCTTTACCTGGAATTCCTTGGTATGACCTTTAGACCTTTGGACCTTTGTAATATTAAAGGAGAACCTACTCTGGCCCCGGGGCCACTTTACATGGATGGGTGAATTTCATCTTCCCAAGGACCCTTGCCCTGAGACCTTGTATTTTCCTTATTTAAAGATGAGCAAACTGAGGCTCTAAAAGGTAAGTCATTGTCAGGCTCACCTAATAGATGAGCAAACCCTTACCCCTGAGTAGGAGAGAGGAAAAGGGGCAGAGGGACCTGCCATGTGCAGACTCCCTCCAATTTCATTGTCCTTAGTACTACACTAACTCTCTAATAGGGGTAAGTTTATGGGTGGCATAGACATTTTCTGAATAGAGTAAGAACTTGGAGAATGTCAACTAGTTAGCGTCTTTCTTCCTTTCTAAATCATTCTCATTTAAGAATCTTAATGTCGGGCTGGGGATGTGCCTCAAGCAGTAGAGCGCTCGCCTGGCATGCATGCGGTTCGATCCTCAGCACCACATACAAAGATGTTGTGTCCACCAAAAACTAATAAATATTAAAATTCTCTCTCTCTCTCTCTCTCTCTCTCTCTTAAAAAAAAAAAAGAATCTTAATATCACTAAATTCATGTAACATACCCAAGGTCGGTGTGCACATTGTACTGAGGTGGAAAATGAGACCTAAAAAAGTTACATAAGCTGCCCAAGGTCACAAGCCTAGCATTTAAACAGGATGCTAGATGCTCGCGATATTCCCTAAAAAAACCAACTCTGCGGACCCTGCTCTGGCCCACAGAAGCCCAGTCCATCCCTCTCTGTAAAGCTCTCCTGGTAAAATTAGAATGAGTCCTAGATAAAGGCTCAGAGCTGCTCCACCCTAAGTTGTTCAGTCCTTCTGCCCCCCACCCCACAATTGCAATGGTTTTGTTCTGTTCAGAATCTAAATTTAATTAGTCTTAAAAGAAAACTTTTGTGGTAAAATAGATTACCAGCAGAGAAGCCTTTGTTTTCAATGTTTGGTGGCTAAAAAAGGGCACATTTTGCACCAAAATGACAGCATCTGGGGGTGGTGAACTTTTGACACAAGGAGACTAAATCCTTCAAGAGAAAATCTACAACCACCTGAAGCTTGGCTGGGCTGTATTTATGCAAATAGGCCCCAGCCCCCAGCAGGATATTAGCAACTATTATTAACAGTCCCCCTCTTTGCCAGCTCTCCCAAGGGCCCCCATCCTTGGCTTAAGTCTTTCATTTCCATAATAAAGGCCACCGTCTCCCAATTCATCACTTACTCTCCCCAAACCATTTAAAGACCTAGGTGCCCTTTTGTGGGAGGATTTCCCTGGATCCCCTTCCCTAGCCCTTTCTCCCTGGTCTCTTCTGAACCTGCGGGTTTTTCCAAGGGAGAGATTAAATCAGTTGCAAAGAGCTGTTTAATTAAACTCTCCCCCTCCCACCTCTGAAGTTGCTGGAGACTTCTTTTGACTTCTCCTTGGCGATGCCTAATCACTGTAATTTAGCAGATTCTGTAATTGCCTGCCTCACACGGAAGCAATTTGATTGCTGTTTCTTTGTCTTGCCTATTTCAACCTCAACTGACAGCCCGTGCTCACCCTCCACGAAGGTCTAGAACATCCTGGCAGGAGGCAGGGTGATGTGAATTTACTGGCAACTGGTGTGGGGTTCCAGATTTACAGGCACGTGGGACCAAAACTGTGAGTGAGGAGCATTCTGCGGGCCAGGTGGGCTTCCTCTGTCTGCATGGTGACCTGCCAGGCTGGTGGTGCAGGGAGGAGCCTGCAAGGATAGGGATGGGGTGGGCTTGGGTGTCCTGGCCCTGCCATCAGGATCACGGATCTCTCTGCTCTCAGTGATCCTTCCAGTGAGCTTCTCATGCTGCAAGTCCCAGACAGGCAGGAAGTGCACAATGCTCTCCCCTGGCCCCCAACCCCCAGGCTCTTCCCACTCAGAAGTGCCAGTATCACATTATACAGATGAGCAAAGGAAGATGACACTCCTACTAGTGACTGGTGGAACTTGGGTTCAAATCCAGGCCTGCCTAAAACCCCATCCCACTCAATCAGTGCCCACTGGGTACATGCCTGTGTGCTAAGTACTTCTCGTCATATCTTTTTACTTCTTTCAACAATAATTAATTACATAATTACAGACTAGGTTTAATTATTTCCATTAATTACAAATGAAATTTAAGAAGTTTATGCAATATGTGCAAGTCACACAGTTGAGCAAATGGGAAAGTTGGAATTCCCGCCTCTGTGGGTGTGACTCAAAGCTCACACTCAACCCCCACACTCTCCTCCCTTCTCTCTTACATAGTGAGTTCTGTTAATTCCAGGATATGGCTCAATGCTAGCAAATCCATTCTGTCAAGCTCCTTGTAGATTTGTAAACTATTTTTATATTATTTTAATTGTTTAGCTTTATCATGCGTTTAAATATTGAACAGTTATATTAGGAATTAGTGGCAGAACCATGTTATTCCTCTCAGGCTTTTGTTACCTTGAGTGTTACAGCTATGGGAAGGAAAGTCCTTCTTCTTCTTCTTTTTTTTTTTTTTTTTTTTTGCTTCTTAAAGTATGATGTCACCCTCCTGAAACCATTCTGGCCATGTGGGTGGGACAGCATCTGCTGCAGCCATCCTTTCTCCCTGGGCCTCCCTGTCCTTCCTGAAGACTGCTGGGACCACACCACTCTGGCAGCAGACAAACACCCAGCACCCCCAGGGCTGCTCTGCTGGTAGGACTGCAGTAGGGAGACAGGAAGGTCCAGGGCTCCATGCCCTCTGCTTGTTGGGACAGTATGGGGCTGCGCAGTGGGGGTGATGGCAACTTCCAAGAAGGCAGTGACAACTCCAGCCCCAGGACTCTGCCTTTGGATGACAGGACCATTGGGCAGGGATCCCAGACAGACTCAGCAGGACATGGAATGCCCTTCTGGGTGTCAGGGAGTTCAAAATGGAACCTGTGGCCATCACTGAGGATGCTTCAAATTAAGTGTGAATAAAAGGCAGAGAAACCGACTTTTTTCCCTTCTTCTGCAATGGGAGGGAGAGAGCTGAGCCTGCTGACTCTCTGACAGGACCTGTGCTTTGACTGGACTCCTGACTGGAAGGACATTGTTACCGAAGTTGACAGGGAATTTTCTACACATCTCGTAAGTTTTCAAAGCGAAGAGTCCTTTGCCTTAACACAGCAGCGTGCGAGTGTCAGTCATACATGTTTGGGTCCAGTGAGTGCTTTGGGGTAGAGTCAGCCTAATACCACCAGTGTTTGGGGTAAAAGTTTCTATAAGAATCTTTCAGAGCCCCATTAGCCACTGTTCAAATCCCTTCCTCAAGATCTCAAGATATCTCCTCTCTCTCTCTTTCTCTCTCTCTCTCTCTCGTTTTTTGATCTGTATAGACTTTTTCCACATTTACATTTTTAATATACTTTTATTTTATTTATTTATTTTTATGTGGTGCTGAGGATCAAACCCAGGGCCTCAACACATGCAAGGCGAGCACTCTACTGCTGAGCCCCCACATTTATATCTTTTACCAGACCAGCATTCTAACGTTTCTTGATACCTGCTTAATTATCTTTAATACAAGAATGCTGGAAAAAGTGGTATAGAGTCAATTACTTTCCTTACAAAATTTTTTTCTAATATAAAAGTAATACATTGTTGATTATTTTTTTAAAAATAAACTAGAATAAATTACTATGGCATCCATGGAGACAAAGCAAAGGTAACAGTGAAAAAAATGACATGGCAACAAGCCAACTACTTTAACAAGAAGTCCCTATGCCAGTAGCCATATGCATGCAAGCAAATAATGCATCATATACAAGCTCTAAGCACATGGCAGGGTCATCCATGTGAAGGAATTCCAATGCCATGTTCACACATGAACTTAAACAAATAGTTCAGTGTTTATTAGTGCACAGCAAGCTAGCAAAGACAAACAATTTGGGAGCAGGTATTAGGGATTAAATCCAGGGGTACTAACATGGAGCCATATCCCTACGCCTTTCTTAATTTTTTTTTTCTTGAGACAGGGTCTTATTAAGTTGCTTAGGACCTCACTGAGTTGCTGAGGCTGGCCTCAAACTTACAATCCTCTGGCTTCAGTCTCCCAAGTTGCTGGGATCGTAGGCATGCAAAGAAAAATAATTTAATGGTTTATAGGAAAAACATATTTTGGTGAATATCAATGCTTTATAACAAGCAGCAAAAATGTACAGCATTACGAAGATTTTAATCTTCATCCCTCAAACCCAGAAAATTATCATCTGCAAAGCCAGGTAAATAAACATTTCCAAAGCCTTCAAAAGCTCATGTCATTGATAGATTCCAGATGATTCTTCTAATCACGGGTGTTCACCGCATTAAAAAGCAAGTTATCTTGATCTGTAAAATACCACCCTGCAGCTCTGTCTCTGTGTCCTTTCTCAGAATGCCTATAACATTAACATCAAATCTGAGGTTAACATTTTGCTTCTATGGTTTTTTTAAAACCAACTTTTTACTTATAATTATTTTTAAATGAAAGTGATCTGTGCACAACATTTTGGCAGTTAAATTTCAGTAAAAGTTTTTAGTAAACCTTTAGTAAATTTTGGGTAAAATTCATTGCCCCAGCCCTTCTGATCCCAGGTTCCACTCCCCAGTATTTACCTCCATGTTTCTAAATAATAGACTTTTGCTGCTGTTTCTATCGTCAGTTTTAGGCATTATTCATTGATTTGTGCAAGAAAAGATGACACCCACACCTGCTCTCTTGTTTTTCCTCACCATAACTCTAATATAATTATTATAATCATTTTTGGTTAAATAAGCAGACATTGGTTATATAATTATGATTATGTAATGTATGCAATTTTTGGTTCTGGTTTGTGTTTTTTTGCTCCTAAGCTAAGTAGCTATAACAGTCCGTCCTTTCTGGTACATGCCTTCATTTTTCTTGGGAGTTGTTAATTGCCTCTTTGTTGTTGGTGGTGGCCTTGTTTGAGAAATTGCAGATGGTTCAGTGGGTCTAGGTCAGAATGCTTAATGTAAGGGACCTGGTGACAGATAAGACTATTACAGGACCCAGATGGAAATGAAATGCCAGACTAGGAACTTGCACTTGAGGGTAGTAAGGTATCATGGAAGGGCCTTAAGCAGGAAATGACCTTCTTGACCATTACTCTGAGGGCTGTGTGAGAGGACCATATGGAAACTCTTAGACTGACATGGAAGGGTGTGTGAAAGCATCTGCATTTTCACCATCTTTCCAACACAACTGGTGCCATCTTTAGGAAACTCCCACACTTGGGTAGGTGTTTGTCAAGTTGCTAACAGACTCCAGCTCTCCTGCTTTTTTCCTTCCCTGAAAATATGGGTACGTTGTAAGAAAGGGTAAAAATCATGTCTCTGAGTGCACCCAAATGGAACTTCCCAAGATTCATTAGGAGTTATCCAGTCACAAAGTAGTCCATAGGCAACAGGAAAACTATGTTTTCCAGCCCCATCCTCCCCACCCACTTTTTGCTTAAAAAAAGAAGGAAAAAAAAAACACCCTAAAATGTTGATGGGTAGAATTTGTGCATCACCTATCACCATAAGTTAGAATTTATTTTACCCCTCAAATTTCTGTTTTTGAACATAAATTACACATTTGTCAGTTGCTGCTGTTCTGTTTCATTTTGTTGGGGGAGAAAAAACGAAAAAGTTTCAAAAACTCAAAATTAGAATATAGAATAAGAATTAAGATCTAACATGTTACTCAAATAGAAATAGAAACTAGGGTTCATATCAGTGACAAGAGATATGAGATTATTTTTAATTTCTCAACTTCATAGCCTTGTCATTTCAGCCTTTCTAGGTAAACCTTGCAATTAATATTCATAAAGAAGAAAGCAAGCCCCACTGTGATGGGTGATCAGCAAATGTCCAGATTTCTGAGAGGGCAACTCACTAACCAACTGCTACTATAATGTGCAGTGTGATTAAATTTGCTTGTCAAGTTCTTTAAATTCCATTAGTATAGTTACAAATTGCTTTTTATGTAAAGATAAGGTATCTTTTAAAAAAAAAAGATGTCTGCTGCTTCTTCCTCCATTAGAAAATTCTGTTTACAACCAACCCATCAGCAGGAAATGAAGTGGTAACAGCTATGTGTTAGGTCCACACAGTATCATCATCATGCCCGATGTTGATGGAGCCCTGGCTATGTTCCAGGCACTGTCCAAGTACCTTCGCTAGCATCACGTCCTTTGATCTTAGAAAAATGTGATTACTTGTCCCCATTTTCTAGTGGAGGAGAGAAAATGGTGTTTGCACAAAGATAATTGGTAAGTGACAGAATCAGGCTTTAAAATGAAGCTGGTCTAACTTTGTGTCGATTGAGATGCTTTGGGCTGTAATTTACAAAAGGAACACCAAGCATGGAGATATGTATTGTATCCCATAAATGGAAGCCAAGAGGAAAGGTGGGCCTCAGGACTGGCTTCTCCAGAGACTAATGAAATCATCAGGGAGATTCTCTTTGTGGCTTTCCCTGCCACACTCAGACTGGTTTCCCCTTGTAATTATGGGATGGCTGCAAGTAGCAATGTGGACCTCATGCTTGCTCACTTTCTGGTTAAGAAAGATTGGCTTCCCATTGATCAGTATTAAAAACAAGGATGGATTTTCCTAGAAAACCACCTGGAGTTTCACTGGCCCAAATGAGGTCATTTCTGAACCATTCATTGGCCCAGGCGATGGGATCACCTTAGAGCACCCAGGCAACTTTACTGGAGGTCAGCTCCCTAGGCCACCCCATTGCTATTCAGGGGAAAGGACAGAGAGGTAGCTGGATGGCGAAGCTCTTTGACCATATCCATGACAGATTACATCATTTATAGGCCCTAGTGCAAAATGAAAATGAGGGCCCCTGGTTCAATATTCTTTTAGGAATTTCAAGATGGTGACAACACAATCAAATCAAGAGTGAGGCCTCTGTTCATAGAGTCTTGAGTGACTAAAGAGGCCATGAACCTATGAAGCTGCCCTGAACAGATGCTGCCTTCTGCAGTTTTTAACTGGTTACTTCTTTTCCTTTCATTTGAGATCAGGGACCAGCCCTTTCTGATCATCATTGGATCCTCTGTGTTTCATTCATGACTGACAACTAATAGATGCTTCAGGAAAAAAACAATGTTTGAGAGAGCAGCACTTGGCTGAGCCATTCATAATGCTCTGGTCTGAAAACATTGTGACAAGAATAGTGGTGATGCTGAGGAGGTCCTGAGCACCAGCTGGCTGCCAGGCATTGTGCTATGCCCTCTCCAAGCCACGACCTCAACTCTGACATCAACACTGAGACCACTTCACCTCTCGTGGGCCTCCCCAGTATAACTGTTCATATTTTGATATTGAGCATTCTTATTTAGTTTGCTTTCCTGGTATCTCATAGGCCTTGGGCCTTTGGGGTTGTGACACATGCTGAACTATAGTCACCCATCTGACACCCATGACCAGGATCTCCACATGGGTGCAAGCATTTACTTCTAGTCTTCATATCACCATGCAGGGGATTTTCTTTCTGCTATTGAAACTCACTTCAGATAGGGCATTCAGAAAGGGTGTTTCCCCTGTGTCAATCCAGTCCATGTTTTTTCCTAGTACAGGAACATGGTCCTTGTGTTAGTAACAGTTGAGGCAGCTTTTGTTGCATGCAGAGCACTGTGTGGACTCTCAGGAGAAACAGAGATTTAAGGAAGTGTTTAGACATGTTGGCCTAGTTGGAGACACTGGCAAAAACACCGGAAGAGTTAAGTAACAAGAACTGTCATCATAAAGACATCACAGGGGCAATGCTTAATTAAATTAATTGCCTTTTGAATGGTAAAGACCACACAATCATTATTTTCTGCCTGCCTGCCTTTGCTCACGCTGTCCCTGCATATTTTCTACAATGTCCCTATCATTTAGTTCTGCCCATTCTGCTAGAGATTGCCTCTGAGACCCTGATTAGAAATGTTCTGTAGAGTGCCTGGAGCATGTTGGCAGCTGGTACACATTTATTCCCTGCTCCCAGGTGCTTTCCCCCAATTTTGCAAGAGAAGGTGAGTCATCGAACTCAGTTCTACTCTGGGTACCAGTGATTCCCATGCAGCATCCAGTTAGGGCTCATTGTCCCCAAACCTGTCTCCTTAAGGCTCAGTGTCTTAATGGGAGGGATACCTTCATGCCATCCCCTCCCTCCCTGCATTTCTATCACCTGGCCTTGTAAGAAGTGGGTACCATTAGAACTTAGTTGTCTTGATTCTGTACTCTGAGGTCAGACAGGAAAGAGGATATGTGGGTTTGAAGGCCCAAGGTAGTTCTCATGAACCTCAGGAAAAATCAGAGGTCACAAGAGAAATAGGCAACGTGTGACTTTAGTCTAGTGAGGCACCTAGGACAAGAATCGCCTTGAGCTGTCAAGCAGACACCAGTCCCCAGGACTGACGCCTCCCTTTTGCCTTGGCCCTATGCCTGCAATTTCCAGGCCTCCCCCAGCCATCCTCTGGGAGAGCAGGACTCCCCAGGGAACCTGCCTGCAATGCTTGACTGCGTTTGTTGCAGCTCTGCACAGATTGGCCCAGACAAGGCAAATATGGAGGGTCAGGGAGGAAGTATCTGTAATTACAGCACAGACCTCCAGTGTGTGTGAAGGGGGCAGTCAGACTCTATCTTCATGGAGGCTTTTGACATTTAGAAATACTCCTAAATGCCACATTTGAGTTTGGGGGATGGGGAGAAGAGAGATGTATTTCCAAAGATGCTTTGGGCACAACCCACTCGTGCCGCTGTGCCACTGCAGTCCCTGCTCAGTCCACATCCATGACAGACCTGGGCATCTCCTCCAGGAGCCTAAGGAATGGCAGATGAAGATGGGACCTGACACACAGTACCACTGCCAGCCTTCACGGGACTGGCTGTTCCCACTTTACTAAGTCCCTTTACTATACGGTGTCCAAAGGAGGATGGGGAGGGGGAGTAAAGGCCCATGCCTAGAGGCTCGCCCCAGTCCTGGGTTTACATCTACCATGTACTGGGCACCCTCAGGCTCACCCTTCACTTCCAGGAGCCCCCGTTTCATGTAGGAAATGAGGGTGAGAGCATTAAAACCTCACAGTGCTGTAACATATATCGGTACACAGACTTAAAGTCGCAAGCACAGTGCTTAGCACACAGGAGACTCAGCACTTGCTTAGGAAGAGTCTGGCCAACACCACACACGAGGTGCTCCCTGAGTGACCTGGCACAAGGAAGGGTCACAAGGACAGTCATAAGCCTGAACATGTTTTCCCCATTTGGAATTACTCTGCCTGATTTACATGGAAAGTTAAGAGAATGGAGATGTTAGAGTGTTTTTTGATAATATCTTGTTTGATGTCTTCCTTTCTGGGATGATGGCTAACCTGTATCATATGGCTGTTTTTGCCCAATTTCAGTCATTCGATTAAGGACGGATGAGGTAGTTTGTCCTCAGGGGGCAAAAAGAATCAATGTGAGTAAGCATGATTAATAACAGTGCCCGTGAGTAATGCAGCCAGGGACGGGGACGTGAACAAAGGTGTGGACGGTTACTATGACCCACCGTGCAGCTGCTCCCGTGACCACGTGGGTCATGCTCTGTCCACCTGGAGGTGGACACTTTCTTGTTATCTCATATCCACAGATCACTGCAGGACATTTTTCTTATGAGGTAGAACTGGTTGTACTTTAGTGGACAGTGTGTTTCTGATCATTTTCTGATGCTAGTGAGGCCAGAGAAAGCCATTGCTGTTTCTTTTGCTCCACCTGCTTCTATACTTCCTATGCAGCAAGCATTGCACTGGGTGAAAGTGACATGACAATTCAAGAGTCATCTCCAGGGGCTCACGAATTAGTGGGGGACATGCTCATGCTGAGGAATTCTTGTTCTGGCTGTGCAGGAACCTTGTGGTTTCAAGTTCATGGGACACAAAGGAGGGTGTGGCCAGGTCTATGTGAAGAGTAAGAAGGGCGTGGAGGTGGCAATTAGATGTCTGAGGTGTTTGAACCCTCATGGATGAAGGGGGACACCAGGGGCATGTTCCTCTGCCTGAGTCAGACACCCTGGCCAGAGAAACAGGGTGCTCTTATTGATTACTCAGTTCCATCCAATTCAAGACTGAGAGTAGGGCTCCCTCAAACCAGAAGGTAAGTATTAGGATCAATGACAGAGGAGCCAAAGCCACGCACCCTGGAGACGTGGTGGGAGGAAACAGTCTTGAGCAAGAGCAATTCTACAAGTCTTCCCAAGATGGGAGGCTACATGGATCGCGCTTGCCTCACTTTCCCTCCAGCCACTAAGGTCTTGGTGGCACAGGTACCAGCAGAGCCAGGCTTTGACCGTACCACAAACTCCATCCCAAACTGCAATCCCAGGCTATTAAAAATCATGTAAATAGAGGAGTGCTGAGAGCAGTGGCCGTTTCTGCAGAAAGTACAGCCAAAGACTGTGGTCATTGTCCTGCATTAAGACAGTGCTGGCCAACCTTTAGGACGTTCTTAGTGGCGTGGTAGTTTCTGTGCAGTGTGCAGTATGCATGCTTCATGTGACTCGCCATGGCAATGGAATGTGAGGGTTGGGATCACAGACCTCCTGGGGCTAGATCCCATCTCCTTCACCCAAATCTGTCCTTAGGCAAATTACAAAACATTCTCTCTGTACTTTAGTTTTCCATCTGTAAAATGGGAATGATAATATTAACCTTCGAAGTTATTATGCAGATTGGGTTAATATATGTAAAACATTTAGAATAGAACTTGCTACATTGTATGTACTCTAGCAGGAGCATTGGCTATTGTTATCTACCTCTTTTGTGTGTGTTTGTGCTCCCATGCGTACACACAGGTGCACAGGGTAATGGGGATTGAACCCAGGGCCTCATGCATTGCTGGGCAAGTACTCTACCACTAAACTACGTCCTCACTCTTTTTTATAATTTTATTTTGAAATAGAGTCTCACTAAGTGGCCCAAACTTTGACTCTCCTGCCTCAGCCTCCTGGGTAGCTAGGATTACAGGCATGCACCACAATGCCTGGCTTATTTTTCTTATCATTTTATTATTATTCAACTTTATAGCAAGAGGCTGTTAGATAGGTCTAGTACTTTTCATTTCACAGCGAGCCTCTGAGAGTATAAGTGACATGCCCCAAATCAAACTGCTTGCAAATGGCTGAGTTGGAATTCGATTTCAGACCTTTCTGACTCCATATTTTTCCCACTAGCCTGTGTTCTTCTGCTTGGGATCAAACATTTATTCCTTCACTTCTCTATTTAGTGAACACAGGGCCAACTTTGTATTCGCAATAGACTAGGTGTTAGGGATCCATTCACTGAGTTCCCCTACCTGAAACTGATCACCAGCTCTGCATGTTTGGTTTTTAAAATAAGAAAACAATTAATGATTAGTTAATGAAGATAACTTATTGACAAGGTTTTTTTAAAACATCTGCTAGTAGAGCCAAGAGATGGGAATTAATAGGATCCTAGGAGTGACACATTTGGAAACAATTGGCAGAAATATTTGCTGAGTTAAATAATTCAGACCTAACACCCTACATTTAGATTGGAAGGAACCAAGGTCCAGAGAAGTGGGGCACCTGGTCTATGTGCCCACAAGATCGTGGTGGGGACCAGAATCCAGGCCTATGGACTGCCACCAAAAGAGAGTGGGCCGCACACAGGTGGGCTGAATCAGACCCACCTGGGTGCCTGGGTGGCCCCTCCCACCCACCACTCCCAGTCATTCAGGAGAGCTAGACTCTCACTTCCATTTTTTCTAGAGAGTTCAGAAACCCAGGCCCCACAGCAAGGATGGAAGAGTCATCGTGCTCAGTGACTAACACAGAGCAAGCCCATGACAAATGTTCAGCTGGGAAAAATGATCAAGCTCCTCTGATGTTTCACTCTGACTTCTGAGTAGCCCCAAAGAATCCCAGAGCACACGCTCAAAAGGAGAAAGGGGAATCACGTTCCTCAAGAACCTTTCTCAGCTGTGTGGAGGTCCGCAGGAGCTGCGGAAGGAAGGCCAGGACAGACGTGGAGTGGGCAGGCCTGGGTTTGAATCCTGACACTGCTCTGTGACCTTGGCATCCTCCCAACCCCCTCCTACCAGCTGTAGTGTTTTGGACAAGTTACCCAATTTTTCAGAGCCTTGGTTATTTTAAAGCTGGAAAGGAGATAACAACACATGCATTAGAGTTGTTTTTAAGATAAAATAAATTTATGCCTATAAAGAGCTGCCCATAATTTCTAGCACATAGTAAACACTCAGTAAACCAGACATTAGGATTACAGACATAGTAAATAAACACTCATATTAGACTCACAATAAAGTAGGTCTTGCGCTCAGTGCTGAGAATACAAAGTTCTTCATCTAATGGGAAACACACTGTTTTCTCATTGAATCTTCAATCTCCGAGTACTTATAATTATCTCCATTTTATAGGTGATGCATAGAAGATTAAGTAACTTGTTCAGGTCACATAGTTAGTGAGTGGCAGAGCTAGAATTAACTGGGCTCTCTTAACTGGACCCTGAAGTAAGTGTCCTCTCAGGACAATGAGGCTGATTGACCTTTCTACTCTGTTGCTTCCAAAAAACAAAGGAAGTGTTCAGGTAAAAGCTTACTTCTCCCTTTCATTACTTTAGAGAAAGAAAATGTGGTATGACATTCAGGAGTGGGTGAAATTCCTGGGGGACCTGCCTCCAAATCCAGATGTGCTCCTGATTCTTCAAGACGCCAGGCCTGGAGACCTACACCCCTTCAGCTGTGTCAGCCTACCTCTGCAGTACACCCCAATTTGTCAGGAGTATTTCTTTAGGATGCCCTGGGTTGTCTAAATTAGGCAGAGCCATGATCACAGTGGTTATAAATGTGCCTCTTTGATTAAGGTTCTGGACCTGCCGTCTTATTTATTTTGCAAACCTGGGCTGGTTTGATTGGATTTCTTTCTCTTCTTCTTTTTAACATAAGTAGATTCTGAAATTGGAAAAATAAAATATTCCACAGCTGAGAGAAAAGAATTAACTTGGAGAATGAGCTCAGGTGGTGTCCACAGAACATACAGTTTTTGCATTGAAATAAAGGCAACACCACCTGCGCCCTTGCTGTGGGGACTTGCTCTTTCAACAGCCCACAGTGCGTGGCAAGAGAGGGACAGGGACTAGGAGTCAGCCATCCTGGGAAGGCACCAACCAGGACCATTCTCAAATATGAATAATAATACCAGTTACTAAGCACCTGGTAAATACAGGTGAACAGTAGGGTAAAGTGTGGAAGGTAATCCATAGCCCTTCAGATCAGGGAGTTGAAGCTAGAGAGATATGGATTTCAGACTTGGCTTTCAGTAGCTATGAAACAGGAGTAAATTCTCTTTCTGAGCCTCAGTTTTCTCCTCTGGGAAGTAAAGATATCATAAGGTAACACTAGCAGGTGCATGTTATGGGTCAGGCATGTTCTTAGTAATACCTGACTCCCCAACCCCACCCTCTGTATTCCACATCAGGAGGAAGGGGGCCCCAGAAGAGCTAAGTAGCTTGTAGAAGTCCACACAACTAGGAGCTAGTCGAGCCAGAATTCAACCCTGGGCCACCTTCTAACATACACTACTGTTCCTTTTACACAAACCTCAGAGGACTCTTGGGAAAATGAAATGGGGGAAAAAAGAAAAAGTGTGTTAAAGATATTTAGAGTAATTAGCAGCCCAGCCTTCAATACTTTGAGGCCATAATTAATATTAGTATAACATTTCTGTGGCCTGGGGACAGAACTAGGCATTTTGCAGAGGACTTCAAAAGGACAAAACTCCTATTATCTGTTTCTAGTAAGACTACATTTACGGACGTTGATGGATGGAATACCTGTCCAAGATCTCCTGAGTTTGTATCAAAAAGAAAACCCACATGTGCTCATGTCATAAATGATGAAAAGCTCCTCTCTGATGTGTATAATTAGTTGAGTGCTTTCTGCCTTTTCTCCCAAGTGAGGACTTTTTGGGGCTGAGGAAGAAGGGAAGCTCATGTGGGCAGGGCCACCATGCTGCCTGTGACGGGCTGGCACTGGACAGTTCTCTTTGAGATGGGCAGGGTTTGCATGCAGCTTCTCTAAAGGGTGGGAAGGTCCCTGGGTTAGAGGTGGACTTTAGCACCTGGGCAAGCCCCTTGGCTGTCAGAGCCTCAGTTTCCTTATCTGTAAAAGGAGGATAAGAACATCTACTTCTTTTAAAAAAATATATTTTTTAATTGCCAATTGATCTTATATTTAATTAATTTATTTATTTGAAGTTCTGAGGATTGAACTCAGGGCCTCACACATACCAGGCAAACACACTACCACTGAGGCACAACAGCAGCCCACATCTCCATCTTCTTTTTTTTTTCTTGGTGGTGCTGGGGATTGAACCCAGGGCCTTGTGCATGTGAAACAAGAACTCTAATAACTGAGCTATATCCACAGCCCTCATGTCTACTTCTTAGAGTGGTTGTTATAGTGTATTGTCAACTCTCAAAACTTTCTGTAGCCCTCAGAACACTTCATTCATATAACCATTGATTGTTATTAGTCATAACAAAAACACATCGGAAGTTTTGCAATTAATAACTTGTTCAATGCATATCATTTAAATGCTTCAAGATAAAGCAGTTTTCTTCTTCTGCCTCCAAGAAGCACTAAGAATAGAAAGAACAATTGGAGAGATCTATACTGTGATCTTGGCTTCTATCATTACCTAGCATTGTGACAATAGACAGGTTTCTTTTTTTTTTTTTTTTTTTTTGGTGTGCTGTGTGGTTTGGGGATCAAGGTGTCACTTTTAATAAAGTTGCCCCCAAATGCTAGGACCCAAGATACCCCTTTGTTGGAAAAAAAGATTGAAAAATTCATAAAAGCATGAGCAGATTTCTGAGGCTCTATTTCCTTATCTGTAAAATGGAGAAATAAAGACCCATCATATAGTGTTGCGCTGGAGACAAATGAGAAAAACCTTCCTGAGAAGTCATTTGTCAATAACCATTCATTTCTTCCTCCCTGACAACCTCCCTGTGCCCAGACCTAAAAGACCTTGCATGAACAAAGGCTTGGTTTAGTTTCACTCAACAAACGTTCAGAAACAGTGTAACAGCCTCCGCAGGGAAGGCAGCTAAAGGCACAGAGAAGACCAAACACTAGGCAAGAAGCCAGAGAAGATCTGCCCCTGGGAGACTCTGCAGCCTAAAAGGAGTGTCAAAAGACTTAAGGCCAAGTAGCTATAAGAGACAAAGCATAGGCCACCTCAGCTGACCCTTTCTGTGTCAGTCACTGTGCTAAGGACACTTCACACATTTTGTCACTAAACCCCTACACTAAGAGGTAGATGCCCCTCTACTGCTCATAAAAACAGAGTTTATGCCCATCTTGATTATCAACTGTCTTCAATGTGCAGTTTGTAGAATAGTAGGTCAAGTTTAAAAGAAAGGGCAAGGTGCCTAGGGTATTCCCAGTCACTCAGTGCCTCTTGAGAATCTATGGTGCAGGAGCCTGCCATGGGTCCTAGGAAGAAGAGTCATCTGCTTCTACCCTCAAGGCCTGTTATGTATTAAGACTTCCTCCCTGGGGCGTAGAGTCTGGTGGTAACTTCCAGCCCTGGTCCCAAGCAGTGAACAAATGGTGGTAACTCTGAATGAGCAGTGGGGGCTAGAAGAGCCCAGAGGAGAGCCTCTAGCCCAAAGTGGGTGAGGTGGGGGTGGGGATCAGAGAAGGCTTCCTGGAGGAGGTAGCTTCTAATACAAGGTAACTAGGTAAAGGATGTTTTTTTGCACATTTTTTTCCATGCAAAAGAAGAGTATATGCCAAGCCTTGGATATGAGATAAGCAATGAGCAGTTTCATGAGTGTAATCAGCCTGTTAGCCTTGGCACCTTCTTTTGTAAATTATTATTTGTTCTTCTTAGATATACATGACAGTAGAATATACTTTGACATATTATACATATATGGAGTATAACTTCCCATTCTTGTGGTTGTACATGATGTGGTACACGTACACACATACTGGTCACATATTCATATATGAACATAGGAAAGTTATGTCCAATTCATTCTACTGTCTTATTCCCATCCCCATTCCTTTCCTTCATTCCCCTTTGTCTAATCAGATGAACTTTGATCTTCCCTCCCTGCCACCTTATGTGAGTCAGTATCTGCATATCAGAGAGGATAGTTGGCCTTTGGTTTTTGGGATTGGCTTATTTCATTTAACTTGATAATCTTCATTTCCACTCAATTACCAGCAAATGCCATAATTTAGTTCTTCTTTATGGCCGAGTAATATTCCATTGTGTATACTACCACATTTTCTTTATCCATTCATCTGTTGAAGGGTTGGTTCCATAGCATAACTATTGTGAATTGAGCTACTATAAACATGTTGTGGCTGTGTCACTAGTATGCTGATTTTTAGTCCTTTGGGTGTATACCAAGGAGTGGGATAACTGAGTCAAATGGTCGTTCCATTCCAAGTTTTCTGAGGAATCTCCATACTTCTTTCCAGAGTGGTTGCACCAATTTGCAGTCCCACCAGCAATGTATGAGTGTAGCTCTTCCCTACATCCTCACCTTGACACCTTTTTACAGAGGGAGGCAGAGAGCTATGGATTCTGCTGTGCAGTTGTGGGGCTTAAGCCAGGGGGTGGGAGGCTTACCCAGTTGTTGAGAGCCACAACCGAAGGGGCCCCAGCAAACTTTCAGACTGCCAGCTGATGATTGGCTCACAGCGGCCCCAGCAACTTCTAGGTGATTGGCTCCTTGCGGTGATGCTCATTGGGCTGTTTGCCTGCCCTTTCAGACTACGGAGCTGCTCATTGGGGGACTTTTTTTGGCTCCGCCCACGCGACCCAGCCAATGGGCCTCAAGAGCAGGAGGAGTGGGGGAGGTAGAGAGGCTTGTGGGAAGCCGGTGGTGGCAGTTGGGCTCTGAAGGTTTTCCTGAGGAGCTGTTTTGTTTGGTGTGTGTGGTTCTAAAAATAAAGTTCGTTTCTTTTGACAAGTGGCTCCTGATTGTGCCCAGCCAGACTGTGGCATTTGGTGGGCCGCACAGGGAACGACTGAGGGTAAGTGATAAGTAAACTGCTCGCCCCTGAGGGCAGGGCGAGAGGATGGGTAGCCATTTTAAGATTATTCTTTCGTTTTGCTTCACTTTTGTTTTAAGTTGCCTGTCCCTCACATCTGAGGAAAAACTATTTGCGTCTGAGGAACAGATAGGGAGAAAGGACGGATGGACATGTCAGGAGGATAGAAAGGCTATAATGAATTTTTGTTGTTCCATTTTTATTTCATTCTGTCTCGGTTTTGTTTGGCATCATCTTGTTGGGTTGTATTATAGTAGAAATATGGGATCAGAAATTAGTAAAAAAACAACCCAAAAGAGTGTTAAGTAAATTGTTAGAGGAAGGAGGCATCTCAGTAAAATCAAGAACAGTCAGGGCATACGTTGATATGATACAAAAATGTAGCCCATGGCTTTTTAAGGAGGAGTTGTTGAATATATCACAATGGAACCATCATGGTGAAGATTTAAAAAGAATAGAAAAGAAAAACCCAGAAATTCTACCAGTTGGCACATTGACATTGTGGGCGTTGGTATCTTGTTTGCTTAGTCCAAAGCCTTCAGTTCAGACAAAGGTAGAGGAAGGAGAAGACATATTGATTCAAGTAAAAGAGAAGGTCTCTCGAGCTAGTCAGATAGAGGAAGAAAGCTTAGAGCAGAAAAAGCCATCAGGGGAAAAGTTACAACAGGAGACTGCTACTAACACCTTTCTATCACCAGAGGGTGTAAGTGTCCAACCAACAGTGCCACCTCCATATGCTGGGAGGCTCCCAACGCCCACAGTTGATAGTTGGGATCCTGAGACAGGATCTCAATTATTAACATGCCCTGTATTTGAGGCAGGAGGGCAGCAAATTCACCATGCTTTAAATTTCAAAAAAGTGAAGCAGCTAAAAGAGGCTATAACAACCTATGGTCCTCAAGCACCCTTCACTGTAAGCATGGTCGAATCCATTACCAACTTGAACATGACACCAGCAGATTGGGCTAATATGTGTAAAGCTGTGCTAAATGGAGGACAATACCTGTTATGGAAGGTTGCCAATGAGGAATTTTGCAAGGAGATAGCTAGGCAAAATGCAGCAGCTGGTTATCCTCAGAGAAATCTAGATATGTTGTTAGGAAAGGGACCTTATGAGGATCAGCAGCAACAAATTGCATATGATCCTGGTGTACATGCACAAATTGCTGCAGATGCAGTTAGGGCATGGAAGACATTACAAGGGCATGGAGGTTTACAAGGTCAATTATCTAAGGTAATACAAGGAGCTAATGTATGAGTGTAGCTCTTCCCCACATCCTCACCTTGACACCTTTTTACAGAGGGAGGCAGAGAGCTATGGACTCTGCTGTGCAATTGTGGGGCTTAAGCCAGGGGGTGGGAGGTCTTACCCAGTGGGAGTGCAAGGGCCACCAAAAGACTTTAAGGCAAGGCAATGAGTTGATCAGTTTCCTTTGAGGACTTTCACTATGGCTGATGGATGGCCAGTGCACTGGAGCAGGGTAAGCCTGCAGGCAGGGACACCAATGTTGTCTATGCCCTGGCTACATGTCCACTGATGAGGACCTGAAAGAAGATAGAGGCAGTCGGGGAGGAGAGGCTTCAACAGATACCTGGAAGGTAAAGGGAGAGGATCTGGTGTCATTGCTAAGCTGTTGAACCTGGAAAAGAGGGTGGGGGCGATGGCAAAGCCCCAGGCCTGGGGTGGTGGTTCTGCCCCCAGCTGGTGGCATTGAGAGCAGAAACACCAGGGGGGTAGAGCAGGGGTGGGAGTGCAGAGAGGCGTGCAGGTCAACTCTGTACTTTGAGTTAGAGTGCTGGAGTCTGGAGTTCCAGGCAGAGGTCAAGGTGGCCGCTTCAGGTGGATACCTGGAGAGGCGGCCCATTCAGTGCCTAGAGCTTGATGGGAAGAGGTTTTCTTAAACGGAACCACTGTTGGCTCCAAGTAACTTCTAAACCTGGTCCCGATTCATCTTTTGAAAGCCCCATGGGGCAGATCTGCCCCGACTTCCACCCTGTAGCTGTTTGAAGACAGCAGGAGGATCTTTCCTGAGAAGACCAAAGACCTCCGTGAGGAATCAGACTGTGAAAGGCTGGAAGAAACTGCAGGAGAGCCTCTAAAAATGGGGGGACCCTGTTTTTCAGATAGCTAAATTGGGGCCAAGAGAAAAGAGGATACTTTCCAAAGTCGCAGAGAAAGTTGATGGCAGAGCTAGGAATCTTCTATCATGTGCATCATGTGGGCAGTGGCCAGGAGACTGAAGAGCTGTCCTAAGGCATCTGGCAGGTTTCAGCTGGACTTTAAGCCCTTCCCTCTCCAGGCTCCTCTACCTGCTCCCACAGGAGTGCTATCTCTAAGCCCTTCCCCATCCAAGAACCTCAGGGAGAGGATTGACTCAGAGGAGGGCCAGCTTTCTCTGATGAGTTGACCTACAGTGCAGAAGTTCCTCCTCTGGACCTGCCCCGGCTAATCTGCCTAGCATGACCATCAACCCCCCTGACCATCACCTCCCTGTACCCCGTGCTTCACCTCAGTGAATGCAGCCTATGTCCATTTCCATGAGCTTACCTGTTCAGCACACCACGGCTCCTGTTGAGCTGAACTCCACCCCCATCACACACACACTCCTGTCTTAGCTGTCAACTGGGGTTCCTTATTGATTTGGGGTTTGACCTAACTGTTTACGGGTCAGACCACTTTTGAAAAGGGTCAGAAGGTGACTGTGGAAAGAAGGAAAACTCATTTGACAGACAGAAAGCTTTCCCAGGACAAGTTCTGCCTTGAGGTAGACATGGCTTTAAGTTGGGGGAGAGCTTGTACCCAGAAGAGATCCCCCGGCCCCTGGCTGCACTGGCCTTTCCCAGCAAGTCTGTTCAGGTTTTATAGGCAGGAGCTGTCGAGCCCTTCTCTGTGTCTCCAGGATCAAGCTCAAGGCCTACGGAGAGTGAAGTTCGTCAAAGGAATGAAGGCAGGGAAGTGGGGTGGGGGAAGTGGCAGGAATCCCCATGTTCCTCTTTTTCCCCATCCACCTCTCAGCTTGTCTGGTGCCCAGGTGCCCAGCGCGGTCCCCTACACAGCTTGCCCAGCACATCTTCTGCAGGCAGAGGTTCATTAACCAGTAACACACGTTCATCTGCCCAAAGTGACAAAGACTTAGATTTTAAAACTGGAGGGAACTCCCTCTACCTCTTTTTCCTGTTTATCAACCAAGGAAATTAGGACTCAGATGAGTTAAGTGCCTTGAATAAGACCACACAGCGTATTTTCACCAATGGGGACAAACACAAGAATCAAGTTTGAGTGTATGTGGGAAGATAGTTCCAAGGCATTCATGCACGTACCATGCTTAGAAGGGATAGGCATTGATGCTCTTGGTTTAGTTTGTGGCTGAATTGCCGTGACCCTGGAATAGACAGCAACACTGACTATGCTGTCTCTGAGAGAGATTCTGAAACTCTGCTCTTTCCCTAATTGTCTACTTGGAGGCAGCAGGATACGGTCCCAAGAACCCACCCAGCAGAGAACTCATTGCTGTGTATTTAACAAAGCCTGGGGCTCCGGGCTCACTCTTGTGAGTACTCTTGGCTTTCAAAACTGGAAGTTGGGGTGAGCCCTCTGAACACCTTAAAGCTGAAAGGGAGTCCCGATCTCATCCTGTGGCCCCTTGCCAGATTCCCACTGCAGGCACCCATGTCCCTGGGCCATCCTCCACCATGTGGGGCCTTTATCTTTCAGCCATGGGCCTTTCTTCCTGCCAGCCCCCCCACACACCTGAGGCCCTCCCCTTCTTCTTTTTTTAAAAATATTTTTAAATTGTCAATGGACCTTTATTTTTTATTTATTGATACATGGTACTGAGAATCAAACCCAGTGCCTCACATATGCTAGGCAAGTACTCTGCCACTGAGCCACAACCCCAGCCCTCTCCCCTTCTGTTGATACACCTCACCCCTACTCTACTTCAGCTTCCATTTCAGTCCTCGCCCTTCCCCAAACCATTATCTTTAAGCTTTGTAGCCTTGAGGGAGGTGACTACTGCCTGGCACAGGAGAGGGTACCTCAGTTTCTCAGTTCTCCCACTTTTCAGCACACTGCTAGGCTCTTACTTAGCCAAACCTATCTGAAAGACAGAGGGCAAGAGAGCCAGGGTGTCCCAAGGAGTTAGAGAAGAACAGAGACTGATCAGGAACTCAGGACAAGGGTGGAGGAGGCCACCAGTGAAGTCTGACAGTAACCGTTCACCTCTCCCACCACACACTTAGGGTTCCTGGTACCATTTCTACCAAATGCCAGTTGAACTTCTCAGGCATTTTAACAACTGGAAAACACCCCCTTCCACTCCCACCCACACCCCTATTTGAGAACCATCACATCAAACAATGAAGCTTTTGCATACACTGTTCCCTCATTACAATCTCTAAATTACAAAGCACTTAAATAGTCTATTTAGTCTGTTCTAAGTAAGTAAGAAAGCAAAAACAGCCACACCCTGAGCCCTACTCCAACCTCAAGGAGCTCTGTTTAACCCCCAGTAAGAAAACTGGAAGGGTATCCTCCTAACTTCCAGTTAAGCATCTGGGGTTCCAGGCCAAGTACCATTTAGAATCCCTGCACACTTGCCATTAGGAAGACGTCAGGGAAAGTGAACAGAAAGCATTTTGTTCAGGGAAGAAATGAATGGGCAGAGAACACACCACGAAAAATCCAACCTGAGCCATATGCTCAGGCCCAGGGTTGCTTTTTTTTCACTGTTTGTATCCACTCCAGGTTCAGGTGATCATTCTCTCTAACTCTTGCGTGGGACTCCACAGTTTACACAGTGTTCACACACACATTTGACAGACGAAGAAACTAAAACTCAGAGAGGTTGAATAAATTGTTGGAGATTATACAGCTTGAAGAAGGCAGAACCAAGATTAGAAGTCAGGCCATCAGATTGTGGCTGACGATGGTGGTGATAAAGAGCTTTCTGGCCTCTCAAAATTGGTCTCGTGGGCCAGGGTTCATCAGCTAAACTCTCAGCACCGCTACATCACCATCCCAAGTCAGGGGTAGTCAATGGTATTTTAATGGAAGCCAAATAACTCTTTCTGTTGGCATTCTCAGGCAGCAGCATTTTTGTGTCTTATGGTAATTAAATACCGTCATCTTTCATATCTGACAATCTTTAGGGCCCAATGAATGACTGCAGTGCACACTGGGGCCATCATTAACTCCATGGCAAGGAGAACTCTGGGCACTGTCAGCCATTTTGCAGGGCATGGTGTGGGCACCCTGCCTGCCCACCTCACTGACCTCAAATCGCAGGGTTATTGGCATGTCTGAGTCCTTTGCCTGAGCCAGGGCTCTGAGAGATTATGACTTTTCCTTGAGTGTATGATCTTATTTTAAAAAATGGTGAGGTACTCCGCTGGAATCTTCTATCAGTAAGACACCTGGGGTTGTCGGGGCTTGCCCTTCCTGCCTCCTCCTCCACAGGGCCACCAGGAAGCTCCCTCAGATGCTAATGTGACGACAGCTGTTTCAGTCAGTTTTTCCACTGCTGTGACCAAAAATGCCTGAAAAGAACAATTAGAGGAGAAAAAGTTTATTTTGAGGCTCACCGTTTCAGAGGTCTCAATCTATAGATAGCCGACTCCATTCCTTGGGGCCTGATGTGAGGCAGAGCATCATGGAGGAAGTGTGTGGGAGAGGAAAGTAGCTGGGGTCGTGGTACAAGGAAGCAGAGAGGGAGTCCACTCCCAAGGGACAAAATATATACCCCAAAGGCCCATCCCCAGTGACCCACCTCCCCTGGCCACATCTTACCTGCCTATAATTTCCACCCAGTTAAACTCTACCAGGGGATCAACTCACTGATTATGTTAAGTCTGTTATAATAGAATCATTTCACCTCTAAACTCTCTTGCATTATCTCACATGTGAGCTTGTGGGGGACTCCTCACATCTAAACCACAACAATGGCGCTCCCTCTTACCCTCCAGATAAAGGCCAGTTCCTTGGCCTGGCATCTCCAGGCAACCACCCCCTGGGCCTTCCCCTAGTGCCTCCACCTCACCCCAGCAACTGTCCCTTATAGCCATCCATGCTATTTTAAAAAGGTGTCCCCAGCAGTCCTGCTCTCTCAGGCTTCTGAATGCTTGTACATGTGTCATTCTCTGCCTGGAACGCCCTGTGTCACTTCTCAGGAAACCTTCCCTGACCCCGAGAGTCAGCTGTGCCACAGTGTGCTCCAGCTCCATAGCTGTAGTGTGAGCCAATGAGCATGACCCGGGAGGTGCTCATATGATAGGTATGGATGCAAGCACTGCCCGTGTCGCCTCTCCTGATGGGCATGAGCAGAGTGCTTCCGAGCATGGGCCTAGAGTTCAGATTCTGGCTCCATCACCTCATGGCTTTGTAATCTCAAGCAAAGTATGTCCCCTGTCTGTGCCTCAGTGTCCTCATATACAAAATGAGGACCAATGATAGCACTTTTTTTCTTTCTTTCCTTCTTTATTTTTTTGGTAACAGGGGCACTCAACCACTGAGCCACATCCCCAGCCATTTCTAGTTTTTATTTTGAGACAGGGTCTCATTAAGTTGTTTAAAGCCTCACTAAATTGCTAAGACTGGCCTCAAACTTGTGATCCTCCTGTCTCAGCTTCCTGAGTCACTGGGATTATAGGCATGCGCCACCAAGCCTGGCAATAGTACCTTCTTTACAGAGTTGTGATAGGGATGAATAAATAAGTACTTAGAAAATGTCTGGCATGGAGTATCCTACACATGTGAACAGGTATAAATGACGATGTCCGTGATGTACAATTTCATCCTGATCACCATTTTGTGCAGGGTGTATATGTGTGTTATCTTAACTACACTATGAACATTTCAAAGCCATGCCAAGGACCATATTTGCTTTTGCTTTATTTCTGATGTGTTTGTTTGTGTGTGTGTGTGTGTGTGTGTGTGTGTGTGTGTGTGTGTGTTTGAGGACTGAACCTAGGGCCTCCAGCCTGCCAGATGAGTATTCTACCACTGAGCCACAACCCCAGCCCTTATTTCTGAATCTCTGTATCAGTCTATGATAGATATGGTTTAGATATCAGGTATCCCCCAAAAGCTCATGTGTGAAACAATGCAAGAAATTTGGAGATGAAATAATTGGGTTATGAGAGCCTTAACCCAATCAGTGAATCAATCCCCTGACAGGGATTAGCTGGGTGGTAACTACTGAAGGCAGGCAGGGTGGGGTTGGAGGGGGTGAGTCAGTGGGGGTGTGCTTTGTGGCATATATTTTATATCTGGAGAGAAGAGTCAATGCCTCCCATTCCTGGTGCCATGTTCCCAGGTGCTTTCCTGTGCCACAGCCTTCTGCCATGTTGTTCTGCCCTCACCTTGAGCCCTGAGGAATGGGGCTATCTAGGGACTGAGACCTCTGAAACTGTTGAGCACCATATAAAGTTTTTCTCTTGTAATTGTTCTTGTTAGGTCTTTTGGTCACAGTGATGAAAAATCTGTCTAAAACAGACTGTCTTCTTTTGTCTTCTTTTATTGCAGTTACTAATATAAATACATTTTATAGATGAGTAACTAGAGGCTCAGAGAAGTTAAGTAATTTTCCCATAAGAGACAGAATTAAGGCTGAATCCAGATCTCTGAGACCCCCAAGCTCTGCCCTTGTGCCTTTCTTTACCAACTGTCCCCCAAACACTGGCTACTTGTTAAGAATGGGACTCTCTCCTCTGATAATTCATAAGTCCCTGCACACAATGAAAGCTGTTTAATGTTGCTGATGAACTGAACAACCTCAGGGTCCTCCCACTATGCCACACCTGGAAACTGGACAGAGAGGCATGATTTGGGTGACAGGCTGGTTTGCTCCAAGATGCTTATATATGAATAAATGAGCCCTCATCTTTGAAGACTTGGAGACCCCATGTGTTTGATTTTGCTGTGGGCATCAGGACTGGTCATGCTCATCAACTTCTGACCTGCATGTTGAATCACAGGTGCCCTCCTGAGACCAGGCTCCCAAGAGCCAGTGGGTTGTCCAGAGTGTGACTCAGCAGTAATAAAAGAGTATCACACCTCGGTTGTTAGCTATTTTCCTGCTCCTTCTTTCTCAATGTATTTTGCTTTGGGGCCCCTGTTATAAATGCTGAAGAGTGGTCACCATGGAGACATTTAGTGCTTTATGATTTATTCATTCGACATCCCTTTATCATGACTATGGATTAATAGTTAATAATTTTTAAAAAAAAATACTCCAGGCACTGTGCTGCTTACCTCACATACATTATCTCATTTAATACTCATAATAATCCTGTAAAGTAGGTATTATCTCTGTTTAGTGATTATAAAACTAAAATCCAGAGATATTAAGTGACTTGATTAAGGTCACACAGTTTATAAGCTTCTAAGTAGCATAACCAAAACTTGAACTCAGGAATGTCTAACACCAAGATCCAATCTCTTTTTGTGATTTACTACTTGGGCCCAGAACTCTGAAGGAGACTCCCTATGATCTCTGTTCAGGAAGAAGCATTGAGGAGCTTTTGGTGTTCTGAATTTGTGTGCATATAAAATTTGAAATGTCTGAGGTGTTGGAAACCACTAGCAACTGCAAATATCCCTGAGAACGTGTAGGAAGAAAAAAGAAAAAAATCTCCCTAGAAAACTGTGCTTGCAAAACTCAGATAAGCAAGAGATCTTTATTGACAACGCTATGCACAAATAACAGTAAAAAGAGTCACATCGGGCTTGCTGGAGAGACGCAGTTGGTATCTGCACCTGAAAGAAGAGGGTGTAAATTGGAACTTGCAGCAGAGCTTTATAAATGCATGGACGCTTACTCCCAGGCAGCAGGAGAGAAGCAGGAACCTGAGCAGGCACAAGGGCCAAGCCCCTCACCTGCTGCTCTCCCCACCACATGCTGAGGGTTTCCCATGCACCAGGCCCAGCTCTGTTCTGCCACTGGAGATATGGAGACAAGGGGGTATGAGCCCCTCCCTCAGGACTCCACTGTACACTTGGCACTTGAGCAAAGGCCATGACTCTTCATCATCCAGAGGTGATGAAGGCAGAGTACACGGCCCCTCCCACAAATGCACCAACCACAGACTAAGGAGGGGAAGTGAGTTGTTGGCCAGTAAGTGGAAACCAGAAGAGAGGTCTCTTAAGCCATACATATATATATATATATATATCTTGTTTCATTCCCGGCACCCTGTTTTACAAGACCCAGCCCAGAACAGGCTCTGAGTAAATGCAGAATGCATGAATTCTTTCTAATTCCTTCTGAAGAGGAGCATGGGAAGGAGAGGAGGTCAAAGAAGGTGCCTCCATAGCCTCTCTCCCCTGCCTTCCCTCCTGGCCACAGGAGCAGAAAGGAGGGTGCAGACCAGGGGAGACATTTGCTCCTTGTGAAAGAGTTTTGCAAGTGAGGTTTCCATTGCTGAGCTGCCCAATACAGAGCTTTCCCCTTGGGAACAGCAAGGTCCCCTTTCTTAAGATTCTCAGAGCAGAAATGGTGAGGGAAGGAGAAGGGCCCGGCCAAGCATCTGGAGCTCTGGCTCCAGGCAAGTAAGTAAGGGTCTGTGTGGGCCCAAGGGCTGGAGGGTCCAGGGTGGTAGCCTATCTTTTTCCCTATTCAAATATACTCCAAAGGAACAATACCCTCCTGGAGAGACTGCCCAGGGAACTCACATAAGCTGCCCACTCAAGAAGCCTGTCATGCCCATCCACTCAGTTCTAGGACCTGCAGTTGCCCCACACAGAGCCACAGGGTATTCACCTCTATTAGGAAGGCAGAACAGGGACAAAAGTGCACATGATCCCCGAGGAGACAGTGGGGAGAGGGTGGGTCCGCTGTAGCTGGTGTTTGAGGAGAAGAGAACTTGGGGAGGGACCCAGGGAGGCAATAGATAGGCGGCAATTGAACTCAGCTTCAGAAAATAGAGGATTTGGACCAGAACTTTCCTTGTCCCCACAGGAGAGATTTCTTTTAGAGTTTTTAGATCTGTGACCAGTGACCTTATACTTGAAATTTCAGCAGATCAGCAGCCTTGGCGGGCTTCTGAACAGTATCAAGGTCTAGCCTGAGGTCCTTACTAAGTCACAAAGCAAGTCTGTAGCCTCATAGACCAGCTTGTCAGACCCCGGACCCTACTCTCTTCCCTAAGGGCATTCTTACTGCCTTCAGCCATGGACTAAGACAGCCTGTGTTTTACACAAGGCTTAGAAGACAGAATTTAGTCTTTGGATTTATGAGGACCACTTACTAGTGGTAAGCCTCAACAACCTCACCTGTAAAATGGGAAAGATGTGAACACCATCCTCTAGAGGTTGTTGTGCACATCAGAAAAGTTAAGAATGCGAAAACATACAGAGTAGGGGCTCACCTCCGTCACAGCCATTATTAATATCAAGTGACACACCTCGAGGTTGACTCCTGGGCGGGGGCAGGAGCAAGGACTGGGTTATCTCTCCCAGCTGGCTTCCTGAGCACCACTGGTCATACTGGATTAGTCACTGCTCCCTCTACTCTGGTGGGCTAGGGTGGGGGCAGCCAGTCAGCCCAGGCAGTTACTTCTGCTGCTGGCTTCTGTCCCAGGCTCTGTTTCCATTAAAGTACTGCCTGAGGACAGCTAGACTAAACAAATGACCTTGTCCATTTTTGCGGTCTCCCTGGCCCAAGGTTTCTCTGGGTGGGAGTGGGGGTGGGGCATCCTGCTAGCTCCCTTCTGGCCCAGGACTTTAGCACTGCCCATCTTCCGGGGGTACCATTCACATCCTGTGGCTATCCTGGCAACTCTCCTCATAGAGGTTGAGGTTTCAAACACTTGAACTGCCTCAGTGGACTCCTGGCTTCTGAGAGGAAGTGAGTCTGGAGTGGGGCGGGGGAAAGGTGAGGCTGAGCAACAGGCCTGCATCAGATTCCAGTGGCTCCATCGCCCA
Organism: Ictidomys tridecemlineatus; assembly: GCF_052094955.1. Taxonomy (NCBI): domain Eukaryota; kingdom Metazoa; phylum Chordata; class Mammalia; order Rodentia; family Sciuridae; genus Ictidomys; species Ictidomys tridecemlineatus. The sequence continues at coordinate 66,618,969 of NC_135480.1, read as the reverse complement.
TATAGGATCCATGCTGAAGGTGGCAGCTTGCATGGGAAGTGACCCACTCTGGTGCCTGTCTCTTTCTCTTTTTCTCTCCTAACTCCCCACCCCAAATTCCACACCAGATTTGCTTTATAACTCCTTGGTATGAAAGACGGGGTTACCTAAAAAGCAGAGAGTGATGCATCTTCCACTACTAAATCCATATCACTGAGAGGCCTCGCGTTCTGCTGTACTTGCAGTCTTCAGAAAGCCGTCCCTGATCCCAGAAAGAGCATACCCCCTGGAATATGGCACCCACTGTGGTTTGAATCCTGCTCTCTCAGACTCTTAGTCTCCTTTGCAAAGTAAAGAATGTTCATGAGCAACAAGTAAAGCAGAGTACTTTGTAAGCTGTGAACTTCAAAAATATTTCTTTCCCACTGATTGTGTCATTTAATCTCCTCATAGCTCTGTCATTCCTTGTAATAAACTATCTGTCCCATTTTGCAGGCGAGAAAACTTTGGCTCTAAGAGGTTAAGAGGCTTGTCTGTGGTTATGTGTTTAATAAATGGCAGAATCTACACTAGAAATCTAATTTCCTAACTTCTTTACCCCCATAATATATTCAGCATGGAAAGATTAAGCTGTCTGTATACATAGCTTATCTGGATGGTAAACATTTACCTCTAGACTGGCCACATTCACGGGATCACCCGGAATTTTATTTGCTTTATTTGTCAATAGCAACTACTTAGCCACATGCCCTTGGGCACTTTACCTACCTGCTCCAAGTCTAAGGTTTTCATTTATAAATTTATGATGATAAAACTTGTTACTCTGGATAAGTGAAAGGAATAAATAAAAGATTGATTTCAATCTCCTCATCTGTAAAATGGGAAGAAAAAACAGTACCTGCTCTACAGTATGATAAATTAGCTGAATGACTACATGTAGAGGGCTCAGAAGAGTGTCTGTTAACATAGTATGTGTTCAGTAAGTGTTAATAGTAGTTTTTAACCACCCAGACACCAGTAGGGCTCACTTGACTCCAAAGTCATCTTCTCTCTGAAGCCATTTGGTCTAGGATTTCAGCAGTGCCTGTGTATACTCAGGCCACAGTTTCCTTCCTTACTCTGTGTGTTCTCATATTTATGAACTCAACCCTCGGGGCTTTGTGAAATCAGATTACTGGGCCTCACCACAAAGCTCAATAAGCCTGGAGGAGGACCCCAGAACTTTCATCTCAAACACATTATCACACCCACTGGTGATGTGGAAGCTTCTGGTCCAGAACCACATTTTAAAAATTAAAGCTCTAAAAGTATGAGAGAAGCACAGTGAAGTTGCTGACATGGGCAGCTAGTTTTTTGTTTTCTTTTGAATCTTGTCTGTTTTTTCCCCCGGCTAGAATTTAAGCTCAATGGGTTGGGTCCAGAATTTTTATTCTGTTCATCTTTCCTCACACACATACCTAGAATAGTAGGTGCTCAGTAAACATGGGTCAACTAAATCTTGATCGAATGCTTTAATCTAGATCATTGCTAACACCCAGAGTGTCTCAGTCATTCCCCATGGTCTTGTTCAGCCCTCCGGGGCTGCTCCTCCAGCCGAGGGGCAGGGTCCAGCTAGCTCCTTACTCCTCTGACCTGGCCATGTTTGTGTTCCAGATCACCCAGGAGGCCTGCAGAACCACCCTCGGCTCAGGACTCCGCCGCCACCGCTCTCCCATGCCCACACCCCCAACCAGCACCACGCCGCCTCCATCAACTCTCTGAATCGGGGCAACTTCACTCCGAGGAGCAACCCCAGCCCTGCCCCCACGGACCACTCCCTCTCTGGAGAGCCCCCTGCAGGCGGCGCCCAGGAGCCCGCCCACGCCCAGGACAACTGGCTGCTCAACAGCAACATCCCACTGGAGACCAGGTGCATGCCGGGGATGCCCGCTGGGGACCTGGGCGGCTGGGGGCCATTCTACCTGAGACCGAGGTCTTCGGGTGGCCTGTTGGGGTGGTCTGTGTCCCTGCCTCCTTCCTGATCAGAGAGGCTGGGGTCAGGTGCACAGCCTTAGGATGTGATTCTCAGACTGCAAGAGAAAAGGCGGTGGAATATGGGACAGAAAGATTGTGGGCTTTGGAAACTGTCAGACCTGAGATCCGCTGCTAGCCTGCTGCTTCCGGAAGGAAGGGATGACCTTGGTCCAGTGGCTGGACCGTCGCTCCCTTGTCTCCCTTCTCTGAAATGGTCATGATGCCGACTGGGTAGGGCAGCTTTAGAAGTAGGCAGAGCCGATGTGTGCAAAGGAAGCAGCCACAGTTGTGACAAAAGCAGGCTCTCAGTTTTGGTTTGATTGGGGTCCTCTCCTCTCCTGTTTCTAACATGAGTTCATCACCCTATGCCTAACATCAGGCCTGTCTGTCCTGGGTGGGTGCTCAATAAACCCCAGTTCCCCTCCCCTCATCCTCTCCTGCTGTCCTATCCCCTTTATACCCAAAGCCCTAGTGACCCCTGAGGATCAGTGTTAGTTGCAAGAGCTTTCAATGTGTGGTATTATGTAATCCTCCACCTTCATGAGATGGGGCTTGCTAGGATGACCCCCATTTAGGAGTTTTGGAAAATAAGAATTAGAGCAGATCCTAGCTCAGGGTCACATGGGCAGGTAATGCACAACTCAGATTTGAACCCTGTTTCCTGACTCGCTGTCCAGTGCTGTTCCCAACACCCCAGATTTCTTCTTTATTCCAACCATATGTTGGAATGCTCCCCTCAGCTCAGGGACAATCAGTCAGTCTGAGTTCTCTAGCCACTACTTAGCCACTATTTTTCCAAAATGAAACATTTTTTTAGTACATTTTTAAAAATTATTTTTTTAGTTGTTGATAGACCTTTATTTTTTTTATTTATATGCAGTGCTGAGAATCGAACCCAGTGCCTCACACATGCCAGGCAAGTGTGCTACCACTGAGCCACAGCCACAGCCCCCAAATGAAACATTTTAATAATAATAAAAACCATACAGCTCCCTGTAGAATATGCAGGAAGATACAAAGAGGAGAATTCAATTTACCTGTCACCCTACTACTCTGAGATGAGCACTATTGACTATGGGGAGGGCATGGCCTTTCCTGCTCTCTACACTGAAGGCAGAGTATTCTGGGAGACACAGTGGTACCACTTCATCTTCTACCCTATCTACATATCTTTTTTTTTTCCAGTACTGAGGATTGAACCCAAGGGGTGCTTACCCACTGAACCACATCCCTCCTAGGCTTTTAAATACTTTTTAATTGCCAATGGATTTTTTACTTTATTTGTTTATTCATATGTGGTGCTAAGGATCGAACCCAGGGTCTCACACATTCTAGGCAAGAGCTTTACCACTGAGCCACAACCCCAGTCCCAACACATCCCGTTTTTTGTATTTCGTTTAGATTTAGAGTCTCAGTGAGTTGCCTGGGGCCTCGCTAAGTTGCTAAAGCTTTGAACTCGAGATCCTCCTGCCTCAGCCTCCCAAGCTACTAGGATTATAGGTGTGCACTACTGTGCCCAGCTATATATCTATTTTTGCAGTACTGGGGATTGAACCAAGGAATACTCTACCATTGAGCTACTTCTCCAGCCCTTTCTATTTTTTTATTTTGAGACAGGATCTCACTAAGTTGCAGAAGCTGGCCTCAAATAATAATAATAATAATAATAATAATAATTATTATTATTATTATTATTATTATACCAGGGATTGAATGCAGGGGCACTTGACCACTGAGCCACATCCCCAGCCCTATTTTGTATTTTATTTAGAGACAGAGTCTCACTGAGTTGCTTAGCACCTCGTTTTTGCTGAGGCTGGCTTTGAATTTGTGATCCTCCTGCCTCAGCCTCCCAAGCTACTGGAATTGCAGGCATGCACCACAGAGCCCATCATGGCCTCAAACTTTTGATCCTCTTGCCTTAGCCTCAGTCACCGGGAGAAATGGCCTATGCCATTGTGCCCGGCCCTGTTTCTTTAAAGTAGTGGGAAACATACATTTTATTTTTCTGAGCTTCTGTTTATTACATATGAAGAGCTCAAAAGTCATAGCACATTTCGGGACGTGAAATTGATCCACATATGGAAGGTGTCCCCTTCTGACTCTGCCTGATTCACAACTACAGTGTTGGCACATTGAGCTGTGGGGTCTAATGAAAGAAAATCAACATCCATTTGTGCCACTTTACTCCTGTAGAGTCATTTTTCCAAAAGCACATTTCTCAGAGGTGAGGCCCAACCAGCCCCCATCCCTCTCTTAATTAATATTGTTTCTGTTGGCTTCATTTAAAATTGTGCATGACTTTTCCCTACATGCCTCCTTTGCTCTCATCAGTTATAGAGTGGGATAATTGTCTGTCATCTTGTCCAGGACAGCTAATCAGGTCTCCGTTATTTCCAGTGTGTTTATTGAGTGGCACATGGCAGAAAGAAGCCAGTGGCTAATCAATGGTTCTGATTTTTGCATGGACCATGGCCACCACTCCCTTGTCTTGGTGTTTATTTTCTCAATTAGGGGCAAAGCAGGACTTCCTACTTTGAGTCTCCAGGGTTTTCCCAGGGAAAGAGAGATAGGAGACCAGCAGCCAGGGTGGTTTTCCTAACAGTGTGTGATGCAGAGGTGGGCCCAGCTCGCCTCTCCCACCTCATGAGCCCTGCTTGCCTGTTTCCCCGATCCTCTACCCTCCCACAACCATTGCTCACGCTGCATGGAGTTGTGCTTTCTTTTCCTTTATACTTTATCACTCAAATAATAAATGTTCATCACAGAACAGTTAGCAAGTGAAGTAAGTAAGAAGAAAAGAAAGTCACCATATCTACCTCCAAAAGGTAAATGTTGTTAATGTGTACATATGTACTCACACCATTTTGTACATATATCCATGTATATACATCACACTATGACATAAATGTTACATTGAATATATTTAACAGCCTGTATAAGCATCTCCCTCAGTCCCCAGCCCTTTCACGCCTCTGCACCTTTACAGGGACTCTGAGCTCTGCCAGAGTCACCCTTTCATTGTGGGTGAAGACAATACCTTTATTTTATTTTTATGTGGGGCTGAGGATGGAACCCAGTGCATCACACATGCTCGGCAAGCACTCTACCGCTGAGCCACAACCTCAGCCCCTCTTCCTCACTTTTGGATCTAGCCAAGCATTACTTATTCTTGATGCTCTACATGAAATGTTTGGGAAAGCTTCCCTTTGTGACCCCAGAGTCACGAAGGATGAATGGCAGCTGAGAGAAGTATCTGATATGGTGGATAACACAATCAGAACCCAGGGTCTTTATACTGACCTTAACTGGTGCACGGCATTAAACTAAAAGGTAGAGTTTAAGAGGGATTAGTGACAAATCTTCCAGGTAGAATCACAAGCTGACCAGCTTGGCCAGATGGAAAGACTGTGGGCTTTAAAGTCAGGTGGAGCTTCGTTCTTACTTCAGCTTTAATGCTCAGTGCCTGGGCAAGTTCCTTAACATCTCTGAACTTTGATTCCCCACTCTATATCTTGAGATAAGAATCCAAGCTTCTCAAGGAGGTTGGGAAGAAGAATTGAGATATCATTTAAGAAGCACACAGCACAGAGCCTGGCATGTAGAAGTCATACTGCAAAGGCGATTTCCCCTCTTTTCACGTATGTCTGCCTCCCGAGGTCAACCTGTGAAGAAGTCATTTGGAGTGTCCTTATTCACCAAAGGAGTTAAAAGAATGGAGGAGTTCTACCCCTTCTCATACTTTGCACACCATGTGTGGTCTGGTGTTCAAAGGGCATAAGTGACAGTCCATTAACCATAGCAAGTGGTTCATGGCATAGATGTTAGGATGAGACATACCCTATGCTCAAACTCCCACCTCATGCACATTAGCTGGGACTTAAACTTCGTGACCTCTGAAATGGAGAAAATAATAGTAACTTCCTGTTCTGATTATATATTACTGCATAACAAACTAGCCAGAACTTAGTGGCTTAGAAAACATCCAGCCAATAATACTTCACTGGGTGAGTGGGGAGTTCAGGAAGGTCCCAGCTGGCTCTTCCACTCCACATGGTGCTGAGGGTCAGCTGGGAGCTGACACCTGCTGGGGACAGAGAGCTGCACTCAGTAGGACCCCTCTCTCTCTGACAATCTCAGGGCTTCTCCTAAGCAGGATAGTTGTACTTCATTTTTCTGTGACTCAGGATTTCAAAAGCCATTGATCCTCCAAGAGACTTGGTCTGGAACTGGCAAAGCATCACTTCCACCATAGTTTGTTGGTCAAAGCAGTTATGGACCAGGCAGCTTCAAGGGGAGTGGAAACAGACCTCGCATCTCAATGGGAGAAGTGTCAAAGAATTGACAGTCACCTTTAATCCACAACACCTTTGTAAGGCTGTTGTATTAATAACATATAACGTCAGAAAATGTAGTACTTGTTATTCAGTTAATACTCACGAGTGCCCACTATGAACTAACAGACTCTTGCAGTAGGATAAGTGCTGTGGTCGAGGTGAGTGTAGGGAGTGTGCTGTGTTCTCATTGCTTGGAATTCCCAGCACAGAACTGAGTGCTGGCCATAAGAGGGAAGGTGCTATTAAATATTAACACACAGGTAAAATGAATGAGTGATGGAACAAATAATTATAAATATAGGTAACTTAAGTTTGAGTGGGGTTAAGGGCTGGCTTCCCAGTGACCCTGATGCTGTGCGACAGGTTTCAAGAGCAAGCAGGGGTCCTCCAGGTGGAGGACCAGAGGGCCCAAGAGAAGCCTGGAAGCTGAGTGAGCAGGCCTTATGTGAGACAGTTGTCCTAAATAGCTTTTGCAAAGCACCACCAGAAGGAGAGCCTCCTGGTACCAGAGAAAAATAGTCACAGCCCCTTCCCTAATTGTCAAACTGAGTCCATGTTGAGAGTCTAAAGTAAATAGCTAGGCAAATAAAGTAACAGCTGGTAGGATGACCAGGGGGGATTACATTTATGTTGGCAGAAAAAGAAAGGCTAGCAGAAGGATGGAGGAGAGAGAGGGCTTCTGTAGGGGTGTTCCATGCTCCGTGCCCATTGCACCTCTTGTGATCCCCAAGGCTGCTTGGGGCCCCCAGGGAGGACCTGGCTTACTCATGCTTCCTAGAGCTGGGGTGAGATGCTGCTTTAAGCCACACAGATGACTCTGTGATCCATTCTTCAGAGGGTCATGTGTTCAGGGTCCCTCAAACCCTGATCCACTTCTTTCTCACTGCGCAGCATCAGATGCTTAATTGATTTCTCTGGGACTGTCTGATTAATAACCCATCAGGCTCCTGTCAGATGAAGGAGAAGTCAGAGCAGAAGGCTTGCCAGACCTCTGCCATGGCTCAGCTGATCTCAGGCCTGGTTTGGGAGCCTGGAGCCCATTTTGTGGTCACACTGCATTTTTGGAACAGCCTTTCCACCCTCTGAATGGGGCTACCTAATGGCCTTTGGGCCATCCTGGGGGAGGGTCACAGAATGGCTCACAGTGCCTTCTCATGGGCCAATGCAACCCTTGAGCATTGCTAAGTTAGAATGGACAGCCTCCCCTGTCATTCAGTCACAAACATGATTAAAACACAGAGCTTTGCTATTTAAGAGCTGTCGAGGGAGGCAGACATGCCACATAGTATTCTGACAGAATGCACACTCTCAGCCGAGGGCCAGGAATGGTTCCCTCTGCTTGGGAGCATCAAGTAGCCATCAACAAATCCTCATAGAATCCTTACTGAGCACAGACTTCCCACTTTACCCTTATATCTCACAAGTCCCCCATAGGTCATCTCTTCAGGTCCCCACAACCATCTCCAGATTTAGTAGTAGGGCTCATGGGACTCACGGATAGCCAGACCAAGGGTCCACTTTATTAAGGTTAAAGGATACAAAGCAATAGCAGCAAAAGAATGGAGCATGAGGTGAAGTCCAGAGACATCAAACCAGGTTCAATTCCATAGTCATCAGTCCTCAATAAGTATGACAACATGTGAAATGCTGCCAATCAGGGAGCTCTTTAGCTTCTCGGTGCCCAGGGTTTTTACTAGGGGCTGGTCTGTGGGCCCTCTGCTTGGAAAATTCCAGAATCCCAGAAGGAAGGCAGGCATTCTGCATTAACCATGTTGTTTTTGCAGGTAGTTTAGGCAAGGGTGAGCCAGCTATTCCGGTCAGGGCATAGTGGGAACACTCCTGAAACCTCAGTTCCCAGATGCCAGCCAAGAGCCCGCCTGATAGCAGCCCTTCTTGCATGTTAACTCTTTTCCACATAAGTAGGTTGTCTTATTAGCATCCCCATTATAGATGAAGGATCTGAAAGGCAGAAGACTGAGTTACTTGCCTAAAGTCCACAGCCAGCAAATAATAGGGCCAGGTACCCAGGCTGGGTGGCTCAGAGCCTTTGCAACCCACAACTGCCCAAAGCCGACTTCCTAATTACTGAAAGTAGCTTGTAAAGGCATCTGCAGGTGGGAGTTTGCAGGGGAAAATGGAATTCTGAGTTGAGGAATTGAGCAAAAAAGCCCAGAGCTGGGAGAGAATGTGGCATTTTGGAGAGGTGGCAAATAGTTGGGTGAAGTGGGAGCACAGGTGGTCTCATGAGGATGTCAGCAAAGGAGAGGGACATTGGAGGACCTGAGTTACATGAAAGGAGGTTGCACTTTTCCCTGTGGCCACGGGGGCAGGAGTGGTAGAAGTGGGGGTGAGTAGCTAGCTATAAGCATCTTTTAAGTTCAAAAGTGGAATTATGGGATGGGCTTTTGGAAGGATCTCCCGGTGCACTTTTTGTTTCTTCCTTTATTTGTTCAAATGACAGCTCTAAAACTGACTGTGGTCTTGATGGAGTCATTGACCCCCTGCACACTGTGGGGTCTCAGACAGGTTTGAATCCTGCCTGTCCTACCTCACTGGGGGATGGTAAGATTCAGATGAAGTGGTAGCTGTCCCAGAGTCTTGTGGGCAGGAACACAGTCCAGGATAGCAGGCTCATTGTGTAGAGATGGGCTGTTGAACAGAGACGTCTTGGGGGATGGCTGCCTCTGCGATTCCTGGTCACTTCTTTCCTGAAGCCATTTCTGCCCTTGCAAATAAGCTCAACCTGCCCTGGGTCACAGACAGGCCTGGAAGTTCCTGCTTCAGGCAGCTCAGGGATTAGTCCAGGCATAAAGTGGACCCAGTCTCCTCTCCACTCTGAGAAGGGCTCCAAGAACAGAACAGCACCTGAGTGTAAGAGCTGGTGACCTCTTTCTTGAAGGGCATCTGGTGCTGTAGGTCAGATATTTGGTTTGAGTCCCATCCCTGCCTTTCCTTGCCAAATGACCCTGGGCAGTCACTTCATCTGCCTGAGCCTCAGTTTCCATATCTGTCAGAGAGGTAGTAACACCCATCAAAGTGAAGGTCAAATGAATCAGGTGTCCATTCCTGAGAGCCCCTAGTAGTAGTGAGCAGGAGACCATGCAGGACCCTGACCCGGGAGGGCTCAACAGCTTAGATTCCCAAGGAGGAATTCTCACAGCCATTGTTTCTTAGAAGAACTTGGCACACAGAGTGTTGCAGGGTAGCAGGAGCAGGGTGGTGGTCAGGTAACTTAGGGAATGTCCTTAAGCTGGCAGCCAGGACACTGGGTTTTCATTTCAACTTCAGTGCTATCTTGCTGTGTGTACAGGAGCAGGGTATATGTGTTTCTGGGGCTCAGTTTCCTCATCAGTTAAATGAGCACAAATAATTTGGCCCAGAACTAAGTTTTACAAGAAGAGAAAAAGACTATCTTAAGGTAGTAGTAACATTCTGAACATCCATTGTTCACAGCAAGTGCACAAATCCCACCCAGATTCCCAAGGGATCTAAATAATTTATATCCAAGCTAGTATGTTTGTAAAGCTCTTTCAGGAGGTCTGGCCCCCTATTGCTGTAGAAATCCTTTATTCTGTTGCACTGCTTCTTCCCTGATCCTAACAGACCTGTACTTTTAGAAGGCAACTGCCAACATTGCCAGCTCTCTCCCTTTTTAGAAATAAGTTTCTTTCTAAAATATAAAAGTTAAAAAAAAAAACATGCGATTCAGCACTTGACAATCCCTCCCTTTAACATTTTGATCTTCATCCTTTTGTTTATCTCTGAAAACATACTTACTTATTTATTTGTGTCTGAGACACAGACCTGACTCTGAGAGCACAGTGTGTCCTGGTGACCCTAGCCAAACTCCCAGGTGTTTTGGGGAGTGGCCTGTGCAGCCAGCCCCAGTCCCAGGGGGGCAGCAGAACTCTTCCTCCATGCAGCGATGGGTGGGGCTGCTCATGCTGGGCTATGTGGGCTGCAGAGAGACGGAAACTCCCTCTGGAAGTACAGGGAATGGAAGAAATAAAAATAAATGCCACCTGCTGCTATCTTCAATTAAGCACATGGTCCATGTACCCCGAATTCAGCAACACTCGGCACAGATTTATTTAGTCCCTATGTGCCAGGCATTCCTCTAAGACTCCGAGCACATAGTAGTGAACAAGATAGATAAGTCTCCTGCCTCGTGGAAATTGAATTGCATTAGGAAGAAACACAATTAGCAGATAAACATATATATGTTTATGGCTTCCCCATCATCACTCCCTGGCCCCTGTGCAGTTTTATTATTCATAGGGCTTAACGGTTTTGCGAGGAGGGGCAAGCAGAGAGGAGAGAGAAGAAGGCAGTGCTAGGGCCAGCAGTGGTTGGGAAGTGAGTAGGAGCTGCTCTAACAGGGTGAGAAGGTCCTAGTTGAGGAGGAAAGAGGTGACCCACACAGGCCATTGCAGAAGGATGATTCTGGCAGAGGAACACGAAGGCTTAGCTTGTTTTAGAAATGCAAGAGGGCAATGTATCTGTAGTCTAGAATAGGAAGTTTGAAAAGTGGTGGAAAGCTAGATCTCGCAAGATCTTGTGGGCCCTGGGAAGGACTAGAGAGGGTTGAGGACAGAGAAGTTATCCAAATTACACTTGAGGGTCTATCATGTGAGCCGTTATCCCCTTTCGGGGATGCTCAGAGAATCCACTTACTGAGAGCAGGTGAAGGATGGACCTGGGACCTGAACCCAGATGGTCTGGCCCTGAGCTTGTATGCCTCCCCTGGGCCCCAGGCCTTTCCTCAGCAGGACTGCCTGGCTGAGGGTAGCAATGAAGCCACTCTGAGGGACTTCCCCACCCCTATAGCTCCTCCCAGGCACTGAGGGATGGCTCGGGGGCCTTGAACACCACCAGAACACCTGCTGCCCAGCCTGCCATGTTTCATGACTCACCTTAAGGGGAGGTCCCCACGGCCACTGCAGTATTCATTTTGGTCTTTGAGGCCAGTCGGGGGTCAGCAGTCACAGGTTGTGCTGAGTGAGGCAGGGTTATGAAGCAGAGAGGACCTGAGTGCTGGGCTCCAGCAAACCCAGGAGCCAGTGTCAGCTTATTGATATGACCTTTAAAACATTACTTGTCAGCCTTGCTCTGCCAGCCTACAAAGCAGAGGTAACAGTACTGAAATATAAAATAAACGTTAAAAAAAATGCAATTCAGGCACTAGACAATCCCTGCCTTTAACATTTTGTTGGGTTGCTGTGAGGAATCAAGTTTAAATCAGACAGTTGTAGAGTTCCTAGAAGAATGAATAAAATATGGTAGATACAGGATAAATAGCAGCTATCATATTTAGCATTAGCACTTTTATTATATTTTTGTAACCCTTAATAATCATCCAATATTAATCCAGTTGATGCTCATAGCAAACTTGGTGAGCTTAGTATTACAATCCTCATTTAACAAGAGGGAAGGAAGGTTTAGAGAATTTAAGGTTCTTACCCAAAGTCACACAGCAAGAAGGTAGCATAAAAGATACTTGGATCTGGGTATGCTGTTTTCAGGTCTGGGCAGAGTCAGAAAGAAGGTCTGCCTCTCAGGACTGGGCCCACACTTGACTTTCTGCAGCCAGTTCTTCCCTGGGGTGCATGTAGCAAGCTGAAGCTCTGCTGGCATGTTAGAGGTGATTCACTTCAGGGTCATATAGTGTGGTGGGAACCTTCCTGAAAACAGCAGAAGACAGAAGACAGAGCACCTGAGTGTGACAGATGTCACTTAGCAGGCCTGGTTGGGATCAAAAAGGGCCAGTGAAGCTATCATCATTCATGCTATGCTGCCCTTAGTCAGGGGGTGATGAGCCCCCCTGTGTCTTCCATGGGGAGCCACCCTTGCCAATCAGCCATCACTCAGGAGCCCACATAGCTAAAGGACAGTGACACTTCCCCCATGGTCAGCATCCACCTGGAGGCTGGGAAGAATACAGATTCTCAGTCCCCACCCATTGACTCTGAGTCCCTGGAGGTGGGCAGTGCCTGCCCAGCTCTCCAGATGGTCCTGCTGGTCACTCCAGTGTGAGCATCATTGCTTTAGAGATGATAGGCCCAAATGCTTGGCTTTCTTGTTTCTTTACACAAGTCAAATGAATGTCTCCTGTTAAAGCAGATGTAGGTCATTGAGTGGGTGATTAAGTGCAAGGGTTGGATCTAGATTCACCTGAGCTCACATTCCTGCTTCCAACCTTGCTCACTAGTGACCTTGGGCAGGGCCATCACCACTCCCATTTCAGGCTCCTCAGGTGTGGGATGGGAAAGCACTGCCTTCCTCACATAGCCTATTTTGAAGATTTGAGAGAATGGGTGTAATGTGCCTAGGTCAGTGCTGGACTCCTGTCAGTCCTCTTCAGGAACAGCTGTGATTCGATGCACACAGCTGCCATTCAGGTTTGTATATAGAATGCTCCCCCTGACTGCTGTGAGCCAGGCAGACCCCTTGCACATGTGGCTTGCACACTGACCCCATCGCCTGGAAACCATGTCCCGCTGGTCTCACACATAGCTGCACCGAACAGTCACTTTGTGTGTTTCTCTACTCTCCCCCTTCATCGATGCATGACTCATTGCTTCATTCATGTCTCCATGTGTGCGTAGAAACCTAGGCAAGCAGCCATTCCTAGGGACATTGCAGGACAACCTCATTGAGATGGACATTCTCAGCGCCTCCCGCCATGATGGGGCTTACGGTGACGGGTAGGTGACATCCCCATGCTCCTCCTCTCTGTGTGTGCTCTCCTTGTGGCTCCTGCACTTGCATGCATACCCTGAGACCTTTCCCTGGGATCTCCTTGGGGAAACAATGCCATGTCACATGCCCATCCCCAATTCCATGTTCAACTTGCAGCAGTTTGTCCTTGGAATCCCTTGTCCTCCAGCATATTAACAGCAGTCTTGTTAATATGCCGCTCTCCCCATCTCATTGGCTGCCTCCACCATTCTGAAAACCATATCACGTAGCAATTTTTATGCAGTACAGGCTATGTATTGTATGCATCTGGCCCTAAGTGTGTATTCTGTGGCCTGAGGCATTTTGTACGCCAAGAGGGATGGGTTCCCACCAGGACTAGGGGACTAGGGTATGCAGTGCAATGAAAGCACTCCATTTCTCAGGCTGTATGCAGGTCCTCCTTGGCCATGGTTAAAACCAGGCTGGGGAAGATCTCCGGACACCTAGTTTGGCTATAACCATGTGCTTTGACCATGCCTCGCTGCCCTCAAGATTGCAGTGAGGCTGTAGGATACAGTCACCCATCTGCCTCCCACCCAGCTTTCATGTGGGGCTCAGAAGGCATTGGCCTGTCTTCCAAGCAGATTGCTTTGAAGACATTCTTAACAGCCACTAGCAGACTCATGGCCACAGGCAGAACTTAGTGGTGGATTTTTGGCTTCCAGCCCAACTAAACCCCTTTTAAAAAGTAGGATATTCCAGTCCTTAACCAATGTGCACTGGTAATGCAAGTATTGGAAGAAGAAGAAAAAAATTAGATCCCGTATTCAGCGCCTCAGGAACAGACAGGATTTTAGACACTTTCCAAGTTACTTCAATAATTTCAAAGAACAGATAGTTAATTCCTCAAGCTACTCTAAGCACCATCAATTCCCACGAAAAGGACCTCCATGCCAGCCTGGGTTGAGTGGGTAACAACTTCTTCCCTGGCTTCAGTGGGGTTGTCATAGGTAGGGCTGTCCCATTCGTGTTCCCTGGAAACCTGTCTTCGTGCCCGTTCTGTGATCCGGTTTGTGACTCTCCTCTTCCTGTCCCTGCCATCTTCTCTGTGGTGACTCTCTCTCTCTCCAGGCCCTCTGCATGCTTCTCCTGCGGCTTCTGTCCTGCAGGTCGAGCCGGGCGCCTCGTCAGCTGGCAGACCCTGACGCCCTCTGGCCTCTCTTCATCCACAGGCACTTCCTCTTCAAGCCTGGAGGCACCTCCCCACTCTTCTGCACCACATCTCCAGGGTACCCACTGACGTCCAGCACCGTGTACTCACCCCCGCCCCGCCCCCTGCCCCGCAGCACCTTCGCCCGGCCAGCCTTCAACCTCAAGAAGCCCTCCAAGTACTGCAACTGGAAGTGCGCAGCCCTGAGTGCCATCGTCATCTCGGCCACACTGGTCATCCTGCTGGCGTACTTTGTGGGTAAGTGCATCCTCATCCCAGCTCCCCATGGCTCCCCTTTGGCCCAGAGGGCAGCAACCAAGGTGCCTGTGGGCACAGAAGCCTCCTCACCAGCACAGCATGAGTGTCATAGATTGGAGTTACTGAAAAATAAATGGCAAACGGAGAGACTGGAGAGAAAGCAGCAGGTGGCTATAGTGAGGAGTAACAAAGGGGTGGAGCACCCCAGCATTGGAGGGAAACTGCCAGGGAAGCCTGTCAGCTGGGAAGGGTCTGGCATGGTCATCTGAGGGTGTCAGAGGGACCAAGATTAGAGTTGAACCAGGGTCAGGAGCACAGAGAAATCCCAACTGAGGAGCCATGGGTGCCAGTGAGCAGACTGAAGGAAGCACAGAGACTTGGAGCCACACTGGCTTCGTGCTGCTTACCCCATCCCAGGGCACGGACATGATGTCAGAAACTCCTCCTGATCCACTGTCTTGGTCTTGCTCCCAGACAAGCTCCCAATCTGTGTTCTTTTGATATATTTCTATCACAGTCTGGTTTCCATCTTCTGACCCTCTCTTTGGTCTTCTCCCAGGAAAAGATTAATCTGAAGAGATCTGTGGGCGTTGTGTAGAGTCTCCACCTCTATGTAACCCAGCCAATTAGTAAAGGCTTAACCTTCTGTGTCCTTTCTAGCCTTCATGTTCTATAATTCTAAGACTTAAGGTAGGTAGGTCAGGCCAGCCAAAGAAGCCCTTGAACCCAGACTAAGGAATTCAGGGACAATTATGTTAATAAATGTTTTTTGTTTTGTTTTTTTCCCCTAACATAAGCCAATAAGTAGAAATAGAACTGGCAGAGGCCAAAGGAAGACAGAGTGCCATCCACTGTGAAAAAGAACACGTAACAAGCAAAGTCATTGTGAGTGAAAAGTGGGGCTTGGCTTGAGAGGTAGACAGTGCTGGCACTGAGAGTGATGACCTCCACTTGTTATGGAGAAATGGCTTGAACATGGGTAGGGTCTAGGTAAGGATGTAAGCTCCAAGATCACTTCTCCTCAAGATTTTTGAATTTCATAAAAACCAGTAAAGAGAAAGATGATAGTCCAGCAAATAGGGAAATCTTGTATCTCACACTATAATAAGCCTCACTGGGTATGACAGGTCTCTTTTTCCTCTTTTAAAGATAGGCTCAGAGAAATGCATGGCTCCAAAGCAGGATGGCATACATGTTTAATCTTTTCTTCTATCTAATTGATTAGTTGTTATTACCTAGAACGTTGTGTTGGGAAGGATTCTGAGGTTATATTCAGACTCAAAAAGAGTGTCTGTGATTGATTAGTGATGTCTGTCACAGTTGCAGGAGTAGAAAATATAGATGACTTACCTCTTATTCGCCATTCCTGCTATGGGTCATTAGATAAAAGGAACAGCCAAACTGGGAGAGGTCAGGGCCATCAGGCTCTCTGAGAGGGGCATCATTGATGTAGCCTGGATCACAGGTGAGGGTTGTGGAATTCATGAACCATCACCAGCATCATTAGAAGTATGTCGCCACCACCTAAACCCCTGACATAGCCCTCCCTTGCTTTTGTGATATTATTGTTTTCCTAAATTAGTAGACTATTAGAAGGCACTGTCACTGTTCAAGACCAAATACTTTGCAACATATAGACAGCAATATTTTGCATTGAAGCCTTGAGATTTATACCAAATAGCTGCTTTAATCAGCTTTTGCATTGCTGTGACCCAAATACCTGACAAGAACAATTTAGAGGAGGAAAAGTTTATTTTTTTTTCTCATGGTATCAGAAGTTTCAGTCCATAGACAGCTGATTCCAAAGCTCTGGACCCAGGATGAGGCAGAACATCATGAGGGAAGGGTATAGCAAAGGGAAGCTGTTCCCCTCATGGTAGCCAGGAAGGAGAGAGAGAGAGAGAGAGAGAGAGAGAGAGAGAGAGAGAGTATGTGTGTGTGTGTGTGTGTGTGTGTGTGTGTGTGTGTGTGTGTGTGTAGGGGCCACAGGGCAGATGAACCCCTCCAGGGCATGTTCCCAGTGACCCACCTCCTCCAACCATGCCCCACCGGCCTACTATTACTATTCAGTCGATTCAAGCTAGGGGGGACTGATTGGGTTACAGCTCTCATAATCTAATCATTTTCTCTGAATATTACTGCATTAACAGGAACTTTTTGAGGAAATCTCATATTCAAACCATAACAGTAGATAATTTTAGGGAGGAGGAGAAAATTTTTATGGCTAAGAAAACTATTTTTCATTCCATGGGCTTCTTCTTCCATTTTGTAAGAATACTTGGTCAATCTTCAGCTAAATAAAAACAACAGGGCTACTTATGGGAAGTAGTGAACTCCCTGTCGTAGGAAGGGTACAAGTGAGCTCAATGCCCACTTAGCAAGCATAGGATTCAGGCATTGAGAGAATTTTTACTAAGTGACCATTAATTTCCTTTCCAACACTGACAGTCTTTGAGTCTTTAATGATTTTGCGAATCTTACTTTTCATTCAGCAAGCCATATCTGCTTTGAGCCCGGCACTATGTTAAGTGCTGGGATTCAAGATAAGGTTGATAGCTTAAAAGAGGAGATAGTCGTGTTAGCAGGTAAATCAAGAATGACTGATGGACACAGCAGTTCAGAGGCTGTGGGAGCAACAATCCCCAGCCAGGAGGGCTGGGGAGAGCTTCTTGGAAAAGGTGATGATGTATGTATGGAATCTTAAAGTAGGAGTTTGCAGAAGTAGGCATGCAGGAGAGTATTTTAAATCAAGAGAACATGCAGAGACTTGAAATAGGACCATGCCGCAGAAAGAGTTCTTGAAGCGCTTTAGAACTGGGGTACCCCTTGGAGCTAATATACAAATGTTTTGTCAGATTTATGAAGATCACCTTGAAGTCCAGCTGAGCACCTTATTGGATGGGCAGTTGGGGAGTCATTGAAGGGTCATAAGCACAGTAGGGCATAGCCAGATTTTTATTTTACAAATATAAGTGTAGAGGAATGAAGGGGCAGAAGGCAGAGCTCTTAGTCAGAAATAGCCAATGGCTTCAGCAAAGACAGTGACAGTGTAGGTATAGAAAGGAGCGGGTAAAGAGATGTAAGGTCACTGTAGGAGAATTTGTGTCCTAAGTTAGGAGTAGTCAGTTCATTATATCCTTCCGATAAAGTTGTATCTATGTAGAAATCTTAAGACAGGATTACACTCAGGGATTAGGTCAAAGAGGCAAGCCTGGGCAGGGTGCAGTGGTGCATGTCTGTAATTCCAGCGACTTGGGAGGCTGAGGCAGGAGGATCATGAGTTCAAAATCCCCTTAGCAACTTAGCGAGGCCCTAAGCAACTCAGAGAGACCTTGTCTTTAAATAAAGTGCTGGAGATGTGGCTCAGTGGTTAAGTGCCCCGGGTTCAATCCCCAGTACCAAAAAGGAAAAAAAAAAAAAAAAAACAGGCAAGCCTAGGTGTTCCCTTTGCTACCTGGAGACACAGCAAGGACTTGGGGAAGTACCTGGCCCCAGTGCCTAACAGCCCTGGATTCCTTTCCCCGTTCTACCACCAGGCAGCTGCTCTGCCCCCCTCCACACCCCTCCTCTGGGGACCTCACTGCTCTGCCTGAGTTCTGATCTCCTCATCTGGAAAACATGCATGACCACAGATGTAGGTGGATGCATGAGAGGCCGAAGTGAGTTTCTGTAGGTGAATGCATTGGAGGTGTGGGGCCAACCACCCTTCCTCCAAGGGTCGGGTGGTGGCAGCCTACATGCTGTTCCTTCCAGCTGCCGAGCCAAAGAACCAGCGTCTTGTTGCTTGGCCATAATTACAGGCTGTGATGACTAACTTATAAGGAACTATCAATTATTAAAAATCAAATTAATTGTTTCAGCCAAGCACAAATATCCTTAACAAAGATTCTTTTCCAGCAGACCAACTGATCTAATCAACAGGCAAAAGCACAGATATTTAATTAGATTTTTGATGGAAAATTGTGTTTAATTTCAAGTATAATCAATTATTAATTACTGTAATGAGTGAATCTGACTGGGTTTACTAATTAACTCATTTAAAAATTATGAATAACCTTTTCATTTGTAATTATTTTATACATCCTATCAAGTTCTAGATAAGAATCGCATCACACCCCCAGAACAGGGGGAGTCAGAAACAGAGAGTCCAAAAGAATTTTTCTTTTGCTGGTATCTGCCCAGGGCTGCCGTATCTGGATGGTAATCCTGACAGATCCATTTGACGTTCAGTTTCTTTGTTGGGAAGTTTCTTGAGAAATGAGCAGCCAGTGACCTTTCAATTGCAGAGCTATTTACTGGTATTTTCATGGGAAAAATAGAGAAATCAGAGTGAGCCCTTCCCACCCACAAAGGCAGCAGGAGGAGAGTCTTGCCATCTCCCCCCTCCCTACCCTGAGTTACTTGGCTTACCTGGCCTGGGGTGGGAGTCTGGGGAGGACCCTCTGGCAGCTGTGGGATCTCTTCAGGTAGAAAATGTACATTTTTGCTCCAAAGGACACCTGCCCTCTTGTTAAGCGAGGCAGCTATTGAGGATGAGTTTCCTCCGTTCATTTGCTGCTCCTCCCTGTTCCAGTTTTCTGGCCCTTGTTGGTCTCCACTTAAGTGCCCTTGCTCTTCCTTTCCTGAAGAGATCTGTTCGCAGAACAACATGGCGGAGAGTGATAAGTGGAGAAGATAAGTTTTCGGTCAACATGTGAAACTTGTGCAGCCATTGTAATAATGCTTTATTTTACATAACATTATTGTTTTAAAAACATTTTCCAGGGGCTAAGGATGTGTTGTAGAGTAGTAAGAATAATCTTGGTCCCTTGTTATCATTTGACTTTGTGTGCTGTTCACCTGCCTCTTTCTGTTCTAAGGAGAACAGCTTATGCTGTCTCACTGAAATCTCCTAACAATTGCACAATTTACAGATGAGGACGCCGAGACCCAGTAAACTAAAGTAACTTACCAATGTCACTTGGTAAATGTTAGGAATGTGACCTCTCCAACCCAAACGCCCTGGCTCTTGAACTGGTGCTTTTGAAATATACTTTCTCTTTTGAGCTCACAATCTTAACCCTTATGCTACAATCTACCTGTCTTAATATTTGGTTCTTTGAATTTTTACTGTGTGCCTAGCATTGGGCCACACCCATGACATGTATCATCTCTTTGGACCCTCACACTGATTCTGTGAAATGAGTATTATTTTTTGTAGTTTCAAGACCAGATGATAAAGAATTAAAAGACTTCACATCATGTCCTGGCTCTATCCCCTTCCCACTGTGTAGACTCCGGCAACATTTCTTAACTTCTCTGAACATCACTTTTCACTTTTCAGATGGTTCTTATAACTCGAGCGACTGTAAGATGGGATGATGTCCCATCTTACAGATGGGGAAACCAGAGTAGCATCCTGGTTGAGAGTCTAGGTTCTGTAATTAGCAGCCTGCTTTCACATCTCAGCTCCATTATTTTCAGGCTTTGAGATATTAGGTTGAGTTTATGTGATGTTTCCAACATTATTTTATCCTTCTGTAAAATAAGGATAATAATAGTGATTGTTGTGAGATAATTTATATAAAGTACCTAGCCCACGGCCTAGCACAGACTTAACACCTGTGAAAGTTAAATATTATTATCAGCAGCAATGATATTAGTATTATTGTATCACATATTAGAGCATGAGTAGCTTCTAGGTGAGAATTTGGATCAGGACTGTCTTGCATCTGGGAACTTCCCAGACTGAGTTAGTCACAAGAGCAGGTGACAGAGCAACCAGGGGACCTGTCAGGAACCATCTGTAGAGATGTCTGGCTGTTCCAGGGGAGGAGATGCAAGGGTTGGCACCTACAAAGCACCTCACATCATTTCTTCTACTAGCACAAAAGTTCAATTTGCCTCATTGACAGTAGTTGCCTCTATCCAGATGAAACTGACAGCTTCCCTCCTATTCCAAAGACTACAAGAGGTGAACACTGAGTGCCATGGAAAAACCTTGAATTAATATATTGAGGACTCTTCAAGCACCTGTCTGGTCAGATAGGCCTTTGGAATAGGAGCCAAAAAAGACTTGCTAATAATATAAAAACCAGGAGTGGATTACTGAAGGAGTGGATTACAGAGGCCCCAGGATCCTCTGAGATGCTGGTTCTTCCAACAACAGACCTAGGCCAGTCTGTGAGATTGGGGTGTCACTCCTTGTGATTTCTCCTAAGCATGGTACTCTCACTGGGAGAGAAGATAGGACTCAGAGTTGGATAGACTGGGTGGAAATCCTAGCCCTACCGTCTCCAGAAATAACCTTTTGAGCCTTGGTTTCTTCAAAGTAGGAAGAATAATAAAACCACCTTCATAAGGCTGTTGTACAGGTTATATAATATAATGTTGAAAATCACGGGATGGATGTAATAAAGGAGCTGTCCCTTGCTGATGGCCTTGGAAGATTATCATTACTGCTTCTTATAACTAGACCTCGGTTATTTCAACCTCAAATGTGATAGGAGTAGATGATTCCATCTGGGTCTTCCCAGTCTAGAGTTCCCTGCCTGTGGGAAATTGTACCAGGACATGGTGAAGTCAAAAAGTGGGCTGCAGCAGTGTCTATGTACCTCCACTGGAACATTGTAACATGCTCAGAAGCAATCAGGAATCCTTTTTTAAGTTAAGTCATATTTTTTACCTTTATCAGAAATTGATTATGGATTGTAAAACATAAAATAAAATCAGAATGCCTGCTTCAAGTGGTGGTTGTGTAAGTTATAAGTGAGAATGTTGCTAAACTTAATTGCTGTTCTTCAAAGGGCAGCTACTGGAGAGCTTTGCTTGGTGGAATATTGTTGCAATTCTTCATCTGGTAGAACCTGGGTCATCCAGTTCTTGAGGCTATCTGGGAAATGTCTGTAGAGGGGAAACTTGGGCATGAACTATAATTTGCAGAGAATTGTGCAGGGTCTCCCAAGGTCTCTGTCATTTCCCTCTGCATAGGGGATTTCAGCATGGCAGCAATCCAGTTAGAAGGGTATTAGACTTCCCATCCTCTTAGCAGGGGCTATCACTCACTCCCCCATCTCCTAACATCTTGCTCTCTGCTGCATGCTCATGCCCTTGACAAAGCTGCATACAAGGTAGCCATCCTCAGTAAGGCTTGGTTAAATAGAAGGCCTTGCATGATGGCTAAGTTCACCAAGGGTAGACTAGGCAGAACAACAGTATGGGCAGAAGCATGGTGGGAGAAATGTTCATTTTATGTCCCGAGGCTTGGGTAAAGTTGAAATGGATATGAGATGAATAGAAAAAGAATTAGGACTAGAAGCTAGAGTGGCTATGAACTCCACACAACACTCACTCACTCACCCCCATTCGGTTCAGCTCATGCAATGTCAGGATCTCAGATGTCATTTGCTTCATAAGCAAAGGCCTGTTGCACTTTGGGCCTGGGTGCTATTAGTGAGCAATAAGGCTCATTTTCTCTCCTTTCTCATCGACTTCACATCAGGCCTTTTGGACAGAAGCCATAGATTTAGCTTTATAGCCCAAAGAATAGGAAACAGAGATGATTGAACTTGGTCTTTTAGGAGGAAGAAAAAGTGATAAAGATACAAGAGCTTGCATTAACATTTTCTCCAAGATTGATTCCTTCACACTGCTCTATAGGAATTGCTAATAGCAAGATTATATATAGGTTGTGCTCTTTATAACAGACCCCAGACAAATATCTCCCAGTGTCCCAAAAGGAGCCATGCAGGGGAAGTCAGACTCACTCTGGGAGCTTCAGAGGGCAAAGCCAGGCTGGAAGGGTAAATATAGTAGAAGGCCAAAGCAGATTCTGGGGGAGCAAGCTTCTCTGTCTAGAGAACTTCCCATGTGAAGAAGGCTGTCTTGGGGAGCCCATGTCTGGAGTGAGAGGTGGGGGTAAGTGCCTAGACTCTATAGACCTGTGGTCTCATCTGTTCATCCCTCTTCTGCTAGCTGGGCAATAACTTATCCTCCTTAAGCTCTAGGATCTTCATCTGTAAGATAGGAATAAAAATGAACAAACAAAGGGCTGTATGAAATTATGAGTCATTTGACATGTTTCAGCTCAGCATGAAAGAAAATTTTCCAGTTTGCAGAGCTGCCCTGTGATAGAACAGTTTCAAAGTGATCTTCTTGGCAATGGAATTACTAGGCAGGAGGTTGTTAGATTTGCTTGTTTATTTGTGTGTGTGATTGTTCATTTGTTTTTAATGTGAGAAGAATGTAATAGAAAGACTAATGACAGGGTGAAGGCTTTGTGTTAAGGAGCAGCACAACCCCGGGCTGCTGATACCAGGGTACTATTGCTATCCCGGGAAGCCTTCTACCAGGACCTGGGGAGGCTACCACCAGACAGTGCTGTTCCTACAAGGTAGAAGCAGTAGAGGAAAGGTAATGATGGAGTCAGAGATAGTTATCTTCTACCCTCTCATCTCCTCCCATTGGTAGAACCCAACCAGTAGCTGGAGCCCAGAGGAACCCACCCATCCAGGGCATGTAGATAAGCTCACAAGGCCCAGAGCAAGGCTGAGAAGGACGGAGAGGGTATCTAAGAGTAGATGGTCGATGTCAGCTCCCCAGTTTTTAGAATTCCTTCTTCTACATTGTACAGGGCTCTGCCTGTACCCCAGGGCCTAACACTAGGGAGGGCCTAACACATGGCCCCTCACCTCCACAGCACTCAGTCACCAGGCCCAGACCTCTTGCTTTTTAAATCAGATTTATTGGGATATGATGTTCAGACAGAAAATAAGACATTAAGTGTGAAGTTCTATAAATTCTGAAAAAGAGATTGAGCTGTGTGACCAGCACCACAATCAAAATGCAGAGCATTTCCATCACTCCAGAAAGTTCTTTCTGCCCTTTGCAGTCAGTTCCCACTCCTCATTCTGAGCCTCTGGAAACCACTTACCCTTTCCCTGTCTGGGTAGTTTCTGACTACTGTTTTTGAGAAGTGTAGTCAAAGAAGTGATTTATTTATTGGATTCAGAATCAGGAATTGCCAAAAATTATGTCTAAACTCTGAAGATCAATTTAAGTGTTATTGAGGAATTTTTAAGATATAATTTAGAGTTTAAGACATTAGAGCAAGCGGTGAATGCATTCTAGGATTTTCTCTGTGTCCTATGTGACCTCCTACAGGATGGTGACCATAGCCCCAGTGCAGTGGTGTGAATACATAGCCAGGTGTGCCTCTGCCCTTCATGGGCCACTTCTTCATGCAGGCATTTCTAAGCTCCTTCTTGTCAGACTGAGCAGCTCCATGACACTTACCATCATATCCCTCCCATTCCCATCCTTCACTATTTCAGATAGTGCTTCTGTGAGCCTCTTTGTGCTGTGGCTGTCTTCTTCTTTTGGAAGGAGTGTCCCCCAGAGTGAGATCCCTGGGCCATGCATTGTAAATGGTTCAAAGCTCTTGTTACCACCAGAGTCTCTTCATAGGACTGAATTCCAAACCCAGCCAGGTATCCAATACCCCCACAATCTTGCCTGATCTTGAGTTGACCAATTTAGTGGATGGGAAATGATAGGTACAAGTGGCTTGGGGACCTAAAGAGGATAAAGGATCTTCAATTTGAAAGGAGACGCCTGCTCTCTGTCACCCCCTTCTCCCAATCCAGTTCAGTTCTCCTCCCCACCTGGTTTCTTGTTTCTTCGTCCCTGTCTTCCTTCTTCCCTTCCTTCCTTCCTTCCTTCCATCTGTACTGGGGATTGGATCCAGGGCCTCATACAGGCTAGGCAAGCACTCTATCACTGAACTACATCCCTAGCCCTTTTTAAATTTTACTTTGAGACAGTGCCTCACTAAGTTGCCCAGGCTGACCTTGCACTTGCAATCCTTTTGCCTCACTTTCCTCAATTTTTCTTCAAGAGCTTCACACAAATTTCACTTATTCAGAGAGACTCCTTTGACACACACACACACTAGACCGGGAACCATTTATATGCCCATATTTTGCTCACGGTGCCCCCATAATTACAATTAAATGGTGGTGGCATGATTGTTGAAAATCTATCTCCCTGTTAGATTGTAAGCTCCATGAGGGCAGAAACAACTGTCACGCTGTGTCATAACTGCAGCTTCTTGTGCCCAGGTCTGGCATGATGTAGCATGTGTTTGGCACAAGTTTGTTGAAGGAGAAAAAGGAGGGGAGGAGGTTAGCACCAGAACTAACAGATATTGCAGAACAGGGAGAGGAAGGAAGGGAAAGAGCAGAGAGGCTCCAAGTTCTTGCATCAAGGATGGAAAGTCCAGAGCACACCAGAGTGAAAAAGGGCTCCTGGGTCCAGGAGCGGGGAAACCAGGAAAGCAATCACCAAAGAGCTGCCAAAGTGTAGTCTGTAGGGAGCACAGGCTGGCTCTGGCCCTCACCTGTTCCTGAGTACTGTTCAGTTCCCTGGCCTGTGCATATAGATAATAGGCTGTTGTGGGGACTAAACAACTGTCAGCCACCTAGTTCTTACTAGTAAGAGCCACCAGCAAATGCTGTTGGTCTTCTCCTACCCTTTGGCAAATAGGACACATTGAATTTGAAGCCCAACCAATTCCTGGGTTTGGAAATGTTGTCTCAAGAAAGACTATTCCCAAGTTATCAATACATTCATTCATCCCCACCCCTTTTTATGTTTTGTGGAAGAACCTTGCTCTATTGCCCAGGCTGGTCTCAAATTTGTGATCCTTTTTCCTCAGCCTCCCAAATAACTGGAATTATAGGTATTTGTCTCTGCGCCTGTTTTATTTTTATTTCTAATTACTGTGCAATAACATAATTTAATTGCACTTATATGGAGAGAGAGAGTGAGTAAGCGAGACAGGTTTTCTTGATGGCTGTTTTTTGATTTGTTTTTTTTTTTTCCTTTTGCTTTGTGAATAGCATTGGGGTTGGGGTGGGGGAACCAGTACAATCACTTAGAGTACCAAGACCTGGGAGAGGTGAGGAAGCAGAGGTCACTTCACTGGGGGAGAAAAGGAGGGACAGGATAGAGAAGGAAGCACACAAGGAGAGATAGTTGTAACAAACACAATGTTTTCTTCCCTTTAAAACAACAAAACCGTAACAAAACCATAACAAAACAGGGACATCCTTCTACGGATAACAGTACCATCTTGTAGCAAAAGCACAGATTTGGAGCCAAGTAAGACTTGCATTCCAGCCCCGGTGCAGGCAAGATTTTTAGTTTCTCTGAGTCTTGGTTTCCTTGTTGATAAAATGTCAGTTCGTAGCTAGGTGGTGTTTGGAAGCTTAAGTGAGAGAATGTCTGCAGCCCAGTGGGTGGCCCACGCTGGGTGTGGAGTCTATGCAGCTCTCACCCCTCCAGGCAGCTGGAAATCCCCAGAGATCTTTAAACCCTCTTAAATTCGGCAGCCAAAGGCCATCCCTGGATGCAGGGATTTCAGGTAATCTGGGATTAAGTAGGGGGGATGCTCCCCCTCCCCCCTCTCAGGCTTAAAATGGTGGAGCCTCCACGGAGCCTGTCCACAGCATTGTGTCCTGGGCTGCCTGGGACAAACAAAGCCCCATAAGCTGCATCACTGCCTTGGAGTCATCCAGAGTTTCGTGGACAGCCAGATGTGTATGGAGCCCCTGGCAATGCCAAGCAGATGACAAACACGTGGTCCTGGACTTTAAACCTTAGCCCTGTGGGATCCTGAAGGAGAGAGCAATTCATTCTAACCAGGAAGATCAGATAAAGCTTCCGAGAGGCATGGAGCTTGTAAATCAAGTCAGATATTGAAACAGAAGATAGGAATGGCTTTCTGAAACATGGAGCAGCCTACACAAAGGCAGAGGATGGCAGATAGAAATATTCCTGTGCCAGAAGAGTGAACAGTAAAATGTCCATTTGTGCATTTCCCTCTCTCTGGGCCTCAGACTCCATTTTACTGAAAGCTTCTGAATATAGAACTGCAGAAATCCTAGTGAGCAGGTGGACCCTGGCTGCCCACCCCTTCAGGAGACAGGCTGTACTGGGCAAACGCATCACAAATCCCTTGCTTTCCCATCCACTGATCCTTCCCAGCAGTAAGAGAATGATCCTTCTGCATGTAAGAGAATTAGTCATTACATTGCCAGAGATGGAAACTGAGCACTTTCCAGCTCAACAATGCATTCAGATGGAATGGCTGACCCTGTACAGACCAGGTGTGGCTCTACCCCTCAGAGCCTTCCTATCCCTGGGCCCCGTTCCTGAGACTCAGATCCAACACGAGGCTTTTGCCATCCTATCTGGGCTTTCCTCTGCTCCTGCTCAGAGAAGGCAGCTCACAGGAATTGAGAGCTTGCCTCATGCTACACTGTTCTGCGTGTTACATACATTTCTTCGTTTAATCTTCTTATTAATATTATCCAATAAGTATTTGTCAAGTCCCAACCATGTGCAAGGCACCAGGTTATTTTTACTTCCCTTTTAATAGATGAGAAACTGAAGCCCAAGAAAGTTAAGCCATTTGTCCAAAGCTGCATCACAAGCTGGAGCACTGCCAGCCTTGACCAGAGCCTGCCCTCATTCTGCAGCAGTCTGCTCTCTCCATAGCTGGGGAGCAAAGAGGGCCTGGGCTGGTTCACGCCATCTGAACAGCTGAGAGGATAAGGAGAGAAACAGACTTATTTTCTTATGGAAGAAAAATTAAGGTCCATCTGTGCTGTGCGAGGCACTGTGCACTGAGTGGGTGTAGTTTACACCCAGAGTGCTTCAGGAGGCCTGAGTGACACTGGAAGACCCATCCATACTCAGCACTAGCACCCTGTGGAATCTGGTGTCCTCCAGGCTTCATTTGGCATCAGTAGATTGTCACCAGTGTAACATTTCCCTTTGGAGAAAACCCTTCCTGCTGGTGTGTGGCAGGTGGGTGGATAGGTTAATTGTGCCCTTAAGCCCAGAGTTAGATTTTTTTCACAGGCCCCAGTTATGGAGGAGAAAAAAATGCCAGGACTCTTAATTGTGGTGTGGGCTCATTTTATCATATTGTATCAAATTGGACCACTCTGTCCATCTCTATAATTCTTCAAGACCTGTTCCTCTTGCCTGTGTCTCTGGGTCTGTGAGCACTCACACAATTCCACCCAGCTGTGCATGCAGAAAGGGTATTTGGATGGAGATAGAGTAGAAGGGGAAAAGAGCTGTAAGTGAAAGTTTGGGGATAAGTAGCATTTTTTCTTTTCCTGAAAATTGAAGTCTTTTCTTTGACCTTGTTGTTAACTTTTTCTGTCATATATCAGATCTATTAAATACTAGGGTACATACACCTCATTGTGAAGTCTGAGACTGTTGATAGTCTACATAGGAGTATTTTTTTTTTGCATCAGTCTATATATGAAATACAGCCTGAATTAAATTAATACATTTAAGTGTTCATTCATTAACTATTAAGCAATGTAAATAATAATGTTTTATATTTTCAATGCACTTTATAATATATAAAGAACCTTCTTTAAATTTAATCTGTACAGGAATCTGGAAGATGGTTTTCAATTATTTCCATTTACACAGATGAAAAAACTGAGAGTCAGAGAGGTTAAGTGTCTGACTTGCTGAGGCAAGTGGTATGGGCCAGAACTGGGGGCCTGGCTGTCTCTCCTACAGATCTCCACTGAATAATTAGTCTGGCAGGGAAAACAGCAAGAGAGGGAGCACAAACAGAAACACCATCCGGCCAGCACTTTTAGGATAGGTGGGAAATAATGGTAAGGGCCCAGGGCAGACATTACTGCTGGCTGGGAGTGATGGTGTGAGTCCTTGTGGAAGAGACCTGGAAGGATTGGGGGATATTCTTAAGAAATAGAGAAGCTAATGGCCATTCCAGGCAGAGGATACTAAGAGCAAAAGCATGGATCTGACCATGCAGATGTGTCAAGGGACAGAGAAATCTACTCAGAGTGAGAATCCTG
The DNA here is from genome assembly GCF_052094955.1 of Ictidomys tridecemlineatus. Taxonomy (NCBI): domain Eukaryota; kingdom Metazoa; phylum Chordata; class Mammalia; order Rodentia; family Sciuridae; genus Ictidomys; species Ictidomys tridecemlineatus. Next base: position 66,590,602 of record NC_135480.1, on the reverse strand, counting down.
AGCTAGGAGAGGTCATGTGGATCACCAGACACTGTGCTCAACGGTGTTGGAAATGCTCTTTTAAAATAATTTCTGCACTGAAGTGATGCTACCTCAAGTGTGTTCTTGGGGAAACTCTGCCAACGATATTTGAGCAGGAAGGCAGTTCCACATCATGGTGAGACTGGCCATGTTTTTTCCACCTTGGTCATTTCCATAGTTCTTTATCTCATCAGAAGGTCACATCATGGAGTGGCTAGCAGCAGACTCAGGTCAGTATGGATCTAACTGGGATCTGAATTTCGTCTCTACCTCGTACTGAATGGAAACCTCAGGCAGATGGGTGAACCTCTTTTGTCTCTGTTTCCTCCTCTTGCAAATGAGGGTAAGGATACCTACCTTACAGTCTTCCTGATGATCCAGTGACACTGTGACTCAGCACAGTGCTTGGCACAGTATAGCTTCTATCTAACGACGGCAGCTGTTGCTCATGTTATCATCATCGTCATTGTCATTATCATGATCATCGTCTTCGTGATGCCTGGAATTCTGTGCAGCCTTAACCTTCATAACCCAAGGAATGAACCAAACACAGGGGTTGTGTAACTAAGCAGCAGGGGACTCACATCTACTGAGTGTCTCGTGCTGTGTAGACAAAGGTAGGGAGGCAAGAGAACATGGTGTGGTTCCAATGAACAGGGGACAAGAGAGCTATAAAGGGTAAAGAAGAGACAGCAAGCACTCTGCTGTGAGATTTTAAAATGCTCCTTCAAAATGCTTCTCATTATGGAGAAATATTATCCCAGGTTACTAATCTGCATGGCAGATTCCATGTTAAGCTGTCTTCCCTCATTCTCCTTACCAAAGTGAATGATCCAGAGGGAAAAGGTCTATCTTAATAATATACACACAAATTAAAACTCCATTTGAGGTACAATGAGGATGCCTCCTAATTGACTTTGACCATGGAAAAAAAATCAGTTACATGGTCGGTGTGCCAAAGGAAATCAGGAAATGGAAATGTCACTGTAGGGCGGAGCTAGAGTATGTGTTGTAGTAGCTATGGAAATGGAACATAGCAACAGGCATCTTTTCCTTCTGTAGGCTCTCAAGATTCACCAACCCCATGATTTTCTTCTGCCCCATTTGATCTTTAGTACAGGAAAAGGAAGGGATGCCACATCATAGAGGCTGATCTTGCCTCAGTTGAGACACCTTTACACAGAGATGCCTTAGTTAACCATCTGATGAGTGTCCAAGTGACACAATGAAAGGAATCTAGCTATGGCTGAGTGTCTGCCAGCATCCCTGCCTTGGGAAATGACCAGCACTCCCCAGACCTGGAGCTGTCATGTTGTGCTACCTAAAGGGCAGTGCTGATTGGGCACCTGTCGGGGCATTTGGGACAAGCAGGCTGTCCTTGGATCTCTTTGATGCCTGAATTAATAATAAAGGCTTGAATATAAAGAGAAGCCTGTGGCCTTCCCTAGCATTAGCCACGTCCTCTCTGTGGGTCATTCCCTGAAAGTCTGTTCCCTCATCAATGATCAAAAAACTCAGGAATGAATGTAAACTTGTGTTTCTTTGGCAACAGTGTGAGAGGATTTTAGGGTTCAGGGTCACTGAGACCTGCTCTGGGATGGTGGTGCTGCTATGATGAGTGGTGCATTTGTAGATAATTCCAGGGCCCTGGTTTTCTAGAGACACAGAATTCAATTATTAATGTCTACTTTGTAGCTCTGTTTTGAGGCCTCTAATCTATAAAATGGGGTTACTAAGAGCATCCATCTTAGCTAAATGACATAATGAAAGTGACTCCTTCAGCATTATATCATACACAGGCCAAAGTTTTCATAGGTAAGAACTGTTGTCTTGATACGGATCCTCAGGGCGTCTGTCTCCTCCCTTTCTTCTTCACTCCTCTGGACCAGATGCTGGAGGGTAGAAATGGAAGGAATAATCCTCATGACAGCCTCATGTGGCCTGTCCTGTGGGTTGTTCCCCTTATCTTAGGCCATGAAATGGCTCCCTCCATCTGGGAAACAGTGCCTGATGTAAGGACAACCAACAAGGAGGATTCCTCCTCTTATAGGATTTTCTGCTGTTGCAAAAGGACAGAGTCATTTCGTGGCAAGAGCTCAGAACTAGGGGTCTAAAGATATGGGCTCTGCTCAGTCCCAGGTCCTGTCACATGCACTGATCAATCTGGGTGGACTCCATCCTGAAGGCTGATGCTGCCCCCAGACAAGTTGCTTACATAGTTTTGGTTGTGGCAACCAGGATATGACAAAGTGGGGCTCCATACTTTGTCCTCAAGAGGAAAGTCCCTTACAACTGTCTCAAAAGAGCAAATCTGCCCATGGTATCAGCCACAGTTTTTCCTTACTTTCTTTACACTTTAATTTGTTTTGGAACCATTCAGATCTGGTTCCAGTGCAGCTTGAATCACTTCCTATCTGTGTGTCTCTGACCAAGTCTCAGAACCTCTCTGAACTTCCAGTTTTCTTCCTCGTTATACCAGTTTCTCAAGGTTTACCTAAGGATTGAATGAGATAGTGCACATAAGTCCTCATGTCTAATGTCACGTGCACATGGCACGTGCCCAAAGTTAGGTCTTCTTCCTTCTGCCCAGCATCCTTCTCTTCCACCTCTCTGGTCTGAGACAGTGGTAGAACTTCCTTTTTAATGTAAACAGTGCTTTTGGAAACTAGAGGACAACATTTATCCAGAACCCTACACAATAGGTAATACAAAACTTGTTGTGATTTTCATGTATCTTTTTTTTAATTTATTTTTTATTTTTTATTTTTCATTTTTCGGTGGACATAACATATTTATTTTATTTTTATGTGATGCTGAGGATCGAACCCAGTGCCCCGCGCATGCCATTCAAGCGCATTACTGCTTGAGTCACATCCACAGCCCTCATGTATCTTTTTACAAGTTTTTTTGTTTTGTTTTGTTTTTCATATATGTATCTGATTCTACAGAAATGTGGTCAGGAAAAACATGAAATTTTGTGTTCTACTTCCCCTCCCCCTTAACGTTATATCTTAAGATTTCCCTCATTGCTGGTTGTCATAGTTATTTTTGATAATGATTGGCTTGTATTCCATCCAGTACCTGTGCCATAATTTAGCTAAGTTCTGCTATTTTTAGACATCTATGTTGCTTCCAGTTTTTTCCTATTACACTGCAGTATACCTCTTTGTTCACAACATTTAGGCGGCAGGTTTCCGGGGATTGAACCCATGGGTGTTAAACACTGAACAACATTCCTAGCTCTTTTGTTATATTTTATCTACAGACAGGGTTTCACTGAGTTGCTCAGTACCTCACTAAATTGCTGAGGCTGTCTTTGAACTTGGGATCCTCCTGCCTTGCCCCACTCCCCCACCAAGCCACTGGGATTACAGGCATGCGCCACTGCACCCAGCTTGTTCATAGCATCTTGGTCTGAAACTTCTGAATGTTGTGGATTTTTAGCAAAACCAGGAATATAACCTTGGAAATGAAAATCTGTTGTTGTTCTTGCTGTTGTTTCCCCTGCTAGATGACATAAGTCAAAAGAGCCCATTAATTTGAATTTTATACCAATGACTTTATTTTAAAATAAACCAAAAGTCGCCAAAATCAAAGCATTTAATATACACAGGAAAGTGGGTAGCTGTATGGCTGGATTGCATCCCACTGCCTTTTGAAACCCAAAGTGCCACTTGAGTCAACAATTCTTTATGGGCACTGTTATCTTTGGTCACTCCCTGGCACTGCTAGCGTGCTCATGCACTGTGTTCTGCCCTGCGCTTGATTTTGGAAGAGATGCCCGCACTCTGACAGCAGGAACTCTCCTGTTCTCATTGGCCACTCCTGCATAAAGATTTGTTAATTGCCTCCTGCTGGTTGGGTTCTCTGGGGAACCTTCAAGGTCTGCGCATCTATGGAGCATTTTCTAAAAATGTCAGGTTGGAGCTTGCACTTTCTGAGCCATCTCTCATGTCTTGCTGGGTAGGAAAAGGCAACAGGAAAATGTCAGACTGACCAGAGCCAGGGAATCAGAACTTCCGCCATCCTGGCTGCTGGCTTTTAGAACTCATTAACATTTCTGTGTGGGTGATCCTGTGGACCTCTACCTTTCCACAGCCTCTTTCTGAACTCCTTAGCATCTCTTCACCTTTTCATTGAGTTACAAACTAGTCTAATGGGAAAACCAGGATCAGGTTTCTTATGTAGGTCACTTTCAATGTACTGAGCAGAGTTTTGCACCATAGTTATAAATACACACAGCAGGGTGTAATTTAGATAATCCTGTGATGTACACGGGTGGTGGGTGGTTACCATTAATTCTTCAGAGAATAAGGAATACAGTAATTATAACTCATATTGTTTCAGTAGTTTGTTCCATCCTTTTCAGGCTAGGGAGAAACATGTCTTTCTTTTCTTCACCATTCCTTTCTTCCTTCAATCCTTCCTTCCTTCCTTTTTTTAAAATCCATGGCTATTACTTCCAAATCACTTGGCTAACATGCATTTACTGCTCTACACAGCTTTAAATGAGGGCTATTGTGGGCCAGGGAATATTTATTATAACCACCTCCCTCACAACATTTATTTTAGCCTAAATTTGTTTATATTATATTTAGCCTTTACATTGCCCATATTTTATCTTCTTTTTAAAGTAAATATAGAAAAGAGGTGGTGTGGTTTGGGAACTTGTCTCACACTTATATCGGCTCTGTGGTGTTGAGTAACTTCATTTACCTCTCTGAGTAAATCAGAGTATGTCACTATAACTCAATTTCTTTTCTAGTTCCATCACAGATATATTCCTATTAATAATTTTCAACCTACCTTCATATGAGGATGAAATTGAATAGTATAAATAAAGTATTTGGCATTTAGTATGCACTGAAATGAGGAAAATTTTTGTGTTGGCATTATCATTTAGATGACTGTCATGGATGGAGTGGTCACTTGAGCTTGCTATTCAAAGAACAGTCTCTGGCTGAGTGTATGTCTGTCCTTTGGAAAGATGAGAGCAAAGCAAACTATTTCCCTTTCTCTCTTGCCCTTGCCTATCACCCAAGACTATAAAACTAACCACCAGCCAAACAACACAATGAAAGAATCAAGAGGTCACAACAATGACTTATATTTAATATCCTAGATCACAGACGAAAGGTCTCTCTTATTTTGGTTTTAAGATGACGTTGCTGGTTGAACTTGAACTTCGTATCTCTTAATCTCTGCCTTATCCGACTCTTGTCTCTAATTATCACCTGCCAGCAAGCCATTTCTCAGTCCAATCTAGGTGACCCTGGGTTCCTTTCCCAACCATGCAGCCTCCAAATTACTTCTGGATGGCCAAGTCACCTGGCATCAGACTCAGTTGGAGTTGGAGACAGAGCTTTGCTTTCTCATGTAGCTTTCAGGAATACACAGGTCACAGAAACACCCCCTACCCACCCCAGCCTCACAATTGTATGGGCCAGTATGATTGCAGTGGGTAAAAAGTTAAGAGGAAAGGGCACTAAGTTCACCTCCCCCCCACCCCCACCCCCGGGATCTGAGTCCTAAGGACCATGTTCACCTGCAACACTTCTTTCCCTTCAGTGTGTGTGTGTGTGTGTGTGTGTGTGTGTGTGTGTGTGTGTGTTCAAGGAAGGACTCACTCTGCATCTTCTTAAAAAGAAGAGAAAGTTGTAACAATAAAAATGTTTCTCTTCACAGAGCTGTGAGAGTTCTATTCATTCTGGGATTAGTTAATTCTCATGACCTTTTAACAAGACAGCACTTTTGCACACTTAGATGAGATAATTGATTCTAATGGGGGAAGAAGCTCTGCTCATTTAACTTCATGTATCTGAGTTGTCTGCAGTTCAAACGAGTTCTCCATTACCTTTGGAGTTGCCAATATATAGATTAAAACAGTAAGAAGGTAAGCAGAAATGTGAGCTAATTCAATCTTGGAAACAGAGTGCTCCCTCCTTCCAGGCAAGTGAACTGTTTTATTGTTATTATTGTCACCTCTCAGAGGAGTGGAGAGCAGTATGAAGCACCTTACAAGAACCTGGTACTTAAATCAGTGCTCAGTGAATGTCACCTACTGTTGTCACTATTATTATCAACAGCACCAATGTAGAGGTCAGAAAACATGACAATCACACATGTGCAGTTTGCAAAGCACTTTTGCCACATGGTATTTCATTGATAGCAACTGTCTTTTGCAATATTAGTATCCCATTTCTCAGTTTGGATACCTTGTCTACAATTCAAAACCAGTTTTCTTACCTCTGGTCCCACTCCACAGTAACCAAAGGGAAAGCAAAGGGTTGATCTCATGACCATTGCTGGGTACGGGCCTCCTGACTAAATCAAACGTGTGTGTCCCCTGGATGGCTTGTGTTTGAACCTGAAGTCAGAAGCATGTGCTATATGCTCTAGGCACTCTATGGTTTTTTTGTCTTGAAGGCAGTCACACACTCCCTCAAAACCACCATCTGTGACATCTTCCATACCTGGGGCCAGGAGCCACAGCTGCCTCCCCCTCAAGGATCCCTAAAAAGAAGTAAAAGTCTGGAGGCTGTTGACATGTTGAAGGAGCAGTCTTTCTAATTAATGCCTGCCTTGCTAGACTTAAATAGGGAGGGGCAGTGCAGCTAAGTAGGTGGCACCTGGGCCTCCAAGCCAGAAAGACTAGTGATCTGTGTTTGGGGGATTTAAGCAGCTTGAGATTCTCGTCTAGTCTCTGTCACTTGCTAGCCATTTCACCTTGCATACATCATTTGGTCTTGTTGTGCCTTGGTTTCTTCATCTGTAAAATGGGGTTATTAATACCCTTCAGGATTGTTATGAGAGTTAAAGGAAATATTGCTTTTAATACTCTTAACACAATGTGTAGTACATGGGGAGCACTCATAAATAATAGTTTTATGATTGTCATAATTTCAACTAACCTGAGTTTTTAAATTAATTTATTTATATTACTAAGATATAATATCTGTACATCTTGATGGGGCACAAGATGATAATTCAGTATACATGTATACAAATGAATAATGTTCAAATCGGGGTAATATGCATTTCCCATCTCCTCAGGCATTCATCGTTTTGTGTTCTGGGAGATTTTGCCTTCTGGGTTTAATGTACACCTCTGTAAACTGGGTCTAGTGGGGCTGCCACGAGGATTGGACATAATATACATATGTTACCTGGCATGCTCCCTTTCCCATTGCAGGACCTCAGCAAGTACAATTACTATGGCTTTAATCTCTCTGCAGATCTTCTCTGCATTCCCGAGGCCCTCCTTCTGGATCAGCCACCTCCTCTTCTGGGCCTTGTCCTTCTCAATATGCTTTGTTATTTGTCTGTCTTCCCTCCTTTCCTATGAGCTCATGGAAAACAGGGATGGCCTGATTCAATGCCATCTCTGTAGGTTGCTTCCAGATTTTTCCTATTACACTGCTGGCCATAGAGTGGGCTTTTAGAAAATATTCATCATTGGAACAAAGGAGCAAAAGCTGCTCACAGCACCTGGGTGGAAGGGTTGGGAGACTTGAGTGTTTCCTCCATGTGTGGGAAATTGGTGTAGGCCTCTTGAGAGTGGTGAGTCTGGATGAGTCTTGAAGCCAAAAGTGGGATTTAGGCAGATGCTTTGTACTAGATCACAAACTTTTTGGAAACAGGCTTCCTAGCCCTTTCAGGCGTTGTGTCTCAAACAATATTCATGCTTTGTCATCTCATGATTTTTTTTAGATTGTTGTATGAGACTATTTGCAATTGCTACACTGGAAAATGTTTTTTAAACAGAGATGCATACACATGGTACACAATGAAAAGGTACAAAAGATACATGGTGAAAAACAAGTCTCCTTCCTCCCCTGACCATAAGCTTTTTCCTTCAGAGGACATACCTACTGTTATGACTATCTTTCATATCCTTTTTGAAATATTCTACACAATTGAAGAAATTTATTTTTAACTCAAAGGTAGTCTGTCAAATACAGTCATCTATACATTATAGTTTTCCTTCCAGAAAAATATATAAAAAGCTTTTTCATTCTCCTGTATGGTTATACTATTTTGCTATAGATAATAGCTTATCTAGCCCCTATCAATGATTGGTTTATAACATTTTGCTATTACAAGTTATACTGTGGTGAATAGCCTTATATGCACACCATTTAGTACACATGTGAGTATAAGGCGAAATTTCTAGAAATGGAAACTTTAAGTTCCAGGGTAAAGAGTGTATATATTTTAAATTTGATAGATTTATCAAATACCAGTTTATGCTCACATTAGCAAAATATGAGAGTACTTGTTTCCCATTCTCTGCCAATATAGTGTATTTTCAGTCCTCTTTATCTTTGCCAAACCATATGTGAAAAGTAATATTTCAGAGTTTTAACTTACATCTCTTTCACCATGAGTAACGTCAAGAGTCTTCCTATGATGAAGAGTCACTGGTATTACTTATTCTGTAAACTGTCTGTTTATATCCTATCCTATTTTCCTACTGGGTTGTTTGATTTTGCTTATTATTGTGAAAGTTATTCTTCCATTAAGGAAATTAACTCTTTGTGATACAAATTGTAATTTTTCCCTCTAGATTGTTATTTATCTTTTGAAGCAAAAGGCCAACACCTCCTGAAACTCCCCGTCCTGGTTCAACCAGACCATGAGCCCCTCAAGGGTGGGGTCAAGCCTTAATCGTCTGTGTCTCCAGTCCCCTGTGCAGGGCCTGGCGCTGTAAGAGCCCCTTTCCTGGGCTTTTGTTGAACTGAACTGAATGTCTGTGTTCCCCACCCATCCCACCCTCCCTTATGGCTTTGGAGCCCCATTTCCAACCCCAGCAGAAAAAGATGACTTTTCTCATTGCTCACCACAGCCATGCACCTGTTTGGCCTAAACTGGCACCTGCAGCCGATGGAGGGGCAGATGTATGAGATCACGGAGGACACAGCCAGCAGTTGGCCTGTGCCAACGGACGTCTCCCTGTATCCCTCAGGGGGCACTGGCTTAGAGACCCCTGACAGGAAAGGCAAAGGAGCCACAGAAGGTAGGGTTGCTGCGTTGTCCGTGTTGTGAGTCCTCTGTGTCTGCCTTTGAACCAAGGAGACCTCCATCATGCACGTCCTGTGCCTGGCTCACAGCTCCATGCTCTAGCGCTTCCTCCATCCCTCTGCACTCCACGCCGGCTGCCAGTCCACCTGTGTCTTCATTGCAGTTCCTTGTCACTATGAGCTCAGAGTGTGCTCTGGCAGGGTTCATGGTGCTCAGTGATATCCCATCCCATGCCTCAAGGGGAGCATCATGGGTGTTCACACTGCTGGGGTGGCCATCTTTGTGTGGGGTCAAGACAAGCTCTTCTGGGGAAATCTCATGGGCTGAATGGGCATCTGCAGGGGTGGGGCGTGGTGAGGGGGTTAGGTAATGTGTTATAATGGGAAGGTTTTTGGATCTCGTGTTTTAATGATAACACTACATCAGGTGTCTAGCATTTATCAGCCATGTGACCATGAACAAGTTACTTAGTTTTCCTGAGCTCCACTTTCCTCATCTGCAATAACAATAGTCATTAATATTTGCATAGTATGTTTGTTTCAAAGTTGTTTTTTTTAAATCAAGATTATTTCGTTTCATATTTAATCCTCACAGAAACCCTGTGAGGTAAGTATAATAATTTTTGCCCATTCTAGATGCAAAAACTAAGAATTGTGTTAATTGAATTGACCAGAGTCACACAGTCAATAGATGGTGGAGTCTGGAATATGATCCCAGGGCTCTTGCCCTCTGCATGATCTTTCTTACCTGACCCACCCCACAGTTACAGGACCCCAAAAGAGATGTGGATGTGAAATCCTGTGGTATAATAAAACATGAATATTTCTTTCAATGATAGAATGGTGATGGCATTTGGATTTTGGCATTTTTTAATGGGAATCCATAAGCCCATGTTCTGAATGTCTTAGAGATCTTTCCAACATGCCATAGACATACGTTCTTTCAATGTTAGCCAAGAGCAATGCAGACTCACCAAAATTAGCACCAGGAAAGTCATCTGAGCTCACAAGTCAGAATGGTTGTCATTCTGGGCAATATACGCATCCCTTTGTGACCTGCATCTGCTGTGACCTGCATTATCTTTCTGGTTTTCTTCATAAAGTAGCTATAGATAGCCTTTACTGCTCACATCTTTCCTCTTATCTCTGTGAACTTAGAAGTCATGTCTTCTGAGCCTCTCTGTTCTTTCAAGGATTTGTATTCCAGCCATTAGTTTGGTTAATAGAGTGACATATTCTTGGTCACAGTATCTACTTATGACCTTTGAAATGATGATCTTGAAGTCCAAAGTCAATTCTTGACCTATGGTCATCATCAAGGGAAGTAAAAACTGGGCACATTTCCAAAGAGCTAAACTAGAACCCCTGCCCAGTGTTTTGAGGGCAAAGCTAATCTCTTTTGTAAAGGTTTTAAGACTTAAAACACTGCATAATTTATATTTTTTGTCCTTAATAGAATATGGAAGGAGATAGTATGACTTAGGCCATTGGAACCACTTTGGGTTAGGAGTCAGGAGCCCTGAGTTACAGTCTAATTGTTGCTACTGAACCGTGGTACAACCTTAAGCAAATCCCCTGAACAGATGTTCTGGGCTTCATTTCCCTCCTCTTCAAAAGAATATTGAACTAGATTTTTCTATAAGGTGCATTGAAATTTGCAAGTTCTGCATATGAAATTAGTAATAGAATCACCATATGATTAGCTCATGCCTTTACAGAATTTTTTTTCCAAGATGGCCCTGTCCATGGTCCTGCATTTTGGCTTGTGATGCTAATATTAGTTTATAGTGTCAGGTGGCTTAGGTAAATAGCATAAAGGGAAGAGTGTTTTTTAGATGAGCATGTTAAAAACATAGATTTAAAATATGCTTAACCCACAAGGAATTGGCTGAGGCTCTCACTTAACAAAATGTGTTTTCTTCTTTCCATGATCTCTAACAGACATTCTTTAAACAGGAGTTAGATCTATCTGAAATCTCCCACTCTAATGAAATTAGTTTGTGGGTTGTTTCAGTTTTGTTTAGTTTTTCCCAAGGAGCAGGAGGTGCAGATAAGAGGCAACACAAAATTGCACAGGCTTATTGGTTTATTTTAATTGGAGTATTTTTGCTTAAAGGGATTATCTGTCATTACTGATGCAAATGGAAATCCTGTTTACCAACTCCTAAAATGCAGTGCAGTGCTGGAAAGTGGTCAGCATCAGAAGCAATTACTGTGATGTAAAATATTTCATTCTAGAAAACAGAGGACAAAGCTTCCTATAGTTTATGTGAGACCACATGGTTCTTAAGGTTTGTGCCCTGGTCAAACCAATGTCTACTCAGTTTATGTTTTTAATTGTGATCCTAAAACTCTAGTTCCTTAGACATATCCCAAGGGGGAAAGTCTTTAACTCTGAAGTAAGTGCATATTTCTTATCCCTTCTGAGGGTATCAGGGAAGAGAGCTGATTCCAGAATTAAGATTAGAGTTCCTGCTCCACAGTTCAGGGGAAAGCAGTGTAGTGTGATAGAAGATAAATACTCTGGAGCCTCGATGTCCAGGATGTGATTCTTGACCCTGCTTTTTATTGGTTCCGTTAACTCTTGCCAGTTACTACATATCCCTTGGCCTTAGTTTTGTCATCTGTAGAGCAAGGCTGACAACACCTTTGCTTTCAAAGCCTAGCAGTAAAGACGAATTCAGCAAACGTTCGTTCCTCTTTTTTTGTCTGTTCGAATCCTCAGCCATTCTCTCTTGGGTATTAAAATCCAAACTAATTAACATTTACCCCCAACAGATCCTCAAAGGGTTTGGGGTATTTTTAAATATTTTTAAAGGATATATATTTTTATATTATACAAATTAAATATATGATAATCCCATATCGTGTTTTTCATGTCTTTGAGAGTAAGATCAAACTACAATTCATCCTATATTTTCAAAGCAGCTGTAACCATTTCAGGGTCGTCATGGGACAGAAACCAAATACAGCAGCTTTTCAAAGCAAAGCCACAAGAACTTGTGTTATGCATTAATGGGGAAGGGGGGGAAAAGCATTGAATAAACAAGCATTTCTGATGGTTGAATTGGTGGGCTAGGGATAGCATTTTCTTCTTTCTATAATGAAATCAAAATTGCCCATCAGTTTGAACCATGCAAATTGCTGCACACAGGCTCAGCTGGGCTCTCCAAAATGGAACAGCTTATTTTGATAACCAAATAAATTTCAAACAGTTGCTAAGGAAACTAAAGGATTCTTTGTGAAAGTTATTGCATTGTAAAGAACCAAAAAGGTGGAAGGAGGGGGAGATTGTTAGTTACTTAGGAATTTAGAACCTATATAGTTAGGTCTCAGTTCAGAAAAGTAAAGATGGTGATTGTGAAGCATATGGAATTTCACTTCTTCCAAATCTTCCTTGTTTGACCAAGCTATCCAACCATTTCAGCAATTCATTGAGAGATTTTATTTTATAGGCATGATTGCTAACTGTACAAAGAAAAGGATTGTCACCAGTGTAATATGTCCTGTGAAATCTAACAATACTGTTGGGAAGACCCTAATTCTGAGCTAAGCTCTGTAATTTTTGGTAAAGTTCTGAAAGCACCCAATGTTGTTATAGTGTACTTCTCATGGATGTCTTGAGACTCTGACAACTCTGGGACCTCTTTGTAGATTTCTAATTCATAAAAACAATCAACTTGAACCCTAGAAGGCCAGTAGTATTTTTAATGGGTCTTAGATATACCTGGTCAAGTCTTGATATTAGCCTGCATATCCATGAATTAACAGAACCATTGCTCCTTAAGAGGGCAGGCGTACCCACCACACTTGAGAATGTCTTTATAGAGTTTTAATTAATTGTTCATTAATTCAATCCTCTTAGAAACCATATTCTGATAAATAAAGAAGGAGCCCAAATGGTTTCATCTCTAGTTTCTTAAGCTAAGTCTTAAGCATCCCCATATGCAGATTTTAATTGTGTTGCAGAAATCACTGAAATACTAAATGAAGGAACCTGCCAACATAGTTGGAACTCCTTAGACAGTAGTTTGTACTACTAATAATACCATTATATCTATCTTTCTCACTATTTCTCCTGCTAATATTTATTACCATTTTCTTCCAGAACATGGGTAGGATAAGATTTTTATACACAGAGCTTTTCTCCACCTGATCTAGGCTCTCCCCTCCCTCATTGCCTTACCATTGGTGGATTTTGCTTTGTCATAGGAAGTTTTATATCCTAGTGTTTATGGATGGTGCTCAGAATTAAGAACAAAGAATCTTACAGGATTTGAAAAGAGGAAGACAATAGGGGTTTTTAAAATATTTTTTTAGTTGATATAGACAAGTATCTTTATTTATTTATTTTTATGTGGTGCTGAGGATTGAACCCAGGGCCTCACGTGTGCAAGGCAAGTGCTCTACCAATGAGCTACAATACCAGCCCCAGCAATAGGGTTTTAAAAAGACAAACCAGGAGGGAGGTGTTTCCAGCCCCCAGTTCAGCCAGTCTCAGGGTGTCTTCTCCGATTGGCTAAAAGGGATCAGCAGGCTATTCTCTCTTTTCCCTCAATAGTCCCATTCCACTGGGAACCAGATCCCCCCAATTCAAGGTCCTAGTGGGGGGAAGGATATGCCCCAAAACAATATGTACTATTTTTATCTCATTGTACACACAAGGAAGACAATGTTTTCTCCCAGTGGAGTACCTCATTGAGATACTAGAAAGTGCTATAAAAGTCTCCCTTTGTCACCTCCTCTGGGGTAAGAACCAACATACTTATGCTGTTGTGCCCTACAGAGAGCTCAGAGGGCATCTTCGGGCTGGCCTCTGACCTATAAGCCTGTAGAACTTAGCTGATACAGTAGCTGTCTCCTGATATATGCTCAGTAGAGGAGAAAATGAACCGTGCAGGCATCTCCAGCAGCATGCTAAAAAGAGAAAGCAGTTTTCCATTATTTATTTTCAGACATAGGATCTATTTGAATGCAGACAATTCTCAAATCCCATCAGTTCTGACTCCCACCGACTCACAAAGGAAATGAGCCCTTGGAATTAGCAGTCTTGTGCTTCTTTCTCTGCAGTTCCTAGGAGTAAAAAGTTCAGCACATATCCTGCTTTTATTCCTTCTTAGTTCTTCCTCCCTCACGGAATTAAAAGCTGAGGGTACACTATTTTGTACCTGGAATATAAAAGGGTCACAGAACTGGGAACCCACAAATCAGATAAAGAAGAATGTGAATAATTCTCTCCCATCTTAATGCTTTGTGAAGTTGGCTCCTGTCTTTGAAGTTTGTGAGTCACAGCGAAGTGGTTGGTGTGTCTGTATTTTCAAGGTAGAAGTCTGGGACATGTTCCTTCCATAAGGAATTCAATGCAAACTCTTTCCCATACTAATGACAGAATACTGGTGGCACTTTTATTGATAGCGTGCATTTCAACTTTTTTTGTTGGCACATTTTTAATTAAAATAACATTTAATGGTTTGAAGCTAAAAACCTGATGTTTCTGCCTAGGAGTTTAAAGGGAATGATAACATATGGAGAAGTTTAACATTTAAATTGAATTTTATTATTTAAAACAGTAAAATATTTTATGACTACAACAATACCCTGCCAAGCTCCATTTCAGCATTAAATGTGCTTTGTAAGGAGTCTCACAAAGCCAGGGAAAAAAAGACATTTTAATTTCTTATTCCCCAAATGCTTTTTATAAAAAGTTCCACAAACGTGTTTTCTTTACAAATGGATTCTTGTTCTCTTCAAGCATCTTCTAACATCTCTGACAACACAAAAAGCCTTGGAGCCAGAATGCCCAGGGGTCCTTCCTAATGACAAACAAAATGTAGCCTGCTGACTTGATCTTGGTCTTCCGGGCTACTAAGGATGGCCTTCCTCATGTCTCTGTGGTCTCCCCTATCCCTTCCCTACTTTTTAGAAGGCCGGCGTCTGGCAGGAAGTTAAGGTTTATCTCTTTCATGTGAGTGTGTTTAATTACATAAGAGGGGAAGTTTGATAAACAGCCTTCCTTCCTGGCCCGGTGCCTCCAGAAAGCAGTCACTCTCCTGATTGGTGACAGAAATGGGCAAGAGACCTCACCCCTGACCCTCCATAGGGATGCTAGGCATCGGGCGGGGGGCCTGGGTTAAGTTTCCAAGTATATCCTAGACTTTGTGTATGAACTTGAGAAATGATGTCAACTTGACCTTCTTTAACACAAAAATGATATTCACCTCCATCCAAAGACCAAGAGGCATTTTTCAGACATGTATCCTCCCTTTGAAGGACCTTCTTCCTCATCTTCCTCAACCCATATCTGTGCTCCAAACACAAACCCCCATCCACGTAGCTGGCCTCAGAATTTGGCTTCTGATTTATACACCATCCAGTGACCTTTTAAAATACGTAGCTCCACTCAAGTCACACCACCCCCCACTGCTGGAAAACCATTCCAAGTCAGAGATTCAGTACCCACACCTTGCTCCCTCAGCCTCCCTATTTTACCATGCAGCTCTTTACACTCACACTCTCACAAAATCACAAAGTTATTCTCATGTGACCGCAAATGATTATTTTTAGGATCAAAATATATTTTAACAAGCTGTGGAATTATGCAGTAAACAGATGGCCCTTGGGGAGGACCCATACATACTGCTCTGGAAGAATGCATATTTTTAGCAGAACAATTTGAGCATCACTGTGGTGGGGGGCAGCTCTGAACCTTCTTACTCCTGTGAGTAGGGGGATGCCTGCTGGCAGCGGAACATTACAGAGGAGTGAGGCTGAGAGGAGTCCTGGGTGCTGGGATGCAGATTCCTTGTGTCACTTGTGGTTAACCAAGATGCTTTTGTCTTCCTTCCCTCTGTCTTGGTAGGAAAACCCAGTAGTTTCTTTCCAGAGGACAGTTTTATAGACTCTGGAGAAATCGACGTGGGGAGACGGGCTTCCCAGAAGATTCCTCCTGGTACTTTCTGGAGATCTCAGGTGTTCATAGACCATCCTGTGCATCTGAAGTTCAATGTGTCTCTGGGAAAGGCAGCTCTGGTCGGCATTTATGGCAGAAAAGGCCTTCCTCCTTCACATACTCAGGTAAGCAGAACCCTACCCGCCTACTGATCTCCTTGTGCTCCTGCTCAAATCTTTACTCAAATCAAGAAGAGCTCAACCCTGATCCTAGAGCCCAAAGGGAAGTTGGTGTATTTTAAAGGCCTTTTATCCATTTGCCACCCTCTCAGACCCTGCCTTTCAGGCAAGTGAGGTTTAATCCCTGAGGCTTTTTGCAAGGAAGAAATTATGAGAAATTTCTCAGGAACCTTTCTGCTATTACTCAGTCTCCTAAATTATGTTACCCAGGAAATGTTATTGAGAGAAAAAAAAAATAGACAGTAAGTTTGAGTCCCCTTGTTATTTGCTGTGTAACCTGGTATTCATTACTCATCCTCTTCTAAGCCAGTTTCCTAATCTGTACCAGTGCCCACTTTGCAGGGCTGTTGTGAAGAAGAAAGAGTAGCATTTATAAGGCAGCCAGCATACGGCCTGGCTCAAAATAAATGTTACTCCCCTAATCTCTGGCATTCCTTCTCTCCTTCAGGGTTACACGTTTATACAGACAGATGTGCACCAGAAACCCTTGAAGAACTTGTCCAAGGGGTTGGGGGTGTGGCTTAGTGTAGAACATGTGCTTAGCATGTGCAAGGCCCTAGGTTTGATCCCTAGTACCCAAAAAATAAAATGAAAAAATAAGAACTTCTCCAAGATGACTGGCATATTACTAATAATGAATACTAATAATTGCAGAGACTTATGCAATGTCCTTGCTCTGGAATTGGAGTAATATAAATCATAAGCATCCTCAGGTGTTCCAAGGCCACATGCAGTCTTCCTAACCCCAGTAGTCAGTTGAAGTTTATAGTTATAAGCTAGACAGATAAATTTGCTAAGGATGGAGTCACAGAAAATAGAGGGATCTTGAGCCCCTGATAACTGCAGAGCTCCATGCTAGTCCTAGAATTCATGTCTCCACACAGTTTACATGAAGTAGAATGACTGCCTATCTTTTCTGTTTGTTTTTTAAGAGCTAGGAAGATGGATGGCTACTCAGTTTGCTTGCTTACTAATAGGTCAGTAGGGCTTAACCCCCTACCTATTATTAACACATGTCTGACTTATCTGGAGTCTTATGCTAGCAGTCTCAGATCAATTGGCATTTGAATTTGACACAGCATGCAATTATTGATAGACTTTTGGACTAATCCAGTTCAGTTCTTCTAAAATATCTCCCTGAAACTGGAGCCATTTAGAAAAGATTATTGACAAAAGACAGATATAAACCAAATCTTCAACTGTTCGTGAAGAACATTCCATTCCTACCAACACTCCCATCCCAGCCTGAGACCCTTGACATTACATCAGTACTTGTATAGAGCTCAGTCATGAAGTGGCTGGGTTTCTAATCTTGGGCCACCATTGAAAGAGCATGGTTCTGTTTTAAATGAGGCCAGGTGAAGACTTGCCACACTTGCAGCAAAAATAAAAACAAGCCAAGACTAGGAAATGATGCCCGAATGATGCCACATTCACAAGAGAGGAAGGAGAGTATTACCATGAGAGATAGGATTTGAGTTGGTTGATAGCTTTCCTGCAGCTTCTGCCTCTCTGTTTCCTTACGAATTCCCCCACCCCACCCTGCCCCCGCCAGGAGAAACCCAAAGAAAACACAGCATGTGCTGGAGCAGATCCGCTGCTAATTATACTTGTTTTGTACTTTAGTTTGACTTTGTGGAGCTGCTGGATGGAAGGAGGCTCCTGACCCAGGAGGCACGGAGTCTGGAAGGACCCCAACGCCAGTCTCGTGGTGTCGTTCCCCCCTCCAGCCACGAGACTGGGTTCATCCAGTATCTGGACTCAGGAATCTGGCACTTGGCCTTTTACAATGACGGGAAGGAGTCTGAAGTGGTCTCCTTTCTCACCACTGCCATTGGTAAGAAGCTCCACCTTCTGCTGTCTCTTTGGGTAGGAGGACACTTGGGGACTTTGGGAGTTGATGCCAACAAGAGAATGAATGTGTCTTACTCAGAGCTGTAGATGCCACTCAGAGAATGGGGTGGGGCTGTCCTGCCTGGGCATGCTGGAGGAGGACTCAGCATGAGATGCAGGTAGGACACAACAGAGGGGCCATCCTGATACCTTCCTCATGCTGTCTGTGTGATGATGTATGGAGCAGCAGCCACCTTTCCAGACCAAGGGGATAGAACTAAGAACCAGACGGGAGTCTTGGATGACTGGCCACATGGCGGGAACATCTCCCCTCTTGGCTCTTGGTTCTCACCTTTTCATCTTCTGAGTCTCACTTGGTTCAGTTCGCTGACTTATTGTTTAGTTTTGGTTTGGTTTTTGAGTTTGGAATCAACAGTCTCTGGGAAAGAGGATAAAGGCTGGAGAGAGTGTAAGAATAGCAGCACAGAGGACTGGAGGAGCCACGTGGTCAGTCAGATCAGGTGTTACTGAGAGCAGAGGTGTCCTGGTCTCTGACAAGGGGGAGCCCTGGTATCTTAAATGAGTCCAAACACCATCACTCTTCCTCATGCAAAGGGGCATGGCCACCTCAGTTCTATGGGTGTCTAGGTAGCCTGCTTCCCTCTTGGAAGAATTTCTCTTCTTTACTAACATAATAGATAGAACCCGTCTCCTTCTGAGGTGACCATAGTTTGCTGAGGGACATAGTATCTTGGTGGTTTGGGTCAGAAAACATATTCTGAGTCTCTATTGGATGTACTGTGATACAGCCTGGAGATAAAATCTTGAGAGAAAGACAAGGCCCCATGAACCAGAACACCTGGGAATGGAGTTTCTGCCTAACGGACATCTCTGTGTGGTTTGGAGTTCCCCTGAGAACTCAGTCTCAGTCTGTGGTTGGGAGTCTCTCTGACATGGAAAATGGAGTTGAATGAACATCTCTGAACTTGATACTAGGTTTCCTAAACTCATGCTAGGCCCTGATTCTTCCTTCTAAATAGCAGTGGTCATTTCAGGCCATTTTCTTCTAATTCACCATTTCGCTCTTAGTATTGAGGCAGAGGGAATTTCCCCATTAAATGCAAGGCATGGTTAATAAGCTTCTGCTATCAATGCAGCCTCATGGCAAAGTGAAGGAGGTGGGATCATCAGGCAGCTGGCTCTGACGAAGGAAACATCCCTCAGTGCTGCCCTGTTTTGGAAGTCTGTCCTAGCTGCAGGACTCAGAATGCCTGGAGGGCAGTCTTCTGTCTCCCTGGCACCCGGTGGGTCCCCATGCAGTGTCCTCAGTTGGTAAGAGAGTGAGTGTGAGCATGGCCTTTCCTGTGCCCAGGCTCTCATTAGCAGGATTGTGGACAGTCACAATCTCAGCAGGTGTGCTGCCATTGGATTCTGCCCTGCATGTCTTCTTGAAGCATAGTGCAAAGCATGCTCAGGTCCGAATCTCCACCGTGAGCTTGAGCTTTCACCTCATACAGATCACTCAAGTTTTTCAGCTCTTGGGGTCTCAAGATTCTGGAATTTGAAGCTGCAGCTTAGCAGTTGGAGGTAACATTGAGGTGGAAAGTGCAATCCCAGTCCTCATCATTGATAGCCCAGTTCTGGCCCTCTCCATCAATGAGAGTATCACTTTGTGGGTTTTGCTAGGCATCTTTTCTCTTTCTGGACATGGTGGCTTCAATTTAGGGACACAATTATCAAATTATGGTGGTTCCAAAGTTATAGCTCCCTGATCTCCCAGCTCAACTCTTCCTACACACAGTTCACAAGCAAGAATAGAGCATCAGGTTTGCACAGAACTCAGAGTTTTTATGGTCAGATTTCTGTTTTAAGAATGGTATAAATATGAAAGGATATTGATTTAAACTCCCAAAGAAAACTACTTTTAATTATGATATGCATCTTTGAGAAATAAAATGGAGATAAGATTTGCCAACTCGTGGCTTGTCGGTCAATGATAGCCTCTTTGTCTTAACTGGGGTGATGGTCCTGCTTTTCCCCTGGCTGCTCTGTTTGCCCCTTAACCCTGTCATGTCTATGGGCTTTATTGTGCTTCTCAGACTTTAATGTACTTATGAACCACTTGGGGGTCTTGTTAAAATGAAGATTCTGTTCCAGCAGGTCTGGAGGACCTGAGATTCTGCATTTCTGGCCAGCACCTAGTGATATTAATGCTGCTATGGGCCATATTTCGAGTAGCACAGGTTTCTGGTACCTCATTGGTGGTTCTCAAACACTTTGGAACAAAGAACTCTGTGGGAGGCTAGGTAAAAATTCAGATTTCTGGGCCTTTCTTCAGAACTCCTGAATGCCTCCAGTCGGGCCAAATGATCGTGATTCTGATGGTCTGTCAACAGATTTTGAAAACAAACACCACATGAGGAACTACCCTTCGTTCCTTCCTTCCCTCCCTCTGTCCCTACTTAGTTTTGCAGCCATGGACAGCCTTGTCACCTCACTGAATCTCAACTTTTCTTGTCCAGAAGCCAAAAATGTAAAAGTACTTTGCAATCCCCATTGTGAAGATTAGAGAGAGAGATATATAAAATGCCTAGCACAGCTTCAGGCCTCCATACGTGCTCAATAAACGGAAGCTGTTAATATTCTCTGCCATCCTTTTTCTCCTTCCACTTTCTCTTGCTGGCTTTCTGACCTATCTGTCTCCCTTCAAGCTACAGTGATTGTTTAATGAACACCGTTCTCCCCCCCCCCTTTAATACAAAAACAGACTGATTCTGATGTTGCTATTAATACCTCTTTCCCCAAGAGTCCCTGGCATTGAGTCTCAGCTGTCTGTGATCATTACCTGTGAGCTGTGAGTTGTAATTTGTCTTGGCAGGTTAATTAAAAGTTTAGGTCTTGTTTTAGTGAAGTCATTATGGTCCCAATATACAATTGTAACTCTCGGGTTTGCTTAACACACAAATTGGAATATGACCCTCCCTTCGTTACACATCGAAATGCAGACCAAGAATTTAAAAAGATCTGAGTTGTCAGAATCCAGAGTATTTATGTCTGTTTGTAATTAAGTAAAGGGAGAAATAATTGTGTTTAATTTAATGAATGGCTGTATTGTGTACGTTTTTGCTTTTCCCTCCATTTAATGCAATCCGGCTGATGATTTTAAATTAAATGAGTTTATCTTTTGCCTTGAAAAAAATCTAAGAGCCTTTTACAAACTGTATACACAAATATATCCACACAGAGACCTGATGTCACCCGAGCTCCCAGGGAACGAATGCATGTACATACATGCTCACACATGCCCCGAGAAATCCAAGCCAGTTTGAGAATAAAACATGGCAGCTCTTTTCAGAAAAAAAAGTCTGCCCCACCCCATCCCCCACATGCTCCTGGCTCCAATGTGGGGTGGGAGCCTTGCTCACCCCCATGTGTTGAAGGAGGTAGGAGGATATAAACCACTCACGGGGGTTTAATTCACCCCATCACCATTTACAAAGGGTTTTCACATGCATTCTTTAAATCTTGCAGGAACTCCATGAGGTGATTATTCTTATTTTTATTATCATCCCTGATTGCAGATGAGGAAATGGAGGTTCAGAGATGTTGAAAGAAAAGCTAGGACATGCATTCGAATGTGTCTGACTACAAAGCTCATGTTTTTCCTTCATAAGTAATCTGCCTCCTCCCAGGATCCAGTCCCTTTGGGGCACCCACACTCACTTATTTCCCATCCATTTGTTCATTCAGCATTTAGGGAGCATCTACTGTGTTTGGGGGGCCATGTTTAGCACTCTCACATATGTAGCTTATTCCTTACAAGAACCTTAGACAAGAGATCTTTTAAGCTCTGATTTACAGATGAAGAAGTTGAGGCTCAGAATTTAGTTGACTTGCTCAAAATTAAGAGCAAAGCCAGAATGAAAATTTGGACTCTAAATCCCACAAAGTCCCCACTGTGCCACAGGGTCTTGCTATTTTGTCATGGCTACTAGTAAATATTTTATTACTGTTTGTATTATATGAAACATAATTTCCCCTTGTTAACTTGCCTCCAATTATAAGTAACCATCTTACATCAACCCAGGAAGTTTTTTTTGAGAAGTCATTAAAAAGACCATGTAGAAAATCTCACAGCATCCAAATTTTTAAAAATAAAAATACCTTTGTATGAATTGCTTGCAACCCCAAGACCTAACAAGTTAGTATTACAGCATTTGGGGTCTTCGGATAGATAGCATCTTATCTTTTCATTTCAGTTGATGCTGAAGCATAAAAGGATAGATCAACTTGACATTGTGGCAATGTGAGCCAAGCTAAAGAATAACAGAGGTATCTTACAGTGGATTTAAAATCCCAGAAGAGAGAAATAAGAATCATTGGCAGGAAACATAAAGACTGGGAATCTTTATGAGAAACATGCTCTGATCTTCTTGGTGCTAATTGAAGAGTCTGTTTATGCCCAGGCAGCCACTGGAAATCAATCCATGTCCAGGGACTAGACACAGATTTAGCCCCTTCCCTCCCTCCCCCTCTCTTTCCTCCTTCTTTTTATTCCATTATCCAATGAATATTGCATCCTTGCCCTTTTCCAAGATGGGGATGCAGGGAAGGTATGACATGGTTCCTGGCAAAAGTAGCTGGTAGTCTAGATTAAGCGAGATGAAAGCCTTATGGAGCAAGTGTCTCTAAGCCAAGGAAAAGAGCAATAAAGGCCACCCCTAGAGCCATCAGCCCAAGGGCCAGCAAGGTTGGAGGAAGGGAAGGGCTTGTCCAGCTGAATGAGCCAGGGAAGGCTGTCTAGATAAAGTAACATTTGATTTGGACCTTAAAGTTTGGACAAAATTTTCACATTTAAAGCAAGAAAATGGGAAGGTGAGTGCTAAGGAAAGCATCCCAGGCAGTGGGGATGGATGGCATGGGCAAAAGGACAGTAGGCAGAAAATTAAGAGCTGGCTAGGAGGAGCCAGCAGTGCTGCTCCACGGGAGCTCAGGCTGCCCTGAAGGGGGGAAGCAGTAATCAAGGAAGAGCCTACAATGCCACCCTACAGAGAGTTCATTCTGTAAGCACTGGGTGTCATGACAGGTTTTTGAGTAAGGGGATGAAATGATCGGAGCTGGGAGGTTTATCCTGAACAAGAGTCCATTAATTTATGTGGCAGAGGGTAACTGATATTGAGTCTGTGATTTCATGAGGGCACTGCAGGGGGCGGGGTGCCAGGGAAGACAGAAGGGGCCCATCTGTGATACCAGTGGTATTTTTTCCTCTGATTTCCCCATGATCTATTCCTCTTTGTTTCTAGATCTGCCTAGATACTTGCACCTACATTTCTATCTTCTGTGGGTCATCAAAATTGGGTCCTTCATGATTTTCCAAAGACTGTGGTAGACTTGCCGTTTTTTCATTTCCCTTACTTTGATTGGGCGTTGGCTTCTGAGTGCATTTCTAAGGATCTAGGGAGAAAAATCCCCAGCATTATACACTGTAATTTGTGTAAGAATCTACCATGACCTCAAGGAAGAAACTCAGAAAAGTGATTGAAGAACAATTTTCAGTTTTTAATAATCACCTTCCATACCCCACCTCACGTTCCCTTCCTTTGAATATACTCTAAGATAGAAACACAGCAACGAAGAATCCAGGTCTCTTGGTAATAAATTAACCTTCTTGTAAATGACATTAGCAGCACTTTGTGAAATTTCTAATGGAAACATTTCTTTGGAAAAGTGCCCTGTGAATTCACCTCTCCTTGATACGGTGATTTATTTGGAACAATCTGGTATAAGTGGAATGAAATTGTAGGCCAAGAGAGAGCTCAAGTCAGCACATTGGAGACAGACTGTGGCCAAAATCTGTTAGGAGGAAGAGAGCTAGGAATATCAGAGTGCTATATCTGCAGAATCAAAACCTAGTCCCACCAGCAGCTGTCTCTGCTCGCTGAAGGACAGGCTGCCCCACTGTCCCCCAACTCCTTCTACTGCCCTGCAGTCTTATCATGGACTGCTGAAACTTCTGAATTCTCCACCTGGATTTTCATGGCAGGAAAGAAGAAAATGTAGCCCAAGGACACCATGAGTGCCAAGCAATAAAGTTTGTCTCTTTGTAGGAAACACTTAGAAATGTGTTTAGTGTGTCCATAACCTAAATCTTATCCAATCAGCATTTAAGTGAAGTTTTAATGTCCTTCCGCTCATTCTAAGTCTGGGGCGTTTCTATTCAGGGCCAGGATGGCAGTTCAGTAGTAGCATCAGGGACCAGGCTCTTTCCACCTTGTGGTCTGCCATCCTTCCTCTGATTTATTGGTTTCATACCTGCTGCACCTCCTGGACTCATCCACTTGTCATGTAGAAAGAAGAAAGGGGAAGGATGCAGGAAGGCAGAATGTTTCCTAAATCATTCAACTTGCATTTTTTTGGCAGAGTTGTGTCACTTGGACACTCAGAGCAAGAGGGAAGTCTTAAAGTGAATATTTTCAGCTTGGAACATTGGCACTCTGATCAAAATTAGGGTTCTCTCAGGAGGATGGGAAATTAATATGGGGTAGACAGCCAGAAATATCTGCCACAGACTTTATCAAGACATTTGGTTCACAAATAGCAACAGAGTCCTCTTACCATGTGTGAGATTCAGGCCCAGGCATTAGGAACAGCCATGAGGCAGGCAAGCTTGCTCCTGAAGACCTCATGGGCCAGTAAGTTAGAGGAAGTGGAGCTGAGAAAAGAGGAAGTCACCCATGTAACAAGGTAGAGGGAATATATTTTGGTTCAGGCTCTTTGTATCACCCAAGAAACCAAGGACTTCTGTCAGTAAGCCTTGAAGCCACTTGCTTGTTGCTTTAAGATGGACAGACAGCAGGAGCAAGTCCTGAACAGTGGAAACCAGGTGGTAGACAGACCTAGAAAGGGTCAGTTTGTTAATTTATTCATTCAGTCAGCATTTACTAATCGCCTTTTCATATACCATGTCCTGGGCAGGCATTCCATGTCATGGTATGTAAAACAGCCAAGCTTCCTGCCCTTGTACTTATAGACATGCTTGAGACATATTAAGAGAGAGCCTCAAATCTATACATCTGTGTAAAAGTCCATCATCATAAATGGCACATTAACACTGTCAAAGAAGAGTGGGCTCTCGAGAAGCAGTGGGCCTCACGCAGCTGGCTGGGCCAGGTGCATGATGAACTGTTCAGATGAAAGTTGGAGGAGGAATGTACAAAGCAGAGGGAAGAAAGTAGAATATATGCAGAAGACTGGGACAGGAAGTTGCTGGGAGTGCTCCAGAAACTCTATGGTGGTCACATTGTAGGTGTGGCCATCAAAGGACCAAATGTATCAGGAAGGACTGAGAGGCCACCCAGAACCAAACTGCTCAGGGTCTTAGAATGCCATGTGAAAGGTATCATTTTGTTTTCAGTTTAGGTCAAAGGCAACAGGAAGCCCCTGTGGAAATCTAGGTAACTTAATCTGATACACATATGCAAGCGTTCCCAGGAAGAACTGGGAACGGTGTTAGGAGGCTCTTCCACCTGTCTAGGCAGGGCTAATGCTGTCTGTTTCAGAATGGAGGCCTCAGAAGTGGCAAGGAGGGAGCAGATTTGAGCCATTGTACTGCCCCTTGGAGACTGTTGGCCAGCTCCAGGGGTTAAGACATTTCTAAGGGAAGAAACAAACGGCAAAACAAAGGGGGGGAGCAGAAGGGTCCTTCATTAAGGTGAGTTTAGATAGGCAGCTGGCAGAGGGGCCTGTGGGGTCCAGAACTAGGAGGCAGGACCAGGAGAGTATCTGGTGGAAAGCTCAGTGGAGAGAGTCCTGGTACTTGGGGCCTCATCCATGTCAGGAGTTCAGCTACCTCCTCCACCCACAGCCACCGTGAGCCTCACTCCATGTTCAGTTTATGTTTTTGCCACTTGGGTTTCGGAATGCCAGAAGACTTCACACACCTTTCATTTGTTTAACTCTCACTATTTTTTTTTTATTGGTTGTTCAAAACCTTACAAAGCTCTTGACATATCATATTTCGAACATTAGTTTCAAGTGAGTTATGAACTCCCATTTTTACCCCAAATACAGATTGCAGAATCACATAGGTTACACATTCACATTTTTACATAATGCCATACTAGTGACTGATGTATTCTGCTACCTTTCCTATCCTCTACTATCCCCCTCCCCCCCATCTTCTCTTTCTATCCCATCTACTGTAATTCATTTCTCTCCTTATTTTTTCTTCCAATTCCCCTCACAACCTCTTTTATGTAGTTTTTTATAACAATGAGGGTCTCTTTCCATTTCCATGCAATTCCCCTTTTCTCTCTCTTTCCCTCCCACCTCATGCCTCTGTTTAATGTCAATCTTTTCTTCCTGTTCTTCCTCCCTGCTCTATTCTTAGTTGCTCTCATTATATCAAAGAAGACATTTGGTATTTGTTTTTTAGGAATTGGCTAGCTTCACTAAGCATAATCTGCTCTAGTGCCATCCATTTCCCTGCAAATTCCATGATTTTGTCATTTTTTAGTGCTGCGTAATACTCCATAGTGTATAAATGCCACATTTTTTTAATCCATTCATCCATTGAAGGGCATCTGGGTTGGTTCCACAGTCTAGCTATTGTGAATTGTGCTGCTGTGAACATCGATGTGGCAGTATCCCTGTAGTACGCTCTTTTAAGGTCTTCAGGGAATAGTCCGAGAAGGGCAATAACTGGGTCAAATGGTGGTTCCATTCCTAGCTTTCCCAGGAATCTCCATACTGCTTTCCAAATTGGCCGAACCAATTTGCAGTCCCACCAGCAATGTACAAGTGTACCCTTTTCCCCACATCCTCTCCAGCACTTGTTATTGTTTGACTTCATAATGGCTGCCAATCTTACTGGAGTGAGATGGTATCTTAGGGTAGTTTTGATTTGCATTTCTCTGACTGCTAGAGATGGTGAGCATTTTTTCATGTATTTGTTGATTGATTGTATGTCCTCCTCTGAGAAGTGTCTGTTCAGGTCCTTGGCCCATTTGTTGATTGGGTTATTTGTTGTCTTATTGTTTAATTTTTTGAGTTCTTTGTATACTCTGGATATTAAGGCTCTATCTGAAGTGTGAGGGGTAAAAATTTGTTCCCATGATGTAGGCTCCCGATTTATTTCTCTTATTGTTTCTCTTGCTGTGAAAAAACTTTTTAGTTTAAGTAAGTCCCATTTGTTGATTCTTGCTATTAACTCTTGTGCTATGGGTGTCCTGTTAAGGAATTTGGAGCCTGATCCCACAATATGTAGATTGTAGCCAACTTTTTCTTCTATCATACGCAGAGTCTCTGATTTGATATCAAGGTCCTTGATCCATTTTGAGCTAATTTTTGTGCATGGTGAGAGGAGGGGATTCAGTTTCATTTTGTTGCATATGGATTTCCAGTTTTCCCAACACCATTTGTTGAAAATGCTATCCTTCCTCCATTGCATGCTTTTAGCCCCTTTATCGAATATAAGATAGTTGTAACTTTGTGGATTAGTCTCTGTATCCTCTATTCTGTACCATTGGTCCACCCGCCTGTTTTGGTACCAGTACCATGCTGTTTTTGTTACTATTGCTCTGTAGTATAGTTTGAAATCTGGTATTGCTATACCACCTGATTCACACTTCCTGCTTAGAATTGCTTTTGCTATTCTGGGTCTTTTATTTTTCCATATGAATTTCATGATTGCTTTATCTATTTCTACAAGCAATGCCATTGGAATTTTGATTGGCATTGCATTAAACCTATAGAGGACTTTTGGTAATATCGCCATTTTGTTGATGTTAGTTCTGCCTATCCATGAACAGGGTATCTTTCCATCTTCTAAGATCTTCTTCTACTTCTCTTTTTAGGGTTCTGTAGTTTTCATTGTATAAATCTTTCACCTCTTTTGTTAGGTTGATTTCCAAGTATTTTATTTTTTTTGAGGATATTGTGAATGGAGTGGTTTTCCTTATTTCCATTTCAGAGGTTTTGTTGCTGATATACAGAAATGCCTTTGATTTGTGCGTGTTGATTTTATATCCTGCCACTTTGCTGAATTCATTTATTAGTTCTAGTAGTTTTTTTGTAGACCCTTTTGGGTCTTCTAGGTATAGAATCATGTCATCTGCAAATAGTGATAATTTAAGTTCTTCCTTTCCAATTTTTATGCCTTTAATTTCTTTTGTTTGTCTAATTGCTCTGGCCAGTGTTTCGAGAACTATATTGAATAGAAGTGGTGATAGAGGGCATCCCTGTCTTGTTCTTGATTTTAAGGGGAATGCCTTCAATTTTTCTCCGTTCAGAATGATGCTAGCTTGGGGCTTAGCGTAAATAGCTTTTACAATATCAAGGTAAGTTTCTGTTATCCCTAGTTTTTCTAATGTTTTGAACATAAAGGGATGCTGTACTTTGTCAAATGCTTTTTCTGCGTCTATCGAGATGATCATATGGTTCTTATCTTTAAGTCTATTGATATGGTGAATAACATTTATTGATTTCCGTATATTGAATCATCCCTGCATCCCAGGGATGAATCCTACTTGATCATGGTGCACAATTTTTTTGATGTGTCTTTGTATCCAATTCGCCAGAATTTTATTGAGGATTTTTGCATCTAGGTTCATCAGAGATATTGGTCTGTAGTTTTCTTTCTTTGATGTGTCTTTGTCTGGTTTCGGAATCAATGTGATGTTGGCCTCATAGAATGAATTTGGGAGGACTCCCTCTTTTTCTATTTCCTGGAATAACTTGAAAAGTATTGGTATTAATTCTTCTTTAAAGGTTTTGTAAAACTCCACTGTATACCCATCTGGTCCTGGGCTTTTCTTGGTTGGTAGTCTTTTGATTACTTCTTCAATTTCATCCATTGATATTGGTCTGTTCAAATCGTGTGTGTCCTCCTGACTCAGTCTGGGCAAATCATATGTCTTAAGAAATTTATCGATGTCTTCACTATCTTCTATTTTATTGGAATATAGGTTTTCAAAATAATTTCTAATTGTCTTCTGTATTTCTGTGGCTTCTGTTGTAATATTGCCTTTTTCATCCCTTATGTTAGTAATTTGAGTTCTCTCTCTTCTTCTCTTCATTAGCATGGCTAAAGGTTTGTCAATCTTGTTTATTTTTTCAAAGAACCAACTTTTAGTTTTGTTAATTTTTTCAATAGTTTCTTTTGTTTCAATTTCATTGATTTCCGCTCTGATTTTAATTATTTCTTGCTTTCTGCTGCATTTGCTATTGTTTTGCTCTTCCTTTTCTAGGGCTTTGAGATGAAGTGTGAGCTCATTTATTTGTTGGTTTTTCCTTTTTTTGAGGAATGATCTCCAGGCGATGAATTTCCCTCTTAAAACTGCTTTCATTGTGTCCCATAGATTCCGATAGGTTGTGTCTGCATTTTCATTTATCTCTAAGAATTTTTTCATTTCCTCCTTTATGTCTTCTGTAACCCTTTGATCATTCAGTAACATATTGTTCATTTTCCATGTGATATTGGATTTTTCCTTCCTTCTTTTATCATTAATTTCCAGTTTCAATCCATTATGATCAGATAAAATGCATGGTATAATCTCCACCCCTTTATATTTATTGAGGGTTGCCCTATGGCATAATATATGGTCTATTTTTGAGAAGGATCCATGTGCTGCTGAGAAAAAAGTATATCCATTCGATGATGGTTGGTATATTCTATATATGTCAGTTAAGTCTAGGTTATTGATTGTGGTATTGAGGTCTATAGTTTCTTTATTCAACTTTTGCTTGGAGGATCTGTCCAATGGTGAGAGAGGTGTGTTGAAGTCACCCATAATTATTGTGTTGTGGTCTATTTGATTCTTGAACTTGAGGAGAATTTGTTTTATAAACTTCGAAGCGCCATTATTTGGTGCATAAATATTGATAATTGTTATGTCTTGTTGTTTAATGGTTCCTTTTAACAGTATATAATGTCCTTCCTTATCCCTTTGGATTAACTTAGTCTTGAAGTCGATTTTATTCGATATGAGGATGGCCACCCCTGCTTGCTTGCGAGGACCGTGTGCATGGTATATTTTTTCCCAACCTTTCACCTTCAGCCTGTGTATGTCTTTTCCAGTCAGGTGAGTCTCCTGGAGGCAGCATATTGTTGGATTTGTTTTTTTGATCCATGTTACCAGCCTATGTCGCTTTATTGGAGTGTTTAAACCATTAATGTTTAGAGTTACTATTGATATATGGTTTGTACTTCCAGCCATGTTTGATTATTTATCTCGTTTTTTTTTTTTAATTGCATTTGTTTCACCATGATTAGTTTTCCCCCCTCCGTCTGTCTTTACTGAGGTACTTCCCACTGTTGGCTTTGGTTATTGTTTTCCATTTCTTCCTCGTGAAGTGTTTTGCTCAAGATGCTTTGCAACGCTGGTTTTCTGGCTGCAAATTCTTTTAGTTTTTGTTTATCATGAAAGATTTTTATTTCGTTGTCGTATCTGAAGCTTAATTTTTCTGGGTACAGAATTCTTGGTTGGCATCCATTGTCTTTCAGTGTTTGAAATACGTTGTTCCAGGATCTTCTCGCTTTCAGCATCTGAGTTGAGAAGTCCGTTGTTAACCTTATTGGTTTACCCCTGAATGTAATCTTTCTCTTTTCTCTTGTAGCTTTTAATATTTTCTCTTTGTTCTGTATATTGGATATCTTCATAACAATGTGTCTTGGCATTGGTCTACTGTGATTTTGTATGCTCGGTGTCCTGTATGCATCTACAATTTGTATATCTGTTTCCTTTTTTATTTCTGGAAAGTTTTCTGTAATTATTTCATCTAGTAGATTACTCATTCCCTTGTTTGAATCTCTATCCCTTCTTCTATCCCAATGACTCTTAAATTTGGTTTTTTTATATTATCACATATCTCTTGTATGCTTCTCTCATGATTTTTAACCAGCCTATCTGAGTTGGCTAGACTCTTTTCCAGATGATATATTTTGTCTTCATTATCTGACGTTCTGGCTTCTACTTGCTCCACTCTATTAATGATACTCTCATTTGTAACTCTCACTATTTTAAAGATGAGAAAACTGAGGCTTTTCAAAGTTACAAGACTTATCTAGGGCCACACAGCTACCCGATGGCAGAGCCAGGATCATAGTTCTAACCACCAATTAAGTACAGATTCTTTGCCAGGTACTATACTCAGTACATCATCAGTTCCCAAACAACCCAGGAGTCAAGATAAATATATTTTCCATGTTATAGCTAAGGAAATTGAGGCTCAGAGGTCAAATGTCATTGGCCAAGATTTCACAAGACAGGAACCAGCAATTAGGTTAGCAGTATGCATGACCTTCCTTATACACCAGTGAGCAGATCTGCATCCAAGTTTCTAATGTGGTGACATCCATGTGTATTCTGATCCACTCATAGTCAGGATATCATAAAGATAAACATGGGCTTAGAGATGATGCCCCTAGGCTTGCAGAGTACCAGTGGCTCCCAACTCACTGGACTTTCAGCCTTGTTTAATACAAAACCTCTGACCAGGCCTCACCCTGCTAAAGAAACCCCTCCTCCTTCCCTCCCTCCATTCATATGGGAAGTTTTCAGTAGAAGATATTTTCTTAGTAATGGTTTTATTTTTTAATGGAAGAATAAGCGTCCTGATAGCTCTATGTTTTGTCAGTTGCTCATCCCCATTCTGCTCATTGGGGATTCTGCAGCCACACTGTGGTTTGGGAAGGGTTCTCCCACAGTGGTGATGTCTTCTCTCTTTTCCTCTATAGTGCCACTGACATGAAGGACATCATTAAATGTGTGGCCTCTTGTCCTGTAGCACACCCTTAGAAATAATCTAGCTGCCACAGATATGGGAATCTCTGCCAACTCTGGCATTGGTGGTAGATAGTTCATGTTATTGGAGGCAGAAGTTCATTTGGAGGTAGGGCTGTGACCAGAGAAGTGGTGTGATCCAGAGAAAGGCAATGCTTGGGAGTCAGCTCTGTCTGCACTATGTATGTATGAGCTGAGGGACTTTGGGTAAGTCTTGGCCTCCTTGAATGCCTGTGTCATTAGCAATCAAACCTAATTTAGAGAGTTTCACAATGGTGTAAAAACATATGATTCATGGAAGGTACTTAGCATGTTTTTGGGGGTCTCTTATTTATTCATCATTTGTTAAGCATCTACTTTGCTAAGTGCTAAAGTTTTGCAATGAATTAAAAAAAAAAAAGACTTGTCCTTAGAAAGCCTATAGTCAATTGGGAGAATTGACCCTTTCATAAATAATTCCCACATAATGTGGGCTGTGCCAGCAGAAGTCCACGTGAGCTCAGAGAAGGGTTGCCACCTCTGCTATGTAGGCGGGGCCTGTGAGGCATAACAGACTTATTGTGAAAAAAGTGCTGAGTGGGCTGGTGGGCAATATGCAAATATGATTAGCAACACAGGGACAGCAGAAATGGGACCAAGAAAGGAGACATAGGAGTACCTCCTTTCTGTGGGGGAGGTGTTCTGATACCCCACAGACAGTACTGAACACCATATATATTATGTTTGTGTCTATACGTAAGACCTATGATGAAGTTTAATTTATAGATTAGCTAACAGTGATTAACAATAATAGCTAATAATAAAATAGAACAATTATAACAGTATGTTATAACTAATTATACAGATGAGGTCACTTTCTCTGTCTCTCTCTCAAAATACCTTTGAAAAAAAATGGTACTGAGTACTGAACCTAGGGCTAGGTCAAGCACTTTGCCTCTGAGCTGCATCCCCAGTTCTTTTTATTTTGAGATTGGGTTTCACAAAGTTGCCCAAGCTAGCCTTGAACTTGGGATCTTCCTGCCTCAGCCTCCTCAGTAGATGGGATTACACATGTGCATCATCATATCTGGCTTTAAAATGTCTTAGTAATTAGAAGAAAAGATTTTGAGTGTTCTCATCACAAAGAAAAGATAAATGTTTGAGGTGATAGATATGCAGATTACCCTGATTTGATCATGACACAAAGTATACCCATATCAAAATATCACAGTGCACTCCATAGTATGGACGGTTATTATGTGTCAATTCAAAACCTTAACAATAAAATCTTGTACTACATTTATCAAAGTTGACTGTAGTAAGTGAAACCAAGGGAATCAAAACTATAGGTAAGGAAAGACTACTGCATATGGAAAAAGTCACCAAAAACAGAACAAAAGAAAAAAGAGCATATTAGTTTGCTTAGGCTGCCATAACAAAACACCACAGATAGGATGGTTTGCAAAATTCATCTGTCTCAGTTCTGAAGACTAGACATCCAAGACCAAAGTGTTGGCAGAGTTAGTTTCTGGAGAATCTTTTATTGTTGGCTTTCAGGTGGCTTCCTTCTTGTTATGTCTTCCTGTGACCTTTTTTCTGTATATGTGTGGAGGGAGAGAGAGATGGCTGGTGTGTCTTCCTATTCTCATAAGAACACCAGCCCCACCATGATGACCTCACTTAACCTTTATTGCCTCCTTCTGGACTCTGTCTCCAAATACAGTCACACAGCAGGTTGGGGCTTCAAAATTTGAATTTGGCAGGGAAACCCAGTTCAGTCCACAATAAGAGACATCAAGGAGGTGATAAGACAGTAGCTCTGCTCAACCAACTGATGAACTGGCCAGAAAGTATCACTGTTTTTGTGTTGGAGATGAAGAAATGTCTAGGACCAGTGACTCACACAGGGACACAAGGCATCTTCTGAATCCTGTCCGAGTAACTTCTTCTGAAGCCTGGCTGCTTAGCAGGCCTTGGAATATGGCAGACCTTCATCAGAGAGTCAGCGAACTCCAAATGAGAAAGTCAAAGTTCACTGATGTTCTCTGCAGTCTAGAACCTTCTGCCATGAGCATGAACTTCTTATGGGCAGCTCTGAAGAAGGCACAGTTGCCAATTCCAGGCACAGCAGTCACCAGGATGAGGAATGGTCTTTCTCCCTGAGGGTTTATGCATTCCAATCCTGCAAGATTCAGGGATCAGAGCACTCATGGGGTCTTTCTTGGCTGTTATTGCTTCAGGTCAAAAATGGAATGTTCTGAGGTACTTTATTTATTCTTATAAATTTGACCTCCTTCGATTCCATAGGGAATTTTTCAAATGTTCCATTCTAGTTTTGGGGCTTTTCAGTCTTCACGAACTCCTCCCAGCCTCTGTGGAATTACTTGACAAGTCTATTAATGTTAATAGATAACTACTTTTTCAATGCACAGCCTATCTAAGTATTATCCTAGATGTTTTCCATAAATTCTTTCAAGCCCCTAAAACAAGCATTCAGAGTAAATATTTTTCCCTAAAGGAAAGTGGGACTCAGAGTATTCAAATGACCAGGTATAAGTGAAATACCTGCTCCGTGGAGAAGCTGCAGTTGAAAATCCAGATCTGGCCCTAAATGCCACATCTTTCTCCCCATTTTTTTCCCTCCTCCCACCCCGTCCACTTATGGCTTTGAATGAAAATGCCTAGGAGACACAGAGAAGAGCCCAGGAAACTAGGTTAGGGTCACCTGAAAGGGCCTTGTAGCCACCTTGAGAGTTTGGTTTTGAAGACAGTGAGGAGTTTGGGATGACCTTGAAGCAACAATTAGTCAGGTGTTCCTTAGATTCCTTTGGCATAGTCTCTGTTCAAATGAGTTGCTTTCTTATCCTGAGGCAGAGAGAGAATTGGAAGACTGTTTCTGTAGCCATTAGGGTAAGATGAGAGAATAGAGCCGGAACTGGTGCAAATGCTGCTGCTTTTTATAAAGGAAGGGTGCACTACAGGACATTGTAGGCTGGTTTTCTTGACCACTTGTATTTTAGCTGTAAAAGAGAGGTAGGAAGTTTTGACCTTCAAGAACGGATGGATGATGATGCCATTAACTAAGTTAGGAGATAAGGAGGGAAGTGGATTTGTTGGGGTGGGGGGAGAGTCAGGAAGATACAAATTCACATTAGATTTGAGCTGCTAATAGAATTTCCAAGTGGATGTCAGTTGCTGGCAATGGGCAGATGGATAAGGAAGCCTTGACTTGGGGATAGCTCTGAACTGGAGACAGAGTCCATGGGCATCTCATGGTGGGTGAGGGGAGCAGGTGGGAGGGTAGAATACCTAAGGAAATGGACACACTGAGAAATGGGAAGTCAATGTAGAATCCCAGCATTCAGAGGATAGGCAGGGGAAGGCAGGTAGAGATTAACCTTGGGGAAAAGTTAGGGAGATGATTATGAAGAAAGTGCTAGAATTGGTCATTAGGATGACATTGGCACCCTCCATGGGAGCAGTTTCCAGCCCTGGTGCAGGCGGAAGCAGGGTCACCTTGAGTTCAGGAGGGAATGAAAGGCAGAGCGGAACAATTGCTTCTAGATGGAGCAGGCAAGGAGACAGATGGGCGTAACCTGAGGAGGAGGCAGGTTTAAGGAAAGGTTTATATAAGGTGGAGGAGCTTTGAACATGTTGTCAGCAGTGGGAAAGGAGCCAGGGGAGAGGACTGGAGCCCCCGGAGAGAGGGGGAGATGATTAATGGGAGGTCAGGGGGAGCAGAGGGCAGAGGCAGGAGGGTAAGCACTAAGAGGGAAGAGGAAGGCGGGAGAGGGCAGTGCGGATAAGGAAGGATGCTGGGTCGATTCATGCTGATTGCAGGGTCAGCAGCACTTTCTAGATATGGGCTGCTCTATTGGTAAGCTGCTGTGCCTGAATTACATGTGTTTCTTCTGTGTAAAGGCAGCCTCGACACAGCACTGAATCAGATATTGTGCGATAAAACAGCAGGGAGAGAGGCAATGAGGCTTAATGGTTAGAACGTGGATATGAAGCCAGATGGCCTGGTTTGCATGCAGTCTCTGCCACTTATTAGTAGCATGACCTTGGGCCAAATAGTTAATCCACTAGTGCCTCCTTTTCCTCATCTGAAAAAAATGATGATAATGTTAGTTCCCACATCATGAGGAAATTATGAAAATAAAGTGAGTTAAAATTTTAAAAATTCTGAGAATAGTGCCTGGCACATGGTAGGTATCTTACAAGTGTTTACTGTTGTTTTGGTGTGTGCTGTCTGGGTCCCAGGAGGTTTGAAGTTTGATACATGCATCACCTAGTTTAAAGTCTATCTTTTCAGTATCGTTTCAAAACAGGAATAGCTATTACTTATTTAATATATAGATGAAGAAATAAAGTTCAAAGAAATTAACAAATTTGCCTACATTTACACAGTGAGGGAGAGCAGAGCCAGGGCGTAAAGCTAGACTACTCCAGTTGAAGAATTCTGCTCTATCCACCCTAGCTTTCACTCCTGGGCCGCTCCCAAGTCAGCACCCACTTCCCTAGCTACCCAGGTTCCCATTCCCACCTCAACAGGAAGACGTGCAGGCTGTACTCTGAGGACCATGCAGGTATGAGTTTTGTCACTAGCAGGCACTTCTCTGGGCCAGAGTGTGGACCTAGGATCTGTGCTTCGGGAATGGTTTCTTCACAATCAAGCCAAGATTTAGTGATAGCAAATTTGACAGAGGTTTTGTGCTTGTTTCTTGCTGCTTAAACAGAGCAGAGGACCTTCTGTTGAAATGACAGGACAATGAGTGTTATATGAAGGGTTATAAAAAATTATAAGCCAGAGCGCTGTGAACATCTGGTTTCAGTTTGAGTCGTTGCTTGTTCCTGCCTTTATCTGAGCACACTCATGTTCTGGGCTAATGGAAGCACAGTTTGTTTCAGTCTTGGTTCATATTACATGTCAGCCAGATTTTATATTTTTGTTTGTGTCATAGGTCAAGAAAGTCCATTCAAGGGTGCAAGAGATGGACTATATAGTTTTTAAAAGTGAGAAAAATTCATATACACTGAAGCAGGACAGTCTGAATGGTATCTTTGCAAAATAAAATTTGAGTTTTCTTAAGTGTACAGATGCAAGGTATTCCTTAGAAAGCATGCATTTGGAATGATGCTTACACCATCATTATCTCTTTCTTTTAAATGATGGAGGAATAAGTTAAAATACATTGAGCTTTTCCTAGATGCCAAGTACTACTAAGCAAATATATCTACATTAACTCATTTTAATTCTCATAACCAATTTGTGCAATCAGAGTTATTACCCACATTTTACAAGTAAGATAGGGAGTTGTGTGCAAGGTCACACCCAGGCAGAGCTAAGATCCTACCCAGGTATATCTGGTTCACACTTATTTTGCAAGCTTTCCATGCTTTTTGAATGCATCATGCTGAGATCTGGGCTTTGTGTCCAATAAGTGATTAAGATATCTCTGATGACCATGCTGAGTTATGAAAATACTAAAAATATAACAGCATAGAAAACATCGATTTCTAGTCAGAAGTCAATGTCATGCTTTGCTTCCTAATTAAATATTAGAAGGATTCCTTTAAAATCA
The DNA here is from genome assembly GCF_052094955.1 of Ictidomys tridecemlineatus. NCBI lineage: Eukaryota > Metazoa > Chordata > Mammalia > Rodentia > Sciuridae > Ictidomys > Ictidomys tridecemlineatus. The sequence continues at coordinate 66,553,255 of NC_135480.1, read as the reverse complement.
TTACAAAAAAAAGATATGTCTATGGATTTGTTTTATTACTTTTTTATTTTTTGTAGTACCCAGGGGTGCTCTACCACTGAGCTACAACTCCAGACCTTTTCATTTTTATTTTATTTTTTTTATTTTGAGACAGGTTCTTACTAAGTTGCAGAGGATGGCCTCTAACTGAAGGCATCCTGCCTCAGCCTCTAGAGTTGCTGGGAATACAGATATGCCCTACCACAGTTGGCCAGTAGGTGTTATTTTAGAAACTTTGACTAATATAAAGCCAAACAAAAACAAGAGACAGAGACAAAGTTCTCATTTTTGTTAAGGATGGGTTTGTATTCCTGGGGAACGCAACAACACTAATTGAAAAACTATATTACTCAATAAGAAGTCAGAACTTGCAACTAGAGTACAAGATAGCTTTTCACAAGTCAATAGATTTTCCATATACCTGAAAAACCACTTATGAAATATATTGAACAATGTCCCAGTCAAGAAAATTAATAAAAATGAAAATATCATCTTAATGAGAACTGTATGTGATCTGTGTGACAAAAACTGCAAAATTTTATTGGGAGACATAATGTAGGACATGAATAATTAGGAAATGTAACGTGTTCCTAGATGGAAAGGTGAAATACTCTAAATAGGTCGATTTGTAGGTTTAATGGAATGCCAAACAGAATCCTAAAGGGAATTGAAGAGCTTTGATTGAATAGTTTAAGACTTCATCTGGAATAATAAACAGACGAGAAACATGGAAAAAAAAAACAAGAAAGAAGAATAATGAAAGAGTACTCGTCTTTAAAGAGCCTAACGTATAATAAATCTATAATAATTAAAAGAGAATAGGAGTCAAGCAGAGTAGTAACATATGATTGCCTAGAAATATTACCAGTTATATGTCAAAACTTAATATTTGAAAAAAGAGGAATCACAAATGAATAGAGAAGAAAGCTTAGTCACTAAAAGTTGTTGGAATAACTTGGGAAAATATTGGCACAAGCCAGAGGCTGCAAAGTGACGTTCAGTGGAACAGATGCGATGGCACATGGATGTGGCCAATAGACACAGATAAGATTTGGGGCCTGTAGGGTTGGCCCACTCTTTATAAACTGAATGATCCCCATAAAACTATAGGTTTATGGCTTTCCTTTAAAAAGTAGAAGACCAAATTTCTTTCAGGAACAAGCCCCTGTAAATGCATTGTAATTGGCCAGTCTTTACCTTGTCCCTTCTTATGGCCAGCCTGCTGTCCCCTTTGACCTACCTGCGTGGCCCCTTGAGGAATGTGGGTTTTAACCTCTCTTTCAGACTTCACCTCATGCCATATGCCAAAATTAATTCCAGATGGGTTAAAGAGGTAAATATTTTAAAAGTCAAACTACAAGAGAATAAAATCCAAGATTCCTGTATCTCTGGTTTGGAGGAGGACTTTCAAGCTTAAAAATCATTGACGAAATCACAAAGACTGACAAATGTTTCCATAAATATTTGAAATTTCCATATATCTAATAAAACTGATCAAAACAAGAAGAAAAATAGTAGATTGGGAAAATACTTGCAGTAATATCAAGACCCCAGGGTGTGTGTGTGTGTGTGTGTGTGTGTGTGTGTGTGTGTGTGTGTATGTGTGTGTGTAGTATTAAAGCTCAGATGCTGTGAGTGGGAAAGGATTGTGATCTTATAGGCAAATAGCTAAACTGATGTGTGGAGAAGCTCCCCAAAATATGTGGTATGATAAAAACATACATGAAATATGTTTAACCTCACTAGTAATTGAAGAAATAGAAACTAAAATCAGGCTGCATCAGCTTTCTTTCTACCTAACAAGTTAGAATTCCCCAGGGTCCTGTTGAGGCCACAGTGTAACTATACCCACACACATTACTAGTTGCATGGTAAATCAGCACAAGCCTTCAGGAAAGCAACTTGGCATTTTATATTGAACCATGAAATGCGCAACTTCTGAGTTTCTCAAAAAGAAATTACCCAATACCTAGGAAAAGCTGCATGCTTATCACAACCTCTTCTACAATTGTGACAATTGGGGGACAATCTGAATGCCTAATAATTAGAAGTCATTTAGGTAAATTATGGAATAGCCACTCAATGAATATTATATAACCATCATTACAAATAATTGTGAAAAGCCTTTAGCATGGGAAATGCTTATTAATTTTTAGTCCCAGAAGTAGAACACAAAAGTCATACTTACCATATAAACACATCTATTAATAACAATTTAATCTACCTAATCCATGAAGTTTAAAGGAGGAATTTGGGCTGGAACTCAAAGCTGCCAACTCTGACACCACAGTTTTTCCTGCCTGCCCACTTCCTTCCTGTTGTAGAGGCCAAGGCATGGCGCCCAAGCAGTGGGTAAAGAGCAGGGTGGTCAGGCTGATGAGAGAGGCTGGTACTCTTCCCGTACTGTGCCTCTCCCAGCCAAGGCCAATGCTTTAAAGATCCTTGCTGATGGGACTGTGAAGATGAGACGTTCACCAACCTTATACCTCCAAGAACTTGGGTTTTCTAAAAGTTTCCTCCTCAATAGACTTGGTGAATGTGATAAAATGGACAAATCTAGAGGACCAGAAAAAGCTCTATGCCCTAAGCGATATGGATAGACCTATTTCTTGAGCGCTCTATCACACACACCTGTAAGTGTTTACATATTTAAAAAAAATTTTTTTTGAAGAATTGCATTAAGGGAAAGCTATGATCCCTGAAGCATCCCCTGCTTCCGCAGTCAGCTTTGCTTAAGGTGAAAGACAAGACCCCAGGTGGTCTGCAGAGCTTGATGCCTAGTGTTAAAGAACACAGAGAAAAGGCTTAGTGAGGATTCACTTCAAGAAAAAAGTATATTTTAAGAATCCTAAGATTTGAAAACCTGAGCCTGCCCTTCTGTTTCCTGTATCCCCCGTGCCCAAAACGAACGAGAATTTTCTGTGTAGCAGAGTTTACCATGACAGTAATAATCCCTTACATTGTATAAGGCTTTCAGCTTACTGAGCATGGTGACATGCGGGTTTTTTTCATTTTTATTTTAATCTTCACAACTCAGTGAGGTAGGATGGCACTAGGATTATTGTCCGGATTTTGTAGACATAGCAGATGAGGTTCAGAAAAGTTAAGGCTCTTTACTGAAAGGCTCTTTGATGGGTCTGAGATCATAACAGGCAAAAGGGCAAGCTGAGGTCTAAATGCAGCTCTCTTGCTTGTTTGATTGCCTCATTCATTTGTGTTTTCTGGCCAGCATGCATTCCTTCAATATGTTTCTCTCCTGCACCTCCCATATGCCTTGTACTCGGCTGTAACTGTGGTCCCTGTTGTGAGCAAGGCAAAAGGGACCCTGCCCAGATGGATCTCAAAGCCCATCCAAGGAGAAAGGCATTGATCAGTGATGTGATGTGAAGAACTATAAAGGGGTGTATGGTGCATTAACAAGGATGCTAACCTAATTGAGTGGAGGGTCAAGGAAGGTTTATTCTGAGTATATGATGTGTAATTGAGGTGAGTGATAAGAGAGGGGAGGGAAGGAAGGTTTAGGACTGATGCCTGAGCAAGGGCAACTTTTAATAGGTAGAGGGAGAGCCACAAAGGAGAATGAGGCTGAGTGACTACATGGTGGAAATACCAGAAAGTGTACTGTTTTTAAAGCTGAGGGGGGGGAGAGAGAGAGAGAGAGAGAGAGAGAGAGAGAGAGAGAGCAAGAGAGAGAGAGCGAGAGCGAGAGAGCGAGCTTCTGAACAAAGGACCAGAAAATCCTACCAGTGCTATTGGTCGTCTATACCAATTCTCTCTCTGCTGGAGTCGCACTATAATGAGAGTAAGGATTTTAAACAAGTATATAAAGAATAAACCCCTAAGGACAAAAAGAATAAGAGACACCAGCAAGAGATGTCAACAGACCTTTGGAAAACAGAAAGTGGATTGAGTTGGTGGCAAGGAGAAAAGTGAACATGGAGCACCTGCTGATGGAACTGTCAGTGAGAAGCAAAGTCTCAGATAACCTCAGAAGCCAGAGGCACCAGGGATGGCAGAGGCCAGGGGGAAGCACAGGACTGGGAACATGGAGGGATTCAAGGCTGTGTAAGATGGAAGTAGCCACAGTCAGACCCTTCAGTTTCCTTCCTTATTATACACAGACAAGCTGCTTCCCTCCCACCCCAGCAGGGCACCTGAGACTTGTTCCTTAGGAATGTCAAATGGAAGGGCTCCAGATTCAGGGCACCAAGCAGAGGAGAAGGGCCACACTGAAAACAGCAAGCAAGCATAAACTAACTTTTGAAAATGACATTTCTAGACCCCATTTTTGACAGCCAAACACCCATCTTGTCTATATGATAGGAGATTAGAAAATTAAATTCTTTGGGGAAACCAAAAGACCTTGTAGACGGTGTGGATTCTCCACAAAGTGCAGTGGTTCCCATCCTCCAGTGACAGTCAATGGCCGAAACACAGAGTTTGGGTATCTTACTCCTAAATATGAACAGATAATATAGGACTTTTGGACATCTGAGGAAATTCTAGCAAGTGAGAAAAACACCACAACAAGTAGGAAAAAAACAGAAACAAAAGAATATGAAGGAATCAAAAACAACATAATGAGCAGAAGGAAACTTCAAAGGAACAGAAACTTTAATCCATCAAGATATTAAAGAAAAGGTATCACTGTCTCAAAAATAAGAACATATACACAAAGGGGGATAATTGAGAGAATAAGAAAGAGCTCGTGGACATTAAAAATAAGAGACTTGAAATAAAATATCCAGAAATGAAGGGGAAGTGCATCAAAGATAAATAGGAGAAAATAGTAAGAAAATTAAAGAATCAATTCAGCAGGTCCAAAATCTGACTAATAGAACAGGGCAATAACACAGCTGAGGGCCGTGGGTTTCCAGATTGCAATGGCCAGCCTAGTTAATTTTTTAAAAGTCACTCATCTTCCTGAAAGGTTCTGAAGGAAGAAAATGTTACATGCATATGCCCACAGACTTATCAATAGCAGTGAAAATCTTGAAGACAAATGACCTTAAGAAGTGGAAGGGAAAATTGTTTCTAACTTTTAAAATTCTCCATCAAATTGTCAATCATGTTATTAAATTCTATATCAAAGTTCTATGTCAAATTATCAATCAAGTACAAGAGCAACATAAAGGTATTTTTAACCAGGCAAAGTCCAACAATCATACCTCCCATTCACCTTTAGAAAGCTACTGGGAAATTCATTCTATGAAAACAGTAAAGTAATTCAAGAAGTGCCTGGGAAAGAAGGAGTTTGACAAAGAAAGAGGTGAGGAGAAGCCCCAGATAATGGGTGCATAGCAGGCCTCACAAACAACCTGACCAGACTGTAGCAGGGCAGAGGTCTCTAGCAGGGAGGGCCCCGGGTATGGATCAGATAGATTACCTGGTGTTTGGTCATGTGAAAATTTCTATTTCCAAGAGATTCTATAGATCTCTTGGACAATTTGAGTAGAGTTATTAATAGAAATAGGAAATTAGCAAAAATGATGCTTTTCTATCAGATTGTACTGAACAAAAGTAGTGGACAAAGTGAAAGATAACATCAGATAGCCAAGAAGAAAAGGTCTGTATAATCACATTACTTTGAAATACAGATATTCCCCAATTGGCAACAATTCCAGCGATTTTCAACTTTACAGTGGTGTGATGATCGATATGCAGTCAGTGGAAATTATGCATCGAATTTTGAATTTTGATCTTTTCCTGGACTAGTGATGGGCAGTATGATCTCTTACGATGCTGGGGTGTGTTCAGTCATGCGTTCACAAGTGTAAACAGACAGTGCTCCCAGAATGCTGTATTGCTAACCTACGGTGCTCAGTAGATTAAGTGCACTAAATACGTCTTTGACTTATGATGGGTTTGTCAGGATGTAACCCTATCGTGAGTCGAGGGGCAACTGTACTGGAAAATTCTAGAAGACAGAAAGAGTGGAGAGAAGTGGCACTCAGGTGCATGGGTGGGTGGAGGACTGCTGTTTTTCACTGTAAGCTTTATAGCATTCTTCGACATTTTTTTTTTAAAAAAAACTATGAACATATGTTACCTTGACATAAGGAAAAACATTTTAATGCCACAGAGGTCGAGAAGGAAAGGATATTGAAAAGTGTCTTTGGGAGGTAGCAATAGGAACTTCAGCCAGCCCAGCTAGCTTCCTTCTCTGTCTCCACACTGAGCCCAGTCTGTTTGGATGGATTACTTGAGGGAAAGTTCTATATCCAGCCTTCTACCCAAATATGCATGTATTTATTTCACCCCAGTAAAGGTCTGTGCTCCTGTAGCCTTCATTATCCAGAATAATCCAAGTGTATCCTTTCTATACACTATTGTATTGGTTCAGGTGATACCTTCTGGAGCCTGAGTACCTGGGTTCAAATTCCTGCTGCAATACTTCTTGTTATTTATGTCGACTTGGGCCATGTCTTATGAGCCAAGACAACAAGTGGGGCAGTGGGAGCAATCATAGGCCAAGTCCTTGTGGTAAGGATGACATGAATTAACACACACAAAGCGTGCAGGGCCAATATACACAGCAGATGTCAGGATGAGGGTTATTTCAAATTCCTCTTTCATAGTTGTTCTCACACGATTATGAAAGCCACACAGTTGTCCAAACATAGATTTTAACTCTTTATGCTCAACTCTAAGTCTAATGAAAAGCAATAATTTTTAAAACATATTAGAGATTACACAGGCATGCACACATGTGCATGCACGTGTGCACACACACACAAGGTATATGCAAAACACTATGCAGCTTCTATGGGGGAAACAAAGGCAGTGCCAGTCTGAGGTTTGAGTCTTCTAAGAGCTTCTCGCTGCCCCAGAAGACAACAGCAACAGATTTGAAGACTGATGGCACTGTTGTGCAAGGTGAAAGTCTGGGGAATTTTGAGAAGACAAACACGGAGGGTCACTTTAGGCTAGGTTGGACCAAGAGGGCAGTGGAGGATTCTATTAGGAAGAAAGGAAGGGAAGAGCCATGGAACAAAAAATTCAGGATGAGAAGTAACTGAAAGTTTAAGGGAAAGCTGCAGAGACCAGGCTGGGGGTGAAGAGGGCAGTTCTCATCCCAGTTCTGCAGCCACCTAGCTGTGGGACCTTGAGAAAGTTCACTATTCTCCCTGAGGCTCAAAGGATTGAATGAATCAATGCAGTAGGCAGGCTCTGAGCCTGCCACGCAGTAGGGTCTTATATTATTCCATTTGTACTTTCAGCCTGACTCCCAAAGGAGAGGCATGCTGACTGGCTGAATGTCTGAATGAAGCTTTCTGGGGCAGTCAGAGCTCTAGGCCCAGACCTGTGCTTCCAGCCTGCTTGGTTGTAGTTAAGCCCAAAAGGCTGTTTAGAGAAGAGAAATGGTTACAGCAGTGAGCACTTTGATTTACCTAAAATAAAGAACCTTCCAGGCTCCAGGTCAGACTGTGGGAAGTGTCTTCTTCCTCTCTTCTCACTCCTGTCGGGTAACTGCCCTTCCCAGCTTCACCTGGGCTGCTCACCCCATGCTCCAGCTGTGCTGCGCTGCTCCAATCCTGGAAACACTGCTCTTTCTTTGCACAGATCCCTGTGCCCTTCTCTGCCTGGAGAGTTTCTGCCCAGCCCCCAAGCTGAGCTACAGCACCTTCCTGGAGACTTCCCTAGATGTTCTTTCCTCCTCTGGACTCTATGGTTTTATGCACTGCTGCACTGGGACCTGTATGAGATCAGGAGGGCAGAGGACAGAGGCTGTGCCTTCCTTATAGCTCAGCTGACCATTTACCAAGCATTTGCTCTTCACCTGGTTATGAACTGGGAGCTGGGGCTGCAGAGGTGGGTGTAGGGCCCTCCTTGGCTTCCAGGCATGCATTATAGTAGAGGAGACTTCACAGGTATAATTAGTGGTGTTGCAGCGTCACCAGAGCTGTCATGAAACTGGGCAGCAGGCGGAGGAGAAGGGAGTGGTTAAGTCTATGAATCCCTTTAGCACTCAGCACATAGTAGGTTTTTCAAGGACTATTTATTTGGAAGGTTTAACAGGTGTTGTTTGTTTGGGTTCTGCTGTCTCAGACAAACCATTTCACTTCTCTGCCTTGCATTTCCTTGTCTGAAAATTGAGGACAATTGTACTATAGCCAGGTCATGAGCTGTGAGATAATATGAGATTAATGTGCTTATGCTTGTGCCTAGCACTTAGAAGGACTCAATGAAAGGTGTTGTGATGACTATTAAAATTGCCACCTCGTGGCTTTATTAAAAACTTGGATGTGCACTAGATAGCAAAGGAGTACACATGGGAAGAGCAAGAGACCAACTCTTCTAGCCCTCCTTTGACACAGTAGGTTTTTGAAAGTGTCCCCTGCCCAGGTCTTTCTCTTTATTTACTGTCCTAGCAGCTGAATGTGAAGATTGAGATTTTTCCCAGGGTCTGAGGGAGCAGAGGGGTTGGATTCAGTCATCATTCATTATAGTTGCTCTCCCCAAACCTCCAGAAGGTCAGAGGAATGGAAGGTAGCATGACAGAAGTTAACATGCAGTCACTACCCCAGGCTGAGATCCTGCTTCTACGGAGCAGAGCCCAGGGCCCCTGAGCTCAGCAGGGGGCATTGTTCCCTGGCAGGGTGCCCTTCCATTTCCCTTGCTTTCCATCACATCCTTTAGAAACCCTGAAACCAGCCAGCCCAGCACCCTTTAAAAAAAAAATGGAGATTTAACAGCCTTGTAAGTGAACAATGAGCAGGGGCAGCTCCAGGGGCTTCTCCACTGTATCCACTCTGCTCTTAGCTGCCGGGGCTCCCACCCTGGCTATAGAGGCTCAGTCATCAGCACAGCCTCCCTTACTATAGGCACCACTAATGCATTCAGGGTGGCAGTGACAGGGTTAAGAAGCCAGGCACTAGCCAGTGAGAAGGGAATCCATAGAAAAGGCATTAGAAGTTTTCTGGAGTGGGCTACACCCTTAAAATTCATCTTTCACAGAAAGAAGTAATGTCCATGAGATACTGTCCATGTGTATGAGGTATGAATATAAGGAAGAGAGAATTAAGCAGCCCCAATACCTCCATGTGGCCCATCCCAGGGCACTGTGTGTCCTATAAGCAGAAGAAACATGATTTCATGGGACTCAGTTGTGCCTTGAAATATAAGCCAGTATGGAGACAGTGTGGGAGCATTAATTGCTGCTTTCCCCCAGGCTGACAGCCAGGCTCCCTCTCACTCTGTTGTCATAAAGTGCACACACCTGCATGCACAGCTTGTTGGGAGCCCCTGGTGAAGGAGGAATGAGCTAAGCTCAGCCAGGGAACAACCATAATGGAGGGTCCATGACCCCCTATCCACGGTCTGTCAGCTGCTAATACCAACTGGGTGTCAGGTGCTTTACTGTCACTCTCACTTTACAGACAAGGACACAGAGCTATACAGAGACTTGCTCAAGGTTACATAGGAAATAACAGAGAGGGATCAGAACCCCCAGCCTCTACTCTTTCCAGTCAACCACACAGCCTCTGACTTGGCACATCTACATGTTTTTTTTTTGGTATATTTTGATCAGTTTCATTTTACCTACCATTGACTACAAAACCCACTAAGTGCTTCACTAGCATTAACCCCTCACCAACTACAAAAGATAGATGAGTGAGAAAACCAGAATTCAGAGATGCTAAATGATCTGCCCAAGTTTGCATAGCCAGTGAGAGTCAGAGCCAGAAACCAACCCAGGCCTGTCTGATGGCATAGTCCATGCTCAACTATGGATTGGGGAGGGTCAACTATATGAAGTCAAAGCATGCCAGAGACAGGTCCAGTCCTGAGAAGGTAGGTCAGAGACCAAGCTAGGGAGGAAGTACTCCAGATGACCACACCTGGAAGTGGTCTACAACTTGAGGGGCCCCATGAGTTGCTTCATCCAGGCCCGCAGAGAGCTGAATGTGGGAGAAGGAGACCACTTTCAAGCTTCTTCCTGGGTAGATAGCAAACAGCCCTGGCACACAAATAGGCCAACCTTTCATTGGTCCGAGAACTGGGGAGTCTTTTCCTTTAGGTAGGGTTCACATTTGTACTATAACCCAGCACAATGTTGGCTTAAAGTCTTACTACTGCCAATGAGTCAGAAGTGGCCAGAAGGTTCTATAAACTTTTCACAGCAGCAGCTATTTCTCATTTCCTTGCAAGATATGTAGCTATCACTTTTGCCACTGGGCAGTTTCTGCCTAGAAGCTGAGAAAGTGATCTGTCTAGGTGGCTAGAGCGGCTATAAAATATTTAACTTTAACATATAATCACATTACCATGATCTCTAATAGGATTTGGTGTTGAGCAGGAGTCCGACTTGGCCTCTGGCCCATCAATATAGACCCAAGTTATTATGTTGAGTGTTACCTAGTAGATAAATAAGAAAGAAATATTGTTCAAATCATTGTGTGACTGACCAACCTGTAGTATAATTATTGTAAAGAAAAATCCACCAGAGCCAGAGAACTTATCCATCTTGCTAATCAGTTTATTATGTTATATCCTGATACAAGTAATTCAGGTACATAATTCATAGAAGCCACCTTGGCAGCTCTTGCTAGAGAAAAAAATTGGAGCCCTGCAAAATTTTATTACTACATGATCCCCCAACACATGGTTAGTGCTGTTTTGGGAGATGAGACTCCAATACCATGTCTAATTGAATGTAACAGGCCCAGAGGAAGAGAGATGTTGATGAAGCTTCAGGTCTGGAAAAAATGTATAAAAATGAAATTTGAAAAAAAAAATCAACAAGAAAGTTAAGAGGCCTCCCAGGCCCCCCAGAAGGAGCCCAGCCTTAGGATTTGAGGTTGAACATACACCAAAGGACATAGAGTCAACCACACATTGCCCTTCATCATTTGCTACTTAACAAGTACTGCCTGAGCAGCTCCTCTAGACACAGCAGCGTGCCAGTCACTGGGGTGGCATGAAAAAGAGGGAGAACTAGAAATGGATCCCTTCCTATAGAGGAATTTTCTGTCTATGAGGGTTCTAGAAATAGTAGTAATTGTAAACAACTACACTGTAAAGTAAAATTAGTAGACAATGTCTGTAAGAGAGAGAAGTCAAATGGCTTCAGGAATCAGAGGAAAGATCTGTCTTGCTGGGAGGCATCTGGGCAAGCTCTGTGAAAGAGGTAATCCGTGCATTGGACCTGAAGGAGGGATAGGACTTGGCCAGGTCAATAAGGGAAAGGAGATAGGAATGGAAGGTTACTGAACTAGCTGAATCAGGGAGGCTGAGAAGGAAGTGTGGGTTGAGGAGGGAGCAGTGTGTATAACTGGGCAGCAGAACAAGGAAGACATGAAGAAGGCCTTTATGGTTTTGGTTTGGTCTTTTGGTGTTGAGGGTGGAACTCAGGGCTCACACCAGCTTGCTCACACTCTCCCACGGAGCCATACCCCCAACCCAGAAAAGTTAGCATAGAAAGAGAAGCTGGAGCCTTCAACCCCTCAGAAATGTGGGCTTTCTCCTTCCCAGTGTTTCTTAAAGTATTGTTCTCAAAATTATGTTAGGTTATACAAAGACAAACTCTGTTCCAAAGTTTATATATTTATTCTAGTGAACTGGAAAGGATATAATTAGGTCAATCTAGTCATTGTTTCATGGTGATATTGAATTTCTGTTTAAAGTAAATGTGCTTAAAAAATAAATGATTCAAAAAGTGCTAAGAGAGTAATAGGACAGATGGTGTGTGAACAGAACAACAGCATAAATAAGTGAGGCTGGGAGGACGCTGCTCTAGGCCAGGGGTGTACCCAGATGCCTCCAGAAAAAGGTGACCCTCATACAGACAGCGGCAGAGGTCTGCGGCCAACTTGGAATCAGGCCTCTCCTAAATGAGAAAAGATTGCCACTATGCTAGATCTTCCAATTTTTTAAGAAAAGCCAACATTAAGCTGCTTCTTTGAAACCTTCTTGTAGAAAGATTCTGGCAACTTATTCAACTTTTCAAAAACAAGGAATCCACAGGTCCCTGGGGCTCCCGTTTGTGATATCCACTTCAGATGATAAGGAACAGTGACCTTAACAGTGGTCCGAGGCAACTCAATTCCAGGATGACAGCTGAAAGGGACAGGGCTGGAGACAGAGTCCACTAAGAGCCCAGGCTAGAAGTACCACAGCCTGGCCATTTCCACTTACTGAGCAAAGTCCAGGCAGACATGAGATTTTTTTAACCTGTAGCTATCTAGGTCAACTTTACATAGTTTTGTGCAGTTTTAAACCTAACTATGCTGACTTGAAAGAGAGAAGAAGGGAGCTGTTTTTGTTGTTGTTTTGTATGATTTGTAAGCAGTAGTGAGCTTGGTGACTAGACTGGATAAATGATTAGAGAGTAATTAGCAGCTCCCCTCCCCAACCTACCAACCACATACACCCCCCTCAGAGCCTGTTTCTGTTCATACATTGTCTGTCATCGTGGAATAATTCAACACAAAGTGATGCTCATTAGATGGAACTCTCCAGCCAGCAGCTGAGTGAGCTTTTGAAAAACTGATTTCTTAAGTAATTTGTCCCAAAGACAGGCTTGACATGAAGTTGGCATGATGATTAGCAGGTCACTGCGTGGGAGCAGCAAAAATGATTATTCTGGATCTGGCTCTTGCTCAAGCTCCATCCTGCCCAGAGCTGCTTTGCATTTCAAAAGGCCACCTATTCTCTAAGAGCTATTCACAGGCTACCTCCTGGAGGACCAGGCCCTCCTCTTTGGAAATGGTCCACATGTTCTTTTTGCATTCACGCATAGTTTAGATCTTTCTGCCCTGTCTGGCTTGCTTTTATAGACCTGTGTTTAAAGTCTCAGTTTTCCTTCCACACCTGTGGTTCTCAAAGTGGTATGCAGATCTGGGGCATCAGTATCACCTGGGACCTCCCCCAGACCTATTAAGTCAAAACCTTGAGGAGAGTCCAGAAATCCAAGATTTTTTTTTTTTTTTTTTTTACAAGCTTTCAGGTGACTGGGCACAAGCCAAAGTTTGAAAATCACTGAAATTACATAGAAGTAAACCAGTATTTCCTAAACATATTTCATGCACTAGATGCATATATATAGTATTAGGCAAGTGATTTTTCATTTCACTGAAGAATAAGCTGACTCTCAGATATAGTGATTAGCTAAGTCTCACCCATAGAAGAGTTAAAATTCATCCCGACACCAAAGCCTCAAGCCTTTCCACTCCTTGAAAATAAAGACCAGGCTTTGGGGCCTCCCAGAGGCTTCAGCATTGCAAGGTCAATGGAGACTTATTTGAATCAATCAACAGATATCATTGTCTGAGTATGATGCAGGTGTGAATGGCTAGAGCTGCGTTTTGATTTCCTAATGCTAGTAGGCCTGTTTTAAAATCAGAATTTCAATTAACAAAACCAAAGTAGGTACCAGCTGGGATTTTCTGGCTCTAGCAGCATCCTCTATGTAGTCCTAACTCCGTAGCTAGAGCCTAAGAGGCAAAAAGAGTGAGATCAGCACATTTTTATTTTTGAATTGGATCAACAGTTGTGAGTAATGAAAGAGTCACTAGATTCAGTAGGAGTAGGAATCCAGGTTAAACACAGCCATGCCACTTATTAATCACATGAACCTAGACAAGTTCTCTATACCTTCACGTTCTCATCTACTAAATGGGTAATAATAACCTTCTCTCCCTACATATAAAGAATGTATCTTTGTATCCTACATAAAATAAATATGATCCTTGGGCTGGGGATATAGCTCAATTGGTACTGAGTGCTTGCCTTGCATGCACAGGCCCCAGCAAAACACACACACACACACACACACACACACACACACACACACACACACACACAAAGAATATGATCCTTTATTTGTAGGGATCAAATACAACTCTTTCATGGAAATGCTTTTAAAACGTCGGGTTCTGTACTTGTCACTTGTCATCAAAGCCTGCAAGCTATCAGGTACTTTGAAACTGATGAGGTGCCAAGGTGAATGAATGTGTTCCACTGCCAGGAGCGAAAACACTTGGGTGACCTCAAAGAAAAGCAGGTGTGACAGCGAACTGGTTTCAAAAAGAGAACTATGGTTTGAGACTGAGATGGCCCTGAAAAGCCTCTGGGCAAGCACTAGCCCCAAGGACCACTTTTATTCTCCTCTTTCCTGGGCCTCCCAGCCTCTTGCTCCCGGCATCCCCGCCTCTCCCTGAGCTTCAGCTCCATGCACAGTTCTCAGCACACAAGCTGGCTTCCTGTCCTCGCTCCAGACTACTCCCTCTTAACTTTGGCTCCTCCCTGGCCATGACAACCTTGCCAGCCCCTCTCTTTCCATCTCATCTTTTGGCTTTCACTCCTACCACCAGATGCCATGCTCTCAATTTTTAAAATGTGTTTTTAATTTTCTACTAACATAATTGTACATATGTATGGAGCACAGTGCGATACATCAATACATATATAGTAATGATCAGAACAGGTGATTAGCATATCCATCACTCCAAATAATTATTTCATTGTGTTTGGAATATCAAAATCCTCTCTACTTACTATCTTGAAATATACAATTAATTGTTATAGACCATACTTCTCTTACTGTGCTGTATAGAATGTTAGAAGTTATTCCTCCTGTCCAATTAGTCCCCTGTGTCCCTGGGAATTTTCTAGTTCAAATACTAGAGATCAGGTCTCTGATTGATCCAGTAACCTCTGTGCTCCAGGCCACATCCCAGAGTACTATTCAGCCTGTGAATGGGTTCCTCTTGGGTCCGGTGTCATCCTGGTCCAATCAGCTGTGGACAGTGAGAAGGCTAGGCATCATGTGCTCCACCTCCGCCTGCTGCTCAGGCAGAAACTGTAGACAGATCATTCTCCTGGGATGCAGCTGTGGTGAAGGATCGAGGGAAAGAAATTCTGCTCCAAACCCTGAGCACTCACCTCTCCTTTGAAGGCCCCCTGCTCTTGACCAGCATGCCAGTTGTCAGTCTTGTCACTACTTGGTGTGTGTCTCAGTGGCCTCTCCAGCATATGCTCGAGACGCAAGGCAGGAAACTGCACGTGCAGTGTTCTCTGACAAAGGCAGCAGAAACGAGCCAAAAGCCCTACTGTGACATCTGAGAAAGCTCTTGTCAACAGCCCTGGGAAAAGGCTGGGCCCTTAGCCAGAGGCAGACAGTGAGCAAAGACTCTCTAGCCTCATCCCTGTGCTTTCGGCCATGGCCACTCACTTGAGGCCCTTTGTACAGAACAGATGACAGACTCAGCCCCAACATGAGCAGACTTCTCTCCCCCACGTCTGCCTTGAGCCATTTACATGATGATTATTTTCTCAGCTTTTTCATCTATTTATATAGTTTGAAAGTATAACTAATTTGGTTTGATTCCGTAGATCACAGATGTTAGACTTCATAGATGAGTTCAGCCATCCACTCAACTAAAATGCTTCCTGAGCCAGAGTAGATGCTGAGTAAATATTTGATGAATAAATTTAACAAATTTTGTAGGCAAAAAGAAAAGTCAAAAACAGGAAGGGACTTGGCCAAGATCACCTAACAAGTTGGTGGCAGGAATAGGACGAAAGCCTAAATTTCCAGGCACAGTCCAAGTATGTTCCTTTACACCATGACTCGGGGACTGTTTTAGTCAACAGTATGCCACTGTGATAAAAATACTCAAAAGAAATGACTTAGAAGAGGAAAAGTTTATTTAGGGCTGACGGTTTCAGAAGTCTTAGTCCATAAATGAATAACTTCATTAGTCTAGGCCCAAGGTAAAGCAGAATCATGGGTGAAAGTCATGGAGAGGAAAGCAACTCACCTCATGGCAAGGTCTAAAAGCAGAGGGAGGGAGGGAGAAAAAGGGGTGGAGGGGTCACAGGGAAGATGTACCTTGGCACACTCCCAGGGACCCACTTCCTCTAGCTATGTCTCACCTGCCTGCAGTTATCACTCAGTCAATCCTCTCAAGCTAAGAGGGACCAATCAAAATACAACTCTCATAATCTAATCATTTACCTCTGAATACTCCTGTGTTAATGCAGGAGTTTTTGGGGAGATACCTTATATCCAGACCATAACATGGACTCATAAGAGTTCAGGCTTGCAAGTGCCAAGCAGTTTATTTTTAATTCCCACTAAGATATTGTCACCAGTCACTAGTGTGCCCTTTCCTTGAATATATCCAGTGACTTGTAATGCATGACCTTGTAGATTACCCGTTCCATTTATTTAGTCCTTCAACTAACAAACATTTAGTTTCCGACATGCTTTGCTCAAGGAAAATACCCTTAGCACTAGATTCAAAGATGGATTGAACATTTCCTGTCCTCAAGCATTTTACAATATTTAGAAAGATGTATACACACAAGTAGAATGTAACTCCACATAGGAAGTGGCTTTCTGCTCTGAATATGATGAAGTTATTTTTTATTTCAACCCAAGTCTATTTCCCAAGGACTGTAGTACTTATTCATTGAACCTAGGTCAAACTATTAGGGTCATAGAACAAAGTCTGATTCTCATTTCATGTAATAGTCTTTCATATATTTTAAGACAGAGGTCATACTCCCTTGGTAATAAGCAAAATTCCCAATTCCTTCCAGAATTCATTATTTGAAATGTGGCTTCAAGTTCACTTATCTTTCTGGTTGTCCTTCAATGAACATGCTGTAGTTTATCTTATCAGTCTCTTAAATGTGGCTCCCAGATGTGAACTTCTGAACTCCTAAATATGATCTAAAAGTTCAATGCAAAGTTGAACTTCCTATCATTGTCTTCATTTTAAGCATTGAACATTTAAAAATACAGGAAAAGGAAATAAGTGTTTAGTTACCAATACAACAAGTACCACTGAGTACTTGGTTTTGTTTTTCCCTCACCAGACTCTTCAGATAGGATGCCTGTCTTCAGGGAGCTCTCAGTCTTATGGTGGAATTCCGTTTTCCCACAGAGAAATCATTAACAAAGAACCAGGACCAAATGCAGTCAAGGGAACAATCTTTTTCCTAGACCCCTCCTGAGAGCTGCTCTTAGTAGTGCTTGGTAGACTTCTGAGTATGATTGAAAACAGATCTCCCAGTTCAAATGCCAGTGCAGAACTGGCTTCAAGCCCACACTGTCAGGGGCTTTGTCAACTTTTTGTCATTGCATTGACCTCATGGTTTCAGACTAAAGGCCTTTCATCTGCAGAGAAAGCTGGGGCACCTACAGGGACTGACACCTCACAGGCCATGGAACAGCTTTCCAGCACCTGGCATCTGCCCAGTGCCAATCTAGAGGGCAGAGGGAAGAGAGTTCTTTTAGATGTTGGCATGAGTCTGCTTGGGATAGGGCTTCAGGAAGACAACAGGTTTAATTTGCTTTGACAGTGCTTTCCCCAGGAGAAAATTTGTCTAAACACCCTGCCCCTTTCACATTAGGAACATTGTGTGTTTGCTTTCCTGTTTTTACCATGGGGATTTTCTATGTGTTTTGTGTGTATATGTGTGTATGTTTACCCCCAGTAACCCACATTTCCTTGTTTGGATTCATTAGGCCAAGTTAGTGTGTTATTTTAGTTCACAAATAGAAGGCATGTGTGACCCTTACTTTAAACCAAAAGAATAATTGGCAGGTCCTGGGCCAACTTCTTTATATGCACAGCATTACCCTGTTTTCTCTTTATAACAGCTCTCTGAGGTGGGTGCTGTGATTTCACAAATGAGGAGAGTGACGTGTATAGACACTTTGTCCAAAGATGCATAGCCAACAAGAGACCACCTAGCTCCAGAGCTCAAACTTAGGTCCAGGCCATATAGCACACACCTGGCTGCAGGTAGGATGCAGTTCACTTACCAGATCCACCCTTATTAACTATGTGACCTCAAGAAAGTGACTTCAGCTCTCAGTCTCCTTCTGAGACTAAAATGGTGACCAAGATACATAGTTTTTTCAATTATTATAAGGGTTAAATTAGAGTACATGATTATATCCTCATAGTTCCATTTGAGGGAACATGAGGGTTTCTGTTGTGCTCTTCTCTCAACCTCAAGTTGTAGAATTAAATCCTAGCTCTGATACCTAGATCGTGTCCATCTTTCCTTTTGGTTGCTAATAATAAACCAAGTCCTTGTATATTAGGAACAGAGGGGGTGTAATAGATGTAACCTAAAGCATAAGGTTCACTAGCTGGAGTCAAGGTGGGAATATTCAGGCACCCAGCTGGCTGTCGGGGAATTCAAGTTCCATCTCATTTGTAGCATTAACCTCCATCCCCCTGCAGAGCCGCCAGAAGGAGGCTTTAGTAAGTGGATGACTGTTGGGCAATAGGTGGGCCTTGGTTCTTCAACCAAAGGCTCCCAAAGAGTTTCTAACATCCATTCTCACCATTGAAGGAAAAACAACAGAAACAGGAAGGAATTGTAGGTAGTAAACACAGGCTTCCATTAGCTTGGACACATCATGAGGGAATAAGACATACAGGAGGTGTTGAGAAGTCAGGAAGGAAGGCCTGAGGCTGGTGAGGGGAACTTGCCCTCACTCACACAGCTGATTGCAGCTGGCTCTGGTGCTGAGGTCCAACACCAAGCTCCCATGACCATAGTTTTTTGCTGCTCAAACCAGACAAGAGGCAGGTGGAGGTGTGCCCATGGCATGCGAGCTGATTGAGAAGAAGGCCACCTCTCCTCACCCAATATTACCACCTCTGTGCAGTACCACAAGGCAGTTGTCCTCCCCCAGGGGGTTTACCTATGTGGCATTTTAGAAGAGAAAAGCCAAAGACAACAAATGCAGCCTGATTTCGCAGGCATTAATCCTAGATTCCAGAGGACTTAAATATCGGTTCTGATCACCTTTCACCCTCTCAGAGCCAAGCTAATGATTCATTTCTGATCAAGCGTGTTGAACAGACAAAATGGGCATTCTAGTGGTTCCCCAAGGCCTGTG
This sequence comes from Ictidomys tridecemlineatus, assembly GCF_052094955.1. NCBI lineage: Eukaryota > Metazoa > Chordata > Mammalia > Rodentia > Sciuridae > Ictidomys > Ictidomys tridecemlineatus. The sequence continues at coordinate 66,534,366 of NC_135480.1, read as the reverse complement.
TGGTTTCCTGACTCCCGTGTCTCCTCCGTGAAGGAGCATCATTGTCCTTCTTCCTTCTGCACATGCCCTTTGTATTTCCAGCAACACTGGGTTCCACATCCATAGAACTCAGCAGCTCAACACATGTCCAAAGAGTACGCTAAGGATACATTAAACTCTGCATCCCAAAACTGGTGGAAGGAAAAACACGTTATTCAAAATGAAATTTCCTACACAGGCCCACTGCTATGATAGAAAAACAAAAGCTGGAAAAGAAAATAGTCCCCATTTTCCAACATAGCACACACCCAACTATGAAAATCAGTTACTCATAGGCAACTGAATTTTTAATCAGAGCCAAGCATATCTAAAGGTACACATTCCACTAATTGAAAGCATCTGCTGTGTGAGTGTGAGCACAGGGGGTAGAAACTCCCACACACTAATTGGGAACATGCAACATATTTATCTAGTAAAATTCACACTTTTCCCAAGCCACTTAGAGTGTCACTTCTGCCCTAGAGTTTAGCATAGAGATATCTGGTCAGTGGAGACTCATTATGTGTGGGATCCCAATGGATCTCAAGTTGCTGAAATCCCTCCAAACAGAAGAAAAACTATATACAGAAACATTTCATTAAAAGAAAATATTCCCCAAATTCTCTCCCCTCCATTTCTTTTTGCCATCTGAAAATTATTTCACACCTTTTATGTCTTCTGAAACTTCTGCTTTCTCTGATACCAACAGCTCAGGGGGAGTTTGGTAGCATGCAGGTGTCCATTCTGTCGCATGCAGCAGCCAGCACTATGCTTAGTCTCAGAAAATGTATTTCCTCACTTTTTCACTCTGAGGCTTTGGGGGCAGATGACAAGCAGGTTTGTATCTTGCAGACTTCATAAATCAGAATCTAGAACATATGTAACGTTTATCTGCAGTTGATCATGTTAAAAATGCAACTGGTAACTAAAGTGATCTTATTAAGAGACATATTTTATAACTTTGGGTTTGAGAAGGACCGAACCATATAATTTTGGATCTGGGAGGGATCTGGAAGAGCATCTAGTTGAATTCTTTCAGCGATAGCAATAAACATTTACTGAGAACCTTTTGTATACCAGGGTAAACACACAAATGAATAAGCCCTGTTTCTATCCTCAAGCAGTTCAGCCAACAAGTCAACTATATGGTACTTAATAGGGGTGAGAAAAAGAGTTCTGTGTATAGCTCAGCTTGTTTAAGCTGCCAGGAAGACCTTTCAAAGGAGATGGCATTTGAATTGGATTTGGAAGAAGGAATAGAGGTTGCCAATCAGAGATGTGTGGGAGGAGCAAGTGAAATGAAAGATCTTGGTCAAGAAAGATCCAGTGATGTAGCCCCAGACTCAACTTTTTTTTTTTTTTTTTTTGGTACCTACTATTGAATCCAGGAGTACTTAACCACACTGAGTGACATTTCAGACATTTCAGCATTTTTTTTTTTGAGACAAGGCCCCACTAAGTTGCTCAGGTTCTTGCTAAACTGCTGAGGCTGGCCTTGAACTTGCAATTCTCTTGCCTCAGCCTTCTGAGTCACTTGGATTATAGACATGTGCCACTGCGCCTGGCTAACATTCTTATTTTCAAAAAGGACATTCAAGCAGGCCAGTCTCAGCAACTTAGCAAGGATCTAAGCAACTTAATGAGACCCTGCCTCAAAATTAAAACTAAAAAGGGCTGGAGATGTAGCTCAATAAGAAAGCTCCCCTGCGTTCAATCCCAGTACTGTGGGAAAAATGAAAACAAAACACACTATTCAAAATGAAACTTCTAAATGGTTTTGTAAAAACAAGAAGCCACTACCAATTTAAACATCCAGGAAAATGGACTCTTCCATTCAAAGCTGGTGGAGAGCAGATAGGCACCTGTAAGCCTCACACTGGCAGAACCCAGACCACTTGCCCTGAAATGAGGCCACAATTGGGTTTGATCTCATGTTCTTGTTCACTCCATTGAATGAAATTTCCCACTCATAAAAGGAACCACACATTTGGACTATTTTTCTGAACTTTTGAAATCTTTTCCAAATTGCTCCTGGAAGATCTTGGGGAAAGGCCTTTCTTAAAAGTGCAACAGTGCTGTAAATGCCCCCTCTGCCACCTATCCATCACCATGCCATCCTTCAAGCCCGTCCTTCTGGCTGATTTGGAGGCTGAATGGGGGCTGATTTTGCCCCCGTTCCAGCTGCCACTGTCCTGCCCTTAACTCGCTGCCCCCATTTAAAATCTTGATGCCCCTTCTCCACAGTCATCTCTTAATTAATGATGGACTCTTGGAATTTTAGAACAGAAATTATCTCTACCATCACCTTCATCTTACAGATGAGAAAGCTGAGGCCCAGAGAGTGGAAGGAAGCCGTTTTAGGTCACAGAGCATGACCCTAGAAGTACAGACCCCATACCAGGTTTCCTTACCTCCAGGTGGAGCTTTTCCTCTGCCCCCATGCTGCTGCCCAGGCTGTTTAGTTAGGCTGCACATTTCTTACAGGCAAGACTTCTGTCAGATGCACCAAAATCTCCTTGAACAAAGGCCTCAGTCTTGGCATCGTGGCTGATCATTGTGACCAGAGACAGCAGTTTGCATCCTTAGCTCCATCTGCCTGACCAACCTTTTCCTCTGCTTTCGAATTCCACTCTTCTGAACCACTCAATGACCTCAGGGAAGTTACTGCCTTTCCTCCAGGTCTCAGTTTCTTTCTCTGTTAAATAAAAGCACTGGGGTGGATGGTCTCTTGGAATCCTTCCAGCTCTGAAAATCCCAGAGTCCTCTACCCTTCTAGAGGTTCCCTCGCTGCCTTCAGGACCAGCCTCATTGTCCCACGAGCCTGCTCAATACATCCCCCCTGGTGTCTGATGTGCAGTAAGTTCCCTCATGGCCCAGATGGCCTTGTATCAGGGAAGGAGACCAGGCTTGGAGTCCAGGAGCCTGATTTCAAATCCTGCCTCGGTGCCTTAGCATCTATGGCTGTCAGCAGGTCACTTCATCTCTCTCAGCTGCCTTTTTTTTTTATTTTTCAAGTAAGATATGAATAACAATACATAGGGACTTGTCAGACTTGGTGCAATGAGACAGATTTGTAGAAATATGTGGCACAAAGAAGGCGTTCTGTATACAGTTGCTTCTTTGCTTTGTTCTGCATCCAGCTCATTGAGAAATGAGCTGTTCGAAATAAGCAGATTCTCAATAATAGGTTTACTGACTAGAGCTACAGAACATTGCCTAATTTTTGATTAAAATCATTCTGCGATTAATTCTGTGTTTCCTTCGCATATCACACAGAGGTATATGTCAAAGATATTAGGAAGAGTTAGGGAAAGTAACATTCCTACAAAAGGTAGGCATGATAGGTTCTGGGGACACAAAAGACAATAGGGAGGAAAATGTCTGTGCCTTTTGAAAAAGCTCAAATTTTTCCATCTGGCCCAGTGGGGGGCCTTTGAAGGGTTTTAAGCAGGAGAGTGGCAGGATTAGGTTTATCTCAGGGAGATCACTCAGGTTGCCAGGGGAATAAAGCAGGGTAAGGAGCAAGAGGAGAGCTGAAAAGCCACAGTGATGGGTGGTGGGGATCTGGGTAGATAGATGGAAAATCACAGGAAGAAAAAGAGATTTGCAAATTCCCAGCAGCTTTATGGAAAAACAAACGAGTGGAATATCAGCCTACCGTGGGAATAATGTAAAACACTGAAAAGTATACTCACCCAGGAACCCCACTCCAAAGCTGACCGCCACTCACAGGCTAAACCGTTTTCTCCCAATGGCTTTTAGATAAAGACCTTCTAATGCATTGGTTGAGTCAAAGTTGATTCATAAAAACTTGGTTCGGGGAGACATTTTTCAGAACACAATGTGAATTGAGGTGTACCTCAATAAGTGTAAAAAGAGCATAATTTTAACTCCACTGGTTCCTTCCGGTGACTGGACACAAATTGCTCAAGTACATGGGTCTTGGGTCACCTGAGGCATGCTTCTGGGCTCTTATCTGTTTTCAACTTACCTCCTCTTTTCTCCCTCCAGAATCCGTGGACAACTGCCCCAGCAACTGCTATGGCAATGGTGACTGCATCTCGGGGACCTGCCACTGCTTCCTGGGGTTTCTAGGCCCCGACTGCGGCAGAGGTGAGCACTGTGGTGGGGCTCTTGGTTTCTGCTCCCAAGACCCTTTGGGAAGCTCAGGTTCCACTTCTCAGACAAACTACAGAACTCCAGGATACCCCACGGTGTGCCCAAGAAAGGCTCCCTAGGGTCATTCTTCAGAAGCCCTTCAACGGAATCCTGTCCACCATTGTTATCCACTGTGGATAACACTGTGGGCTAGGTGAATGGTCAGGAAGGGAGGGATCGTACAGGGGCAGCCACAGTGAATTTAGTGTCCCTTATTGGAGCAGGCAGAGTAGCAGTGGGGGTTCTTTTACAAAGCTCATTTCCCCTTTAGAGGAGTGATCAGCTCTTCCCAAGCATCTTTGAAGTTTCTCTTCACACGAGTGTGATTTCTCTCAGGCCTGTGGATGGGGAACCTGGGGAGTGGCTCCATTCAGACCTTCTGACAGTGCAGGGAGAATCTTAGTTGAGACCACCAGGGAAGGACCTGGGAGGCCAAGCTTCTCCCCTCCACACTCCACACGGCCCTGTTGTTGCCTGATATTTAAGCACATGCGGTGCTGACGAAAACCACTACTGAGAGAGTTTTAAAGGCTACTCACAACCTGCCTTGTGCTTTTGGTATTCATTTCTATCCTGGAAAAATGAACAGGGAAAATGCCAAAGGAGGCCTGTAGTCCTGAGCATTTGGTCCTTCCCTTGGGAAGCTGAAATGGCCTCCTCTGCTGTTTTTCCACCACTTCACTCATACAGCAGCCATTGGCTCACACCCATTTGGGATTTGGTCCTTTGCTGGTCACTGTGTTTACAACATGAAACAAGGCCCAGCCCTGGGAGCTTCCAGTCTGTCCTGGGAGTTAGACAAGCAAATGGACAACGGCGAAGCAGCACCGTAATAAGTAAAACATGACAGCAAGGTTAAAGCGGACCGTCTCTGCTTGGAAGGGAGAAGGATCAGCCCAAGAGAGGTTTCCAGACAAGGCAGCCTTGGACCCAAGTTCTGAGGCTGATGGAGTTGTTTATGAGTGGAAAGCAGAGATGGTTTCCCAGGCTCAGGGAACATGGCTCGGCAAATACTGTGCCACGATGTCACTTTGAGGGTTCTGCTTATTTTAGCTAATGTGAAATAGACTCCATTTGAGGCAGCAGAGCTGACAGCCCCAGGAAGCACAGTCATTACCTGCTGAGTGCTTTAAAAGGGAAAGGAGTCAGGTGGGGCCAGGGGAAGGTAATACAGAGAGAGATGAGTCATTCCTCCTAACAAGAATTATTGTCTCATCCCATATGCACTTAAAGTTTAAGAGTCATGTATAAAACAGCCTTACTGTATCTTGGTAAGACTGGCAAGTACTTATAGCACAATGCAATATAATTTATTTTTATATAGTGTCCTTTGTAGAGATGATCACAAAACCCTTTACGCTAAGAGGCAGAATGGAAAGATAATACTTTAAAGAGCCAAGTTGGGCCCAGCTCTTCTCTCAAGGGGGCAGTGGTGTATGGGACTGGAGTGGAGGCCTAAAAGACAAGGGAAGCAGGGGTTTGCTGGGTTAAAGACAGCAGTAAGTGGTGCTGCAGATGAGGTGTGGGGAAGGGAAAATGGAGTGCTATTAGAAGGAGAGCATTGGAGGAGAGATTCAGACTAGCAAGGGGCCCAGCCACTGCCTTTTCCAGAGAGAACAAGAAGCAGACTGCAGCTTCCTGTCTGAGCTTCCCAGCAGCCCCCGGACCACACCAGCAATAGGAAAGGGATGAGAAAGCCTCATTCAGTGGACAGCAACACTGGGGGCCCTGCACCTCGTGCTTTCACCTACAATTCCAGATGTGTTTAACCTGGAGAGAAATAAAGCAAAAGAAACGTGACGGGCACATGTCTGCCTATCAGATGTGTGGCAAAGTTGGGAATGCTGAACAATGACTCATGCCAGGCTTCTGGCACTGTCTCCCCAGCCTCCTGCCCTGTGCTCTGTAGCGGAAATGGCCAGTACATGAAGGGCAGGTGCCTGTGCCACAGCGGCTGGAAGGGTGCCGAGTGCGATGTGCCCACCAACCAGTGTATCGACGTGGCCTGCAGCAACCATGGCACCTGCATCATGGGAACCTGCATCTGCAACCCTGGTTACAAGGGCGAGAGCTGCGAGGAAGGTAGGACATGCCAGTGGCAGCTGTAGGTCTCTCCTCTGAAATAGAGGCCAGTACACAGTGCTAAGAGGAAGCCTCCCAACCTCCCTGTGACCTCTGCCCTTGATGCTAGAAGTCCACAGCATCTGTAATGGTCCACAAAGGGGACGAGGCTGTCACTTACTGCCCATTTATCATATCAAGGTTCTGTGCTAGAAGCCTCCTAACACCTAATATCAAACTCCATTAAGGAGTTTGCTCGACTATTCAGTGGCAGAACTGGGTTTGGCCCAGTCATTCTGGCTCCACAGCCCAAGTTCTTTCCACTCCCCTCTAAGCTCATCTGCTCTTTCCTATCTCCATTTCTCAAGTCAATTTCTACCTCAGACTTCACACTCTGTCTGCCTTTATCATACTCCTGTATGTGTGTGTTACTGTGTGCATGCATGTGTTCACATAAGACTCGTTGGTGCTCATGAGCATGCCTTTCTCCTTCATAAAGCAAATGTGTGGCTAAGTAAATCAAAGATGGATTTAAAAATGACACTTAGATTTTTTCTGGAAAATCTAACTGAGTGAGCCGGATGAATATTTTTGTTTTATAAATGAAGAAACTGAGACCCAGGGAAGGGCAGTAACCTTCCCATGATCAAAATCTGACCAATGGATTCAGCCTAGGTCTTCTCCTTTGGATTTCCAGACAATAGGAGGAGTGTCACAAGCAACATGGAGGAGCTTTTATGACTGCATATTCTGAAATCACATATATGTTTGAGTCTGGCTCTGTACTCACTTGCCTCTGTTCCTTCATCTATAAAATGGGAATACCCTCCTCAGAGGGCCATTGTGAAGATCGAATTAAATGACCCATGAAAACCACTTAGCTCAGGGTCTGACACATAGTAAATGCTCCATAAATGTGGCTTTTTATTGTTAGGATTATCCTGGGGACAAATGAAGCGCAGTTCCTGTTTTACCCACTCATTTCACCCAAGGTCTTTTGAGACAGAGGGACTTTGCCATTTGCAGTTAATGAACGATGCTGTGCACTGTGGTTATCACCTGTTCACCACCATGTAGCACCCTGGCCCCTTCCCCTGCCCATGCCAGAGACTCCAAGGAGAGCTGGCCTTCTAAACCCATTTGGTATTTGACAGAGAAGCTCCTCATAGGCCATTATTTTCTCTTAAAAGAAAGAGAGTACTAACAGACCATTTTCCAAAGATAGGGTACAAGAAAGGATTGAGACAGGCTTCATGCACCCCCACTTCCCCAAGAAGGGCTGGGCATTCATCAGTGGGGGTGACTGGGGCTGTTTGGGAGGAGGCACCAGCCCCTAGAACAAAGGAAGCTGCCTTTCTTAGCCCGAGAATTAGGGACCTTCCTCTGCTCTCCCTTTCCTTTTGGACACTTGAGGTGGACACCCTGAGAAGGAACAGGAGACACAAAGGAGATTCCACCCCTATCCCCATCTGCATAATGTGGGCTCAGGAGGGGAACGTGTCTATCCCCAGAAAAGCTGTACTAGACGGTGCCTCAGAGCCGCAGGGTTATTTACAAAGAGAAAAATGTTGTTCAGAACTTTGATTTACGTTATCTATTTGAAAAGAAATGCTTTTACTCCTGCTTTCTCTTCTGAAGAGGCCCATCTGGGACTGATTCCCTTTATTATTTCTTTCTCTGGCGAGGCGTCATTACATAGTCCTGTGTTTATAATAGGGTTTTCTTGGGCCTTCCTCCTCCTCCTCCCCCTCCTCCCCCAGCTCTGTGCTAACTGTGTTTATAAAACATCAGCTAACAAGCTTACTTTTTTCTCTCTCTTCCTTCTTCTGAAGTTTATTGCCCCGTATTTTTTAAAGCTTGAACTGAGCCAGCAGGACGCTTGGAAGGGGTGGGGGAGGGGCAAAAGAGAACAAACTTAGATCTTTTGCAGTGAAAAGCAAGACATGCTGAGTTCTTGGTCCTGAAGGTGTCTAATTGCTTGTGTGGTCACTGGAGCGTGGAACATTTGGGGGAATGGGTTGTGTCTGCAGCCTAGGCATGCAGGCCTCATCATTTCATTAATGGGCTAAGCTTCTGCTAGGAATCCTGGCTCAAATGGCAAGCTCTGCAGTGGGAAGGGGAAAAAATGTAACTGTGAATATGCCTTCTAAGAAGAAACTAAGTCAGACCCTCTTCTAAACCAAGTCAGCCCACCTCCCTATGAGTGTTACCCTCTCTTCCATCCTGTGCTCCCACCCCTGGCCTGCTGGTTCTTCCCAGGCCATGCACAGCTCCCTGTGAAGTAACTAATGCTCAGATGTTGTCCCAGCATGATGGGAGGAAGGCAGCTTTGGCTCCATACTGGGGTTGCTACCACCCCAAAGGCCCAGGAAGGGGCAGATCTAGTCTTCCCATGACCTCTGTGGCAGAGCATCGTTGTGGCATAGATAATGGCCCTCGGTTTAGGATCAACAGAGCACAAGGACAGCATCCATCCTGCTGGACCGCTGCCAGTCCGTCAAGGATCCCTGAAGCTGCTCCCTTCCGGCCTCACAAGCCTCTTTCTAACCCCCCTCTTGCCCTACACTCGCTTTACCAAGTTGACCTGCAGAGATGAAGGCCTCTCCTCAGTTCTCCTCCTAGTCTTTGTTCTCTGCTGGGAGCGTGGGATTCACTTTGCTGGTTCCTGGGTCCCTTCAGACTCATTGCAACAGGGCAAGAACAGGACTGTGATGCCAAGAGCCTCCTGCTACACTGGACACCCTCTTGGCCTTGTCTCTAACAGTGTAGATTTATAGGTTCCACCTGGAGGTTGCCCTGGGATTCTCAGAGGCCACTTCAACCTGAAGCTGAGGTCCAGCACTCACAGAATGGGAAATACCTTTATAAGCCTTGGGGTAGGAATTGCTGAGTTGTTTCCTGTCAAATTGGAAAACTCTCTGGATCTAGGGAATTATCAGAGTAACCTAATGGGCCAGAATAATCCTTCTGAGGTTCTGAGATCTGAGGCAGGTCATGAGAATTTATCACTGTTATTATTTCATTATTTTTAATTACTAGGAACTCCAACAGGTCATGTTTTAACCATTACTAAATGGTGTCCAGAGACTGCAAGGGAAGAGGGTCTTTGCCTTCATTTAGCTTTATTAATTCTCCACATTGCCTATTTCTTTCGAGTTTTGTTTTGAATTCTATTTTTAAACCACTTCCTGCATTTATGTAAGTATATATGCAGTATGCAGTTTTGAAATGAGTAAGATTGTAACAGAAAATAGCAAGAGGCCTAGACCTTGAAAGAATGATTCCAGTGGAAATTCCTGTGTACTACAGTGTGATCTTGGACAAGCTATTTAGCTTCTCTATGCTTCAGTAGTTTAAAGCTACTTAGTTTATACAAGTCCTTTCAAGTCCTCAATGTCATTTGGACCTTACAGCAACCTGAGAGGTGTGTATTTTTACCATACCTGCTTTTAGTTGGAAAGGTCAGAGCAGGTATGTCCCTCCATCATGGACATAGAACCAGTTCATTTTTCCCCTAATCCTTGACTCTTAGTCCTCAGAGGCCAGACGCTAGGTTCTTTCCTTTGCAGTGTAGGACTTCCTCAGGAGCTCCTGGAAGGAGGAAGTGAGTACTGGAAACCCTCTAATCTCCAGCAGCTCTATGTTGGGTCCCTACCAGGACACATGTCCTCTCTGTCACAAAATGAATAGAATCCCCTTCCTCTCTAGAGCAAAAGGCAGACCTAACAACTTTTTATGGGCCAACGTCCTTTATAAATTCTGTCTTCACTCTGCTACCTTTTGTACTCTCCACCTGAACTGGAACCACAGAGGTCAATTCTCTAACACTTCTGCTTTCTCTATGCAATGATTTGTGGAAGATCAGGGTCTCTTTTGATTTTGGTAGAGCCCTTAATAGAAATATCATTGGCTTCAGAAACAGAAAGACATACCTTCAAATTCTTTTCTGAATGTGGAGAAATTGAAATCCTTGAATATTATTGGGAGAAATCTAAAATATTAGAATTACTGTAGAAAACAGTGTGTTGGTTCCTCCAAAAATTAAAAATCGAATTACCATATGATCCAGAAATTTCTCTTCTGGGGATATGCTCAAACAAAATGAAAGCAGGAACTCAAAGAGATCCCTGATCCCACACGTTCATAGCCTATTATTCACAGTGGAAGCAAAAGGTGGAAGCAATCCACATGGATGAATTGATAAACCAAATGTAGCACATATAGGGCGATGGAATATTATTAAGCCTTAAAAAGCAAAAGAAATTCAGACACACACCACAACAATGGTGAACCTCAACAACATATCAAGTGAAATAAATCAATAAAAGATAAATACCATATGATATCACTTGCATGAGATACCTGGCGTAGCCAAATTCAGAGGCAGAAAGTAGCATGGTGGTTGCCAGGGGCTGAGGGAAAAGAGAAATATGGATTTGTTTAATGAGTACAGAGCTTCTTCTTATGAAATAAAAAATGTTCTGGAAATGGCTGGTGGTTAGTAGTTGCAGAACAATGTGAATGTCCTTAATTCCACTGAACTGCACATTTAACAATGATTAAAGTGGTAAGTCTAGTCTTATATTTTGCCACAATTTTAAAAAATAGGGAAAAAAATTTATCCTTGGCAGGATTTAGCTATGTGACCTAACATAAATTAGTTACCCCTCCGAGCCTGTTTTCCTCATGTGTTCCTTATTGGGTTATTGAGAGAACTGAATCTGATAGTGTAGATAAAGCACTTAATATAGTGCAGACACAAAGCAGGTGACCCACAATACTAGTCTTCCTTCCCTTTCTCCTTTTCTGCATCTGTCTCTTGAAACCCCTTGCCTTGGGGCCCCTGCCTTGTAGGAGCTGCTGGCTGGGAGCTGTAGCTTTCTAGCTCACCCACCACAGAGGAGAAGCTGCGCAAAGTCAGCATTTATAATCCTAAATACTCAATCAAATGTCACCTTCAGGCAAGCCCCAAGAATTTGGGGGAGATGATGAAATCAAATAGGATTTAGTTGCAAAAATAATTCTTGTTTAAATTAAGGAATTTATTTTAATTTCATGCTCACATAAATAAAACTGCATTATAAAGCAATAAACAGCAAAAGTTTGTTGTATAGAGTTGTTGAGAACCTCATAGGTGCTGAGCACTATTCTAGGAGGTGAGAATCAGAAATGAACAAAGCAAAATCTTGTCCTCTATCCTTGCAATTATTATGGACAATGTGGGGTAGGGGGTGTCACTGGGTGCTATATTGATGCTTGATATGAGGTTATACTTGGTCCACCTCCTAAACCAAGAGGTAGAATTTGTGTCCAAACTTCACAGTTGAGGAAACAGCCTCAAAGAGATAAATGGTCCATCACTGAGAGTTGGGGACCCAGCTTTGCTAAAGTACTGCTCTTTACCACAAGAGGCATCTCCATGAGACAAGGTGTCCTTCTAGCTGCGCGTTTGCTGACAGAACCCTCAACCTTGCTGCAAGATGCTAATTTGTGTCCCCTCTCCTCCTCATCACAGTGGACTGCATGGACCCCACGTGTTCAGGCCGTGGTGTCTGCGTGAGAGGCGAGTGCCACTGCTCTGTGGGATGGGGAGGCACCAACTGCGAGACACCCAGAGCCACCTGCTTGGACCAGTGCTCAGGCCATGGGACCTTCCTCCCAGACACCGGGCTTTGCAGCTGTGACCCAAGCTGGACTGGACACGACTGTTCTATTGGTAAATGTGGGAAGAAGGGGCGCAGGGTGTGGGTGGAGGGAGGGGCTTCCCACTATGATATGTGACCCATTCAGTTCTGATCAGTGGTTAACCTCTTCTCTTAAATGGGCAGAAGTTTCAAAAATCACAATTATTTCTTCCATAGAGGTGAATTTGAGATTCAAAACAGTATTCTTTATCAACATTAGCAATAGTACCTGTAATTTTAGATATGTTTCTTAAAGATCCCTCTCTCATACAGTACTATTTTCCCTGGGCAAGGCTGTGGGAAAGTTCCTAGGCAAGAGCCATGGGGCAAGGGGTAAGAGTGGCCCCTGCCCAGGCTGCCACACACTTTGGTTTCACCCATTTCCCAGAATAAAGTCTAAGGTCATGGTGGGTTTTAGGGTTATCTGTGATCTGGCCCCCACCTGCCTTTGGTCAGATGCTCAACTAGATGCTAGGTTCCATGGATGCAGCAAACATTCCTGTTCATGGTTAAGCCCTAGGACTCAGCACGGGCCTGACCCATTCATCAGAAATACTGATGAATGAATGAATGATTTAAGCCAGGATTGAATGTGCTTTTGATTGCAGTTTCTGGCTCCCCACAGAATTTATACATATCAAGTTCAAAGGGTAATGTTATTGGCATCCTTCTGTTTTAAGTGCTGTGATTTATAGACTCTTCCAAAGAGGATTAAGTACATACATGATTCACTTACCATAGTATTGGTACATAGTAGGTTGAGTCCACATCCAATATCACACTTAAACCACACAAAATCCCTATGAGAAAGGAATCCTCATGCCTGTTTTACCAATTTACACGACACTTTAACCAGTGAATACTTTTTGAGCACCTATTTGTGCCAGGTACTCTTCTAGTCAGAGAGGATAAAGAGCCTAGGACATCCCTACCTTCACAGAGCTTGCATTCTGGGAAGAGGAGAGGGGAGACCACAAACAAACAAGGAAAAATAAAGTGATAAAGAAGCTCAGGCTCAGAGAATTTTTAAGTAATTCTGCCCCAGGATACTCAGCTAGAGAGTGATAGCATCTCCAACTAGGCTCTTCTGCTCTAAATCACCTTCCTCACCACTCTACACTGTTAAAACAATGTGAGGCTTAAATTAGCTCATTATGGTGTGGATTAACAGTTCTGGTTGTTATCAGGAAAGATGGCTGAGAGCTTTGGCCTTCACACCTTTGGAATACTTTGAATTGCCTTTCCCCATTGAACAGAGAACTGACATTCAGTAACAGTCTAAATTGGACTTTTATCCTTGTTTGCAAAGCTCACATAAAGACATGATTGTGAGCACAGATGTGCAGAGTCTCAGGAATAATTCTTTTTATATAGCTCTGTTTATGGCAATATAATAAATGATCCTCTTAAAGCTACGCTGGCTTGTATAGTTCATTATATGGCCACAAAGCTAATTTATGACAGGTCTATAACTGTGACTTGCACCGTTAATCCCTAATGAAATTCCACAGTTTTGGAGGAGGCAGGTATAACTTTGGGTGATATTTTGAAGTATTCTTTAGTTTAGTCCTGTGAAAGGAGACGACCGAACCATTGGAGGGACTCCTATTGAATTATTTGAATTGTTTCTCAATCCTGAGTACTTCCCTCCCCATAGCTATGGCTCACATGAAGGCAGAGAACCCTGTGGGAAGAAGAGGCCCTGAGTCAGACAGACCCAGGTTCAAATCCCAACCCTACCACTTCATAGTTGTAACTTTGGGCAAGTCACTTTACCCCTCAAAGCTAAAAAATGGAGATAACTATATATCTACCTTCCAGGGTCACTGTGACAATTATTCAAGACAATGCAAAGGAGAGTTGAGCATGCTACTCAGCCCATGATGTGGGCTCCATAAATGTTTTCTATTTTTATGATCTTGATTAACACAGCCATCAGTGGAAGCACTGGATATTAACAGAAACATTTGATAATATGAAGCAAGATAAGACATGCCTTTCAGAAATGCAAATTATAATTTTTCAGTCTCCAATCTGTAACTGACTAAATGGTGTCATGATTGTTGCAAGGCCAGGAATTTTAAAGGACAGCTTCAAGTTATTGACCCCCTTCACAGTAGTAGTAAAATTTGGGGTTTTATTGAGTGACTGATAACATACACCAAACTATGACACACAGAAACACACTCCACAACCACACCACCATGGCCATGTGAGGAAGGATGGCAGGTGTGGTATTATCCACGCTGGGAAGCTCCATGACTTGCCAAAGGCATGCTGGTGAGTGAGGAAGGGGAGTCAGACTCAGTCCAGGGCTCTAAATCAAGCCTTCTTCCTGTCACCCAGTTGGAAGGAAAATGAGAGCATTTCAAGTGTTCTCCTCTTATCTCAACCACCTAGGTATCACCTACCTGGGTCCAACCCTAATTCTGCCTTTATGTGGCATTGGCAAGCTTAACTTCTCTTGACTTTAGTTTCCGTATCTGAAAAATGGAGATAATAGCACTCAACTCAGCAATTATGTGATTGTTAAATTACATCATTTTTGTACACACATAGAACGGTGTCTGCCATGTAATATGCACTTTTATATCTCTTTCTGCCTCCATTCCAAGAACACTTTCACCAAGTGGAAGGTATTTTAAAAGTAGTGAGTCTTTGCAATGAAGCCAAGCAAGAGCTGCGTCATTGTCTGGATGCAAAGGCAGCCAAGAGACCATCTTTATGTTCAGAGAGGTACTAATGGAGCAGGCTCAGGTTTCATTTCAGAAAACTTGCTCCCTACTCCTTGAGCGTCTTCAGTAGGTATCTTACCCGCTCCAACCCTCAATTTCTTCCCACTTACCTTATAAAACTGTTGTGGGGATTGGGAGAGAAAATACAGGTGAAATGGCTACCCCAGTACCTCACACAGCTCAGACACTGGACAAGTGGAAACTCTGTTCATGTTATTTATGCTGTGTGCTGTCTGGCGTGCCCAGAACTTTCATCAGGAACTGCACACCAGCAGACATGTCCTAAGTGGTCCTCCCAACATCAGGGTCCACTGTGGGTTGGCAAAGCTAGACTCTGGCCATTACCCACTAGGAAGGAGGACTATCTCTTCCCTGAGATGAGTGTCTTGCTGCTGTTCAGCACCAGGAACAGGATTTAATGAAGGCAGCTTAAATCAACATGCCCTGTGTTCAGCAGCCAGCCTGTAATGAAATGTGAGCTGACAAGTTCCTCAGCACTTTGGTGAGGTTTGTGGGAACAGTGAAGGCAGATTTTATACAGTGTTTACTTGGGTCCCTGGTCCTGACAGCCTGGTTTCCAATCTCATCTCAGAAACTGTTCCTTAAATCCAGCCTGTTCATATGGTCCTCCACCCTGACAGGCAGCATGAGATAATTGTGAACAGATTCCTGTGACCCAGAAGATGCTGTATCCCACCCATCAGCCCCAGGGCACCTCTGTCCTTAACTTTGGGCCCTAAGGGAATCTGCTTCCCAAATCATTTGGGATGATGAGGACAGCAGGGAAGGTAACCCTGCTGTCATGTAGATAGGAAAGGTTGGAGAGGGGAAATGACTTGCCCAAAATGATTGGCTTACAGCTGCAGAGTTGAATCCAGGGCAGACCTGTGTCTCAATCCTCAGCTCTTACCTCAAACCCTTTCCATCCAAGGAGGCTTCCTTGTCAGTAATTGTCTCTTCTTCCTGTTAAGCCACAGGATGGAGTGCTAATTAAAGAGCCACCTATTTCTTTGTGCTCAACCACATACCAGCCCTGAACTATGTGTTTTACAATCATTATCCTGGTTAAGGTTTCTAAGAGCCCTGTGAAGGTAATGTCACTAGCATTCTCATTTTCTAGATGAAGAAACTTGAAACTCAAAAGGAGTGTTACTTTCCAACATCTACTCCACCTCGTTAGTAAGTGGCAGAGTTCAGATTCAAACCAGATGTGGCTTCAAGGTCTTTCCTAAGTGTGTTAATCGGCTTTCTGTCACTGTGACAAAATACCTGAGATAATCAAAAAGAGGAAAGGTTTGTTTGGTCTCATAGTTTTATTGATTTCAGCCCATGGTCAGTTAGTCCCATCACATTGGGCCTTGTAGCATGGCAATATGTCATGGTGGGAGCACATGGTAGAGAAAACTGCTTACCTCATGGTGGCCATGAAATGAAAGAAAAAAAAAAGAGGAATGGCTGGAGTCCCAATATAATTTCAAGGGCATGCATCCAATGACCTAACTCTCTTCCACTAGGCCCCACCTCCTACAGGGTCAGATGCTTCCCAGTAATGCCAAGGGCTGGGGATCCAACCTTCAACACATGGCCTTTGGGAGACATTCAAGACCCAGACTGCAGTGCTGATACTACAGTGATCTGAGCAGTTGTGTCTCTCTAGAACTGAGCTGTGAGCTCCATGAGGTCAGAGTCTGTCCACATCCTGAGCACAGGGCCAAACATGCATTAGATTCTCAGTGACTATTGTATGAATGACCCAAGACCTAACCAGTGAACGGGCAAAAAGAGGACAAGAGAGCCCACTGGGAACACAGGAAAGGGAGGTGTTGCAATTGAAACTCTGCCTGGGAAGATTCAGCACACCACTAGACAGACAGCTGTCCTCTCTCAGGATCCCCTCCCCCACACCGAGAACCCTTTCTTGCCACCCCACACACTCTTCAGGAAAACCAAGCCTCTGGCTCCTTCTCTGCCACTTTCCAAACCTCACTTCTATTAGTCTCAATTGCAGTGCCAGTCAGTCAGAGCTCCTCCTGAACTAGCACCACACCACTGCCCCTCCTTCACCCTAGGGAGCAGCCTGATGGGCTGGATGCATCATCAGCCTGTGCTTCGAGGCACAGCTCAGCAGCTTTTGGCTCCACCTACCCCAAGGGCTATGGTTGGCCATTCTTCCCCTTGGCACAGAGCTACCTTAGAAAGGGAGGAAATTTAACCTCTTTGAGATGGTCCTTAGAATTGGAAAAGCCTACCTGTCCTTCAGAACCTAATGGCTTCTAAAGAAGGTTGCAGGCTCTGTGATATTCTCCAGGGTACCATTTGAAAGGCCAGTCCTTAGACTTATCATTTGCTCCTTCATAGGATCATTTTTGGGGGGGTCTTTATTCCCACCCTCTCCCGTTGCTTCTGTTCTCAGCTTCATAAATTCATTCCTAATTTCCACTGCTCTGAGTCTTGTCTCCCATAAATGGCTTTTATTTGAAAGGAGCCTCTCACTACATTTTATTCCTTTGGGTTGCTGGCGCACAGAAGTAGCCCATGGCAGAGAGCCTGCCTGTAAAATGCTCCTGCTGGTGGTTTATGATTCTTATCATTTCATTGCACTTGAGTTTCATGGAATAACAGGTGGAGATGTTTTAGAGATACAGTGGCATTGGTTTGGAGGTAGCATGTGCCCTCAGTAAGAATTGCATGAGATTTGGAGTAGGACCAGGCTAGATTGTCAAGACTCGGCTGATCCATGGAGTATAGCTAATGATACCTGCCTTGCAGGGCTGTTTTCCAAATTAGCTTTAATATGTATGCATAAAATGCTTAGCATGGTGGCTGGCATTCAGTAAGCACTTACTAAATGAAGTATGAGTGTATATATTTTTCAGAATGCATGATTAGGTCTAAATTAGCCAGTGTGAGATTCTAACAAATTTGAGTTTTAGGGCAGTTTACAGAGTGAAGGTTCAGAGCCAGAGACCTGGATCTGAGTCAATGTTAAACAATTTGTGTTCTCTTTCAGAGGCTCAGGGTCCTTATTGCTTCTGAGTCTTTCTACCATCCCCTTCCCCAACACTGGTCCTTGACTCTAGACCAAGAGTCATTAATATGCTGACGCATTTACCCCAAACAACTAGATCAGTGGCCCATAGCACAAGGGCCACACTGTATTAGCAGCAGCCTTCTCTCAGGACAGTGAGTTTCCTGAGCTCAGTGCCAGCAGAGTTCAGCCCCCTCAGAGAGAGACCTGGAGCAGTTCCAGACCTGCACATACCCCCACAGCTACGCACATTTGTTTCACGCAATCACTGAGCCTTTCTGGCCTCCTCTAGGTGCTGAGCACTGTTCAAGCCACCAAGGATCAAAGAGCCCCTCAGTCTGTTCATGAAGTGGAATGCCCAAGCTCGAAGCCTGGTGTGCATACAGTAGTGATTAGGTGCCTGGGAGAGGAGTCTGGGGAGGTCCTCACTAAGGAGATATGGGAGCCACACTTGAAAGGGAACTGAAGGGATGCTTGTTGGTGGCAAGGAGGGCAAGGCATTGCAGGCTGAGGGATAGCATGTGCAGAAGCAAGAGAGCCCTGTGAGCATGCCATCTGTTGATAAAGACATATCTCATCTGACTAGAAAGTAGGAGCCCTGGGTCAGGAGCAGGAAATCAGGTCAGAATATAGGCAGTGCAAATCACGGAGCCCACCCAAATGCCTTAATAAATAAAACTCTTAAATTCACAGCTTTTTCAGTGAACATTGACTATTTCCCTCCCAGATTCTACATCAGGGCTCTCTCTTTGGCTCTTTCAGCTCAACCTCTGGTGTAGGCTCTACCTTAACTTAGGGAGACATTCCAGAATTCAAACTAATATCCTCTGAGTTTTCAGTTCCATCTCTATTACTCTCTTTCTCTACCAAAAAGAAAAGTGAAACCTCAAAGCATAAAATGGTAACCATAATGATTAGATGGATAGGGATCTGAATAGCTCTGTTATTAAATTAAGTCACAATTGACAGCAAAATGAACCAAATGCTTAAAAATAAATAAATAAACTGAAAGTAGCAGCAGGGTTAAAAAAAATTAAAGCTCTAAACATAGCCGTTGAATTAATGCTAACTTTTGAGAATGGTAATTCAATTTTATTTACGAGGCAAAATATAATTACATTTAAATTTGAGGGAACAGAATTTAATTCCTATTAATGACAGAAAGACTGAGTGAGATGCTTTAATGCCAGAGAAATTGTCTTATGTTCATGGATGGGAGAGAAATTAGATTCAGCGTTGAGCATTCTCCCCTGTTACAAGTCTCATTTGTGTAGCTGGAATTGTTCTGTCTCTGAGAAGCACCACGTTCTCAGCCCAGAAAGCACAGCACCGACATCCAATTAAACATCAAAAGGAAACGATCAGGCTGGGCTATTTCTGTAAAGGTATGGTACAGGACAGGAATCTCAAGGTTAGAATTTCACCCGAGAAATAATATCCAGTGAGACTTGACATTTCCTGTGCCCCTTCCCAGCAGCAAGCGACAGCCTAAAAACCAAAGTTCAGAATAATAAATATCTGAGACATTAACGCTGCCATGTGAGGGAAGGGGAGTGCTGGAGGGAGGCAGGAAGAGCTCTTCAGTTGTCTGGAAAGTAGCGTAGACGTTTAGACACAATGAGATGGTCAGTTCCTAGCATTTAATCAAACACTGGAAAATTGGGCTCAGACAGGCATACTGCTAAGTACTGCCAGAGTTAAAGGTTGATAAACCAGGAGCTGGCAGCTTTTTAATTTAGTGGAATTTCCCCCGACAGCCCTGGAACATTTTCTATCAGAATTGGAGCTCTTCAGTATGTAAATATAAGTCCTCCTGAAATTGGGCTTCAGAATCAGGTCTCTGTTTGGATGTCCAAGCTGATACTATATTCTCTCTCTCTCTACTTGTCTTCTGGATCAAACTACTGTTATGATAACTTGTAATTTTAAAAAATAACTGTTCCTTGAAAGGAAATTTTACATTGTACAGAACTCCTTCATATATATGCATCAGAATTTATTCAAACAACAAACACATAAGCCTCTGACATGGCAGGGAGTGTTGTTCCCAAGAAATCAGGGTCTAGAGAATTTGGATGACTTTCCCAAAAACACTTTGGGAAATCAAGAGTTCAAATCCAGACTTCTCTGGGTTCATAGTATATTCCCTGCACAACTCTGTCACTGGCTGCTACCAAGGTTCACACTGAACCTGGCAGTGAATTAGGTATTAGGTGTACCGGGTTACCACTTCATGTAGTAACACTGCCAGGAGTCATGCAAATGGAATCATGACCCTGATGCTTCATAGTACTCCTGGAGTTCAGGAAACAGACTAGTTACTTTCAATTGGGGTGATCCAGGTGGCTTCTTGGAGGACATGGGACTTCAGATGGGTGTTGGAGGTTGGCTATGAGTAGGCACAGATAGAGGGAGGAAGCAAGCACTTTACAGCAAAGACTTGCAACATGTACAGAGCTGAGACAGATCAAGGGCATCTCCTGGGAATTTTTAGTAGTGCAATGTGGCTTATCTTAGCATATCAATGGCAGTAGTGAGGGGGGAAGAGGTAAGAAAAGCTAACAGGTAGGGCTGGGGATGTGGCTCAAGCGGTAGCGCGCTTGCCTGGCATGCATGCGGCCCAGGTTCAATCCTCAGCACCACATACAAACAAAGATGTTGTGTCTGCCGAAAACTAAAAAAAAAATAAATATTAAAAAAAATTTCTCATTCTCTCTTTCTCTCTCTCTCTCTCTCAATTGTTCTCTCAATCTCTCTTAAAAAAAAAAAGAAAAGAAAAGAAAAGCTAACAGGTATCAGAGCCTGAATGATATAAAAGAGTTTAAGAGGTTTATCTGTCATTGGAAACCTCCAAGAAGTTTTAAGTGGAGGTCCAACTTGGCAGTTTGGTCTTAGAAAGTTTACTCTTAACATCAGCATGCAGTTTAGATGCCTGGAGACATCCTGGTGCAAGTGTCCAGGAAAGAGTTAGATAGATGAGCTCATAGCTGGGTGGAGAAATGGACCTTTTACCAAAGATTATCAGGTCAGAGATCTTTTGGAAGAGGACATTGTCTACCTTGATTTCACCCATTTGGATCCTTTTAGTGAGTTGGGTTCCACCTGTGGCCAAGGATGCACATCCCAGTCATGTTCTTTGGCTCCTTTGCTCACCAGGCCTTTCCTGGCTTGTTATCCTGCAGAGTCAGACCCTGTTTGGAGGCCTCCTCCCAGTTAGGTTTGAAGTCCTCTAATCAGGAAGCCTGATACCCTTCAATTAAGATGAATAACAGGTTTACTGCTTCTTGCGATAGGTACTTTGTAAAGGCTTAAAATTCTAGTCCTGGAGGAATAGGTGTGGAGACCTGCTCTGCACCAACACACTGGAATTCACTTTTCTGCCTGGTTTGAAAGCTCTCTAAGCTCCTTGAATGAGGTGAAAGGCCATGTGCTTCCCAAGGCTCATTAGCTTTGTGCCATCTCCATCTGCAGAACAGAGCCATGACTTGGAGCAGCGCTGGCTCTCGGGTGATAGGAGGGGAAGTTGAAAAGCACAAGAGAGTGGCTTGGGTTTGGCCTCAATGTCTAGAGGACACTAATTACAGTAAGGAAGTGCGACTCAGGCTGCTTTTCTGCACCTTCTTCCTTGTCTTCCTAAAACCTGCACTGAGACTAAAAAACTATTGGCATAAGTTAGTGAAGGAAGGATCAGGGGGTATCCTACTCGAGAAAATGCTGGCCTGTTCAAAATATGATCTCCTTTAGGAGAGAAAATTAACTTATAATCAGCCTACTGCTCACTGGGTGTGGTAACCAGCTTTGTGCTCATTTACATGCATGGGAAGACTTGAGTTCCTTGTGGCTAGGAGTAATTTCATATCATCTCTGCATTCCCAGCCTGCATCTAGGGATATCTAGCACATAGTAGGTGCACACACTCTCAATAGATAGATATGTAGATATATAGAGATATATACACAATAACTCAGACCTTGGAAGTAACACAGCCCCGTAGAAGTAACACAGCATTTATCTATGACCTTGAGAGTCACAGAGGAACAACTGGAGCCAGCCAGCCATCAGGGCCTCTACTTCTACTGCTGACTACCTCTGTGATAGTGCTGGGGGTTGAACTTCAAAGGTCTCATGCATGTTAGGCAAATGTTCTACCACTCAGCTATACCCCAGCCCTTTTTATGTTTTATTTATTCTGAGACAGTCTTGCTAAGTTGCCCAGGCTGGTCTCAAACTTGTGATTCTGCCTCAGCCTCCCAAGGAGTTGGTATTACAAGTGTGTACCACTTTGCCAGGTTTCTCAATACACTGTAAAATCAATTTTAAAATTCTGGTAGCTGGGGTACTATTGTCACCATTTTACAGATGACATAGATGAGGCACAAAGGTAGGCAGCATTTGTCTCACATGGCAGACGTAGCAGATCAGACTCTTGAACCCAGCTTGCCTGACTCCAAGGCCTTTGCTCTGTGCAAAGTCACAGAACATTGAGTAATCACAAGGTAGACTCCACCCCCTATCACTGGAATTTGGGACCACATAGATACATGTGTGAGCCTCACTGGGGAGTGCAGAGAATAATTTGTGATAGCAGGATCCTGGAGGCAACACAGATAGACTAATAATCCTAAGAAAGAATTATCTTCATAGAAGTCTTTGTGAAGGTGAACCCCTTGTGGCTGAGATAAGGCTTCAGGGAGGAGGTGTTATTGTAGCCAGAACTGGAAGCACACTTAGACTTGAACATGTGAAGATGAAGCAGAGGAGGGCCTAGACCATGGAAACTGCACATGCAGAAGCACACAGAGGAGGGGCCAAAAATACATAAATGTCTCTTGAAGTCATTGCCTAGTTGGTCCCCTATAGGACTGTTTTTATAGGGTAGCTAGCAAGTTCTTTCTCAAGTACTGACATGTGTGTCAATGTGTGGCATAGAATAAGGCACTTCCTCTTCTAAGTCCTAGTTTTGCTGTCTAACGTTGCTCCACCACAAAACCTACTCTTCTAAGTTTTCATCTTTTTTACTCTTGGTCCTATAATCACATAACAGAGATCTCCTGACCCATCTCTGATCTTACAATTAGGCTTCTGATCTTGGCTAAGCCACATCCCATCATGCTCAGGATCTTTAACCTTTCCTGGGCCCTCCCAAATGCAGTTCTTCTCATACTTCAAGAGCCCTCACTCTTGGTCCCCAAATGGGCTATTTCAGCGTCTACAGCTATTCACCAGGCCACTGCTCACAGATATTCCTTTCTCCTACCTCACTGAGAACATTGAGAGCATTAATCAAATACTTTCCTATTATTATGGATGGTTCCTTACACAGCCCATGCCCACATATCTCTCTGCCTCTGTTCCCTTCCGATGAACTGCCCTGTAAGCCAGTCTTGCCAATTATGCTTTGGGTCCAGTGTTTGCCAACTTGTTAAGAGGCATCTCAGTGGAACATCATCCCTTGCTTTCTCCATGTCTTCAAACCCTCCCTTCCCTGGCTCTTTCCAGCATATAAACATGAAATAGTTGCCATATAATAGATGTTTATTCTGTGAAAGATGTATGTGACACTAGACACATTGCATAACATTTATTTAACTTGCACGTGAGCCTAATATTTGATATTTATATACTATTTTGCAGATGAGAAAGCTGAGGCACAGAGAGATGAAGTAACTTGCTCAGGTCACATGTTGGATGGATGGATGGATGGATGGATGGATGGATGGATGGATGGATGGATGGATGGATGGATGGATGGATGTTTAGTTAAATGGCCTGGTGACTGGATAAGCAGTTAGATGATCAGGCAGTTAGGTGGAGGGACAGACAGATGGACAGAGAAACAGAGAAACAAAGAAAAGGAGAAGTTCTTAATCCAATTGAAATTCAGTTGTGGTGAGG
Organism: Ictidomys tridecemlineatus; assembly: GCF_052094955.1. Lineage (NCBI taxonomy): Eukaryota > Metazoa > Chordata > Mammalia > Rodentia > Sciuridae > Ictidomys > Ictidomys tridecemlineatus. The sequence continues at coordinate 66,510,787 of NC_135480.1, read as the reverse complement.
AAGCAAACTCAGACTCTGATTTTAGAAATTGTGTAGTCTAACTGTAGCAATGATCTAATATACAATTAGCAGTCAGGGAATCACTGTCAGATTACATCAGGTTTTACCTCAACCTGATCCCGCAATTCACAAACCAAAAATCTGTATTAGTATAATCACCTTTTATTCTAGCTAAGTACCTTTGAGCATTTCTCCAAGCAGTCTCCTTGACTCCAGTACAGGAGTGTAAGTAGCCTTACAGGACTGCTATGAAGCAGTAATGAGGTAACGTTTCTGTGCCATCAACAACAGTTCTGCGACACTGTGGAAATTTCATTTCTTTCTTATTTTTGCCTTAAGTGCTAGGTAGATTGACTTGAATTTTAAGACTACCAGGATTTTAGAGAAATCCCTCAAGTGGGCAGTAACTCAGATGAACTAGTGATAAAACAGAAAATCCAAGCAGAATTCATCTTAAATTGTCAAACTCACTATTAAAATTTCTTAAGGTCACTCTCCAAATCTCAGTTCCTAAGCAAAATAGAAATATTTGACTTATCAAATTTGACTTACAAACAGACTTCCCAAGAGGTCACATGGGGCCCAGACTCTGTTCCCACATGCCCAGAATTTTAAAAACATCTTCATCTGCATCCATTCCTTGTTCAGCAGAAAGTGTGCAGAATCATGGGTGGGTCCCTACCACGCCCTATTTGTGGCAATTTTGAGCATCTTTCCAAGTAGAAAAAAATTTATGGGAAAATTATATGTAAGTCTCTCCCTTTAGGGGAAAGACACAGCTTCCCCTACCAGCTATTTTAATGAACAGGATTGTAAAATAAGTCCAGACAAATTAAAACATAGCCATGATAGGTCCCAGGCTTCATCTGGGCTTGTATGTGGATTAGAGTTTAATAAGAGAAGCCCTAAGGCAGCTTCTCCCTTACGTATACACTTTGGGGCATAATTACCAATAGCCAAATCTTAGATCTTTTCTTTGCCCTCTTCACCTCTTCCTCATATGTTCACTTCTCTCAAGGAAAGACAACAGGTACAGTTTGGGCATTGGCACAAAGGAAAATGTTTCTGAGGATAAGGAAGGACTAAGACCTTTTACAATCACAACTCAGATCGAAGATGAATGTCTAAGAAGGTTAAGTGCAAAGAAGTCTGAGCCTTTATATGAATATATTTGACAAAATAACTTGTGTGCACTATGACAGTGAGTCAAGCCAACAATCATACACTTTTTCTTTCATGGAACTTTTTTTCCCAATTATTTATTCTTTCAACAAACGTCTGTAGAAAGCCATGCTGGGCCATGCCTGATGCTAGTTCTCAGGAAACCAAGATGGATAAAAGCTAGACTCTGCTGTCAGATGGGATTCTAGTCTAGAAAAAAAGATACACAAGTGAAATGAGAAAGAGATTGCCTGGGCAAGGGAAAGTGCTTGGGTTTGACTTCCTACAAGAGAAGAGTTAATGTGTCAGGCATGGTGGCATGCACCTGTAATCCCATCATCTAAGGAGAATGAGACAGCCTCAGAAACTTAGTAAGGTCCTGAGCAACTCAGTGAGATCCTTTCTCTAAATAAAATACAATAAGGCTGGGGATGAAGCTCAGTGGTTAAGTGCCCTGGTTCAATCCCTGGTATACCCCCACTCCTACCTCCTCCCACCCCCCCCAAAAAAAAAGAAAGAAGGAAGGAAAAAAGAAAAGAGCTAATGTGTTCCTGAGTCTAATTGGCTCATCTCCAAGACGCTGTTATAGTTTAGGCAAGGAATGAGAAATTTAGGACAGTTAGAGATTATCACCTGATTTCAAGAAAAATATCATCCTACAAATACAAATGGCTTCTACCTAGCTTTTAATAGTCTTGACTAATGGTGCCATCCAGGTGACCAGAACAAGAGCTTCATACCCAAATATTGAGGTTACTATTAGAAAAGCAAATATTTGGCTCATCCGGAAGCTGATCCTTTGTTAGAGAGCATGGAGCTCTGCTGATACAGTATATCATAGGCTTCATCAACCAGTCATATATGCAGTATAGTTTACATAGAGCTTCTTACACATACCTCTTCCTTTAATTATCACCATCCACCCTATAGGAGGGAGATGATTATTACTCTCTCCATTTAAGGAGTGAAGAATTATAGCTCAGAGAGATTAAGTAATTTTCCCAAGAACCCATAGGAGGGAAACTAGGGAGTCAGTCTACCCTACAGCCTGTATACTCCCTACTACCTCCACAGATACCTGCCAGGCCCCAGACCTTCAGCATTCAATCAGAAAGCTTGGATTTTGATCATATGAAAGTTAGCTGGCAATTATCAAATGTTCTTGTATTGGATGTGTTTCCAAAGTCAGAATTCGCTTCTGATCTTCAGCCTTCAATCTAGCCTACTTATCACGGCTTCTCATTTCCTTTTTTTATAAAAACGTGTCTGTGAAATTTATTATATTCTGATCACACACCAGGCACTAGACTCTTCACTTTGGCTCACACTTGCTCATGTAGTTCGGTAGATTTAGGTCATGTTCATCTGTCATGTCAGACCTAAACTCCTTGAGGTCGTCCCCACTTGTATCCTCAGTGCCAAGCAAGTCCTGCAACAACCCTCTAGAGTGAGCCATGTCGTCTCAGTTTACAAAGAAGGAAACATGAGACTTAGGAACTGCAACCTAAATTTCACCAAGGCCCATTTCTATGATGTAAAAGGCATATGAGCTGTCAAAGCACATTCTGTAACATCATCCTGTTTGGATCTCACCAACTACTCTGTGAAGTTACATCTGCTTTAATGTCAAAGCAGAATCTGAGAAAGCAAAAATAGAGCTATTCCTTTATTTCAGGAACAAAAATAATAAATCAAAGTATTTGGGAGAAGAAATAAAAAATAGGGACTAAACCTGAGGACAGATGATAAAGTAGCAGCATAAGTTTCTGCTCCCATCATGTATCAGTGGGTCTCTTCCACTCAAACTGGCCCCTCTGCAAAGGAGAACCCGAGCACTCCCCGGCTGTGTTAACATCAGTTAGCACCCCATAAACATCAAGGTCGCCGGTTCAGGCCCCTTCCATTAAAATGTGTAAGAGCTCACAACCCAGCTTGTAAAGGGCTGTTGGAGGGTGCCCAGCCACCAAGCAGCTTTAGCTTCAGGCCAGGAGAGCATGTCTAGTGTCAACTAGCAAGGAAATGGAATGTTTGGATGATCAGACCCACAGTCTCCAGACGCAAAGAGTGAGATCAAGTGTCTGGGAAACTCCGTGTGGAGGATCCCATTTCATCTCATATATCCAAGGGTCTAACTGGATGTAACAAAAAAAGAGGCAGCGAGGCCAGAAGTGGGTGGGAGGAATCTGCTGGAATAAACCAGGAGTTTCCCCTCAAAGAACTATATAGGATATAGTTGGGGGTTTTTTTCCTTATTCTGAGGCTGTTTTCTTATTTGTAGAATGCCTGTCTTGCAATTCTGTGTTGCTTGAGGATGGTCAAAACAAGGAGGACGCACAGACACCCACATGACCTTGTAGAATGTCCTTCTCCCATCTGGGTCTTGGTATCCTCACCTCTAAGAAGAATAGCAGCCAAATGTTCTCATAACATCCTCATGATATTTAAGTGAGAAATTGTATGTGAAATATGCTTCTTAAACTGTAAAACGTGATCTAAGTGTTAACTAAGCCAAAAATGGCCTTCCCACACATTACCTCATTTGATCCAACACCAAGTCTGTAAAATCTGTGAAGTGGGAATTATTGTCCCCATTTTATAGAAATAGAAGCTGAAGATTTGATGGATTGCATAACATGAAACTTGCAGATTATTCAGCCAATCAGTGGCAAAGACATGGGTAGACTCCAGATCTGTGGTTTTAATCCATTGCATATATGCCAAATGGTAGAGATAATGGCTATAGGTTATTGGGATGGCTACAGATTATTTGGATAATCTTTGGAATTCCAATATCAGTTTGTGGTTTATTTGGACAAAGACCTCCTGGGAGACAGATTGTATCTACTGACCTCTGTATTCAAGTATAAGGTACAGGCTCTGGCACATAGTAGGCATGTGTAGAAGATTATTAGAAGGAAAAATAAGTCAGTATGAATTTATTGAGACCTATTATATATCAGGTACCAAGTGCCCTCTGAAATGGGTGCCGTGATCGTCCTTCCCCATTTTATGGAGGAATCAAATGAGGCGAAGAACCATAGAGTAGGAGGTCAGGTAGCTGGCTGAACCGAGATTGGAATTATATCTGATTGCAAGTCATACTGTCCTTTGTCCACACTACCTCTAGATTAATTAACAAAGGAATGTTGTAAGGTCTTCCCTCCATATCCACAGGTTCTGTATCCATTCAACCAACTATAGGTTGAAAATATTCCAAAATTTTTTTTCATTTGTACTGAACTGATTTTTCTCATTATTATTCCCTAAGTAATATAATCTGACAACTATTTACATAGCACTTATATTATATTTGGCATGATAAATAATCTAGGGATGACTTAAAATATACAGGAGGATTATAAAGGTTAAATACACATACTTTGCCATTTTATAAAACGGACTTGAGAATCCATGGATTTGGGTATTCAGGGGGGTCCTGAAATTAATCTCCCATGGATATTGAGGCTCATAGGGCAGCTATGCCTGTTAGGTAAGACCTGATATCCCACAGGTAAGTCCAGGGCAAGGCCTACCTCTTCTGTTCTTGGTATATACCCTGCTGCCTAAAAACATGTCCACTTTGGCGCCAGCTGCCTGTCCCTCTCCTGGCTTGGTGAATAGAAGTACTGTTTGCTGTTTACTTTCACACCATAAACTACTACTGGGAAAAGTGCTGAGTAAACCCAAGCAAAGCCCAAGTTGATCTTCTCCCCAGGGCTCTTGGGAAAGCTCCAGCCCTGAACCTAGACCCAGCCTCCAGAGTCATCAGAAGGTCATTGTCCTTCAGTAGTGTGCAGAAAAGTGGGAGTTTCAGGGATGGGATCTAGGGAGGCCTGAGGACTGGAGATTGTCTTTATTTATCTCTAGGAAAGGCTACGATGTTGTCTACACTTGATCTCAGCCAAGAGGCTGAGAAGTGTTGCCTAAAACATTGTCTGAAAGGAGCTTGAACAACGTCCTAGATGGGCTGTTGGGAGTAGTAATACTTGGCTCCAGAGCCCCACCCTGGCATGGTACATTTTCCGGTGGACAGGTCACTTGGGAAAGGTAGACCTGGCTGGACTTTCAGCCAGGTTGAGCAGTGTGTACACAAATTATTTTTCATTCTCATGTGCCTGTCTCTCTGGGCAATAAAACTTAATTAGGGCTCTATTCTGTGCCAGGACTTGTGCTCGGTACCAGGGATAGAGGTGATCCGAGGAAGGAGCACCTAGTCCAAGATTGTTCCTGGTCTGACAATGAGACAGACACAAAAACAAAGAATTACTCTAATGTGTAATATGGGATGAGAAGGAGCAAAAGAATAACTGCAGGTTGACTCCCAGGTGACTTCTTGTCACCTGTGACAGGTGAGCCAAGCCTTGGGGGTAGAATTATATTATGTAACATAGTGAGTAATTGTATCATAGACTCCCACAAAGTTAAAACCTGGAATCTTAAAAACCATCAGGCAGAATACCCTCTGAAATAGATGAGGAAACTGATACCCAGACAGAAGTGACCTTCTCAGCAGATTAGTGGCTGAGCAGGATTTCACAAACCTCTTTGGACTCCCAGTCTTCAGGAAACCTTTCTTGAGTTAATCAGCCATTACTGTGATTTTTTGTATTGTGCACCTCACTGAGTGCTCACTGAAGCTTGGCTTGGTCATCAGGGGGCTGACCACAGTATCACACAGCACTTGTTCCCCTGGGCCAGAAGTTGTGGCTCAGTGAAGTCAAAGGGCCTGCACATAGTCACACAGCTCAGAAGCTCCTGGGCCTGGCATAGAATCCAGTTCTTTGGCTCCAATTCAGAGCTGTCTCTGTCCCTCCTCCAGCAGCCTCCCTCTTTTCTCAGCAGATGAGAAATCAGATGTGTAGGAAGTACCTCCATTTTGCTTGCATAAGGACACACCATAAAGATAATTTTTTTTTTAATTTTACAAACATTTTATCCATTGTCTTCAGGTTAGTAATGAAGGTCTGAGCCTCTGAGATCTAATTTTGTTTTCTTTCCTTTTTCAAAAGCAGCTAAAACATTAGCAGTTTCTACACCAGCAGTGTCACTTGGAAGGGAGTAATGGGCAAAGGCAACTTAACACAGATGCCAGTTCACTTAGTTTAAAAGAAATTTAAAGTGTCAGGATTTTCACATGAATGTGAAGACTATTGGGCCACGAAGCACCCGGGTCTCCATCAGAGCCCTGGCAGAGCGCATCCATGGACAAGGTTGCTCAGCCTATTTCCTAAAGAGCACTTATGTTTTGGAAGCCTTCACGACCTCTGCCTGCAAGAAGCATGAAGTAGTTGCTGGCCGGAAGCCCGAGGGGCTTGTGAATCAGGCCCTGTGTGCTCTGCACCACTGCACAGACAGGCCTTTGTGAAGGAACAGGCGGCTCCACTCTGGCCCTGAAGTGCTCCCCCCACCCCGCCAGCTGTTTGCTTTGGGTCTAAAAGCCCATTTAGATAGAGCTTGGAGTTAGGGGGAGGAAGCAGCAAGCCAAGGACAGAGAATAAACTGCAGGTTTTGGACAACAACCCAGAGTATGCCCATGGGGTGGAGGATCCAGCCTCCCCTCACCCCCACTTCAGTTAGAGTCAGAGCTGCTGTGAAACGCAGGCCCCAGAACCCTTCACATGCCCCAGCCAGACCCACAAGCTCTTTACTTGGTGACCAGGACTCCTCCTCACTTTGTTTTCACACATAACCAGTTTTTAATTAAATTTGACTTTTTCTCACATCTGTTCACAAGGCCAGTCCCCCTTGGAAGTGGCAAGCACAAAGGCGGAGACTGGCTGGCAGTAGGAAAAGCAAATAGAGCAGAGCCCTCTGTCCCTCCTGTCCTGGTGGAGAAACAACGCAGGGCAGGCTTTGGCCCAGGGCATTGTTGTGGTCCTGAGGCCATTGTCCACGGAGATTAGTCTCCCAAGCCTCTGGAATCCTGATCACTCACAGAAGCCTAGTAGGTAACCAAGTGTGATCCTGTCCCCAGCAGTGACTTGCTCAGTAGTTGTTTCTTTCTCTCCTTTTCCCACCTTCTGCCTACAGAGATCTGTGCTGCCGACTGTGGCGGCCATGGCGTCTGCGTGGGGGGCACCTGTCGCTGCGAGGATGGCTGGATGGGGGCAGCGTGTGACCAGCGAGCCTGCCACCCGCGCTGTGCAGAGCATGGGACCTGCCGCGACGGCAAGTGCGAGTGCAGTCCCGGGTGGAACGGCGAGCACTGCACCATCGGTACGGCGCCCAGGATACCTGGTCTGGGTCTGCAGGACACCTTTGTCTGTGGGGTCACTAGCCTGGGTCCCCATTGCATGTGGGAAGGGGTCAAAAGTCCTTTCATCTGATGACATTATGACTGGCTTTTCCTAGATGTCAATTGGATTTAAATTCACAACGTGGTGTTTTCAACCTTTAGTCTTCCCAGTTTATATTTCCCAGGTCCCAGTTAGCTGGTTAGCACACCTTGCTGTTTAGCCCTTTCCAGGTGAAAGGCTCAGTTTCTTTACCTGTGGGATGGGGAGAAGAATGCAGGTAAAGAGCTCCGCACAAGCCTGTGCACAGTGGAGCAGTCCATACACATAGCCATGGATATCAGCTTCACTGTCTCTGAGTCTCCACTCTCACTGGCCTCGGAGGCTCCCCAACAGGCCTGGAACCCTGGGGAAGCTCTCTACAGGACCTAGGCCACATCTGCATTTCCCCTCTGCTGCCCTCAGCATCCATCCTGTCTGCATCTGTCTCCTTTCTCCTCTCTTGGGGTCTCCTCAGCACCCGCCCCCGCTGCAGCAGCACTGTTAGCAGCTTTAAAAACAAGCTCATCTCCCCGTTGCCTTTCCTCTCTCTGCCTTTCCTGCTGGTTTTGTTGATTTTAAACACAGCCAGACGTTTTGCTTGGTTTATTATCCTGGAATGAACACTCACCAAAAGCTCTTTATTGAATCAACTGGTTTGTGTGTGTTTTAACTTCTTCCCCTTCCATTTTTTCAAAAGGAAGGGTCTGTAATCAGATGGTGAGCCCATGGCTTGAGAAAGCAGGTTTCCAGGTGCTTCTCCAGCTTGGAGGAGACCTCTTGGGTCTTAGAGAAACTCTTAAGCTTTCAAGGGACAAAGAATTTTAAGCAAAAGGAGCTAACTCTTCTTTTTTAGGGTTTTCTGTTTTGTTTTGTTTTGCCATTCCTTCATACCCTTGGTCCTTGCCCCGATGAAATCACTGAGTTAATAAATAGCTATGGAACATCTTACACTTATTAATTTAATAATAATGGCTTCTAATTTTCAAATATGTAGATTGTGTCAAGCATTGTGCTAGAGATTTTAACTGCATTACTTTATATTCCTTACAAAGTGAAAAAGTATGGATTATTTCCTCTGTTTCAGGACCTGAGTCTAAAGGTCATGTATCTTTTAAAGAGGTAGATCAGGAATTTGTAGCTTGATTTCCTCCTCAGCAGCTGTTTGAAGTTCTAGCACCACAAAGGCCAGGTTTTCCATGGTAGCATCCAGCGCATGTCCTTCCAAGGCTGTGCCTTCTTATTCAGTGCACTGGAGACCCTCACCTAATCTGCCCCAGCCTTTGCTCCTCCACAGTGGCAGCAGCCTTCCTGCTCTTCCACAGCTAAAGATAGCATGTCATCTCACTGTCCACTTCTTGATGGCTTTTTGTGTTAATGTCCTGGAAACCCCTTAATGAGATATGGCCCTAGTCCCCCCCAGGGCCCTCTTCTTTAAACTCCGCTTCCCACTCTCTTCTGCCTTTGTGCATGACAGAGGTCAGTCTGACATTTCAGTCTCACAGCCCAGAAGATGGCCCATTCTGTTCAAAAAGAAATCAGAGCCCAAGGATAGCGTATTCTGTTTTCTATGACTTGCTTACAGAATCCTCCGCTTGCCTTTCCAATCTCCAAAAAGTTTATAAATGTTAGACTTTTATAAGATAAAACATCTCAGCTGAGTCCAATAACTAGGGACTGAGGGAAATTCTCCCTTAGTCCAGTCACAGATGATTCATGGCAGGCCTCGTGGGCAGGCTGCGCTACATCAAATGGCTTGTGGATATTCATCAGCCTGGCTTTAAGAAGGTCCCATTTATTTTGATGCCAAGAAGTCAAACTGTCCTCTCTACCTCCCTTGCTCACCCTGTTGTCACTCTTTAAGAACAGATTCCTCCTCCGAGTTTCAGATGTTTTTTTTTTTTTCCCCTCCAGATAAGAAATACATCAAGGTAAATGTGCATGATAGAAGAGGAAGGTTGACAGTCCTAAATACCAGAAAAATGTCATAGGACATTGGAGAAGTAATGGACTAGTCACAGTGGCGCAGATGAAAGGACTTTGGCTCTGAATTCTATTACCCTTCATTGTGTGGTGGGCATTTTCTTTGTCCTTGTCTGATTTTCCTGCATGGCAGCCTTCTCTCTGTGGGTCTGTGCCGTGGCCACCTGCATCCCCATGGGAAACCCAACACCCTGGTGCTGGAGGAACACTTCAGTGACCTTGCAGGATATAAGGGATGGGGGAAAATTCAGAGAAACAGTATTGGGTGCCTTCCTTTTCCTGTTGAGATAGAAATGAGAAGAACGCTCTTTTAATCTTTGATGGTAACAAGGACTATTTTCTTATGTTTCCAAGAAAATTCACTCATGCAAGGGTGATTTAAGAAAAGAAAAAATCTGCTGATGTGAAAAGTTAGAATTTTAAAGTGTTAAATGTTCTCTCGTTATCAGATTTCATTATTATGCAATGGGTCATTATCATGCAGCAAGTTCCAATGCTGCAATATAGTCATAGTTTTTACCCACACCAGAAAACTAGGACATTGGTTCAGAGTCCTCCATGCGATAGAAGAAGAAGAATGGAGGGTCTCTTTATGCACTGCTGCCCTCCATGAACAGGAAGAATGACCCGATTACCTTACAGCAGGAATGAAGAACTCAAAAGAAAAAGATGAAGCTGGGCTCCCTATGACCAGTTCCCAGCCTGAGAAGCTTTTTACCCCAATGACATTTCCCAGAGCAGATTATTACAGTAGGAATTAAATATCTGCTTGATTTTTCTCAGAAGAGGTTGGTTTTCATAATAAGAGAGAACTTGATAGTGGCATCATCTTTAATGACAGATTTTAGGTGGGGTTTCTTTTTTGGTTGTTGTTGTTTTTTCAAACAGCAAGAACGTTCACACTGAAACCTAATGCCTTGTGTTAGGAATTACTGTCTATTTGCATCTGGAAGAAAGGTCTTTAGTGAAAGCACTGTGGGAAAACCACATGGTGGCTTAGGGCTCAGTTTCTCTCCCAGTGCAGGTGCATCACAGAATGGGGTGGCCACAGGCATGTCCAGGGGTGAGGAATGACAGCCCTCTCCACCACCCACAGAACTGCACACCCATCAGTCTGAACCCAATCACCTGCTTCTAAAAATATCCCATGAAGAAAAAGCCATTCTAAGCCATCCTTTGTTTTTGCTCTTGCTTACTTGACACTAGTAACCCACTGGTACACATGGGACCCTGTTTTCCAAGTAGAGAAGTTAAGGTAAGAAGGATTGATTCGGGTCTATCTGTCAAGTATATGGTCAACATAGAGTCATCAAAAACATGTTTTTGGATGTCTTTTCCAGAAATTTTATTGGTCCCTTACGTCTGGGGCTTGACCTCTGATTTCCTTAGCAAAACCTGACATGGTTAAATTTAAGAAGGTGTTTAATTTTTCCTATTTCTTTGAAGACACTGCTAACATTTTGGATCAATCCTGTGATGATTACTTTACTCACCTCAGTGCCCCTCATCTATGAAGTCTCAAAACATGTGTGGGAAGTGCCAGCTTCTGATTACATTTATAGAATTCCAACCTTGACCCCAAAGCTGTGATTGTTCAAGATGCCAGATATCCAGAATTATTTCCTCAACTTCAGGAGAGCTATCCAAATCACATAAAACCTAATTCTTAAACATAAGCCTCCTCTGGGAGTAAAGATCAAAATAAAACTCTGATGATGCAATTACTTGAGTGAACACAACCAGACTTCACCTTGAAGGGAAATTAGAGAGAAGGCCACAGAATCTTTGGCAGCACTCGTCCACTTTGGAGTGGTAGCTTTCAGGCTTCTTTTTTGTAATCAGACAATCCTTAACCAAGAGCTCACAAGTTGCTCCCAGGGATTTAGCCTGTGTGATAGCCCTGTGCTTATCCTTTCCTCAGAAGCATCTCCTTGCAACAGCACCTGTGATCCTACAGGACAGATGCTGACAAGAAGAGAGAAGGAAGTGGTACTCTCGGAGGGAAAGTGTGATTGCAAATGGCTCTAGAGAGCTCAGCACCCACATAGTAGGGCTGGGAATCAAGGAAAGCTACTGGGCTCTTTGGGTTCCTCTCAGGGTGGCACCATTCACCACCAGTCCTTTATCCAAAGAAAGAAGAGCATGAATGTGTCTAAGACCTTAACAAGAACATCTCCTGGGTGGCTTGTCATCACCTGAAAGAAGATCAGATGATTGTAACCTGTACGCACCACCTGCTGTGTTGATCTCTGTTTCATCTGGCCTGACACGGACCAGTGATGCAACTATTAGAGTTGACCAGAGGCTCCTGGATCATTAGAATGGAAAAGCCAGTTTCATGTTCTCCACAACCTTTGACAAGAGCCCTGAAGCTTCTTGGCATTGTCCTGAAAGAAAGTCTTGGAAACCTCTGTTGGTACAGAAGAGTCTGTGAGTTGTCTTAGAGATGCCAGTGACCTAGGCCTCCCAGATCAACCTCATGCCAGAGGTTCACAGTCTTTATAATACATAAGCTATGTGCCCCCACTATCTCCAGTTTCTTGCCTAGAGAGAAAAAGATGGTAGGAACCTACAAAATATGCCTGCAATGTCAAAAAAATAAGTATGACCCATGAGAAAAATGACTCTACTGCCATCATCTTCATCCTAAAGTCCTAAGAGAAAGATGCAGAGGATTTTGTGAAGTCTTGAATTCACCTCCCAGACTTTGCATCATTTTTTCTAAAAGCTGGTAGGTACTTTAAAATTATGAATTTTAAAAGGATTGTACTCAAGAGCATACGTGTTTGGATTTTCAAGCAATCACAGCGACAGCATGGACTTCTGCATATGTCTTATAAATAAATGACATTGGACTTCAAAGACCCAGTTGTCACTTCCATTTTCAATAGCCAGAGATAAGAAAAGTCTGTTCCATTCCCAGAAATCTCTTGGACTTGGTGTTGACTGGCTGTTATCAGCTTTTGGATTCACAGAGTGGCTTGAAGTCTCTTTGTGGCAAAGGAATCCCTTGTGATTTGTGGAGTCAGGGTTTGAAGTTTTGAGTGTTCCTGCTTATCTCCTGAAAAGCCACAATGTTGATTGTAACCTGAGACTGCCTGTCACTTCCACTGGCTTCTGTTCCTACCTGCAGTCTGGAGAAATTAGCAAGCACTTTTTAAAGATATTTAAAAAAGATTTACACTCAGAGGAGAACTTTATTACTTTATTTTTGAAAATTGAATGGCATTTGAAGAGAGAGTACTCTCTGAAGTCAGCCCATGGGTTTCAGGAGAATATACTATAGAGTGGATAGAACCTTCACTGACCACCAGAGCCATGATACCACCATTAAGTTTGGAGACAATCAGGAGTGTTTTTTCTCTGGAGAGCTCCCTCAAAGTGGGTGACACACAGTGGTGTTGTCCTTTGGATCCCAGTGATGGCGTCTCCTCCAAGCTTGCCATCCCTGGGAGGGAACCCTAGGCTCACTTCACCCCTTCTTTAACTGGGTTCAGAGTTCTTTTAAGTACTTATGATTAGGACCTTCCAGAAACTTTGCAGATGAAAACTGAGAAAACCACCTGAATCCCCGGTGTTCTTGCTCTTTGAAGGCAAAGCTCCGTGACATCCTGGGAAATGATGTCTAAGAAATTTTAAACTACTTTGCAAAATGTGATGAGTAAGCGCAACTAAAACTAAGATGACAGATGAACCAAGCATCAAGGAAGTCTTAAGTCTTCCCCTTAGCCAGAGATGCTCCCTAGGCTGTGTTTCATGCGGGCAGTCCTGTGTTTCATTTTCTCATGAGGGTCCTTTCTGCTTGGCATTCCACAGCTTCGTCTATCCACTCCTGCTTGATAAGCCACGCTCCTTCACATTCCCTCCTGATATCCTGCCCTCATGGACTCCATGGCATCTCTAAGAATGAAGGGATGCATGCAGGCCCTGTTCATTTCCTATTCCCAATTTTCCACTTGGCCATGCACCTCCAGGAACACACCTTGAAACAGCAGCACATGGACACCTGAACAAAGAACGTACCTCTTTGTCCACCAATCTTTTGAGGCCAATATATCTTGATAAACAGCAACCATCTCTTGTCTAGCCAGAGGACTGAAAAATAGAACTTAATTTTTTATGAAAAGAGTAATAACATTTTTACAGTATATAGAATACTAGGGCTTCCAGATTAGGTCACACCACTGCAGTCCAGCCCTATCTTTGGGATTTTTTATTCCTGTGTGAAATTGAGCTGAGGAGGGGTGCAGCCTGGCTGAAGTATCAAGGGGCTTTAAAGGGGAGAGTGCCATCTGCCTGGCATTTGTGGAAACACATGAAAAGGAGGCACAGGAAGACAGAAAAAGGGAAGCTCCTCAAAGGGCAAGGCAAAATGGATTAATGATTTATGCTGGGATTGGAGAGACAGCCCTGCTTTGAACACAGAGGCAGTGGCTTGCTTATATGCACATTGAGTTCACATCAAAGCAATGTTTGACACTCAGCCCCATAACAGGCAAAACCTTAAATGGCCAAGTAATTCTAGGCTTGGACACAGCCCTGCCACTGTAAGACAAAGCACGCAGCACTGTATCTTTGGGGTTAGTAAACACTGACTTGTGGTCAGGTTTTCTTTTTCTGGTGTTCCACCATGACATCCATTGATCCACACCTCACATTCTATGGAAGGTGCACAAAGTAGGAATGCATCTTATTTGAACACCAAGCATTCTGCACTCAAGTACATATGGGTACATGTGTACATGAAAAATTCAAGAATGGTAAACAGACAAACTAGTGGTATATTTGACCAAAGACTCAACCCACTCTTCCTAGTACATATCAGAAATGATTCAAATTTTGCATATTTCTAAATTCCAGCTTCTTGGGAACACCTCTGCCTGGACAGCTTGTTCTTAGTATCACTACTTCCCCTTGGGGGAGGTTAGATGCTGCTCTGGGTAGACAAGGGCAAGTTCTAGTTTTCCATAAACTTGGATGAACCTGACGGAGCAGGAGTGTGGCCACTTTTGCAGCTTCCCATCCTCCTTTCCCCTGTTTTCCTTATCCATGTGTCTTCTTGATCACATTGACAAGTGCCTGGATCCCAGAATGAGCCCATGTTCCTTTGGTCTTTCCTGGAGAATGTGCTTGCTCTCCTTCCTCTCCCCTGTCATCTTATCTTTGGGTTATTTTTTCCCCCTCCATGGCAGGGGGACCTCCCCCTGTGTCTCCTTAGCACCTGGCATGGTCATGTGGCAGGCAGTACTGCACTTACTGGGTCCTACCTTAAATGTCCTGTCTTTTATCTCCCAAGCTCACTATCTGGATAGGGTAGTTAAAGGTATGGTCTTCCTTCCTCTATTTTCCTGTTGTCTTGTGTGTGTGTTTGTGATGAGCATAAAAGAAGAAACGTGTATATAAAAATGTATATACACCCCGTATATAAAAATGTATATACACCCCATAAGCATGATGATGTCTAGACACTGCCACATCCCCAGCTTTGTCACAGCATCCACTGCCCAGCGGGGACGGGTGTTGGGTAGCGAGGTGATTGATATACCTGGAGTGTCATTCTCTGCCTAAGCTGCTCAGATCTATTTGTGACATCACCACTGTGCTGTTGTCCTTCCCCCCAGTACATACACCCTTCACCTATTCCATCCCATCTCATGTCACCTTGCCCATCCCTTATGGCCCCTGGTCCATCAGAATTAAGATGCTGGGAACCAGCTGGGTGGCCTAAGAGAGGAATAGACCCAAGAGCAAGCTAAGAAACTGGGAGGACCATATGCTCTTGCTGTCATATTTCTTCATCCAGCAGCCACCTAAGGAGTACTTAGGTACAGGGGCCAGGCTCTGGAGACAAGGGGAAACAAACTCTGGCCTCAGGGAGTGGGGGTCTATTTGTTTGTTGTTTGTTTTCTTTTTCAGAGAAGACCTGGCTTTGGTAAGTTTTGTCTTTGAAGAATATTCCCTAAAGGCAAAGTAATTCATGACATTTTAAACATTTATGTGAATTTGGTGATGCCTAAATTTCCAAATTGGCCTCACTGCTCTAAGACTATGTCTGAGAATGATCAGGTATGTGATAGGACAATGAGGTCCCCAAGGAGACATATCATGTCATATTAATCTTTTCCTCATCAAGCCCTAACTTGGCACCTGTACAAAACATTCGAGGACAGGTATTTTGTAGTCTGAGTGTGGGGATTTGAATCCCAGATCCCACACTTGACAAACTAGGTGACCCTGGAGAAGTCACTTCACTTGAGTCTTCTCAGGGTTAGCCTGAGAGTTGTGAAACAATGAATGTCAAGTGCTTGGTGCATGGGCAGGAATGATGCTTGGTGAACGTGCTATTATGCTATTTTATCATCGTATTCTTATTCTCATCTTTCATTTGGAGGACTTCATTAGCCAGATTAATTTTTTAATTAACAGAAAAAGCAAAATTGTTTTTTAATAAGAGATAACAGCTAATTTAAACTACGTGGAAAGGGTTTGGGAGAATGATAATGGACCCAGGCTTTGCTGGGACATCTTTGCCAGATACAGCACAAGAGCCACTAGGACCTATCAGGTGATAAGAGGCAAGCCTTCTCACCACTCACGTGCTGGCCCTCAACTGACAATAAAATCATTCCAGCAGGAAAGACAAGTGCCTCTGAGAATTTTGAAAACAGATTTGACACATTATTTTCATCAGAGAAATCTTCAGGATGGACAAAATTTAATAATGGAATTATTATTTGATGGAATTTTTCCTACTATGTGAAGTTGTTTTTTTATGAGGCTTGAGGTTTGTGAATGTTTTCCAGAGAACAGATATGATTATATCCATTTGATTGAAAAAGGAAACTGAGGGAGTCATATGACTCCTCCTAAATCACACTCCAAGAAGTGGTTGAGCCGGGGCTTTGGAGTTCCCAACCCAATCCATGTTTCCAACATTCTACCTCCTACCACCATAAGTCACTGAAAATGTCCCACAATTTCTAACATTTTATCCTTCAAACTATACCTTCTAAGCTGGCATCCTTACAGGGAAGTGGCCTGCATCTTATCTCAAGCCAACTGTTCTAATCCTTAGTTCCAAAAATACCATCATCAGGCCTTTAGTTGGATTAGGTCAGTGAATCATAACTTGCTTTAAAAGACAAATGTTTCTTGGCAAAATCTAGGTCTGAACCAAGCCCACATCTGGCTGACATTCTGGTATAATGGGTACTAATTCTAAACATGAATTCAGAGCCCTATACTATGCAAGGTTAGGACTTGTCTAGAGCACATATTTTGCAGTTCGAAGAAAAGCCCATTTTTGTACTCTCTTTCCAATTGCATTGGTAGAGAATATTGGTAGCAATACTCACTCAACAAATATGTTGAACTGAGGTTTGTCCAGCTTCAAAGTAATCACCATTATAAAAAGTCCCCACCATGTGGTTTTTATTAAAAATTCAATCTTGAATAGTATGAAATTAGAACTTCCCTGAAAATCAGGACCTGAAAATTTTAAGTGAATACTGCCCTAATGAAAGGGTCCCTACCCTCAGAGTGCCTGAAGTCAACAGAAAAACACAAAAACAATTCCAACAAAGTATGGTGAGAGTTATGATAGGGGATGTGAGGGCCAGAGAAAGAGACCCCCACCAGATTAGGCAGGGGCCTTGCAGATTATGGAATTCGAGAGAGATTATAAGAGAGCCACTGAAGATTTTTTTAAAATCGGGATAACACACATTTGTGATTTGGAAGGATCAATCTGGCCCTATTGTAAAAGATCTGGGGGCGGGGGTGGGGGGAGGACAGTGTTTCTAGAGACAAGAAGACCAATTAGCAGGTTATTTACTAACATCTAGGTAAGAAAAGATGGTGACCTGGTATGGAGAAGTGCATATCAAGATGAAAAAGTACAAGAGGACCAGAAGGAAAACCTAAAGAAAGGGGGCATTTGATATATGACATGTATATCGCATAGCCCCCTTGCCACTTAACTGAAAAATAAATACCTCTAAGGATTTTGAGAGTCTTCTAGTCACACCAGATCCTAGCTGCAAGGGAGCTTCTTCATAGGCCTAAGCAGGATGTTGAAGATAAAGCAATCCCTTGTCATTTAAAGGGCAGTGCTTCCTTCTAAAAGCCCTTCTCTAAACCTTAAAATTACATTATTTTGGCTCTAGCAAACACGCCTGGTGTGAGTCCTTCCAGAGGGGATTGTTGATGTTACTAGGCCTCTCTGAATTATTGATAAGTTTCTGGTTTGTGGAATTAATGAGTTTCCGCCATGGGGAAGGATGGGCATGTCACTTTAAGAAAGTCAGCAGGTTGCCCTGAAGGAGGCTTCCTCATTCTTGCTAATGGGGGCGTGATTATCCCAGAAGCCAAGTGTGGGATGAGAGGGAAGGAACTTCATTCCATCCACAGATACTCCGAGGTCCCTCTGAAACCAATGGGACAGTGCAGGTTCTCGGGGTGTAACTTGGTCCATTTGAAGAAATTGACTGTGGACAGTGGTTCCATTTTAAAAGCTTCCCTTTCCTTCCCTGGGAACAACTGACCCTGCAGACAGCCTCAGAGTCAACGCAGAACATGCACATTAGGCACCCAGAGAAGTGCACAAGAGCAAGGCTCCCAAAGGGGGTGTCATGGAATAGAATATTACAGGGTTATGTGGAAGAAGAATTCTGAAGTCAAATTAGAAAATGCTCCAATAATCAAATAAGCAGATTTCTTTAATAAACATAGTGACATTCAGTGTGACTTTCTAAGATAAAAATATAGGATGCAATATTTTCTGACCTTATTTGACTACAAATGCCTCTTTCTGAGGACCTCTTAGAACTAGTGTTTCACAAAATTCACTATAAGAAGTATTGTTTAAGATTGTAAAACCAAATTTAAATCCTGCCTGGAACAAAGCAAGGTATAGATAGAATATAAAATTCTTGATATATCTCATCTCCTTATACCCACAAATTAACACAAGGTCTGGCATCCAGTAAATGCTGAGTTGAATTTAAGCATAGAACCACTGAACCTAATGTTGTTTTGACCTTTTCTATTGGGTCAATTGTGCTAGAAGGACATAATAGATCATCTCATCTAAAACCTTATTTTATAAATTAAGAAATTGAGACCAAAAGAAGAAAAGTTGGCTTCCCAACTCCCACAGATTAGACAAGAGGTACAAGAATCTAGCTCTTTTCTCATCCATTGGTTCATTTCACCAAGTACAATTAAGTGCCTACTATGTGCAAGCACTGGATTAGGCCCAATAGTGGTTTGTTTTTTGTTTTTTATTTTTTTGTTTTGGTATGGGGGATTGAACCCAGGGGTGTTTAACCACTGAGCCACATCCCCAGGCCTTTTTTATATTTTATTTTGAGACAGAGTCTCACTGAGTTGCTTAGGGTCTCGCTAAGTTGCTGAGGTTGGCTTTGAACTTGTGATCCTCCTACTTTAGCCTCCTGAGCTGTCGGAATTACAGGTGTGCGCCACCATCCATGGCCCGAAGTTTTCTTTTTGAAGTTTACATTCTAACTGAGGGGGTGAGACCATTAAACTAATTGCACTATTCACTTAAGAATACTTAAAATAATTTCTAAGAGAAATTATCTGCTAGGGAAGCATGGGTAGGTCTGGCTGAGACATATGGCCCTGCTCTCTGCATTGCATGCTGACCCCAGGACCTTGTCACTGGGTTAGATCCTCTCTTTAGCAAGGTTTGTACTTCTGAAGACCATAGATTCAGATTCAAACATTGACACAGTTTGGACTGGCAAAGAGTTCTTTTCTGGCTTCTAGATTTCTTAATGAAGTCATACAAAGCTTTTTTTTTTAAAAAAAATCTAATAACAGCTGCCACTTATTAAATACCTATGTATGGTACCCACTGTGCTAAATAAGTGGTGCATGTTATCTCATTTAATCATCTCATCAACTCTTTGAATTGGGTATTATCTCCATTTTACAGATGAGAAAACTGAAGCTTAGAGCTAATTTGCCAGTCATCACATGAGTAGGAAATAAAATAATGGCACTAAAATTTGAAATAAGGTTTGTCCAGCTCTGAAGTCCCTACTATTATGACACATGGTTTTTATTAAAAATTTAGGATTACATAGTATGAAATTGGAGTTGCCCTGAAAATCAGGACCTGAAAATTTTTAACAAAAGCTAGTTACTTTAGAAATAATCCATGTAAAATATCTAGTGCAGCGGCTAGCCATAGTAGATCCACAGCCTATGATCATTGTCCTGAAGCGTTTCAACCAGGAGTTGGCATATTACAGCCAATATACCATATCAGACCCATTACTTGCTTTTGTAAATGAAGTTTTACAGGAACACAGTGGTGCTTATGCATTTATAAATTATGTGCATCTGCTTTCAAGCTACAGTGCCAGAGTAAGTATTTAGAACAGATTCCCTATGGCTCACAAGGCTAAACTTATTCTGTATGGACCTTCACAGGACAAGTTGGCTCATTCTGAACTAGGTAACTGCCTCTGTTTCCTATTTTGTTTTCTGAGCTCTAACTGAGGTTAGAATAACAACTTAGGATATGTTATACCTTCTCCCAAATAGAAAGAAAATAAAGGGAGGTAGAGGGTTTTGCTGTGTACCAGGTTTCACACATCATGTATTCCTGGTCTTAGCCATCCCAGTACCACTGTATGACAAGTAAAAAGAAAGTGAATAATATGCTGAATCACAGCCACTGGGTGGTAGACCCAGCCTTTGATATGGCTCCATACTTGTGCTTTTAGACAGAAGATGTTCTGATAGGAGGATATAGCAGACTACAATAAATCAGTCTGCCACCATTTTTTTATTTATTTTTTAGTTGTAGGTGGACACAATATCTTTATTTCATTTTTATGTGGTGCTGAGGATCGAGCCCAGTGCCTCATGTGTGCTAGGCGAGCACTCTACCACTGAGCCACAACCCCAGCCCAGTCTGCTACCATTTTTAAAGATCAGACCCATCTTCCTTCAAGACTAACCCAAATATAAATGAGCTTTAATTAAAAGCAACTCCCAGATGGATTGACAATAATTTAAATAAGACTAATTGGGGACAGGGAGACTGCAAATGCTTAGGTCACTAGGGATGGCCAAAGCTGACTGTTGAGATGGTCTCCCGGTAACCCGTGCACATCACAGCACTTCTCCTAGGACCCAAGTTCACAACTTCCTTTTTAATCACTTTTGGGGGTGGCCATGCTGATGGCTTTTCTTCTTTCCCAATAGCTTCTACTGGGCAAAGATCACATATTCTACATCTGCTCCAAAACCTCTAGAGGAATACCTCCTAGGCTTGGAGAAACACTCAACAGTTGTTTCTTCCTTTACATGGAAAACACGGTGCCCAGATTGATCCGTCTCTCTGTTGCCCATCTCAAGTGAAAATGAACATGTTCTTTTCTTCGCCATTGGAGTATCAGTCAACAATCAAAAGTCCTTAGAGCAATAAAGTTTTAGACTCACCACCTGGTCCTAGAGTCAAAGAACCAGCACAGACTAAATATTGCCTGGCCATCTTGATTAAGTCACCTGCAGCCCTTGCAGATGGCTACACCTGTTCAGTTCCCATATCTTTTAGATCTCTCTTAAGATACTTCACAGTGAATTTTTTTGCTTATTCAAATTTGCGTCCTTTGATAGACTGCATGCTCCTCAAGAATAAGATCTAAGTCTTATTCATCTCTGAGCCTATAGCACTAACCTGGAGAAGGTACTGAATAAGTGACAGGTGGGCAGACAGATATACAGATGCATAAAATAGAAGCAGAGCAGCCTACCTGAGCCTGCGTTGGCACTTGAAGACAGCACAAGTTTGTCTCTCTCACCATAGTTATGGAGTGCCTCTGGGTGCAGAGCCCTCTTCAAAGTATAACATCGACAAGATGGTAAGAAAAAGACATAAGTCCTCAAAACAAAGACAGTGGCTTAGGGGAAAATAGAACAAAATAAGTCAAAAGCCTGAGGTCCAATAAAATTGACCTAGTAACAAGAGTTGAAAAAAGAAGAACCCTTTAGAGTTGAGTCCAGAAGTGCCAAGGGACAAGAGGAATAAACAGAGAGATGTTTCCTTTGTTCCAGACAGCAGCCAGAACAAAGGGGAGCACAGGAGAAGGAATAAGGAGCAAGGCCTGCGCAGAAACTCCTCTGGTCAGATTGAGCCAGGCCTCCACCCACTGTCTGCAGCCCCAGAATCCAATCACCATGAAGGGGAGAACTCTAGATGCAGAGGGTGTGGGTTCCAGACCTATCCCTGCTACTTCTGCCTGCAAGTCCTTAGCAAGTCCCTTTGCCTCTGAGTCTCAGTTGCCTTCTCTATGAAGTGGCAGGCCTTAATGCCACCTGTCTTCCTGGTCTACTGTGACACTGATGGGTTAATGGATGTGGCGGCATAGTGCGAGCTGCTGGCAGAGTGGCTGTGTGGGAAGGCAGTCGGTGGTGCATGGGCAGACCTCGACTCTATATCCTTTGTCTTGCAGAGGGTTGTCCTGGGTTGTGCAATGGCAACGGCAGATGTACCTTGGACCTGAATGGGTGGCACTGTGTCTGCCAGCTGGGCTGGAGAGGAGCAGGCTGTGACACTTCCATGGAAACCGCCTGTGGAGACAGCAAAGACAACGATGGAGGTAGGGATCTGGCACCCATGGGCCCCGGCAGCTCCAGGGGCAAGTGGCATTACTGAGTTAACAGGCTTCCACACCAGCTGTGCAGTCAGGGGGGCCACTGGGCAAGCAAGAACTATATATGTGGCTTAAGGATTGAGTACAATGTCAATAGTTGTTCCATTTGGATTCTTTAAAATTAACTAACATAAATGAAATTAATTGGCATCCAGCAGCCAGGATAGAGAAGAAGGTACATAGTAAAAAGAGTTTTCCCATAATTCAACAGTGGGATGAGTTGCCTGGCAAAGTTATGAGCTCCTCCCTGGAGGTGCTAAGAAGAGGCCATCCAGTTCTGTGTGGCAAAAGCTGTTGAGGCTGCTCCTCCCGGGAAAGGACATTAGATTACCTTTGATGAAGGGCTCTTCTCTGATTTGGGGAACACCATTACCTCCATACCCTCTGTCCCTCTGGGTATGCCATGGAATTTGCCTTTGCTTTGGATTTTTTTTTCAAGTGCTAGATAATTAAAACCCAAAGAATGAGAGGCTAGTCTTGGGGAACTTTCATTATCTGAGAATGAAAAGACCTGGGTTCTAATTCCAGCTCTGACTTTGACTCCCTGTGCAATCCTTAGTGAGCTACTTATTGTCTCTGAGCTTCATTCTCTCTATGTAGAAGATGGAGCAGTTGGACCATGAGGGCCATTCCAGTTTTTATAATAGACATACAATTAGGCTTCATTTCTCTGTTGTATAAACTTGCATAAATACAACCAGAATGTATTCTACTTTGCCACCTGGATGATGCCTGTTCTACGGATCTCAAGGGATTATTAGGAAAAGAAAAGGATAAAGATATGGAAAAGAACATCAGGACAATTAACCATTCTTTTCTAATGATGGCCCAACTGTTGTCTGGAGTTGTTTCTGCAGCTACCTTCTCTTTATACCAAGGTAGTTTCTAGTATACTACAGAGTAATAAGTCAACAGAATAGAAACTCAGCACCCCAATCTTTGGAAATTTTTTTCCTAGGATATTCTAAAATCTGAAAGCATTATAAGAATTAGAAAGCCAAGTGTGTAATATTTCTCTGGTTCATTTGTAGCCAGAAATGGCTGTTTCAAACTACTGGTTATTATCTGAGATTCCCTTCAGTCCTTCTGCCTACTGCCCAAATCCAGAAGGCAGCCAGGCCTGATGCATACAGGTCTGGGCCTAGTGGAGTAACTGTCAACCAGGAGCTTGGGTCTGACATTGATCTTAATAGCAAGACAGACAGTAGGTGCATGTTCTTCTGAGATCTTACAGTGTTGAAATAGCCCTTAATCAACCTGTGGAGTTTATTAATTCTTGTGCTGCATAAATATCCAGAGTTTCTATGATGGGACTAGGACTCTTGCCAGGTACAGAGATGATTAAGTACTGTCCCTGTACCCCAGGAGCTCAAGGAGGGAAAGAGGCCCAAAGTTGAATGTTCATGTTCTGTGATAAGTGCTGTTATGGGGTTTTATGTTGGTTGTGGGGGGAGTAGGAAAACATTCATCAGGAAGTTGATACTTGAATAGGAAGGAGTTTCTTGGAAAGGAAAGAACTTTCCATTTAGAAAGACCATCATGGGGAAAGTCAGGGCAGAGCAGGGAAGGGCATTGAGAATTCCTGCTTTTAGGCAAGATAAAGAACAATCTCATTTGCACTTTGTAGGGAAGAGACATCAGCCTATATTATCTGCATGATTTGCCCAGCATCCCCTTCCCTTTGCCTTTATGGGCACCATGCCAATGACAAACAGTCACACCCTTGTAATAGAAGAGAAGGGGAGAGCAGCCTCACCATGAAGTCATTCTCTTCTCAAGAGTTCAGTATCTTGGCCAACGCCTTCAAACAGCTGTTGAACATCTGGGCAGTAAAAGAACTGAATATATTTGGGAAATGTGGAGAAAGAGCACACTCCCCTCTAACACGCATGCAAGACTGGCTTATAGAACAGGGTTCATTTATTCTTTCCTTGAAATCCAATTCCAGTATAACTTGTCTGCCACACTTCAGAGCCAGCCCTCCCAGCACTGGAGCCCACCAGTGCTTACATATGGCCTGGGCACACAGTAAGTAGCCCAAAGCCCCACTGCTTTGGTGGAAGAGCCTTTTGTCACAGAAATGGGGCTGAACCCAACCCCAGGGGATTGGATCCTACTCCATCTGCTCTCAGAGGTGAGCCAGTGGGAAGTAGAAAAGAATGATCAGAAAATCCCCAATTGTAGGAAAATATATCTCTTACATTTTTTGGAGCATGTTAGGGACTGAAATGTGATTTCATTTACTGCCTCAACAAATGTAAACTGGGTGTCTACACTGCACCAAGTCCTGTCTAGTGTACTAGGATTTCAGAGATAAATAAGACATAGATCCTGCCTGTGCCAAATTCGTGATTAGAGGTGGAGAAGAGGGAAACAGCAGGTAATTGCAATACAGTGGGATTACTGTGTTGAAAGAGCAGCCACTTGTTCACCTGATGTTATCAGATATCTGGGTGCCCTCCTGGAAACAGTGACATGGTCCCTGTCCCAAGGGGCTTCCGGTCCAGCCAGGAAGAACTTCCATGAGTTGTTGTGATTAGAAATACAACCATCTGGGTAGGATGGATTGTCAAGAATTTTTGGCCTTAGGTTCTCAACTGTGAAATGAGGAAACATCTCACTTTGAGATCCTCTTGATTCAGTGATCTCTCCATCCATTGGGGAAGACCAGAGGAAGGTCCAGGGGGCCCCTGCTTCTCAGGGGGGCACATATGAAATAGCTATAGGGTCAGAGACAAACAAAACTCATCCTCACTGGCCTTGCCTACAGAGACAGTTTGGGAAGGGAAAACAGAGTGCCCTACATGTGGAATGTGAGCGTGGGCCACATTTAGCATCGGGCTCTTTTCAGTGCAATTGAGCACCACACGTTTTGGGTCCCTGCTGTCTCAAGGCCCCATGCTCTTTCCTGAGGGGATATGAGGACCAGTGAACATGGCCCAGTCTTTCTCCTTCAGGAAGCTCACAGTCATTTGGAAGAAATTGTCATTCAAATGACTAAATCTAATGGAGTCAGAATGAAATAAGTGCTTTTATTTCAGCCATGACAGTGAATGCAGCGTAATCCCAGATACATAATTTAGAGTGGAAGGAAATAGTGTTAGAGTCTTGCTGAGTGGTTGTTCATGGTTGAAATGACTCAAGGGCCTGAAGAAGGAATTAGCAGAGTTTAATGTTGAGTAACAGGGCCAGAAGGGACATCTGAGAAATCAACTTCAGCTCCTCCTCCTTCTCCCCTGCATGTTACAGACAGGGAAACTGGAGCCCAAAAAGGGGAGGTGACATCATATACTTCACAGTCACACGGAAAGTCATTAACACAGACCAGACCAGACTCGAACCCCAAATGCGAGTCATGGCACATGGCCTGGTGAGCCTGGAGCATCCCACCTTCTCCTAGTGCCCTCTCTTTCTAGAAATGCAGTGAGTGCTCCTCAGACTAAGTGGGCTGTGGCACAGTACAGTCACTCAGGTGTCCTTTTACAGCGTGCCACGCGATTGTTCATCCACTGAGCCACACTATGATGAATGTGGTATGATTACCCCCTTTCTATTTCCTTATCATGAGGAAACAGAGGCTTCCTTGTGTGTTGCCCAGGTCATGTGGGTGGCCAGTGGCAAAATATGCTGCCATCTGAGCAGAGCTTTTCACTATGCCAGACCTCAGACTTGTGGCTCCATCAAAAACCACCGCGGCCCCTCATTTGTCAGATAACTCCCATTTTCTCTCCTTTCCCATCTTGGTAGGCTTAAAGCAACCCTTTTTCAAATTAAACTTGAATTTCAAGGTTCATTGAGTATGCTGTTGAAGATTTTTTTAAACTGTGAGACAAAAAAAAATATTATTCAATGTGGCTGAGTTGGGAGCAGCTTTATTGGTTTGTTTTTGTTTTCATGTATGGTCATTGTCTAGATTTAAAAATGGAAAACAGATCCTGGATGTGATTCTTTGTTGGAGCTGCCCAATACATCCAGCAAATGGACAGATTTCACCCTGGGGGAACTAAGTGGTAAGAGGGGCTAGCAGAGCAGGCACAATGCCCCTGATTCACCCCTTCAATATGAATCCCTCCCTGTGCCCCACTTGCCAAAGACAGTGTGCCCTGTTCTCACAGCACCCTATTTGTGAAGCCCTTGTTGAAGTGCTGTCAAAAGCATCTTCTTATTAGATGCACACTGACCCTCTCACAAAGATGCTCTTATGCCCATTTCAGAGATGGTCATAGAGTGGCCCTCCTATGCTAAGTGACTATGGGGATAATAATCCCTACCCCACAAGTTTGCGATCAGGATTATAGGTTATGTGTCTAAGATGCCTTAGAGGCAACATAGCACAGAGATTTAAAATGCAGGATCTGTACTGAGATTCTCTGCATTCAATTCCTGGCCCTCCTGTTTGTTGACTGTGTGACCTTGGGAGGATTACTCAACTTCTCTAAGACTTCCACTATCACCTGCAAATATCAGTTCTCCCTCCTGTTCCTTTCCACTTGCAAGAAGAGAAACAGGATAGTTATTACAAAATATATATTTGTATATAAATAAGTACTTTTAAAATTGGAATTATGCTCTCCATAATATTCTACTTTTTTTCACTAAAAGTCTCCGTATAATAGAGGATTTTGACTTTTTTCATTTTCTTTGCTAAAATCTATATTCCAAACTGTTACATGCTCATTGCTAAACTGAAAAAAAATCCAAACGTACATAAAGGAAAATAATAGCCATCATTGAAAGAGTCTTGGAGGCAGACATTTACATGTAGGGTTACTGAATCTCAGTAAGCTGCAATGATTTGCTCAAAGTCACATAGTGGATCAGTGGGAGAGCAAGGAATGGATGGAAACTGTGTTTAAAAAGAGCATACCAGAATAAAAACTCCACTGGAATTTAAACAGCCAGACCTCTTTTGATAAAGGATCTTTAAGCAGCTTCAAGGTATGATAATCTCTTAGATGCTCTTGGCCCCATGAAAAACAATCATGGGTGGCAATACACACAATTGATAGAGCAACCTAGAATGAGACATTTCAGGAAAACAGAAGAAAGCTTTCTGTCCTCCCTTCTCCTCCCCATCTCCCATTGCAGGAATGGAGAGTTCACAAAAAGCCATAGAATTTGGTCACCCTTCAGACTATCTCTAAACCACGCTTCTCATGATAAGAGACAAGAGAGAAATTGACCTTTAAAAATCTTGTGTTCCAAAGAGCAGATAAAGATTTTGTAAGCTTTTTGAAAGAAGGAACAGAATTTATTACAGAGAATGACAAAAACTTCTCCCAGATGTGTATAGAAAGGAGAGGGGCATTCCACCCTCTCTCCCCAGGGCCTCCCAGATGCTGCTGGTGGCCTATAGTAAAACAGCTCTGTGTTCAGACGGCAGACAGCAGCGGGTTGAGGTTGGCTGATGGGCTGTCCAGCCAGAGGAAGGGGTAAGCCTGCAGAAAGACTGATAGGCTTGTTATAACCCGTTCATGTAACCAGCAATTTGATGAATCAAACAACTACAGTACAGGTTTACTAAGCACTTATCCATCCTCCTGGTTTACATTTAAGCATTCTCTCTTTCAGGAAATGTCCCATCCCTATCCTGAGTTGGGTTCCCAACTTGAGGCTTCCAGAACTCTGAGCTTCCTTCTTTCCCAGTACTCTCTTGAGTGTCTGACCTACAGCACTAAATTCTTTGGCAGTGACACTCCTTTATTTCCACATGTCAGGTGCCTAACACAGGGCCCATCAGCCTCAGAAAGGTGCCAAATAAACATACCAGGCTTGTCCTCCTTGCTCCTTTCCAAGGAAAGGGATGAGCTCTTCCTGCAGGGAATGGATTCCATTACACGGTCTGGCCCTGAGCCCTGCCAAACTGATTGAGCTGCTTGATTTGGAATCCTCACTCAATCATTTATGCATTTGTTCATATTTAACAGATATGATGCTTACTTCAAGGTTTTGTGCTATGCATTTGAAATTCAAAAGTAAACAAGTTAGTTCCTGCCCGCAAGGAGTGGGGACAGGGCTGGGGGAACAAAAATAGCCGAAGCATTGCTATAAAGAGTTGTAGACTGTGGAGCTTGCCTAACAATTGGGTGAGAGCAAATTCCCAGCTCCACCATTTCTCTAGCAGTACAATATCAGGTAAAATCACGTATCCCCAGCCTCTAGGTCCTTGTTTGTAAAGATGGGAAAGTTAGTCAAGCCATCACATTTAGTAGAAATCTCCTGCACACTTTCTGGGAAAATCACAGCAAGTCAGCCCTGAGGGAAGGTGTGCTGAGGACATATGAAGGTCAGGAGGTGACTGTCAGAGAGCCCAACAGCCTGGAGGCTGTCCTGTCCACCTTTCTCCTGACCAAGGAGGACACTGACCTGAGAGCAAGAGACAAGTCACAGAGGTCCCACTCCTTGCTGGCAGCTGTCAAGATCATATAGGGGAAGCTATTTCCAGGCAGGACTGCAACTATGTATCTGGAGAAGGGCCAAGCAGCAGCAGAGGACTTGACTCATCTCTGTGCCCCAATGCCTATGTGCAGAGCTCTGGGTAATGGCCGCAGCAGGAGAAGGACACTAAAACTTTCCTCTCTGACTAACTCCTTTACTCTCTACAACCCAGAAACCTCTCAGTCATCCTGAGAGGCTGGTAGGGCATGTCTCCTGGGTATTAGGTGAGCATATTGTAGTTCAGGCATCTGAAGAGGATTGTCTTGGGTGGCAATACACACAATCGATAGAGCAACCTAGCTGGGGTGGGGATGTCAAAGGAAAAGAAAGTTCTGAGGGGAAAATCTTCTTTCCCAAAAGTTGGGGCTTAGGGTTTAGGAGGGATTTACTTAAAATTCGAAGGAAATAGAGGAAAATCCTCCCAATTTTCCTGATTTTTTCCTGCTGTGATAAATGAGAGTCTCTTAATGAAAATAGCAAACATATGAAACATTGACAATTTGTAAGTCAACCAACTTGTGTGTAATGTAGAATTGAGATATGAGGTACCTGGAAAATGTGTTTCCAAACCAGCCAAACTAGAAATTCCCCCAAAACTATGTATTGATGTGTTTCTAGTTTTCCCCAGAATTTATTTTTCTCTCCCCAAAGCAAACCTTTTCCTTTTAATACAAATCTTCTAAACTTTGTCATTTATGCCTAAGAAAATTAAATTGTGAAAGACTTCCCTTACCAGAGAGCACATATGCATCATTTCAGGATTCCATATGCTACATTCAAAAACATAAAGAGGGTTTTCCACAGAAACTGGTTTTGTAAAATGCAACTTTTGAAAATTATTTTTTGGGGGGTGCCTATTCACTTTAAAAATATGTACCTTGTTTAAATATGATTGTCTCTATTGGCAGAAGTTTTGCCCACATTTACTATTCAGAAACTATTTGTTGTATGTATGATTAGGACAGCACACTGTAAGCGGGCAGAATCCCTGACCTGGCAGTAATCTAACCTGCAAAACGTGCAGTGAACAATTCCACAGTCCTGGTGTCTCTCATAAGAGCACCATTCGTGTGACACGTCCATTTCAGAGAACCACAATCTATAATTCCCCCAAGATCTCCACTGCCCTAATTTATATGTGTGTTGTTATGGCTGTGTTCATCCAATTCCATTCTCTAAGGCCAAACTGTATCCAAAAAGGCTGCCCTGGATGTGTGCATATGGAGGGCCAAGGCCAAATGGCAGCGCTGTTACCAGGATACCAGGTCACGGAAGCAACTGGCCAGGAGCTGCTGATATCTATAACTTGCCAAATCCTTACTTATGTGCTACTTACCATATGTTCCTTATCAAGTGCTTCACATGCCTGACCTCACCTAATCCCCACAGCATCTCTGCAAACTAAGTTTGATGATAGGACCAAAGCTCAGCGCTTTTGCTGAGACTTTTATTTCTAGCAAAATGTCCAATGAGATTATCACCGGGACCCTCTGACTATAAGACACAGCAACTTGTTTTTAAGAACTCAGCAAAAAAACAAAGGGGGAACCAGGGAACCCTGGGTCCCAGAAGCAATAATTGAAAGTCAGAGCAGCAGGCATACAAGGTGTGATAGGATCGTAGAGCCAGGAGGCAGGGCACACTCACGGAAGACCATTGCAACTTAGACCCGCTGACTGGGACTAAACACTACCCACTCGACCAGAGCAGTGACACTGAGGCATGGCTCTACCCTGCTTCTAGAGGACAGGGGGCAGGGAGAGTCTGCTATAAGCAATAGAGCCTACACCACAAAGCTCTTGAAGTCCTTACCTACCAGAGTGGCACTAGAATGCTTTGTTAAGCATTCTACCCAAAATGTGGTCCCCTGGGTTACAGTTGTAGCTCAGTGACAGAGTGCTTGCCTAGCATGTGTGAGGCACTGGGTTAAATTCTCAGCACCACATATAAATAAATAAAATAAAGGGGAAACAAAGTCTTTGTTCTGGTTTTGTTCTGGGCCCTGAGATATTGAAATGAACCAGACTAATGGTACCTCTGAGGTGGCAAACAGAAATAACCAGAAACCACTCTGGAGGGTTCATTTAACCACATGAGATCCCCTGTATAAAAGGCAAGCTGCTCTGGGGATCACAAGCAGAATCATAAAACACACAGGACACACAGTTGTTGACATGGCCACAGTCAACAACTGCAGAATACAAAAAGCTTGCCACTCCCAAGAATGTAACAATCTGAGAGAGGCTATAACATAATAAGTTTCAAATGACTAAAGAGATACAATGATATTTAAAACCATAAGGATGGAGGGCTGGGGTTGTGGCTCAGTGGCAGAGCGCTTGCCTCACACATGTGAGGCACTGGGTTCCATCCTCAGCATCACATAAAAATGAGTGAGTGAAATAAAGATATTGCATCCATTCATAACTAAAAAATATTTTTAAAAAACATAAGGATGGAAGAGGATGCTATCAAGAATGAAACAGGCAGGTTTTGAAAAGTTCCAAAGAGACTATCTGGAAATTTTTAAGTATGGGTAATTTAAATTAATGATCCAAAGGACAAATTAAACAGCAGACCAGACAAAAATAAAGGAAAGATAAGTGAAGTAGAATACAGATCTGAGGAAATAAATCAGAAGGGGACACAGATAAAAGGATGGAAATTGAGAGAGTGAGAGACATGAAAGATTGAAAGTCCTTTAAGCGTTTAATAATATTCCTGAAGAAAAGACTAGAGAGAAAGGGAAAGAAGACTATTTGAAGAGCTTAAAGCAGAACTGCCAGAACTCACACAAAAAAGTCCTCATTAAAGGGCTTGTGGTTCGGCATCTCACTCACTGCATGGAGCATGCCTGTATTGGGGTCATATGCTCAAAGACAGATTGCCAGCCTAACAGTTCCCTGGAAAATCTTTGTCTCATTGTCACAAGATACCCAAGAGAAGTTTTGTGCTTCACACCTGACTACAGGGGCAGATTATAAGTTTAAAGAATTAACCATCTTCCTCTGTCTCTCTTTATAAGCTCATGACGTTTAAAGAAGTTAAGCAGCTTGTACAAGGTCACACAGCTTCTATGGGAATCAGGACCCAATCCCGGCAGTTTGCCTGAGAGAGGGCTCTCTTAAGCACAGTGCACTATGCCACTGAAGACACAGTGGAAGGATCCCTTAAGCTCTAGTGTCCTGTGACTCTGATCCTAGATCAGAGAAGCAGCCCTGGACTAGATAAGTCCTTTATCCATTTTTCAGATCTTTGTGGAGGACATTCTTTGTTCTGGTTTAGTTCTGGGCCCTGAGATATTGAAATGAACCACACAGCAATGGACCTCTGGGAGCTCATTGTCTGGGGAAGAAGGCAGAGAGAATAGTCAAATTATAGTTCTGGGGAGAGTCATTCTGGAATGGAATTTCCCCAGGATGATGAAGAATAGTGTTTCAGTAACATTCATAAAATCATGTTCTCCTAACATCTAAGTCTTTCTGGGGGACTCAAAGAAAATGCCACACCTCAGAAAGAACTGAGTTCAAATCCTGAGTCAGCTCCTTCACCAACTATCTGTATGATCTTCTCCAAGTTACTTTACCACTTTGAGCCTCTAGTTTCTTTTCTCTAAAATGAGGGTGACAACCGTGGCTACCTTATAGGATGGGAGAATTCAATGACAAATTCCTTATAAAATATTAGCAAGAGCAATGCATGGCACTTGATGCATGCAGTGATTTATCTTCATCATCAATTTAACATTGATTTGATATTAATAAACACCACCACCACCCCTGGCCAACCTTACCCAGGGCTCAAGAGCAGACGTTCTTTCTCAGCAGGAAGTGGCTTTGCCCAAGTGCCACAAAGCAGTGTTTATAAAGAGGTAAAAGACTGGCTTCCAGGGACTGCCTTGGTGGTAAACAAGAGCAGGCAAGAGCTAATAAAATTTCAAATTAGCCATGACTTTTCACGGCCCTTCAATTGTGCTAGCTGATTTAATGGTCAACATTCCTGCTCGCTGGGATTGAATAATGGAGCATTTCTGCAGAGTTATGGATGCAGCAGCTGAATCTGTCATGCTAACATCAATAGCAGAATGCAAATAACCCTCTGCTTGGGCTATAATTATGTGTTTAAGCAATGCCTGACAGGGGCAGCCCAAGAATGTGTGATGGAGCCTGCCGACTGCAGGAGAGGACAGTGCTTTGCCAGGCAGTTGCATCTGGGGTGGGGACAGAAGCAACAAGTTAAGGCCCAGAACAGTGCTGGGGCAAGGGAGACCTTTCCCCATGTCCCAGACTAAATCTGCCAGGTGAGACTGAAGGGATAGCCTTTCATCTGATGAGCCATGTTCTAGGTTCAGGATCAGGAAGGGAAGATACCTTTATGAAGCACCTACTATGTATCAGGTACTATTTGTGGACTAGTACTACACATTTAAATAAGTAACAAATACCTATAAGACATTTACTCCTATTACCCCCATTAAGAGATGTAAGAAACCAAGACCAGAGAGTTTAAGTGACTTGCCCAAGGTCACACAATGGTAAGTTTTAGAACCCAGATTTTAGAATCCCAGACCATCTGGCTCTGGAATCCATGTGCTCTTTCACTGTGCTGCCATGAAAGAGGCGACTAGCTCTAAGGCGCCATGTAGAAATGGGAGAGAAAGGCAAGGAATTTTTGTCTCTAATTTATTTAAGGAAAAAAAGAAAAAAAAAACTGGGCTTCAGGACAGCTAAGTAGTTTGCCTGCAGCCACACAGCTAGTGAGGAGGTTGGGGCCCCAGTCTAGTCAAGGTATATGCAGTAGCCTTTATACAATGAACTCCATGGGGACAAAAGGGAGGTGGATACCTGAGCAATACTTCCACATTATTAATGAGGAGACAGGGGTTCAGGGAGATTAAGTACAGGAACTCGTCCAGGATCAATCTTGGGGACAACAGTAGGACATGAACCTCAGTCTTAGTGTCTCATGATCCTTTCACATTGCTTAATGGAATTGATTAAAGATATGGTTTTCTGGCTTTTATAGACCAGCATTTATTCTCAGCCCATTCTTCCTTTGTAAATAAATTCATTCAGTTTTCATTTATTTATTTAACAGTCATGTTATTTAAGTATGCCTACTAAGTGCTAAGGGTGGAACAGATGACCAGAAGAGATCTGTGACCAGGGTGGTGGGAACAGTTATCCCAAATCAAACAGCTAATAGGCAGTAAAGCCAGAATTTGAACCCAGGTAGGAATACACATCATCACACTCTGGCTGTAAAACCCAGACCATCACCCTGGACTCTTGCTCTCCCCTACTTTGGGCACTGTTCTCTGGGATCATGTCTCATTTGAAGCCATTCTATTGGGTGTCTATAAAAGCACTTTGGAGTAATGCTGTCAAAAATCTGTGATCCGGTAGAATTTCTTCCTTTGCACTTTGGGAAGATGATACTGCTATAATGCAGTCCTGAAGAAGCCATCCTACGGTAAAGAGAATCCCTGCAAATGGCAACTCACAGGAGGGGGAGTTGGGCCTCCACAGGCAGAGGACTAGGCCTCAGGCCATGTGGTCACCTGGCAGCTGGGAGAGATGCCACACACCTTCATCATCACTGCCGCATCCTCACCCAGAGCCAGGCAGTCCCCAGGTCCTGAAGTTTCTCCTCAAACCCATCCGCTTCTCCAGCCACTCCTGTCACTGCACTGGCCTAGGCTGTCATTTTTCACCTATGCAGCCTCAGTGCCACTCCTCCTCCTTGAACTTCAACTTCCCTTCTGCTTCAACAGTGCACATCCCACTTTAACCTCCCACTTTAACCCGTTAGGTGTCCCCCGTTGTCCTGAGGTTGAAGTGCACACTCCCTAACCTGGCCTACCAGGCCCAGCCCAGTCTGCTCCTGCCAACCCGGGGGCCTTGTCTTGGGCAACTCAGGTGTTCATGTATTTTCTCACCTCTGGACCTTCATAATACTGTTCCTGCTGTCTCTTTAGAAGAAGAAAAAAAGAAAAGACAGTACACTTACCTGTCTGCCTCTCCTATTAGATTGGTGGGCTGGGGCCAGACTTGAAGTACCTGGATCTCCTTGGTGCCCAGTAAAGGCTTTGGCTTATATCAGCACTTAAAGTTAGTGGGTAGAACATAGGGAAGAAATGGATGCAGGCATTGTAGGCAAACAGGGCTAACTGAACACAGCACTATAAACCACATGCTCTGTCACCCTGCAGATGGCTTGGTGGACTGCATGGACCCTGACTGCTGCCTCCAGCCCCTCTGTCATGTCAACCCGCTGTGCCTGGGCTCCCCCGACCCTCTGGACATCATCCAGGAGACACAGGCCCCTGTGTCCCAGCAGAACCTACACTCCTTCTATGACCGCATCAAGTTCCTCGTGGGCAGGGACAGCACACACGTCATCCCCGGGGAGAACCCCTTTGATGGAGGGTGAGTCCATGGGCCCAGCTCCAGTGGAAACTCTCTGAGGGAGAACCAAATCACCTCCAGGGCTACTTTTGGGTGGGAGGAAGCCAGAAGGGTGGGCCTCAAAGGTTCCTGATGGAATGTCAGAGGAGGCAGAACAGCAACCTCAGGTATCCACATTAATAAAACTGCTATCCAAGGCATTCAGAATTTTTATGAGCAAAGTTGTGTTGCTCCTGCTGGGTGATAGATGGAAAGAGTGAAAAATCAAAGGTCCAAGGGGAAGCTTGGATCAATACCCACTTTGCAGTCAGCTCTTCCTGATCCTGTGGTCTCCAGATGAGCTGAAGGGTTTTGACACTGCTCACCCTCCGAGCTAGCTTCCAGAAAACTTTGCTAGGCTGAGGGAGGGTGCATCTGCTCTGCCCCAGGGCCACATGCCCACGTGTTCTTTCCGTTTCCAGTTGTGTCATCTGTTGGACAGTTTCTTACTGAGATCTATTCTGTGCCAGGTTGCATGCTGGGATCACAGAGATGAGTAAAACAGTCTCTGCCTATTGGTCACTCACAGTCCACTGAGGGATTAATAATGTGGGGGAACAGTTACAGTATACTCGGCCAAAAATATGTGCCTAGGGTACTCTGGTGCAGAGAGGAGGAGGTATGTTGAGGTAGGCGGAAGACCAAGACTTAAGATCCAATTCTTAAAGTTGTGATATAGTTAACAAGTAAAGGGAGAGAGGGGGTTCCAGGGAGAAGAAAGAGCTCGTGCTAAGACCCTGAGGCATGACAGTAAACAGGAGCAGCAAAAAACATCCTCTGCTCCCCAGGTCAGGACAGTGAAGTGAACCAGAATGAAGTATCCAAGAGGGGCAATTTATAATAAATTCTTTTGAAAGTCTTCCAATGTAGGGAAGCCTCATAGATGCAGAGCTTTCTCTGCAAGTCAGCACAGTTAATTTAAGAATTAGACTGTGTGCTTCTATGTTCATGATTTCTGTGCCAGAGGGTTGCTGTTCTTGGGGGACAATGGAAATTGACAAGGGTGGGAACGGGGACATCAGCAGAGCTTGGTCACTGCTTGGGTGTGAGGGGGCTGAAGAGAGGGGCCTCCTCCTGGAGGCCTAGATAGATGATAGTCTCTCCACCAGAACAAGGACCTGAGATCAGGAGCAGGGTGGGAGTGAGTGACAACCTCCACTTTAAGCAAGGGAAGGACAAAGAGGGACAATAGGATAGAGGTGCAATGACAGACTGTGTGACTTTGGGAATCATTTTAAATAATTCTGGAGCTCTTGCAGAGGTTAGGACCTAAAGTTCTTGCTTTGGGAAACCATCAACAACAGGCACTGGTTGAATGTAAGAGCACATGAATGAATGCTTGCTCCAGGAGCACGTGTAAGAGCTGGGGTGGCAGAGAGTGAAGAAGGAGCCATGAGAGCCCCCTGTGAGGTGGCTCCTATCTTCCCAGGTAACTGGAGACACCAAGGAGAAGGCCTCACTCCTGTACATGATGGAGCCAGGATGCAGGCTAGTAGGTCTGTCAGAGCCTACCCCTTTCCACTGCCCCAGCCCGTCCTTGCAAGGAGCATGGCATTTGGGAAAAGTGAGTGGGAGAGTCCTTTGAGCCTAGCAAAGGGGGGCCTAACACACGTGTTACACCTTTAAAGGTGCATTACAGCGCACACCCTTCCACCTGGCCCTCGCATATGGAGGACCTGAGGAGGGGGTAACCTTTCACATTCACAGGGCCAATCAAGTGGTGGATCCAGGAGCAGAAAGAGTGAAGAGAAACTATTCATTTATCTTGGCCAGAAAATCACACTGCGGATGAGTAGCAAAAGCAGAAGTCAGCTCCAGATCATTGTTTATATAGCTGTCACCTTCAGTTAAATTACATACACTTTGAAAGCAGGGACCATTCATCTCTCCAAACCTGTAATACTTCAGGCAGGGCCCAGAATATGGTATTTGCTCTACAAATGAATAGATAATAGAAGCTTCCAGAATGTTACTGTAAAAATTCCTTTTACCTAACATTTGTCTAAATCATTATGTCTCTGCTCCTCACCAGAGAATGTAGATTCAGAAGAGACAGCTGTCTGTCACTTAGGATCCTCAAACAGACTCTATGTAAAACCAGCCGAGGTGACTAATAACCTAGAAACATGAGGCACCAGATGCCCTTCTTGTTAGGCCATCTATTTGGTGTCCTTGATCCGTGCCAGAAGCACAGAAGCACAGTTGGGGTAAAGTCAAGTCGGTTAGCAAGTTCAAGTCATTGGTGTCTTTCCTCTGAGGTAGGGGAGTGGGGTCTAACAGGAACAGCCCAGCATTTCAGCCCTGGATTTACCTCCCCTAGCTGTGTGACCTTGAGGAAATGATATAACTTTTGTACAGTGGCCTCTAGCTATGAGTTGCAATAATAGTAACTACTTACATAAAAGTTATATCAGAGACCCATTCTAGTGCATCTTTATTAACTAAAATAAAGCACCTAAACCAGGACTGAGTATTTCAAAGGTGATCAGTAAATGGTGGTTTTAATAGTGGCAGCATGTCACAGTGAGTATAACACAAGCTTTGGAATCAGATAAACCTGGTTCAGACTGTGTGACTTTGGGAAAATTCCTTAAACTCTCAGAGCTCTGGTCTCTTCAACTGTAAGATTGGAGTGATAAAATCTATATCACAGTGTTGACATAAGGATTATATGGGAGAAAATTACATAAAGGCTCAACCTAGTACCTGCTACACAGAAATATTTGCTAATTACAAGATGATGGTGGTGATACTGCTGCTGTTGCTGCTGATGATGATGATGATATTAAAATGAGTTTCCAATTCCACTTTCTTAATTGGAAGAAAGACTTGATACTAACCTGCCCTTCAGGTGAGTCCAAAAGTCATCCAGAGAAGAGCCAGGTTTAGACTACTGAATCATTATTTGAGAAAGAAAAAAAGGCCACATTCTTCCCAGTCAGCTGTCAGCAGGGTCCTTTTTAGAGAGGAATCCGGAGGCACTTCTCCTGAAAGTGAGATTTCTGATGGACAGGCAGACCTGACTCAGTGCCTGTGTGTGACAATAACAAGGCCTGTATCTGAGGAACAAAACCCTATATCCTCCTACACCCCATATGCTGTGCAATAATGTCTGGGATTCCATGTAACGGGCTCCAAGATGCAGGCTGATACCCAGAAACCCAACAGCACTCCTGAGACTGTCAGGAAAGGCAAGCCTCAGAGGTGTAGTCCTTCACTGTAGATTCCCAGTCATGAGTCAGGTCCAGGGAGTCTCTAGAGTAAGGAATTCAAGCCCAGGCCTTAGAACTGGCTGGACCACCCTTCAGTGGTAGATGCCAGAGGGCCAGCTCTCAGAGTCCAGGATGTCCTAGGAGGCTGGGCAGGAGGTTCTCCAAAGAGACACATGATACCAGGAATTACATGAGGTGGCAGGAGTCCCATGCTTCTGTTCAGTACCTCCACTGGTGCCAGAGGTGAGGGAACAGGGACGGTCTCGGGGAGGGATGGGTAGCATCTCTTGGGATGTGAGGGCCCCAGTCAGCACAGTGTGCTCTGATCCAGCTGGCATCCATGGAGGAGACCAGAGGCTGACTCAGAACAAGGCAGAAGTACTGCCAGGTAGACTTTCAGTGAGGACAGCCTCCATCAGAGACCCATTCTGGTGCATCTGTGTCCCTAGAGCCCAGCATGAGGCCTGTCTCAGAGCACACACTCAGGACAGATCTCATGAATACAATAGCTCTGACATTCTGACCCTGCTGTTCCTTGTTGCCATCTAAAGTGGCAGAGGTGCAATGACCTCAGCTGATCCAAGGTAGAAAGGGACATATCAGGCATGGGTATCACTGTCACCAGATGAAGTAGCTTGAATACTATTTTTCTCTCCTAGCCTGGGTGCCTGGGCGCCTGGGCATTTGCCGGGTGAAACACCTGTCTCCCTGGCAGTCAAGGGCAGAATGCAATGAAAGGTGCCTACTATTAACACTAAGAAGAGAGGATGGTAGATGGTGGCTCAGTGGTAGAGCGCTAGCCTAGCATGTGTGAAGCACTGGGTTTGATCCCCAGCACCATATTAAAAAAAAAAAAAACTAAATAAATGAAGGGGGGAGAAAAAGACTAAGGGGAGGGGCCCCTGAAGGGAGCATCAGAGAAAGGAAGAAGGAAGAGGTGGTGTCCTGTAGAGGGGATCAGATCCTATGAGGAGAGACTAAGTAGGCTTGCAGAGGGACAGAACCACCAAAACTTTGCCCCAGGAATGGAGGAATAAGACATGCATCTCACCCCACTTCTTTGGGGGTCCTTCATGGGTCTGTTCCTCTTTTGTCACTGGATGCTCAGTGCCAATGGAGGAGTTGGTGCAGAGTGAGCCACAAGGAATGATACA
The DNA here is from genome assembly GCF_052094955.1 of Ictidomys tridecemlineatus. Taxonomy (NCBI): domain Eukaryota; kingdom Metazoa; phylum Chordata; class Mammalia; order Rodentia; family Sciuridae; genus Ictidomys; species Ictidomys tridecemlineatus. The sequence goes on along the minus strand of NC_135480.1, from coordinate 66,471,432 downwards.
GTGGATCAAGGAGCCAGTCAGACTCTGCTGGGGGCCTGAAGAGAAGGAGGGACAAAGTGCTCAGAGGTCAAAAGTGGAGCCATGTCTCCAACTGCAAATGCCTCTCCTTGAGCCCACACATGGGTGCTGCCTCCAATGTGGTTTTGTTTCTCAGCACACAATACAGGGCAGCTCAGGGCAGACAATAGCAGATGTTGGTTGTTGAAAATTAATGAAGGAATGAAGATTTCAGGCAGCCTATGGCTTGGACCTGAGACAAAGATTTCAGTGAGAAGGTTGGCCATTAAAACATTATTTATTAAAATACAGGTCACAACAACCCATTAGTGCATCATGAATTCAACTTAGTGGGTTGAAACTACTTTTTTTTTTTAAGTAAGTTTAAGTGGAATGGGGTAGAACAAATGGAAAATATCAGCAATTCTGAAAAAATATATATTTCATCAAATATTTTGGTGGAGGTGGTGGTGGTGGGGTGTGTGTGTGTGTGTGTGTGTGTGTGTGTGTGTGTGTGTGTGTGTGTGTCTGTTATGGGATAAACTGCATTGCTTACTGGATTTTAGCCACACCAAGATTTACAATTTCATTACAAATTAAGGAACCAGCATGAGCAACAACATGACTTTTTTCAGAGAATGAGAGAATTTTAATGGAACAGGTGGATAATTATGGTGATATTATTTTATAAAACAAAAGTCAGGAGATATGTTCTAACATTTGAGATCAAGACGGGCTTAGGAGTTTGGGACCTTATGGTCATTGTAAGCAAAGGAAACACATGGGAGAAAGAGGAATATATGGGAATAGAAGGCTAGGGTCATTTAGAGGCAGGAACTCAGAAAGATCTGATCCTCCTCACCTGTTCACAAACAGGGCTAGCATTTCATCTTAGGATTTGAAATCAACTCTAAACAGAAGTTAAATAACCTTGATGCCATGGAAGCCTTCAGAACTTCTTTCATGGCCTTTTTAAAGGCACAAAGTTCCTGGGAACTTTGAAAGCAAGAGTTTGCAAGAGGAAAAAAAATCATGAAAAGGAGGAAGAAATAATCACATCTATGATCTCATTTTTTACTGGCCCACTGCAGAGGTAACCCATACACCAGTGCTGGTGGCACAGCAGCTACAAAGGGCATTTGCTTCCCCATCCCAAACCCCCATGCCCCCTGCCCCAGGCCTTAGCCTTCTGAGAGCTCTGGGAGAGACCAAGCAGTAGAGATCATCTAATGGACTTCAAATAAACACCAACTTCCTGACAGCTGGCCTCTAGGTGAGTTTATTATTGAATTACACTCCTACATTTTCAGAACAAGCTGAGCTGACAGGCTGCCCCATCAGTGTAAAAAAAAAAAAGAAAAATAAGAAGAGAAAAGAAAGGCAATGATAAATCACCTGATGGAAGATGGAAGGAGGTAGAGATCCTGTTTCCTCCAAAATGTCAGCCGTTATATATTATTCATATTGGTTTTTCAAAAATCCCTCCCCACATTGAAATGAATGTCCATGATGATAAAGCAGCCAGATGAACTCAGTTGAGGATTCAGGCAGTGACTTGCCACATCATCCTGATGAGCAGCTCACAACTCCTCTGTCACTTGATCAGACCTTTATTGATTTCAAAAACGAATTATAATCCCAGTTTGTTTTGTAACTTAGGCATTTCCCCCTGTCCATCACAGGAAGCATTAGCAGAGCATGCTGTGGTGACACAGAAACAACCTGGGGTTTAGAGAGAGAGGACCCGGATCAAGTCCATGGGCAAGGGAGGCTCAGTTTCTTCCTCTATAATGTGGAGTGACTAATTTCCACCCTACCAAGTTGTTCTGAAGATTAAATAAAATACAGTATCCAGAAATACAATGGCTGGTACATAGCATCCACTCAGTAATAACACCTGACATTGACCATGGATGTGCTACGTGTCTGGCATTTTTGAAATGCTTTGTAAGTAGTGATATGTCTTAAGTCTTCCCCAGGCCATAGGACACTAGGATGGTATTTTTCACCCTTGTTTTAGAGCAATAAATACTGAGGCACAGAGAAGTTCAATCACCTGGCCAAGGTCAGAATGGCTTGCAAGTGGCAGAGCTAGCATGAGAAGCCTTGCTCCACTGACACTAGAGCCTGCATGCTGAGTGTCTGTTCTCTGTTGCATCTGCATGCCCCCAGCTCAGTATCCTCATTCCACAATCTATACAGTGTGGTTCTACTGCACCCTACATTCCCAGGTGGCCCTAACTGTACAACATAATATACAGTCAGGCTTCGGGCTGAGGAGAATTAGCTCAGAGTCAATAGTCTAAGCTTCAAGCCCAGCCTCACTATTTGCTAGCTGTGTGGCCTTGAACACATCTTTTAATCTCTCTGTATCTTGATCTTCTCCTTTATCATATGAGGATCCTAATCCATTCATCAAGGAGATGTTGTAAAGATTAAATGAGATATAAAAAACATTTAGGTATCAGGGCAGTAAGTTTTCAGTAAGTCTCAGCGGCCATTATTACTAATAGCAATAGTGTTTGTATTAGCATCAGCAACAGCATTCATATTTATGTAGGTTTTAGTGGCACCAGGAGAACTGAGAGGAAGTGGGAATCTTCAGTGGCAGCATAAGCATAGTTAGGTAACTGACACAATGTCCTAGCCCCACGGGAATGGGCCCTTGAGATCATCAGTCCTGCATGGAAGAAAGTCTAGAGAAAGGTGAAGGCTAGAGAGAGCCTTGGCCCAGCAAGTTAGTAACTCGTCTGAGTCCTGAAGACCCTGGAGTCCTAAATAAGAGTTTTTATTTCTCAAACTGTAGTTCTGGTGTTTGTAAGTCAGTGTATTTCCATCAGACACTGATGAACTTTAAGTAATAAGTTAAAATATTTGGAGAGCTATGCTTCACATTAATAATGTCCTCAGTGGAAGATGTAGGGTCAGGGCCTACAACTCCCCTGCCTACCTGGCCTCCCAGAGGCATCAAGAGTGGGCTGAGTGAGTCCCTTAGTGGGGTTCTGTGACATGGAGAGAGATGACCTCTGTGTAGCATTGTGGCAGAAGCCAGAGATTCCACCCTGCTTGCCTCCCCTGCCCTCTGCCTCTTCCTCCCACCCTGTTGGGGCCATGTGAGTGCACCCTGTGGTCTAACTCTGCAGGCTTGCCACAACCAGGGGCTCGCTTCTCTGGAAATATTTGAACATGTGCTGTGAACATCTAAGGACTCAATTCTTATATACACCTTTGCCCCCCCCCCAAAAGAAATTATTCCTAAAGATTTTCTGTGGGAGAAGACTCAAAGCATCAGCAGTCAGCTCCTTGTTGTCCCCAGGCTTGGGTGGCTGGAGCTACAGCCTGGAAACTCACACTCCCTCAGTGCCTGCAGGATCTCAGTAGCCACATTAAGCTAGGAGGCCACAGAGCAATGGCTTCTGGGCTCTCTAGGAGGCATAGCCTATGGTCCCTAAGCACACTAGAAGTTGCTAGGCTACCTTGTCATCATGTGACCCTAGGTGGTGTCAGGGTTCCAAGGCAGAGTTGGAGGTGATCCAGCTTCAACAGGTGATGAAAAGAAGTACTGACCCCCCCCCCTGACACCCCCCCCCCCCCCGCAGAGATCAGAGATCACTTCCACGATTGTAAATGAGTAGTCTGGACTCAGTCACACTGAAGACCGCTCTACTTAAAAGTTATACTCCTCCTACCAATCTGAAGGAATCTGTGGATTTCCTCTTTCCTCTTCTGAAACATACACACAATGGTTGAGGGGCTAAGCTTTTTTGTAAGCGTCCCTCTAATATGTATTCCATGTATCCAACAAGTCACCTGGAAACTTCTGGTGGAGTCTAAACTGAGCCAATTCCAGTGGAAAACCAAGAGTTGGGCATGTGGGCAGAGTCTGATCCCCTGTCCTAACTGTGGGATGTCTTGGTTACCATCATATTGGAAGGACTTGTTAGCACCATTTTTATTCTTACTAGCTCCAGGTTCAGTATGAAAGGATTTCTTGGCAATCAAAGTATATTCTAGGATGCTCACCATCTCTAGCAGTCAGAGAAATGCAAATCAAAACCACCCTAAGATACCATCTCATTCCAGTAAGATTGGCAGCCATTATGAAGTCAAACAACAATAAGTGTTGGCGAGGATGTGGGGAAAAGGGTACACTTGTACACTGCTGGTGGGTCTGCAAATTGGTGAGGCCAATTTGGAAAGCAGTATGGAGATTCCTGGGAAAGCTGGGATTGGATCCACCATTTGACCCAGCTATCGCCCTTCTCGGACTATTCCCTGAGGATCTTAAAAGAGCGTACTATAGGGATACTGCCACATCAATGATCATAGCGGCACAATTCACAATAGCTAGACTGTGGAACCAACCTAGATGCCCTTCAATAGATGAATGGATAAAAAAAAATGTGGCATCTATACACAATGGAGTATTACGCAGCACTAAAAAATGACAAAATCCTAGAATTTGCAGGGAAATGGATGGCATTAAAACAGATTATGCTAAGTGAAGCTAGCCAATCCTTAAAAAACAAATGCCAAATGTCTTCTTTGATAAAAAGAGAGCAACTAAGAACAGAACAGGGAGGAAGAGCATGAGGAAAAGATTAACACTAAACAGAGACAAGTGGGGGGAGAGAAAGGGAAAGAGAAGGGAAAGCATATGGACATGGTAGAAGACCCTCAATCTTACACAAAATTACATATAAGAGGTTGTGAGGGGAAAGTTGGGGGAAAACAAGGGAGAGAATTGAACAACAGCAGATGAGGTAGAGAGGGAAGATGGGAGGGGAGGGGAGGGGGGATAGTAGGGAATAGGAAAGGTAGCAGAATACACTAGTCACTAATATGCCATTATGTAAAAACATGAGTGTGTAACCGATGTGATACTGCAATTTGTATTTGGGGTAAAAATTGGAGTTCATAACCCAATTGAATCAAATGTATGAAAGATGATATGTCATGAGCTTTGTAATGTTTTGAACAACCAATTAAAAAATTATATTCTAGGATATTGAATTTTTCAAAGCTAGGAACTAGATCTAATTTTTTTGTTAGTTATTTAACAAATATTTATGGATCCTCTGCTAAGAATACAGTGAAAACAAAACAGAAATAGGTGCTGCTGGACAGGAAACTGAGTTGGAGCATTACATGGAGAACTGTGAGGCCAGTCAGAAGATCTCTTAGAAGCTTCAGAGTGGAGAGTGGAGTCACCCCACCCCAGTGTTGGTAATTTGACAGGCTGTCAAGTGGGACTTCCCATCTGGACTAAGGTAACATTCTACAAGACTTTGGATAAATTGTGGTGAAGGCTTGAAGAATCCCATTTAATCAGCAGGAGTTTGCAGAAAACATTTTAAGGGTTTGTACAAGTCAGGCATATAAATCCATTTAAAGTATATCATGCAAAGGAGTGATTTACATAACCAATAACAGCATGGAGTAGCAAATGTTTTCAAGCAGAGGAAGATCACCATTATTATTTGCCACCTCAACTTCAAGTAATTTTTCTAGTCTCCTGAATACCAGCTTAACTCATTAAGTTCCAAGTTTTTAATTCTACAGATATTTCAATGAGATAAGAGCATTAAATGCAAAAAAAAGTACATATATGAAGACATGAATTGGCATGAACATACTTTATATACAAAGATATGAAAAATTGTGCTCTATATGTGTAATAAGAATTGTAATGCATTCTGCCATCGTTTATTTTAAAAATAAAATAAAATCAATTTTTAAAAAATAGGTTGGGCCCTGACATGGTGTTGCAGACCTGTAATCCCAGCTGCTAGGGAGGCTGAGACAGGAGGATCACAAGTTCAAAGCCAGCCTCAGCAATGGTGAGGCACTAAGCAACTCAGTAAGACCCTGTCTCTAAAAAATACAAAATGTGGCTCAGTGGTCAAGTGCTCCTGTATTTAATCCCTGGTACACCCCCACCCACCCAAAAAAAATGGGTTGGGAATCTAGAATTTTTATGTCCTTCACCTGTTACTTTTATCGAAAGAATAGAGCTCTAAAAACAAAATTTATTTCAAAAGTTACTATAAATGATATATTCACTGCTCAATTTAATTTTCTGTAGGTGCCCCACATTGGTGATAATGAGACTTGGATTAATTAGCTGCCTGCATTTAATGACAACAACAAAAAATGAAATCTGCAATTTTTCTCCTCTCACTCTTCTTTATCTTATTGTACAATATATACAAGAATTCAATACATACCTTGAATCATGAATTTAACTTAACTTCTGACCTTTTTTTAAAGTTTGTCATATAAAACATGCTAGCTGAAGCCAAGTGAGCCTTCCGGGTGGGGTTCCTAGCCCTGGGAGGCAGTTTGGGCTGGCCACACAGAAAGACCCAGCCCTTAACCATATCCCTGACAAGGTCAAGTAGCTCAAAGTCCTTTGACATCACCCTCACCTTAAGTAACAGAAACACATCACATCTTTCTTTATTCAGTAAATGATCTATTAAGAGCTTACACTATATCCCACATTTAAACTCAGGCTAACACCTGATTTAGAGGTTTTCCTTTGCCCACTAAGAAATGAGCACCATGCTCAATGCCAGGAATAGCGCAGTGAGGGAGATGTGGTTGGTCCCATCTTCAAGGGTCTTTTGGTGGAGAAAAGATTGTCCTGATTATATGATAGCACTCAGTTTGTGCAAAAGTAGCCTAGAAAGGGGCAGAAGTGTGTGCTGTTTAATGAATGCTTCAGCTGGGTCCTGAGGGCTGGGGAAGCAGTCTTCAAGTGAACAAGTAGAAAGATCCAGATAAAGAGAACAATTCAGAAAGAGATATAAGCATTGTATTGAACTCTACCAAAATTCTGAAGCTGCTTGTAGTAGAGCTTCTTGAGCTGGATCAGGTAGCACCAGATTAAAATGATCATAAATTCTTAATTCTAAACCCAAGCCCAGAAGGCATTGGATTTTGTTTTATACCAGGTTGGGGAAAACTTCAGCGCTCTTGACAGATGAGAGAATGGGCATTCAGAGAGTTCTGATGACTCTCCAAGGTCATTACCAGGGCCAGAACTTGTAAGTGTTCTTCTGTGTCTTCTTCCTGAGTGACAGTGGCGGTTGGCTTTTTATTTGCTTGATTCCATTTTGTGATGGCCTTATCTCCAACAAAACCTGGCTACTGTCCTCAGGAAGCAGTCAAGAGTATCTTCTCCCTCATTGCCATCAGCAAGGGTACCTCAGTCAGGCTCTGAGCATAGCTGGACTAATGCCAGGTTGTTTGACACCCCCCTGGCCTGGCATGAACACTCCCTCCTGGCAGAGTTCACCTAGCCTAATTGCTTGTTTTGTATCCCAGCTGCCTGACATATGCCAAACCCATGTGTTGACTCTCTGACGCTGGAGACAACTACACTAGGGCATTTCAAATCAGCTTTTGTGAGCATTTTACCAGTAACTGGGGACTGTGATTCATGCACTTCTATAACTCTAGCACCTAACATGGCACCTGACTCATCTCATGGTAGGTGCCTGCTTTTTTTGTTTTGTTTTTTGTTTTTTAAGTGAATTTTAGCAACTGCAGATCTAGACACAGTACTAACAGTAAGGACTTGGATGTAAGAAGTCCAAGTTTTGAGTGGCAGCTCAGACAATTGAGTTTCTCTCTGGGTGACCTTGAGCAAGATTTCTGAGTTTCAGTTTCTTGATCATTATCAGTGAAAAGGGAACAATATCCCATGCTTACCCTAGGCACTGGAGATGAGGTCCCAGTCCTCATCTACTTCACATGTAAGCACATGAGACAACTTTGTGAAGGTGAATGATATAATCCTAGATGCTCACAGAATGGAGAAATACTTAATAAGTATAGAGAAGTCCAGAAGAGAGGGTGATTAGTTATGCCAGGAAGATTTGATAACAACCTACTGAGGTAATAACAGTATGGAAGAGACTCTAAGGGTGAGTAGAAAATAGCACCCCAAACTGTTATGCTAAGACAGTGACCAAAAGATAATAAAACAGGTCAAATGTAGGACTAGTAGTAAGAGAATCATGTGAGCTATCTGGGAAGGTGACTTAGAGATATCAGTTAGCTCCTTGCCTCAGTGGTTTCTCAACAAGGTAGTCTTCCATTATGGACATTCACATAAAAAACAGCAGCTATATCTTAGCCACACCCTCAACACTAAGCAAATACCTAATCCTAGGTGTGGGGTCAATGCTCTAGTAGTGTGCCAGCTCTTACCAGCTCACAAGAACTGATTAGTAAGTGCTTAGGAATTCTTTAGACTGGCAGCTATACCAGTCACTATTAAAAATTAAGTCATATATAATTAAATTACACTAAAAGCTTATAAATACTCCAAATTTACCACTTCCTAAATATTTCAGTATTTTTTATAATTATCTTTGCTTTTGAGGTTATTTGGGACTATTTATTTGTATCTCTATGGTGGGAATACTACATAGTGGCCTTCTGTGTATCTCCCCCCAACTCTATATTCAGTGGCATCTGTTGGTGGCCTGAAATCAGCCATGATGGGAGTATTTACACCACAGCAATGGGCAAATGCTACAAGTCACACTGTTTTTATTTCTTCCTTTCTGTATTCCTTTCTTCCTTCCTTCCTTCCTTTCTTCCTTCCTTCCTTCCTTTCTTTTTTTTCCTCCTAAGTCTACTGTTAAACAGACTTACCAGTATACCACTGGTAGCATCAACTGAATAAATGCATAAAGCATAAGGAAAACTCTACATCTCTTCAAACCTCCCTAGACAAAAGCAGATGGCACAAGACATATTGCAGAGGCCTCTACAGAACTACCTTCCCCACCTCCAGCTTCTTTGTCCCAGGAAAGGCTTTCTGTTAAACTTGGGTTTCTTGACAACTGAAAATCATGGTCAAATAGAGGGGGGTGGAAGTGTTTTTCTCTAGGACTTGATTCCTGAGCCAAATGCCTGTTTTGACATAATGCCTCTGTGGTCTACAGGGGTACAGAGAGTTGACTTAATTTTCTCCAGAATCCAAAAGCAATTCACAGGAGCCTAAGCTAAAATTTCATCTACTCTGGCTTGCAGAATTTGAGGCTACATGATAGCAAAATGGTGCTGATTTAATGATTTCCAATTATTGGAAAATCCCCAAAGAGAGATAAATCAGAAGATGCTGGCCTGCATGTACATAAGGGGCAGCAGCCAGGGTAGCTCCCAAAAGGAAACCATCCCCAGAGGGCTGATTATTGTCTAGGCAGAATCTGAAGATACGTATGTCAGGAGAAGGCTGGCTAGTAGCCAACATCAGAGGATAAGATCTGTTAGTAATTCTCTGGAAGGACAAAGTTCCTGCAATAAGAAATTCAATTGTCCTCCATTAAAGAAAGCCTCTCTCAGTACCAGCTGAATACAATTGATGGAATAAATCTTTCCCATTAGTAGAGAGATAATTTTACATAAATATATTGGGAGACCTTCAGAGCAGGACTAAAAGTCTTTGCTGAGTTTCGCCTGCTTAACTTGTTTGTCATGTAATTGCATTTAGACCAAGGGCCTCGGAAGGAAACCACTGACTGAATTAGCTTTAACCAGATTGTGGGGAGTGAGGTGGGGTGGGGGTGGGGTGCCTGATGCATTGTGGGTAGTTGTTCTTGCCTTCAGAAAGGACAAGCTGACACTAGTGAGACCAGCTGCTTACAAGCCTGGTGTTAATTGCTTTTCTCATCAAACAGAGAAAAGTTTATCACTCTAGGAAGGTAGAGATGTGGGTACCTAATAAGGCAAGGACAAAGTTTGAGATCTTTCTTGGTGAATGCCCGTGGGCCTCATCAGTGATTCTTCCCTTGGCCAGAAAAAAAGGCTTCTCTCTTTTTTTGAGCACAGTCATGTAAGCATCTTTTCTTCAGACTTATCTTGTCATCGAGGGCTGGGTCTCCAGTGTCCTGATCCTTAGGATGCTGACAGCAACCAGCACATTCATTCCCACCAATTGCCCATGGTAAACAGGCTGGTCTAGCCCTAGAATAGACCCAGAGTTGTAAGGCCCCAAGTCATGCCAAGCTATGATACCACTTCCTACATGGCTTTGACCAAATAACGTACCCTCTTCATTTCCTCTTCTATAAAGTAAGAGGTTCCACTAGCCCCATGATTTTCTAGCTCCCTTCTCCAGACACTAAGACTCCCCAGAGTGATCTTCAGAACCAACCCAAAGGAAGAAGCCTTTGCCTCTGCTTCATGTAGAGAAGATCTTCTCTTCCTTTGTTTTCCACATTGGGATATTTATAAAAGTCATCTGTATAAAGGTTCTATTTCCCACTTATTTGCTCAATGCCCCCCCACACACTTTTTTTTTTCCAACTATGACCTAGTACTTGTTAGGTTAGTACAGGTACTGTAGAGAGAAAGAAAGGAAGAAAGAAAGAGAACTTGACTCTGCCCTCAAAGACCTCAGGTTCTGTTGGAGACAAAAAAAAAAAAAGTATATGGTCTAAAGATGTTTGTGTCAGGTTTTGAGGGTCAGAGGGTCTGGTTCTGATTAGGGACATCAAGAAAGTTTTCAGGGAAGAAGTATCACTTGAAGTGGGTCTTTAGGAATGAGAATGTCGGGAAGGGGCTACAAAAATGACATTTTAGGCAGACAGAAGAGCATTATAGTGACACAGGGGCACAAAGCAACATTTGCCTGGCATGATGTTCAGTTAAAGCATGTGGTTTGCTGACTAGAATACAGAGGAAGAATAGGGCAGGGTGGATTGCTGGGAGAGATGACAGGTTCCAAAATCCATCCCATGGGAATGCTACATCTACCCTTCTCTCACTAATGCCAGATGAAAGCAAGTACCCTCTATCCTGTTCACTTTCTTGAACATTCAGTTCCAATGAGACAGCTAATGACAGTAATAGCCATTGCCTCTTATGGAGCTTACAAGGATGAAAAACAGGCTCAAAGAATTGTCACATACCTGCACAATTCAGAAAGCTAGGAAGCAGAGATGGCATTTGAACCTGGGACCCTTCACTCCAAATCCATATGTATAACTGTACTGTATTTCCCTCTGGAATCAGCTTTCTCTACTTACAATGTAATATGATATTCTTAGGAAAAATCTCTGAGTGTTTTATTTGAAGAGCTGTTCTCTCAAGGATACTTTGATATCTTAAATTGAGGTGATATTTTTAAGAGGTTATTATTTATCTGGAGTGAATACCATGAGCCCCTGGGTATAAGATACATCTGAGTGATTATTCTTCTGTCTTCTGACCTCCGGAAGTTCCCTGCCAGCCAGGACTCTGACCATGGAAGGTACCTCAAATTATTCTCTCTTCTTTTCCCACAGGCATGCATGTGTCATCCGTGGTCAAGTAATGACATCAGATGGGACCCCACTTGTTGGTGTGAACATCAGTTTCGTCAATAACCCACTCTTTGGGTATACAATCAGCAGGCAAGATGGCAGGTAGGAGACCTTTTATGGGCCAGGAAGAGTGAAGGCCTTATTCTCATGGTTTTCCACATAGCTGCCATTGGATTGACGATATAGAAAGAGGATGGGCCTTGAATCCAAAAGGCCTGAATTCAAATGCCTCTGCAATTTACTGGTCATATTATAGCAAGTGTATGACCTTATGCCTGACTCTAGCCTATGACTCCTTGGCTATAAAATAAGCAATTTCTTCTCATGTGGACCTCAAACTAAATATAGGGTACCTTATCCATATTATCCTGCTCCATGAATTATGGTATGAAATACTCTCATCATGTGGACTGCTTCCCACAGACTACACAGCTCCAGAAGTCTTAGCTATTCCTCTTGTGTGGAAGCCATTTAGGTGATAACCTTCTGACCTTAAATTCCTCCAAGAACTATCAGCAGAATGAAGTAAATCTTCCTTAACAACCCTACCTCTCCCCCATTACATGTGTGTTCTTGGACAGATCTCCTTACCTCTCTAAGCCTGTACTTCTCCACCTGTTGAATGGTCCTAATGTTATCCATCTCTCAAATTGGTTGTGAGGATTAGATGATATGATGGATGGGGAAACATCTGGCACATTATAGGTTTTAATAAATCTTAGTTCTGGTGGGGCGCGGTGGCACAAGTCTATAATCCTGGCAGCTCAGGAGGCAAAGGCAATAGGATCATGAGTTCAAAGCCAGACCCAGCAACTTAACAAGGTCCTAAGCAACTCACTGAGACTATCTGTAAATAAAATGCAAAAAGGGCTGGGGCTGTGGCTCAGTGGTTGAGTGCCCCTGGTTCAATCCCCAGTACCAAAAAATAAAAATAAATAAGTAAATCTTAGTTCCCTGCTCCACTCAGATTAATTGCTATATTTAAGGTCTGGCACATAGTAAGTCTATAATAAATATAACTGATACTAAAATTACAAATTATTGAATAATAAGGAGGTGATGGTGACAGGATAGGCAATGAGAATATTTTGGAGAAAAGGGAAGGAGGAGCAAAGTGGAATATTTAGGCTGTCAGTGGTGACAAGTCCTCTATTTTTAATAAAATCAGGTGGTGGCATTCCATCTGGCTAACTGTGGGCCCATAAGGTTGATTTTCACTCTGTGTTGGAAATTATGCTCCAGCCTGATTGATTTTAGCACCTCTTTAATCCAATATCAGATGTGAGCATGTCCCGGGCGAGGTGCTAATGAAGTAGAGGCTCATCTGTTTGTAGACATGTGTGCCTCTTAGATGGGGCTGATAAGCTTGGCATGGGAGCCTCCCCACCTCCCTGCAAATGGGAAGGGGCCCAGCTGGAAGAGGTTCATGGCCAGACCCCAGGGGTAACTGGCTAGGCCAGGCCACCGCTCCCTGCCCTGCATACAATCCAGCCAGGAAGCACATCAGTGCAGACTCCCGCTACAGTGCAAAGGAGTCTCCATTATGCTCTGCCCTCATTGCCTGCTGGTTTGGGGCTCTCGGCTTTATGGAAATGGCTCATGTGAGCCTCCTAGGCAACAGGTGTTCTCACTACATGATTACCTGCTGGGAAACAGTCATCAAAAAGGAGCCCTGGAGGACTGTTCTTTTTTGCCATGAAATTGTCAGTCACTCATGGGGTGACAGATCATCAGTCCTTGCACCCTGCTAGGATTGCCTAGGGTAGGTCCAAAAAACATACAGGGTCTGGCATAAACATGGTGGCCCTTGGGGAAAACTCACTCTCTGGCACCTTTGGGCTGCCCTTTAAAGGTATGGAGACCCCAGAGGGATAGTCCCTGCATTCACTTCCTATGTTTTGGCATAGTGACCAGTATAACTGCCACTTAGAGACTATGTTTCTGAGCAGTTCCTACCAATGCATTGTGGGGCTTAAATTTACTTCCCGTTGTAAACATTGCATACTGTATGAGGAAGTCGTCATACAGACACTGTCCCCATAATGTCTGAGACTTCATTTGTTACATGTGAGCAGGTTGCATCTTGCCTGTTTCTCTCCTCGCTTCCTTGACCCACCTTCTCTCTTAACTCTCATACCCTTGGAGAAACCATAAGGCCAGAGATACAGTCTGGAGATGAGAGTACATACAAGTGCACTGTAACCCTGGGGACTGATTTGCTGTGATCCCCACTTTCCAGACAGGCACCATGACACCTGCAGCAGTTCCCCACCCCTGCACACATGCTAATAGACCAGATTTCAGGATTTAACAGGAACTCATAAACAAAACAGTAGCAGAGAAGTTAGCCAAAGAGATCATTAAAGAAATGGAAAATAGGAGTCATGAAGAAAAACTGAAAGAATCGCAGATAGGAGGAACAGCTCAGGCTCATTGAATTGAAGAATGGGATTATACAGAGCATGACACCCAGGAAATGTGTGGGGCCCTGTTCTTTTCCCATCTATCACTCATCTCTCAAATTAATAATGCTGCCAAGTGATTATGGCCATCAGCTTCATTTTACAGATGAGGAAATAGAAGCTTGGAAAGGGAGCATAACTCACCCACGGAGTGTGTAGCAATGCTCAGGCAGCCCTGAGCTGTCTGGGCTTTGTCTGAGAACCAGGCAGGCCTTCTCTTTGGGGTCAGAGTCACATTCTTATCCATAATAAGGTTTTCCCACCAACAAGTGAGCCTGGCCCCAGCCCATTGCACTCAGCGGCTGGCAAGCCAGCTGTCCCAGCCTGCTCATAGTCTTGAAAATGTGCCTTCTCATGTTTGTCTTTTCTTTCTCCCCACGCTCAGACTCTCATGAAGAGAGCTTTTGATGCTGGCCAAAATTCTGTTTGATAGTTTAAAATGTTCTGTCAAAGCACAGATGCTATTTAGTTCTGTGACAGAAAAGTCACTCTCTGGGTATTTTCCCAAAACCATGGAGACCCACCACCTGAACTCTTGGTCCAAAATGAGTTCCTTCCCTGGTGTTTCTCTGTCATTACTTATTGGAGGAGGTGGCGCCTGACTTCTTCTTCCCAAGTGTGGCATAGAAAGAGCTGAGCGAGAAGCAGGGAAAATGGGTGGAAAGTTCCTGCAGATGATAGATAGATAGGATAGACGTCTTTGGAACCTAGGGATGTGAATCTGGGAGTGCCACGTACCAAGAGCAGGATTGGGCGCTAGATCAGGGCAATCGAGCATAAAACCCTTGTAGCTTCTAGGGGAAGGGAGAGCAAGCTGGAGCAACAGGCCCAATCCCATAAAGTGGGTTTATCAGACTAAAGGTGAGATCTGGCACTGGGTCTCTCAAACCAACTGCACAGGTGAATCCTGGTTGAATTGCAACTACCAAGAGAGAAGGGAACAAGCACTAGGAAGGCAGGTGCTGCTTAGACCTACCTACCATCCACAGGAGCTATGTACAGGCTGGGCTACCAGCTCTCAGAGCTGTGTCATGGTGATCTCATCTCAACTGACAGTGCCACTCAGTCTTCTGGCCCCCTTTTAGTTATAAAATGCTGTGATTCTAATTTTGTTGTCAGCTATTTTGGAACTGAAAAGGCCTTTGTTGAATACTCTATCATAATCAGAGCCAAAAGTGCTGTAGAGTCACAGAGTCACTCAGAGTCACAGAATCTGAGTGACTTAAGAATAATCCACTTGAACCTTTGCATTTTACCATGAGAAAATTGAGGATCAGAGAAGCTAAATGACTTACTTGAGGCTGCACAGTAGTTCATGTCAGAACCAGGAGGAGGCTTAGGGTTCCCAACAACTGAGTCAGAGCTTGTTCTGCTGACTTTTTACGGGGCTTTAGCTCTGACCCAGGTAAAAGGCCAATGTGCCAGGAGCACCACAGCAGCAGATTTGTTAATATCCTGTGTCCTGAAGACTGGCTCTTTTAATAGTAGCTAATCTGCCTCTGATAAATTTTCTATGGTGAGTCACTTGACAACACAGCAACCACAAAGGCCTCTGGAGTCACTGTCACCACTGTGGCTGCAGACAAGTCTTTAGGTGTTAAGTCTCCTCACTGAGTGCTCAGAGCCTTTGTGTAATTTTTTTTTTTTTAAAGAGAGAGTGAGAGAGGAGAGAGAGAGAGAGAGAATTTTTAATATTTATTTTTTAGTTTTTGGCGGACACAACATCGTTGTTTGTATGTGGTGCTGAGGATCGAACCCGGGCCGCACGCATGCCAGGAGAGCGCGCTACCACTTGAGCCACATCCCCAGCCCCTTTGTGTAATTTTTTCTCCTGTCTCTTTCTCCTCCCCATCCTCCTGGTTTTCCTGCTCCCCCCTCCTCTCCTCCACCCTCCTTCCCTCCACACAGCTTTGACTTGGTCACAAACGGTGGTGTCTCCATCATCCTGCGGTTTGAGCGGGCGCCTTTCATCACACAGGAGCACACCCTTTGGCTGCCGTGGGATCGGTTCTTTGTCATGGAAACCATCATCATGCGGCATGAAGAGAATGAGATTCCCAGCTGTGACCTGAGCAACTTCGCCCGCCCCAACCCCGTTGTGTCTCCATCCCCGTTGACGTCCTTTGCCAGCTCCTGTGCAGAGAAAGGCCCCATTGTGCCAGAAATTCAGGTACCCAGCCTTCCTGGCTGCATATCATTTAGGAGATCTCAGAGACGATGGAAAGAAAGACAGTACCCCTCTGGAGTCTGGGTCAGACCCTCTCAGCCCATCTTGCTGAATCCAGCTGCCAAACTCCCTGGCAGTCATGGTGGCAGGACATGCGGGCCACCTTTCCTACACACTGAAAGCACATGAGCACCTGCAACCTCCCTGGCTTTGGCTACAGTGAATTCCCTCTCCCTTTCCCCTGTCATCCAGCTCAGTCTGCTTTCCTTTACCAGAGCCTGCAGGATATCCCCCCCTCCCTCAGTATTTCTGTTGAGAGTATTTATAATAATAGGGTGAACCACGAGGAATAAGCCACGGGATCCCAAATAGCAAGTATTATAATAAAGATTAAATGAAAAGAATGTATATGAGGTACTTAGCACGTCTGACACCTAGTAAGTGCTCAATAAATTTTAGCTATTATTATTATTAAGATTACTTAACACACGCTGCCTTCACGCCAATTAAGGATTGCTTTGGCTCCAATCTATACACATGCAAGTGTTTTACTTAATTATCATTAAAAGAAAGTAATTGGGAAAAATGCATTTTAATCTGATAGAAATCAAGATGGATTCAGGGCTTGACAAAGAACCCCTGAGTTGAATGTCCTCTACCATCCCCAGGCTGGTTTCCAGGGGCAGAAAGAAAGGCCTGAGGAAGGGGAGATGTATCAACCAGAAGTCCAGGAGAAGCCCTGGTCTCCTGACCTGCTTAATGAGAACTCTGGTGCTGTGCATGTTAATGGATGGCCCTGGTGCTGGCAGAGCAGAGAGTTTATACATTTATGTGTGTATTTCACGCCTGGCTGAGCAAACACATCTCTCTGTATGTACCCTGTTGAGTGGCTTCCAATGCCAGCCCACAAGAAGGAAATACAACCATTGCAAAAGTCTCATTGCACACACAGGTTGCAAGCTAACTCCTTTTCAGAGATTCAACACCTGTCTCCCGTCTCAATGACCAGGCTGACCTTTCCTATGAAATGGTTGTCAGTGGAGACAGAACTTGCTGGAGAGAACTAATTTGTTACTCAACCCTGGCTCTGCTCCAGCTAGACATTTTTCCCAGGAGCAGGGACTTTGGAACAAATGAGGTTCAAGGTCCCACCCTCTTTACACTGCTCTCTGAGCCAGCTGCCTACAGGGCCAGTTGGGGCACAAACCTTGCTTATTGTCAGACTCACGAAAAACATGAAAACAAACTCTTGGGTTTTGCCAGTCCAGTCATTGGTTAGCCTTTGCAAGTGCTGGCAGGTGCAAAATGTAAAGGGTACACTCAGGAAGGGTGTTGTGTATGAGAGCGTGGGGATACCTCTGGCTCCTGCCTATGCTTCACCAAGGTGTACCACCTGCTTTGCCTTACAAGCTGTGACTTCGGAAGACTGTCATGGGTTAAGGCCAACCCCTAGAATTCCCTGTGTCCCGGAGAGTAGGGTTGGGACAAATGTTCCCACCTGTCTATGGGATGGACAGAAAAAGGTCCAGCTTGTATGTGCACACAGGGTAAAATACTCATTGTCCCTTGAATGGGATAAGCCTTGATTGATTCAGTGTTCAATGTTTTAATGAGAGAGAGCCCACAAGCTAACAAAAGTCCTCCACTTTGGCCACATACCTGATTATCTGGCAGCCACTGACTTTTCCACCTTGGGCTGGGCCCACAGCACCCAGCAGAAAAAGCACTGCCTTCCCCAACACTCCATTCATCTGTCACGGGAGTGTTGTGGGGATCCCATTTGTACTGAGACCCCATGCTGCCAATCCAGCCTCCTGGGGGGTGAGCAGAGGCCTGAGCATTGATCCTTGCCAAGCTGTACCCTCAGTTCTCAACTCTGCCTGGTCATTTGTTTGGTCAGCCTCACACAGTCTCCGTGTACTTTCTGGAAAGTAACACCATTTGAAACAGATCTCATTTTAAGAAGATTTTGAGAAGCTTTCCTTCTTGCTCAAGCAGCTGTCCACATTAGTCTGAGAGGAAGATCTCTCTTCTTAGGATCCCCCACTTTCAGCTCTGCTGACACCAGCTGCACCATTTCCCACCTAACACTGAGGTGCTGGCCACTTCGTATCCATGACCTTGCTCAGCCCTGTGCTAATCTAGGGAGGAAACTGGGCTGCAGAGCATCCATGAGTCTTTTAGGATGACACAGCTTGTGAGAGGCAGTCTGCTGCCAGGGGTCTCCTAAGCATTATCTTGTGTGTTTCTCTCAATTATGGGATGCCGTGTTGCCATCCATGTTACAGAGGAGGACCCAAAGCTCATCGAGGTGTGGTGGCTCATGCAGGGATATGCCACATAAGAGCTGGCCCTAGAGACCAGCCTTCAGGTTTCCTTTCTCCTCCCTCAATTCCTTTTCTCTTTTCTCTTCCTTTTTCCCCCTTTCTCCTCCTGCGCTCCTCACCTTCCATTCTCCCCTCTTCTCTTTTCTTCCTCCTCCTCCCCTTGCCCATCTTCTCCCCCTCTGTTTCATCCTCTGCCTCTTGAACACCAGAATCCATGGGCCATGGCCATCCTCCTTCCCTTGAATGATCCAGTGACCGTCCCTAACTGTGGTCTATCTTGCTTTCTAGGCTCTGCAAGAGGAAATCGCCATCTCTGGTTGCAAGATGAGGCTGAGCTACCTGAGCAGCCGCACCCCGGGCTATAAATCTGTCCTGAGGATCAGCCTCACCCACCCCACCATCCCCTTTAACCTCATGAAGGTCCACCTCATGGTGGCGGTGGAGGGCCGCCTCTTCAGGAAGTGGTTTGCTGCAGCTCCTGACCTGTCCTACTATTTCATGTGGGACAAGACAGACGTCTACAACCAGAAGGTGCTTGGGCTCTCAGAAGCCTTCGGTAAGCCGCCTGCTGCAGAACACCCCCGCCTCCCCCCAGAGCGACTCTTGTCACCTTCTTGACTATTTTTTCCTCCCTTCTTCTTCTCAGATCAAAAAAAAGTCTTAATTGCCCTTTAAGGCCTCTCAGTGACCATCCATGACATTGAAGAATGTATTGAAAGACCTAAATGTGGGAAATCCCACATTAAAAATGGCTACAAAACCCAAACAGCCCTAAAAAAGCACTGTGATGAGCTAAAAGATGCCATGTGCCACAAAGGCCCAGCCTGTGGGCTTTGCCTGGCTACCCCACAGCCATCCTGCCTCAACCTAACCCTTAAAGAAGGGGAGCCAAGAAACTGGGCTGCTTCCACTTTTTTGAGGCACAGGAACTAAGATAGTCCCTTCATCAAAAATGCATTTTGGGCCTCATGACTTTATTCCCAATCAGAGAAGTTGTTTTTCTGTCATTATTATTGCTGTCTGTTTGTCAATATAAAACAGAAGCTGGTTCTGGCCTTACCTAGCAGCCCCACTGAGAGCTTGGGCTTCCAGGGGCAGGCTATACTTCTTCCAGCTTCTGGGTCGGTGTAGGGACCCAGAAAGGGCTCAGAGCGGGTCATTAGCAGTCCTAACACTCAGGGCTGATCCTCCAAGCACTTAGGGAGTAACTTCTCACCTTGAACCATACTGTAGTCTCATTTCCTTTGCCTAGCCAAGGCAGGATAAGGAAACAGAGAAGCCATGTTGTGTTTAGAAAGGAAGAAAGGGAGGGTAGGAAGGAGGGAGGACGGAGGACCAAAGGGAAAGCAGGAGCATGAAGTACATAAGAGACTGTCCTGAAAACTGGCTCCCGGCAAGATGCTCCCCTGTGCATTAGCATCTCAGTGAATCCTTTCAACTGCCTCCCCAAGTCAGGAATCCTGTATGAGGAGGCTGAAACCAGAGAAGTAAGGTGACTTCCCAAGGAGCCACAGCTGGTAATGAGCAGAGCTAGATTTATTCCAGGTCTTCACTACAGTTTGCATCCCTACCTGTCCCACAAAGGAACACTGGGAGCAAACATGGCATCTTTCACTCTTCGCAATCCCTTTTTTAGATCAAGCCACATCTATTGTCTTTTCAGAAAAAAAAAAAAAAACACCTTTCAGTTGAAATGATCATATTTAGTGCTCACCAGTCAATTTAAAAAGAAGGGTCTACACAGTGAAATTTCAGGCCTGGGCTCACTTTTCTGAGGTCACAGGTGACCAGTAGGAGGTACTGTGACTCAGGGTCATAGGGAAGAGGTGACAGGGACATCGCCAGCCTATTCCCCATTACCATAGTTGGTCAGCTATCTTTATGGTACATATAAGAAACTGTAAGGGGCTGCCCAGTTGTTAATTCCTGTCGTAAACATAAGGTAGAAAATTGCCCGCTGGAAAATAGTGCCTACTCAGAAAGACACTTGGAAGAAATGGCATTCTCTGCTAGTTTCCTTCCCAAGGTCAGTGACAGGGCCTTTACACACCCAGACTCAAGGAGCCTGCTGTACTTAGCCTTCATCCCAAGTACCTACTGAGGGGCCTGGATTTATGAAACAAAAGTTAAGCCAAAGCATTTGCAAGTTTGGAAAGCTTGAAGCAACTTTTGGCTTCCAAAGTTCCCCAACTGAGCTTATTTTCCATGTATTCATTACAAACAAGTCCAGATTTCTTCCCTGTAAAAATTTGGGAAATAGACAAAGGTAGAAAAAGTCAGGGTGATCCCATAAACAAATATAACCACTTGTTAATATTTGAATTTGCTTTCTTTATCATGTATAGCTTTATTTTGTTAGCACACTTAGATTACTGAAGATGACCAGTCTTTTTAAGCGAGCATTACTCCACGAGTGTCCCCACATCACCACATGTCTTCACAGGCATAGTTTCCATGGGCTGTGTAATATTCCTGGATTGGACATGCTTAGGTTTGCTCAGTCCATCTCCTCTTTCAGACCTTTAGATTAATTCAAATTTCCAACATTATAAATAATGCTGTAGTGAAGATATTTGTGCATAAAGTATTTTCCATATTGAAGATAACTTCCCTGGAACTGATTCACCATGGTCCTTTGACAGTATTCAGTACATTTGTTTAACTTTTCCCAGTCGTGTACAACTGTTCATCAAAAAAGGAAAAAAGGTTTTTAAGACTTAGCATCACTATGTCAGTATTGTGTCAGTATTTCACATAGTTCTGTTTCCCAGGTTAGAAACATGATCCTTTTTGTCATCGTTGCCGCCGACGCCTCCTCCTCCTCCTCCTCCTCCTCCTCCTCCTCCTCCTCCTCCTCCTCCTCCTCCTCCTCCTCCTCCTCCCCCTCCTCCTCTTCCTCTTCCTCCTCCTCCTTCTTCTTCTGCAAAAGACAAGCAGATGGCCTTGCCTATAGGTCTAAAGATCAAAAAGGGGACTTTGCTTACCCATGCATTTTGCCTTTTTTGGTCCCTACAGTTTCTGTGGGTTATGAGTACGAATCCTGCCCAGATCTAATCCTATGGGAAAAAAGAACAGCAGTGCTGCAGGGCTATGAAATCGATGCATCCAAGCTTGGAGGATGGAGCCTGGATAAACATCATGCCCTCAACATCCAAAGTGGTGAGTGGAATAATAGAATTCTTTGAGCCAGGCCAGGTTGTCACCTTGCCTCCTATCCCCTGGGCCCTCCAAACAAAAAATACACACTTTGAATTACATGGGTTCCTGTGTAATCAGTTCAACAGAAAGCTCAGTCAACAAATATTGCTTGGGTACCTGCTGTCATCCTGTCACTGTGCTAGGTACCAGGGATACAGAAATAAGAGGCTTCAAGACTTTACATGGTCAGAGACAAATACTCACCAGGTAATTGCATTGCTGTGCACTGGCCACACCATCACAGTGGGAGGTGCAGAACACCATGGAAGCAGAGGAAGAACACAGCACTCGGTGATTCAGGGCATCCCTGGGGAGAAGATCCCTGGCCTGAGTCTCAGAGGTCTGCAAGATAACTCTGGGTCTCAAAAAATTCCAGCAGAGGGCATAGTACCTGTGGAAGAGCTGAAGCCTCCAAGAAGGGTAATTGGAGATAAGAAGGTCCACTGTGATTTGAGCAGAGAATGAGATGAAGGAAAGAGTAGTCAAAGCCAAAGCTGGGGGCTGAGCAGCTGGAGCCCAGGGTAGATTAGGACTTTGGACTTCATCCAGAGGCAAATGTCAAGCCTCTGAGAGGTTTCAAGCAGGCAAGTGCCATGATCACATCTGCACTTCCAATAATAACTCAATCCGACTCTTTCAGGGTAGGACAACTAAACATGGTAACCATGTCACGTACCTTCTGCAAAAAGTACAGTGCATGCCTGTCAAAACCACAGCATGTTTTAAGGGGAAGTTGACAAACTAATTATAAAGTTTATAATGAAATGAAGGTTTATAAATAGCTAAGGCAATCTTTAAAATAAGAACACAGAAAATGAGTTTACCAGATATTAAGTTAAACTAGAAAACTGTAACATCTAAAACTGTGTGGTGTTGGCACAGAAACAGGTAAATGGAGCCCACAGAGCTGAGGCAGGAATTCATTAGCTGATCTGTGAGTGGTGATTAAAATTAGCCTTGGCCACATGTGTCAGAAAAGCCAAAATAGGGCTCAGTGGTAGAGGTCTCACCTAGCATATGTGAGGCACTGGGTTCAATCCTCAGCACCACATAAAAATAAAAAACAAAGAAAAGCCAAAATAGGACTGGGGTTGTGGCTCAGAGGTAGAGCACTCGCCTAGCATATGTGAGGCACTGGGTTCGATCCTCACCTTTCCAGTTCACCTTTCAGGAAAGGATTTCCTAAAACCTAAAAAAAGCACCAACTTTAAAGTGGAAAAGTAATTCATTAGACGACATCAAAAATTGAAGCAATCCATTTGATAGCTTTGGCAAAGCTAACAAGTGGCAGCTTGAGAGAAGATTCGTGTGACCCATAAAAGCCAAAACCCTCTCAGGCTGCAGGCTGGAAGGCAAGAGGCAGCCAGTTTGGAAGCTGTGACAATAAGCAGGTGGGGGAAGAATGATCTGGAATGAAAACAACATAAGTTGGGTGGAAGCTTCCCAGTCACTGAGGTCAATCTCCCCATTGAGCTGCAGGGCAGTTAAAGTATGGAGACTGTGCAAGATCTGGGACCAGCCCGTTAGGAGCAGAACCAGGCACAAACTCCAGTCTCCTGACTTCATGTTGGTGAGAGGAGACTGTGACTACCTCATTCATCTCTATAAATAAGTATCAGTGTCTACTCCATGTCAGATTTTGTGCTTGGCCCTGGGGCTACAGAAGGGGAAAAAAGACATACTGTCCACACTTGAAATGGTACTGATAGAAAGGGAGAAAGACACCTAGCAATTAGAATCCACACTGTCACAGAGGTGTGATCAGGGCGCAGGAGCCATGTGCAGCCCATTTACGAGTCAGGGTAGCTGAACAATCAGGAGCTGAACTCTAGGGCTCCTCCACTTCTCATCTGTGTGGCCTTGAGTGAGCTGCCTGCTCTATTCCCTCTATTACAATAGCGATCTTATCAGTGCCTTCATATGGGTTATGATGACAATTAAATCAGCGAAACAGTGTGGCCTGCTCAGTCCTTCTGGGTTTCACTGTGGGTGAGGCACAGCCTTGAGAGATGAGTTGGGAAGTGGTTGACAGAGACTGGGGACCTTGCAAAATCAGGTGATTGTGGCTGACCATAGGAAGAAGGACCTACCTCCTGCTCCAGATGATTCTGTTCTTCTCTTCTTGTCCCAGGAATCCTGCACAAAGGGAATGGGGAAAACCAGTTTGTGTCTCAGCAGCCACCAGTCATTGGCAGCATCATGGGCAATGGGCGCCGGAGAAGCATCTCTTGCCCCAGCTGCAATGGCCTTGCAGATGGCAACAAGCTCCTGGCCCCCGTGGCCCTCACCTGTGGCTCTGATGGAAGCCTCTATGTGGGTGACTTCAACTACATCCGTAGGATCTTCCCCTCTGGAAATGTCACCAACATCCTGGAGCTGAGGTATGTAAGGCGGTGCCTTCTCTAAGTTCCTGATAACATCCCCTTGCCATCCTAGGGTCCAGCCACATTATCCACTGATCCAGAGAACTGGGACAGACAGTGCCATCCATGTCTGTCAGAATCTGACTTTTCACTCTCCAGATCAACCAGGTGCTGCCTCCCTTGGTTCACTGTGAAGATAAACCACCCTGGAACAGGGAGATGTCCTTGGCATCCAGGTGACATGGAAGGCTGCTGGCAGTCAAGAATTAGACTCCTGGGAGCCATTGAACCTTTTTGCTCCCTAGTAATAAACTAATTAAAATTAGTCACACAAGTCTCTTTTATAAAATCTAGGGATGGATGGCATACGCCGGTGAGGCCCCTATGGCCATGTGCCCAAGTTTGGCCCTATTTACTTAGCACTCATCAGAGTTCGCAGCAGTTCCCTTTGATTGACCAGTACTGAAACAAGGCCCCCAGGCCTAACCCAGGCAGGGCCTTTCTGCTCCTCAGGTGCTGCAGAACCAGCTGGGCCACCCTTTTCCCCTCCTTCCATGAGGGTTGGTGCACAGCACAGCTACAGCTCAGGGAGGCCCCCGTGTTTTACATTGTTTCTCTGTTTCCTGAGCCAGATCTCTTTAGAACCAAAGCACTGCAGGATCTGGGGCTATGGAGAAGCTGTGCTTTAGAAACAGAGGAGTCCCACCCACCCTACAGGAGAAATGACACCAAGTTCCTTCACCACTATTTTAGGGAAGGGGACCCATCTGTCTCCTGGGCAGGGGTCTACATGAGCAGGACAGGCCCTTGAACTTGAAAGCCTTTCTCCAATGCAGGTAGGGGAAAGTTGGGCTCCTACTGTTTGCCACGTGTAACAGTTCTGTGAGGTTTTTATTATTATTACCCTTTGATAAGTGGGAAAGAGGAGGCCCAGGGAATTTAAAGTGCCTGTCCAAGGTCCAGCTTCTAGAATGGCAGACCCAAATCCAGTAGGAGGCCATTACCCAGTTCTGCCTCACCAAAGAATTGTCATCCAACCCAGTGAGGACTACTTTGTCTTAATGCCTTATAAATATTCTCTGCTTGAAAGAATCTCATTCTACAGCACATGTGTGAGACGGAGGGCAAAGCTTGCTGGCTCCCTGACAGCCTCCTGGCACTAAGAGAAGTGTTAGCATCTGCCCCCACACACAGAGACAAAAGATGGAAGCTCATATGTGCAGGCCCATAGGAAATCATACATCAGGCTGATGAGAAGTAGGCCTCCAATGGAGTATTCTCTGCCTTTCTTCCATTATGAGGTTGACTGGCATAGACAGAAGAAACCCCTGAATGTATTGATTTACTCAGCTGCATATATGTACTATAATGGAGAGAGCCAAGGACCAGGGGGTCGCCTCACCTTGGCAGAGAAACTGTATGACTTCGGACCAAACACTTAACCTCCTTGGGCCTCCACTTTTACATATTTTAAATAAGCAATATCATCTCCCTGCCTCCTTCCCACCACTGTTGTGAGGATCATGTGAGACAGTGAGTAAGTAGGGTAGGGAGGAGTAAATGTAGTTTGGAAAGAAAACTAAGTTAATCATTATATCATCGTCTTTTCTTTTTTTTTAAAGAGAGAGTGAGAGAGAGAGAGGGAGAGAGAGAGAATTTTCATATTTATTTTTTAGTTCTCGGCGGACACAACATCTTTGTTTGTATGTGGTGCTGAGGATCGAACCCGGGCCGCACGCATGCCAGGCGAGCGCGCTACCACTTGAGCCACATCCCCAGCCCTATATCATCATCTTGATATATTTTCCTCCAATCATTTCCCCCAGGCCTGTTTCTCTATGCCATGCCCTCCCTTCTAAATATAGCATATCTCCAATTCTGTTTCCTATTGTGAGTAGTTTCCCAAATTTTTAATAACTCTTTGTAGGGAAGTAAGGATGTAGAGACAGAGCAGCAAGCCTGTGTATCGCTGGGAACGCGTCTATACAGGGAAAGGAAGCGACTGTTCCAGTCTGTGTCTTAGCTAGTTAAGGCAGCAGAATGTGTCATGCTAGTCCTCTTTCCAGAGTCAGCAGTGGGGGTGAGGTGGAACCGTGCCTCCTCTGTGAAATGTAGCTGCTTGTAAGTGAACTCACTGACAAGTAATATCCAATATAAAATATATCAGTGTCATAGCTGCTAAGTCTTTATTTATTACAGTATTGTACAGTAGCATTGCTGTCAAGTTTTCAGGCCGCTAATAATGCTTCTAACCCTGCTGCTAACACCTCATTCTTTCTTCTATTCCCTGCTCTCCTGTCTTCTGTCAGAAATAAAGATTTCAGACATAGGTAAGCCAACCAGTGGAGAATTCCCTGTCTCTCCCCTGCCTTGTTGCATGTTGTATGGTAAGCTACACATGTCAATTTCAGATGGCTCAATGGCAAAGGAATCCTGTGTGATTGGAACGGATCGGGGATAATCAGTGGCAATAAGAGGAAATCATTAATAATGGTGGCGGTGGGTGGCAAGAGCCTGAACTCTTTGAATCCATGGCAAAGTGAGGTGGTTATCCTATAGTCTGAGGACATGACAGATAGAAGCAACAGGGGAAAGAATTTAAACCATGACATAGCAATTTGAATGTCACAGTCTGCTTAATTCTCAGCATAAATGAGGATATCACTCAGACTGTGCCAAGTGACTGATGGTCATGATGGAAAATTCTGAAAACACATTGATCAGGTGAAGAATCTGAAATTTACACTTCTATGGACATTCCAGGTACCATGGCTTTTGGATCATCCCTGTGATCACTCCACTGGTGTGATCTAGCAAGGATTGAGCAGGCCACAGGGAATGCCTTCAGAGGACAATCCCCAGATAGGAACTTTGTCACAGAATAGGCTTGTCATAGACTCGGAGCGGCAGAGCAGCCAGCAGGAGTGAGTCTAGCCAGACACAAAGCAAAGTGATACCTGTCATTGTGGCCTTCGTCTACC
Source organism: Ictidomys tridecemlineatus (assembly GCF_052094955.1). Taxonomy (NCBI): domain Eukaryota; kingdom Metazoa; phylum Chordata; class Mammalia; order Rodentia; family Sciuridae; genus Ictidomys; species Ictidomys tridecemlineatus. Next base: position 66,444,616 of record NC_135480.1, on the reverse strand, counting down.
CCCTAACAGAGTCCCCTGCCCTGCACACGTTAGGGTGACTTGAAAACTAACCACAAGCAGATAGAGCTCTGGTTCAGACAGCCACAGAGGTGGTGCTGAGCTATCCACATGTAGCTCAGTTCAACATGGTGCATGGGTGGTGCTAAGTTGGGATAAAAGAAAGTCTTTGAGATGATGAACAGAGCCAGACAGACCCTAGTCCAATAATTATTAGATCCATTTCTATACAAGTAGATATTTTATATAATAACTGTGTGTATTCTTTTAAAATAATAATAATTAACATGTATAGAGCATTCACTGTGTAGCTGAAAGAGTAGCATTTTGTCCCCAAACCATCTATGAGGTAGATCCCTGTGAGTACATCCAATGTACAGAGGAGAAAACTGAAGATCCCCAACTGGGTGGTCTTGAAAGAATTACCTCATTTCTTGAAGTTCTCATTTCTAAATTGAGGTTATTTAAAATCCCCCTCAAAGGGTTGGTGTAAGAGTCACAAAGGATGGGGGATGGGAGTACATCTCAGTTGGTTGGGTGCTTGCCTTGCATGCATAAGGTCCTGGGTTCAATCCCCAGCACCACACACACAAGAAAAAAAGAGTCACAAAGGATGTTTACAAAGTATAGAACATTTTCAGGCATAAGGAGGTACTCAAGAAATGGTCATCATAGCAGTAATGATGATAACAATAACAAGATACACACATTGTTAGTATTACTAATATAACTTATAATTAAATGATGATATTATGATGACACAATGATATCGTATTATATGGTGATGATTGTGATGCCTCCATCTTTCCCAAAAAGGAATTGAGTCCTCTTACACCCAAAGACACATGTCTTAAAATTAAACAGGGAAATGGGGACCAAAGTCAAAAAGAAGAAAGATGTCTATGATTGTACCTCAGAGTAGACTTGATTTCATGGCAGTAGAGCAAATAAATAGGAAAACAGAACTACATTCAGGATTTGCATTATCAGAAACAGAAAATATGTTCACATCTCGGAGGAGAAATGTTTTTCCTCACACTGGAATCTGAGCTATTCCATGAGATTTGTATAGAGGATACTGAATTACACATTGCTCTCAACTTCAGTTTTGCAGAACAAAAGTACATTTCCCATAAAGATCCTGGATTAAAACATAGCATTTCACACTGAAGCATCAGTCCATGGTGGAAGCTGGCTGGAGAACAACTGAAACACAGGTGACAAGCTAGGAAATTGGGGGCCATATGGCCTTGGGCTGATCACCCAGCCTTTCTGATTTCCAGTCTCATCCTCCGTAAATTCAAAGAGCAGTGGTTGGAGTCTCTTGTGTTTCTAATCTTCAGTGACCTTTTGATATTCAAAACTGGGTTCTTTCCCTCTCTCAATTCATTGTTTTTCTCAGGTGCTAAAAACTATTTCTAAAGTGAGCCAAAGTGGAAGGGAAAGGGAACCACTTTGTGTGTTCCAGTTTTCCAAAGCCTATCAGGAGACAGAAATGGTGATACCTGAAGATTGGCAAATCCCTTCTGCTCTCTGGACCTCAGTGTACCCCTCAGTAAATATTGAGATAGATTAAATTCTAGAATTTTGTCCTCTAGAAATTTGTCCTCCAGTAGCTGCCTCAGCTGCTCTCAGTAATAGCATTTGGCTGCACAGGGGTGACGTCAGCTATGCATACGGGTATGCACTCCCCAGGACAAGCTTATCTCTGCCTTTGGCTCTTTGGCCTCAGTGCCAGCCCCCAGGCTCAGCATGTCCAGGACAAAGACCCATAATCCTTTAGGCATCTTCCTCTTTGGACCCCTTTAGGGAACAAGCATCCTTGCCTCTTTTCAGATCTCTTCCCTAGGTCCCTGAGGAATGCTCAAAGCCTCTTGTTAGAAATACACTTGAACTCAAGTCTCCCTCAAACCTAGCTGCATGTATTAACTCAACAGAACCTTTAAGTGCCCAGAAATAGGTTGTGCAGGACAATATTGCATCTCCATACTTAGCTTTTCCATTATGCACCAACATAAGTATTCTGGAGGCTTTGCCAAGGTGACCAGCTTTGCCATTCATTGAGCATTTCTCTCTCTCTCTCTCTCTCTCTCTCTCTCTCTCTCTCTCTCTCTCTCTCTCTCTCTCTCTCTCCTCTCTTTTAATGTATCTGGAACTATGCACAGAAATTTACATCCTTCATGCAATTTATATCCTCAAAATAATCCTTTGAAGTGTTTATTTTCTCAGATGAAAAAACTGAGGCTCAAAGTAGCAACATGCTTTTGCCCAAGGTCACTTCATCAAGTGGGTAGTGGAACTGCATTTATCTGTGTGGCTTCAATACTCAAGCCCTTCCCACTAGTTCTGAGAACCCGTGCAACAGGTCCTGCCAACTTGCCACCTGATATGGTTGAAGGGCGCTCCTGTATATGATGCAGACCTCACTTTGAGACAAAAAGAGAATTCTCACTTATAAGCTGGGAATAGATTACTTTTTGTCACAAGTCACTCCTGAGTTCTTACCTCCTGCTAGGAACTTTCCTGCAGCTTCCAGAAAGATGGTAGAGTGAGATCTGACTTCAGCTCATTAACTTCAAGAGTGGTACCCTAAAGACCTCTACAATTTTAGGTCACTTCCAGAGGGGCCAAGGTTATGTTTGAGGAACTAGGAAAGAATGTGTGTCCTTAGAGACTCCTGCAGCAAACTTTGAAAGTAAGTCTATGATATGATTCTGTGCCAACCTTGCTCAGGATACTGGGAATAAGAATGGATCATACATGGCCCCTGTTCAGGAAATGCTCTCTGTCCACAGAACCAGGCCATCTTCCATCACGTGCCCTGAAACCATTTGTGATTTATGGAATGTTCCAAGGCCTTGCTACTCAAAAGTACAGGCAACCAACACCAGTGTGCTTTGAGAACTGATCAGAAATGCAGACTCTCAAGTTCTACACTCCAGAATCACTAAACTACAATCCACATTTTAGCAAAATCTCCATGAAATTCATATGCACATTGAAGTTTGAAAAGCACTTCTCAAAAGCCACGGTTCCCAAGTCTGCCTGTGCCTTGTGGTCACCTGGAAAGATCTCAAAGGTAGATGGCCGGCCCTTTAGTCACTGTAGGCAAGGCTTTTTCTTTAAGCTTTATTTAGAACCATCAATCTAAGATCATCAGCAGTGAGTGTTTCCTACATACCCTTAAGCCAGGGAGGCAGATATTCATTCATTCATTCTCTCGTGAACTCAGCAGAACTTTCCAGAGCATTCACTCCACATCAGCCAAATGAGAAGCACAGGGAACTTAAAGTCAATCTCTGCCCAGAAAGAGTTCAAGATTTTACTGAGAAGGCAAACAACTGAGCAGAAGTGCCTTAAGGCACTACAGATAACTAAAAGTGTAATCTGCTGAGGCTCTGGAGACACAGAGGAATGGCCCCTTCATGAGTGGGAAGAAGTGGAAGTCCAGGAATGGTATTTCAGATGAGGTGGTGCAAGGGCTGAGTCTCTGGATATGGGCAAGAATGAGGTGAATGAGGGCTGTGGAGCTTTATAGTCCCTGGGCAACAGCGTGAGGAAGCAGAAAGAACACAGACTTTGGAGTCAAGCAGAGCTGGATTGAAATTCCCTTAGCAGTTTGTGGTCCTGGTCAAGTCACTTCACCTCTTCTAACCTCAGTTTTCTGAAATAAGGGGGGAAAAAGTACCTATCTTTCATAATAATTGTGAGAAAATAAGGTCATGCAAGTAAAGTGGTAGCACAGTGTCTGAGACAGTCAGAATCCATTGGTGGTGTCAGGTACATTGGTATCCATGGGAATCATGTCTGTGGCTCTGTCCTGCCGCCTGGTGGAAGTCCAGGTGGGCATCACAGACACAGGGAAAAAGTCCAAGTGGTCATCATGGATACAGGGGTTGCTTCCTGTGCTAGGTAGCATGAGGAAGAAATGACTCCGAGAAGTTCAAAGAGCACAACAAGCTGGAAAGGACTATTAATAATTTCATTTAATCCTGGTGACAAACCTGTGAGCAAAATGGAGCAGGGTCTTCATCATTTGACATCTGAGGGACCTACAACTTGACCTAGTTGGGGGACTTGCCCCAATTAAAACCTATACTTTCTAAGTTCCCAACTAATGTTCTTTCCCCTATGCTTAACTAACCACCAAACCACAAAAGAGGTGGCCACAGCTCTTACAGACTCTGAGATAATCCTGCCAGTGCCATCATCTCCTGGAAGTCACCCACATGAGAAATCTACACAAGTGACATTTCTCTGGGGCAGTGAGACATGAGCTGGAGACACGAGCTGGAAACTCAAGGGGCTAATCTAAGTGGACAGGGCCCCCACCAGATTCCCCTGGGGTCCATCTTCTGCCAAGGTAGATAGCACCAGTTTATCCCGAGTGATGCACAAAGAAATGAAATAATCAGTCCGACTCCGAGCTGTCAACAGGCATGCTGGGAGATCAGGCTGCTCCGGCATTGCAGGGCAGGATCTAAGGTCACTGCACTTTATTTAGCCAGAATCAGTGTCATCGGGGAAGATTAAATCTGTGCTCCAGTATAGAGTAAGTCACAGGGGACATTTCAAGATAAATAGGACACCTGTGCTGTTACCACTGCCCCCAAATGAGAAGTAAAAGAAAAGCTAAGTAATTTGAATGCAAATACTACCTAAATAAGCTGAAAGTGGAGATACCATCCATTAAATCAAGCAGCAGCTGTGATGAGCTAGAAGGCACCAAGCTGAACATTGGAAATACAGAAATGAACAAAATCTAGTCTCTAATGTAAGTACTAAAGGCTGGGTCTGGGAGATGACCCATAAATAAATAGCCATGACCATTACATTAAGTGTTGTGTAATCTAGATGCAGACCAGCATGGATCTCAGTGCACAGAGAAATGAGGTTGGGGAAAGTTTGCAAGAAAAGGTACCATCTGGAGCTGACACCTGAAGAATGAGTAGAAAAGAGAAGGGGACAGAGCAGGAACAACAGGAACAAAGAGGCCTAAGGCATGTGGGGTGTAGGGCATGTGTGAGGGAAAGCAGGGAGATGGAGCAGCCCAGCAGGAAGGGCCTGGGGTGCTTCTGGACTTCCTCTGTGAGACAGAAGGATCCTGGAAGGGAAAATGTGGAAATAACATGTTGGTATTTGGGCTAGATCAGGAGGCATGGCCTGAAGAAGACCCAGGCTACAGCCAGAGAAACCTGGCCCTGGTTTCAGAAGGAGGTAATAGGACAGCTGGGTTAGGGATTCAGAGGAAGGATCACTGGAGAAAGTCATGTCGTGTTAGACAAATTCAGGGAGAAAACAAAGGGAGAATAGCCCTGGATCTGGATGCCTGGCTCTGTTAGAAGTAGCCAGTCCCCAAGGACACCACCCAAAGTAAGGGATGTTTATCATGAGCAGCCAGGTCCAGCTAAGACCCTCATTGACCTACACTCCAAAATACTACTGTGCCCCAATCATTATATTTCATTCCAAAAACACCATTCTGTAAAGTAAAATTTTGTTTTTTGAAAGGACCTAAAACCTACATGCCTGATAAATGTACCGTAGCCCTTATTCAACCTTTCTGATTCTCTCGCTGCATCTTGAAGGGTGTGCAGTGGCCCCTCTCAGTATGTGCACTGAACATGGCCAAAGCCAGGTCATCCCATCTGAACAGAGAAAGATTCTTTTTATTCAGAAAATGCTCCAGAGACTGAGAAGAGGACACCAATATTGAGATGCATTTTGAGGGCCGGGTGAATGACCAGGAATTGTAAATTAGCTTCCCAGGAGTAGAGAGTTCAAACTTTATTATGCCCTAGACTTGAAAGAAATTGGTTATCAGTACCATGGAATAACAAAATTCAGGCTTAACAGGTGCCACCTATCTGGTAGTCGTCTCTAATGCAAAAACAGACATAGTCACTAGTAATTAAAATAACAGTTATGATTCTGAGCACCTCCTGGGTGCTCAATACTTAACAATGCAAGTGCAAACGACATGGCATTTGTGATTTCAGATATTTCCCAACACACCAGCAAGGTGGCTATAGCATTCCCATTGAACAGTTGAAGCAAACAAGGCTCAGAGAGCCAGGCAACCTGCCTAAGCTTCAGAAGCTGGACATCATAAAGCTAGACTTAAAACCCAGACTGATTTGATTTCAAAGCCCGTGCATTTCTCCACCCTGTGGCTAGCACAGTGCCTGGTCTCAGGGCTTCTACCCAGTCCTAATTTTTCTTTCCTTTGTACCTGAGCCTAGTCTTTGTGACTGATTTCTAGAAACATGCCCTCATTAGCGCTGCTCCTGTTCTGTTTCTTTTTCCTTGAGTTTTGCTGCAGATTTACAAACTAATCCTGCAACTCATTTGTATGTGGCTGCAGGAGGGAGACTGCAGGGCTCCTGAGACAGGAGACAGTGTGGACACCGACCAGGAGTCAGGTCCACCAGGGTTTCCCCTGACCCTCCCAAGATGAGAGTGAGAACTGCCGTAAAAATCCTATGGAGAGGGCTACTCTTTGAACTCTTGGATTGCTTTTTAAAGTCACGGATCTTCATATTTCTAGTTTGACTTAACAGGCCACCTCTGGCAAGCCTCACTGATAGCTTTTTTAAGAAAATACGTATTAATACCTGATATAGGCACTAATCAGCAAGAGGTTTCTACATTAGTAGCTGGGTGGGATGGATAGTTTGGCCAACCCCTGAGATTGAAAAATTAAGTAACCATCACCCAAAGTAGAGACATCATCCCTCCAAGACTATTTTTTGGCATGGATTCAAAAAGGCCAGGGACACATCTCAAGCTACCTGACAGAGAAGAAAGTGCTCACCACTGGCCGTGTCTTTGTTTTGCAGTCACAGCCCAGCGCATAAATACTACCTGACCACAGACCCCATGAGTGGGGCCGTTTTCCTTTCTGACACCAACAGCCGGCGGGTCTTCAAGATCAAGTCCACCATGGTGGTGAAGGACCTTGTCAAGAACTCCGAGGTGGTGGCAGGGACTGGGGACCAGTGCCTCCCCTTTGATGACTCTCGCTGTGGGGACGGAGGGAAGGCCACAGAAGCCACACTCACCAATCCCAGGGGTAAGGCCTTGCATTGAAATCACTCTCAGTAATGTTTATTGGGGCACTTCCATTTCCAGGAGACCTACATGTTTATCATTGCAAAAAAATTCTTGGAAAATACCAATAAATATACAGAGGAAAGTTAGGATTGTGATAATTCTACCTACCAGAAATATTCCCAGTTAATATTTCTTATCTGTTCTCTTTACCTTTTTTCTAAATGTTTATATGTATATAATATTCACCAAAATCAAGTAAACAAGATGAGGTCACATTAAACAAACTATTTTTGTACCCTGCTTTTTCTCCCTAAATGATATAGTAGGAGCTCTTTCCATTGTCATTAAAGAGTCTTATGTGTCCTTATTTTTAATGGCTATATAGTATTCCTCCAAGTGGATGTCCCATCATGTATTTATCATGCTATTGGATATGCATGCTCTCTCATGTTATTATTACCAAAAGCACTAGTCTGTCATCTTGGCATATGTTCATGAGCTATGGGGCGATTAACTGTAGGTTTCAATTTGGAATCCTTCCAAAAGCTAAACTTCTAAATGCTCAGTTTCAGTATTTGTCATTCACTTTTTGAACAAGTATGTACTGAGTGTGTAGAGCTCTGAGGTTGCATAGATAAGTTCTTTGTAACAGCATAAATAAGACTTGGCTGTGAAGCACTCTGATGTGGGAGAGATCGAGAAGTGTTCCCTGAGATGGAGGAAGAACTGTGCATGGGGGATCAGAGCTGGGAGAGAGCTTGGACCCTGGGAGTCTTTTTAGAAGGGAAGCCATCATCATACAGACGTCCTGCAGTGGAGGTTTGTCTGTGGTGCCAGCCCCACGGCCAGTGACTCCGTGTCTCCGCTGCAGGGTCCTCATCAATAGAGTGGGGGTAACAGTACCATCTGTGTAGACTTCCTAGGAATGGTCTAAGGGCCAAAATCAAATGTATTTCACATGGTATCCTGTAAAAACATCATGAATGATTATACTAGAAGGCCGGGTTCAAATCAAAGCAGTAGACTCATGAAATCATGCATTCAAATCTAGGTTTTGTCATCTAGTAGCTGTGTGACTTTGGGCAAGTTGCCTAATCTCTCTGAACCTCATTTTCCTCATTTATGTAATGAGGGTATACTACAGTTATAGTACAGATTAAATATCATCAGAAATATAAATGCTTAGCACAGCAGCATCGGGCACATAGTAAACATTGCATAAATGGTGACTCCTATAACTATTGTTATATTGTATTACAATGCATTATGTCACCTCCCATGGTATACCCTCATAGCATATTATCTCTACCGCATGGCTGGAGTGCTCAGGTGGTAACTGTGGGGTAAATATTGTGTCATCAATAGTTAACTTCCCTCTTAATTATGATTTGCTGTATGAACAAGCAGTGAGGAGGGGAGTGAGCACCGACCTTGCTCTTGGGGACCCTGCCTTACGGTTCCTCTCTGCTACTCACTGACTCTGGGACCTCCTCTTCTGGACCTCAGTTTCCCCGATAGTCCAGGAGAGGTTAGCCTGATGATCCATCAGCCTCTCTCTGCTACGACACTCTACTCTCTGAGAATTCAAAGTTTGTTCTTGAGATTTCTGTTCTGCGCTGGCGTCCCTCAGCGGCCCTGCACACTCGCACTCCCTCCCCCTCACACAGATGGAGTGGCAGCACAATTGCCCAAAAGCCTGCAATTAACCCAGATAAAAATGACAGAGAGTGCCACAATATGCAGACACTTTGCAGTAGGGAGGAGAAAAGATGTCCATCTATTTAGCACAACAAAAAGAAGGGGAAATGAAGTCATTAATCAGGGGACAGATCACTTCGATTAGCCTGTGCAGCCAACTTTGTAAACAAGAAACCCAATTGTTCATGAAACACTCATCAGTCCTGGCAGATGGAAGAGAAAGACAGGACCCAGCCAGGAAGACAAGAACACTCCTGTCTTGGTACTTAAAGAATGAAATTGATTTGCATTCTAGGCAGGGCCCCGGGAAAGGCTCCCAGCCTCCAGGCCGCCTGGTCCTCTGTGTGAAACCCTCTCAGGCTGCCCAGCCTCAGGGGGCATGGAAGCCCCACCAGTGCTCCAGGGGCCATTCCTCAGAGCTAGGCAGTCCCAGCCCACCTGCTGGCCAAGGAAGAGACACAGGGGCCCAGAGCAAGTGCCACAAAACCTACAGAGTGCTGGGTGTTTCTCATAATCCTGATAGCCACTAATAATTATTGATGGCTAACTATTGCAAGGCAGATGTTGGTATCCTCATTTTATTAATGAGAAACCAAGACTTAGAAGGGATGGAGTTTGCTGAGGTTAACCCAGTTGGGAAGTCTCACAGCCCAAGCGTCTCCACCTCAGCCAACCTCGTCTGACCCTTTCTTCCCCCACCTGCCTCTAAGAAAATCAAGCAGAAGTGACAAGTTCTCCTCAGGTCTGTCATTTTCTGGGCTTCCCCATCTAGACCAGGCCCCTCTCAGGGGCAAATCTTGCCCGTCATCCCTGAGCATCAATGGTGTGGTAGGGGAATGTCTGACAGGCCATTCTGGGCCTGGGGTGAGAATCAGAATCACCCATGATCAAATTTAAAGTGTGCATTGGTCACAGGCACAATCACCCCCTGAACTAGTATTTCCAAGAGGGAGGTCAAAAGGTGTGTGTTGAAAACGTTCCAGGTGATTCTGATGCACATCACTGGCTAAAAAATACTGAGTGCGTATCATGACCACCAAGGTGTTTGCCAAGATCAGAGAGGTGCTCAAGTGCACTTGAGATCTGGAGCAGGTCCCCCAAGGGATTCTCACACACATTCAAAAAAGAAATACAGACTTACAACAATACCTTGGTTTGACAGATGAGGAAACAAGTGCAGGGATGTCCAGTGGCTTGCCCAAGATCACACCAGCTGGGCCAGGGAGAAAGTCAACCAAGTGTCAGTCTAGGGATGGAACAGATGATATTGAGTAATCCTGGCTCCTCTCTTCGATGTGCTATCCTTAGATGTTAATTCAACAATATTCTCTTTGCAAACCCATAGGATTCATTTCAGACTATGCTTTTGCAGTGACAAATGTCTTAGTCAGCTTTTTCACTGCTGTGACTAAAGGACCTGATCAGTACAATTGTAGAGAAGAAGATGTTTATTCAAGGGCTCACAGTATCAGAGGTCTCCATTCATAGATAGCAGCCTCCATTCCTGGAGGCTCAAGGTGAGGCAGAACATCATGGCAAAGTGTGTAGCAGAAGGAAGCAGCTCACCTGGTAATCAGGAAGCAGAGAGAGACCCCACTTGCCAGATACAAATATATACCCCAAACCATGCCCCCAGTGAGGCACTTCCTCCAGATACACCCAACCTGCCTCTAGTTACCACTCAGTTAATCCCATTGGGGGGGGGGGTCGATTCACTGATTAGGTTAAGTCTATAACCCAATCATTTCTCCTTCAAACCTTGCATTGTCTCACATGTGAACTTTTAGGGGACACCTCATATCCAAACCATAACAACCAATTAAATTAAAATAATAAGGATAGAAAAATTTAAAGAACTATCTTAAAAGAAAAGAAAATTTATTACCAAAAAAGTAAAATAAAATACAAAAAAGTGTATTTTATTATTACATTTGCAGGACTTGAGAAGTCAGTTAATTTAAATAATGCACAGTGTAGTGAAAAATACCCCCTTACCACTACCTCTAGTGCTTCAAAACCCCTAGAAGTTATGAGTCCAGTTTTTGTGGGTGACTGAGGTGATAAATAAAAATCTCTGGAGGCAGCAAAGCAGGACTAGAGCCCAAGAGGACCTGAGATCCTGGGTTCCATCCCAGTTTCAAACAAAGCACACAGTTTCTGCACCTCCATCTGTTTGTCTTTAGAAGAGAACCCATGGGCTTGGGCGTGGCTTTAGTATGCACAAGGCCCTGGGTTCCATCTCCAGCACCACACAAAAGGGAGGGGGCTGAGTGTCGTAGGAGGATCTGAGGAGACCAGGCTGCCCAGGTGCTTTCTGTCTCCTTTTAGCTCTGATGCTGATTTCCTGTTTTGGCTTCTCCATCCAGGCATTACAGTGGACAAGTTTGGGCTGATTTACTTTGTGGATGGCACCATGATCCGACGCATTGATCAGAATGGGATCATATCCACCCTGCTGGGCTCCAATGACCTCACATCAGCTCGGCCCCTCAGCTGTGATTCTGTCATGGATATTTCTCAGGTGAGAAGATCTTGTCTGCTAGAACCCTGGGCCCTGAGCTCATCCTCTCATCCACCACCCAGCCACCCTGCTGGCCCTTCATCTTTGCACCAGACAAGCCTTTAAAGGATACCCACTTGGTACAGGCCTTTGATAAGCACCAAGGATGCAGAGATGACACTGACCCTGCCCCACTCACCTCCCAGAGGCTGTCATCAAGAAGGTAACAAGTGTGTGGGCATGGCAGAAGTTCTGGGAAATCTGCCCAAGGCCAGCAGAGTAGGATGGACAGAGCTTTAAACATGTTAATTTAAATCCACAGCCTCCTGAACTTCCTCTTTGGTAACACATACAGGTACTTGCATATTATCTATTCTTTTTCTAGATCATAAACTTCATGAAGCAGGAATTCTGTCTTTACTTAATCAGGTGGCTAGTACACATTGAAGAACAGCCCATATGTGTTGATTGATTGATTGAGTGAGTGAGTGAGTGAATCCTGGCTTTGCCACTCACTAGCTCAGTAACTTTGGGCAGGTTTTTGAAGTCTTCTGAGCCCCATTTTTCATTTGAGAAATGGAAAACACTGCCTTGGGCCTGGCAGAATTGCCTCGAGAACACACACAACAATGCCGGTGAACTTCCTAGTGCTGCTCAACACTTCAGAGGTGGAATAAACTGAATTTCTAAGGTCCGCTTACACAGGAGGTGACATTTACTCCAGGTTTTAAAGACTGAATAGGGGTTTTTCTAGGCAGCAAAAAAAGAAAAGGAGACATTTCACAGAAAGGGGACAGGATGCACAAAGGCACAAAGATGTTAATGAGACTGATATGTTCAAAAACATTGGGAAATTGAACGCCAGAGCTCAAGCGCTTAGAAGGAAAAGGTTGAAATAGGAAGCATGGTCTGGGGACAATAGGAAAGGACCTTACCACATCAGGCCATAGCGTTCAGACCTTGGCAGGTGGGCACCAGGATCCCAGGAAAGACTCAGTAGAGACACATTGACTAGCAATCCAGCATGACCTTAGGATAGCCTACAGTGACTTGGCAAGTGACCCTTTATTGCTAGGTCCTCGGGCTGGGCTTGGCCTGTGCCATCTTGTCAACGTTACCAGAACCTAGAAAATCAGGAGGCTGACTGTGGCACTTGCTCCCAGCCCCACTCGTCACGCCCGCCTGTTCCTGACACGTGTGGCTTCCCCAGGGCCCCATAACTGCTGCTGGCAGTCCCAGCACTGTGCCACGTGCCAGTCGGATGCTAGTGCGGTTTCCCTCTGCGCCAACTACTGTGATTGCTGCGCTCCAGAATGGAATCTGTTCTCTGCCACTCGTCTTTGCAATTTGGCAGGCTTCCCCTCGCTGGCTCGAGAGTTTCCCTCTCCAGTCTGTGAGCAAGCTGGAATCACCCACCAGGAAGCAGCCACGGCCTAAGGATGTGCATACAAGTATTTTCAATTCTCAAAACGGGCCCTCAACCAGCCAGCGCAGGGTGCTGAACATTTTCAATCCACACATTGGAAAATTGTTTAACTTTAGATAGAGACACTGCCAAGCAGTCAGAGCAAAGGCTTGGAAGACAACTGGCATGTATTGGATGGGGGAAAAAATGAAAACCCACACTTAGATTCTGAAATCCTAGACTAAAAATTTCTTTACTGCTGGCCCTTACTACCTTTGTCTGAATCTAAGCATGGATTTTTTTTTTTTTTTTTTTTTTTTTTTTACAAAACTCCAGTGCCAGCATATATTTTGACATACACATATGGGCAGCGGGTACTGGCTTTCATTCTCAGAGCTTCCTCTGTTACCAATACCCAGCTACTTGGCTGTCCCATCGGGAATAGGGAGGGAAGCCAAAGATAGAACACAGCTAGGAGGCAAGGGTACAAAGGGGAGAACCCAGAAACCTGGACCAACATAGGAGGAGACAAAGACCAGGTCCAAGATGAGAAAAAGGGATGGGAGGGAGGCATCGAGTAGAGACGGGGCAGATTACATGCCTGTAATCCCAGCAACTTGGGAGACTGAGGCAATAGAATCATGAGTTCAAAGCCAGCCTCAGCAATTTTGCAAAACCCTAAGCAACTCAGGAGACCCTGTCTCTAAGTAAATTATAAAAAGGACTGGGGATGTGGCTCAGTGGTTAAGTGCCTCTGCTTTCAATTCCTGGTACAAATAAAAAGAAAGAAAGAAAGATGAATATTAATATAGCCAGGTATGGCCACCCCAGACAGAGCATCACTCTCTACCTAGGAACCAAATGAGCACTCTCTATGTGCTGGGTTCTTTTCTATTGAGATTAGAGAGCTAAGCATGGCTTCTCTTTTCTCATGTAGCCATCACAGTAATCCTGTAGAGTAGATATTAGAGATAAGGAAACTGAGACCTGGTGAAATAAAGGGTGTTATTTATGCAGAGCCCTATACTAGATTTCATCAGAGATGCGAAATGAATTTTTTAAATAAAATCATGTAAGTAAACGCCTAGCACAGTGCCTGGCAGCTGCCAATAGGGTGTCAATATTTGGTTCCTTTAAAATCCACAAAAGAACTTCCATGTACATTGCCTCAGCCGATTCCCACAACTACCCTATGCAATATTTATTACCCCTTTTGCTATGGGGTGAGAAGGTCAGTGTCTAGGAAACTTGAGTAAGATGACGCTTCTGGTGACTGTGGAATTGGAGTCGAAGTGAGGTGTCCTGCCCTCCATCCCTTGCTGGGTCTGTGCCATTTGCTGGCCATTCATTCATTCATGTGACAGTCATTTCTGCAAGCACATCACTCTTTAACAAGGCAGTCAGCTCAGAGAGCCTCAGTGAAACAGAGAATACTCAGGAAGACAGGGTGGAAGGGATGCCCCTCCCCGACATGACCCTTAAACTAGGAGCTGGAGGACCTCAAAAGGCATGAGGTCTGCTCCCTCTGTTTTGGTGGTGGGAAATCAAGCCAAAGGCAGAACCGTCCCTGATCAGAGGTGAGACCAGATTGGCTTATATACAGTGTGGCCCAGGACCATCATGCCAGCTACGTGACAGAGCAGCTCTGAGAGCAATGCCTTCTCCACCCCCGGGTGCCCCTGTGTATGCAGCAGCTTTCGACAACGTGCTTGCTGTTCATTTCTTCTGGTTTCCTCTCTCCTTTCCCTCTACTGATTCCCTCTCCCCCCCCCTCCCACCCACCCACTCATCAAGACGCCATCTTTTCATCATAATGACAGGCAGAAAGGTCTCGCAAGCAGGTCCCCAAGGTGCCCCAGGACCAGAGGGCATAAAATATTTAGCAGCCAGTGTTGACAAGAAATGGGTTTTAGAAAATTGAAAATTCTCCTGTCACTTTAGAGCAAACTGTGTTCTTGATGCAGCCGAAAGCTGGCACAACTGTGCTCCAGAGAGCACTGGGGAGCATGAGTGGCAGTCTAGGCCACAGCTCTGCAGGGTCTGCAACACCCTCACTCTGTGCAGACAGCCAGGCACTGGGGTCGGGGGTGAGGAGACAAGACCCGAAGACAGACTGCTCTGAAGAACGGAGAAAGGGCTCACCCTTCCTGAGAATGGCCCTGAGCTAAGGGGATAGATGAAGGTGGCCTCGCCTAGACATATAATTTATTGGGGTTTCATTCTACCTAGGCAAACAATCTCATGCACCTTGCAAGAAATTTGAAAAGTTTAAAATCACCAAGAATATTAAAATGGCCTTTTATCCTAGTATGGTTAATGTTTTGAGATATATCCGTCAAGCTTTTAATCTCCTCTCTATCCATAATCGATCTAATTTATGGTTACGTTTCCTCCTAATTGGAATCACACTGTGCTTACAATTCTGTGACCTGTTCTTTCTCCTTAACACATAGCAAACATTTCCCCCTGTCATTACATATTCATCTATAATGTCACTTATAATGATTACACATAGTATTCTTATTTATGAGTGAACTAAGTATGCTATAATTTATTTAGCCAATTCTCAATTGTTGGGCATAACTCCAGTTTTCGCCCTTGTTAAAACTGGGTCTGATGAAAATGCTTATAGACAATGGTATACAAGAGAAAATTCCTGGGACATTTTTCCTAAATTCTTATAAATTTCTTATCTAAATTATTATATTAGTTAGAGTGGACTCTATATTAGTTAGAGTAGACTCCATAAGGGACCAAAGAGCAAGGGTTTATAGGGGGCTCAGGAGCCCTAAGTTGAATAGTCTTTAGTTAGGGCCCAAAAATCAGCAGAAGGAAACACTCATCAACACTTCCAACCCTGTGTGGTGTGGTTGTACCTCTTGAAGGCACAACTAGTGAAGTGCCAGTAGTTCCCAGTGTGATCTATCCAACAATCCATGCCCATGTCCTTTGAGTAAAGCTCTCCTCGCCTTAAACCCTGAAGGTTGCAACCTCTTAGGTTCCCTCTTAAAGACTTACCAGTCAGGCTCAGAAGAAGCTCAGAATGGGGCCTCAGACCTGTGAACCCCTAAATCCTACTGCCAACTCCATTAATCCTTTCCAGGAGGACCAGTTCTCAAAGGTATTAGAAACCATTATGTAGAGCAGGGCTTCCTAAACTTCAGTGGGCACAGAAATCACCCAGGGATTTTGCTTAAATGCAGACACAGATTCAATAGGTTTGGGGCAATTCTGACCAGCTCCCAGATGATACCAATTCTGTTTGTCTGGTTATCATCCAATATAAGAGGCAGGAATCCAGTTGTGTTTCCCAACTCCCAATTAGAATCACCCAGGAAGCTTGAAATAATGTCAATGTCCAAACCCCACCCAGGGAACTGACTCAAGGTGGGATATGAATACCGCTATTTTCTAAAACATCCCCAGATTATTTGAATATAGGGCCAGATTTGAGAACCACTGGCCTATAACTATGTCTGACAGAGCCATGGTTATTCTATTATTTGAGAAATCATCTTTTGTACACGTATCATATCAGCCATTCATGAAGTCTCTTCTAAACCCCTGAACAAGTCCTACTTAGTCTCTAGACTTCATCTGCCTTCCCCTCCCACCCCCATATCACTGTTTGAGCACTCTGCACAATTATTATTTCTGTTTTTCCATATGGGAATATTGAGGCTCAGAGAGGCACAGTAACTTGCCCAAAGTCATAAGTGGTAGAACTAGGATCTGAACCCAGGCCTGTCTGACTCCAAAGTCCATATTCTCACCAGCTACTTTCTGTTGTTATCCCCTCTTCAGGTTTTATCAGTCCTGACAGAGACCATCAATGTCTCAATGACATGGTTTTCCTGTGCTCAGGGGGCTAACACTCCTTTTTTGATGGTAGGCTCTGTAAGGATTAGCCAAGACTACATGTAAAGGTGCTTTGGATGCTGTTATGGGTTTTAAGGGGATGTGGGATGATTAGTGGGGGGCATCCTGCCAATCATTTGAGTGTTCATGTCTCTATTGTCAGGTTCGCCTGGAGTGGCCCACAGACTTAGCCATCAACCCGATGGACAACTCTCTTTATGTCCTTGACAACAATGTAGTCCTGCAAATCTCTGAAAATCACCAGGTACGCATTGTCGCCGGGAGGCCCATGCACTGCCAGGTTCCCGGCATCGACCACTTCCTGCTGAGCAAGGTGGCCATCCATGCAACCCTGGAGTCAGCCACTGCTTTGGCTGTTTCACACAATGGGGTCCTATATATTGCTGAGACTGATGAGAAAAAGATCAACCGCATCAGGCAGGTCACCACTAGTGGAGAGATCTCTCTAGTTGCTGGGGCCCCCAGTGGCTGTGACTGTAAAAACGATGCCAACTGTGATTGCTTCTCTGGAGACGATGGTTACGCCAAGGATGCAAAGCTGAACACCCCGTCTTCCTTGGCTGTGTGTGCTGATGGGGAGCTCTATGTGGCCGACCTTGGGAATATTCGAATTCGGTTCATCAGGAAGAACAAGCCTTTCCTCAACACCCAGAACATGTATGAGCTGTCCTCCCCCATCGACCAGGAGCTCTACCTGTTTGATACCAGTGGCAAGCATCTGTATACCCAAAGCCTGCCCACAGGAGACTACCTGTACAACTTCACCTACACTGGGGATGGTGACGTCACTCTCATCACAGACAACAACGGCAACATGGTTAACGTACGCCGAGATTCTACTGGGATGCCTCTCTGGTTGGTGGTCCCAGATGGCCAGGTATACTGGGTGACCATGGGTACCAACAGTGCACTCAAAAGTGTGACCACACAAGGACACGAGCTGGCCATGATGACTTACCATGGCAACTCTGGCCTTCTGGCGACCAAAAGCAATGAAAATGGATGGACAACCTTTTATGAGTAAGTATCCAGCTGCGGCCATTTGATGGCTGTTTCATTAGGTGTATTGCAGGTTAGAGATGAATGATGGAGTGTTCATTCTTGAATGTATTTCATTTTTAATTCAGGACTTGGGATGCAAACCATTACCTTTAATATGCTCTCATGTTCATATTCTAGATGATTTCTCCTGAGAAGGAAATTTGTGTAGTGGAGAAGCTACGAGCTTTGGAATCAGAGGATTTGGGCTTCCATCCTAGCTGCACCATGGATTTCATTTTTCTAGGCCTTAGTTCTACATTTATAAAGATGATATAGATGAAAAGTCCTTGATAAACTGCTAGCCTCTCCAGATGACCACTGTTCAGAAACATGGTAGTGGGAGAAAGAACAATTCCATATAGGTGAATTTTTTGCATAATTGGAGCTCACATCTTTAAGTGAAAAAAAATTTTTTTTTTCAATTTTTACCATTTTAGATGACCTTGTTATGAGGTGCATTACCTGCCTCCTTTCTGAAACACGTGACACAGATCTAACATAACCTTTCTTCTTATGAGTCAGGGCTGTTAATAAGGAGGAGCAACAATGGCATATTATGCTGTTGTAGGAAAGAGCTTCTTTGGGGAGACAAGGATGCAGAACCCTTTGCCCTGCCTGAAGTGATGCTAAACTACTCTTTTCCTCTTTTCTTGGCCCCTCCGTGGGGAGTTACTGTGTCCCCATTTGTTTTCAGACACAGTGCTCACCTCATCTAGCTACATCCCTGCTTCCCCCCATACAGGGCTTCTTAAGTGGTGTGGTCAGAGAAGCAGAAGTTCAGCTTATTATAATCCCAGCCAAAATTAAATAGACGTTATGAAGTGTTTCCCTATGAGGTATTTTAATGAAGGGATTTTGTAACATCTCTTTTTCTACTTAGATTTTTTTTAAGCTTTTATTTGTTTTTTTTCCCCAAGATGTTAGCATGTTCCAGAGAACTGAGACTGCTGAATGTGTCCCCATTAGAAATGTGTGCAGGGGATGGGGAAGGACCTAGTCTTGTTGACCATCGACAATGGGCTAGGAACTGCATTGTCATTGCAGTCTCCCTTCACAGCAGCTGGGATTTGGGCAGATATTATCTGTTTTATGGAAGTAAAAGCTGAGGCTTGGACAAGCCCATTTGCCCGCTGTTACATAGTGAGAACACGACAGAACAGGGATTGCAGCCCAAGTCTGTCTGAGGCCAAAGCTCTTGCTCTTTCATTTCTGCCCTGCTGCCCTCCCCCACTCCACCCCCCTTAAGGTTGTTAATTCCAAATGCACTTGAATCCTTGAACCCTACATTCTTCTCAAAGTGGATCAGGCATCAGTTTCTCACAATCTTGAAACTCAAAGGAAAAGGACCTATAATTGATTTTTAAATATAACTTACACCAAAAAATGTCACAGCAGTTTGTACCAAGTTCACTAACTAAATTCCTTTCTCCAAACAAGGACCTTGCTAATTGCAAAGAAAAGACAAAGATCCAGGAAAACAGCAATTATCTTGATTAACTCATTGAAATGGAAATACGCTAAATAATTCAATTTTCCCCATTGCCCATGGAAATCTCATACATTATTTAGCCAATACAGGGATTTCTTTGTCAGAGCAAGTCTGTACACTTAATTAGTTCCCAAGGTCACTCCCTCAGATCCCAAACTGAATGCCTGCAAGTCACTGCCACTGTTACTCTCCACCACCCTGAAATCTAAAACCATTTCCTACACCTCTACCAGACAAGGTTCCTTCCTCTCTTTCCCTGATGAAATCTACAGCCATGTTTGATATTTTAGGAAGAAGGAAAAGTTATTACAATTGCTTTTTATAAAAAGCACTTGAAATTCCAAAGAATCCACTTTATAGGAGTACACAAGAAAAGCACTGATCCTTCTTGACACAAACCAGAAGTGGAAGATAAAAGCCATACAAATAAAAAAAAAGAAAGAAAACTCACTTTTTTTGAGATCCCTCTGTGTGCCAGGCTCTTTCCCATTTCATAGCATCTATGAGATGGTAAACCCTAAGCCTGATACAGATAAATTACCTTGGGTCTCATAGGTAGATCATTTTTCAGAGAGCAGGAAATTATCGTCCACATTTTTACATATGAATATGCTAAAGCACAGAGAGATTAAGGAACAAGCTTAAAAATCACATAGTGGGTGTAGAGTACAACTGAAACACAAGTCCATATTCCTCCAACTGCACTAGCCTGGTTCACCTGTGTTCTTTGTGACTTATTGGTATGATGGAGATCTAAGTAGTGTCTATTCTATAAGAACAGCCTGAGGTTCAAAATTTCCGTGAGATAAAATACGAAAAGCTCCATAAAATGATAGTGGCTGCCATTATTATTATTATTATTTCAAGCAATATGTGGCAGTAGCAGTAATTATAGAAATGTTATTTGGACATGAAACATATTAGCCAGGAGCAGTTTGTAAGTAAACTAATCAGAGGAACAGACCAAAGTTTTAATAGGAGTAGGAATCAAAAGAGCAGACTCAAATGTCGAGTAGAACATATTAAGGTGTGAACTAGGAAAGAGGTCAGGTCCCTGAGGATATCCTAAATGGGCTGAAAAATGGCATGCTGAGTGGGCCAAGTAAAGTGTATCAGTTCTGGGAACAAAGCAAGGGAGCCAGGCACCTATCTTCACTGAACATTAGCCATGTGACTCAGGCAGGCTAGCTGGCCTCCAGGCCCATGTCTCAACCAAACAAAAAGAATCCCTACCTTACCCCATTTATGGGCCATTCTGAGGATCAAAAACTAAATTAATACTGAGAGGGAAAAATACTTTGCAAGCTATTAAGCTTCCTAGAAGTAAAGGTATACAGTTGTTTATTGTTGTGGTGTTTCTTTTTCTTTTTTTTCTATTTATTTATTTATTTATTTATTTATTTTAATTAGGTATATCTGACAGCAGAATGCATTTCAATTCATTGTACACAACTGCAGCACAACTTTACATTTCTATGGTTGTACATAATGTAGCATCACACCATATTGTGTTGTGGTGTTTCTTAACAAGGATTTGAACAGGTTTTACCAATGGACCATTTGCTCTAGTGAAATTTCTCCTTTTAGCTCCATGAGACACCTTAGTGGATTCAAATCCAAATGTTCTAAAAAATTTAAAAAAAAAATCCATCCAGGCCTGCCTGTGACATGGGCTATTACTGAAACAAGTTTAAGTTGGCTTTATCCATCTTCCTAGCAGATTAAATAATACATCTAACATAAACCTCACACACTTTAGAGCAACTTGGAGTTCACAGCTCTGGAGATTCAAGGTTACTTTCCTTCCCTGAGCCCACAGGTCTGCTGGTAAAAACCTCCAAGGAGTCTGCAATAGAGACCTCATCTCTGGGGGGGGGGGGGGCATCAATGCTGTCAGACTTGGCATATGGTCAGAAAACATTTGGTGGCTAAGAAAATGTCCAGTAGCATGAGGCTCCTTCCAAAATTAAGGGCTGGAGATGTAGCTCAGTGGTAGAGTGCTTTCCTAGCCTATGTGAGGCTCCAGATTCAATCCCCAGAACCACAAAATAAGTAAATAAACAAAATTGACTTCCTGGGTGGGCATGAAAAACCAACTTCCCTAAATTTCAGAGCAGAAAGTGACTATGGCCTCCCATAATGCCTGATGACAGCTCCTATTATAGGTATGTTCCCTTTAGCTACTGTGAGAACCTTACTAATTTATCTCTGTGTCAAGCTTAGGGCTTGCCACCTTGAAAATGATTCACTAAATATTTTATAAATGAAACATAAATTCAAGAGGGAAGGGAGATAAAGAAAGGGAGGAAAATATGCTGTAGTGAGAAGAATGCAGGATTCAAATCCCAGCTCTGACATTATCAGTATTCCTGGAAGGACACAGAATTCAACTCAAAGAGTTCAAATCAACAGATTGGGCTTCTTTTTAATATTTCTTTATTTATTAGGTGTAGATGGACACAACACAATGCCTTTACTTTTAGGTGGTGCTGAGGACTGAACCCAGGTCCTGCCCACGCTAGGCGAGCTCTCTACCGCTGAGCCACAATTCCAGCTTGGGGGGATATGAGAGCTAGAAAGAGCATCATTCCCAACCTTATAACAAAAGTAAACCTGACAACAGGCAAATTCATGGATTTTCCTTGAACTTCTCAGAGGTAATAGAGCAACAGACTAGCCCAGATCCAAGGAGGGGCAGACACCTGCAGAGAGAGACAGGATGTGAGCTTAGCTTCCCTGGGGTGGATGCAACTGGAACTAGTAGGAGGAACTCACTAGGATGGCCACCTTATTTCTGAAGGCCAACTGTATATGGGCAAGAGAGTATCAAGCCCCGGGAACTAAAATGAAAGGAGTCTACATTCTCTTCAGGAGTTTTCTGCCCCCCAGCCACCACCACCACCAGTAGATTGAAGAAAGATTTCAAAGAGACCTTTTTGCTAGACCTGGGGAGGGGTGGAGCAACTGCTGAGGAGAAGAGCACAAATAGCTGCCTGATCCACCCAGACCCCTATCACCCTGCATCCCCTGAGGAGCAAAAGCCTTCACCTGTGAAGAGAGAGCCAGTCACTCTCCCACTTAGGCACAGGGGGAGACCCATCAGCTGAATGAGAGAAGAAAAGCAGAAAAAGTATGTAGTGCAGGAGAAGAGCAGGAATCTGTAAGAGCCCCAAACTGCCGCCTGAGAAGGGATGGGAGCACTGAGGTGGGGACAGTCCCCAGGGTCAGGGACACACATACTAAGGCTGAGTCCTCCTCAGGACAATAGAGAACTCGCCCACCACCACCTCCTACTGATTAAAAAGCTGAAAGCAACAGTGCAGAGCAAAGCATTGCTGCAAAAAGAATGGAAAGTGGGTAGAGCATGGAAGGAGACCCTCTGATTTGTGGCACAAAGGACCTAATGCTGAGGATGGAGTGGAAATTGAGGCCAAGAGAAAAACAGTTGGCAGACCAGTATCTCACCCTAAGCACAAAAAATTGCTAAAAGAACTTAAAGACTATGATGCACTGGGGCAACCACAGAAACCAGGAACTTCCAAGCTAGCCCCAATCCTAACTAGATTAACTCACAACCCCTCCCTGAAGTCCTAGCAGAAGGAAACTCATTTCCAAACACAAGCCATCAATCTCGATCTCTACCATGCCACAGGAGGTGTCACATTTTCAACTGAACACATGTAGGAGAAGAAAAAGCAAAAAGGAATCATTAGAGCCATATTCTGATATGACACAGATGTTGAAACCATTGTTCACAGAATTTAAAATAACTGTAATTGTATCAAAAGCCCTTGTGAAAAAAGGTGAACAGTTTCCAAGATCAGATGGATGATTTCAGCAAGAAGATAGAAACCCTAAGAAAGAATCAGATAGAAATGCTAGAAATGAGAAACACAACTACAGAGATGAAGAATGCCTTTGTCGGGCTCCTTGCTCCTGATGACACAGCATGACACAGCTGAGGAAGAAAGACAGGCCAGTAGAAATTACCCAAATGAAAACATAGGAGAAAAAGAGAGCAAAAGAATACTTCAAACCCTGTGGGACAACATCAAATGATCTAGTACACACATAACTAGAATTCTAGGAGAGGAGTTGAAAAACAGAAGAATATTTGAGGAAATAATGGCCAAGAATTATTCATAATTAATAATGAACCACAGATCCAAAAAGCTCAAAAAATACCAAGTAGAATAAATACACACACACACACTCTCACACTTTTCTAAACATATCATAT
Organism: Ictidomys tridecemlineatus; assembly: GCF_052094955.1. NCBI lineage: Eukaryota > Metazoa > Chordata > Mammalia > Rodentia > Sciuridae > Ictidomys > Ictidomys tridecemlineatus. The sequence continues at coordinate 66,421,314 of NC_135480.1, read as the reverse complement.
TCAAACTGTTGAATGCAAAAGAAAAAGAGAAACTCTTGAAAGCATCCAGAAAAAAAGAACAAACAAAAATTACAGCAGACTTCTCATCAGAAAACACACACACTAGAAGACAGAGTTCAGAAAGAAAAAAAATGTCCACTCAGATATGATATGCAACATCGATGAGAGACAGACCTGCACTGGAAGGATGGACTACACCTTTCAAATGAAAATATGTTTTAGAAGTACAGACAGAGATAAGGGGACCAAGAAAAGATGCTGAGGCACCCAAGCACTAAAAACACAACAGCCATTACCAAGCCTCAGGCTGAGGTCAAGGTTGGGGGTGGGGGGCAGGTAGAATATTGTTACTGAAGCCCCGTGGGAAGGAGAAAGCACCTGGTAGAAGCTGTTATCATAGATGGACATAGCTATTCCTGGAAATATGGCAGTGAAGGAGAGAATGAGGAAAAGCTGGTTCTGACCTCCAGTGTCTTATCAGTACTGGCCATAGACTTAGCTTAAGCAGACTCGAGCCAGCCCAGGTACTCAGTGATGCAGTGTGCAGGGTCAGCCTCTCTGGGCACAGAGAAGGGCAGAGAATGGATGGGGGAGGGCATGCAGAATAACCAACATAGAGACTGAGTGGCTCTGCAACATGTTAGACATAAGGATAAGAGCCAATCCTGGATCCCAGGTAAACCTGAACCCAACATACTTTCCAGCACATGTTGAGCCTCAGTGCTACATCAGTGAGAGACAGACCTACACTGGGAGGGCAGACTACATCTTGGGAATCCTGAAGGCTAGAATTCATTGTTGGGACTACATTTTATAGGAAATAGTTGAGTACAAGTTTTTACTGCAGAAGCCAGTAAGTGCCCTGGCTCTGACCTGATTTTAGAGTGGACAATGATGTTGTGATGCCATTCATTACAGTGACCGAGGCCAAGGGAACTATAGGAGTGCATGGACCGTGAACTCTAATTATTCACAGATGACACAGTGTCCATTCCCCTTGTTGGTGTTGATGCTGGTGTTTGGAACAGTCACAGATGAAAGTCGTAATACTCAGATCTTTTTTTCTGAACAAAAAGTTAAAATCATCAACAGTTTAGTATCAGAGAGGAAATTTGGCATTTTCCTCGCTAGCTGCACATAGTAAGTGGCTCGGGATGAAGTATCAAGTGTGAAGAAGAAGGCCTTACAGTGTGTGAAGATACCCTTTAGCAGTCCTCTTCTGAGAGCCAAGTTCACAGCAACTCGATGAATCTTTTATGTGTTTTCTTTCACTGTGCTCTAGAGATGCTTTGGGAAAATGGAGTGAAGAAAAGTCAGTGGAATGAAATAATGGAAAGCCAATCATTAGGCCATCTCTATCCTCCCTCCAAGAGGGGGCCTGGCATCGCTGCAAAAGTCAACTGCAGTGGTAGCCAAGCAAAGCATCTTGAAGGGAAAACTGTCAGTCTTCTTGACCCACTTGGGACTTCCAAACAGAATTTTTTCCTTAACACAGTGATGAATACAAAGGTTTTGATTTGAAACAGCATCATTTTTATGGAAAGCTTGATGAAAGAACACACTCTTGAAGGTCAAATAGACCTGACTTTGAATCTATATTCTTTCACTAGCTGTATCCTTTTAAGCAAGTTACTTATCTTCTCTGAGTCTAATCATCACCATTTGTGAAATGACAATAATAATCCCTACCTCGAGATGATTACAAGCCTGATGCTTGGTACCTAAAAGATACTCTGAATCTTTGTGAACTTTCGCTTCCTCACACAGGAAATGGAGAGAGTAGTAAACTCTTAGTTGCTTTCAATCCATGTCTTGAATAATCAACAATAGTACCTACCATCTTCCTATGTATTTATTCACTCAATAAATATTACTGAGTACCTTCTATATGCTGGGTAATTGTCTAGGCACTGAGAATATAGACAAGGTCCCTATCCCCATGGAGGAGACAGATAACAAGTAACTAAACAAGATAATAAGTACAATGAGGACAATATAGTAAGATAACATGATAGAGATGGGGGACCTGTCTATTTCAGAAATGGTAGTCAGGGAAGGCCCCATTTGAACTAAAACTTGAATGGTGGAACTGGCCACACCTGTGTGGAAGAGCATTCCCTGCAAAGGGACAGTCAGTGTAAGTACCTATAGCATGGATTGAGCTTGGCATATTTGGGGAACAGCATCAGGGGCAGTGAATCACAGAGGTACAGAAGAATAAAGGTCACGGGGAAGTCAAAAGGAGAGGCTGTAAGGAGTCAAGTCATTCACATTGTTAAACCTGTGTCTAGCACTCAAAGTTCTGGATACAATAGTAACCAATTGAAGTGCCTGCTTCAGGGAGTTGACATTCCAATGAGGACAGTCCCCTGGGGTCCTGAAGGCCCTGGTAAGAAATTTACATACATTTTAAATATGTTACCTCTTTTGGTCTTCTCTGCATCTCTATGAGCTAGATGTTATTATCCTCATATATAGAAGAAAAAACAAAAGGCTCACTGAGGTTATGCTGCATTATGTAACCTGCCCAAAATGTGGTAATTTGTGGTGGAGGTTTGAGGCAGGTGGGAAACAGAACTGCACACTCATCCTCCAGGGTCACATTGCTAGCAAGTGTGGAGCCAGGATTCAAGACCTAGACTGTCTGGCTCCAAAGACTTCATACCAGCCATTCCTTCCATTTCTCATGGAGAGAAAGAAAACTTGTCAATGCTTTTTGGGTTCCCATAATTAAAGCCATGATGGTCATAAACAAGCCATTGTCCAGATGTCACCCAATCATAGGACTAGGACTTAAGGCAACCACTCAGAGTCTGGAGTACACAGAACTCCCCCTTCCAGGCCCCTGCACCTGTTTGAGCAGCTTTGCAGCAGAGCAGAAAGGGTTCTGCAGGAGCAACACTCGGGGCAAAGGTGTTCAGGGTCTGTAGAATGGGCAGCTCCAATTCTTCCCATGCAGAGTCAGAAGAAATTGCTCTGATGAGATAATCATAGGTATTGATCAAGCAGCAGAGAGATCCAGTGGCATTTCTCAAACTTTGAAAGGTAGTGAAATGAATGAATAGGAGAGAAAGTTTTATAAATTGGTTGTTCTATTTGATGTTCATTTAATTAAGACATTCAGTCCTTCTAATGGAAAATGCAAGGAGTGGAAATTACGGGTTTTGGGCTGTCTCATATAAAATGAAAACCAGATCTTGAAGGAATGGGGCCTTTTCGCTGTATCTTCTTCAGGCTCAATTTAATTATGCATTACAGGATACCTTCAATAATAATTACAGTTGTCTACCTTGATACAAAACCTCTTTCTGTCTTGGAGAATAAAACTCTGGGGAGATACCTAGGGAGAGGGCAAAAAGTATCTTTTATCAAGAGCAGCTTCTTCCATGTGTGCCTTCAGCAGATGTTTATCAGGTGTCTACCATGTATCCAGTTTGTGTCATGTCATGCAGCAGGTAGAGTGTGAATAAGTCATGGCCTGTCTTCTCCTACAGAGCAGGAATGAGGCCGTGCATGTTCAATCCTGCATTACTTGAGTTGCTCAGCCAGCATCCCCCGCCTGTCTTCCCTATGCCTGACTCAATTCTGCTGAAGCAGGGATGAACTGGGAGTAGGTCCTCCTGGGTCACAGTGCTGACAGGTGGCAGAATCCAAGTGGTGTGACACCAGATTCCCAGCCTAGTAATCAAACTCCATAAACCTCTCCTGACCTTGACAACTCACAATCCCAAGAGGGAAATGCCTTGTACATCAGCATCCCAGCACAAGAGAAGCATCCTAGGAAAAGCAGGTCACTTTTATATGCACCTCACAGTACTCCTGGGTGGTAGGCAGGGCTGGGGTATCCTCTCTACTATGTGAATTGGGAAAGGAAAACTCAGAATGGTAAATCATCTTCCTCCAGTTAGATGTCAACAGGTGACCAAGACTTGAGCAAGGAGAGGAGGGAAACAGAGGACTGTATCTGACTGAAAAGGAAAGCAGAATACACAAAACCAAGGCATGAGGTAGAACATTCCAGCTATAGCACCGTCATATTTTTGTTACTCAGTGCTACCCCTTGGTTTCCAGGTATGACAGCTTTGGCCGCCTGACAAATGTGACCTTCCCTACGGGCCAGGTGAGCAGTTTTCGAAGTGACACAGACAGCTCGGTGCATGTCCAGGTAGAGACCTCCAGCAAGGATGATGTCACCATAACCACCAACCTGTCTGCCTCAGGTGCCTTTTACACACTGCTGCAAGGTAAGCCAAGCAAGTCCGGGAGCCTTTGGGACACAGGGGGCCTTTGAGAGAAGATCCCTTCGTCAGAAGAATGAGGCTAGAAATGCTGCTTCAGGAGCCGCCCAAGAACAGGAAAGAATTATGATTTGTTTCTCTCCCTATTGCCACCTCATTTGCAAAACACACAAGCCGGAGTCCTGTAAATTCTCTCCCAGAAGCTTTAGAGTAATATTTCATTGTCCCATCCCATTATCATCAGAACAAGGGGGAGAGACTCTATTAGCTGCTAATCCAGGTGACCTCACCATTCTGCTATCTTAATGGTTTTCAGATTAAAAGACTTACACTCACTCTGATGCAGGCTAGGACAAAGGACAAGAATAATTACATCTAATTATGAAGGGGATTTAGTCATGGAGAAGTCCTTCCTGAAGCCCATGTGAGGTTTGTACCTCTGCTAGGATTCCATAGAAAAGAGGCTTCTTCTCTGCATCTGTCAGGTCCTCCCTGAGACAGATTGATCTTTAGTTTCAGGCAAATCTCATGGTGGGACTCTGCTGTTAGTTGTCTTGCCTCAACTGTTCTCATGGAATGTGGTGGCCCAGGGTGGGCTTGAAGCTTTATTGGATTTTGTAAGCATGAAAGGAAAAAAATAGTAATCCCTGAAGAACCCTGTCTGACTCTTTCCCACCCTCTGATAGCTCTTTCTTACCCCCAAAGGCTTTGCCACAAAGCAGTAGAAGGAGCTTTGGGCTGAAAATCAGGCCAAGTTCTAGTTCTGACTCTGCCACTATATCACCCACCATATTCCTCAGTTTTATTCTCCAGGAAAAGAAAGCAAGTCGAAGCTGTGTTGAGTGATGTGAGGCAGGACAGGGGTTGGGGGGAACCTGGGGCCCCTGTGCCCACTGTGCCAAATCCCACCACGTGAACTGGGAGGAGTCAATCTTCTCTGAGCCTCAGTTTCTGGGTGTGGAAAATGGAGCTGCATTATAATACCTGCCTCATTGGCTGCTCAGATGATCTCTTTAGACGATATTTGTAAAGTAACTAGCATGGGCTAGGCACAGAGTATTGGCTCAATAAGTACTTGTTGGATTAATTGAGTAATTAATTAATTAGCAAGTAGCTTGAGTTACCATAAAAGAATAAATGAATATTTGTATAACAGCTTTTATTCGCAAAGGTAGTCCTTCACTTTTCAAAAAGATAGAGGAAAAATAGTGGGACTCAGAGAGAGAAAGCAAGCCCTGGCATTTCTTCCCCACCTTTAATAGTAGGTTGAGACACCTCGAGAATTTATCCCCTGGCAGGGTTACTGCCAGCAGAAGGTACCAGCTCCCAACCAGCCAGGGTCATGCCTGACCCAGAGTGGCAGGGCCAATGAGTACTCCAGACATGGTCCTTCAGGTCTGTTTTCTTCCCAGTGGCCAAGAATTGTATCGTCCATCCACTGCATCTTGCTACATCTACTTTGAGCATTTTCTTCCCCAAAGATTAAATCAGCCTTTTTATATTTAGGCAACTTTTAAAAATTCAAAAGTGCCATATCCCTCAATTTTAAAATGTACCATCGTTTTAATAGTAGTTTTTCAGGCAAAGGATAAAAAGGACACACTGCTTAAAATACATAGCTGGACTGTAAGACACATTCCAATTTCAGAACATTGAGATGTGAAAAGGAAAAGTGCATCCTGGGATCCAGGAAAATACAGTACCTGTTTCCCCCTTTTGTACCTCTGCCAAGTTCCCTTTCCTTCTTGCACACCAGGCTCAGATGCTCAGCTTCACATTCGCCTCAGTAGAGTCCTTGTGAAAAGCCCTTTCAGTTTCATCCTGTCTGAGCCATGGGAAGTAATAAGAAGCAGCTACTAATGAGCAGTGGCCTTGGGAAGTCACAGCCTGCATTAAGTGAGGTCATGTGACATGGGCCTCTGCAGATGCTTGGTCCATCCAAATTCCCTGGTAATGGACATATGTGGATGCAGAAAGAAGCAGCTTTAAAAAGATAAATTGACAGGTTTTTTTCACTCTTCAGAGGGAGTAAAATACAGATTGCCAGTGAATGATGCATAGCAACTTTGGGGCAGATTTTAGAATTCATATGTGCAAGGGAAAAAGTGTAGAAAGATAAAACAGGGAGGGAGTTTAAGAGAGGGGGACCAATTTGATGCCATTCTAGCAGAGAAGATTTGGTGAGGGTTTCCCATGAAAACTATACCCTTGGGACTTGACATAACCTGCATCATACCTAATCAAGCAAATATTTGCTGATTATAAAAGTAGAGCAATAAAGATACCTAACATTTTTGGAGCACTTATCAACTATAAAAGTATTATTTTTAGCATTTTATATTCATAGTCTTTTTTTAATCCTGATAATAAGCTGATTAGGCAGGTCTTCTTAATATCTTCATTATCCAAATGAAGTCAATGAGTAGTTAAGCAGCCTGTCCTAGGTCACACACCTGAAAGAATATTTGGACTTGGATAAATAGGCTCCTTAACCCATTCTCTTGGCCACTAAAGATAAGAAAGAGAGCTTTTATTATTTTTTGTTTTTGCTTTTATTTTTATTGTTTTTAAGGAAGAGCTATTGAACAGCACTAGAAAGTTCACTATTACAGCTGTGTGAAATGGGGGGGGGGGCAGAATGCATGTGATGGTGACCACCTCAGTGCCACACACAGTAAACTAGAAATAGTCAACATTTACATAGTACCACCTGCCAAAGGAGTGAAATTCCCACACAAGCCCAGAGATACTGTTTCCATTTTCAGAGCAGATCTCAAGGTACATTTTAAAGACAAAGTTTACCTTTTTCTCCAGAATTTTCTTTAGCTAAGAAGCCAAATTAAAATGTTTTAATTAGATTTAAATTTTCTAATCAGAGCTATTTTAAAACCATTGTCATAACAATTTAAAATGTGTGTGTATGCAGCATTCTGTCAGTGATTTAAGTATTATTTTTTACGTTGTTATAAAGAACACTCTTATCCTAGGGCATATCAAAAGACTTAAAAATGTTCTAGTAATCCTACCTTTAGGAACCTATTTTGATTAATCCAAAATAGAAATTTTGGATTCTGATTTATCCAAAGAAAAACATTTTAATTGAAATATAATGACATACCTCAAATTTACCCTTTTTTATAAATATGCTGAAGCCTTCAATCTTTTATTTATTTATCTTTATGGGGTACAGGGATCAAACAGATGGCCTTGAGCATTCTAGGCAGGTGTTCTACCACTAAGCTATGCCCCAGCCCCAAAGTTCACTCTTCTGAAATGTGCAATTCAATGGCTTTTATCATATTTACAAAGTTGTACTGCCATCACCATTATCTAATTCTGGAATATTTTTAACACCTCAAAAAAGAAATCTCATACCTATTAGCAATCTCTTATGTCCTGGCAACCATTAATCAACTTACTTTCTGTCTCTCTGGATTCAACTACTCTAGACATTTCCTATACATGAATTCATACATTTGGGTACAATGTGGCACATACCTATAATCCCAGTGACTCAGGAGGCTGAGACAAGAGGATCCCAAATTGAAGGCCAGCTTCATCAACTTAGCAAGACTTTATCTCAAAATAAAAAATAGAAAGGGCCGGGGTTGTATCTCAGTGGTAGAGCACTCCTGGGTTCAATCCCTAGTACCAATAAGCAAGTAAGTGAAAAAATATGTGGTCTCGTACAACATGTGGCCTTCTGTATCTTCTTTCGTTTAGCATAATATTTGAAATATATTTATTTGCAGTGTCATAATATTTGAAATATATTTATTTACACTGTCCAGTAATTGTGAAAAACTGGAAACACACTGAATACCTATTTGGGGCATGGTTAGATATAGTACTTCCATATAATGGAATACTTTATAGTCATTAAGAAAAATGTTTATAAAAATATTCATGGGTATGATATAATGCAGTGATGAGTCCAAAACTCCACAATTATTTAAAACTTTAAGTGTATTGGGAAATATTCTGAAATCTACAAATATGCAAAATATTTCTAATGCTCTTATTTGAGTACCGAGATTACGGATATTCTTGTCCATGTATTTTCCCAGTTTTCTTCAGTTATCACATTTTACTCCTATGGCTGGGGGAATGCTCACCTCCCTCTCCATCCCCAGCCCCCCTGAGCACCCGTGTTCTCCTCTCCTTCAGACCAAGTCCGGAACAGCTACTACATCGGGGCCGATGGCTCTCTGCGACTGCTGCTGGCCAACGGCATGGAGGTGGCACTGCAGACTGAGCCCCATCTGCTCGCTGGTACCGTCAACCCCACAGTGGGCAAAAGGAATGTCACACTGCCCATCGACAATGGCCTCAACCTGGTGGAGTGGCGGCAGCGCAAGGAGCAGGCTCGAGGCCAGGTCACCGTCTTCGGGCGCCGGCTGCGGGTGAGCAAGACCTTGGAGGCTACTGCACAAGAGTGCATGCTGGGAGAGGATGAGGAGACCCTAAGAATCGGGTCTGTTCTCAAAACTCTCTCTGAGACCTTAGATTCCTCACCTGCAGAGGGAGGTTCTAAAGTAGGTACCACGTGTAATGAGAGGCTCCTGTGTGGTCGTTTCAGCTTTAACTTATGTAAGGATCTATGGCTTTGGAGTTAGATAGGAGGTGAATTTCCAGCTTATTGTTCCAAGTGAAGTTGAGTTTGTCAGTCGTCTTAGAGCTTCAATTTCCTTCTCCATAAAAGGAGGAAGATAAAACCAATTTTACGAGTTGCTACAAGGATTAGAGGTAACGTGTGAAGTGTCTGATTTAGACGAGGTGGTCAAGGATAGCTGCTCTTCTGTTCAGTGCTATTATTGTAATTGTCAGTACTGTTACTAATGTTCCCAGAATTCTTTGTATCTCTTTGGAACCTAAGCCACAGTCTCCTTCCAGAAAGAGTGACTGTTCCTAAATGACCTAAATGACCTCACTATAACTGTCACTGCAGGGAACTGGCTTTGTGCTATGGCATATCAGAGCACCTTGCAGGTGTGGATGCCTGATTCAGCGCCTGTCTGCTCACCTCCCATGAGTAGAGTGTGGCTGTGGCCTGGGGGGTCACTGCCCAGCAGTATTTCCCTCCAGATTCACAAAGGAAAGAACAGGCAGAGTCAGAGCTGGTGACCTAGGCCTGGCTTTCCACCCAGCACTTTGCAGACCACAGGTGCTCAGTAGATGTTCACTGGCTGAAGTGAACCACAGAGTGGAGCCAGATCTTCCCAACATCCCCAAGACCAGAGAAGCATCCTTATAGTTGCACAGCTTGGGATCCCTTCATTCCCTCCCTTTCCTCAAAGATAGCTCACCACCTAAGTTCCTTTTTTACATGTGGGGCAACCAAGGTCCAGAGAGGGCCAGTGATTTTTCCAGTCACATAACTAGGCCATGGTAAAGATGACAAAGTAGGCCCATAACAGATACCAAAATGTTAAATGACATCCAATATCAAAAACTAGAATGCAGAAAACCAGGCTTCCTTTGTTCCCACCAACTCAGCCCAACACTCTAGTAACCATCTGATGTGGGAAACAGCCTCCTGCTAGTTCTCTCAGGAAGGCCTCACAGCTTTTGTTCTCAGTGGCATGCCACCATCTGTGGCCCTCACTGAGACCCCACCAGAATTCTCAAGCAGCCCTTCCTGCACATCTGAGGCAGTGTGCAAAATGGGAAGTTAAACCCGGGTTGGATTCCTGCTGGGCCACGTGTGTAGCCTCAGCAAATCCTCTGAGCCTCAGGTTCCTCTGAGAAACAAGACGACATATTGAAAGCACCTAGCCCAGTGCCATAGATCCCAGGTGCTCTATAAAGGGCAGTAATTAGTACTATTAGGATTTTCTCTCCACCGTGTGAACTGGACCAAAAGTTTCCCCAGGCTTTAATTGGTCTCTCTCCCAGCCTGAGATGGATGGTGCTCCAGTCGGGTGGCCACATCTCGGCTTCCTCCCCAAATAAATGGCCACCCACAGTGGAAGCATGTGGAATTAGAATGTTAGCCGGGTGTGCCTCCCCATAATGGAGCTCATTTTTTATATGACTGGGAACTTTTTTAATAAAGAAAGATGTAAAATAATCTCATTGCCGCCACTGCTGAGCACAGGAAGCATTAGGTGCTCCCCAGTGAGCTGCTTAATTCAATTTTATTAATTTTTGCCACAGAGGTACAACTCCCCTTCACTGGGGTCCAAGGGGGTGTCGGGGCAGCTGTGTGGGTGGCACCACCCTGGGGGCAGCCCTAGGAGGACCTTCCAAAAGGTGCCTTAACAAGGCCCCTGTCTTGTGGGTAGTGCAGCCCTGTCTCTGTGGGCCGTCTCTGCAAGGAACAAGCGTCAGCCTCCAGTGCCTTTGATTTTTCACAGGAATTGTCTGCCACACTGTTTTTGCTTCTGCAATTGTGTTCGATTACCCCAGGGAAGGCAACCTTATTATAACCAGGCCATTCACCGCTAAAATTGTCGCAGTATCGTCATTATAAATCCTTATTTTCAAGGCCTTAGAACTTGAGTGGGGAGAGAGGGAGACATACACATCTCTTCTTTCTCTGAGATTGACCATGAACATTTGCTGTCATTTAATGGAAATGATCTCAATCATTTATCCTGTACCATCTCTGTGTCTAGCATTCCACTATGTAATTTACTTAAGTTTCTCGGATCCTCACAACAACTCTGTGGTTACACAGAGGAAGAAACCAGGACACAGAGAGAGGAAGACACAGAAAAGCCTGTCACAAAGTTGAGGTTGGATTCTGGCCTTAATTCCTAGACCTGAGTGTACCCAATCCCCTCACTCCCCCCCACACACACTTTTGTTTAAACTACCGAGGACCCCAGAGAGATTTCATTTCCTCAGGCCACATGTGCCATTGTGCATCATGTGACCTAATTATCTGCTTTCCTCTTTAGTCTTCCTACCTGTTGAACTTAACCGGTAACTAGTGGAGAAGACAGAATATGTGCCCAAATGTCCCATGAGGCCAGGTGGCCATTAGAGGGAGCCAGCATTTTAGTACCTGGCAGGGTTTCAGGGGCAGTCAGTGCCTAAGGGCCAGATCCAAGTACAGAAATAGATCCCCAAAGTATATTTCTTTACTAAACTACGAAAACCCTGATCTTCTACCTTTGAGGGAACTGCGTATTTCTGACTCTGCAAAGAAATTAAATTGCATACTGACCCAGCAGCTCAAGTGGAGACTGTACAAGGGGCTCCTAATTCTGGATTCAGGAGCAAAGCATTCGGAAGCTGGGACTGGACCCCAACCAGCCCAAGCCAGAGAAGCCACCCTAGGCCCAAACACCCACTGCCTCCTAGGCCTCTAGAAGGAGGAAGAGGAGGGTAGGGGAGGAAATGATGTCTTGGGAGCTGATGGAGGTGATCACAAGCTCTGACTGTGGGCAAGGGCAGGAAAGTTCCCAGAGGCGTGGGAAGTCCAGAATCCTAAGAAGGCCCGGCTTTGCCCAGAGAACCACTGAGTGTCTATCAAAATGTCACAGTGGTGAGTCAAGTGCAGACTCAATTGTTCCCCAGCCATGAGATCTGCAGCAAATGCCTTCACTTCTTGGGGCTTTGTTTTCATCAGTGTCAAACATAGCACAGTGTCCAGCACAGAATTGATGTCTCAGGTATTTTCTTTGCTAGGCCTACTTGGTGGCTCTGTTTTAAGGAGGGAGCCAAGAGAAATCTGCCTGTTTTTTTTTTTTTTTTAAATATGGCCTCATTGAAAAATCACATTAGAAAATCATGCGGATCCTCTTCAGTCACAGCTGCCACGTGCTCAACATCTGTCTTGTCTGTCCTCCCATAATGCCCTGTGCAGTTAGCATTATCATTCCCATCTTTCAGATGAAACATCGCAGAGCCGACAAGCGACGGAGCCAGGAATCAAACCCATGGGTGTTGACACTCACAACCTGTGCTGCCTCCTCTACTCAGGAGCTTCTCAGCATAGGTGAGAGTTACATTGTCATCACACAAAATTCAGTGTCCAGGCTAATTTTCTTTATTACCCCTTCCCCAGGTTCACAACCGGAACCTCCTATCTCTGGACTTCGACCGTGTAACACGCACAGAGAAGATCTATGATGACCACCGCAAGTTCACCCTTCGGATCCTGTATGACCAGGCAGGGAGGCCCAGCCTCTGGTCACCCAGCAGCAGGCTGAATGGCGTCAATGTAACATACTCCCCTGGGGGCCACATTGCCGGCATCCAGAGAGGCATCATGTCTGAGCGAATGGAATATGACCAGGCGGGTCGGATCACATCCAGGATCTTTGCTGATGGGAAGACATGGAGCTACACATACTTAGAGAAGGCAAGTGTCTGTCTCCCTCCACCACTGTCCTTGCCATATGAAAGGTCAATCATTATGGTTTAACCCATGGTTGGACCTCGCTTGCTGACTTCAGTGGAATAAGTGTGACCCAGGCAGTCTTCCAAATGGGAGATAATCATTTTTCAAAAAGAAATGTTCAGGAAAATCAACCAGCAAGGGTCAGGGGCCCAAGAGGCATCTGGATGGATCATGGTGATGATGTGGCAGGTGGGGGTCCTAGGGAAGGAAACATGAAGGTCTTGCCTGAGAGAGTGGAGGTAGGAACAGGACCAAACACTAACTGGATTTATAGAACAGAACTCATGTTTCTGATATAGGGCCGGGCTCTGCTCTGAGGTCCAGCACTTTGTGCAATTCCATCATGGAGAACCAGGCAGAAGCCTGGAGATTGAAACTTAGGCAGGAGGATTCATTTCATCCCAGGGACTAGAAATCAGAGATGACCTAAAATCAAAAGTTGGTCCCAAATAAGAGAAAACCATTGCTTTAATGACTAGATGTGTCTAGGCCTGTTATCTGCTGACTTTTTCCTGGAAAAAAAAAAAAAGATTCTGAACTTCATGCTCCAATTCTGGTACTCAGATCCCCACTTTGTTTCCTGCTCTTGGTCACCTGTCCAGGACCAGACTCTGTTTCCTCTGTGGTATGTGTTCCCTGCCTGTGCTGGGTGAGCCTCTCTTGAAAGCAATGTTCTGTGTTAAGACCGAAGGAGAGAACTTGAAGGTCATCCAACAAACTGAAAAGCCAAACCCAGGGGAAGGGGAGAAATACCCAAGAGCCACACATTAGACCTACTGCTAGAGGCCAGGTTCTCCCTATCACAGCCTGCCTCTGACCTGGTACCATAAGAGCAATTGAGCAAAGCCTCCTGTACCTTCTCAGACATGGTCTTGATGCTGTAGGCACAGGGGGTCCACAGAAGCTGCTCAGCCAGCAGATGACACCATGGGACTGTCTTTTAGAGAACACTTTGCTTGAGTAGGAAGGTTAATTTGAGAAGTCTGCTGCAAGGAAGCCTGTAGGGGGGCTGTTGAATTTCTTTAGGCCAGTGCACCCCAACCTTCCTCACAACCCACCACACACAGAAGTGATCAGGCCTGTGCCACTCCAAGGACCTGCTCGCAAAGGAGAGCAAATGGCCTGAGTGTTCTGGGGCCCAGCCCTGCCAGGGCCAATGGCCAGGGAATACCCCACTACAGTACATCCATAATAACCTGTTGGCAGCATCCTGCGGCGCACGGGTTGGAAGGCTCTGGTTGGGCATCGCCCAGGACCACTTTCCTGAGCCTTGGGTACCCAGATGTAGCCTTCCTCCTCCTTCTCCTCCCCTCATCTCTTCGTTTTCTTCTCCCTCCAGTCCATGGTGCTGCTCCTGCACAGTCAGAGGCAGTACATCTTCGAGTTCGACAAGAATGACCGCCTCTCTTCTGTGACAATGCCCAATGTGGCCCGGCAGACACTAGAGACCATTCGCTCAGTGGGCTACTACAGGAACATCTACCAGCCCCCTGAAGGCAACGCCTCTGTCATACAGGACTTCACAGAGGATGGACACCTGCTCCACACCTACTACCTGGGCACCGGCCGCAGAGTGATATACAAGTACGGCAAGCTGTCGAAGCTGGCTGAGACACTGTACGACACCACCAAGGTGAGCTTCACCTATGATGAGACAGCGGGCATGCTGAAAACCATCAACCTACAGAACGAGGGCTTCACCTGCACCATCCGCTACCGTCAGATCGGGCCCCTGATCGACCGGCAGATCTTCCGCTTCACTGAGGAGGGCATGGTCAACGCTCGTTTTGATTACAACTATGACAACAGTTTCCGAGTGACCAGCATGCAGGCTGTGATCAACGAGACCCCGCTGCCCATTGATCTCTATCGCTACGACGATGTGTCAGGCAAGACAGAGCAGTTTGGGAAGTTTGGTGTCATCTACTATGACATCAACCAGATCATTACCACAGCGGTCATGACCCACACCAAGCATTTTGATGCCTACGGCAGGATGAAGGAAGTGCAGTATGAGATTTTCCGCTCGCTCATGTACTGGATGACAGTCCAGTATGACAACATGGGGCGAGTGGTGAAGAAGGAGCTGAAGGTGGGACCCTACGCCAACACTACCCGCTACTCCTATGAGTATGATGCCGACGGCCAGCTGCAGACAGTCTCCATCAATGACAAGCCACTCTGGCGCTACAGCTATGACCTCAATGGGAACCTGCACTTGCTGAGTCCTGGGAACAGTGCACGACTAACCCCACTACGGTATGACCTCCGCGACCGCATCACCAGACTGGGTGATGTGCAATACAAGATGGATGAGGACGGCTTCCTGAGGCAGCGGGGTGGAGACATCTTTGAGTACAACTCAGCTGGCCTGCTCATCAAGGCCTACAACCGGGCTGGTGGCTGGAGCGTGAGGTACCGCTATGATGGCCTGGGCCGGCGGGTGTCCAGCAAGAGCAGCCACAGTCACCACCTACAGTTCTTCTATGCGGATTTGACCAACCCCACCAAGGTCACCCACCTCTACAACCACTCCAGCTCTGAGATCACATCCCTCTACTACGACCTGCAAGGACACCTCTTTGCCATGGAGCTGAGCAGTGGTGACGAGTTTTACATCGCTTGTGACAACATTGGGACCCCTCTTGCTGTCTTCAGTGGAACAGGCTTGATGATCAAGCAGATCCTGTACACGGCCTATGGGGAGATCTACATGGACACCAACCCCAACTTCCAGATCATCATCGGCTACCATGGAGGCCTTTATGATCCACTCACCAAGCTCGTCCACATGGGCCGACGGGATTATGACGTGCTGGCTGGACGCTGGACTAGCCCAGACCATGAGCTGTGGAAGCACCTCAGCAGCAGCAACATCATGCCTTTTAATCTCTATATGTTTAAAAACAACAACCCCATCAGCAATTCTCAGGACATCAAGTGCTTCATGACAGGTGAGGACTGGGCTCCTTCAGAGGGTGGGACCCCCATTGCTCTGGTCACTTGGCAAGACTTAGTCTTCTTAAGGAAACATTAACTTGACCTAAGAGCATCATCTCCCAAAGTATATATATTAGAAGAAGCACTAGTTGAGAGAATACACTGGAAGTCATGATTCTGGCATCAAATAAACTTGACAAGGCCACCATTCTTAAATATATTTCATAACACTTTTCAGTTTGTGAGAGGCTCTAAGAAGTCATAGTGAAGAGAGCTGTTTAATATATTTTCCCAGTATTTCTCAAACTTATTTGACCATGAAAACCCTTTTTTTACCATGAAATCCTGATATCTCACTGGATACTTCCCTTGGGGTGCACTTTGGGAGTTTCTGATATAGAAATCAAACTGGCTCTGAGTTCCTGATAAGTCAGATTAAGGTATGACTAAAATAAAATCAGTTCTTAATTTGTGATGATGGAATAGAAAATTCAGACTTTGAAGACAAAGCTGAGGGAAGGATCTGCCATTGCTAAGCTATCACAGGTATGCAAAATTTTCTTAATGTCCCTGAATTCCAGTTTCCTGATCTATAAATTAAAATTAGAACATCCACCCTGACTCTAAATAGGCAAATATGCATATGAAACTCCTTACAGCAACAACTAAAAAAATTTAAAAATAAAAAATAAAGCAGTTACATAACTAATAATCAGTAGTGAAGATAAAATAGAAGATGAAGCGAAAAAATCCAACAATTGCACGAAAAGTAACAAGGAACACATGGAATAAATAGAAAAAATACTTATCTACCACCTAATTGGAAGGGTAAAATGAGATGTATTTCATACCAAATACAGTGCCTGACTCACGTTGGTTCCCTTTCCTTTTCTCTCTAATTGAAAAAGTGAGCTTTGATTTCCACTGTTGTGAAACTGATTTGAATATAGTATCCAATGGGTTCTGCAGGCAGGGATGTCTCCAGTAGCCACAGTTCTCCCAAGCAAGTAACTATGCCCAGGTCAGCCACAGAGAACCTCAAGTGGGAGTGGCTGTGGGGCATGGATAAAGCCAGAATGTCTTATATGAGAATGTGTAGTGGGCAAAAATTGGGTGTATCCCAGCTTGCAAACATGATAATCTCCAGTCATTTATCCTGTGACACAATCCTCTGGCCCTCTCTCTTATGATAGTTTTCTTCATTCCGTAAATGTCTCCTCTGTGCATTCATTGTTTTAGGCACTAGAGATAGAAAGAGGACCCCTGCTGTCCATAAATTCACACTGTAAGGCAGGTGACAGTTGCTGTCCACTGTGGGAGTCCATGGTGAGGATTTGCAGGGAAGGCCAGTGCAGCTCAGAGGAGTCCTGGGGAGGCCTCACAGAAAGCTGACACTTGGGGCTATTTTTGAGGGGTTTTTATCAGGTAGTGAAGAGAAATGCATTCCAGGGAGGGGGAACAGATGGACAGAAGTGTTAAGAGGGCATCGTGTATAGCTCCCAAGAGTGTCCCTATGGACATGGCTTCCTGGCCCCCAAACTTGGCGGCCTCATCTGGAACCCTGTTTCTGCTCACAGCACAGGAGGATTCCTTTTTTCAGGAAGGAACTCCAGGTTGTTGTATTAAAAGCAAAAGTCTCGAGCATGGGCAAGAATTGAGAACACGGTGATACACAGGTGTGATGAAAACGTACTTGGATCCCCGAGATAAACACGAATATCCTGACAGTGTTTCCAAGCATTCACTATGTTCGACTTGGCCGCTAGCTCTAGAGAAACTTGACAGATTGAGATGACATTTCCATTACATCTGTCTACATTGAGCACACCCCCTGCCTCACCCTCCAGTGAATTTCCTGTGAGACATTTTGGCAGGTTACTATAGCTGGAAAACACTGGTGAAATAGGACATGAATTTTCTATCAAAAAAATTGTTTCAGATTGCCAAAATATTATTATCCCCCCCACTTTTTCTTTGTATACCACCATATGCATATGGTCTCCTTTCAGAATAGCATTAGCCTGACTGACTGCTCTATGCCAGGCCCTTGCAGACTTGATCTCCTTTAAACTTGGTGATAACTCTAAGATCATTTCCATTATCTCCGTTCTACAGATGGGACATTCAGGGCTCCAAACAATGAAGAGTCACCCAAAGTCACATAAACAGGGGCTCTCTGGCTCCAGAACACTTCCCAGGACAATCATGCTGGTTTCCAAATCCTGTTTTTAAGAAAACAATTCAGTTGGGAATATAGCTCAGTTGGTAGCGCACTTGCCTCACATGCATAAGGCCCTGGGTTCAATCTCCAGCACCATAAAAAGTAAATAAATAAATAAGAAGTTTCTAAGAAAGCAATTTATCACCCAAGGGGGTACCTAACACTTTCATTTTTGGTTTAATTTCCAAGTCAGTTAAATCCAATTATGTATTTCAAGCCAGTCAAATATTATTATATGTTTTGCTAAGGATCTAGAACAGACTCAAGCATAATGCTGCCTTCATGGAATGCATGGCCCAGGGCTGCTTTTATCAAATGTCTTTGTGAACCCACCATGAGAATAAGATTTTTATATCACAGTAGGACACTAAAACAAAAGGTTTGCAAAATAATCCGTGTGATATGCTTATATTTTCTAGTCTAATCTACTCCATTTCAGGAAATATGCTTGTCATGACCCACAAAATTGTTTTTACTACATAGTAGGTCCTATCCTACAGTTCGAAAAACAGTGGTGTACAAGAGAAGTGCCAGATAAGCAGTCAAGATTTTAGCAGATCGCTAATGAGAAACCAAGATACTACTCTCACTAAACCTGACCTTTTTGTTTCTGTGTAGGCTATAGGAATCCTCACTTCCAGCAACAATGACAACAACAACAATAAAAATCTCTTTTTCCAAAGATTTCTTCAAGGTTCCTGACATCCACTCCAATCAAGAAGGCCTAGGTCACATAACAACCCTTGAAGCAATAACTAGGACTGGAGACAGTACACGCTCATTGACTCAGCCTGGGTCACATGAGCCATTACTGATTCAGCTTCCCTAGAACTACATGAATACTCATCCCCCACTCCCACCCCACCCCAACACCCCCTCCCCCCCAAAAAAGAAGGCAGAATGGGATGCTGGGAAGATGACCAAAAAATGTCAACCCAGATATATTGTATACATCATTCCACTTAATCTTCACTTGAAGCCTGGGGGGGGGGGGCGGATAGTGACCCCATTTGCAAAGGCAGAAAGTGAGGTTCAGAGAAGTAAAGTAACTGGCTCACTGAGACGTGGCAAGGCTGGCATTAGAACTCAAAACCCTTGTTTTAAAATTAGAATATACTTTGTAAAGAACAAAGCTGTGCACCTGCAAAAGGATTAGTAGAGCTTGCATTTCATCATCCTCCTTGGCCCCATCTGCACCACTGATGTCTGGGTTAAGATGGGTTCAGAGGAGTTTTTTGTTGTTGTTTTGGGGTTTTTTGTTGTGTTGTTGTTGTTGTTGGTGGTGGTGGTGGTGGTTTGGGTGATTGGTTGACTTTGGTACTGGGGACTAAGCTTTTTAACTGGAGGGAAACGCCCATCTCTGATGTTGTAAGAAGAGTACAAATCTCAGCTCTTCAGAAAAAGCACAGTAGGGACACCAATGAGAACATATATCTTCATAAAAAGGAGAGATGTGGGACAGGAATTTGCCACCTCCCCTCACTCTCACTTGTAATTAAGGCCCAGCCCTCTTCTCAGCCCCCTGCTTTCCTGGGAATTCACGACATTCCAGAAAGAAGCTTTCTTTACAACTACAGATTCAGGTGCAAGTTCTCAGCCTCAAACAAAATGGCTTTGTAGATTTTCTTCTCCTCCTCTTCTGTTTGCTTAAATTTCCAAAAGAACCATCTGCCAAGAGTCAAGAGAATCAGACACTCTTAGAAATCAGTGAGGAAAGAGACTCTAGAAAACAGTTGATCCAAGTCCCAACCTTTATAAATGAGAAAATGAGGGTCCCAGGGTGTGGAGGCATAAGGCTGGGGAAACAGAGAAAACCCTCTGAGAGGCAGAAATTGAGTCAGCCACTTCGAATATATTAAATCCAACAATTTATGTACAGATTTGGAATAGCTCCTGCTATATGACAGTTGCCCCCAAATGATAACACTATCAGTATTCTTCTCCACGGCATGGCTAAAACCATTTCTATTGTCAATATGCAAACAAGAAAACTAAACCTCAGAGAAGTTAAGTAAACTGTCCAAGGTCACATAGACTGTGAGCTGAGAAGCCAGAATTTGGACCTGGGTTTTTGTCTGGCCTCAGTTACCACATTCTTTCCCTTCTGTGATTCTACCTAATAAGGCCCAGGTGAGAAACAGAACCTGGATTTCTAAGCTTCCCCTTTACCACCGCTTGCCTGTACCTCCTGCTTCCACACCAGCAGAGGGGCCCAGGGACAACTAAAACTAAAATGAAAACAAGCTTGAGATCCTTGAATGGGAGAGAAATGTGGTACCCCACAGTGACGGGGACACAACTGTTGACCCCATGGGCCATCCCACTTCTGTGGATCCCTCCTCTGGAACGAACCCTGCACATGCTAGAAAAGGTAATTTCCAATGGGACCTAAATAGGACCTCTCAACAGCATTCTATCTCCTTTGGAAAAAAGCCAAAATGGGGCCCAATTCTGGAACTCAGCTCCAACCCTTGCCTTCCTCAGACTCTGGATTCTGAGACTGAGGTCAGCAACTGCTTTAGTATCTTCAGCAGCCCCTTTCCCAAGGAAGGCTGAGCCCTCCTGGGTCACAGGCTGTCAGTCTCTATCCTATAGGGCCCAAATCTCCTCCCTTCTGCCATCCCAAGCTCTGTCCTTTTGGATTCTTTCTCATTCTTTCTGGGATGTTCTCTTGTCACCTGAATGCTGTCTGCACCAGCTCTCCACCTCTGAGCCCTGTCTTGTGCAGCCATCTTTACCTGAAGTGCTACCTCCAACTGTATCAATGCCTGACAAAATTTAGTCTTCAATGTCTGACTTCAGTCTCTCTTCATGTGGGCCTCTCAGCCTGTGCAACCAAGATCACTCCTCTGATCTCGTTTCTTGTTTAAAAGTTATCTGTGCCCATATCTGATCATCCTTCAGGGTGCTGAGGGTACAAAAGGAGGTTCTATAAGACCGAACGTACTGGCACATAAAGGGCACTCAGCCACGTGGGCCAAGTAACTGCCCACACCCTTCAACCCTCTTTCTTTCCCACAGGTCTTGGCTTCCTGATTCCCATTCTTCAATGAGCCAAATGCTTATGGAAAAATCCTGCCCATCCTTATTCCTAAGATTATGTAACTAGTAACCCCAGGCGATGTGACAAAATCAACTAGTATCATGCCTGTGGGATTAGATCCTCAAACTCAGTGTACAGACTGGACAATGAAAGCACAGGGAGGTTGAGTGGCTTCCTTGGGCTGTCAGGAAATAAAAGGCAGGAGCACAGGGAAACTGATCTCAGTAAAGGTCATCTCCATGCCCAGAGGCACTTTGACCATGAGGTTTTCATCCCTGTAAGGGAGGTAGGAAGAGAGTGGCTGTTTGTTTCTCAGTGAATTTTCTCTTTGCAAGTCAATCATTAAAATCTTCCCCTGGATCTGACCATCCTTTTGTTTCCTTTTAATGACTGGTCTGGTCAAACAGGAGGCTTTTCATCCACCAACAGTTGTCCCTGAGTACGAAGCTGAAGATCCCAGGGGTTGGAGTGAGAGTGGAAAAGGATGTCTGGAAACCTAGGTTCTACCTAAGTGACATCTTTCCTGGGTACACATCTGGGAGGAGAGTCACTGGGTCCCAGGAGCACCTGTGGCTTTAGACCATGAAACCATTTTCCAAAGTGTTTGTAGCAGTCACTTCTCCCACCAGCAGTCCTCCATGCCCCCACCCCACCTGCACCCTCTCTAGGTGTTGAATTAGGATGAGTGGCATCGGAAGGCATTTACTTCATGGGGATGTTTCTGCTTCTCTCACACTCAGATGTCAACAGCTGGCTGCTCACCTTTGGATTCCAGCTGCATAACGTGATCCCTGGATATCCCAAACCAGACATGGATGCCATGGAGCCATCCTATGAGCTCGTGCATACACAGATGAAAACCCAAGAGTGGGACAACAGCAAGGTAACTCCTCAGACAGCACCTCACACCTCAAGGATTTCAACATTGCAGGAGGGTCCTGCCAGCTTTGCAGGAGACCTGGGGTCAGTGATGGAAACCAAGGCAGTGACTCTACAGGGCCTGCCAGAGAACATTCAGCAAATACTTAGCAACTCTATTGCTAGGCAGGCCACTGGGACCCAGCTGCAGGGGCACACAGACGCTCAGAAGCCATAAGAAGGCACTTTGTGTATCACAATAAGTGTGGAGTTTCACAAAAATAAAAAGCCTCTGTCGATATCTCGGCAAAGGTGTAGGGGGAGAAAGTGTGTTCTAAATACAAATGTGATATTTTCTGAGCACCTAATGCACCTGGCCTCGTGTGAGGTATTCTGCATACGGTAACTCAAAAATATCCCACTGTGTAACTGTTCTCGATTTACAGATTTAATGCCTGAGGGTTTTCAATACCACACAGCAAGGAAGGGCTGGGGCTGGGATTCAAACCCAAGTTTCTGTTCTGTGTCATCTTGCTGAGTGCCAAGCCTGGTATACTGTAGGTGCCCCAAAAGCATTATTTCTTTTTTGCCTTCCTTTTATGACCCCATTTCAAATACAGGATTATACAGCTGGAAAGATCTTTAAAAACAGTCTAGCCCCACCTGCTCACTCTTTGCATTTATTTTTCCCCTTCTCTGTCCCTTGTCTTTCCACACCATTCATAAATTCTGTACTAGAAGTGGACTCCATGCCCAGCCCTTTGCTGTGCTCAGTGAGTGCAGAGATGAATAGGACTTTGAGGGGATCCTAGCCTGGAGGACAACAGGATTTGCCAGATGGCGTCCTGCTAGTGATTGGAAGCTTTTGCATCCCTATTTCTTATTTCAGACTGATTCCTTTAGGCCTCAACTTAGCTGTCTGTATTGTCCTCTTGCAAAGCGCTCCCCACATGTAGCTCCAACCAGTTAAGTTCTGGGTCTCATTTAATACCCAGCCTACAGGCTAGCACAATATAGGTACAAAGAAAACTTTTACTTAATGAATAAATGATTGAAAGAAGAAAAGAGCCCATTTTACAGATGGGATAAGGGTTCAGAGAGAAACTTACCCAAGGACACTCAGCTGGGAAGGTGCAGAGGAAGGTGCTGAAAATTCAGGGTTGCCCAACCACAGAGCCCATCCTCTTTTTACCATCACCTGCTCCCCAGTACCCCGGCCCTGCCCCAGATGTCCCAGCATCTGCAGTCCCCAGGGATGATTCTACAGCGTAGCTCTTCCTCCCCCACCAGGTTCCCTGCTGTATTCCTCAGTCCCTGTCTCTGACTGCCTGTTTGCCAACCTCGCCTGTCAATGAATTATTGATTTCCGCCCTTGGCAAGCATCGGAGATCTTTGTTGTTGAGCACTCCAGCTTTCGTGAAACTCTAGGAAATAATTGTTCACAGACAGGGTTCTATTAATTATAAAGAGGACTTAATTTCAGTGGGAGGCTGATGGGCCTGTTTCTAAAGCCATTTCCCTGAGTTGCTGATGAGGCCCTGGAGCCATCCCAAACATGGCTTCCCTGATCTCCAGAGCCATGGAAGGGACAGTAGATGTACACCAAGCTGGCAGGGCCCAGCCTGTCCCACAAAGCAGCCAAGTGTGGGAACACCTGAGGGCCCCCAAGGAAGCACCACAGAGGCCCTTCTGGCAATTTATCTGTACACATGGTTAAGAGCAATAAAGCAGAGTAAGCACATTGATTCAGATCACCACTTTTCCTCTTTTTCTGCATTTCTTGCCATTCTCCCCCTAATATCACCCCTCACATCCTTCAAGTCCCAGCTGAAGCATGAACCTGTCCTCAAAACCCACCTTCTCTCTGTCCTCTCTCTTCAGGCTGGGATACTTCTGAGCCTTGTTTCTCCCTATAATAACAGCCCTTGAAACTGAGCTTCAAGAATCAGACAGAACTGGTTTGAATGTTGACTTGATGTCAGTCATATAACTATGAACTATTTATAACTCCTTAGAGCCTTGGTTTCCTTCATTTAGAAGTAAAATTGGAATTATAAAATATCCACTACATGAAGTTATTATGATGATCAAAAGAGACAGTGATAATTATTTAGCTTAAAAAGCAAGAAATCTTAGCTATAGCTCCTATTATTATCTCTCTTAGACCACCAGTGGTCACATTTGATGGCAACTATTGTTGTCACATCTGACTTTCCCCATGAAACAATGAATTCTTTCAGGGCAAAGGTGATGTCTGACTTACTTGAGTACCTCCAGTGCCCAGAAAAGGACCTGGCCCAGAATAGATGCTCCTTGAACAGTCTCTGAATCGAAGGGTGTGAATGGTGGATAATGGACAGCTAGCCATCTTGTGGTCAGCAGTAGAGATACAGGCTACTGGTTAATAAATATGTACAGACTTGATTTATTTAAGTGGATTTTCCATATTCTTGTGGTTTGCTTTTTCCCTTTGTCTTATTCTCTCTCTCTTGCTCTCTCTCTCTCTCTCTGTCCTCATCAGTCTATCCTTGGGGTACAATGTGAAGTGCAGAAGCAACTCAAGGCCTTCGTCACCTTAGAACGCTTTGATCAGCTCTACGGCTCCACAATCACCAGCTGCCAGCAGGCCCCCGAGACAAAGAAGTTTGCATCCAGTGGCTCAGTCTTTGGCAAGGGGGTCAAGTTTGCCTTGAAGGATGGTCGAGTGACCACAGACATCATCAGTGTGGCCAACGAGGATGGACGGAGGGTTGCTGCCATCTTGAACAATGCCCACTACCTAGAGAACCTGCACTTCACCATTGACGGGGTGGACACCCACTACTTTGTGAAACCAGGGCCTTCAGAAGGTGACCTGGCCATCCTGGGCCTCAGTGGGGGACGGCGAACCCTGGAGAATGGGGTCAATGTCACCGTGTCCCAGATCAATACCATGCTTAACGGCAGGACTAGACGCTACACAGACATCCAGCTCCAGTACGGGGCACTGTGCTTGAACACCCGCTATGGGACGACGTTGGACGAGGAGAAGGCGCGGGTGCTTGAGCTCGCCCGGCAGAGAGCTGTGCGCCAGGCTTGGGCCCGAGAGCAGCAGAGACTGCGGGAAGGGGAGGAGGGCCTGCGGGCCTGGACAGAGGGGGAGAAGCAGCAGGTGCTGAACACAGGGCGGGTGCAAGGCTACGATGGCTTCTTCGTGATCTCTGTCGAGCAGTACCCAGAACTGTCGGACAGCTCCAACAATATCCATTTCATGAGACAGAGCGAGATGGGCCGAAGGTGACAGAGAGGGCCAAGGCCTGGACTTCTTGCCAAAGACAGCTACTCTTTTGTGGCCACATACCTGACTGTGTTGTACTTTAAAAAAAAAAAATCCTTTTTTTAAAAAGTGCAGAAAACAAACAAAAAGATACTGGTTGCATTGTTAATTCATGCAACATTCTTTTTTTTAAGAAAAGAAAAGACACAAATTTGGCCTTCACACATTTTTTGCAAAGAACAGAAGGTTTTTTTCTTTTTCTGTAGTGTGATCACAATGAAAACTCTGTCTTTTGTTCCCCTTCTCCTTGAGGAATTTTTCCTGTTGTTCGGGGTATGTTTCTTCTCTCTTTGGGGCACACATCTAGAGTGTGTCCTCGTCTGTCCCTAGGTACCCAGTGTGATGTGAGACATGAGTGTCTGTGCTAAGGTGTCTCATGTGCACCCCTTTCTTCTTTGACAGGGGGTTGTGCAGGAGTGGGGGTGCAGAGTGTAATGGGCCTGGAGGAACTCAGGAGCTTTTGCTGGGCTCCTGCAGGGGACTGGTGGCTTTTTACTCACTGTGTTTTGTACCTCCAGAGGACCACAGATGGTTACATCTTGCTCTGGAAAATGTCATGATGTTGTTCAGCACCTTTTCAAGCTGCCCCAAACTCCTGTCCAGGCTTTATATTTTAATGCTAAATGAAACCCTCTTCTCCTTTTGCAAATTTCGTGTAGTTGTTGGTGCCACCCCCATACTGGGATAGAGAACACGTCTCCCCACTCCTTCCCCCAGTCTGGTAACATAACATCCTGGGGCTATGAGCCCCATCCTCTCCAAGAGGTGACAGCACCCAGGATGTCTGTGATTGGTTGATCCTCCATGATGTCCCTTGCTCATCTCCTCCTCTCTCCCAAAGCCAGATGTGAGAACCAGCACTGCACGGTGAGCCCTCCATGGGGGCACCATTTCCAGGGAGGGGAAAGAAACCCTCTCCCCTTGACTTCAGGTATCTTCCTTCCATTGTTCAGCTGCCACTCCTGAGAAATAGGCATGTGGAGAGAGGTGCTTGGTGGCCTTTGATCCTGGAAAGATGCATAAGGAAAAAAAAGTCAGCCAAAGAGAGCAAAGGCCTGAGCCAGGAATCCTTCTAACCAGCTCCGGAAGTCTCCTCTGCCTCCCTTGTGTAGACCATCCCAAAGCTGGGGTGCAGCAGCCTGGGCATCTAGGAAATTCCCTCTAGAGAAGCCCTGCTAGGGTTTTTGTTGTTGTCGTTTGGTTTTTGGCTTGGGTTTTTTGTTGTTGATGTTGTTATTGTTGTTTTGTTTTTTAAGATAAGGGAGAGAGAGCTAATTGGGTGTGATCTGTCAGTGTCATTCAATCTCACCAGGATCAGGGACAGTTTCTAAGACCAGTACACATATTGGGAGGCCAGTCTGACATGGTTCCCTTGGAGACCTAGGAAGGGACCCGGAGCAGGTGCAGCCCACAGCTGGAGGGCTGCCCAGCAGGACGCAGCAGCCAACAGGCCAAGGGAAGGGAGGAGGGCAGAGGAAGGTAACAGCATGAGCCTGGAGCTCCTTGTTCAAGGATTCCATTCCTGGTGCATCTGCCTAATTACCATTGTCATTACCACTCACAGGAGGCTCTGGGAGACTGGAGGGGAAGCCAAATGCTTCCTTTTGAGCTGGGCTTCTTAGAAAATGGGACTTTCATGGGTTACATTTACATTAAGTGTGGAGAATGAGTTCTGAGTCAGCTATTCCCGTGGAAACCTTGTTGGACTGATAAGCTCATGGCACCTTTATAGCCTTATTCACAGAGTCTTCAGAATACGAAATGAGTTCATGAAACCAAGAAGGGCTCTTACTGCATGAGAATTGGAGCAACATGTAGCTTGGGTTCTGCCTGGCAGAGGGAGGCATCCAAAGCTTCTCGAGGAGGGGATATCTCGCCTTACGTCATCCCACTGGGATAAGAGGATGTGTTTCGCTAAGTGCTCTTCCTGTTTCCAAAAAAAGTCACACTGCTTCAACAGTGTGCTATGGCCTGTTTGTCCACTGGTGGCCCATCGTCTCTGGATCCAGAGCTCTGCCAAATCAGATTTGCTGTTTCTCAGGTCCACTGTGTGTGGCATGAGCTGGCGATGGGGGCTCCCATCTGACAGGATTGTTCTTGGATGGGATGGAAAGCAGTTTGACCTAAAGAACACAAGTTTTTGTTTTTGTTTTTGTTTAATCCAAAAGAGACTTATGCCTCTCAAAATTGTACTCTTGCTGTAAGGAGCCCCTGGCAAAGCTCTCTTGCCTATTGGCCTAGTTGGCCAGTCCCATCATGGCTGCCTGACATCATCAAGACCTGCTGTGGATGTCTTCTTGGGGCAAAGACAGCATGTGGCTCAAGGGAATCATCTTCCTATTCCTCCCTAGCCTCTGTCCCTCTTCAGTTGCCCGCCCCCAAGAAAATAGAGTAGACTTTTAAGGATCAAAAACACAAAATTATTGGGTATTATTTTATTTAATGAATGATCCTATACTTTCCCTGAGCTACAAACCACCAAGGAGGCACAGCTTCTGGGGGGAAGGGTGGGGAGGACAAGTGGAAGCATCCCAAAGCTTTTTTGGAGAAGGAGCTTATCTGCAAGGTGGGCAGTGCCAGGTATCTCCGTTTCACACTGGTGCTGTCATGTTGGAGCAGGTGCTATGGCCTTGGCCCATTTGAGCTCGTTTCCACTGGGGCTGGCAGGTGACTCCAGACCTCACCTTTCGGTCTGATCTCCCACTGAGATCACCAGTCCCAATCCCATACCAAGGATGAATTTGAAGGCATAAGCAGAGCTCCTGTGCCTACATAGTAGGTTCTAATCAATAAATCCCATCACTCTTGGCGCTGATCAACCAAAATCTGTCCATTCGATAACATGACCAGGCCTCCCACACTGGCCCAGGTCATGATTCTGCAAGAGGTTGGCTTCTGACCCTGGAAGAAGATTTAGTTTTTGAATAGTTCCTGCCTTCTCCACAACTGCCAATCAGCCCCTCATCTTTTGTTCCTCTGCCACTACCTTAAATAAGACCTTACAAATTCTCCAACTTGTCTTTCGTACAGTGAGATTTCCTTTGTACCCACCCTCCACACAGATATCCCTGGAGGCGAACAGCGACAGAAGGAGAAAGGCAAGGAACTCCAGGGTAAACCACACTTTGACAGCCCCTGACACTTGGTTCAAAATGACTCACTGGGAACCATCCAAAGACCTCACCAGGGCCTGGCTTCAACTTAGGAATGGAAGGTCTGAAATAATCCCCAAGAAACTGACTGGAGGTTGAGAATGGCCAGAAGGTGTGCTTCCAAATAATCAGGGTGGGCTGGGTCTTGGGCACAGAGGATGGAGAGGCAAGGGAGGTAAGCTGGGCCGTGTGCCATAGACACCGAAAGAGGAACCCCAGTTCTTTAAAGAACCAGAAGAACCGTTTTCATTGTAACTTTTCAGTCACTTTATAGATGGCAGAGATCTTCATTCTGCAAAGACAGGGCTTTTGATGTGAAATCTTAGAATACACTTTTACCATTTGCAGCAGCCACATGGCGAGAACAGTGATGCTAAGATTTGTGGCCACTGGTCCTCAGCAGGGACCCAGGCTTTGGTGTTTGATCACCAGAGTCTATTATCCATTCCTCACAGCAGCTGCTCAGCCAAGAAGGTGACTCCTGGTCCCAGTTGAGGGGGCCTGCTGCCTGAGGGGTCCTAGAAGGAACCCAGTCTCTCCTTTCCCTTGGGCTCTGCTCTCGGACTGAAAGCCCTCCATTTGAGGCACATCATTCCCAGCTAGATTCATGAACCTGTCTATATTTTATTGGAGGGGAGGGAATATTTTTTAAAAAAAAGAACTCTGTAGTTCAAGGCCCTTTTATTTAACCTTCCAAAAACAGCAAACTCATTTCAAAGACTCATTGCTCAGGTGACAGAGAGAAACTTTATCTTCTCCAACCTTTACATTCTCAAAACCAGCCTTGTGTACTTGACTGCCCCAGACACTGGTGCACTCTGAGGTTTCATTGTGGATGCACAAGATCAGAGTCAGGGAGACCTGGGTGGGGCCTTTCGTCATGTTTCTTTCCCCCTCCGGAATGCCAAAGGCATAAGACTGGATGACCTCCTGGTCCCCAAGAAAATGTGATTTCTTCTGAGGGCAGACTGCCCAGGGAGGCCTGATCTTGCGCAGGCTCAGCTCTCCTGGCAGAAGCTGAGTTGCAGGTGTGTGGCAGGGCCTTGGCAGCCCCAGATTCACCACACACACACACCAGAATCCCACTTTTCTAAATCTGCCTGTTGTTCTGAGGACTTCTGAACCCGCAGCTTCGGCAGAAGGACTGTTCCAAGCTGCCTCTGGACGACCAACACTGGAGACTCTGGCCTTACCATGTGGAAATAGTTTTCCTGAAGTCTGGAACTAATTTTGAGAAGTTTTTTTCTCAACACTTTTGTGTTTCTAACACTGTATTCTTGACTGTGTAAATACCAACAAGGCTGTAAATAAATGCAGATGTAGATACCTTCTAGGGAAAAAAAAAAGCATAAAAACAAAACCAGAAGTGATCCCGTGTAGCCTTCGTTGACAAATAAAAGAATATTTTGTGTTTAAAAGTGTTTGGCGGCCTCTGTTGGGACATAGTAGCTCTTCTCAGGATGATCCGGAAGAAGTCTCAGTCCAAGGCCCCACAGTCACTTGTAAACCTTACAGGTCACAACTGTCAAAGAAAGGGACCTCCAGAGGGTCAGCACAACCCCAAGTCTTATCTTGCAACCAGCCAGGACAAATGTCCAAGCACCTCTGACACAACCGTGAGCTGCATAGCCCAGGCCACATCCTGCCCCAGTCAGGCCAGACTGGGTGCAGACATGGCTCCAGCACTTAGAGATTTTCAGCAAGTCATTTAATCTCTGTATGCCTCCGGCCTTCTGTCTACATGTACGTACTGTGGTGCTTGAGTCCTTTAAAGGAGAGAGCACATTGCTCAGAGGTCTGGATTTGGCACATAAGTTCAGTGCCTCCCACACCCACACCCAGGGCAGCCACCCACCCTACATGCCCTCCTTTCTAGTATTCTTTCCACTAACAACAGTGCTCCTCAAACATAGGTCTGCATCAGAATCACTTTGAGAGCTTATTAAAGCAGAGTTTCTGGGCCCCACCCCCAGAATTTCTGAGTCAGTAGGTTTGTCCCAAGATTTTGCATTTCCAGCGGGTTTCTAGGTGACGCTACTTTGAGAATCATTACTAACTATACTACCCTTCAGGCTGTGTACAGAATAAGCTGCTTAGCCTGGCACTTCAGATGCCCTTAGCCAAGGCAACCTACCACTTCCACCAATGGGGAATCCCAGGCCCTCCTCCACCCACCACTCTTGTCCCCACCTACACCACACTTGACTTCATGGGAGTGTGCACAAGCCCCAGGTACACCCTCAGAGTTTCACACCTGTAGGTTTTTGCACACACTTTTCTTCAAGCTCAGCTGAAATAAACTCCCAGAGCCCTCTGGTAAGTCCTCCCCTGACCCCAGAAGGCCCTCAATGCACATCTGTTAAGGGCCTGTACTTTTTCAATACTGGATTATTCAGGGCCTAAACTTCTCAAGGTCCACCAAGGCTGTCACTAATCTTCCATGTGTTACCAGCAGTGTGTCACCTAAGGCCAGCCTTCCCTTTGCCTTAGGGGTCCACTCCTTCTGATGTATCTGAGAAAGAAGAGCATCATCTCCTGTATGGAGGCCTGGCCTCCTCTTAACTAACTGTTCCACCTTGCTCAGCTGCTCTCTGGGCACAGCTGCTGCATCAAGGCCTCCAAAAAAGAAGAAGGGGCAGAGAACAAGGCAATCTCCTTCCCAGCATGCCCCAGGTCCCTCATATCCTTCCACAGGCCTGCCCTCAAAGTTGGGACTTCCCCAATCCACCAGAGGCCTTGGAGAAAATTATAACATGTAAGGAAAAAGACTTTAAAAGTGAGCACTAAATGTATCTTTTCCCATATCCAAAGGAATATCTAAGAAGTTAAATCTCTTGACGGTGGTCCTCCACTTGGTCACACCCCACACCAAACTTGTTCCCGATCCTCATGCTGGTACATCTATGGGAATTTCTTCTTCGAACCCCCATATTAAAATCTCTCTTCACCATTTGGGAAACTCTATCCCTGCCCAAGGGCTCACCCATGTCCTACCAGGCAACCTAGCATTTACTTCTCAAGCCTGATCAGTTTAGAATAAGCCCAGGTGGGCTCCAGCATCTACCTCCCTAGATCAGTGCCTTCCAAGGTCTCGTAGGCAATAAGAGTTGCAAATACATTCCACATCCTTTCCAGAGTCCAACACATATGTTGGAGATTCATACCTTGCAAGAATAAATATCCCTTCTCAGGGAATAAAAATCTGCCCTGTAAGTTGCAAGTCCATCCGATCCATTGGGACTCAGTAGCAGATCTTGTATGTAGACCTTTCAAAATGTGCTCCCTCCCAGGACCACCAGATATATAAAGGGCACCCACTACTGGGCCAAGATCCAGCAGAAATTTTGAAACTCCTTCTGATGAACACCTACATTCTTTTTTTATTTTTTAATTCTAATTTGTTATATATGACAGGGAATGCATTACAAATCATATTACACATATAAAGCACAATTTTTTGTATCTCTGGTTATATACAAAGTATATTCACATCATTGAGACACCTACATTCTTCTATAGGGTAACAATCTATATGGTATGGGGGTGGAAAAAATAGACTCATTCTCACAGATACTTTTATTGTATGACTGAGCAGATGGATAGATGGAGAGAGAATGTCTGATGCATGAATAAATGCCAAATCCAGCCCCTCATCAAGGCTTGAAGAAGTTGCAGTTAATCAACTGTATGTAAGACAGCCTATCCCAACCAGCCTTAGAAGCCCTTAAGATATAATAGGACCTTTTGGTTATAAATATCATCATCCAATCAAAGTCTAGAAGGACCCAGAAAATACTGCATTACCAAGGTAGGAACATGCTCTGTGTCGCTACTCAAGAAGCCTAAGTGTCCAGGCTTGCCAGAACCCAGAAGTCACGGGGAGAGGGCAGGGGCCCAGTTAAGAGGCACCAGAAGTGTGTGCACCATCTTGTGGGTGTGGAGTTGCCAATTTGTAGAACCGAAGCAGGGCAAGGATGGCAGGGCCTCCAGCAGCCCCAGGGAAGGGTATAAACTGGATGGTGTGGGGATACTGGGGGGATGAGAGGAAAACTCCATCAAGGAGCAGGCCTAAACCCCAAGGGGAGGTGGGCTTCAGCATTTACCTCCCTAGAACAGTGCCTTCCAAGATCTCTTAGGCAATAAGAGTTGCAAACACATTCCATATCCTTTCCAGAGTCCAACACATATGCATCCAGTCAGAGGAGCTAGAGGTACAAGCAAGGCAAGACTTTTAACCGGGCAGATAGATACCTAGAGGTGCACAGGTTTGATTATAGGAAGAACCAGGCCCTGGGGACCTTAAGCTAATCCCCTGCCACAGTGGGCTCACCCATGCCCTAGCTGCCATGGCTGAAGTTCTCCCTGGCAATCAGCCTCTGGTGTGGGCTAGAAACTCAGACTCCAGCTAGCTCAGGGGTGGACAGCAGGGGAAGGGAGTGTCCAAGTGCTAAGGAATTGATCCCAACAAAAACCTCTTTCCACAGGGCCTAGAAAAGAGAGCTCAGGGTGGGCTGAGTGGGGAAAGGAAGGCATCTGAGAAAATATACTTGGGACAGGTGGGTTTAGTGGGAAGGGATTAGATAAGAGGGGAAGCCATCCCAGCAAAAGGAAGGTATGCTGCTCATGTGGGCCTCGAACCCGGCTCCTGTGAACCTAGTCCAGGGACACACGAAGTCAAAATGTCCCAGCATGCCTCAACATTTTCATATGACAAAATACACAGAGGTTGATGCTTACATGGAGCATAAAAGCCCCTCCGGTCCCCGCACATGGGTGTCTCTGGGTTTGGTTTACCATAGTTGGCAGTTACATGCAAATCCCAGCCAGTAGCAATGCCTCTTCCCTTTCCCCACTCATAAAGTATAGCAGAGTACAAGTGAGGAAGAGTGATCATATTACAGGGACAATTTGAATGTTCCCCTAATTCGTAACAAAAGGAACTAATTTGCAAAGCAGTACTTCATTATCCATAATGACTTTCTTCTGACACATTGCATCAATTTATAGTAAAGGGGACAACTGCTAACTCCTCCCCACCACCACCACCACTTTTTATCTTGGATGGGGGCATTCCCCCAAATAGACACTGAGATGAGGATTTGTCCCAAAGTTAGTTGTTGGGAAGTGGTCCCTGGAAAAATAGGTAGACTGATGAAAATGAGAGACAAGAAAAGAGGGCCAACCAAGGGAGTGAAATAAAAGCCCCAAGAGAGTAACTTCAACTCAGCCCTGAGGGGAAGTTGTGGAAACAATCTATGTCACACCTGGGAGTTGTTCCCATCGGCAGTGGGCTGCAGTCATTACACCTCTGCACCTGTCAGTCATCAGTTAGGATGCCCCACCCCATGGCATTTCCCAGGCACTTCTGTTTCTCTGTGCTTAAACAAAAGGAGCTCCTGCAGCCGAGGGACAGTCTGCCTAGAGATTTGCAGGTGGGGCTGTGAAGAACGAAAGCACACAGACTGCCTTCACCCATTTCCATCAGGAGGTTGGTAAGTACCATTTCCTGTCTCATCATAATAGACATCTAGTAAGTGCCCATTACCCATTAGCTAGTGAGGGATGAAGCTAAGAGAACAGGACACAATGATCACATGCACTAAGTTAACAGAGAGCAGAACCCCACCTGTTTTGCTTACCAGTGTATACTGGCACTCGGCACAGGAAGCGTTTATACATGTCATTTGGATCAATGGTGACCACATCTCCCCACCACCCAACCCCATAGTGGTGATTCTGTGATCTAAGAGTTTCTCCAGGGCCTCCCAATTTTTCCCTTTCATTCCTTGCTTAACTCTACTGACACTGCCACATACTACAGAATGCTCAGGAGGAGCTCACTGGGGCCTCTCTCAGGGGGACCCGCTTCACTGAGCAAGGGCAGCCCAACATCAGCCTGACATCCCTGAGCAGATATGTTCCTGAGGCCAAGCAATGTGACTCCCTGGAGCCAGCTCAGTAGGCACAGGAGGTGTGGGCTCTAGATCCAGGTGATTTCTACAGCTAATCTTGGTTGAACTCGCAACACTGTTTGTGATTAGTGTGATTACTTTCCATCTTGCAGATGAGCTGTATGTACATGATTTGTGCTAGTAAGTGATAGATTCAGATTTTGAATCCAGGTTTTCCTAACTCCAAGTTCTAGGCTATTCATCTTATGCTGCAAAGCTAGGAGTCAGGGAATGTCCAATGTGAAAGGTTTCATACACCAAAAAGTCTGAGAGTGAATAAGCACCTTTCATCAGGTCCCCAACAACAGACATAAGGCTCACCTGAGTCCAATGCCAGGGCCAGCTGCGGAATGTGAGACATTAGGAGTCACACAGGGCTCTATGCCCAGAAGGGCCTAGCTTTCAGTTTACTGCTCTGCTCTTAAAGTTCTTAATTTTTGAACAAGGAATCCATATTTTCATTTTACACTGGGCTGTGCCATTTATGTAGCCATTCCTGTCCACATTGCTTACCCATCATGAACAAGCTCTGAGCACTCTAGGACATGCTCAAGGGTCAGAGCAGAGGGGGGTCCCTGAACCCCCTAAGAGGTGGGAGAGAAATAGGCAAGAAAGCCCTTACACATGTTGCATGAGGACTGAATAAAATCGGCAGAGATTTTCCTTCAAAGCCAGGCCATAAAATGTCCACTTAGTAAACATCTAATTCCATTAAAGTGACAAAGACCTGTGAAAAGTCTTCATGGAGGTATAGGGACAGTGGAACACAAAAAAGCTATCAGCCCATTCTGCTATGGGGAGGACCAGGAGAGGCTTCCAGGAGGAGGCAACACCTTGAAGAGAAAGGAATGAAGGGCATTCCAGGTGGAGGTGTGGTGGGTGGCTCCAAGGTGCCCTGTGGGGTAGCTTGACACATCTCATGGGTGAGGCAGAGAAGAGGCCTGAGTGTCGAGACTGAATGTGGACAGAGACCACACAACCATGTAGGCCTATCTGTCTCCTTCTCTCCTGGTTTTCATGCACATTCTCCTAGGTCAGTCTCCACTTCATCCCAAAATCTTACCAGATGGCTGGAATGTATTTAGATGAGGATGCTGATTCTCTTCAGATAGCTGTTTATCTGCGGTTCCCCTTCCACAGGATTGCAGTTACAATGAAGGCTTCTTCACAGTGACAGCACCACCTAGTGGTACCTGCCATCCTTTCCCATCTCTCCAGACTGTCATGTGGAACTGGGTAAGATCATGTTAAACCCTAACATCCTACCTGGCTCCTACACTTTTAGGATTCGGACACCTTTACACACAAAGGCCTTTGACCTGCAAAAGAGTCCCAAGGTTAAGCAACGACTCAAAAGACGCTCCAGAATCACTATGCACACCAGAAAGGAAAGAGAGGAAAATTAGCTTCAGAGGGTCTCTTCCTCCTCTGCCTCAGTGCTTCTGATCCTTGGGCCCCTCTGAGAATCCTTCAGTTATGAAGGTGCTATCCCTGGAACCCCAGGCAGACAATTGCAGAAGCCCTGCTGAGCTTGAGGTCAGAAGAAGGTCAACACAGCACTGACTCCTCATAGAACTCAGAGACTTACATCAGGCAAACAATCAATGATAATAACCAGGAGGTGGAGGAACTGCTATTTCTTGAGATCTGTACCCTGTACCAAGCAACCGCACTAAGCCCTTTATATCTTGCTTGCATGCATTTTACAAGTGTGTTAAATCTTTCTCAAAGTGAGGCAAGTTCCAGATGGCACATAACATGTTCAATATGCCTACTGTGTGCTAATCCCTCTAAATGCATTTGCTCATTTAGTCCTCAACACCCTACAACAGGAGAGGAATTCATATCTTCATTTTTCAGGTGGAGAAACTGAAACACATATGTAAGGACCTACAGCTAGCAGATGGAAGAACTGAGATTTGAACCCAAGCAATCCAGTTTCAGGAATTAAATTGCTATTAATCATAGTGACATAACCTGGGTCATGACCCAGGCTACCTCCTAGTCTCAGAGACAAAAAGAAAATGTACAAATACTGACCAGGGAAGAAGACTATGTAATTGGATGCTCATAATACATTTACTTATTGACTCATTTCAGTAAATTCTCCCTGATTGATATGTTACATCAGGTATGGGTGGGTGCATAGATGGGGAAGAGAAAGTGAGCCAGGTTAGACTTTTGCACAGGTGACTCAGGATGAAGTGAGAGGTGTTGAGACTTTGGGACAAGAAACAAGATCCAGGCACAGTGAGCAGGAAGTTCTCAGAATCTAGTCTAACTGGGTCTGAGGACTACCTCTCTGCCTTGCAAATGATGAATTCTCCACAAAATGTTAACACTTATTATATCTAAAAAAACTCCACCCATTCTCTCCCCTTAAATTAATGCCTCCTCCCTAGGAACAGAAGAGAAATAATGCTGGCTGATGGGTGGTCAGGCAGGGATACAGCTTGTAGCAAAAACAGGACTCGGTCCTCATGGTGCAGGATTCCAGGTAGATGGACCGGAGCTGCCACCTAATGATCAACTGTGCACACTGCACCAGACATTTCCAGGGTCCCGCTTTCCTGACCAGGTGCAGAAGGAAGGCCTAAGATAGCTGAATCCTTTGGCCCTGAAGCAGTCTTGAGAAGGGGACTAGCATCTCCCTGTTTTGCAAATGAAGAAGAGAATGAGACTCTGAGAGGTGACATGAGGTAGTAATAATTTTCATTTACCATTTGCCAGGCACCATGCTAAGCACTTTACATTCATTATCTCATTGAATCTTCTCTAGAATCCCATGAATACAATTATTTACCTCCTTTTTATTATTTAGGTCTCTAAAGACCAGTTATTCTATAATAGTGCCCCCTTCTTTTTGATGCCATTTACTCAGAGAAACCAAGTCATTCTAGAGAATGTCTCACGACACAACCTGGATTCAGCTGATAGCTCATTATAGAATCTGTTCACTTACCTTAAGCCTGCATATGCTAGCATGTAGCTCTAAAAGCTTAATTAAATTCAGGTTCGATTGTTTAAGGCAAGCTTAGTACATATTCACTGTCTCTTATATCTGATCAGAAGGCACATAATGTTTGGTGGTCCTAGGTCTACTGTCGATAAGATTTCACAATGTTAAAGCCATGAAAAAATGCTGACTTTCTAAGATTAGTGTTCCCTTATTGTCTGGAACTCTTCCTTAAAGAAGAATTTCAGGTTCTGAGTATCAAGGAAGATGGAGCAACTATAGATCCTCTACAGAATACAGACAGCAGCTCCATGAGAACTCTGGAAAGCAGACTGTAGCAGCTAGATTGGAGAAGAAGACCAGAATGTGGAGAACCACTGAATCAACAGTGAGTTGACCTCTTTTTTTTTTCCTTATCACCCCCTCTCCCACACTCAGAGCAGTTGAGAATACAGAAGTGGGCGCCCAGAAGCAGCTGCTATCTGGAGGCTTGAGGAATAGGAAAGGGGCCTCTTGAGAACAGCAGACTTGGTGGCAGAGGCCCACCACCCATACAGCTCTAAGAAAGGGAAAGCTCCTCTCTGATCAGAAAGGGATAGTCTCAAGAGTACAGGTGAATCCCACTATATCTTTTCTCTTTACTCTCCTACAAATTGGCCCCAAATGCAAGTGCTATAGTTGCAGGAAGTGCATGTCAGAGGGTGGTCAATAAAGGGGAATCTTTGGAAAGAAGAAATGGGAGATGATGGTGACAAATGTGCTCATAACAGTGAACCCATAAAATCATCTGTGAATGCCTAGACTCACCCCTAGGCATCACCTGCTCAGATCTGACCTAAGCAGTATACCATCAACTTTAAGAAATAACCTAAGAAATAGACCTTGGCCTGCATCCCAGACTGGCAAATGAGAGGTATGCATGCAGAACAGATCCAAACAGCCTGACAACATCTTTAAAAAACAAACAGACTGTAAGGCCACAGTCTACAGAAGGTTGATCAGAACTTGTGACTGAACTCAACTTGGTCAATTGCTGGCTTAGAAAAAAATTCTCACTAGAAGGTTAACAATATCTTTCTTATAATATTTAAAATATTTGGGATAATTAGCATATGAATAACTAGAAAAATCTCAATTTAGTCAATGTTAAGATAACACAGATGTTGAAATTACCTAACAAAGACTTTAAGGTACCTACAAAATAAGGAAGTGCTACAAAATAAGGATGAACATTTCTGAAGCAAATGGAAAGATAGAAGTTCTCAGATAAGCAATAAAAATATTTTTAAAAAATGAAAAAATTAAAAATTAGAAAACACATTGACCCAAAGTTTAGCCTCAGGACGCTGAGGCAGAAGAATTGAAAGTTAAAGGCCAGACCCAGCAACAACAGAATGCATTACAATTCATATTAAACACATAGAGCACAATTTTTCATATCTCTGGTTGTATACAAAGTCAAGTCACATCCTTCTTGTCTTCTTACATGAACTTAGGGTAATGATGACCATCGCATCCCACCATCTTTCCTACCTCTATGCCCCCTCCCTTCCCTTTTCCCCTTTGTCCTATCTAGAGTTCATTTAATACACACACACACACACACACACACACACAGAGAATATTATGGATCAGCATCCTTAAATCAGAGAAATCATTTGGCATTTGGTTTTTTGGGATAGGCTAATTTCACTTAGCATTATATTCTCCAGCTTCATCCATTTACCTGCAAAAGTCATGATTTTATTCTCTTTTAATGCTGAATAATGTTCCATGTGTATATGTACCATATTTTCTTTACCCATTCATTTACTAAAGGGTATCTAAGTTGGTTCCACAGTTTAATTATTGTGAATTGTGCTGCTATAAACATTGATGTGGCTATGTCCCTGTACTCTGCTGTTTTTAAGTCCTTTGGGTATAGACCAAAGAGTGGAATAGCTGGGTCAAATGGTGGTTTCATTCCCAGTTTTCTAAGGATTTTCCATACAACTTTTCAGCTACTGGTTGTAGCTCAGTGGTAGAATACTTGCCTAGCAAGTGTGAGGCACTGGGTTCGATCCTCAGCACCACATAAAAATAAATAAAATAAAGGTATCGTGTCCATCTACAACTAAACATTTTTAAAAAGAATAGCATTTACAATATCTCCAAATATATAAATCCAATAAAGCATTCACAGAATCTCTGTGATGAAAACTGTAAAACAATGTTGAAAGAAATCAAAGAACTAAGCAAATGAAAAGGTATGCCATGTTTAAGGAATGAATATTTCAAATAATAAAGATGTCAATTATTCTAAATTGTTTTTAAATATAATGCAATTTTGATCAAAATCTCAGCAGGATTTCTTGCAGCTAGAGATGAGCGGCTTCCAAAATTGTATGGAAGGCAAAGTTGAAAAAATATATTACATGAATATATAATTTTACTGAGAAAAAAATTACATATTATAATTCACTCACTTCAAGCAATTTTTTAAAATATTTTTTTAGAAGTTGATGGATCTTTATTTTGTTCATTTATTTATATGCAGTGCTGAGAATTGAACCCAGGGCCTCACACATGCTAGGTAAGTGCCCTTACCACTGAGCCACAACTCCAGCCCCCACTTCAAGCAATTTTTAATAAATTTGCCAAATTATACAATCAAATGTTACTTTTTAAAAATCAATAGTAGAGATTGAACCCAGGACCTCACACATGCTAGGAAAACACTGAGCTGGGTCCCACTCCTTTTATTTTTTATTTTGAGACAGAGTATGGCTAAATTGCACAGGGTAGTCTTGAACTTGTGACCCTCCTGCTTCAGCCTCCTGAGTATCTGGTGTTATAGGGATGCACCAGCATGCCTGACTATGCTACTTAATTTTTAGACTTCTTATAAAGTCAAGTAATCAAGACAATGCGGTAAAGGGATAGACACATAAACCAATGGAATAGAATAGAGAAGCCAAAATTAGACCCACACAAATATGGTCAGTTGGTTTTTCACAAAAGTACAAACGAATGGTGAGATACCATCTTCCCAACAAATTGTATTAGAACAGCTGGACATACATTTTTTTTAATCAAACTAAACTCTATAACTTATACAAAAATGAACTCAAAATGGATCACAGGACTACATGTTTAAGGCAGAACTATTTAACTTTTAGAAGAAAATGTAGAAGATCTTTATGACCTGGGATTAGGCAAAGAATTCAGAAATATAACAGTAAAACCAAAATCCATAAGAAAAACCTGATAATTGGATTTCATCAAAATTTAAAATTTTTGCTCTGTAAAAGACTGTTATGAAATTAAAAGATAAGCTATAAAGTGGGAGGAAAATATATGCAAATCACATATTAACCAAGAACTGAAGCTGGACTATATAAAGTTCTCTCAAAGTTCAACAATAAGAAAAGCACCCACTTTTTTTAAGTGTAAAAAACATCGAAGCAGCCATGTCACTGAAAAGGTATATGAATGGCAGATAAGCACATGAAAATATATTCAACATCATTACCCTTCACAGAAATGCAAATTGAATCCATATACCTATAGGAGTACTATATACCATACACCTGTTAAAATGACTAAAATAAGAAATCCTGAAAATACCAAGTCCTGGCACGGATGTATGTGGAGCAACTGGAATTCTCATAAAATGCTGATGGGAATCCAAAATAGTACAGCCACTCTGGGAAACAGCTCAGCATTTTCTTATAGTTACAGTGAGACCGGGCGATCCACTTGTAGAAATTTACCTTAGAGAAATGAAAGTCAAGGAAATGAAAGCTAAACCTGTGCAGGTATGTTTATAGTAGATTTATTCATAATTGTCAAAACCCAGAAACCACCCAAATATCCCTCAGGACAGAATGGATGATCAGACCAGGGTGCCTCCATATGATGGAATTCTACTCAGTAACGGGAAGGAATGATGTTGATACTTGAAACTACTTGGATGAATGTGAAAAACATGCAGAGTGAATGAAGGCTAGATCAGATGGTTACACACAGAATGATTCCATTTATATGATATTCTTTAAAAAGACAAAACTGTAGTAAGAGAACAAATTAGTAATTGTCAGGGATCAAGAGAAGGATGTGACAAAGGGATGGTAAAAGGGATTGGGGTGGGGGTGGGCATAACAGAACAGTTCTGTGTCTTGATTGTGGTGGTGATCAGATGAATCTATTCATATGTTAAAGTCTACAGAACTATACACCCAAAAAAGTCTCGCTTTCACAGTACATTACTCTAAAAACTA
The DNA here is from genome assembly GCF_052094955.1 of Ictidomys tridecemlineatus. Classification (NCBI taxonomy): domain Eukaryota; kingdom Metazoa; phylum Chordata; class Mammalia; order Rodentia; family Sciuridae; genus Ictidomys; species Ictidomys tridecemlineatus. Next base: position 66,380,030 of record NC_135480.1, on the reverse strand, counting down.
AAATATTTTTGAAAGAAGCTGAATAGCAACTCATGTTGTGAGTTCTAATCTGGTTTACTATTCAAAATACCAAAGAATTCAACAAGGAAATTTTCTATTTATTTAAAGGACTACTTTTATAAATTGTCAGTATTTACAAGGCAGCCTGGTAGATGTAGTGACAGGAACAGCCCATCTGTCCATCATGCCCCGTGTCTGACTTGGGCAACCAGTTACCCCAAGAAGTAAATAGTCTGGAGACTAATGGCCAATTAGAAACATTGCTCTCTATGTCATTAAACACCTCTTGGCATTTTGCGAACTAATCATGAATTTGGGGGAGCCCAATTTAATGACCCTGGGCTGAAACCTTTGAAAGAACAAAGCAAAAGAAATCTTTCCTTCTCTTAAGTTATTTATCTCATATTTTGTCACAGTTACACAAAGCTGATGAGCACAAGTGCATACCAGCCTGTTTTCCCCAAGACCCCTGTTATCACATAATGGGCTCATGATAACTATGTAGGCAAGCCTATATAGTAAAAGATGGGAATGAAAGTCAAATGTGAGACGGGTTCCCAGTCTTATTGTTCAGCAACTGAATTGTGCAGTGGGCAGCCTAAGTTGATCAGTTTCATAAAGCAGTTCTTCAGAAATTAAGCAACTGTTTGAGCAGTTCTTAAACTATCTGGGTTGTAAGTTTGTACAAGATAGAACATGTGGACTATCTCACTTAGCCCCTGGCACATACCACATATACAATAAATAGTGGTTGCTATGATCACTGCAGTAACAGCTTCAACCTATGGAAGGGATTTCACAGGGTGGGTTGTGAGACACTGGACTAATCACACACTAAATCCATTGTTACCTTAATAAAGCTTTAAAAAGGAGAATATGGGCTGGGGGTGGAGCTCAATAGTAGAGCATCTGCTTAGCATGTGTAAGGCCCTGGCTTCAGTCCCCAGCACCACACATACACACACACACACACACACACACACACACACTCTCACACACACACACACACACACATACACACATACACACATACGAGGAGACTATTCCCCACTGTTTGGGTTGAATTTGGAGTGGAAACCAGGGATAAATAGAAAAAGATCTCATTGGTTCATTCTTATGCTGATATTCTGTGGTCTTGGATTTAGAAAATTTTTGGATGAACTGAGAAGGTAGGAACTAACTAAATGGATAGTCAGCAGTTATAAGGGTGGGATCCCTGGTTAGCAAGCCTCTTGTATAGACAAAGTGTCTCATTTATTTATAGCCTGGTAACTAACACAAAATCTGGACTACAACAACTGCTCAGCAAGCAATTATTACATCTGTCAATAACTTCTACATCAAGTTCAACAATTGCTGAGGTCACCAGTGGTCTCTGTTTAGGATATTTTAGGCTAAGAGAAGAATGATTGCATCCCATAAGCCTTATTTTTGTTTGTAAAATATAAACGTTTTTATGTAGAATAACCCCCATCATACACTTTCAGCTTAATCTGATGCCACTTTTGTGTTTATTTTTTGGACTGGGAATTGAACATAGGTGTGCTCTATCACTGAGCTACATCCCCAACAATTTTATTTCTTATTTTGAGAAAGAATTTCACTAAGTCACTGAGGCTGGCCTAAAATTTGTGATCCTTCTGCCTCAACCTCCTGAATCACTGGATTACAGGCATGTACTACTAAGCCCACTCCAATGCAACATTTATTGAGCATCTACTATTGCAAATCAAGTTTTATGAACAACTTACCAAGAGAGTTATTTTATTAAAATAAAACCTATACTCTTATCAAGCACAGATATTGTCAGTACATGCTGTATTAGTTGCAGTTTTCCCAAGGCACAGAAAGACTATAAGGAATTATGGAGGCTGAAGTGTCCCAACATCTGCAAGGCAAATCAGGAAGCTAGAGAATCAAGGAAGTCAGTACTATTGTTCCAGTCTGTCTGAAGGCATGAGACCTAAGAGACTGACAGTGTAGTTCCAGTTTCAAAAGTGGCAGGCTCAAGCTCCAAGAAAATCTTCTGTTCCAAGGAGAGAAAGCATCATATATTGAATGCTGACTTAGAGCACACACACCCACTTGTAGAATCTTGCCCTATCCTTGCAAGGTTTTGCTACCTAGAGAGCAATGTATTGAGTCTTCAAAAGGCCATTCCAAAGTCCCATCCAGATTCTTCAGGATGATGGAAACATAGTAAGACCAGTGAATTCTATAAGCATGAGCCCATTATTGTAATTTATTTTCTGAGGAGTAAGTTCTTTGACCAGAAGCAACGTTGTGTGGAATACCATGACCGTGGATAGGGCATTCTTAAGTCCACAATGTTAGTTTTGGTAGAAATAATTCATGCAGGGAAAATAGACAGATACCCAGAGTCAGGGTATTCCATTAACAACAGAATGCTGCTCATTCCGTGATGACAGTGGTCCAATGTAATTAGCCTGCTATCAGGTGGCTGGTTGACTGCCCAGTGAATGTTGCCGTATCAGGGACTCATCGCTGGTCTCTGCCGCCGGCAGATTGGACACTTAGCAGCAGCTGTAGCCAGATCAGCCTTGATGAGTGAAAGTCCATGTTGTCGAGCCCATGCATAATCTCCACCCCTGTCACCATGGCCACTTGTTCATGAGCCCATTCTGTGATAACAGGGGTCTCTGGGAAAACAGGCTGGTATCCACTTGTGCTCATCAGCTTTGTGTAACTGTGACAAAATATCTGAGATAAATAACTTAAGAGAAGGAAAGATTTCTTTTGGTTTGTACTTTCATAGGTTTCAGCCCAGGGTCATTTGGCTTCGCTGTTTGGGGGCCTGTGGCAAGACAGAACATGTGGCAGGCAAGGCCTGGTGGAAGAAGCCTCTCACCACCTGGTAGCCAGTAAGCAAAGATAAGATAGAGAGGCCAGGGGTTCCAACATTCTCTTCAAAGGCATTCCCCCAGTGGCCCAGCTTGGCCCCACCTCCTAAAGCTTCCACCCCCCAACAACAGCACCACAGGCTCGGTGACCAATCCCTTAGCATAGGGGCCTATGGAGGACATTTAAGATCTAAACCCTAACAGGTAAATTCCAACTACTTAATTATTAAAATTCTCCTTGCTGAGGTCACTCTCTGGTGAATATTCACCTAGCATAAATATCTTCACATTTTATGCCCATTAAAATAGGTCTATCTCCGAATTCCCTTGTCACCAATTTTCCAATCATAGTTCTTCAAATCACTGGTCATTCAACCAGACCCTGGTCTCCAGCCCAGGAGTTGGTATACAATCACCTATCTGACCATTTTTTTTCTTCCAAACAAAGTGAACACTGAACGCATTTCTTGGAGTTCTGTCCATTGGGAGGACTTCCCTTCAACATTGTCCTTCAGGGATGTCCCAGAAAAGGGACTGTAGCACTGCAATTCTCTACTTTCAGGGGAGGTCTATATCTATAAACCAGGCCCAAGTTTCTCTTCCTCTGTTAAATAATTGTAAGGAAGACTCCATGAGGCCATATGTGCAGGTTGGGAGAGAGAAGATGATACAGCAGGAGCCACAAACATTTGGGTCATTTCTTCATATAATTTATTTATATCTTCAAGGCCCTGATCAGGATCAATCATGTATCTATTTCTTTCATCTGATTCTGTTGCATATAACCAACTTTGTGGCTTGGTGCATCTGCTATCATCCAGTTTGTGATCAGCAGTTCAGGTTGGATGGTTTGCTATTGACACATGATTAAGCATTCATCTCTCTGGACTGCTAGCAGGCCATGAGATGTTTCTTTAAAAAAAAGAGTAGTTGCTGGTTGTGGTGGTGCATACTTGTAATCCCAGCAGCTCAGGAGGCTGAGGCAGGAGGATCAGAGTATGAAGCCAGTCTCAGCAACTTATTGAAGTTGTAAAGCAACCTAGTGAGAGCCTGTCTCAAAAAAAAGGCTGGGAATGTGGCTTAGTGGTCAAGAGCCCTTGGGTTCAATTCCTGGTACCAGAAATGTGTGTGGGGGGGGGTGAAGAGTCCAAACAAGACAGAAGAGATATGTATGTTATGTATGTGTTAATTTGCTCACATAATGAAACCACATCTGTTACAGCAGCTGCAATTGGAAACATTACCTGGTTAAGTGTATAATTCACCATCAGTCTCCAAGATTCATCTTTCTTCTGTGCTGGCCAAAAAGAGCTAAATGGGGATGTGGTAGGAATCACCACACTTGTGTCTTTCAAGCCCTTAATCATGGCATAGATAATTTTTTTAATCGATAGTAGAATGCATTTTGACATATTATACACAAACGGAACACAGCTTCTCATTCCTCTGGCTGTACATGGTGCAGAGTCAGTCCAGTAGTGTAATCATACATATATACAGGGTAATAATGTCCATCTCATTCTACCATCCTTCCCATCCCCATAGTCTCACCCTTCTGTCCCCTCTACATAAACCAAAGTTGCAGCATTGTTTTTTTATTTACTATTTTCCTAGACAGAGGCAGCTCTAATGGCTTCCTTTTGGCCTTTCCCACCATAGTAACCTTCTGTCCACAGGTTAGGAAGCCAAGGTAGGGCTTCTGTCAGCTGCTAAGCATTTCTACTCCAATTAGGCATTCTAGAACTTGGGGAAATAACCACAGGGTGTGTTTGGGAACCACTGAACCATTTTGATATAGACCTGACTTCCATACCCCCCTATTCTAACTATAGATCACAGCAAGGTGGGTCTCCTGATATTAGTGTCAGTTCAGAACCCCAGGGCCCAGTAATCCTTGATGGGTTTGATTCTTCTATTTCTTCCATGCACAGTTACTCAGGTAAAAAGCTATAGGCCCCTTTGGGGAAGGTCAGAGGAAAGATTAGCAATATAAAATTCTGGCAGTGCCCTTGAAAGTCCTTTCAAAGAGACTCAGCCTCCCTTCTTTCAAGGGGTTCTGGGTCTATGAACTGGCTCAAGTCTGGGAATTGATAAAGGGCAATGTTTCTCTGTTTTTTATAATTCAGATTAGACTTTTGTTCACTTGACTTAGAACTTTTCTGCTTACATAAATCAAGAAAAAAATTTAGTAGACTTCCTATCTAGCTAATGGAACAAGTAGCTAATGGAATAAGTCTGTGTGAGTCAGAGCTATTCCAATCACTGATTTGAGTCTGCTGTTCACTCTTATAACCACTCCTACATTGACTTTGGTGGTTGAATGCCACCACTTGGTTGACCCCTGCCACCCTGATATAAATCTCGTTGTGTAGAGTAGCCTTATCACCCACTTTTAGCTTAGTCTAATTCAGCATTTCTTGAGCACCTACTATTGCAAGTTAGTTATGAACAACTTAACATGAGAGCAAAGAATTACAAGAAAACCTATCTACTAAATATGCATAAAACATTCTTGTCAAAAAAAGCTCTTATCAATGTATGCTTATTTAGTTCTTCCTCTCCTTCACAGATGGCCCAGATCAGTCTAGGGGTCCTCAGTAAATTCTCAGCCTTCTGACTGAGCACAAGGGCCCTTGATTTGGTAACATTTTCCACTTACTCTGGGACTATTCATAATTGTTCCAAACCTCAGGTCCCTGGGTGCCATCTAAGCTCCTGACCTTTACATATTTTCTCCTTGTCACCAGGTTCTGAACTAAAGCCACACAATTGGAGATGCTATTTGCTCTGGTTTTGTAGCTCTGGTTTTCCTCCCGCCTAATGCTTACTTTTCATTTGACTTTCTACAAAAGGAAAAGGGGAATGACTCTAGATTTTTTGAAGGGATCAGACCCTTTTACCTTCAGAACTCCTTTTATAATGTCAATATTTTAAAACTTTCAAACTAAACTGGGCAGATTTTAAGCAAGTTTACAGATTAGGATCTTTGCAATATGTTGCCGTTAAATGTCAGAACTGGATAATGTCAACATTAATCAAAATGGCCAGCTAAGGATTGAAATGATGTGAAACTACTTGAGTCCTAACATTCAGGAGGTAATGTTGCATTAGCAGATGTCAACGTTAACAGCATTAGCTAACTAAACATGGAACTTCCTGGGCATATGGAGGTTAGCTGGCCAGCATCAATATTAATCATGCTTTAGACAGTAGACAGACAATCTATAAACACCCAGTTTGCATCAAGAAAGAACACTGATTTTAGTTTCTTCTATTGCTGTTGAAACCCTTACCACATTTCTTGTCATACTTGAAAGAAGTTCATTGTCTGTGTCCCGTCTATATTTTGTATATATTTCAGTGCTTAAAATTTACTACCACCTATTCTGATTATTTGCTTATCTGTCTCACTTCCACATTAATGTGTAAGACTCTTGAGGGTTTGTGATTTGCTAATATCTGTAAGCCTACTGTGAAATAAGTAGGGAGCTTAGGATAAAAAGGGCTTGGGCTAATACCCACCATTCTACTCTGCCTCTGTAAGTTTGACTGTCTTTGACCTCACATCTACGTGAGACCATTTCTTTCTATGTCTGACTCCCTTCACTTGGCCCAGTGTCCTCCAGGTTCATCCATATGGTCACAGATGACAGAATTGCCTCCTTTTTGAAAGGCTAAAAGGGATTTTATCATGTATATATACACCACAATTTTTAATCCATTCATTCATTGGTGGACATTTAGGTTGATTCCATATCTTAGCTATTGTGAATAATTGTGGTGAACAAGGAGGTGCAGATTTTCTTGACTTGCTGATTTTATTTTCTTTTGGATATGTACCCAGAAGTTTAATTGCTGGAACATCTATTTCTTAAATTTTTAATTTTTCAAGAGAAACCTCTATACTGTTTTCCAGAATGGCTGTCCTCGTTTACATTCCCCTGAATAATGCACCAAGGCCCTTTCTCTCTATCCTCACCAACACTTGTTGTCTTTTTTTTTTTTAAATATCTTTATTTCATTTTTATTTGGAGCTGAGGATTGAACCCAGGGCCTCACATGTGCTAGGCAAACACTCTACCACTGAACCACCACCCCAGCCCTGTCTTTTGTTTTTTGATAACAGCCATTCTAACATGAATGAAGTGAAATCTCATTATGGTTTTAATTTGCATTTCCCTGATGACTAGTGATGTTCAGTGTTCTTTCAGATGTCTCTTGGCCATTTGTGTGTCTTTTTCAGGGAAATGTCTGCCGAGGTTCTGGCCCATTTTTAAATCAAGCTTATTTGTTTTCTTGCTGTTTATTGTTTGAGTTTCTTTTATATTTTGGATATTAACCCTGTATCAGATATATGATTTGCAGAATTTTTTTCCTGTTCTATAGTTTGTCTCTTCACTCTGTGGCTTCCTTTGCTGTGCAGAAGCTCTTTAGTTTGATGTCAACCCATTTGTATCTTTTTTGCCTTTGTTGCTTGTGCTTTCCAGGTAATACTTACACACACACACACACACACACACACACACACACACACACACACACACACAAACTCACACTCACACACACTGCCCATACTGTTATCACAGTACTTCTCCTGTGGTTTCTTCTAGAAATTTTAGTTTCAAGATTTACATTTGAATCTTTAATTCATCTTGATTTAATTTTTGCATATTGGGTGAGATAAGGGTCTGATTCGATTTCTGTATTTGTGAATCTGCAGTTTTCCTAACATTGTTTTTTGAAGGGACTGTTCTTTCGCCATTGTCTGTTCTTGGCATCTTTTCCAAAGATTAATTGACCATAAATGGGTGGATTTATTTCCCTCTATTCTATGGAGCACTTGTATTTTTTATTTTTTATTGGTTCTTTTTAGTTATAAATGACAGTAGAATGCATTTTGACATGATTATAAAAGTATCAAATATATCTTGTTCTAATTCAGTCTCCAGTCCCTCTCCTTTCTCTCCCTTCTCTCTCCTCCCTGTTCTCTTCCCTCTACTCTAATGCTCTTTCTGCCATTTACCCATAGTTATGTTTTTTATTAATTTCTTGTGGATGTACTCGATGTTGAAGTTCATTATGGTATATTCATATACGTACATAGGGAAGTTAGGTCAGATCCATTCCACTGTCTTTCCTTCCCATCCCTGCCTTTCCCTTCATTCCCCTTTGTCTACTCCACTGAATTCTATTCTTATTTTTTACCTACCCCCTATTTTGGATTAGCTTCCATATATCCAAGAAAATATTCTTTGGTTTTTTGGGAACTGGCTTATTTCACTTAGCATGATAGTCTCTAGATCCATCCATTTACCAGCAGATGTCATAAAGTTATTCTTCTTTATGGCTGAGTAATATTTCATTGTGTATATATATACCACACTTCTTTATACATTCATCTGTTGATGGGCATTTATGGCTCCATAGCTTAGCTATTGTGAATTGAGCTGCTGTAAACATTGATGTGAATGCATCACTGTGGTATGCTGATTTTAAATCCTTTGGATAGATACTGAGGAATGAGATAGCTAGGTCAAATGGTGGTTCCATTCCTAGTTTTTTGAGGAATATTCAGAGCACTTATATTTTTAAAATGCTGTAGAAACAAATTTAAAACACAAGAAATATATGTGATACAGACTGTAAGTGGCCTGTAAATCCTGGAATGATTACTATCAGCCTCTTACAGAATGAGTTTGTCCATCCTAACCTAGAAACTCAATCAAATGCAAATTTTATTTATTTGTTTTTGTTTGTAAGATATCTCCTTCATTGTACTAAATAGTTCTTATTGTGTCACATTGGAAGGTATAAAATGTCTCATCACTCTTTTAATGACACTAAGATCAATCATTGATTTCAGAGGTATTAACCTGATCCATTCCTTATGAATTTCCCTATAAATATTTCTTGTAATGGTTTTAGCATTCATTGGTGATTGTTGCCCAGATATTTCATTAATGATTGTAAAATAGTGATTCTCTACTTCCTCATTCACTTCATTTTTATTAGTTATAATATTTTAACATAGAGTAACTTTTCATGAGCCAGGTATGGTGGCACACACCTGTAATCCTAGCAGCTCAGGAGGCTAAGGCAAGAGGATCATGAGTTCAAAGTCAGCCTCAGCAACTTGGCAAGGCCCTAAGCAATTTAGAGAGACCCTGTCTCTAGATAAAATATTTATGGCTTTTTTAATTTTATCTAAGTAAAATTTAAAAAATGGCTGGGGATGTGGCTCAGTGGTTAAGAGCCCTTGTGTTCGATCCCTGGTATCAATAATAATAGTAATAATAAGAATAATAACTTTTAATGAAACACAGTTCAGTAAATAAAAGACAAATGTTTGCTTATTCCTTATTATTTATCAATTTTCAGAATAATGAATTCGTATCTTTAAAAAATTTCTCGGGGTTAGGGTTGTGGCTCAGTGGTATAGTACACACCTAGCATATGTGAGGCATTGGGTTTGATTCTCAGCACCACATAAAAATAAATAATATAAAGTATATTATATCCACCTTCAACTAAAAAATATTTTATTAAAAATTTCTCAAAGTGGCCAATTTTAGATTTTAAATTTTTTTGTGTTTTAAGTATACAGTATTTATGATCCTTAAAAGTTTATGTATTTGATATTTAAAAAAACAGCAGATGTTATTTGTATACATCTGTATGGATATACAAAGTGCTCCAACTCTGGGAACCCCTTAAGTTTTAGGTTTTTTTTTTATTCCTTTGACAAGGTAATTGGTATTTGAGAGTTTTCTTGCTCTTTGACCCAGCAAGATGTCCCACTTTATACATTTCCTTTCTCAGACAAGAAAGTGGTAATTTCTCCAGCAAGCCCTAGTTCCACTGGTGGCACCACTCAGGCCAACTCCATTCTACTGGTCTGTTAATGTCCCAAACACACCGAAGTTCTAAAGCCGGTGGTCAGTTATCAGTTCTCATCTGACTTGACCTGTCCATGACTTTCGGCATGGCTGATCACAGCCTCCTCCTGAAAACTCTTCTTCTACTTGGTGGCAGACACACTCTCCCTCGTGGGCCTCTCCAGGGTCTCCTTTGCGGATTCTTCCTCATACTCCTAAATTTCTTAATATTGGGTTTCCCAGTGGTCAGTCCTGGAGCCTTTTTCAGTGTTTATCTACATTAACTGTTTTGAGATGTCACTAGTTTTATGACTTAAGGTCACATTTATGTGCCAGTAACTGTTAAATTTGTCTCTAATCTAAGCAAATCCCCTGAGACTTATATATCCACCTGCCTACTAAACTTCTCCCCTTGGATAACTAAGATATCTTAGACATAATAGGTCTGAAAATAAGGTCCTAACCCTGCCACCCCAAACCCAACAAAATTTTGCTTTATCTGAGCCTTCTTTTTTTAAAAAAAACATGTCTTTTATTAACCTTTATTTTATTTATTTATTTATTTTTACATATTGCTGAGGATCAAACCCAGTGACTCTCATGTGCTAGGTGAGCGCTCTTCCACTGAGCCACAACCCCAGCCCTATCTGAGCCTTCTTAATCCTGTAACAGCTTCATTCTTCCCTCCAAATTCAGTTCAAAATCATGGTGTCATCTTTGACATATCAAATCCTTTGAAAACATCAAATAAATAGACTCTTTTCTCATATCCCACATCCAATACCTCAGGAAGTCCTGTTGGCTGTGCTTCAACATGTATAAGATCAGAGCACTTCTTAAGACCCTGTGTTAGTTTTTCATCGCTGCAACAAACACCTGAGAAAAACAACTTAGAGGAGAAAAGATTCATTTGGGCTCATAGTTTCAAGGTTTCAATCCACTGTTGGTTGGTTCCATGGTTTTGGACCTAAGATAGAACATCATGGTGGAAGGGCATGGTGGAGGAAAGCTTCTCAGCTCATGGCAACTAGGAAGAAGGGGGCAGGGGAGAGAGAGAGAGAGAAAGAGACAGAGACCAGAGGCAAGAATACCTTTCCAGACATATTCCTAGTGACTCACTTCCCTCAGCCAAGTTCCACCTCCCACTTCCACCATCTCCCAGTATTCCATTCAACTGTTATTGGATTAATCCACTGATGAGATTGTAGACATCACGATCCAATCACTTCCCAAAAGCTCTACCTCCAAACATCACTAAATTTGGGATCAACTCTTTAACACATGAGTCTTTGGGGGAATATAGATAGATAAATAAATAGATAGATGATAGATAGAATATAGATATAGATATAAATAAAACTGCTATAATCCTGTGCAAACCCTTTCTCTTCTGGAATATTATAGTAACCTCCTAATGTTCTCTGTTTCTACCCATGTCCCTCCCCTCCTAATCTATTCACAATATAGCAGCCCTTGTATTTTTACATAATATACACCAAATCGAGTTACTGCTCCTGCTGAAAACCTTCAGGTGGCTCCCCAACTTGCTCAAACTAAAAGCCAAAGTCCATCTTATGATCTACAAATCCCTAGGTTCTCTGGCTCCTAGTTATCCCTCTGACCTCTACTTCTTGCCTACCCCTCTCTCTACCCATGTTACTTAAGTCACAGGCCTCTTTGTGGCTGTCCTTTGATCTTACCAGTCATGTTTCTCTAGCAGGGCTTTTCAGCGTATTTCCCCTCTGCCTAGGACACTCTTCCTTCATAATTACTCCTTACCTTCTTCAGATGTCACCTTCTCAGCAAGATCTTCCCAGTTACTCTATTGAACATTGCAATTCTCTGAGCATTCCCCAACCCCTCTCCTCACTTTAACTCCTCTCAGTATCTCTGAAGACAATTTAACACACTGTGTGTGGGGGGTTTTGTGTTAACTATCTGTCTCCACTACTAGAAGGTATATTCTGTGAGGACAGGGATTTTTATCTCGTTTGTTAACTGCTATATGCCCAGACACAAGAGTGTCTGGGAGGAGTAAAATAATAAGCATTTCCTGGTTCTGTTGGTTTTGTACAGAGGGAATGTAAATTTTAACTTGGATTTCTATGAAAGCAGTTATATATTCTCTACCGAATTTTCATCTTGCTCTTGTCAGAAGCATTTTGTGGTACTCAAGATTATTTTTTCTTTTTTGTTTGTTTTTTTATGTAAGAGGAGGCTTCTGCTTCATAACCATCACCTCAGAGCTATTGTGGGCCAATTCAGTTCTCAAATGTATTCACCTCAGATAAAATATCTCCCCATGGGCTAGGGATATAGCTCAGTTGGTAGAGTGCTTGCCTCACATGCACAAGGCACTAAGCCCTGGGTTCAATCTCCAGTATATATATATCCCCTTGCAGTTTACATATGTCACCACCAGGTGTCAGGAATGTTTGATGAATGCTCAAGAAATTCAAGTGGTTCACTTCCACAGATACACATTATTAATAGCAGCAGTATTTTATAGCAAAATATAGTGAAGCATATTTCCCTGTTAAAATAGTTAAACTACATCTGAGTATTTGTCATTTTATTTTTTTATTTTTATTTTGTTTTAATTTTTAAAAAGTACTATTTTTTAATTTGTTTAACTTTTTATTTTTAAATTTTATTTTATTTATTTACTTTGGGGGCACGGGTACTGGGGGTTGAACTCAGGGCCACTTGACCACTGAGCCATATCCTCAGACCTATTTTGTATTTTATTTACAGACAGGGTCTCTCTGAGTTGCTTAGCACCTTGCTGCTGCTGAGGCTGACTTTGAACTTGAGATCCTCCTGCCTTCCAAGCGCTGGGATTACAGGTTTGCGCCACTGCGCCAGGCCTAAAATAAGTACTACTTATTTTAATAAAGAGTTGATCATAAAATTTGCCAGATCTAGGCATTTGTAGTAATCATTGAACAAAAGAACCTCAAAGATCTTTACCCCTATGGCATTCACTTAGTGATTAAAAGACTCTGGAACTAGAATACCTAGGCTCAAATTGCACTGTTACTGCTTACCAGCTAGGGACCTAGGGCAAGCTACTCAAACTCTTGCCTCTTAGTGGCCTTAGCTATAAAATGAGAATGATGAAAATACTTACCTTTGGGGCTTACTGATTGCATAATCATGGTTTATTGTAGACCTAATAGATATCATTTGCTCATTTTAACAACCCTGTGAATTAAGTATTACTATTATTTCACAAAAGTGGCTCACCCCTTCCTTACCTATGAGAGGGAAAGACCTTGCCCATGGGGAGCCACCTAATACATGGCAAAGCCAGGATTTAATCCAGATCTGTCTGTCTGTCTAGATGGGCCAATGTTTTTTCAGTCTGTTCACTACACAGCCAACATATTACAGAGAGAATAATATTTTTTGAAGTAAATTTCAATTGAAATTTAACATATATTTACATAAAAGCACACAAATAAATAAATTACTGAGTAAGAACACCTGTGTATCTATCTCCCTTCCAGATCTAAAAATAGAACATTGCCAGTACCCCAGATATTCCTCATGATTCCTCCCATCTTTCCTCAAAGTTAACTATTTTCCTTGTTTTATCATCATGTGTTTTTTTTTAATTTTGGTGGGATTTGCTGTTACATATTCATACATGCACACGCTATAACAATACAGTTTGGCCAGTATCACTGCCGAGAACTTTTGCCATTTTGTATATTGCCTATAAATGAGGCATAAAGTATGGATTCTATAAATCCAATTTATAAGAGATTGTATAAATCTCTTGTGTCTGGCTTTTCTTTACACAACTTATGTTTATGAGTGTCATCTTTGTTGGTATACACAGCAGTCCTTTATACATTTTCACTGTATTTACATAGATATACAAGAATTCACTCTCAGTCCTTCTTGTATTTGTGAGAATGAGTACTATGTCCATCCTTGGTTTAATAAAAATCTACCCTAAATTTTTTCTCTATTTACCATCCAAAGAAGGACCTTACAACACTTCAACTCCATTTACTACCTCCTTGCATTTTGTACCACTGAGATTATATAGTTTCATTTATTTTTAGCCTTGCAAGAAATTTTTACATTGTTCTATACCGTCAATATTTTTTCTACTTTTTACCCTTTCCCATGTTCTTTATTTCTTCATGACTTTTTTTTTTATTTCTATCTTGAGAATATTTTCCTTCTATACAAAGAATTACCATTAGTGTGGGACTAAAGACATTGAATTCTCTCAGTTTCTGTATGAAACCCCATTTATTTCATCTTCACTGTTGAAGGATATTGCTAAATTATAGAGGTCTACATTAGCAGAAATTTTCTTTCAGAATTTTAAAGACACAAGGCTGGGGTTGTGGCTCAACGATAGAGTGCTCACCTAGCACGTGCGTGTGAGGCCCTGGGTTCAATCCTCAGCACCACATAGAAATAAATAAATTAAATAAAGGTATTATGTACAACTAAAAAATAAAATACACTTTTAAAAAGAATTTTAAAGACACTACTATTGTGTTTTAACTACATTATTTCTGTTGAAAAGTCACTTGTCAGTCTTATTCCTGGCTCCTTTGGATTTAATGAAAAAATTTTAAGATTTCCTCTTTTCCTTTGGTTTTCAGTAGCTTTATCACATGACTAGATGTGGTTTTATGTTCATCCTCTTTTGGATTTATAGAAATTCCTGAATCTGAATTTTAATATCTTTCATTAGTTTGGGAAGATTCTTAGATATGGTCTCCTCAATCTTAGGCTGAGTATGTCTTTCTCTCCTCTCCTTCTAGAGTTCCAGTTACATGAATATTAGACTTTTTCACTATATCACATGTTTTCCAAGTGGAACAATGAAGCAGAGATGTCAGCAAATTTAAAAAGTCTAAGGAAATTAACATGGCCAACCACTACCACCTCCTAAAAGCATTATGTCCTCTGCTTTCAACACTCATGAGTTCTTCAAGTTAGAAAATTCTAATCTGGAACCACATGGAGAAGAGAATTCTGAGAGTTCCTAGCTATGGATAGGTGCTGTAATGGCATTTGACAATGTATAATAAAGCACAGATGAATCCTTATGAAGTATTGCTCTAAAATTAGACCTCAAACTGATGGATAGAAAGAGACAAGAGTAAGCAGCAGTGTATTGGTACAAACTGTAGCATTAATTTCAATACTTTCTTAAGCCTTCCACTATAACTATGAAATGTGCCTATTTATCTTCTTCTTTCAAAGTGGGTAGAGGCCCTTTTTTCTCAAATAAGTCCAATTTTAAAGGAAAACCCTATATTGCCAGTATTGGATATATTCACAGTATCAAAACTGGATTTGAAGGCAAAAAACCTTATGTTTTTCAGCTATGTGTTAAGATTCTATATCACTGATTCCCACAAAATAAGAGGAATGTTTATATCCCCCAAGGAAGTATATCTGAATCTTAAAGAATTATGACTTACTTTTTAAAAAATTTTTTATTTGTTTTAATTAGTTATATACATAACAGTAGAATGCATTTATGCACTTTGATATACATAGATAAGACATGATTTCTCATTTTTCTGAGTGTACCTGTTGCAGAATCATATTAGTCTGACTTACTTTTCTAGGAGGAATCTCAAGGACTTTTGAATTCTTCCTCTCCTCCTTTCAACCACCATGAGCCAGTGTTATTAGTGAGTGTGTCTTATTCGGTGGGTTCAGTGGGGGAAAGTAGCAAGGTCCAATGTTCTACATAAAGGTGAACAGAGATATATTTACCCAGTTTATAAGTTATTGATTGTGTGCAAGAAACTATCCCAAAACTTGTTTTTTTTTTTTTTTTTTGAGGGGATGGGTACGAGGGATTGAACTCAGGGGCACTAGACCACTGAGCCACATCCCCAGGCCTTATCCCAAAATTTAAGCATTAAAACAAAAGTAAATGTTTGTTCTCCTCACAGTTTCTGTGGGTTAGAAGCTAGTGATTGGCTTACTTTGGTGATGCTGGCTCAGGGTCTCTCAGGAGGTTGAAGTCGATATGTCAGTGGGAGCTATAGCAATCTGAAGGCCTTGGCTAGCCTAAAGGACCTGCCTCTAAGATGTCTCATGTATGAATCTGGCAAGGTGGTGCTGACTACCGGCAGGATGCCTCACCCCGTGGGCCTCTCCACTGGGCCAGTTAGATATTTGTATGACATGGGACCTGGCATCCCCCAAGAACAAGTGATCCAAGAGAGCTAGGCAGAAGGAGTGGTGTGTTTTATGACTTGTCATCAGAAGTGACACACCAACACATCTGCAGTATTATTTTGATAATCATGTATGATTAATATTATAATATTAATATTATAGAAAACTATACAAAAGTGCTAATACCAGGAGGCAAGGATCATTGAGGACATTGTGAAAACTGACTACCACAACCAGTCACTAGGAGAAATCAACCAAATAATATAATTTTGTAGGTCTCCATCCAAATTGGCAACTATTAAAATATTACATAAATGTACATTGTATCAATGCCTCTTAACTGTAATTTATGATTTGTGTATCTATATCATACTTTTTTTGTGACACAGACTCTAGAAAGGAATGTTAAATTGCTTGATCTAATGTAGTGAAAATTGAAATTTTTAAATTTTTATACCTATTGATATACATGATTCTGAAAGTAAAACCTGAAGAGGAAGACAAATCGGTTGTCAGTCTGTCTTCCTATTGCTGTTCTGAGGGACTGGCAGAATTCAGGAAGTTCTATTGTAGGAATAAATCTATTAAAGGAAACTTCCAGGTCTCTGAATTCTTAGGCATTACTGTTTATGTAGTAGAATCAACTAGCCATCTTTGTTCTCATACAGTTTTCACAGGAAGTTCAAACAAGTTTACAAAAATATCCCAAATTTTTTTTCTTCTTCTTGACAAACAAGGGCATAACATTATTTCCCTTTTGTGTTTATAAAGGCTTATACAATTGTCTGTGGGTACTGATGGCTGCGCGGATTCTAGGAAAACCACTCTTCAGATTCTTTTTCATAAGGACAAAAGTGTCTCAGATTTTGGAATTCACAGATTTTAAACAAGGCGTATTCTTTTTGCAAAGATATCCTTCATATTTATGACATTACGTAGCTAGAGACGCATATACTGGGAAAGTATAATCCTTGAGAACATCCCTAATTGAAAAGGTTGTTTTCTAAGTTAACAGAAAGTGTAGTTAATGCAGTGGCATACGTGGGTCAGCATAAGCCAGGGTGCAGACAATAAGGAGATCTGTGACTATAGACAATTCTTAAACAAAAATAAAAAGTCAAACTGTTCTCACTAAAGCTAAAAAGTGATAAAGTGTTATTCCCTGACAAAATATCTGAACACGTGTGGATTTTACTATTTCTGAAGAATTTTCTTCTTTTTCATGTGTAATGGTTTTGGAAACTTTGTGGGTGGGGGGGAATTGTCCATTCTTTTCACCTCACCCATCAATGCAAAAATACTGTAAAACATAGGCATAATAATAAAAAGACTTTCCCAGAAAAGATACTCATTATGAAACCATGTACGCAGTAAAGACACATTTTCACAAACCAGTCTCAACCTTTGAAGTTCTGTACAATCCAAAAGAAAATATGAATATGAGAGGATAAATTCAGGTTTTGCTATCTGCTATATACGATTTTACTTTTTCTGAATTATATTATTTTATGGTTTGAAGTCTTAGAGGTTAATCACACACAAAAATATTTGTGAATAGCCAGAATTGGCCTTGAGCAATGTACAATAAAATTCCAAGATCACCACATAGAAGATCACTAACAAAGCAACAACAAAAAAAAATATGTAAGAAAATAGATGTTTAAGTGGGGAAAAAAGAATTCATTTTTAAAGAATGAAGGGGAAATCACAAAAAGTGCTGATCTTACATTGCCAGAAGAAATAGAAAGGGCCACACATGAGTATCTCAACTAAAACAAATGATAAAATAATGTTGAGATTTGCTATCATTCAGCCATTTTCTCAAATTTACCATTGTAAGATTGCCCCATAGAGTGGTTGAAGATTTTTGCAATACATACAACTGAAAAGAGCTCATATTTAAAATATATACCTAAGAACTGAGATAGATCAGTAAGAAAACCAATATAAGAAAAAAGATCCCTCTACAGAAAAAATGGGCAAAAGCCTTAAGTAGTGAATTCACCAAAGAAGACTCAATTAAACACACAAAAAAAGGTGCTCAGCAAGAATAATAATAGGTGATGTACAAATTAAAGCTGCAATGAAAAAAATAACTACAGATATGAGTATTACCCCACCAATATAGCTAAATTTAAAAGTCTAATTCAGACAAGAGGGTATAAAGCAACAAAATTCTCACACAATGGATAGATGCTTTGAAAAAAGTTTGGCTTTTTTAATTAAAATGGAAATTTGCATATCCTATAATTTAACTCCCAGATATTATTACCAACTTAATTGCATATGCATGTATAATGAGTTATACACAAAAATATTCATAGCAATGTTACTCTTAATAGCCCTAAACTGGAAACAGCCTAAATATCCACCAACAGATAGATAATAATTAGGTTATTGCTGAT
This sequence comes from Ictidomys tridecemlineatus, assembly GCF_052094955.1. Lineage (NCBI taxonomy): Eukaryota > Metazoa > Chordata > Mammalia > Rodentia > Sciuridae > Ictidomys > Ictidomys tridecemlineatus. The sequence goes on along the minus strand of NC_135480.1, from coordinate 66,361,721 downwards.
TTGAATGTGCATTGTCCCTCAATAGTTCATGTACTAAAGAAAGGTTCAGGCCCTAGTGTGACAGTATTAAAAAGTGGTGGAAACTTTAAAAGGCGACGTCTAGTGGAAGATGGTTAGGTCATCATGGGGATCACCCACAGAAGGAATTAATTCTTACTGAGTAAGTTCAGTCTTGAAAGAGTGAATTGTTATAAAACAGCAAGCCTGGCCCCTGAATCCCTCTCTGGCTTCCAACTTTATCTATTCTCTTTCTCTCATACACACTCTCACCATACTGTCATCCAACGAGCTATGACATAGCCAAGAGGGCCCTTACCAGAAGTCAAACAGATGAGGCTTTCAGTCTCCAAAACTATGAGCTAAATAAACTTCTTGTCCTTATATAATACCCATCATGTATTTTGTTATAGCAACCAAATATAGGCCAATAAAATTATAGTCATAAAATGAGATGATATGTAGCATGAAAAAATGAACAATCTACAGTAGTCCTCCCTTATGCTTAGGGATATATTTCAATAGCCCAATATATGTCTGAATCCACAGACAGTGCCAAACCCTATACATATTATTTTTTTTTCAATCTGATAATAATCTGGCTACTAGGTGACTAAGGGGCAGGTAGTATATATGGTATGGATACTCTAGACAAAAGGATGATTCATGTCCCAGGGATGGAGCAGGACTATAAGATTTCATTTTGATCCTCAGAAAGGTGTGCAATTTAAAACTTATTTCTGAAATTTTCCACTTAATAGTCTTGGATTGTGGTTGAACACAGGTAACTGAAATAGTAGAAGGTGAAACTGCAGATAAGCTGGTGGACTATTGTATAGCTATAGGCAATGATATAGTTGAGTCTCATGAAAATAATACTGAGCAACAAAATCATGCACAAAATAACAACATAGTGTAACATATCCATTTATATAAGTTCAAAGCCAGGCATAATGTTTAGTTTACATACTTGGGTTGTTAAACTATAAATAAAAACAAGGAAATGATAATCCAAAAGGACAAGAGAGTAGGAAGTTGTGAATATAAAGAAGAAGGGGTCAAAAGAGTCCCACTGACAATATTCTTTACCTTGACCTGGATGGTGGTATGTAACCTGTACGGTTACACAGGAACTCATTTTGTAAATACCCATTAGCTATGCACTTATGTTTTATCAATTTTTCTGTTATGTGTGGGATAATAAGAACATTTAACCCCCCTTAACCTCAGCAGTGAAAACCCAGTGCAATTATTTTACAAATTATCCCAAATAATAAGGCATAAATTGGTATGCTTCACACATGAACCTATTTGAAGAGGATATTACAATTTACTTTCAACCCCATTTTAGGAAATGCAAATATTTACCAATGAGCCAACCAATTAATAGGTATCCAAACTTAATTGCACAAAATTAGAATTTTTAACCAATCCATCTACTGGCAATTTATGACCAGTCATGCAATATTTAAGTTTTAAAGAATGATTTAAAAAACACTGGGCACGTCCCAGGAGCAAATATGTTTTCTTTAATCTTCACTAATTCACAGAACATTACCGAAATATATTTTCTGGCTTTTCTAAGTACATAAGTACCATGATTAGCAAAAGCAAGGTGGTCAAGATTAAGACCTCAAAATGAAGGTGAAGAGAGTGATTAAACACATAAAGTAACATCCAATATATTTTTTAAATGAATTTTGGTCTTGATCTCATTTTATTTCTAGGCTTTATCCTGCATACATAAGCCATGTACTATGTATAGCATGTTCAGCACAGATTGCAACAAGGTGAAACTGAAAACAACTTAAATATTCACAGTAGGGAAAATAGTTAAATTAAGTGTAATTTTTCATATAATAATGTAGCATACGTCTATCATAAATAATACAGATGTTTTACATTGAGGTAAAATATAGTAAGCAAAAAGATGTAGAACAAGTGGATCATATTTAATGGTAGATGTACATATGCATACATATATGCATATACACACATATTTTATATGTCTAGAAAATTTATGTAAAGATAAATAGTAGCTATCATCAGGAACAGTACATGGAAATAGGGCAATAAAGGAATTTCTTTTTTATGTCATTTGTTGCTGCCTAAATCTTTTTTGTTGTTGTTTCTGCAGTATTTTAATCAAAATAATAATAAAATTTGTTTAATTTTTTCAGAGAAAATATTTAAAAATTGCTGTATATAAAAGTACCATGACATCTGTATTCTGAAATAACCAGAGGCTGACTAGGAGACTGAGGCTGCAGCCTTATTCTATTCATTGGTCCAACACGGTACGGTTAAGGGCAGTGGTTTTCAAATTCTTTCTTGCCCATCTACATAAAATATATTTTACATCTTGTCTACGAGAAGCTTCATCAAACAGCAATCACTAATATTACCTGAGATACAGACAGATTGTTTTTGTTTGGTTGGTTTGGGCTGTGCTTGGGATTGAACCCAAGGCTTCATACATGCTGGACCACCACTAACCACTGAGCCACATTCCCAATACCTTCCTATTCTGCTGATCAAAACCCACTCACTATATTAGCTTCTGTTCTGTGGAAAGTATAAAGCATTCCAACCAAGGGTTTTATTTTATTTTATTTTATTTTCAAAGAGAGAGTAGGGGGGGGACAGAGAGAGAGAGAGAGAGAGAGAATTTTAACATTTATTTATTTTTTTCTTAGTTCTTGGCGGACACAACATCTTCGTTTGTATGTGGTGCTGAGGATCGAACCCGGGCCGCACGCATGCTAAACCAGCACGATACGGCTTGAGCCACATCCCCAGCCCCCAACCAAGGGTTTTAATGTAGACTTTTTTTTTTTTTTTGTGCCCATGCTGTTGAATGTTAACTGTAAGAGTCTGATTATGATGCTGAATAAATGTGTCCTTTAAAAAAAATACACACCACCAGGAGACTGAGGCAGGAGGATTGCAAGTTCAAGGCCAGCCTTAGTTCCTTAGTGAGACACTACCTCAAAATAAAAAATAAAAAGGGCTGGGGATGTAGTTCAGTAGTAAAGCACCCATGGGTTCAATCCCCAGTACCAAAAAAAAAAAAAAATCTACAAAATTGATTTGGTGAATCATCATTATGATTTTACTATTTCAATATGTAAGCCTACTACATCAAGACCACAGTTTTAAAATATTGGCTTAAGGGGGCTTGGGCTTATGTCCAGTTTAACTCTAAGTCTTATATCTAAAGTAAATTGAGGTTACTAAAATGCAGTAGGCTGGAAGGGTGTGGTTGGGTGTTGTGGGGAATGCAGAGCTAGCAGAGGGAGGGACTCCTTCTGTACTCAGAGGTCCTGCTCCACTCACTCCTCTCTGATGTTGCCCTCATTCACAACCTAAAAGGCACCTTAAATGTAGGTTGCTACACCTTCTCTGAGCATACATTAGAAGTTTAAAATAATGGTGACGATGATGAAGGTAATGTAGTATAAGAAAAGAAGTTCAGAGTAAGGGCCTCCTGAAATCAAGATAAGGACAAAACCTAATCACAGAGTAAGCAATGTTTCTCAAGGTAAGTCAGAATCAATTGGAGGGAGACCCAGAAATCTGTATTTTAACAGTCCTTTTAGATGATTCATATTCATATTCATTCATTCTCTCCCTCCCCATTTTTTATTTTTGCAGGTGATTCTTATGCATTCTGAAGAAATGTACATAAAAGAGATGAAATTAATCCTGAATGTTCTATTTTGGAATTCAGACAGAGTTGGCTAATGACATTTAGAGGACTCCCTAACTCTAAAATGAAACTTGTAAATAATAGAGGGTGTTCAGTTAGATAAACCCAAATTTCTCTATGACAAATTTCACAGAATGCTTGTTATTATGGTCAACAATCTTGTGAGGGCAGTCTAGAGTTTAAGTGACTGCACATAGGTTCCACGGTGGCTCCAGGATTTCTGATTGCCAGGCTAGTGTTCCTTTCCATAATGGTATCAAAAAAAAAAAAAAAAAAAAAAAAAGAAAAAGAAAAAAAGAAAGAAAGAAAGAAAGAAAAAAGGAAGGAAGGAAGGAAGGAAGAAATTTGTGTTTAAGATAGAATTTTGATGAACAAAAGAAGAAAATCAAAACATAAATATCTGAAACACTGAGATACTCTCTCTGACCCATCACTGGCAAAAGTTAGAAAGTCTGACTATGAATTCTCACTGAAGGTATGTAGCTTTGGGAAGTGTCATAAGCCTGCTGGAGAGTTTATAAATTTGAGTCATCAGTTGAGAGCAATTTGGCAGTACCCAATAACACTGAAGATGCATAGACTCTAGGCTTTGATCCAGGGAAAGCTTTGAAATGTATCCAACATGTTTATTGCCATGTTCTGTGATCAAAGGGAGATCCATTTCCATGGAATGTGAGCTTTCTTAAATTTGAAAGATTCTAAGAAAACATATACGACTTTATAAATGTTAAAGTAAAAATTTATTTAGAAACAAAAGAACAAATTATAGTAAATTTATGAAGTAAGTTAAAATGAAACCTATTGTGCATAAGCTGATTAAAACATCCCCAGAGCTGATGAATAACACTGATACTATTTGTTGCATACCCCCCAAAGTATCAAAGAATAACATATGGAAGAATAACAATAAGGATATTTCACTTCTGTTCCTCACCCAGGACCCTTCACAGAGCTCCACCGATCAGAGAGATCTATGGGGAGAGGCTGGTAGGGCTTCTGTAGATGGCAAGTTTTCTTCATGTTACAGGGGGAGCAATTCAAGGGTTGTTTAATCACTGAACAAAATGGACCAGTGTATTGACTCTGTAACCAGACTGCTAGTGTAACTTACTGCAAGCTATGAAATCTCTCTGAACTTTATTTTCTCCTATCCCTGGGAGTGGGGCTTCTAACCCTACTTGAAAGAGCTAGTGTGATGATTAAATATGATAATACATAAAGAGTTCCTGCCACATAGTAGGCATTCTATTTTTTTTAATATTTATTTTTAGCTATACCTTTTTAAAATATTTTATTAGTTATTGCTGGACCTGTATTTATTTATTTGTTTATATGTGGTGCTGAGGATCAAACCCAGGACATCACACATGCTAGGCGAGCACTCTACCGCTGAGCCACAACCCCAGCCCTGTAGTAGGTACACTAGTTGTCATTATTGCTAATAGGGCAAGATATTCATTTTAGAAACATCATTCTGGCTACTGTCTAGAGTGTGATAAATCTAAACTCAAGGATGCAAATCTAATATTGAAAACTAAACAAGAAGATACAATTTGATATAGTACAAGAGATAGGTGGTAGTTTGAACTCAGCACCAGAAGCATGAATGCTATAGTCAACTTTCTATATGCATATGCATTTTTTTAATTAACATTGCTGATTTTCAGATTCACCCACTGATTTCCCTTTTCTTTACCATATTACTAAGCTGTAGTTCCTGCTTACAAAATAACCCTTTGGCTTAAACAAGTGGGGAAAAAGAAGTCAGGATTCCCACTGAGACTTAAACCCCAGTTCTTTAAATGCACATCATCCTGTGGGTGGGAGAGAGAGAGGAGAATGAAGGCAAGACAGAAAAATGTCCTGAGAAAAAACTGAACCAATTCTTTGGTATGTTTGAACATTTGGAAAGGGTAGGTGTAGTTAAAAACTAGGTTTGCAATGGGATGCACATCAATGTGGGGAACATGCCTTGTTTTCCAGATTTTTAAATCAACCCACTAAAGGCATACTTATTTTGTTAAAGCCCATCACTCCAAAGGCAGTAAGTTTCCAACCTTTTCTTTTTTCAAGGTTCAAGAAGTGTTCAAGATATTTTCTAGTCTGTCTTGAGAACAGTTGTACAATACTTTATTTATTTTTATTTATTTTGTGGGACTGGATATTAAACCCCGGGGAACTCTATCACTGAGCTACATCCCATCCTTCCTATTTTTATTTTGAGACAGGATTTCTCTAAGTTGCCAATGCTGGCCTTGAAGTTAAGATCCTCCTACCTCAGCCTCCTGGGTTGCTGGGATTACAGGCATGTACCATCACAACCTGCTGTACAATCCTTTTAAGCTATTTGTTCCCTTGACAACTTAAAAAAATTTTTTTAGTTGTAGATGGACACAATACCTTTGTTTTATTTATTATTTTTATGTGGTGCAGAGAGTTGAACCCAGTGCCTCACATGTGCTAGGCAAGCCCTATCTCTTAACAGCTTTTCCAGTTTATCTTTGGGCAGGAAATTTTCTTACTATCCATCTGATAAAATTCTGATCCTTCTCAAAAATTCAGCTCTATTACCTCCTTCTATAGACTACCACTTCCACTCATTGCATTCATCTACATGTACTGGTTTATTTTGCAGTGATCTTTTTCTGGCCAGTCTCCCTTTCTAGACCATAAGCTTTTTATGGGAGGGATCACTGTTTAATTTCCACCTTGAAATGAAGTGTAGCATGATAGTTTAGTGCATTGAGTCAGGACTTTTGAGTTTAAATCTTGTATCACTGATCAGGTCATTAATTCTTTCTCTAAATTCTCTTATCTGTAAAATGGATATAACAGTGGCAACTTTGAGTAATTAGCTCTCACTTCTACCTTTTATTGTTTAACAAGATAGAAACATTTTCATAAGCTTCACTGAGTTATGGGGAAAATTATTTTTTTTTGGTATAAATTTAGAATATAGCAGAATATATTAAAGGGTCATTGTTTTCCGATGAAACAGATGCAGGTAACTGTGTTGGAAAAAAAAGAGACTCAAGATTCTGGCAGGCAACGCTTGTTAATTCTCCATTCTCTCTCCATCATAGTTACCCCCTCATGTCTCCTCTAGACTCCTGTATTCACGGTCTCTTTAGTTCCTCTTAGTTACTTCCTTTCATAGGACTACCTTCTTCAGAAAGCCATTTCTGATATCCAGCTTGGGTTCTGTAGGCACCTGATCACCCTTTTACGTAATTATCTATTTGGATGTCTGATAGCACCCAACTGTGATTTGATCAGGGACAGTGTCTGATTTTCTTCTGAGTTCAAACTCAGGAACGACTGACACCCTCGGGTCACTACTCTCATCAATTAAGTCTTCTGGATGTTTTCCCTCTGCCTTTCAAGTGCTCTCAGTTTTCCCTGAAAGCTTTAGGAAAGAGACGCTGAGACTTCACCCCAGCTGCACTCCCTTGCCCGGTCTGTGAAAACGCATACACCAGGTTCTGCCTTAGCCCCGCCCCATCTTGGCTCCTGACCCCGCCCTCACCTCCGTCCCGCCTCCTTAGTCGAGCACACAAGTACGCATGCTCCGTTTTAGCCCTTCTTAGCGTGATGACACAGGCGACGTTGACGTGGTAACGTAGGGCCAGTGGGAGCGTAGATTGCAGCAGAGGGGTGTACTTTTGCTAGTAGCGCGCGGCAGTGGGTCGCGTGGTCCGCCCAGGCGCGCCGTTTGGTTTTGGCACTTGCTGAGTGTGCCTGGAAGTGGGGAACAGAGACAGTCGTTGGGTAGAGCTGGGGGCTGCAGCGCCTGAGGACAGGGCTGCGACCGTGTTTAGGGGAACAGCTGAGAAGGAGGGCCCTTGCCGGCAGGATCCGAACCCGCTGTGGCCAGGGCTGGTCCCGCGGTGACCTGGGGCGGCCGCGAGATGCTCGGGGCCTGGAGTCTGCTTCGAGCCCTGCGCTTCTGCTCCACTGCTCCCTGCCCCAGGCATAGGCCTTTCGCCAGACTGAGGGTACGGGACGCTCTCGGGTCCCAGAACGCGAGTGGGGAGCGTGTTAAAGTTCAGGTGGGTGTGGGGAAAGGGATTTTTCTTTCTTTCTTTAGGGACTTATGTGTCACATCCACACCTAGCGTTACTTTGTGTTGTTGGGACAGACAGAACGATCAGCAGAGAAAAGTTAGAAAGTATAGGTATAGCGCGAGTTCCTATTTCTCCATTTCCTCGGATACCTGCCGTTACTCTTTGCAAAACTGCTCTAGTGACTGTGAACTTGGTTTTCAAGATACCTGTAAACTTGTTATTCATTCAGGAAAGTGTAAGCGAACAGGGCCCCTTTCTCTTTTTACATCTCATGATATCCGCAGGCATATAGTGGTTGCCTTGCCCTGGCCCCTTGAGGGGAGAAACTTTGTCGTGACTGGCAGTAAATGTTCGTAAATAAATTGGGGCTTTGATTCAGCTTTTAGCCACCTTAGTGCCTAAAATTGGGCCTGCGTGTAATTTATGTTTAATAAATTAGTTGAAAGAGTGGAATGTAGCAGTTTGAAAGAGCCCTGGGGTGGAGGTGTGTAAGTTTCAATCTCTCCCACTAAGTAACTTGTTAATTATGAGCATGTTAAGCGCTTAAACTTAAGTTTCTTTTTATGAAAACAGATAATAGTCCCTACTTTTGGGACTATAAAGAGTAGCCCACAGTCAATAAATGTTAGCCACTATTATTTCCTTCACTCCTTAAAAGAGCAGGTTAAGCAAGATAGTTGACTGCTTCTCATTAGATTACTAAAACACATTGATAACAGTTATTTTGATATCATCATATATCCTTGCTGTTATTATGATCTGCTCCTCCATACATTTATTTAGGTTTCATATTCTTTCCATGATCCAATTCAAAAAATTGCATTTATCAGTTAATTTAGAATGTATAAATGACACCTTTTGTGTGCTGGTCAAAAGAGAAATCAAAGATGGAAAGAACAGAATTTAGTGTTTACCATCTAATATGGTAGGTATCAACCACTTGTGGCTTCGAGCACTTGAAATGTGATGAGCCTGAATTGAGATATGTTGTAAGTTTAAAATACATAATAATTTGAAGAACAAAAAAGATTGCAAAATCTCTATTTTTCTCTCTCTAAACACACATGTGTGCATGTGTGTCTATCTATGTATATACATCTGTGGGGCTTGTGTTTTTTGTTTATTTGTTTGCAGTACTGGGAATTCAACTCAGGGCTTCACCCATGCTATGCAGGCACTCTACCACTGATACACCAAATTAATTTGCCCAGGTTGGCCTTGAACTTGTAATCCTCCTGCATCAGCCTCTTGAGTAGCAGGGATTACAGACAGACATGTGCCACCATGTTTGGCTTCAATATATTTAATATATTTAAATATTGATTTCATGTTGATAGTATTTTGGACATAATTGGTTAATAAAATAAATTATTAACTTCATCTTTTTTTTTTTTTTTTTTTTACTCTTAATGTGGCCCCTAAAAACTTGAAAGTCACTAATGTAGCTCACATTATGTTTCTGCTGGACAGACCTAGTCTTCAGCAGTGTGATTATTATTAATGATCAACATAAGAAGCTATGAGAAAACAGAGATAGAATTCCTCCTATGAGTAAGTAAGGAAGACTTCTTATATGGAGTGACATTTGAACTGTGTCCTGAAGGATGTATTCCCCAGATAGAATAATCTAGGATGGAGTGGAAATTGTACAAGGATGTATCCCCCAAGCAGAGGAACTGGGAATAGGGTAGAAATAGCATTCCAGAAAAGTTCATTGATAAGAACATAAACTTGAAGTAATAACTTGTATTTGAATCCCAGCTGAACTTGTGCTTTAACTTCTCTAAATGTTTCTTCATTTCAAAAAAAGATAATTATGGGGCTGGGGTTGTAGCTCAGTGGTAGAGTGCCTGCCCAGCACAGTGAGGTACTGGGTTCAATCCTCAGCATGACATACAAATAAGTAAATAAAGGCATTATGTCCATCTACAACTAAAAATAAATTTAAAAAAGATAAATATAACCATGTCATTTACTTCTTTCGATAATTAAATAGCATAATATTTATAAAGAACTTTGCACATTAAAAAGTGCTTAATGAATGTTGAATCTTACGAGTAAAAAAGAAGAGAGCAGTGCTTTGGAAAGTACTGTTGATTGAGCATGCCCAAAATACAGGTGCCTTTGGGAATGTGTGACGAGGTGAAGTACCTTGTGCATGAGGCGGTGACAATTACTTCATTCTATGGAGCCCTCACAAAGATCAAGAGCTTTCTAATCAAATAGACTTGGATTCAAGTCTAACCCTTACCAGCAATCTTCAACAGGTTACTTTCTCTGAGTCTCAGTTTTCTTGCTTGTAAAATGGGTATGACAATCCTTAGAGCTACTATGTGATGGAATGAGACACTATATGGAGGTAGTAAAACATTTGCAGAATTTCAGCTGTGTACTTGGCAATCACTTCAAAATAGGTAAACAGTTTTCTTTCCCTTAAAGCATTATGGATATGCAAGTAAGTGATAGAGAGCTTTAATAAAAGCATCTGTAAGGTTATGGTTACAACAGAGAATGGTCAATAGTTTTTCTGGTTAGAATCAGCTCTTTTCCTAAGCATGAATGTCAACCTGTATTCATTTACTTTACATTTGTGGGACATTTCACAATTGTTTGGTGTCTACTAGAAAACTAGTTATTCCCTCCTAACTCCTATAGTAGTTAAATTTAATTTGGGCATATCTGAGAGCTGTTTTAGTGTTACTGGCCTACTTAAAAGCATCTCTCGTACTCTGATGTACCTGTCATTTAAATTAAGACTGTCTTTGAATGTTTGTGTATTACTTAATATGTGTTCATAAGGAGACATTTGGGGGAGTTTTTTGTTTGTTTGTTTGTTTGGTACTTTGTGAAAGAATAAAAATCCTGTAAAGATATTTCTAGTCTATAATACCTAATCTGGGAATTTGATAAAAGGGAAAAAGGCACCAAGATGTAAACCTTGTTATTTGTCATTGTCATTAGAAAAGCCAATATTGAAGAGATTGGTTATATAAATTACATACAGAAACTTGATGATATTTGGCAAAAGTTGAAAATGATGAGCTTCATTAACAAAACAGAACAAAAGGTAGAATGGCAAAGGTTGTATCTCCCTATAAGAAAAACCATTTAAAATTATTTGTGCATATTGGTAAACTGAAAGCAGTTCATTTTACACAGCTGATAATGTTAAGGCAAGATTGATTTTTTTCTTTCATTTAGCTTTCTTTGTATGTATAAAGAAAATATAGAATGTTTTAAGTATTTTAAGCTCACATATAGAAATCTTTTCTCTTTTTTAGGGATGGGTTCGATCAGTCCGATCTCAGAAGGAAGTCTTGTTCCTACATGTAAATGATGGGTCCTCTTTGGAAAGCCTTCAGGTTGTTGCTGATTCAAACTTTGACAATAAGTAAGTTGTTAAATTTTGAGTCCTTTGATTTTTTCTTCTTCTCTACTGTTCCCCGCTTCCCTAATCCAATATTCACATTGCCCCTTTGACCTATCTTCCTAAACACATCTGTGAAAAATAGTTTTGAAGAAAGTCCAAGTACTTGGAGTCAGTATCCTTAGCTCAGGCTTCTCCTTCTCTAACATCTTCACATGCTTGTATCCCCTGCCTCTACTTTCCATCAGTTTTCCTTCTCTTCTTGCAGCTCCTCTAAGCTGTTCTGCTCCTTTTTACATTCAGGCTTCTAGTCTTGTTGCCACTTCTGCCTAATAAACCTCTTCTTCCCTGTCTTTCCAATCCAGTTTAGCCATCATCATCACCCCTTGACTGTGGTAGGTGACTCTCCTCTTTGGTCCCATGCATTCTGTGCCCAGCTTTGTCCTGAAATGTATTGTATCAGATGGTAATCAACTGAATTATTATTGGATTGCTTCTTTGACTAAGAACTCCTTGAAATTATGAATGGTATTTCATTCGTTTTTGTGTTCTTGGCTTCTGGCACAAGTGCTGACAAGGTTACCAATTATTGTTTGTTGGATAAATTGAAGAAATTTATATGATTTTGTTGTCGGATGTTAAAACCAACACAATTTTTTTCCCCCTAGTACTGGGGCCCACTACCACTGAGCTACATCCTCAGTCCTTTTTATTTTTTATTGTGAGACAGTGAGTTGCTGAGGGTCTCACTAAGTTTCTGAGACTGGCCTTGAACTTGTGATCCTCCTGCCTTAGCCTCCTGAATCACTGGAATTATAGGCATGTACCACTGCACCTGGCTTATTCCAAACCCTTTTTATTTATTTATTTTTATTTTGAGGTGAGGTCTAGCTAAGTTACCTTGGCTGGCTTTGAATTTGCACTCTTCCTGCATCGGCTTCCCCAATAGCTTGGATTATAGGCATGTGTCATGGTGCCCAACAAAACTAATACCATTTGCATGTTAGGGTATAAGTTATGAAGAATAGAATATTATACTAATTTGTTAAAATAAGAGTGCTTTGGTATTCCAAACATGGTTAGGATTAATTCCACATATTGAATAGGCTCATGGGTCTGAGACAATAAAATTGTTCTGATGTGAAAAGTTTGTAATTTTTCTGATAACATCTATCAGTATGGCAATTAAATGGGTATGTCTGTCTAATAGTATCTAAATTTTAGAGATTCTGGAGGATGACTACCCACCTCTTTGAGATATTCTCAGTGGCCCCCAGGAGAAAATTCATCATATCAATTAGTACATATGTGAAGTCAGAGCATCTTAAAACACTTTTAGGTTTGGTGAAAGATTTATCAGGTTTTCTCTCCTGATGTAATGGTGGACAATCTTAGTTATACAAATTATATGTGAATACATTTTAAAAGGAAACAGTGATTTTGCTGAGAAAGAAATCGGAAAAACCATTTCATTCACAATGACCTTAAAAGATAAAATACAATACAATAAATTTGTGGATAAACTTGCACTAGAACATAGACTTACTATCCTGAAGGTAGTCTGTGTGCTCAATACCATCAAGCTGGGTAAATTAAAGTAAATAAATTGATTAATTTTAAAAAATACATTGTAGAAAAAGTACATGTACTTTTAATTGTCTTAGAAATAGTCTCACTTAATTTTTACCTGGCTTTCCCAAGGATAACATGTTGCTATAGTATGTTCTCAAAACCAAGGAATTATCAACAGAACTACAGACCTGATTTGGATTTTATCAGACCTTACATGTAATCTACAATATGTTAAAAAGCATTTTGACCAACTTATATTTGATACAGATGATTATATAACTTCTTAATTCTAAATAGCTATATGTAAATCCTCAATTTCTTTATTCCCATTTAAAAATGTATGGAATTCATTTTTAAGATTTAGGTATACCACAGAGCATCCATAAACTTTGAAGATTCTTTAACTCATTTAAAGGTAAGTACTCTATCATTAATGTTCTAATAGCAAGATTTATATTAAGACAAAAGTTATACTTAATAGCAAGATTTTTATTAAAAGAAAAGTTATATATAATAATATCTTGATTTCTTTGTTATTATAGAGAATTGACTTTTGGGAGTTCTGTAGAAGTCCTCGGGCAACTGGTACAAAGCCCTTCCAAAAGGCAAAATGTGGAACTGAAGGCAGAAAAAATTGAAGTTATTGGAAATTGTGATGCCAAGGTATTCTTTTGTTCAGGCTATTTAGGCTTACTTTAAAATAATAACAATCTGTTTTAAGTGGGATTATTGGAAAGATGGTACTTAGAACATTTTTCAGTTATGCTTCCCTGATAATTGAAACAGGGCATAGATCCTGTAGAGATAATAGTAAAAGTATTACAAAGATGACTTAGTCTTATGAGAGAGAGCTGAGCATTAATCTGTGCATCTTTAGTGCCTGTCACAGTTGAACCTCACAGCTTTTATAAGCATGTCTAGTCATCCACAATGCTGGATGTAGCCCATACAAGGGCTAAGAAGTCCAGTTCTTCAGTGGCATTTTAAAAGGAAACAGTGATTTTGCTGAGAAAGAAATTGGAAAAACCATTTCATTCACAATGACCTTAAAAGATAAAATACTTGGGAATTGCTCTAACCAAGGAGATGGAAGATCTCTACAATGAAAACTATAGAACACTGAAGAAAGAAATTGAAGATGACCTTAGAAGATGGAAAGATCTCTCTAGGTGGAGTAGAAGACTGAGATTGAGAAGGAGGGAGGAGGGATGGGAAAGGGGAGGAAATGTTCAAATGTTACTATTGTCTACCATATTGGTCAGCATAAGTAGAGAACATTCCCATTTTTCACAGAAAGTTCTACTGATAGTGCTGACCTGGAATGTTGTAGTGCTTGGGCTGAACAGACAAGAAATTCTATATTAATGCATGTTTATACTTGTTTTTGAAGACTCTGTTAGTGCTTTATATATATAAGCCTGGTAAAGAGGTTAGAGGGAATAAAATAAAAAGTCATCAATCCACTTCTTTAAATTTACAAAGATGGAGAAAATAAGGCCCACCCTGGTAAAATTGGTGGCACATCTGAAATTTATATTCTAGTCATTTGACTCCTCCTGTCTTTGCCATAATTACCTTCAAATGTTTAATGTGCAAAAAATGAGAAATTTTAAGAAAAAAATTGCATCATTTAAATTCATTTTGGTATTTTAGAATAATAGGAAAAATTAAATGTAAGGAAGTAAGAAAGAAAATAGGCTAATTTTCTTTAAAAAGTCCTTCTGAATTATTTTCCAAGAAATTACAATTGAAAAATTGTGAAATAATTTAGAAATCGAGAGGAATAGAAAAGGTAAATATTTTTGCTTTTGCTTTCTTAGAAGGATCTATGATTATTAAAAATTTACTATGTGTTTTATTGTTCTTGAATTATTCTCCCTTGGCTTCTGTTGCTGTTGTTATCTTCTCCTTGCCTTCTTTTTCTTTCTTTTTTTCAAGTCACGAACTGTTTTATTAAGCAATTATTAGGACCAGAAATCTATAGCCATTAATTACATTACTAAGGCTGTTTTTTAGCTGTTTTTCGTTGCATATGAGAATTTATACTTGAAAAAATATAGGCTTTATTAAATAAGATGTTTCTGAATTGTAAAAGTATTTTTTATGCATCGTATACAAATGGGTTTATTTTAAACATAAATAAAATTGACAATAGTTTGTTTCTGGTCAGATGCATTTGTGGAAAGGAATTATAATTCATCCAGAAAATTATTTAGGAGTTCTCCATTAGTATCTATTTTAAATAATGAGATAAAACATTTTGTTTATGTATAAATTTAATTTCAGAGCCTTATTAAGTACTTTCTATCCCAAAGACACTTTTAAGTAAACTTTTATAGGCAAAGAAACTCCATGATATTGTCAGATTTTTCTTTATCAATTTTTTTACATATGAATACCAAACTTTTATTTTAGCAAAATAAAGTTTAATGATTTAATGGCTTCTCTCAGTCTATAATGTTTACAAAGTAAAACTTTTAAGCAGGGTATGATTTTGTAAACTCTTTACCTGGAAATAACTTAAAATTTTATGGCACTAAGCTAAATTTCTTTCAATAAACAAAGATTAATAACATATTTAACCACTTGGGAACACCTAGTTATCAATACAATTCAGATCTAGATAGGATAGTTTCCTTTTGAGGTAATCATATTTCTAAATTTCTGATTTGTTGTTTGCAAATCTCACTATAACAGGCTAAGCAAAGCTTATCAGAATGATAAACACTCACCTATTAGATACAGATATTTCCATGTTAGGGTTTCACTGGCATAACTGTATTTTTTATGTAAACTAAACCAGTCTTTTTAAGGAACTATCTATACAAAATAATCAAGGGTATGAAACAACCTCCAAGGAAACAAACTTTGGGTTCTTACAATTGCATGATGAGGAAAAAAATTGAGAAATGAACATTTTAAAATAACATGGACTACAATTAGTACTTTATGCTTTCCTCTAGGACTTCAAATGGAGATTATTCATAAAATAAAAATCAGACTTATAAACACTAAAATCTGTCATATAGATTGGTAACAACTAAGCTTTTTTCTTATTCTCTCATTATAAATAATGAATCAATAATTTTCTTCCTATTCTGAAAACCAAGACAATGCAGTTGGTTTTAGATTTAGCATTTATGTTTTTTTTTGTGTGTGTGTGTGTGTGTGTGTTTCTTTTTTTTTTTTATTGGTTGTTCAAAACATTACAAAGCTCATGACATATCATCTTCCCATACATTTGATTCAAGTGGGTTATGAACTCCCATTTTTTACCCCAAATACAAGTTGCAGAATCACATCGGTTACACATCCACATTTTTACATAATACCGTATTAATGACTGTTGTATTCTGCTACCTTTCCTATCCCCTACTATCCCCCCTCCCCTTCCCTCTCATCTTCCCTCTCTACCCCCATCTGCTGTTCTTTATTCTCTCCCTTGTTTTTTTTTTCCCCTTTCCCCTCACAAACTCTTATATGTAATTTTGTGTAACAGTGAGGGTCTCCTTCCATTTCCATACAGTTTCCCTTCTCTCTCCCTTTCTCTCCCCCCACTTGTCTCTGTTTAATGTTAATCTTTTCCTCATGCTCTTCTTCCTTGTTCTGATATTGGTTGCTCTCTTTATATCAAAGAAGACATTTGGCATTTGTTTTTTAAGGATTGGCTAGCTTCACTTAGCATAATCTGCTCTAATGCCATCCATTTCCCTGCAAAATCCATGATTTTGTCGTTTTTTAGTGCTGCATAATACTCCATTGTGTATAAATGCCACAGTTTTTTAATCCATTCATCTATTGAAGGGCATCTAGGTTGATTCCAAAGTCTAGCTATTGTGAATTGTGCTGCTATGATCATTGATGTGGCAGTATCCCTATAGTACGCTCTTTTAAGGTCCTCAGGGAATAGTCCGAGAAGGGCAACAGCTGGGTCAAATGGTGGTTCCATTCCCAGCTTTCCCAGGAATCTCCATACTGCTTTCCATATTGGCCGCACCAATTTGCAGACCCACCAGCAATGTACAAGTGTACCCTTTTCCCCACATCCTCGCCAGCACTTGTTGTTGCTTGACTTCATAATGGCTGCCAATCTTACTGGAGTGAGATGGTATCTTAGGGTGGTTTTGATTTACATTTCTCTGACTGTTAGAGATGGTGAGCATTTTTTCATGTACTTATTGATTGATTGTATGTCCTCCTCTGAGAAGTGTCTGTTCAGGTCCTTGGCCCATTTGTTGATAGGGTTGTTTGTTATCTTATTGTTTAATTTTTTTTGAGTTCTTTGTATACTCTGGATATTAGGGCTCTATCTGAAGTCTGAGGAGTAAAAATTTGTTCCCAGGATGTAGGTTCCCTATTTACCTCTCTTATTGTTTCTCTTTCTGAGAAAAAACTTTTTAGTTTAAGTAAGTCCCATTTGTTTATTCTTGTATTTAACTCTTGTGTTATGGGCGTCCTATTAAGGAATTTAGAGCCCGACCCCACAATATGTAGATTGTAGCCAACTTTTTCTTCTATCAAGTGCAGAGTCTCTGATTTGATATCTAGCTCCTTGATCCATTTTGAATTAACTTTTGTGCATGACGAGAGAAAGGGGTTCAGCTTCATTTTGTTGCATATGGATTTCCAGTTTTCCCAGCACCATTTGTTGAAGAAGCTATCCTTTCTCCATTGCATGCTTTTAGTGCCTTTATCAAATATAAGAAAGTTGTAATTTTGTGGATTGGTCTCTGTGTCCTCTATTCTGTACCATTGGTCCACCTACCTGTTTTGGTACCAGTACCATGCTATTTTTGTTACTATTACTCTGTAGTACAGTTTGAAATCTGGTATCACTATACCTCCCGATTCACACTTCCTGCTTAGAATTGCTTTTGCTATTCTGGGTCTTTTGTTTTTCCATATGAATTTCATGATAGCTTTACCTATTTCTACAAGAAATGCCGTTGGGATTTTGATTGGCATTGCGTTGAACCTGTAGAGAACTTTGGGTAATATCGCCATTTTGATGATGTTGGTTCTGCCTATCCATGAACAGGGTACATTTTTCCATCTTCTAAGATCTTCTTCTATCTCTTTAGGGTTCTGTAGTTTTCATTGTATAAATCTTTCACCTCTTTTGTTAGGTTGATTCCCAAGTATTTTATTTTTTTTGAGGATATTGTGAATGGGGTGGTTTTCCTCATTTCCATTTCAGAAGTTTTGTTGCTGATATACAGGAATGCCTTTGATTTATGCGTGTTGATTTTATATCCTGCCACTTTGCTGAATTCATTTATTAGTTCTAGTAGTAGTTTCTTTCTAGACCCTTTTGGGTCTTCTAGGTATAGGATCATGTCGTCCGCAAATAGTGATATTTTAAGTTCTTCTTTTCCTATTTTTATGCCTTTAATTTTTTTTGTCTGTCTAATTGCTCTGGCTAGTATTTCAAGGACTAAATTAAATAGAAATGGTGAGAGAGGGCATCCCTGTCTTGTTCCAGATTTTAGCGGGAATGCCTTCAGTTTTTCTCCATTTAGAATGATGCTAGCCTGAGGCTTAGCATATATAGCTTTTACAATGTTGAGGTAAGTTCCTGTTATCCCCAGTTTTTCTAGTGTTTTGAACATAAAAGGATGCTGTACTTTGTCGAATGCTTTTTCTGCATCTATCGAGACGATCATATGGTTCTTTAAGTCTATTGATGTGGTGAATAATATTTATTGATTTCCGTATATTGAACCAACCTTGCATCCCAGGGATGAATCCTACTTGATCATGGTGCACAATTTTTTTGATATGCTTTTGTATTCGATTCGCCAGGATTTTATTGAGAATTTTTGCATCTATGTTCATTAGAGATATTGGTCTGTAGTTTTCTTTCTTTGAAGTGTCTTTGTCTGGTTTCGGGATCAGGGTGATGTTGGCCTCATAGAATGAATTTAGAAGAGCTCCTTCTTTTTCTATTTCTTGAAATAGCTTGAAAAGTATTGGTATTAATTCTTCTTTGAAGGTTTTGTAAAACTCCACTGTATACCCATCCGGTCCAGGGCTTTTCTTGGTTGGTAGTCTTTTGATGGCTTCTTCTATTTCTTCCTTTGTTATTGGTCTGTTTAAATTGTGTGTGTCTTCCTGACTCAATCTGGGCAGCTCATATGACTTAAGAAATTTATCGATGTCTTCACTGTCTTCTATTTTATTAGAATATAGGGTTTCAAAATGCTTTCTAATTATCTTCTGTATTTCTGTAGTGTCTGTTGTGATATTGCCTTTTTCATCCCATATGTTAGTAATTTGAGTTTTCTCACTTCTTCTCTTTGTTAGCATGGCTAAGGGTCTGTCGATCTTATTTATTTTTTTCAAAGAACCAACTTTTAGTTTTATCAATTTTTTCAATGTTTTTTTTTTGTTGTTTCAATTTTGTTGATTTCCGCTCTGATTTTAATTATTTCTTATCTTCTGCTATATTTGCTGTTGTTTTGCTCTTCCTTTTCTAGGGTTTTGAGATGTAGTGTGAGTTCGTTTATTTGTTGGTTTTTTCTTTTTTTGAGGAATGAACTCCAGGAAATGAATTTTCCTCTTAAAACTGCTTTCATTGTGTCCCATAGATTCCGATATATTGCGTCTGTATTTTCATTTATCTCTAAGAATTTTTTGATTTCCTCTTTTATGTCTTCTGTAACCCATTGATCATTCAGTAACATATTGTTTACTTTCCATGTGATGCAGGATTTTTCCTTCCTTCTTTTATCATTGATTTCCAGTTTCATTCCATTATGATCAGATATGGTGCATGGTATTATCTCCACACCTTTATATTTACTAAGAGTTGCCCTATGGCATAATATATGATCTGTCTTTGAGTAAGATCCATGTGCTGCTGAGAAGAACGTGTATCCACTTGATGAAGGTTGATTTATTATATATATGTCGGTTAAGTCTAGGTTATTGATTGTGTCATTGAGTTCTATAGTTTCTTTATTCAGCTTTTGTCTGGAGGATCTGTCTAATGGCAAGAGCGGTGTGTTGAAGTCACCCATAATTATTGTCAATTTGACTCTTGAACTTGAGGAGAATTTGTTTTATGAACGTTGCTGCACCATTATTTGGTGCATATAAATTGATAATTATTATGTCTTGTTGGTGGATAGTTCCTTTTAACAAGATATAGTGTCCTTCTTTATCCCTTTTGATTAACTTAGGTTTGAAGTTGTTTTTATTCGATATGAGTATGGCCACTCCTGCTTGCTTCCGAGGGCCATGTGAGTGGTATGATTTTTCCCAACCTTTCACCTTCAGCCTGTGTATGTCTTTTCCTATCATATGAGTCTCCTGAAGGCAGCATATTGTTGGATTTGTTTTTTTGATCCAGGTTACTAGCCTGTGTCTCTTGGTTGGTGAGTTTAGTCCATTAACATCTAAGGTTACAATTGAAATATGATTTGTACTTCCAGTCATGTTTATTTATTTATTTATTTTAGTTTGGCTAGTTTTTACTTTTTGGTTGTTTTCCTTCCCCTTTACTGAGATACCTCCCGCTGGTGGTTTTGGGCACTATTTTTTCATTCCTCTTCTTGTAGAATTTTGCCCAACATGCTTTGCAGTGCTGGTTTTCTGGCTGTGAATTCTTTTGGCTTTTGTTTATCGTGAAAGATTTTAATTTCATTGTCAAATCTGTAGCTTAATTTTGCTGTTTACAGTATTCTTGGTTGGAATCCATTATTTTTCAGCGTTTGAAATACATTGTTCCAGGATCTTTTCGCTTTC
This sequence comes from Ictidomys tridecemlineatus, assembly GCF_052094955.1. Lineage (NCBI taxonomy): Eukaryota > Metazoa > Chordata > Mammalia > Rodentia > Sciuridae > Ictidomys > Ictidomys tridecemlineatus. Next base: position 66,341,266 of record NC_135480.1, on the reverse strand, counting down.
AAAGTCTGTGATGAAAAATCAGTTGTTAACCTAATTGGTTTACCCCTGAATGTAATCTGCCCCCTTTCCCTTGTAGCTTTTAATATTCTCTTCTTGGTTCTGTATGTTGGCTATCTTCATAATTATATGTCTTAGAGTTGGTCTATTACAGTTTTGGATGTTTGGGGTCCTGTAGGCTTCCAGGATTTGGCAATCCATTCCATCTTTCATCTCTGGGAAGTTTTCTAGGATTATTTCATTTAATAGGTTGTCCATTCCTTTGGTTTGAACCTCTGTTCCTTCTTCTATCCCAATGACTCTCAAATTTGGTTTTTTGATGAGATCCCATATCTCTTGGATAGATTGCTCGTGAGATTTAAGCATCTTTTCAGTGTTGACTATATTCTTTTCAAGTTGATAAACTTTGTCTTCATTATCTGATGTTCTGACCTCTACTTGATCTAGTCTATTTGTAATATTCTCGTTAGCGTTTTTAATCTGGTTTATGGTTTCTTGCATTTCTAAGTAGCATTTATGTTTTTTAAGAATCACTCAAACGTATACAACACTAATACTTTTAGAGACTCATAGGAATATGAAAAAAATTTTTTTTAATTATCGCAGTTTTTACCTTTAGAAAGTTCTAAGACTTAAAAAGATGGTTTTCTTTTTCATCAGTATAATAATAATGTATAGAAAAAAAGATGAGAGATTTTTGTTATGCAAGCAAATAATTGTGCTTCAGACTGGAATCACTTTTGAATATGTTGTTTTTCCTCTAATTACAAGAAGGCAGTTTTGTGAACTAAAATATCATCCCCATACTTTCAGACAATTCTTTTTTGTATGATGAAGCCTAAGCAGTCCTCCTATAGACACAGCTCTTTGGAGCAGTTGAAATCTCTCTTTCACCACTCTTCTTCTGGTAGACACAGTGAAATCAGCTGCAGAAGTCTATATCCCAGGGGAAGGGAATTCATGAGTGGAGAGGCATACATCTCCTCTAAAGGCAGTTGTATCTGTGCATTTTTCTTCTCAGGGCCAAATTAGCTGGTATCTGCCTGTTGATAAGGAGACTCGTCATAAAAATTAAAAACACAAAATAATTTGTTGAAATCTCATTTTCCTGCCACTCGCAAGTGGAGCAGTTGCTCTTAAAGTAAACAAAGCAATCTGTAAATAGTCTCTGCAATCTGTGTTTCTGTCCTCACATTCTAATGACAAATCTCAGAGAATTGCCAGCTTCATTTTCCAGAAAGGTTAATGATCACAGCAGACAGGGTTACGGTACACTGTGCTGTGGTCAGAGGCTCCTTCCTGCTTCCCTTCTTCAGTTCAGCATCATTCAAAGTATTTAGGCTTTAGGGATTCTGAACCCCCAACAATCCCAGATATATTCTTGTGGCTATATTTTCTTCTTGGCAAGCATGGTACTTGTTTCTGTGTACTATAAAAATCAGTGTGTGCACCAGACCTAAAAAGACGAGACTAAAGCAATGTGCATGTGTAGCTCTTATTCAGCTTTTGTATTATCTTTCTTTTGAGTCTTTGGTTTCTGTCTGAAAGGATATGACTTTTTAATCTTGTAATATAAGTGTGGACATGGAGAAATATTTCAGGTTGGAGCCTTAAGTTTCTTTAAACTTTTTTTGTGGATTTTTAGTACTCTGCTAAATGAAAGATAGCTGTTGACTGTTCCTCATGTTCTTAGACCCAGTGACATGTTGATAAACAGTAATAAATTGGCACTAGCTGATATGATTGTGGGTATTCAAGACATTTGTGTGATTTTAAAATTGAACCCCAGCTGTGTGTGTACAATGGTAGAAAATGTAGTCTTTAATATCTACAATATTCTGAACTACTTTGTGCCAAACAGTGGATTGTTTTGCATAATTATATGCTTAACCTCTTTATTTGTAAGAAGTCACAGACAGCTAGTGGATAGAAACTTGGTAAATAATAGATAAGCCTCAGTGATATTAATTAATTTAGCTAATAAATACTAAAGCTGGCTTCAAACCCACATCTCTCTGAATCCATCCCACCATTCTTCTACCTGGTAAAAATTATGTGGGCTATATAATCTGTTATATTAAGAAATAAAGGAGGAAAGCATCTTATTTTCTCTGAAGCGCTACTATTTAGGAAATGCTCTGGAAACTGGTTTTATAAAACAGGATTTTTTTGTTTGTTTTTTTAGCTTCTAATTTTTTCCTTATTTATTGGCAGGCATTCCCTATCAAATATAAAGAGAGGCATCCTCTGGAGTACATGAGACAATATCCTCACCTGAGGTGTAGGACTAACGCTCTGGGTTCTATATTGAGGGTTCGCAGTGAAGCCACAGCTGCTATTCATTCCTTTTTTAAGGTAAGGTACCCTACTTCCAGGTATTCTGTCTTGTGAAGAGGTTGGATAATTGTAACATTGGAACATTTTCCTGAAAGTTCTGTTAGTTGTTTGTTCCAAGTACCTTTATTTATTTGGTTCAGTATCAAATGTCACAGGTGTACATATATAGTTTAAGAGCTTATTAAGGAATAAATACTGTAAATATTTAAAGTATATAATCTGATAAATTATGAAATCTTCACCACAATTGAGATGATGAGCATATCCATGACCTTGAAAGTTTATGTGTCTGTAACATCTTTATTTTTATCTTCATTTTCAAATGATACTTTTTCTGGATACAGAATTCTACATTGACAGGTTTTTTTCTTTAAGTACTTCAAGGTTGCCATGATACTGTCTTCTCATTTGCATTACTTCCAATGAAAAATCTGATGTCATACTTATCTTTAATCCTCTATGCACACCTTGTCTTTTTTCTCTTTGGCTGACTTTAAGATTTTTTCTTTATCATTGATGTTTTAGTCGGCTTTTTTTTGCTACTGTGATTAAAAGACCTTGCAAGAAAAATTTTAGAGGAGAAAAAGTTTACTTGGGGTTCACAGTTTCACAGGTCTTGGTCCATAGATGGCCAACTCCATTGCTCTTTGCCAGAGGTGAGGCAGAACATCATAGTAGAGGGTGTGGCAGAAGAAGGCAGTTCAGAACAGGACAATCAGGAAGCGAAGAGAGCTTTATTCGTCAGAGAAAATATATACCCCAAAGGCTGTATATGTGACCAGTGACCTGTCTTCTCCAGCCACCACCCTACTTGCCTATAGTTACTACCCTATTAATCCACCTAAATGGGTAATGCACTGATTCAGTTAAGCCTTTCATAGCCTGATCTAAACTTTTTTGCATTGTCTCACATGAGAGTTTTTGGCGGACACCTCATATCTAAACCATAACAACTGTTTTTTTGTTTTGTTTTGTTTTTATCAATTTGTGATGTGCCTTGATGCAGTTTTCTTTGTTTTTCATTTAGGGTTTATTGAATTTCCTCGATCCTAAGTTTATCATCTTCATGAAGTTTTTTTTTGTTTTTTTAGCAGTATTGGTACAAATATTTTTCTGTTATTTCCCTCTTTTGGGAACTGAAATTATCCATATATTAGTGCATTGATGTTATCCATAGCCCACTGATGTACTTTTCTTTTTTTAAAATCCTTTTTTCCTGTGTTTATTTCTTTTGGATCTTTTCCCTCCCTTTTTGATGGTTTCTATTGGTTTTTCTTTATGCTTACTAATCTTTTTTCCTATCCAGTGTATTTTTTCATCTGAAACATTATACATTTCATATTTATTTTTAAATATTTATTTTTTAGTTGTAGTTGGACACAATATCTTTATTTCACTTATTTATTTTTTTGTGGTGCTGAGGATCGAACAGCCCCTACATTTCATATTTAGAATTCACTTTGGGCTTTTTATTATTATTATTCCTTTTGTGTCTACTTAACTTTTTGAGCATATGGAATACAGTTTTAATTTGAAAACCGTTTTTATGTCCTTTTAATTTTAACATGTCAACTATGGGTCAGTTTTGATTGATGGATGGATTAGTTTCATAGCTTATATTTTCCTGTCTTTTTGCATATCTGCTGATTAATGCCAGACATAGTGAATTTTACTTTGGGTGCTGAATATTTATAAAGCTTCTTGAGCTTTGTTCTGGTATGCAGTTGTTAGTTGAAAACTGTTGATCCTTTTGGGTCTGCTTCTATTTTTTGTTTAGAAGGTTTGGAACAGTGTTTAGTCTAGTACTAAGTATTTCCTGCTACAAAGTACTATACCTAGTACCTTATGAACTGAGTTTTTCTAATCTGGCTTGTGAGAACATCCAGCCAGCATGTAAACACTGTGTGCTGTTCCCTCTAATTTTTTCAGTTCCTTCCCCAGTTTTGGATAGTTTCCTCCATGTAGGCACTCATCAGTTCTCTACCTAATACTCCTGGGTGACCCTCTGCAGATCTCTGGAGTTCTCTGTCCAGTTCTCTCTTCTTTGATACTATGTCCCATGAACTTCAGCCACATTGGTCTCAACTGTCTCTCCTCTAATTAGGGAGTCTTCTGGGCTTTACCTTATCACTGTCTCCCTATGCTGTGACCTGAAAGAGCTCAGTATCATAAGCTGGCTGACTGGTAGGGCTCAACATTCGCTTCCTATCCCTCAGAGATCAGTATCTTTTTTTTTTTAATATTTATTTTTTTAGTTGTACACAATACCTTTATTTTACTTATTTTTATGTGGTGCTGAGGATAGAACCCAGGGCCTCACATGTGCTAGGCAAGTGCTCTACCAGTGAGCCACAACCCCAGCCCCAAATCAATATCTTTTATTGTCTTATATCCAGTATCGTGAAAATCATTGTTTCATCTGGGTTGCTTTTTATTTTTATTGTTTTTTTTTTTTTTTTTTGCTGTATGGTTGTTTCAAGTGGGAAAGTGATTCAATTCCTGTTTCTCCATCTTGGTCATAGATATGTATTATGTGAATATTAAGCATTAATTTTAGGGTTGTTGGTGTTACTCAAGTGGGTTGCTGTAATGAATAAAGACATTTTGTCTCATCTCTGCTTTTTAACCATTTCCCTCCACCTAGGAAAGCCATAGGGGAATGTGGTCAACAAATTGTTGAGTTGAAGGGCCCCTCCTCTCATGTCAGTGGGAAGGCACCAAAAGGCCAGGATGATATCACAGAGAATACTCAATGTTATTTCATGTGGTTTTGGAACTTGGCCCTTGCTCCTTCTTTAGATTCAACTAATTTCCCCTGGTTGCTTACCAACGTAAGCTATATCCAAATTCATGCAGTCCCAGTCCAGCTGTAGCTCACCAAGAGAGTTCATGCTCTTTAGAAAGCTCCATTAGCTGGGCACAGTGGTGCAAGTCTAAGTTTGAGGTCAGCCTTAGCAATTTAACGAGACCCTAGCAATTTAATGAGACTCTATCTCAAAATCAAGAAATAAAGCTGGCACAGTGGCATATGCCTGTAATCCCAGCAGTTGGGGAGGCTGAGATGGGAAGATCAAGAGTCCAAAGCCAGCCTCAGCAAGGGCAAGGCGTTAAGCAACTCAGAGAGACCCTGTCTCTAAATAAAATATAAAATAGGGCTGGGGATGGGGCTCAGTGGTTGAGTGCCCCTGAGTTCAGTTCCTAGTACCAAAAACAAATACATAAAAGTTAAGAATAAGAAGTTCCATCAGAGTTAATTTTGTTGAAACTGACAAAGAACACCATGCCTTTAAGGCACCTACTTAAAGAAAAATAAATCACATTATACAATGTTATCCCATTGTAATTTGAAAGGGTCTGTTTACATATGCTCTCAAACTTTCTTATGTAACTTCCATATGGCTTTTCAGTAGTGCTTGAACCACACAACCATAAATTCTGTTCAGATCTAAAAATATAGTGTTTCAACAGTTGATAAAGTGGACCTGCTTTAATACTAAAACAATTTTATGGATTTTTTGGCCACAAGGTGGTAGTATTGGCAATCTATTGACAAGTTAGACTTCATCTCCTTCATACATTTCTTTATTACTTGAAGCCTTAACAGATATGCAAATAATTAAATAAGAGGATAAACTAGAAAATGTAAAGTAAGAAAAGTGCTTGAAAATAATTTGAATTTTAACACTATTGGTGATAGTTATAGAGGTAGTGTCATTCTATGTTATCCACTTGTATGTGAGACATTTAGGATTGACTTGTTTAAAGTAGTCACTTGTAGCGCTCTTAGGACATATAAAATAATAATTACATATCATCTATTTGGTACAGTTTCTTCTACTTTAAATTCCCTAAAAGATGTTAAGCTTTAAAATGTAAAATTTTCATACATTTCAACTTTATCAATAAAAATTGAGAAATGTAGGAAGAAATAGAGACTTGAGAGGTACTTTAAGTTAGGATGTTTTGAAAATCTAGAGTTATCTTTTGGTTTTAGTATTGAAAATATTTTGTATTTAACTTGGTTTGCTCATAAAATTGACACGCATGCCATGTGCTAAAACTTGGCTGTCTATGGTCCTCAAAATGAGTCATTTAGAAGAGCCAAATTTTTCAAATAACTGAAGTTTTTCTCTTTGGGCCCATTTTTTTCTAAGTGTTCCTAGAATGGATTGCATGCTTGCCTGTCTTTTTCAAATGAAGCAGTAAAAGACTGCTGTGCCTTTCAGGGCTTGTCTCCTCTGGATGGCAGTCCTTCAGAGCCTGCCATGGAGTGGAGTGGTTTTAAACCCTGTGTTGGATGGCCTGTGTTTTGGAGTGCTTTTGACTGCTTTTTATGTTTTTTTTTTTTTTTTTTTAATGGGTTTTTTTGGACTCCTCTTGCTGTTGATTTTTGTTGCCAGTGGCATGCTAGTGTCTAGCAATTACTGTCACATTTCTGTTGGTGGTGATTAAATAATGATATTTATTTCAGTTAAGTGTAAAGGGAAAATATTCACTAATTTTCTGAGTGATGTGTATGGGCCTTAGTATGTGAATTTTGTACTTTTTGGATGCTCAGAACCTTCTAAAATACCTGTTTCTAGAATGTGTATCAAATTGTTTCAATCTGGAAGTGGCAGGTGGAGTCTAACAATTGGGTAAAGCATTTACTTCCACTTTTGGCTCCTTTTCTGGCCCTCATACCTCTATTTAGAAACCCCTTTGTTCTGGGGTGGTATAAGTACCTAACACTGGTAGCCTCTCTGGAGCAGATACTGACAACATTCCTCCTTTCCTTGCTCTTGACTTTCATTTTATCTGTTTTTCCTCCCACTTTCTCTTTTTTGGACTTTGTGTACACTGCTTTATTGTTCTTTCTTTGTATTCTCATGTATAGCTCTTTGGTAATGTTAGAGACTTCAATAAGCTTTGCTAGCAGCATTAAAGCTTAAAAAGCTATAGTAACACATTTTGTAAAGGTTTGACGTTAGTTAAGTATTAAAAATGGTTCCTACTCCTGTGTGACTTTTGTTTTGAATCCCATAATTATTGACCTCAGGTTTACAGTGCTGTTCCTGGTGGCATTTGACCAGTTCTAACTTTGATAATTACATTCAACCATTAAAATTTTTTCCTCTCGCTCTACCTCCCCTTCCCCACCCTCATTTCCTTTGAATTTTTCACTTCCTTTCTTTGTTTACTCCACTCATGCTCATAGTTGCTTACATTCATGTGGAATAAATGATTCATGTTCATAATTCTTGGCTCCTAGGAGATAAAAATTTTATGAAGTAATATTATTGATTGTATTTCCATGGTTCTCTATGATGTGCTCTGTGCAGCACTTCTAGGCACATTGCTCTCAGGTTAAGTACATATTTGAATACTTTCTGGGGCTTAATTTATAGCTTCACTATTTAATCAGCCTATATCATAAGTCATTGGCTAAATATAATTATAAAAGTTCATATTTGGATGTCAATCAATGGAAGGGTAACTGATGTGAAACAGCAATCTGTATATGGGGTAAAGTTGGGAGTTCATAACCCACTTGAATCAAACTGTGAAAGATGATGTATTAAGAACTGTGTAATGTTTTGAACGACCAACAATAAAAAAAAAAAAAAAGACTACCAAAAAAAAAAAAAAGTTCATATTTGGGAGATCCCTGACAATGCCTGGAGATGTTGTATTCTACTGGTGATAGGCAGAATTTAGCATAGATGTGAGTGTATTGTATTGATTTCAAGGCTAGAATTTTGCATTAAACACATGCTATTCTGGCTTTGTATTACAAATTTATTTTTAGCTACCTTCTACATCTATACTGACTATAACCTTTGCCTTCATACATAGTCACAATGAAAGAAGTGTAGCCTTGAAGTTGATGGGTTATTTCAGTCCTACTAGCAACAGCTTTTGTGGTTTACTAATGGAAGTAGTCTCAGTTTTGATGGGAAGAACTGCCGTTGGGTGCCTGGTGATGGATGGACTTGATGCTGCTCAGAATACTCTTCAGGCCAAGGAAGTACACTGTCTGTGCTACATGCAGTGATTGTGCCATCGATCGAATGACAGAGACTTCCCACTAGTCATTTCTGCCTCTCTTGCTATGCATTTCTTTAGTCCCTATTAGCCTTAATTTTTCTTTTTGATGGTTTATCACAGTTGAGGTTTCATTCCCACATAACTGAACTTCATATTGATTGCTTTGTATTCCCTGAATAATACGGGCAGCATTACTATGCATTAACCTTGGTTGAATATGTGTGTGTGTGTGTGTGTGTGTGTTTGTGTGTGCGCGCGCGTGCGCACGCACGCACGCACGCACGCGTACATGTACATGTGTATTTGTTGAACCAATACCAGTAACTTAAGAGAAGTAGAAAATGAGGGAATAGCAATACAGAGCCTGAGCGTGGGGTTACAACCCTGGCTTAGCCACTGACTATTTATGTGGCTTTTGGCAGTTTACTAAATCTCTCAGGGACTCAGCTTTCTTATCTTTGAAATAAAGATACTGGAGAACTTAATTTCTAAGTCTGTTCCAAATCTAAAAAATTTTGTGCTTCTGTGCATAGTAAAATACTCAACCATCTTTCAATAGCCTCATATTTGGAAGGTTGGGGGGATTTGATGTGCCATCTCAGAGTTCCATTTTAATAGTATAACAACACAGTATATATTCTTGGAATTTTTTCATGTGCAGATATATTGAAAAGAGTGTTTTTTCTTTTCCTTCCAGAACAGTGGTTTTGTGCACATTCATACTCCAATAATTACATCCAATGACTGTGAGGGGGCTGGAGAGCTTTTCCAAGTTGAGGTGAGTTCTATTTCCCATCTTGGAAAAATATTGTTGTTTGATATTTTTCTCCTGAGGGTTTGTTTCAATTTATTTATTTATTTACTTACTTACTTATTTTTGTAGTGCTGGGGATTTTGCATGCGAGGCAAGCACTCTACCAACTGAGCTATATCCCTAACCCCGTTTTAAATTTAATAAGAAGACCATAGGTAGCACCTGAAATTGATTGTAGTAATTCTTAATACATTACAACTGCTCTGACTCCCTATCCTACTAGCCATATTACTAATACTGTGACTAAAAGGAGTGAATTTTTAGTTTAGTACTCTACTTGCTTTCCTTAAGCCACTGAAATGGTTAATTAGAGAAATTTAGAGATTAATAAGGATTATAAGATATTCTGCAAATTCAACCATCAGTTGATGCTTGAACATAAATCATGTTTTTAAAGATGGATAAAAGGGCTGGAGTTGTGGCTCAGCAGTAGAATGCTCACCTAGCATATATGAGGCACCAGGTTCCATCCTCAGCACCACATATAAATAAATAAAATGAAGGTATTGTGTCCACTTACAGCTAAAAAAAAGTATTTAAAAAAATGAATAAAATAGAAAAATTACATTTTCATAAGAAATGATTTGTGTATATACCCCATTAAGGTTTTTAGTTTAATTCTTTGTTTAACAACCATTTTTGGATTTCCTACTATGTGTCAGGTACTGTCAGCCTGCCCTTCTTGCAGGAAAAAAAATTTTTCCAACTTTTCTTATAGTCAGTTGAAAGCCTTTCATTTATTAGTTTTACAGCTGAAAAGTCATTAGCTAGTCACATACTGATGGACAAAGAGAACTCAAGTGATGAGTTGTGCTTTTTGTATTTTATTTATTTGCTGTATTCTTTAACTCTAGTAAATATTAAGGTGGTTCTTTAAACATTTGGTTGATTTTATTAGCTGACAAGATGTGTATATAACTGCTTTCTCAATTTTAGGGCTTTCTGGCTCTTGATAACCATGCTTTCTCTTTATATTTTTGAACAAAGTTTTCATTGTAAAATGTTGTCCTGATGTATTGAAGTCATTATTATTAGGAATAGTAATCAAATGTTGTCTTTCTTCATACTTGAAGAAATCTGAATGGTAGTTAACCTTCTGGAAAAAGCAGAATTAAAAAACCTGTTGAATATTTAAAGTGGAAGTGTTAGCATCTATATATGAGTTCAAAGAAGTTAGCAAATGACAAAATAATAGTGTTATTCTAAAAAACATTCTTTTCTAGGGGTTTATTTTCTCTTGTGAATATTGATGTGAAGAAAAATTACTTAACCTTAAATGCATTTCATGATCCTTTCATCTAAACTATGGAATGTTAAAAAACAGAGAGAGGAATTTTACATAATGGAATTAGAGTACTAGAAAGACATGCTCTTGAATTCATTGATCCTACTATAGTCAGGGTCTAGATCAGATTTCAGCATCTGTGACTTTTGTGTTATGTATGGCCTGCTATCTTTGTTTGGATACCAAGACTCACCTTTTGCTCTGCTTTTGTAAGCAGTATTTTTTCTTATTCTCACCTCATACACCTTACACACCTGTGTCCTTACAAGATTCATTCTTAATTTCCTCCTGGCTACTAGTAGAGGCATAGGGGTATGAATGTTGGCAACCACTTTTTAGGAAGTGGGTCTGAAGAAGTGGAACTTTTGTATTTAAATTCTTGAATTCTTGCTTCTCTACCAGGTGTGGTGGTGCACAATTGTAATACCAGCTATTTGGAAGGCTGAGGCAGGTTCAAGGCCAGTCTGGACAATTTAGCAAGAAGACCCTGTTTTAAAAAGAGCTGGGGACATAGTTCAGTGGTTGAGTGTCCTGGGTTGAATCCCCAGTACCACCCCGCCTCAAAAAAAAGAAAAAAATCTTGCTTCATTTAACAGCCTTCTTTTTTCCTATGACAGCATTGAAGTGTCAGTAATCATTTTTAAGATAAAAATGGCTAATAGAAATTTAGGTTTGAAAGTATCAGTAAGAGGTGACCTTAAAACCTTAAAAAGTACAGTAAGAACTTAAACTTCTAATACTCTTATTGAGAACTGAATATATGCCTTATCATTTTTGTTTTTTTTTCCACATTTCCTCATTTATGACTGTGGATATTAAGATTTGGGGACCACTGAGTAGATGTAAGAAGTCACATTCAAGGCATTTATTTGTTTTTCAGCAGACATTTGCTACCTCTGTGTTCAAGTGCTATGCTAAATGTTATGAGGGATAGAAAGACGTAATTGAGATTCTTGCCTATAAACCTGCTGACTTGGCAGGATTTGATAAAGTAAGAAAAATGCTTTTTTTTTTAATCCTTGATATTATTTATCATGCATTTACTATTTGTATACTTTTTCCTCTTTGTCTTAAGGTCCTAGCTAAGTTTCCAAAATTATGATTGGTTTTTACAATCCTGAAGCAACTATAGACTGTTCCCAATTTAGGATACTTCAACTTACTGATTTTTTAATGTCATGATGGTACAAAAATGATAGGCATTCAGCAGAAACCATACATTGGTTTTGGTTTTGTGGTGCTGGGAATCGAACACTGAGCTACTATTCTCCAGCGCAGAAACACCATACTTTGAATTTTGAATTTTGATCTTTTTCCCAGGCTGTCAATACTTGATACAAATATTCTCTCATGATGTTGGGCAGCAGCTGCAAGCCACAGTTTCCTGTCAGCCACAGGATCTTGGGGATAAACAACGATACTCTACAATGTACTGTGTGGCTCGGCTGTGATGTTCAGTGTATTAGGAGCATTGAATACATTTTCAATTTATGGTATCTTCAATTTATGATGGGTTTATCAAAGTGTAATGCCATCAGAAATTCTGACGTATCTATAATTTGTTTCTGAGAAGATACAAGAGAAGGCAAGAATTAGAGCTGTGGCAGACTAGAAGTTAATGAGGAATAGGTGGGACTATATATATTTGAGGTTACAGTGTTACCAATTATAAATGATATGAAATCTATAGCAAAATATTGTCAGGGAGAATTGAGTTGGTCAGAAAAATCTTAAAAATGAACATGTGATTTAACTATATCTTAGGGAAGGTATTCCCAGTAAGGGGAACAATGTGAGAAGAATTGGAAAGTTGAGCTGAAGGGGTTTTATTAGACTCTGAGTGAACAGATTTGAAGGTTCATATTGGCAAATTATAGAAAATAAAGGTGGCTAGCTTTAAGAATGAGATTATGGAGCAGTTTGGGGTTTTTGTTGTTGTTGTTGGTGGTTGGTTGTTGTTGTTTAAGGAAAAAAAATGTTTTGAGACATGTTTTACATACTATAACATTTACCCACTTACATCTGTACCACTCCCTGGTTTTTAGTATATCCAGAAAGTGGTGGAGCCATTCACCACTTTGTAACTTGAGGGCATTTTCATCACTCCGAAATAAGCCAATGTATTTATTAGTAGTCTCTTCTCATTCTTACTCCCAGCTCTGACCACAAAGCTACTTTCTATAGATTTGCCTCTTCTGGAACACCTCATATAAATGGATTCATATGACATATGGTCTTTTGCATCTGACATCTCTGACTTAACACAGTTTTTGAGGTTCATCCAGGTTGTATATGTGTCCTTTCTTCATTCCTTTCTATATCAAACTGGTATTTCATTGTGGGGATGTACTATTTTTTTAATCCATTTATCAGTTAATGGACATTTGTGGTGTACTACATTTTACCTGTTACGAGAATAATACTGCTGAGAACATTTATAAAAAGATTCTATGGATGGAGATAAACATTATCTCATTTGTTTTGGAAGAAATTTAGGGGTAATATGGTAACTGTGTTCAACATTTTGAAAAATTTTCAAACTATTTTCCAAGGAGGCCATACCATTTTACATTCCCACCAGCAGCATATGAGGGTTCTAATTTCGTTGTATCATTGCTTATGCTTGTTATTTTTTATGACTTTGATTTATAGTCATCCTAATGAATGCAAAGTGGTATCCCATTGTGGTTTTGATTTGCATTTGCCTAATGACTAAGGGTATTGAGCATCTTTTCACATTGACCATTTATATATCTTCTTTGGAGAAATATCTAAGTACTTTGCCCATTTTTTAAATTGGGTCCTTTGTCTTTTTGTTGTTGATTGAGTCACAAGAATACTTTTATGTATTGAACATACAAGTCTCCCCAACCCTCAGCAGTGTAAAGGCTGTGATGTTGCCCTCAGGCACAGGCTTGATGTGCCCACAATCACCCAGAGATGGCACTTCTTTGGACAGGGTTTCCTTTGGCTGTTTCTTCCCCTGACCACATGTAGTGTGATTGCTCCAATGTTTTAACAGTGTCCTAGAGCATAAACTTTATCTCAAACTGATCCAGTCAATTTCAAACTCCTTTAAGGGGATAGTTTTCAAAATCAATGTGTGAGATTTATTGTGACCTTGAAAGGGCTTTTCTAGCTCTTCCAGTATGTCTCTGGCACACCGATAGATCTACAGTTTAACCTTTATCTCCAACGGATCTGCCAATCTCTTGATTGCCTTTTACCAAATCACCAGTGTTGGAGAGAACCCTTCAGTTCGAGAAGTTTTCCACACTCTTTTGCAAATAAAGTCAGTGCCTTTGAGGGGGGATCCAACCTCTATTTTATGGCCTGATACCCTGCCCAGGCAAAATCTTAGAGCCAGAGCTCTAATGCTAGAAGCATGGACAATGGATGAGTCTCTGCGTGACATCTTGATTTAGAAGCTGAATACTCAGTGGAGGGAGTGACAGCAGCCCCAGGTCTCCTGGGCTTGCCTCTGCTCACCTGGAAACCATAGCCCATGCATGGTCTGGGGACAGAGCCTTCCACCTTGGATTGGCGTAAACAGAACCTTTGTTCTTGGCTATATCATCCTGGAGTGGAGTTTCTGTCATGCCATGCTGTGAGGGGATTAGGAGGGAATGGGCTCTGGCTCAAACAAAGCAGACACCTTAGTCCTTATCAAGTTTTCGTAGATTTTCCTGAATAGATATTTCTTTATATACTGCATGCTTTTAGGATCATGGCCAGAGAATTTAAATGTCTGTTGTTGTTGTTACTGTTCATTTTAAAAAACTTTTACCAGTTTCACAGAGGAATGGGTCTAAGAAGCTTCCCACACAAACATACCAGAAATTAATGGGTCAAAAAAAATAGTCAGTTTTTGAGCGAGGTTTTTGAGTGAGGTGGCACACACCTGTTACCCCAGCAACTCTGGAGGCTGAAGCAGGAGGATCACAAGTTCAAAGCCACGCACAGTGAAAGCAAGGCTTTAAGACAAGGCCCTCTCTCTAAATAAAATACAAAAACAGGGTTAGGGATATTGCTTAGTGGTTGAGTTGAGTGCCCCTGAATTCAATCCCCCACCTCCCCACACATGCACACAAAAAGACTAGTCATTTTTTGACTTGTTTTTACTACCAGGATCCTCAATTTCCTCACTTGCAAAATGAGAATAACACTGTATTTATAGGTTGTAAGGTTTAAGTGGTTGATATGTATGAAAATTTCAAAGAGCTAATTAAAAATAAGGAAAATAGTATACAAGATCAGGCTGATGTAAACACTAGCATTTCTTCTTTCTAAACAAGTGTGCATTCTAGAAATGATAGTAAGAAGTTACCAGCCCTCAGGAATTTGGGTTGTTGTAAATTTTATGGAACATATCATGTTTTGGATTCTGCTTGATGTTTTCACTTTTTAATTATTCTAACCCATTTTCTTTTAAACTTCCCCCCACCCCTCCCCTGTACTGGGCCTTACACTCTTAAAAACTTTTTAGATGATATGTAGGCTAACACAAGTCAGACCTCTTCTGAGAAAAACAGAACAAATAAACCACTTTTTTCAGCTAACATTAAACTCTTTATTTCCAACTCCTGTTGTACTCTTGTATTCAGTTACAGTGGCCTGTTTTAAGATTCCATTGTTTTTCAAAATGTTTCTTATTCATCACTTTGTTTCCCCATCTAGATTTTTTTTTTAAAAGAGAGAGTGGGGGGGGGAGAGAGAGAGAGAGAGAGAGAGAGAGAGAGAGAGAGAGAGAGAGAGAGAGAGAATTTTTAATATTTATTTTTTAGTTCTCGGCGGACACAACATCTTTGTTGGTATGTGGTGCTGAGGATCGAACCCGGGCCGCACGCATGCCAGGCGAGCACGCTACCACTTGAGCCACATCCCCAGCCCCCCCATCTAGATTTTATATATGCTTCTTTGGGGGAAAAGCTGAGTACTTCCTAGAACATATAAGTATTTATTGATTGATATCTCCCCCACCCCACCCATGTGTCTGGCCTTGAACTTGGAATCCTCCTGCCTCAGCCTCCCAAATCACTGGGATCACACACGTGTGCCACTGTGCTGAGCTAATTAATAATTTCTAAAGACTATTTTAGTTTTGCAGAACTTTCAACTTTAAGATTAGTCATTTTCAATCCTGTTGAAATGTCTGTTTCTACTAAAGAGGTTCAGATTCTACATGTGAAAAATGCCTAACCCTTGAACATGTTGAGGAAGATAGACTCTCAATTACATTAACCCTGGGGAATGGGATCTACTCTTTTACATTCTTTGAGTTTTTTATCCTATTCATATATTACTTTTAAAAAAGATAATATATGTAAAAGGTACACAATTCAAAAGTGAGAAAAAAAGCACAAAGTGAAATGTCAGATTCCTCTCTTCCCAATTCCCAGCTGTCCTGTTCCTCCTAAGTAATCATTGTTAACCATTTCTTATTTAGTCATCCAGATATATTGTTTGCTTACACAAAGATATACAAATCTTTTCATATATTTATTTATTACATATATGGTAGCTTACTAATTACAATGCTCTAGGCCTTCCTTTTTTATTTATCAGTAATTCCTATTGCTCCTTCCAAGGGTGTGTTTTGTTCCAGTGTATCAAGACATGTGTTTTAATGCATTGACCATATTCTTTTACTCATGGAATTTGTTTCCATTCTTTTAATATTATCGGTAATGCTGCATTGAATATTATTATTTTTTTTAAGAGAGAGTGAGAGAGGAGAGAGAGAGAGAGAATTTTTAATATTTATTTTTTAGTTCTCGGCGGACACAACATCTTTGTTGGTATGTGGTGCTGAGGATCGAAGCCGGGCTGCACGCATGCCAGGCAAGCGCGCTACCGCTTGAGCCACATCCCCAGCCCCAGAATATTATTATATGTACTCAATTTGCACATGAGTAAATATAGTTATAGGGTTCTAAAAGTCATTACTGAGAAGAGATACGTATTTTATATTTTGATTGACAATTTGTTCTTTATAGAGGTTGTACTAGTTTTTATTACTGCCAGTAATACATGAGGGGGTTATTTATATGAATCAGCTTTCAGAGTATGTTACCAGTTTTTTAAATTTTTCTCAATTTTAATTTGATATGTTACTTTTTAATTTATTTATTTATTTATTTATTTTTGTGGTGTTGGGGATTGAACCCAGGGCATTCTGCATGCACCGCAAGTGTTCTACTACCTGAGCTATATCCCCAGCCCTATTACTTTTTAATTTTAAAAAATTTAATTAAAAGAGGAAAAGAAAATACCACACTGGATTCAGAGAAGCAAGTTTGTGTTCTAGGACACTGACAAAAGAACTGATTCAAGAAGCTATTGTGCTCCTGACCATGTTGTGTTTTTGCCACTTCCTCTGTGAAGTGAGAATCTTGTGATTTAACACCACTCCTAAAAGAGAAAAAAGCCTCAGATTGTGAACTGATGGAGCCTGGGGCTACTTCTTTCCAAAGACTGAACTATTTCTTCCATTCCACATATTCACCAAATGGAGTACATTCTTAAAATGATTCAGCCACACAACTGGACTAAAATTATAGGATTGATTCATCCTATAAATATTTGTTAAGCCTCCTTTTTTTTTTTTGTAAAAAGTGCTTTGCTAATGCTTTTTGATTTACAAAGTTATTTCCATTTTCCCTCTCAACAATGTGAATTTATATTTTTAAGAGAAAAACAAGATCCTACTATAGTAAATGCCACCCAAACAATGTGAATGTGAAAGCTAGCCATATTAAAACCAAACTGTGAGCATTCCAAGGATATATTTTAAGTCAAATCCTTATAAATATAAAAAGATACTATGAAATATGAATCTATTTATCCTTGGGTTCATAATTTTAAAGTACTTCTTATTTTATTTAGATACCAGCATTTAACCTGAGAACAGATCTAAGCTAAAAGCAATATCCAGCATTGGTATAGTATGTTATTAAGTCAAGTAATACTTGCATATAATTTTACTATCATTTGTGTTGCTTCACTCATGTGTATGTATGTTATACATATCATATATAATATGTAATAATATATAATGTGTATGTGTGTGTATGTGTGTGTACCACTAAACAGAAGGAACTTATTAGCTGTAATAACTCAAGGAGAATAAAGAAAGAAAAGTAACATTTATTAAATACCAAATATATTTTAGGTACCATGTCAAGTTCCTTTATTTTACAGATAGATAGTATGTGATCTCTGCAGCAAGCCTTTGAAGTAGGAATTATTTGTCCTTCAGTGGGGCAGAAACAATATGTTTTCCTTGTACATCATACCTAGTTTACTGATAGGTGCTATAGGTGCTCCATAAATATTCATTGATGGATTATCATTGTTGTTTTAGATGAGGAAACAAGGTTCAGAAAAACTTGTCAAAAGTCATGCAGTAAAGGGCACAACTGTATTTTAAACAAAATCTATTGTCTGTAGAGTAAATAGATTACAGACAACTCTGAAGAATGAGTGCCTCACTGAAATAAAGCTTCCTTGCTCTTTCTTTTGGGTCACTCTTTACACATAGCCTTTTATATTCCCAAGGGAGAAAAGATAACATTTACTCAGCCTACTGATGGCAGCCACTGTACAGTACTGCTTTTGTTTGGTTTGGTTTTTGTTTTGTTTTGCACAAGTAGCCTATTATTAATGCTTAATTCATTTGTATTAAATATTGTAGATCTCTCAAATAATGCAAACTGTGTAGACAGTTTAGAGTACATACCTATGCCAGTACTGAACTTAAGAACAGGGATATTATTAGTACCTTTCATCCCCCACTTCCCCATTCCATCTCTCTTCTCCCATTATCTTGAATTTTGTGTTTATTTTTCCCATGCTTTTTCTTATTTTAAAAAGTTTTATCACATGAATGTACTCCTAGGCTAAATATTTAGTTTTGCACATTTTTTAGTTCATACAAATGGAATCATAGCTTTTGTGGTGAGGTTCCCCCCCTCTCAGTACTATGTTCTAATTAAATCAGAATCTCTGGAAATAAGACTTAAGCATTAGATTCTGGGTGATTTCAGTATACCTTCCATGGTGTACACAGGGTGGGGGAAGTGCATGTTCTTAACTTCAGCTTTACTAATAAATAAATCCAAATTTTCACAGGAAGGGAAGAAAGAATTTAAACTCCCACCAGTAGGGTATGCTGTTCCACATCCTTGCCAACATCTGCTATTTTCAAAATCTTTTAAATTTGCTAATCTCATGGGTAGAAAAAGGAACTTTAGTGTGGTTTTAATCTGCTTTTCTTGGATAACTATTGAGATTATGAATCTTTTCTTATGAATATTGGCCATTCATTTCCTCTTCTGTAATATTTTCTGTTGAGTTGTCTTTTCATAGAGATTTGTTTTCACATTCTGGATATTACTAATCTGTTGTTGATGGTGTTATGGCAGATGTCTTCTCTGAGTTTGTGCCTTGCCTTTTTCTCTATACTATCATTTAATGAAAAGAGTTCTAATTTTAAATGTAATCAAGTTTTAGTCTTTTATGGTTTGTACTTTGTTTAAGAAAACCTTTCTACATTACTTCCTAAAGTTTTGTAGTTTGTACATTGAATACATAGGTCTTCCAGTTTTCCTAGAATTTAGTTTTGGATATTATAAGTCTAATTTTTTTTAAATGGATAACTAATTATTTCAGTACTATTTATTGAATAGTTCACTTCTGTCTGGTGATTGGAATGGCCAGCTGTATCACAAATCAAAATTCCACTTATGAAATATGTCTATTTCTGTATGCTCTGTTCTGTTCCATTGGCTTATTGGAATATCCCTGTGCCATTAGCTTACTGTCTTAATTGTCATTGCTCTTCGATAAGTCTTGACGAAAGGAAGACAAATCTTCCCTCCTTATTTTAGGAGTTTCTTGCCTATTCTTAATTCTTTCCCCTCCATATAAACTATGGAATTTCTTGCCAAGCTTTGAAAAACTCTATTTGACCTTTAACTGGAATAATATGGATTATATAGAACAATTTGGAAAATGTGGTGTTTTAATGGTAATGAGTCTTCTGTCTCTGGACATGATATATCACTTTGTATACTTAGGTTTTCTTTAGTGGTTTTTCAATAGAGTTTAATAATTTTCTTTATCAAGATTATTAATATTATATTTATTTTCAGGTACTTAATATTGTCTTTTGGTATAAATGTTCCGTGTGCCGGGTACAATATTCAATATATGTCTATTAGAAAAAGGGTGTTAATTGTATGATCAAATCTACAATGTGCTCACTGATCATTTTTTAAAATATTTTATTTTTTAGTTATAGTTGGAAACCATTATTTTATTTATAATTATATGGTGCTGAGGATTGAACCCAGGGCCTCACACATGCTAGGCAAGTGCTCTACCACTGAGTCACAATCCCAGCCCTAATTTATTTTTATTTATTTACCTGTCAATTATTGATCTGTTATAATCCTTTGGTATATTTTTTAGTTTTTTCTCATAGTGTTTGCTCTTTATATTTTTGAGGCTATGTTATTAGGTAATGCAAGTATAGAATTGTTTCTTGATTAATCATCCTTTATCATGTAGTGGCCCTCTTTTTTAGCAATATTTTTTGCCTATGTTTTATTGTCTGATATTCATTTAACCATGCCAACTTGTTTGTTTCTACTGTGCTGGACAGCTGAACCCAGGGCTTCATGCATGCTTAGGCAAGTACTCTACCACTGAGCTATACGCCTAGCCTCCAACTTGTTTTGATCAGTATTTATCTGATAGTTTTTTACCATCATTCTTACTTTTCTTGTAAACCTTTCTTTGTCTTATGTTGTTGATATGTCCTGAAAACAGCATACAGCTCAGATGCTTTTCAAAATTAAATCTGAATCTTTGCTTTCTTGTTGGATTAACTTAATCCTTATTGTGATTGCTTATGCATTTGTTTTTTTATTTAGCCATCTTATTTTGTGCCTTTTTTTTTAAAGTAAATGCCCCCTCCTTTTTTTGTCTCCTTTTGAGTAAATTAAAATCTTTTTTTAACTTCACTTCCTCTCCCCCTCCCCACCTTAGAACACTACTGATGGGGATAAGGGAAAGGGAGAGTTTAGGGCAATGATTCTCAATATTTTTTTGGTACTATGGTTTGAACTCAGGGGCACTTAAGTACAGAGTTACATCCCCAGCCCTTTTTTTCCCATTTTATTTAGAGACAGGGTCTCACTGAGTTGCTGAGGGCCTTGCTAAGTTGCTGAGGCTGGCTTTGAACTCGTGATCCTCCTGCCTCAGCCTCCTGAGATTACAGGCATGCACCACCACACCTGGCGATTCTCAATCTTTTTTTCTTCTAATCAGTTATACATAACAGTAGACTGCAGGATAGTAGAATCAACTTGACTGCATATTAAATTTACCTAGGAACATTAAGAAGTGTGAATATCTAGATACTACCCCCCAGAAATTTGTATTTAATTGGTCTCAGATGCAGTGTGAGCACGGAAAATTTAGAAGCATACTAAAATGCTAATAGAAAATCAATATTGAAAACATTAATGAACTAAATTGAACAATAACTAAATATAGACACAGAATTGATAGGCTAGGTGATTGTGATCAATACCTTTTTTTCTTCTCAAACTTCTAGCTTCTTTGCCTTTACCAATGAAGAGAATTCATTAGCTAGTTAATTTTTTTTCCTATTACATAGTAGTATGCACAAATGAGTATTGGGTCCTCTGTTGAAGTTTATAGTTTTTTTTTTTTTTTTTTTGGGGTGGTGCAGGGGATTGAACTGAGAGCCTTGTGCATGCAAGGCAAGCACTCTACCAACTGAGCTATATCCCAGCCATTGAGAAGTTTATTTTAAAAATTGTTTAATTAAAATAAGCTGGTCCTCAAGAAAAGTACAGTTTTTTTTATCCACAGACAGAATAATTAAATATTTAATTGGGTTTTACCTTTTATAATAGTAATTATACAGAATAATTTATATAGAATAATTAAATGTCAAATCATGATTTGCTTTTTGTAAGTGCTTTAAGAGAGCTTCCTGACAAGGAAAAACTAGGTACTGGGGTGATCAGAGAGATGTCCACAGGACCCTTTTTGATGTTTCCGTCTTTGATTTTTGTCTCAATTTTGTCTTTTACTATCTTTTTCCAAAATTAGCCACATTCACCCCAAATCCCTTTCAGAAAATTAAATTAGTAGGAGTTTGGATTGTGGTGAGAAGCAAGCAGATAAAGTGAATTATTGATGCATATCTAATTCAGTAGTTCTAATTAATATTGAGTACCTAAAATGTTGAAAATATAGTACTGAACAAAGTACACAGAAGTCTTTTTCCTTGTGAAATGTACATCCTTGTAGAAGGGAAATAAAAAAATTAAAAACTAAAATAGAGAGTATGATAGATTTTGTGGTCACTATCTCCAAAGATTGCTTCCTAGCTAGCATACTATGCTTCCTAACATTTGTACTCTTCTCTTGTCCCCACCTACACTTAGGTTGGGCTGGTTTTGTATATCCTATAAAACATGGTAGAAATAAAGTTCCTTGTCTAGGTCATAATCCCCACAGCTTCTTCCTTTGTTCTTCTGCATCATGAGTTCTGGGAGCAAGTCACTATCATATGAGCATTCTGGCTATTGGGAGGCCATCATCCTTTGAGCACACTCAGACTAGTCATGTGGGAGGCTATGTGGTCACATGCCTGGCTAGCCACCAACTGTTTGAGCTCTACCATCTGAGGTAGTACACTTATGATGGGAGAAGTTACTTTGAATATCTAGCTCATTAGAGGAGCCTCAGATGACTTCATTACCAGAACTCATTTGAGTAACCACATACAGAGAATCCATGCAAGAACCACCTTGCTAAACCCAGGCAATCCACTGAATTGTGAAAGACAGCAATAGCAAGACAGTAATATTGTTTTAAACCACTATTTTAGGAGGATTTTGTTTTACCAGGCGGTAGGTAATCAGAACAGATAAATGAGTAGTACTGTAGTGAAAAGTATACTGGGAAAAAGAGATTGAGTGGGGAGAGCATTCTAGTTTAAATTGGGTGGTCAGGGAAAGCCTTGCTAAGATGTTCAAACAAAAACGTGATGATATGAGGAAGTAAGTAGTGTTGGTAACTGGGGAAAGAACATTCCAGTTAAAAGGAGTAGCAAGGGGCTGGGGTTGTGGCTCAGTAGTAGAGAGCTTGCCTAGCACCCATGAGGCCCTGGGTTCGACCCTCAGCACCACATAAATAAATAAAATAAAAGTATTGTCTATCTACAACTAAAAATATATATATTAAAAAACTATTTTAAAAACAAAAGGAACAGCAAGTACAAAGTCTCTGTGCTAGAGCTACCTGAAAGTTTCAAGAAATAACCTCAAAGGCAGGTGTAAATTGGAGCATAGCGAAAGAGGGCAAGAACAGTGGGAGCTGACGTCATACACCACCTAGTGATGTTTATGTCAGAGACATACTGCATATATGATCTCATAAGGTCTCATAAGATTATATTGGAGCTGAAAAATTCCTATCACCTGGTGATATCATATTGTTTATGTGATGCTAGTGTCAACAAATCTGCTGTGCTGCCAGTGATATAAAAATGTATTACATATACAATTATGTATAGCGTAATACTTGGTATGGTAATAAGTAACTGTTAAATGTTTTATGTATTTACGTGTATACTCCTATTTAAAAAAAAAAAAACATTTGCTATAGCTGGGCACAGTGGTGCACACATAATCCCAGTGACTTGGGAGGCCAAGACCAGGAGGATTGCAAATTCAAGGCCAGCCTCAGCATCTTAGCAAGGCCCTGTCTCAAAGTAAAAAGGGGCTGGGGATGTGGCTCAGTGATTTAGTGCCCCTGGGTTCTATCCCTGGTACAAAAAAAAAAAAAAAAAAGTTAGATGGGGAAAAAGAGGCCACTTCAGGTGGTCAAACTATGTCTTCCAGGTTTGTAGAAGTATACTTGATGATGTTTTCGCCATGATAAAATTGCCTAACAACATATTTCTTAGAATTTGTCCTCAACATTAAGCAACAAGTGACTGTATAGAAGGTTGGAAATATGTGCAGATTATATATGGCAAGCGATTCATGTTCAACTTCATTAGGTGCAACACTTTTTAAAAAGTAACAAATATATTGAAATAATTCCTTTTTTCTCTAAAGATGAAATATCAGTATATATCATGAACTTTTTGTACACATAAATAAAAGTACAGTGCTTACTCCTTAATAAAAAGAAGAAATAAGTATCAATAATGTAATTAGTGTTTTTCATTGTGTAGAAGAATATAAGTAATCTTTATGTAGAAAGTTTATATAGTTGCTAACTGATAGCTATAAATTAAGGCTCATTATAGGTGTGTTATGTTGGTATCTCAGATACCATGAACAGTTTGATATTGGTAGTGTGATAGCAGGAGCAAATGTGACTCCATTTTGTTTTATGACTTCATCCTGTAAAACATCCATGCCAAGTAGACGAGTCATGACTGGAGCAAGCTGTTCTTTTCCTTTTGCTATAGAAACCTTTAAGAACACGGAACTATCTAATGGGGTATTATTTCTGTAACTAGGGTAACTGGGCTCTGTTTCTGTAACTAGGGTGACTGGGCTAACTGATTGGTTAGGCTTCCCTCCGCTTGACTGCACTGTCCCGCTTAGTAACCTGGCTTGCTTGCATTGGCTAGAGCCCCTGAACATCCCTTTTGCGGTTTTCAGGCTTATAAGGAGTGCCCTTGCAATTGTTCGGGGCTGATGGGGGAACAGCTTTATGTTCTGGTCAGCCACCACCAGTGTGCTTCAATAAAGGCTTGATTCGATTATATGTGAGTGGTCTGGAAGTCAGTTTATGAAACCCTGGGATGAAGCTTTAACTATAACACTTCTATTCAATATAGTTCTCGAAACACTGGCCAGAGCAATTAGACAGACAAAAGAAATTAAAGGCATAAAAATAGGAAAAGAAGATCTTAAATTATCACTATTTGCGGGTGACATGATTCTATACCTAGAAGACCCAAAAGGGTCTACAAAAAAACTACTAGAACTAATAAATGAATTCAGCAAAGTGGCAGGATATAAAATCAACACGCATAAATCAAAGGCGTTTCTGTATATCAGCGACAAAACATCTGAAACGGAAATGAGGAAAAACACTCCATTCACAATATCCTAAAAAAAAAATAAAATACTTGGGAATCAACCTAACAAAAGAGGTGAAAGATTTATACAATGAAAACTACAGAACCCTTAAAAGAGAAGTAGAAGAAGATCTTAGAAGATGGAAAAATATACCCTGTTCATGGATATGCAGAACTAACATCATCAAAATGGCGATATTACCAAAAGCTCTCTATAGGTTTAATGCAATGCCAATCAAAATCCCAACGGCATTTCTTGTAGAAATAGATAAAGCAATCATGAAATTCATATGGAAAAATAAAAGACCCAGAATAGCAAAAGCAATTCTAAGCAGGAAGTGTGAATCAGGTGATATAGCGATATCAGATTTCAAACTGTACTACAGAGCAATAGTAACAAAAACAGCATGGTACTGGTACCAAAACAGGTAGGTGGACCAATGGTACAGAATAGAGGACACAGAGACTAATCCACAAAGCCACAACTATCTTATATTTGATAAAGGAGCTAAAAGCATGCAATGGAGGAAGGATAGCATCTTCAACAAATGGTGTTGGGAAAACTGGAAATCCATATGCAACAAAATGAAACTGAATCCCCTCCTCTCGCCTTGCACAAAAGTTGACTCAAAGTGGATCAAGGAGCTAGATATCAAATCAGAGACTCTGAGTCCGATAGAAGAAAAAGTTGGCTACGATCTACATATTGTGGGGTCGGGCTTCAAATTCCTTAATAGAACACCCATAGCACAAGAGTTAATAACAAGAATCAACAAATTGGACTTACTTAAACTGAAAAGTTTTTTCTCAGCAAGAGAAACAATAAGAGAGGTAAATAGGGAGCCTACATCATGGGAACAAATTTTTACTCCTCACACTTCAGATAGAGCCCTAATATCCAGAGTATACAAAGAACTCAAAAAATTAGACAGTAAGACAACAAATAACCCAATCAACAAATGGGCCAAGGACCTGAACAGACACTTCTCAGAGGAGGACATACAATCAATCAACAAGTACATGAAAAAATGCTCACCATCTCTAGTAGTCAGAGAAATGCAAATCAAAACCACCCTAAGATACCATCTCACTCCAGTAAGATTGGCAGCCATTATGAAGTCAAGCAACAACAAGTGCTGGCGAGGATGTGGGGACTGGTGGGACTGCAAACTGGTGCGGCCAATTTGGAAAGCAGTATGGAGATTCCTGGGAAAGCTGGGAATGGAACCACCATTTGACCCAGCTGTTGCCCTTCTCGGACTATTCCCTGAAGACCTTAAAAGAGCGTACTACAGGGATACTGCCACATCGATGTTCATAGCAGCACAATTCACAATTGCTAGACTGTGGAACCAACCTAGATGCCCTTCAATAGATGAATGGATAAAAAAAAATGTGGCATTTATACACCATGGAGTATTATGCAGCACTAAAAAATGACAAAATCATGAAATTTGCAGGGAAGTGGATGGCACTAGAGCAGATTATGCTTAGTGAAGTTAGCCAATCCCTAAAAATCAAGTACCAAATGTCGTCTTTAATATAATGAGAGCAGCTAAGAACAGAGCAGGGAGGAAGAGCAGGAAGAAAAGATTAACATTAAACAGAGACAAGAGGTGGGAGGGAAAGGGAGAGAGAAGGGAAATTGTATGGAAATGGAGGGAGACCCTCATTGTTATACAAAATTACATATAAGAGGTTGTGAGGGGAATGGGAAAATAAACAAGGAGAGAAATGAATTACAGTAGATGGGGTAGAGAGAGAAGATGGGAGGGGAGGGGAGGGAGGATAGTAGAGGATAGGAAAGGTAGCAGAATACAACAGTTACTAATAGGGCATTATGTAAAAATGTGGATGTGTAACCGATGTGATTCTGCAATTTGTATTTGGGGTAAAAATGGGAGTTCATAACCCACTTGAATCTAATGTATGAAATATGATATGTCAAGAGCTTTGTAATGTTTTGAACAACCAATAAAAAAAGAAAAAAAAAACAGTAGTGAGACTTTAAATGGGGGATAATTCTTGATAGAATTCTGTGTCCCAACAATGTATAGCTTTCCCTTAATTTTCACAGTGAATTCATTTTGGAAAATTCAGATTATATTAAAAGAGTAAAATTCATGAACTTCACTAACATGAATGCTCCATGGGATATTTAACACTCAGTACCAACTAAATTCCGGTAGCTCTTCCCAGTTTTGACAATTAAAAACATTTCCACTAGGAACAACATTATAAGAACTTTAACTGGGATGGGAAGTCTTTGGAATGTTCCAAATGTATTAGTTCATTTTCTCTTGCTAATAACACAATACCACAGATCATGTTAGGAGAAATTTATTTGTACTCATGGTTCTGGGGTGAGGGGTCAAAGGGTTGCATCCAGTGATAGTCTTTTTGGCCTTTTTGCTACAGAGTCCCAAAGTGATGCAGAGCATCATCTGGCAAGAGACTGAGTGTCCAAGTATGTTTGTGTCTGATCTCTGTCTCTTCTTTTAGAGCCACCAGGATTCTATCATGGTGGCCCCAGCCTTATGATTTCATTTAATCCTAATCACTTCCCAAAGGCCCCACCTCTAAACACCATAGTGGGATTTAGCTTCCACCCTCTTAATGGGGAATCACATTTTAACACAGTAAAACTTTGGAGATTCCATCAAACCATATTCAAATCATAGCAGAAGCAAAGTAATACAATTATTTATATTTTAATGAGATCATCCTAGCTGCTCTATGAAGAATAATTTGGGGGCAGTGAGCAGGTACAGAAGAAGAAAAGCTAGTTTAAAAAGTCTATCACTGTCAACCTGGTGGTCACTTATTTTTGGCAGAGCTGAAGCAGTAGATCCTAAAATTTGGTTGGATCCTGAATATATTTAGGAAGTAGTATATGAATATCTGCTGCAATGGCATACTTTTTAAAAATTTATCTTCATTCCTGGCCTATATTTCCCCAGAAGTAGTAGTTGACTAGTTCATCTCTGCTAGAGGTCTTTGAATCTTTAACGTGGAGACAATTCTTCTATGAATAGTTGTTTCCATTGCTAATTAAAGTAGAAAAATAGATCTGGGTTTGTTTTGTTGTTCTTGTTTAACTTAAACTTTGATGTTGCTCTTCTGGACATTAGAATTCAATTAAGTTGTCATACATTAAAAAAAAAAAAAAGAAAATGTCAGCTGCATAAACACACACAAACCTACTGAGCTTATATTTGTTAAGGCCAGTGCCAGATATAATTATTTGTGGAAATGGGGTTTTGTTAGAAATGGGGCATTTATTTTGTAGAAAGTATTCCATGGTAATATTGACTTCAGTAGATACCTTGAACCCCCCAAAAATTATAAAAATCTTTAAAATGGTAAAATGTATTACAATTTCTTATAATGGTTTATCCTTAAGTACCATAGCCAGAGGTGAAGGACAGTCAAGCAAGCCCTTCTATTCCATAGATCAGTAATTTACTTTCCTCCATGAAGCAAGTGCAAGAAAATGATGTTCTTGTAGTAACTGTTGGTTGAGATTAATTTTTTTTTTTATATTCGGGGATAGTATAGAGATAAGGGTTTAGTTTTCATAGGAAGAAATTTGATACAAAGATTCAGAATGCTTATTGTGGTTTTGTTTTATAGGTATTTATTAAGTACCGGTTGTGTTCAGTTAAGTACCTGTTGTGATTTGGGGACATAACTCTGCAAAGTAGGTTTCCCTTTTCCAGAAAAAGGCTGGGAAATGTGACTGTATCATATCTTTGTCCTCATGTTATTAAAAGCTCGGTCCTTGTCCCAAATGCCAATGCAAGGACACAGTTTTTAGAAAAAGGAAAAAGAAGGTTTATTGCTTTACTAGCAAAGGAACAATGCTGAAGATTCTTGTCCTAGAAGCTCTGATTCTCCTCAGGCTACATTCTGCATTCTCCCTCTAGAGTTGTAATTTACTGCTTAACTTGGGATAAAACCGAGGTGTACCACAAAAAATCAAACAAGTGCACAGAAGTTAGTCAGCAAGTTGAACTTGTACTTCTACAGAATGTTGCACCCCCAAAGGGAATCCGATGAACAAGCACCCCGGGGCATGCACTCAGTCCACCAGCATTTATCCCTAACAATCACTGCTCCTCCCTCCTGAGAGGAAGAGTTCAGGGGTACAGTCAATGTGATTAGCTAATTTCAAATTGGAGCAGGCCCAGAAAAGGACTGAAGTTGTGACTGGATACCTGTTAGGGAATTTTTAAATGGCTCCATTCTGACTATATGGTTTCTCTAACTTAAGATGGCTCCATTAGCATTACAGGTTTAATTTTGATATAAAAGAAAATATATATATTACAATTTCCCCCCTTATATATGATCTATATAAATTCTTTGCTTCAAATTTGGATAACATTTTTTGATATTTGTATTCAACTGTATCTAGTACAGAAGGATTTTTTTCTTAATTTTTTTTTAGTTGTAGATGGACACAATACCTTTATTTTATTTGTTTATTTATATGTGGTGCTGAGGATCGAACCCAGGGGCTCATGCATGAGAGGCAAACACTATACCACTGAGCCAAAGCTCCAGTCCAGAAGGATTATTTTGATGTGAGGCTGGACTTTGGTGAGAGCTGTCTCCATCAGTAGTTGAATAAGACCTCCCATACATGGTATTATGTAACATCTAACTATAGTCATGACTCCCAATGATACAGGTGTTGAGAATCAGGTTCCAGTCTTATTCCTTCATTGTTGAAGATTGAACACCCCCCGAGAAACATTGAGGCAAGAGCAAAACGTTTTATTTAAAGGATAGATTTTAATCTCCTTTGTTCTCATGCCCCCTACTCTCATCCTGCCTACAGGACCCAAAAGATAGAATGATCCAAGGACAAGAACAAAGCTGCCCAGGGATACAAGCAGGAAGGGAGTCATCCAGGGGCGGCTTCTTTTTTTTTTTTTTTTAATTGGTTGTTCAAAACATTACAAAGCTCTTGACATATCATATTTCATACATTAGATTCAAGTGGGTTATGAACTCCCATTTTTACCCCAAATACAGATTGCAGAATCACATCGGTTACACATCCACATTTTTACATAATGCCCTATTAGTAACTGTTGTATTCTGCTACCTTTCCTATCCTTTACTATCCCCCCTCCTCTCCCCTCCCATCTTCTCTCTCTACCCCATCTACTGTAATTCATTTCTCTCCTTGTTTATTTTCCCATTCCCCTCACAACCTCTTATATGTAATTTTGTATAACAATGAGGGTCTCCCTCCATTTCCATGCAATTTCCCTCCCACCTCATGTCTCTGGGGCTTCTGATTAACAACTCCTTATAGAGAGCAACAATGCCCTGGAGGCAGGTTACCTTGGTAACAGGTGGAGAAGGGGGAAGTACTCTTGAGGTATTAGCATTTTATTTCCTCTTGAATCAGCCCCCATCTTCCTGATGCAATTATTTATTATCTACACTGACTATCCTTTTGCCCCTCCACCAATACAGCAATTATTAGGTAATAATAAATGTGATTAGTTCTTTCCTTATCATTCTGTTAGTTGCATCTATTTTTTTGCAATTTTCTTGAGTTTATCTCATATAATTAATTATTCACTGTTGATTATGCTTGATTAATTAATCCAATCAACATTTTTATTATAGATCACCAAAAGAGAACTGATTCAAAACTTGCTGCTGATTCCTGACTTTAAACTCTTTAGGAACCCCTTGAGGATTTTTTTTTTTTTTAAAGAGAGAGAGAGGGAGAGAGAAAGAGAGAGGTTTTTTAATATTTATTTTTTAGTTTTCGGCGGACACAACATCTTTGTATGTGGTGCTGAGGATCGAACCTGGGCCGCACGCATGCCAGGCAAGCACGCTACCACTTGAGTCACATCCCCAGCCCCCGCTTGAGGAATTTTAATTAAATCTATAAAAATATGGGGATCAAATGACCCTGGGGAAGAGATTTATTTGATCTGAGAAAATGCCAGGATGAAAGAGATAGCCAGTTGAACCAAAGTGCAGGTTCAACTTCAACTGACAGGTAAAGTCTCAATACCATCAGACACTGGCTCAGGCTATAGCAAGCACTGTTTGATTAGATATCTCCTCAAAGTATTGGCTTTCATTGCATCCAGATATAGTTCACCAAGAAGGTCAGTTGCACCCCCCCACCACCACCACAAACCCCTAGAGAGGCATGAGGTGTAATTGGTTTCTAGGGAAGGAGGTCATGTGATCTTTGGGGGCTCTTGCTTGAGGCCCCTTAACTGCTGGGAATATCTGTGACACAAGTTTTGCAAGAATTATTTACCCAGGCCATGCAACTCATGCCCATAGGGACCCAGTGTAGTCGGAATGGGACCATTTGAGCTTCTGCCCTCCTTGTTGTGCAGGTTTACAGTCCCTTTTATTTAATGCACTAACAGAATATTTAATCCCTTTCATTCAGGCCTTTGTCTCATTGTACTCAATTTCTACTTTCAGAGTTTGTTGTAAATCTTTTACTTCTAAGTGGTAACATCATTATTAGATTTCCAGAGATTAATTTCCAGAATATGCTAGACAACAGTATTTATTTGTCCCAAGTAACTGCCTTTGATTATGTGAATTTCCACAGGGAAATACCTGACAGGCATCAAATTTAACAACCAGAGGGAAGGTAGTCTGGGTTATATTGATGATCAGTTTTCAGGATGTGATTTTCCATATCACTATGAACATTATTAGAGTCTTTTCAAAGTGAATTTGATGAAATCTGGAGCTGAGATCCGTTGTTTCTCCCTATTAGAAATTAAGGCTCCCTTTCCTTATGTGTAGTAAGTCCAACCTCATTCTGTGGTCTGAACACCTATCTCAGTCATGAGCAGGACTTGGTAGGACCCTTCCCAAGAAGGATCCAGTTTGTTTTCCTTCTAAACCTGGATTGGGATGTGGTCACCTGGCCAAAGTGGGTATGCAGGGAATTCCAGAGGTGATATCTGTGCTAGGAGGTTCTATAAATCTCAGGGATGACCAAGTAGAAGACAGATCTAATATATATAATTTTAAAGAAGTTGATCCTTTGTTTCAAAGGTGGGGAAACCCATTGTTTTCCCTAAAAATGGTAACCCATATAACATTTCTTATGGGGTAATCCTACATCTTTTCAAGAAGCTGTACTAACTCTTCTTGGAGGAGGGGGGTCAGCACTGGGTTTCTTCACCTTTTGTTTTGCACAGCCTCACCCTTGAATCCTGAGGACTCCAAGCTCCTTTTCTTCTTTGTTTTCTTTCTCTTTCTCAGACTGCTCAGCAGGAAAGCAGATGTTTACAAACAGTCTGAACTAACAACTTCCTTTCTTTTTGCTCAAATACTTGCCAGAATAAACCTTTCTTAAGACTAAGAGTGGGTTTGTTTTCTAGTTAGTGAGTGTTCTGGAATATAATTGGACCCTTATTTTAAGAACAATTACTTTTATTTAAGAAGTTCAAGGACACCAAAATACATATTTGTGATTAGAAAGTATGAGAACAAAAACTGGACTTATTTGAAACTATTAGATCAGCAATAGGCCTACACTTATGGCTTGTTAATAATTGGAAAATCTTGAGCTAACATAAACAGCAAAGTAGAATGCCTGTTTATTGAGCCTGTTTCCACTGGCTTTAGTTTTTATATTTGAGATGGCAGTCTAATGGCATGTCAGGACAATTCATTTAGCAAAGATAGTAACCCAATTTGTAGATTTCTTATCCATAGCTTGAAAACAGGAAACTACCAAACTGAAAATCTTTGGGGACTTTATGGCAGATTTAGTCCCTATGTTTTGTTTTATAAGATCAGAATCTGTGCTTTGAAATAATACACTTTTTAAAATATTTTTTAGTTGTAGTTGGACACAATACCTTTATTTTATTTATTTATTTTTATGTGGTGCTGAGGATTGAACCCAGGGCCTCGAATGTGCTAGCCGAGTGCTCTACTGCTGAGCCAGAATTCCAACCCCTGAAATAATACACTTTTTAAAAAAGATAATTTGCTGGGCTGGGGATGTGGCTCAAGCAGTAGTACGCTCACCTGGCATGCACGGGGCGCTGGGTTCGATCCTCAACACCACATAAAAATAAAAAATAAAGATATTATGTCCACCTAAAACTAAAAAATAAATAATAAAAAAGATAATTTGAATACTGTGGATTCATTTCATGAATACAGGAAAAAAAATATAGAAACAACTTGGTATATAAAAAAGGTAATTGTAAGACTGAGAAACCTGGACTTTACTACAGATCTTGCCAAAAACAGTGGTGTATGACATTTGGCTTAACATTTAATGCGGGAAGTTGAAGTAAGTTCTTATATAACTCAAAGGTTCTTGAATTCTTTACTATCTGCATCATGAAGGTAAAGCCTCATTATAAGCACTTACCTGGGATCAAGAAAGAAAATAGAATATTCACAGGTGATGTGGAATACACAGATGGTGAGCATTCTCCTTTTCCTTCATGATCTTTAAAGGAAATTGCAGATTGAGATGAACTGAATGGTAGCATACTATTTTGATTTTAGACCTCTTAGGTTTCTGTGGCATGCTTCATATTTATATATTTTGTTCTCCACTTTTCCTCTCTGGGATTGTAAATAAAAAGAGTGAAGGAAAAGGTGAAGAGAGGGGACAAAGTAGAAGTTGGAAAAATCAAAAGGAGATAAAATATGCTGAGTGCTTTGATGATTATTGGGTCAAGTAAATTTTTCATTGTTGATTGTATTCCACTGCACAGCTAACTCTGCTTGCTCTCTCCTTGTTACATTTTATATGAAGACAGAGTCAGATTTGTGTGGGTTTTTCTATTTCATTCCCTTGAGATCATGAAACTACTTATCTATATTTGTTCTGCTGTGAGAATAGATAACTGGAGGGCAATTCAAAATATTTATTTACTGTTTTCTTGGGAATTTTCAAACAAACAAAAAAAAAAAGGATTTAGACCCCTGTGATATGAAACTCACTGGGCTACACACATTTTAAAATTTCTGCTTGTTCTTGGTTTTCCCTTTCTTCACCGCTGTTTTCTGTCTTCCAATGGCAAAACAACTTACCAAAATTTTTTTCTGTTGTACATGATAGAGAAAGGCTGAACTAAATTGTATTGCTCCTAGAAATTTTATATGACCAGGAAAAGTTAGTTAAGTCATAGATAGAAAAGATTCAAAGGACTCT
The DNA here is from genome assembly GCF_052094955.1 of Ictidomys tridecemlineatus. Classification (NCBI taxonomy): domain Eukaryota; kingdom Metazoa; phylum Chordata; class Mammalia; order Rodentia; family Sciuridae; genus Ictidomys; species Ictidomys tridecemlineatus. The sequence goes on along the minus strand of NC_135480.1, from coordinate 66,307,476 downwards.
TAAGTAGTCCTTTGTATTGGTTTATGCTGAAAAGTCTCATCCAAACAAAATGCATACTGAAAATTATTATATAAATTAGATAAAAGTAATGGCTGTCAGGTGGCTCAGATCTATGTTGTTTGATTGATTTACTCATCACCTATACAGACAGATGTCTGACAGAACAGGAAAAAGTTGAAAGACTGCAGTTTAAAAAGTCTTGTTTATTTAGGACTTTGAATATATTGCAGGACATCTTTGACTCCTGCCCACAAAATGCCCCTATAAATTCCTAATTATTTTCTAGGAAACATTTTCATCATCAGTGAGAAGCACTCGTCCATAATCCCTCCCCTGGTGATTTACCCAGTTCCAAGACTGTATGTCTACATACTGACTTCTACCAACCTTTTATCTCCAGTTCCAGCCTCTATTTTCTGAGCTCCAGATTTATAGAACCAATTGCCTACTTGACATTTTCCCATTGATGTCTAGTGTGCATTCAAAATTAATATGTATTAAATAAAACTCTTGATTCCTTCCCTCCAAAGCCTCTTAGTCTTAACAGTCTTTTTGGTCTTCATAAAAATGACTGCTATCTGTTTGTTTGCTTACGTAAAAAAACCTAGAAGTCAAATTGTAATTCATGGTTCTCTAGCCTGTCTCCCCAGATCCCACATCTAATTTATCATTTAATTTTTTAGGGTTCCTTTCTATAAAAAATCCTTGATCTCTCAATTTGTTTACAGTATTACCAGTCTATTTCAAGATGCTCTTTACTTGCCTTTTGATTGGTCTCCTACTTACAGTCTTGTCCCTATGTTTTCTGTTCTCTACTCAGACACTAGAGTAATCCTTTATGCACATTGTGCCACAATCCTGCTTAAAATATTTCAGTGGTTGCTTGTCATTCTTAAGAATCAAGCTCTTTATCATGATCTTTAAAGGTCCCAACTTGTAATTATCTTGTTAGTTTACCTATTCACTTTTTTTCCTTCCCATGAGAATGCAGGCTCTTTGAGAGTTCACATCTTCAATTGTTTGTTCTTTGTGTGTGTTGGTGGTGGGGGAGGTTTGCTGGTGAACTAACCCAGGCCCTCACACATGTTGAATGTATCTCACTCTACCACTGAGGTGCATTCCCAACCACAACATTTTCTGTCTTAATCATTGCTCTTGCTCTCCGAAGTCTATTATAGTACTTTCATGAATGAATGATTGAGATATACATATATACATACACACGTATAATAATCTACGTGTGTGTGTGTGTGTGTGTGTGTGTGTAGATTATTACAGAAGCACAAAGCAGTTTTATTTTCCATAGCCCAAGCATGGACTTGGGGTTGGGAGGTGATTTTCTTAGAGGTAAGAGAGCTTCATGAGTAAGTGATCTCGGAACTAAAGTGTTGTGGATTTTTTTGTTGTTATTGTTTCCAGTGGTGGGATTGATACATCCCAGGCAAGCACTCTACCACTGAGCTACATCCCCAGCCCTGATCTGAATTTTGAAGGACATGCCAGCATGAATAGGATAGCGGAATTCTTGGTAGAGGGATTATGTACTATATGTACTGTGTGCAAAGACCCAGGGATCAGTGAGAGTTGTTTTGTTTTTGTTTTTGTTTTGTTTGTTTGTTTGGTTGGTGGTGGTGCTGGGACTTGAACCCAGGGCCTTGTGCATGCGAGGCAAGTACTCTGCCAACTGAGCTGTATCCCCATCTGCCAAGAGCATTTTGTAACTAAACATCACTAGAGTGAAGAATGGAATTAGAGAAGGATTTGCGAAGGTAAAAGCCAGAAAATGCAGTTCCTGGGAAGCCAGTCCAAGAGAGGCTATGGGGAAGAGGATTTTTGTACTGTTATCAAAGTAATCAAAATTGCAGTTTTATAAAGATTACTCTGGCAGTAGGCTTGAGGTTTGATTGGAAGACCATAAGACCATAATTTCTTTACTTGGACATGTATTTGTTAAGACTTTATTTTAAAATTTGATTATGTTAAACTCACTTTTCTTGTGAGAGAGACAGATGGTTTTGGTACAGCAGTTCCCAAGATCCTTTTTTTTTTAAAAAATATTTATTTTTTAGTTTTAGGTGGATACAATATCTTTTTTTTTTTTTTGAGAGAGAGAATTTTAATATTTGTTTTTTGGCCGACACAACATCTTTGTTTGTATGTGGTGCTGAGGATCAAACCCGTGCTGCATGCATGCCAGGCGAATGCGCTACCGCTTGAGCCACATCCCAGCCCCTGGATACAATATGTTTATTTTTTTTATGTGATGCTGAGGATCTAACCCAGTGCCTCAAGCATGCCAGGTGAGCACACTACCACTTGAGCCACATTTCGAGCCCCCCAAGATCCTTTTATATTAAAACTTTATGGAGGACCTCAAGGTGCTTTTTTTTTGGTGGGTTTTAAAAATTATTTATTTTCCATAAAAACATTTTAAAACATTACATGTTAACATGTAATAGGTTTATTATATGTATTTTTAAATGAAGTAATGAATATTTAAAATTAGGAGAATTTTCAGATTTTTGAGGTATTTAGTGATAGTTACACTGTACTTCAACAAATGGTAGTTTCTTGGGGCTGGGATTGTGGCTCAGTGGTGGAGTGCTTGCCTAGCACATGCGAGGCCCTGGGTTCGATCCTCAGCACCACATTAAAAAAAAAAAAAGCAAGTAAATAAAACAAAGGTATCGAGTCCATGTACAACTAAAGAAATTTTTATTTAAAAAGTGGTAGTTTCTTAAACATTAGTTACAATGTTTGAAGAATGGTATTGTTTCATATATTTGTACTTCCCTTTAATGTCTAGCACTATAGAAGCCAGCTGATTCTCTTTTTGTATGTGTATGCATGCATTCAGTCTCTTATAATATGTTGTTTTGGTTGGAGTATATTAATATAATCATATAGATTAGTTAGAAAAAGGAGTACTCTAATTGCCCTTTCAGATTATGGTAGCTATTTTGTGATAGCTACACTGTAACTCAACAAATGATAGTTAGTTTGATAGTTAGTTACAATGTTGAATGTACATAACTTACTGATCTTTCTGCTGGACATTCTTCAGGCCTAGAACACTCTTCCCATGACAGTATCATGAATTTATTCTGATCTTTTCATACTCTCTCTGTTACACTGAAATCCTTTGGTCTAGTGTATGCTTTGGATCTTTCACCTATACCTGACTTTGTAGCATCTTATATCGATTCTCTGAATCGTGGAGAATTTAAGGTGGTGACACATCTCATATAATATATATATAAAAAATCACATTCATTAACATTGCTTTGCACTATCATCAAAAATAAAGATTAGGAAGTTATCAAACTCACAGTTTGAGTTCACATTTTCCCAAATCTAGTTGTCAGCTATTTTCTTTGAAATGATAGAAGACTCCCTATCGGTCATTTTGGAGAAATATCCACTTAATATTTAAGATGGAATAATCATGGTAGGAATGTAAGACATTTTTGAATTAAAATTGGTATTTCATGAAATGAAGCAACTCGCTGCAGTCTCATCTCAATTTTACTTGATAAAGACATCTGCAATAATTTGGATCTGGAATGTCCCCCAAAGACTCATGTATTAAAGGATTGTTTGCCAGTCTGTGGCACTCTTAGAAAGAAGTTGAACCTTTGGGAACTGAGGCCTACAGGAAGGGGTGTGGAGGGTGAAGGGGAATGGCCTTGAAGAGTATGTTGGAACCCTGGCCCCTTTACTATCTCTTCACTTCCTGGCCACCATTAGGTAAGCAGCTTTGCCTTACCATGTGATGCTCTGCCTCAACACAGGTCCAAAAGCAACAGAGCCATCTGACCAGGGTCTAAACTGTAAACCAAAACCTTTCCTCCTTTTAAGTTTATCTCAGGTATTTTGTCACAGTAACAGAAACCTGACCGACACATACCCTCATACTTCATTTTGTAGCACAAGTGTTTTATGTATACTTCCTATTTTGTTGCACCAAATATTAAAAAGATATATGAGACAGTATTTAATACAATTAATCATTGAAATGGCTTCATCAAATGGCTTCTTAAGTGTAACTGGCTTTTTTATTTTTTATTTTTTCATTTTGAGTACATGATGGTACATGATGACTATACCTATAGTTTGGTGCCACTGCTTTGATTTGAACAGTTTTATCCACTATTGTTGCATCATCAGTGTAAATGTCAATCCAATAAAAAAAGACAAATAACTTGTTAGTTATATTATGACAATGGTTTGATCTCATAAATTTTCTCAAAAGGGTGTTGGGAAACCCTAGACATCTACAGACCATATTTTGACAGTCACTATTTTGGTACAGTGTAGTGCAAAATTTTATGCAGTGCTGTGGCAAAGGCCATTGGTATAACCACTTAGGGAAAGAGGCATAATGCTCATCAAAGATATGCACACCCTATGATTTCACAAGTCTATTCCATATAAGTACATATCACTAGACATTTATGAAATGTATACAGCAGCATTAGTCATATTAGTTTCAAGTTGGAAACAATTCAGGTATTTAGATATCTACCAACAACCACATGGATAAGTCATGTTTAACTATTTTTCTGTGCTGGCCTTCGTGAACACTAGGCAAACACTCTACTATTGAGCTTCATGTAACTATAAATTGAGAGCGAATTAAGTAGATATAAAAGAATGCATACTTATGTTTGCACTTATATAAAATCAGAAACAGAAAATTAATATGAAGTTGATGGTCAGGTTACCAGTTAACTTTGGGGAGGGAAAAAGGATGGGTAGGGGTGTCAGTTTTCTGGGATGTTGTTTTTATTCTGTCTTATCATCTGAGTTATAGACATAAAGGCATTCACTTTGTGATGAATCATTGAACCTTATATTGTCTTTATTTTATCAACTAGAAATAATTTGTAGGATTTTTATTTACATTGTGGCAAAATTACATTTTAAATTCACAAAAATGACAGTGTATTATGTGTCTTGTTCTGTTTCCTTTTTTTTCATTTAACTTGTTTTGAAATTCTGTTTATGTTGTAGATAAATTTGTCACCTTTAATTGCTATAGAGTATTGAATTGTTAGGTTTCTGCAACATTTCATTTACACATTCTCCTAATAATGAACTCTTAGTTGTTTCCAGTTCTAACTTACACCTAGAAAAAAAATCCTGTGATAGTCTTATACACAGATCCTAATGGATCTGTATGAAAATTTTATCAAGGGTATATATTGTAAGGTGTGTGCAGTCTTAATTTTATTTAAGAATAGCAGTACTAGTTAATACTAGTTTATACTCTACCAGCATTTTCTGGAGGCCACCTATTTCCTGTGAATTTGTTTTCTATTGCTTGATAACAAATTACTACAAAGTTAGTTTCCCAAAACAACATCCATTTATTTGCTTTTAGTTCTGTAGGTTAGAAATCCAAACTGGCCTGGCTGGGTTCTCCTAGGTTCTCCTCTTTCAAGGCTGAAGCCATCTGGCTGCATTCTCATCTGCATCTTGAAGTTCTCTACCAGACAGACTTAACTCCTTTTACTAGCAGAATTCAGTTCTTTGCAGTTGTTGGACTGAAGCTCCTATTTTCTTCTGGCTGCTGGCCAAGTTGATCTCAGCTCTTAGAGACTGCTGTTAGGACCTCTTCATGTGTTCCTTTCCATCTGAGCAGCAGAGTCATATCAGATCCTTATCTTGCAAATCTGTTGCAGTAGAAAACTTTGTACTGTTAAGAGCTCATGTCTGGTATATCCAGATAACCTCTGGATCTTGAAGTCATCTGATTTGGAACTTCAATTAAATTTGCAAAATCAATTCATATCAGTAATTGGATTGGTATTTGATTAAATAGCCAGGAGGTGGGAATCATGGGAGCATATCTTAGAATTCTGCTACCATATGAATTTACACCTACAGTTGAAATTATACAACTTTCTCATTTTTATCTATCTGATGTATACGTTTTCTTAAAATGTCTTTTTTTAATTTGCATTTATCTGATTCCTGGAGAGTTTGAGTTATTCTTCATATGCATCTTGATCATTTGAATATTCTTTTCTGTAACTCTATTTTCCCAATTTGGGAAGCAAACATTTTTTTTTCTTGTTTTCTTGGCAGGTAGTATTCCTATATCTTCTTAATCACTTGCCAATTTTAGGTGTTACAAATATTTTACTCTTAAATCTATCATTCTTTGCGTGTATCTTCCTTCATTAAAGTCCTTAGTTTTAATGTATTCAGATTTGTCAGTATTTTGGTTTGTCACATGTGGTTTTAGGAACTCATTAAAGAAATCCTTTCCCCTGGCAGTCACAATTTGGGTATTTAATTCATTAGTTTTATTATTTCTTCATTATTAGTGAAGTATTTAAGATCACAAATTTAATATTGTAGTCCTAAATTGTATATTTGCTATTCTAGGTTAGTAGTTTTTTAACTTCTCAGATGCAACTGTTACTTTTTTTTTAGGCAAGTTCTGGCTATTTTGTTAAGGCTGGCCCTGAATTCCTGGCTTCAAGCCATCTTCCCGCCTTTGCCTCCACTAGCTGGGACTGTAGGCCTACACTACCACATCTGGTTAATAATTATTCTTTTATGTGCACTTTTCACAAAGTTGAGGTAAAACTCAGTTAACATAAAATTAACCATTTTAAAGGGTACATTTGTGGCACTTAGTACGTTCATAATAAATTTAATTTAAATAATGTATAAGTGTACAAAAATTCCTTCTGTGGCTGAATAGTATCTATTATTGTATATACCACATTTGAGTTATCCATTTTCCACTGATGGATATTTGAGTTGTTTCTATCTTTTGTCTACTGAGAATAGTGTTATTACAAATATTTGTGTATAAATATTTATTTTAAAACTTCATTTTAAATATTTTATATATATATATATATACCTAGTAGTAGAATTACTAGGTCACAGTAAATATATTTCAACTTTTTAAGAAACCACCACTTTTTTCCCTGGTAAACACACTATTTTACATTTCTAGTTTTATTCCATTGTGGTCAAAGAAGATATTTTGTATGATTTTAATTTTTAAAAAAATTTTGAGATGTTTTTATGGCCTTGAATATGATCTCTTAGAAAATGGTCCAGGTGCATTTGAAATGAGCATGAATTCTGCTGTTGGCAGGTGAATTCTTCTATTTTTAAGTTCTTGGTTGCTTTAAACCTTTAACTGTTTTCTAGAGTGCCCACAATGTCAGCTCTTTTTTTTTTTTTTTTGGAGGGGGTGCTTTTCTGTAGTGGGATAGGTCTTTAGAGCTATTTACTCGACCAGTTTTGCTGAGATCACTCTCAGTGATTACTTTTTAAAACAAATATTTTTAATATTTTGCAATTAAGTTTATTTGTAGTATTCATCACATAAATAGAATTAAGGACAAAAATTACTTAAGTGAGCTCAATAAATGCAGAGAAATTCTTTGACAGAATTTGGCACCCATTCATGATAAAAGCACTGAAGAAACTAGGGATAGAAGAAACCTACCCTAACATCATAAAGGCTGTATATGATAAACCCAAAGCCAACATCATAGTGAATGGGGAAAAACTGAAAACATTTCCTTTAAAATCTAGAACTAAGACAAGCCATTCTCATCATACTTATTCAGTGTAGTACTAGAAATAATTCTAGCCAGAGAAATTAGGCAAGACAAGAAATACAAGGGATAAAAATAGGAAAGGAAGAAGTCAAATTACCATTGTTTACAGATGGCATGATCTTAGAGTAGATCCAGAAAGCTACACCAAAAGAATGCTAAAGCTAATAAACAAATTCAGCAAAGTAGCATATTAACAAAGTCAGCATACAAAAATCAGTAGCTTTCCTATGCACCAATTATGAATTTGCTGAGAAAGAAATCAGGAAAACAATCCATTCACAACAACCTCAAAAAAAAAAAATACTTAGGAATAACTCTAACTAAGGATGTGGAGAACCTGTACAATGAAAACTATAGAACATTGAAGAAAGAAATCAAAGAAGACCTCAGAAGGTGGAAAAACTTCCCATGTTCATGGATAGGCAGAATTAATATTGTTAAAATGTCCATATTTCTAACAGCAATATGTAGGTTCAGTGTGATCCCCATCAGAATACGGATGACATTCTTTGTAGAACTAGAAAAAACAGTTCTAAAATTCGTTTGTTAAAGATCCAGGATAGCCACAGCAACTCTAATACCTGACTTCAAATTATACTACAGCACTATAGAAACAACTGCATGGAACTGGCATAAAAACAAATATACCAGTGGTATAGAATAGAAGACATAAAAACAGACCGTAGGAGTCAATCATCTGATCCTTGACAAAGGTGCCAAAAACATACTTTGGAGAAAAGCCTTTTTAACAAATGATATGGGTAAAACTGGTTATGTAGAAGAATGAAACATTTTCCTTATTTTTGACCCTGCACAAAAACAACTCAAAATGGATCAAAGGCCTACTAATTAGATCAGAAACTGTGCAATTCCTAGAAGAAATCATAGGGTCAACATTTCAATATACAAGCATAGGCAACAACTTTCTCAGTAGGACTCTTAAAGCTCAGGAAATAATGCCTAGAGTTAATAAATGGGATGGCATAAAAAAAAAAAAACTTCTGCACAGCAAAGGAAACAATTAAGAATGTGAAGGGGGGGATCTACAGAATGGAAGAATATCTTTGCTAACTCCGCTTCTGAGACAGAATTAATATAGAATATATAGAATTCAAAAAAATTCACACTAAAAATTATAAGCATGGTGGCACATGCCTATAATCTCAGCAGCACACGAAGCTGAGGCAGGAGAACTGCAAGTTCAGAGCCAACCTCAGCAATTTAAAGAGGTCCTGAGCAACTTAGCAAGATCCTGTCTCAAAAAATAAAGAGGGCTAGGGATGTAGCTCAGTGGTTGATACAAAAAAAAAAAAAAAATCAAACAACCCAGTTAATAAATGGGTAAATAAAGTAGACAAACACTTCTGAAAAGAAGAAATATATATGGCCAACAGATATTTGAAAAATGTTCAATATGGTTAGCAATTAGAGAAATGCAGATCAAAACTGTACTCCAGTCAGAATGGCAAAGATTAAGTATACAGACAATAATAAATACTGGCTAGGTTGTGTGGGAAAAGGTACACTGTTGGTGGGACTGCAGACTAGTAGAACCACTATGAAAAGCATTATGCAGTCTCCTCACAAAACTAGGAATGTAACCAAGTATAACATAGTATAGCTGTTCCACTCCTCGGTATTTTGGCAAAAGAACTAAAATCAGAATGCTATAGCAATACAACCACCTCGGTATTTATAGCAACACAGTTCACAATAGCTAAATCATGGAACAACCTGGGTGCTCATCAACAGATGAATGGGTAAAGAAATTGTGGTATATACACAAAGGAATTCTACAACCATAAAGAAGAATGAAATTAAGGCATTTGCTAGCCACACTCAAAAACTCAAAGGTTGGGGCTAGGATTGTGGCTTAGTGGTAGAGCGCTTGCCTAGCACGGACGGGACCCGGGTTCGATCCTCAGCACCACATAAAAATAAAGGCATTGTGTTGTGTCCATCTACACCTAAAAAATAAATATTAAAAAAAAATTCAAAGGTTGAATGTTCTCTCTCTTATGTGGAAGCTAGAGTGAAATAAAGGAAAGGAGGAGGGAAGGAGATGATATTAAAAAAAAAAAGATACAGGAAAGATCAGTAGTGAAGAAGAATCTGGTGATCAAGAGGCAGAATGGAGAGATGGGAGAGGGGAGGCAATGCAGAATGCTTTTTTGGGGGGGGTGGGTACTAGAGATTGAACCTAGCAGGGTGGCATCCCCACCCCACCTCCTTTTTTTTAAATTTTTGAGACAGGGCCTTGCTGAGTTGCTTAGGGCCTCGCTAAGTTCCTGAAGCTGGGCCTTAAACTTGCAATCCTCCTGCCTCAGCCTTCCAAGCCACTGAAATTACAGGCTTGTACCACCAAGCCCGGCCAGGATGAATTCTTAAAAAATCATGTTATGTGCACATACAAATATACCACAGGAAATTTCACCCTTACGTATAAGTAAAAAGAACAAATAGACAAGTGAAAAGAAATCTAGCAGAGTAGAGGAAAGAGAATAGGGGAGGAGAGTGAGGGCCAGAGGGAAAAGGGGTGATTGTGAACCAAAATCGATTCCATGCATTTATGAGTTTGTGAACACCATTACCATCTATAAGGCTCTAATTAAAAAAAGAAAGAAAGAAAATTACACTGAGTCCAGGGGAGAGAGGAGAGAAGTGAAAGGAAAAATACTAGGGAATGATATTGGCCAAATTATGTTGTTTTATCATGAGCATATACAAATATGTAACAACAAATTCCACCATTAACTACAACTATAATAAACCAATAAAAATATGGAAGAAAAAATCAATTTAATAATTATAAGATAGAATAATAATTTATAATAATATAGTTATTTCAATGATAAACAGTCGCACATAATCTTGAGAGGTATAATGAAGTGGCATTATGTTTGTACCCATTTAAAAAAAAATATTTTGTTTTAGTTGTGGTTGGACACAACTATTTATTTTATTTTTATGTGGTGCTGAGGATCAAAGCCAGTGCTCCGCACATGCTAGGCGAGTACTCTACAGCTGAGCCACAACCCCAGCCCTGTTTGCACCCATTTAAATATAAGATCAAAATCCATTTTGTACTAGTGCTAATAAGTAAAAGATTAAAATCTAGAAATAAAGACTGACTTTTTTAAATGTACAAGGAATGACAGAAATTGCTTTAAGTAAATTTGGGATAAATATCCTATGCAAATTATAGACCAAAGAAGTGAAGGGGAGAGGGTATTATAGACTTACAAAGTTTTCGGGACCTTATTTGGAAAGCAGTTTTCAGTGAATAATTAGTTATGAAATAACACAGAACATAGCTTTTATTTTGAGGTCAATTAGTTTTGAGTATATAAGTCCTTGAAAACAATATTCTTTCATGATTAATGGGATCTAAAGTTTTTTGTTGTTATTTGAAATTCTACAGATTGAACCCAAGAAACTAGTACGTGCTAGACAAACACTCTGCCACTGAGCTACATCCCCAGCCCAAAGATGGACTTTTAAAAAATAATTTATGTATAGGATCTCTAGGGTCAATAGCAAAGTAAGTTTGAAAAAATAAAATGAAAATTTTCAATTGGTAATTTTAACTGTACATTTCTTATTTAAACTCACACATCTACACATAATATGCAATAGTTTTAGAATAGCCAATGAAATTAAATGATACCTCTATTTCATGTGTTTCCATAATTTAAAGTTTGGTGTTAAGTGTATTCAAAGGAGTCCTATGTTTTCTATTACATACTTAAAATTGACTTTATTGTATGATAACTTCACTGTTACACTAAAACACTTTCAAATAAATGTGCAGTTTAAAATATGAGATTAGAAAATTTTGCTTTCTTCCAAAAAAGTAGTATGATAGTAATAAACTTGATTCAGAAGTTTTCTTAACTATATTGTTTAAATTGTACTTGGACCCCAAAATAGCTTTATTTCTAAGCACACCTCTTATAAATGTTGGCTGGCTTGTTTATTACCTTTTTCAAATGGAATAATCATTCTCTCTACATAAAAGTTTATAAATGCCTAATTGCTCATTGTATCCTTTAAAGATTGGGTTAAATTATTTCTACTTCTTAACTGCAATGAATATTTAATAGAGCTTAATCCCTAGGTATCTGTGTGCCATTGATTGATTCCAAGACCCCAAGAATACCAAAATCTGAAAATGCTCATGTTCTTTATATAAAAATATAACATACATTCACTTATTACCCATGCACATCCTCCATATACTTTAAATCATTTCTTAATTACTTATGACACCTAATGTAATGTAAAAGCTATGTAAATAGTTATTAAACTGTACTGTTTGGGGGATGATGACAAGGAAAAATTGTATGCATTCAGAACAGATGAAAGTTTTCCTTTTTCTGAATATTTTCAATCTGAGGTTGGCTGAATCTGCAAATGCAGAACTTGTAGATACAAAGGATTGATTGTAATTTGTTTATAACTTTATAATGTGTTAACAAAAATTTCTGTTAAAAGCACTGTCACTGTCTTAATAATGTGTTCCAAAGGCTGTTCCCTTGAGATAATTAAGCCTCAGCTGTAGGTTAGGAGTTGGAGAAATTATGTAATTCTTTGCATTTAAAATTATAAATTTAGAAACTCTAGTCTTGGTTTGCCCCTTAATCAGAATCACTTTTTATGGAGAAGTATACTTTATAACAAAGGTACCTCATCCCTTGGTTTTTGTGTTTTAAAAATATGGGGCAAAATTTACATGACTTTTGTATTTTCTAAATAGGCATTTTCTCTTTTAGATATGTGCTGAGAACCACCTTTATTTTCTTGAGAATGATCAGTCCTTGCATAGGTTGAATTGCACTGATTTTTAGTTCTGGCATGTGTGTAAATGTGAAAAGTAAAGCAAAATATGTAATAGCTTTCTGTGGCTTATGTTTTTCCTTTGCAGCCTTCAAGCAAAATAAAGTTACCTGAGGAGAATTTCTTCAATGTTCCTGCTTTCTTAACTGTATCAGGACAGCTTCATCTAGAAGTGATGTCAGGGTACAGAATTTTATTTTCTATTTTCCTTGTGCTGATTGTGGTTTGGGTGATGGGAAAATAGTGCTTCCCTTCCCAGTGCTCATACCTAAAAATTGAAATTAGCCTTTATAGTCTACTTGAATTTACCAAAAGTATATTTAGATTGACAGTTTGACAAAATCCAGGTTTCTTGGTTTAAAAAAAAAAAATCCACATTAGTCTAGACTTTTGTTTTTAGTAAAATATGGAACACCGAAAATGTGAGTTTGGGATTTTTTTCTTTTTACTAATCCATGTAATCAGACTTTAAGTAAAATTAATAATATGTATGGAAATAAGAACAGTTCATAATTCACACCTGAATCAGGTATTAACCTGTTTGACTTAGAAAAAGAAAGGTACCTGAAACAGATAGAAGGAAGCATTTTTTTTTTCAACAAGTGGTTTAAATAAAGAAAATTTGCCCATGGATCCATTGTGAGACCCATTAACAAGTCTTTAAAATAAGATCAAAAAAATTAATTTTAGTCACTGTCAGCCCTCTAGAAAATCATTGTATTTCTTTGAGCTCAACTTCCTTTTCTTAAAACAAGGGATTAAGCAAGAAGATCTTTAAAATCCTGTCTAAATCTTATGTTCTGTGATTCTGTAGATAGTTTATTTCTTTCCTTTTTTGGAGGGAGGTTATTTTGTTTTGTTGGTATTGAAATTGAACTCATGGGCACTTTACCACTGAACTATATCCCCAGCCTTTTAAAATATTTTATTTTGAGACAGGGTCTCCTCAAGTTGCTTATAGCCTCACTAAGTGACTGAGGCTGCCCTTGAACTTGGGATCCTCCAGCTTCAGCCTCTTGAGTAGCTGGGATTACAGGCATTTAGCTACCATACCCAGTTGTAAGTAGTTTCTTAATGTTGACCAATAAGTATTGCTTTTCCTATATGATCTTTGTTTTCTGACATAGGGATTGGGCCTTAACAGTCTTTTCAGAAAATAGCTTGAGTGAAAAGAAAAGAATCTTTGTGTTCCCCATTGTTTAAAAATGCACAAGTGGGAAAACTTAAGGGAAATGTAATAAAATAGACTGCATGTTTATATCTATACATACTTTAGGGCAGGATGGAAAGTCAAGGGTAGAACAAAGATGATCTTGAAAATAACATACTTAAATTGTTTTTTACTTTATCTTTGAGACAAGTTATTTGATAATTCCATGTAGTTTTACCAGATTACTATCCAGAAAAATTGTTATCATAATAGCTCTGCAAGACTAGGATTTGCAGGTCTAGCTGATAGTCGTCGGTAAGGTGATGTCAGTCATATCTTAGAAAGCTTCTTATGCCTGTCAAAGTATAATTTTTAAAAATTAAAACCATCACTGATACAAATATAAGTGAACATGTATCAAAGACTTTATTTAATTAGTTAATTGCTTAGGGAACAATGAAGTAGGCTGTTTCAAATAGCACCTAAGGAGCTCCATATTCATAGGCAATTTAACATCTGGTGGAATAAGATTTCTACATTAGTTACAAACTGGTTGATGTCCTACAGACCAGTAGATCCTAGCCATAGGGATCATCTCTTCTCCCTGAAAGAAATGGCTTTCAACTCTAAAGGATAAAACTTTAAGTTAACAAGTAACTTCACTTAATCTAGGATATTTAATTAGTAGTAAATAGAAGAATAGAGCGTGTACATTCCCCTAAGTAATTAAATAACCTTTGAATGGGTGTGAATCCCCACATCATATTGAAAGGACATCGTTGTTTTCCCTCCACATTTTTTAATTGGTGCATTAGTTGTATCAATTAACAATGGGATTTGTTGTTACATATTCCTTTGTGCACACAATACACAGTATAACAATATAATTTGACCAGTATCACCCCCAGTACTTACCCTCTCCCTCCATACCTCCTTCCCCAGCTCCCTTTCCTCTTCTGATCCCTTGGATTTTCATGAGATCCACCCCTACCTTTCTTCACCTTTTTCTCTCTAGCTTCTGCAGATGAGAAAAAACATACAACCTTTAACCTTCTGAGTTTAATTTATTTTGCTTAACATAATGGTTTTTAATTCCATCCATTTTCTTACAAATAACAATTTCATTTTTCTTTAGGACTGAATAAAATTCCATTGTGTATATATATTCACCACATTTTCTTTATTCATTTATTAGTTGATAGACATCTAGGCTGGTTGCTTAGTTTGGCTGTTCTAAATTGTGCTGCTATAAACATGGGTATGCATGTATCACTGTATCACTGACTTTAATTCTTCAGATTAAATATCAAAGAGTGATATAGCTGGTTCATATGGTGGTTCCATGCCTAATCTTTTGAGGAACCTCCATACTGATTTTCATAGCACTTGTATTAATTTACAATCTAACCAACAGTGTAAGAATGTTCTTTTTTTCCACATCCTCTCCAGCATTCATCATTATTTGTATTCTTGATTACTGCCATTCTGATTGGTGTGAGATAAAATCTCAGTGTAAGTTTTTTTTTTTAGCACTGGGGATTGAGCTCAGGGCCACTAGACCACTGAACTATATCTCCAGCTCTATTTTGTATTTTATTTAGAGACAGGGTCTCACTGAGTTGCTTAGCACTTTGCTATTGCTGAGGCTGACTTTGAACTCTAGATCCTCCTGACTTAGTCTCTAGAGCTGCTGGAATTATAAGCGTGTGCCACTTTGTCCAGCTCAATGTAGTTTTGATTTGCATTTCCCTAATTACTAATGATATTGAACATTTTTTCATATATTTGTGGTCATTTGTATCTTTGCAGAGGTGTCTGTTTAATTCACTTACTCATTTATTAATTGTGTTATTTAATTTTTTGGTGTAAAGTTTTTTGAGTTCCTTATATATTCTAGATATTAATCCTCTGTAAGAACAGTAATTAGCAAAGGTTTTCTCCCTTTCTGTAGGTTCTCTCTTCACATTCCTATTTGCTTCCTTTTCTGTGCAAAAGCTCTTTAATTTGAAAGACGTCACTTTTTATACCTTTATTTTGTTTATTTATTTTTATGTGGTACTGGGGATCGAACTCAGCGCCTCGCATATGCCAGGAGAGCACTATACCGCTGAGCCACAACTCCAGTCCCAGAAATCACTTTTTAAAAGTTGTCCACCTTTTTGCTTTATGTCCAGTGTTTGGATAACTTTTTTAAACCACCTTTCAGTATTCATTTCTTTATAAGGTACCCTGTTGATAACCAAAAGTATCATAACAGGGGAAGATGTAAATTTACCAAATACTTATTTCTGTAGTGTGATACTATGAATATATTAAACATGCCTCTTTCCCAGCAAAGTGACCTGAACTACAAAAGAGGGTACAGTGAAACTTAACAGAGTATTAAACTGGTGAATTATTAGGTCTTATTTTTATAATGTGTTATGAGGTTTTTCTGATAATGTCAGTCATATGTTCCTAGTTTAATAAACATAGTTCTGGGACTATTAATATAAAGTATATCATGTTTCTGAATAATGCATGATTTAATATGTAGTAAGAGATTGTTGGTCCTTTTCCCCTCAGCTTTATTTTTTGTTTAATTTTATTTTAAAAGACTTTTAAAATGGTATAAATGGTAGTTAAATTTAGAAGGTTAGCATTTTCCAAAAGGTCATCTATGTTAGTTTGGTGGATTTAAGGCTCCATTTTGAAGTTAATTTTTAAAAAGTTTTTAAAATAAGCATTCTGTTTCAGAATAATTTTAGATAACATTCAGAAGTTGCAGAGGTAGTACACATTTTATATAGTACCCCCTACCCACTTTCCCCCATTAACATGATGCATCTGTCAAAACTGAGAACCCATTATTAGTACATTACTAGTAACTAGTAACTAAATGCCAGACTTTATTTAGATTTCACCAGTCTTTCTATTAATATCGTCTTTCTTTTTCCAGGATTCAGTTCAGGGAACCACATAAAGCTTAGCTCTCTTGTTGCCCAAGTCTCTTCCAATCTGTGACAGTTTCTCAATCTTCTTCTTTATGACCTGTTGAATGTACCCTAATTTGGGTTTCTTTATTTTTCTCATGATTAGACTGAAGTTATTTTGGTTTTTGGAAAGAATGCCACAAAGACAAAGTGTTCTTCTCATCATCTCAAGGAATATGTGATATATATATGGTGATACCTTACTTACTTGCAGTAGTGTTTGTTTTGTTTCTCCCCTGAAAATACTTTATTCTGTGGAAATAAGTCTCTAGGTCTTGTCTCCTCTCACGGGGGATGGGAATTTGGAGGGTGGGAGATGGAATTAACTACCAATTTGTAGAGGGGGAATATTTGAAATTCTGTATGGAAGACTGGTTATCTCCTCACTTTTGTTTATTAAATTCATTTACATCAGAATGGACTCATGTATATTTATTTTATAGTTGGGTTATCATTCAGTACTGTGTTATTTACTTTGTTGCTTAAGCCATTTTCACTTTTAATTATTGAAAACTCATGCAGATTGACTCTTGTGTCCCTTTGGCATTCGTCTATCCTGTCAATACTTCCTTATTCTCTGATATCACAGGATGCCCCAGTTTGTTGTTGTTTTGTTATTGTTTCTTAGGTTTGCTTACCTTTAAGCATTGTTTTCTTTCCTTTCTTTCGCTTTGCTCCATCCTCAACTCGCTTCTCTCTTTTCTTTCAAGAGTTGTCATATCTACACTGACACATCATTATCACCCTAAGTCTGTAAGTTCACATTAGAGTTTACTCTTGGAGTGTAAATTCTGTGCATTTTGACAAATCTGTAATGAGGGCATGTATCTGCCTCTATAGTATTGTACATAATAGTTTCACTACCCTAAAAATTCTCTCTCCTCTACCTAGTCATCCCTCCCTCCTAATCCCTAGGACCATTGATCTTTTTAGTGTCTCAGTAGCTTTGCCTTTTCTGTTCTGTTATGTAGTTGGAAATTTAGTATCTAGCCTTTTCAGGTTAGCATCGTTTTCTTAGGGAAGTAATATTAATTTAAAGTTCTTCCCTGTCTTTTAATTGCTTGATAGTACATTTTTTTTAGCACCAAATAATATTCTGTTATCCATAGGTAACACAGTTTATCCATTTACCAATTAAAGGACATCTTTGTTATTTCCAAGTTTGGGCAGTTTTTCCAGGTTTATTTTACCTACCCTGGCCCTAAAATCAGCCATTTCTCTAAGGATCGTGGTTTCTTTTATTGGAAACCAAGATTTGATCACTGGATATACTTTTTACTACTGGGGTTGGTCAAGGGCAGTTACTGCTTTTGATTACCTCTCAGTAGATTTAGCTACGCACACACACACACAGTTTTGTTTGTTTGTTTGTTTGTTTCAGGGATTGAATCCAGGAGCTCCTAACCACTAAGCCACATTTCCAGCCCTTTTATTTTTTATTTTGAGACAGGGTCTATGTAAGTTGCTTAGGGCCTCATTGAGTTGCTGAGGCTCACCTCAAATTTGTGATCTTCTTACCTCAGCCTCAAGTCATTCAGATTACAGGTGTATGCCACCACACCCAGCTTTTTTTTTTTAATTGGAAAACTTATGTTTTCTTTGAATTCTTATAAGTGGAAAGCTCATTCTGAGAGTCAGTAATGCTCTAAATTGCAAAACCTGTTAAGAAATGTAATAAAATATTCTATTTTTTATCAGTTAAAAACAGAATGAGAGTATCAGCCTCATGTATTTGAAAGAATTATTATTATTTTTTTTAATTTTTTATTTTTTTTTATTTGAAAGAATTATTTATTGTTTCTTTTTTTCCTCTTTTTCTTTTCAGCAGTGATGATTTGGTTTTTGTTTTGTATTAAGCCATAAACAGGAATATTTCAAGTTAAAACTAATATTCTTGAACATCATTGTTCAAAGTATAAATTGGTACATTTTTTCTGGAGGAAAACTTTTTTTCGCAAGATTTCATTTCTGGGATTTTTTTTTCTTAACATGATGATCTGATAACTGTACAGAGATTTATAAATAAAAATGTTGAAAGCAGTTTTATTTATAATAGTAAAAAATTTCTAATAATCTAAATGTTCTTTCAAAAAAATTGGTTAACCCACAGTAAACCAAGAAAAATAGTCATTGACATTTACCATATGAAGCTTATGATCTTATTTAACAAATATTTTAAAGTCATCACATGAATAAATAAAGAAGTAAAACTAAAGGGATAGTAAAAATCAACTTTATTAGGAATTTTGTAAGAACTTAAAGATAGTAAATCTAGTAGTAATTTTTATACTGCTTTATGGAGAAATAATTTACATAATATAGAATTCACAAATCTAAATTGTATAATTCAGTGGGTTTTCTCATTTTTGCAGTTTTAAAAAAATCACTATAATAATTTTAGAATATTTTTACCACCCTCAAAAGAAACTTATTCCCATTAGCAACCACTCCCTATCCTATGCTTAGTAGGAGTCACTAATCAATTTTCTTTACAAATTTGCCTATTCTGGATATTTGATATAGATGGAGTCTCACAATCTCGTAATTTGTAGGTAATTTTTTCAAAATTTATCTATGTTGTAGCATGAGTCAGTACTTAATTCCTTTTTATTGACAAATAACATTCCATTACATGAGTGTATCATATTTTGTTTATTCCACTTATCAGATAATGAGCATTTGGATTCTTTCTCCTTTTGAGCTATGATGAGTAATACTACTGTGAACATTGAAGTAGAATATTTTGTGAGGACATGTTTTTACTCTTCTTGGATACATAGCTAGGAGGGGAATTTCTGGGTTATATGTTAACTTGATTTGTAACTATGAGCAACTTCTAGACTATTTTCCCAGTAGCTGCTCCATTTTACAGTCCCACCTACAATATATAAAACTTCCAGTTTCTCTACATCCTTGCCAATACATAATTATTGTCTGTCTTTTATTTCTACCCCGTTACAAAGGATTTAACCCAGGGCATCCTACCACTGAGCTAAATCCCCACACTTTTTATTTTTAGACAGAGCTTTCTAAGTTGCCCAGGCTAGCCTCAAACTTGAGATCCTCCTGCCTCAGCTTTCCAAGTAGCTGAGATTACAAGCATGTGCCACCATTCCCCACATATATCTTTTTTTTATTATATCTGTTCTAGGAGGTATGAAATAATATTTCACTGTGGATTGGACTTGCATTTCCCTAATGATGTCGAGCATCTTTTCATGTGCTTATTGGCCATTTGTTTCTTCTTTGGAGAAATGTCTGTATAAATTCTTGGCTCATTTTAAAAATATGGTTGTCTTTTGTTATTGAGTTATGAAAATTTTTTACATATTCTGAATACAAGTCCCTTATCAGATAAGTTATTTGGAAATATTTTTCCCCATTCTGTGGGTTGTGATTTTACTTCTTGATGTTGACAAGCTCAAATTTTCATCCTCACATTTCTGGGTTTTAAAAGCACCCCAGTGACTCTGTGAGCCCAGCCAATACAACTTACTATTCATCACTTCTTTTCTTGAACCTGGAAAATATACTAGCTTTCTTTCTTTCTTTCTTTCTTTTTTTTTTCCTTTTAACCATGGATTTACCCTGAGCTACATCCCCAGTCATTTTATTTTTTATTTTGAGACAGGTTCTCTTTAAGTTTCTTAGGGCCTGGCTAAGTTACTAAATTACTAGTCTCAATTTACAGTCCTCCTTCCTCAGCTACCCAAATTGCTGGGATTTCAGGTGTGCACCACTGCACCTAGCCTGTGCTTAATATTTTGACTTTATATTTCAAAACATATTTAATAGTTCTATTTCCTTATTACTTCTGGTACTTGCATTCACATTATTAAAATGGTATGGTCCAAGTTCTTGTTGCAAATTATTGCATGATGCCAAATAGCTAATTGGGTGAAAAATACTTTTTTGTCCTTTGAAAAGTGGTGTTCATTTAACAGTTCTTGAGAAAATTCATTTAGGTAACCATTATCCAAAGCCTTGTCGTATATGAGTTTTCACTTACATAATAATTAATTTTAACATCTTTATTAGTGAATAGATTGTTGTGTATTTGCATTCACTTGCTGATTTGTCTAATAACTGAGGTGTTATTCTTTATCATTTTTTCTCTTTGGTATTATTAGTGAAAAATAAAATATCTGAATTTCCAATTGTGTTCTGTGAAAGCTACAAAAAGTATAGTTATTGTATATTCAGGCTTTTCTTAAACTTTCTTGAAATATGACATAATATTTTGTGTAAGGAAACTGAAGACAATAAAGTGGTAATAGTTTGTCTCACTATTACATCTTCTTAAGCACCCATCATTCTTCTATAATTAGTAAATTATTTACTTTTATTTTAATTATTTTAACATACTAGGAGCAATTAATGAGTAATGATGAAGTCATTCCTAAAATCATGAACTAGTGAGATGTTTCAAGATGTTTCAAGATGTACCTTAGATCTATGAAAGGATTCAGTGAGATTTATTCTACTTTTAAAATCCTAGAGATTTCTGTATTTTCTAGATGACCTCTTTAGTGGCTTGGATTGTGTCCCATAAAAAAGGATAAGTCCTAACCTGTGAATGCCTTCTTATTAGGGATAGAGTTTTTGTAAATGAAGATGAGATTATATAGGATTAGGGTGGGCCCTAAATTAAGGCTAGTATCTTTTTTTAAATTTTTAAATTTGTTTTAATTAGTTATACATGACAGTAGAATGCATTTATGTACTTTGATATACATAGATGGGATATAATTTCTCATTTTTCTGAGTGTACATGTTACAAAATCACATTGGTCATGCAGTCGCGCATATATATATATATATATATATATATATATATATATATATATATATATATATATATAAATGTTTATTTCCTTCCCCCCTCCACTCCCCTCCCTTCCCTCTACCTAATCTAAGGTAATTCTGTTCTTCCCTAGTTTCCCACCCCCTTAATTGTGAATTAGCATCCACACATTAGAGAAAACATTTGGCCTTTGACTTTTGGGGATTGGCTTATTTCACTTAGCATGATATTCTCCAATTCCATCCATTTATTGGCAAATGCCATAATTTCATTCTTCTTTAAAGCTGAGTAATATTCCATTGAATATATATACCACATTTTATTTATTCATTCATCTATTGAAGGACACCTAGATTAGTTCCATAGTTTAGCTATTGTGAATTGAGCTGCTCTAAAGATTGACATGGCTATATTACTATATATACTGATTTTAAGTCCTTTGCGTGTAAACCGAGGAGTGGGATAGCTGAGTTAGGTTAAACAGAGGTTCCATTCCAAGTTTTCGGAGCAATCTCTATACTTCTTTCCATAGTGATTGTACCAATTTGCAGTCCCACCAGCAATGTATGAGGGCACCTTTTCCCCACATCCTCGCCAACATTTATTGTTGCCTATATTCTTGATGATTGCCATTATTTGATTAGTGTGAGATGAAATCTTAGATTAGTTTTAATTTGCATTTCTCTAATTGCTAGAGATGTTGAACACTTTTTCATATATTTATTTTGAGTTCTTTATATATCCTAGAGATTAATGCTTTTTCAGAGGTACATGTGATAAAGATTTTCTCAAATTCTGTAAGCTCTCTTCTCACATTATTGATTATTTCCTTTTCTGAGAAGAAGCTTTTTTAATTTGAATACATCCCATTTATTGATTCCTGATTTTACTTCTTATGCTTTAGGGGTCTTGTTAAGGAAGTCAGATCCTTGGCCATCATGGTGAAGAATTGGGCCTACTTTTTCTTCTATTAGGCACAGAGTCTCTGGTCTAGTGCCTAAGTCTTTTGACCCACTTTGAGTTGATTTTTGAGTAGGGTGAGAGGTTTAATTTCATTTTGCTACATATGGATTTCCAGTTTTGCCAGCACCATTTGTTAAATAGGCTATCTTTTCTCCAGTGAATGTTTTTGGCACCTTTGTCAAGTATGAGATAACCATATTTATGTGGGTTTGTCTCTGAGTCCTGTATTCTGTACCATTGGTCTACAAGTCTAGTTTGGTGCTAAAACCATGTCATTTTTGTTACTGTAGCTTTACAGTATAGTTTAAGGTCTGGTATTGTGATGCCTCCTACTTCACTTTTCTTGCTAAGGATTGCTTTGGCTATTCTAGGTCTCTTATTTTTCCAAATAAATTTCATGATTGCTTTTTCTATTTCTATGAAGAATGTCATTGGGATTTTAATAGGAATTGCATTAAATCTGTATTACGCTTTTGGTAGTATGGCCATTTTGACAATATTAATTCTGCCTATCCAGAAGCATAGGAGATCTTTCCATCTTCTGAGGTTTTCTTCAATTTCTTTCTTTAGAGTTCTGTAGTTTTCATTGTAGAGATCTCTCACCTCTTTTGTTAGATTGATTCCCAGGTATTTTATTTTATTTGAGGCTATTGTGAATGGGGTAGTTTCCTAATTTCTCTTTCAGTGGATTCATCACTGATGTATAGGAATGCATTTAATTTATAGGTGTTGATTTTATATCCTGCTACTTTGCCAAATTCATTCATTAGTTCTAGAAATTTTCTAGTGGAATTTTTTGGATCTTCTAAATATAGAATCATGTCATTAGCAAATAATGATAGTTTCAGTTCTTCTTAACCTATTTGTATTCCTTTAATTTCTTTCTTCTGTCTAATGGCTCTGGTTAGAGTTTCAAGGATTAGGTTGAATAGAAGTGGTAAAAGAGGACATCCTTGCCTTGTTCCAGTTTTTGGAAGGAATGCTTTCAATTGCTCTCTATTTAGAATGATGCTGGGCCTCCTAGCTTTGAGGGTATGGATTAAGAAATCTGTTGAGATCCAAATTGGTTTCCCCCTAAACATAATTTGATTTTTTTCTCTCACAGCCTTTAAGATTTTATCTTTATTCTGTTTATTAGTCATTCTCATTACAATGTATCTTGGTGTGGGTCTGCTGTAATTTTCTATATTTAGGGTCCTGTAAGCCTCTTATATTTGATTTTTCCATTCCATTTTTTTAGGTTTGGGAAATTTTCTGCTATTATATCATTGAAAAGATTGTTCTTTTGGTTTGTATCTCTGCTCTTTCATCAATTCTGATAACTCTTGGTCTTTTTATGTTATCTCATAATTCCTAGATGTTCTGTTCATGGTTTCTTTTCATCCTCTCTGCATAGACAACTCTACTTTCAAGATTATATATTTTATCTTCATTGTCTGAGGTTTTGTCTTCCACGTGATCTAGTCTGTTGGTGATGCTTTCTATTCAATTTATAATTTGGTTTATTGGTTCCTTCATTTCGAGGATTTCTGCTTTTTTTTTTTTTCACAATCTCTAACTCTTTATTGAAGTGATCTTTCACTTCCTGTATTTTTATTTATTTATTTATGTTTTGTAGTTGTAGATGGATAGAATGCCTTTATTTTTTTTATTTTTATGTTGTGCTAAGGATCAAACCCAGCACCTCTTACATTGCTAGGCAAGCTCTCTACCACTGAGCTACAGCCCCAGCCCCTCACTTCCAGTATTTTTTCTTTTATTTCACTCCTTATACCATCCTTTAATTCACAGATCAGTTTATATTCATTCTGAACTCCTTCTTGGACATTTCTTCTACTGTGTTATCAGTGGCTTCTGACATTGGAGCATCTTGGTTTGTTTGGGTCGTTTTATTCCCTTGTTTTTTCATGTTGTTCATGTGTTTTCCCATCTAGCAGTATGGATCTAAGGCAGCACAAATTCTACCTGGTAGATCTATAATGTCCCTGAAGGTTTCCAGTTCCTTGCCTTTAATGGTGAGACCAATAACAACAGTACCCAGGATAACAATACATAGCCTTAAACCTAATAGCTCCCACTAAGGCGTCTACTGTTTTCTCACATTAAGCCAAAATGATGAGTTCAATTAACTGTCTATAGTATAAACAGAAAATTTGCTAAAACAGTTTACAATTTCAAATAGTGGACAAGAGAACAGAAGTAGCATAGTACGCAATTTTGCAAGGGAGGAAGAGAGAAGCCAGAAGCAAAGATTCACAGGATGAGTGGAAGAGGAGCCAACAGAGATTGGCGGTTGGTTGGAGAAATGTTGGAAAGAGAATCCAAGAAAACAGATAAGTGATAGGAAGAATACAAACTAAGAGAAAAAAAATAAAGATATAAAAATAAAAACAAAAATGCAAAACACTATTCATATATCCTTGTCCTCCATATACTGATGCATAAAAAACACCCAATATGGTAGATACAAATACGGTAGAGATTTTAGTGAATAGGAAAGTAAAATATAATAAATCTTGATGGAAAGTCGAACTGTCTCTGTCAGCATTCAAAAGTTTGTCAGCCCTGTCTCTGACATCTCATGGGATCACCAGGCCCAGATCTGCCCTCAGAGATCCAGTCACTATCCCACCAATCTGGGCTTCAATACCTCAGGCTCGGACACAATGCAGTCCCAAGATCTCAATGCTACTCTTATTTGCAGAGAGACTACCAGGGATACACTCATGCAAAGGAGCAACCCTGAGATTCAGCAGCAAGCCAGGGGCCACCAGCGCTCCTGCAGGAAGACCCCAGGCACCTCCCAAACTATAGGCATCCCTGCACTGGACTTGCAGGTCCCTGCTGGAGTCCCCAGACACATGCTGTTGTGGTGGTAAACCTGCTGGTAGTCTGGCCCCAGGCCCTAGTCAGCGCCCCAAGATGGTTGCAGCCCGTGCAACCAAACCTGGAGACTGCCCAAGTAGCAGTCCTCTAGGCAGTTGTAGCAGGGTAGTGGCGGTAGTTGGTGGCAGCAGGTGGTGGGTCAGCAACAGTGGTGCTGAAACAGTGTCTGCAGCAATGGCTGCAGTGGTGGCTGCAACTGAAGCTGTGAGGGAAGTGTTACCCAGGCGATCTCTGGGGGGCAGCATCGATATGCGTCTGGGGCAGCGGTGTGTGCAGCTGCATGGGCAGCAGCATCCAGAAAGAAGTCCTTCAGGTGACCTTAGGGAGGCAGCAGCAATGGTAGTAGCTGTGCAGGCAGCAACTGATTGGAGAAGAGACCACCAACCGTCAGCAGTAGCTACCTCGGAGATGGGATTGGAGGTACCCTGGGCAGTGCCCAGAGAAAAGAAGGCTAGTGTTTTTATAAGAGAAAGAAAAGAAAGATTTGGATACAGAGACACAGAGGGGAGAAGACCACATGAATGTATAAACAGAGATTGGATTGATGCCACCTGAAATTAGGAAGAGGCTGGAAAGAATTCTTTCCTGGAACCTTCAGAGGGAATATGACTCTGCCAACATCCTAATTTCAGACTTATATCCTACACAGCTGAGGATATAAATTTCTGTTGTTTTAAGCCACCCAATTTGTCATGGCAGCCTCAGGAAACTAATGCAATCTCTAAGAGTATGTGAATCATGAAATTTTATTTTTTATAAATAATTTGAAGTGCTCAATAAAGAAACTCAAAACTTTAGAATTGGGTATAATGGAATCTGGCAAAATGTTTAGGGTTAAATTATGATTAATCTGTATGTTGGATTACTGTACAGCCTTTAACATTGGTGAGAAAGTCTGACTGATGGCACATGTCTGTAATCCCAATGGCTCTGGAGACCAAGGCAGGAAGAGTTCAAAACCAGTCTCAGCCACTTATCGAGGTCCTAGCAACTTAATGAGACCCTGTCTCAAAATTAAAAAAATTTATAAAGGGAGCTAGGAATATGGCTCAGGGGTTGAACACCCCTGGGTTCAATCCCTGATACCAAAAAAAGAAAAAAGAAAAAAAATTGTGTTTGATAAAGCTTTATAGCATGTATTTTAAAAAGTCATCATGGTTCCAATTTTTAAAATTGTGCATATGTGTAGAGGAAAAAGGTAGAAGGAATGTACACCGATATTTAACTTGTAAAAAGTGGCTTTATATGCTAAATTTTTGTTTCCTTCCTTGAATTTGTCTTTTCCAGATTTGGAAAATTAGCGTTTGTCACTTTCTAATCAGAAGAAAGAACCAAAAAATAAAATAAAAATAAAACTATTTCTATTGGAAAGGAGTAAATTAGCTTGGGATTTGGGCTAATTTCACTCAATTTTGATTAATTAGTAGGTTTGTGATTGGTATGAGCAATCCTCAACTCATTCCCTTGGGTTTGTTCATTAATTCAGATATACTGAGCTCAGAAGCCATGAAACATTCATATCTAGTATGCTGTATTAGATGGCTTTGGTGAGAATATCAACATGTGTACCTGAGTTAATCTGAGTTACTCTCATAAGGGTACCCAGCTGCCTTCCCATCTGTTCATGTCTCTTTCTCATTCTTCACCCACTTGGTACTTTGTTCATTTATACTTATTTGATTATCAGTAACTTTTTGTTATGATTCATGCCTACATTTTCATGCATTTCTCTCTTCTTATGCTCTACAGCATTAGACTGCTTTTTCCATATCTGCACATTCCTAAAGGCTCAACTGAAATATGCCTTCTTGACACCCTCTGTTTTTTTTCTAATGGAAATTATTTTTCTTTGCTAGGCGTGGTGCTACATGCCTGTAATCCCAGCAGCTTGGGAGACTAAGGCAGGAGGATTGCAAGTTCAAAGCCAGCCTCAGCAAAAGTAAGACGCTAAGCAACTCAGCAAGACCCTGTCTCGAAATGAAATACAAAATAGAGCTGGGGATGTGGCCCACTGATCCAGTGCCCCTGAGTTCAATTCGTGGTACCCCCTCCAAAAAAAACTATTTTTTTTCCTGCTCTCTTAATGTACCCACCTATTTCATGTCTTTAAAAAAAAATTTAAAAAAAAAACTTACTCTTGTTTTTAGTGTTTAGCCAATTTGGAGGTTTTGTTCATATATGATTTTCTCATAGATTATAAATCCCTTGACAACGTTTTTCTTAGTTCTCTATCTTCATAATTCATAGTTAAATAGTAGATACTCAGATTAAATACTGTTAAATTGGATTCATGAAACATGAATTCTCATTCTTAATACTTTTCTCTGTTTCTACTATAAGGTTGAACTAACTGTAATAGTTCAGAATGAATTAATCATTCCTTTTCCTCTTTTCATGGAGATGCTATTGCCATGAGACTGAGATCTTTAATTACCCTATTCCAAATTGTTCTATTCCCATAGTTTTTGCTTCCTTTCCTGATTGTATATGAATAATCCTGAAGCTTCTTTATGCTGATCTCCTGATATTGGGACCTTGAGACACAGAGATTTCTTCTTTTAATGTATCATTTATGTTAAAAATGCACCCAATTTAGATAGATACATGAATTAGAAGATTTTGGTATAAGTGAACCTGAAATTAATTCATCATTACCTTGCCAATATTATATTTTTGTATAATATAACCAGAGGATGAGCATTTCAGGGAGATTGATTAGCAAGGGCAGAGGCTTTTTAGTAGGCATTGTTAGCTTTCTTGAGTTCAGGTACAGAGAATGCAGAGGTTTGGGTTAAACAAGTTGAATGTTGCTAAGTAAATTTAATGGAAGTAGATAAGTTCTGAAGGTTATGGTAATGGTGAGGAAGTGGTAGAGGGATGCAGGGTGATGCTGGAACAAAGGTGCACTTAAAGAATTGGTGGTCTTCTTGAATTGTTGGTGTGGAAGGTGAAAACCTGGACAACTATAAGGTGTTGGTCAAAGAACAGTATTGTGAAGTTCGTATCTCTAACATGGACTCTTTGCCAAACTATCAAACTATAAATTGAAATTACTCTTTTTTGTTTTTTTTTCAATTGATGGTTGTACAAGCTTCTCAAATTCAACTCCTTTAATTCATTATCATAGTCATACACCTGTTTTTCCTTCTGAATTATTTGTCTCAGGAAATGGCATTACTAACCTTCCAGTTTTGTCAAACCAGATTATATGGAAATCATTCCAAATTGTTCTATTCCCATAGCTTTTGCTTCCTTTCATTAAATCACTTCTACTTCCCTTTGCTCCAGCTGTCTTAAACTGCATGTAATATTCTAAGCACATCACCCTGTTTCACGTGTGTGTGTGCTCCTTTGCGTAAATTCATCTGCTGCCTTGACTGTCCTTTCCCCATGCTTTTGTCTAGCTTAACTACTCCCACTCATCAGTGCAAACTCAACCTAAAAATGATTACATCCAATACTTCATCACCACCATCTCCTCTTTCTTGTTTAAATGCCCTCTTTCTTGTTTAAATGCTTACCTATTTTATTTCAGTGAAATCATTAATTTATTTTTCTAGCTTGGACTTAGGGCTTTTGAATATAAGAACTGTGTCTTATTTGATTTTATAACTATTACTTAATACAGAATAAAAGCTACCTATTGGAAAAGGATTTCTATCAACTATCAAAAATATCAGGGCTGGGGATGTGGCTCAAGCGGTAGCGCGCTCGCCTGGCATGCGTGTGGCCCGGGTTCGATCCTCAGCATCACATACCAACAAAGATGTTGTGTCCGCCGACTACTAAAAAATAAATATTAAAAATTCTCTCTCTCTCTCTCCTCTCTCACTCTCTCTTTAAAAAAAATATCAAAATTTTCATAATAAGATTATCTTCCCATTAGCCTGTAAATTCTGCTAACTCTATCTTGTTCTTCTTTGTCTCTGTTTTATTAGTACCACATTGCCTGGTTCAGGGCTCAAAAATCAATCTCAGTTCAATTTAGCATTTATTGAAAACCAACTGTGTGCTAAGCATTAGGCTAGATGATGGGGTATAGAGATGAATAAGATAGATGTTATCCTAGCCTTCATGACCATATGAGGAAGATGGACATTAAATAAGAAATTAGAAGTGAGGTAGTCATTATAAAGAAGGTTGTCCTAAGGGCAAGAGCAAGTGGCAGGGAACTTCACCTAGTCTAGGTTGAATTGAATTGAAAGGCAACATTATCAGTAGAATGATTTTATCTAAGTGCATTGTTAAATGTCACTTGCATTTTATTACCACTGGCTATTAAATTTGAGGTAGATTCTGTTGCTTTTGTATGCTTAACACAAAAGAAGTTCAGTTAATTCTCTCCCCATTATTATAGAGCATTTCATGAAATAAAATCTGTTATCCTAGTATAAGTTATTTGTTTTGGCTCTGGAAATGTCTTTTGGTACTTTGATCATGTGAGGCCCATTATCTTTTAATAAATTATATTTAGCCAAGTCATCAAAAGCTAGAAAACTGTGTAACTTTTCTGTCCTGTTTTCTTATCAACTTCAGAATACATAGACTCTTTCATTAACTTTATATGAAAAACTTGTGACTTTGTATCCTGTCTGACTTTAGGAAAACTGCCAGGATAAAGAAGGATCTGAATATCATGACCTAAGGAAATAATTTAAGATTCTAGGAGTGTTTATCATAGGGACGACAGAGGAGAGACATAACTTGATAGGTGTTAGAGTGTATTTGGTAGGCTTCTGAGAGAGCCTTGTATGCAGACAAGTAAATGATTTCTTTAAGAACAATTTTATTGAGATATAATTCACATACCATAAAATTCACTCTTTGAAAGTATACAGTTCAGTAGTATTTGCTGTGTTCACAAAGTTGTGTAATATCATAGTCATCTAACTTTACAACATCTTCACGACTCCACTGAATGTGGAGTTTATCTAGATGTTTCTCCCCACTGTCGTGAGGGTTCAATTTCTGTCCTTTTGCAGTTGCTAATAAAGTGACCATTTATGAAAAAAAAAAAAGAAATCCTATACCCATTAGTTGTCACTTTCCATTCCCTCATGCCCCCAGGCCCTGGAAAACACTAGTGCATCACAAACACTGGGAATGGGACCCAGCAATCTGTCTTAACAATCCCTCTAGGTTTGATACTAATTATGAGAACCGCTGCTTTAGAGAAAGACTGGTCCCTGGTTGCTGGGAACATCTGGCTTATAGCCATTCTGGTGGGAAGAGTGAAGGAGAGTTGACTGTTTTATGTGGAAACTCTTCACTGAATCTCCAGTTCCCCCACCCCAGTGTCACCAGGGTTCTGTGTACAGGTCACTTCCCTTCTGTTGCAGCATACTCTCTCTGTATTCCAGATAACAGCTTCCATGCTTTGCTATGTTCGCTGTCCTTCAAAAATTTATTTAGATCCCTTGTATACTGTTTCTTCCTTTTAAATGCTTTTTTTATTATCATTATTTAAGGCTGTCTCAGAAAGGAATGAATATAAGTATCTATGCTTAATTCCTTATTTTAACTTAATTTTTACTATCTTGAATGGTATTAATTTTCTTCTTGTTACTGGTTAGCTTACACACTATTTGCATGATGATTTAGTGTCTCTGAATACTGTGTTAACTCTAAAGTGTCTTGCATACTGCCTTTGGAAGTCCAGACACAGAGTGCTGTACCCATTTCTACTATGGAATTCCTTTGTGAATGGGAATACTAACCTGCCTTTTCTCTGCTTCAAATGCCTGGATAATAGCTCTGTTTTTCTGTTATTCAGCACAATGAGGTTAGGTTAAGCAGAAATATATATATATATAAAGGAGTGAGTGCATTTTAAAATAAGCAAGTTTTATGTGAGGTTTGTGTGTGTTTGTTTTTACTTCCCAGCCAGTCCTTTGAGTAGTGGTAGAAACAAAACTCTTAGAACTCATTGTGCATGAAATGCAATACCCATTGTGCTGTCTAGAAGCAGATGCAGGTTACTATAGTGAGACATGAAATTAATCTTTAGCAATCAGATCAATATGGACAGTGATTGGAGCTATAAAAAGCAAAGCTAATGTTGTTACTTCTTTCAATTACTGCTTAACCTTGTCCAAGTTCTGTTTTGCTCAGGTAGTTTTAGTTACTTTTTAGGAGAAAGAAAAAAGAATCTGTTTGTTGCCTGTTTGCAGAATTTAGGTCAGATTGAGAAAAGAATTTTTGTCATTTTGACTTTTTTTTTTTTCCTAGCCTGTTTTCTTCTGCTAAAAATAACTATGGTTACTCATTTACTCAGCAGTAATTTGGGTCTTCAAGCTAAATGGTGTATAACTGTGTTGGACGCTAAGAAGGACATTAAAAATGTTGAATGTTCCCATTGATGGGGATGGGGAGGGTTACTCGTGCTGTTGTGACAGTTAAATAGCTATTAAGATAGTGTTAGCCCTGTCAAAAAGTACCAATCTTGTCCCCCCCAAAATGATTGTTAATTGAAGTGAATGCAGTCAGGGAAACTTAAATTGGAATTCTGGCTTCTTTATCTCCTAGTTTTATAAGCTTACTGTCTGAGCCTACCCTTTCTAATCGATTAAAATAAATTATAGAGAGCTATTGTGAAAATTGGACACCAAGTAAAGTGTTTTATCACAGTGTGGGCAGTGATTTTAGGTGCAGTGGCATGTTGGTTGACACAGTGATGATGGTAGTGATGAATCCTGGAACCTGGAAAACCAGGGTGAGTACAAAGAACCAGCTAAAGAGAGAAGCTAAGGTGGTGTGACTAGGTGGAAATAGCTGACAGGTGAGGCTCAAGTTGTTTTACATCAGTTAACAGAACTGGAGTTGACATAAAGCAAAGGTTAAGCCAGCCAGGATTCAGGACTCATTAGAAGGTTTAACCAAACCAGAACCTGGAATGAAGGAAGGGGTGAGGACACAGAAATCTCACAGAAACCTGTGAGAGTTTGAAGACTAAGTCAGAATTAAACTAAGAACTAAAAGCAGATTAGGACATAATCATTTTTTTAAATTTATTCATTTATTTATTTGTTTTGGTGCCAGGGGTGCTTAACCATTGAGCTACATCCCCAGCACTTTTTATTTTCTTAACTTATGTTTTTGGTGATGCTAGGGATCGAACCCAGGGGTGCATGCTAGGCAAGCACTCTCCCAGCTGAACTATATCCCCAAGGGCACAGTCTTTTATAAGAGCAAGACAGAGGAGCTCCAGTGGCTCCTTATAAGAGCTGGTCAGATATGTTAGGTGTCACTGTATTCTGGATTTTTTTTTTCAAAGGAGATCATTGTTGTTCCCCCTCTAGGGCTCCTAGGGTCTGACACATCATCTTTTATATTATAATTGGAACAAAATTAGGATTTGTATGATTAAATAACAGGAAAAACAGTGTATGAATAAGCTGTTCTTGTTATATATTATTAATCAGCTTTATTGAAGTATACTTTATATACAATAAAAATGAACCCATTTTAAATATATAATTAGGTTTTTACAAATTTATAAACCTTTGTAACCATTGCCATGATCAAGATACAGAATTATTTCTATCACCCCAAATTCTTTTCTTCTCCTTCGAAGTTATTCTTCCTCCTACACCCTTGGCCCTAAACAAACCCTTGTCTGTATTCACTCTCAGCCTAGATTAGATTTCCCTTTTCTAGAATTTCATATAAATGTAATTATACCGTATTTATTCTTTTTGTATCTGGATTCTTTCACTCAGTATAATACTTTTATACTTATTTATACTTATTCATACTTACTTATAAATATATTTATCCAGCAGGTTGTTCCCCTTTTTTGCTGAATATTATCCCACTGAATGGGATAATAATAATCTGTTGACTGTTTTATTTTTTGCATTTTCATAGTAAACATTCACCATTTTAAACATTATAAGTGTACAATTCAGTAACATCAGGTACATACACAGTGTTATGCCATTTACCACCACACACACACAAAAGCTAATGAATGTGTATTTGTTTGAGTAGGTAACACATACACATATAAAAACATCTCAAGCATTTCAAGAGTGTTCCTTGTGTGTCTGTTACATCTGGTTGGCTAGTTGTATTAAATCCTGTTTCTTCTGTCTAGCTCATCTATACATTATTAAGAGGGGTAATTGAAGTCTCCAGCTATTATGGTTCGTCTCCCTTCAGTTCTGTCAGTATACTTTATATAATTTTGATGGGCTATCATTAGGTGTGTAAATGTTTATAATAGTTATATCTCCTTGTTGTATTGGACCTTTTATTAATATAATAATGTCCTCAAAAGATACATATATACATGACCCAACACTCTTGTAATCTTTTTGGATTTAAAGTGTATTTTGTTTGAAATTAGCATAGCTACCCCCAGCTATGCTTGGGGTACTATTTGTATGGAATATTTTTCCATTCTTTTACTTTCAGTCTGTTGGTATCTTTGCAGCTAAAGTGAGTTTCTTATAGACAGCATACACAGATAGTCCCTGACTTGTTTGCTTATGTTTTTTCACCTTGACAATGGTGCAAAAATAACACACATTCGGTAGAAACTGTACTTGGAATGTTGAATTCTGATCTTCTCTTGGACTAGGAGTCATTGCTCAATGAGTTGTGGCTCCCAATCAGCCATGTGATCAAAGGGTAAACAACTGGTACTCTACAGTGTTTTGTGTTGCCAGCATTTTCTGGATATAGGCATTCAATAAATTATGAGATATTCATCACATTGTTATAAAATAGACTTTGTGCTAGATGATTGTACTCAATTGTAGGCTAATATAAGTTTTCTGAGCATATTTAAGGTAGGATAGGCCAAACCATGATGTTCAGTAGGTTAGATATAGTAAATGCATTTTCCACATATGATATTTTCAACGTATCGTGATTTTATTGGGATGTACTAACCTGATCATTGTAAGTTGAAGGGCATCTGTCATACTTTTTAAACATCTATTCTGCCTGTAACTAATTGGAAAAATTAAAAAATCCATTCTGTTAATTTCTGACTTGATTAAATAGTTTAATCCATTTATATTTAAAGTAATTGCTGATAAATAGGCACTTCTATCATTGTACTATTGTTTTCTACATGCCTTAGAGAATCTTTGTCCCTTATTTTCTGCATTACTGTCTTCTTTTGTGTTTAAAGTTTTTTAATAGTGAAATATTTAAGTTCTTGTTTGTTTTTGCATATTTTCTATGAATATTTTCTTTGTTGTTACCATGGGGATTACATTTAATATCCTAAACAATGTTTATCAATCTAATTTTAGTAACAGAGACTTTGCTTCTGTAACAGCTCTGACCCCACCTTTTTTGGTTGTTATCATATCTTAAACATTGAGTCCTCAAACCATAAAGTTGTAGTTACTTGAGACACATTAGCCTCTTAAATTATGTAGAAAATTTATGTAAATTTATAAACCAATTGCAATAATACTAGCTTTTAACTAATGATTTCGTTTTAATGTGCTAGTCTCTTAAATCATGTAGAAAACAAAAAATGCAATTATAAACTGTCACTACCCATGTTCATCCTCATTGAGATCTTTATTCCTTCAGACTACTTCAGATTACTGTCTACTTGCATTCCACTGAGGGACTGCCTTCAGCATTTCTTACAGGGCAGATCTAATGGTAACAAACTTCTACCTTTTGTTGGTCTGGGAATGTTTTAAATTCTTCTCATTCTTTGAAGTTTCTGCCAGATACAAAATTCTTGTTTGACAGTTTTCTTTCTTCAAACACTTTGGCCCACTCATTTCTAGCTTCCAGATCTTCTGATGAGAAATCTACAGATAATCTTTTTTATATATAATTATTTTATTTTTTAGTTGTAGATGGACAAAGTACTTTTATTTTATTTATTTATTTATGTGGTGCTGAGGAATCGAACCCAGTGCCCCATGCATATGAGGCAAGCGCAATACCACTGAGCCACAACCCCAGCCTTGCAGCTAATCTTAATGACCAATCCTTGTATGCAGTGAGTTGTTTCTCTCTTGCTACTTTCAACATTCTCTCTTTATCTTTGAAAGTTTAATTATGTATCTCACTGTGGGTTTTTCTAAAATCATCTTAGTTGGAATGTTAGGCTTCTTGAATGTTTACAGTCAAATCTTTAATCAAATTTGGGAACTTTCAGCCATTATTTCCTTCTGTCCCCCCTCTGAGTCCCACTCACACATCATGATATCCCACAAGTGATGGAGGTTTTGTTCTCTTTTGCTTTTTTCTTTCCATTATTCAGACTCCATCATTTTCATTATCTTATCTTCAATTTTGCTGACTTATTCTTTTGCCTCCTCAGATCTGGCCATTGAATCCCAATAAGAAAGTTTTTTCATTTCAGCTGTTATACTCTTTTATTTCCAGAATTTCCTTTTGTTTTCTTTTTAGGTTTCCTATCTCCTTAATAGTTGTCACAAATTCTCTTAGTTAAGTCTTTTTAAAGTAGATCTGTAATGTGATTTACTTTCCTTTTCCCCTGTACTAGGGGTTAAACCCAAGACCTCACACAGGCTAGGTAAGCAATCTTCAATTGAGCTAGATCCCCAGCCTTTTAATTTTTTTTTATTTTGAGACAGTCACACTTAATTGCTAAGGTTGGTTTCAGACTTGAAGTCCTCCTGCCTCAGCCTCCTGAGTGGCTGGGAGCATAGTCGTGTGCCACAAAACTCGGCTCTTTTTTGTTGTTGTTGTTATTGTTATAGACTGTCTCTGTGCCAAGGGTCAGTGAACTTAGTCTTCCCAGGCCTGGACCTTCCTATGGACAGGCATGAACACTTTCTAAATTTCCCTACAAATGTAGTTGTTTTTGAAAGCCCAGGTTTTTTAATATCTAACTCCCAAAATGCTTAAAGAGAAAAAAATGAAAGGAAGAGAAAGGGAAATGGTCCTTTAAATCCCCTGAAAGTCATATCAGAAGAGAGACTTGCAGCATTTCAAGAAGGTGCAACAAAGTAGCTGCCTGCCTCTTTGTATCTCTGTGATCCAAACCAGCAGTCCGGTATCCAAGCCCAGATTCCCAATATTTGGAGGACAGAATTCTTTTTGCCTACTGTGGCTCCCACAAGCCTCTGTTGCAGGAACACTTGCACAACTCCCTGCCTCAGGGTTGGGAGTGGGGAATGGATAGCTGCTACTGTGCTAAAAGCTAAAAATGATGGGGATTAACCAGTTTACTATCCTAGCCTTTCACCTTCAATAGATACCAGAATTCCTAAACAGTAACTGCAGTCTGATTCTGCCATTGCTATTATCTAAGTAGGTAAACAGATCCTGGTGCTTTTTATTCCACAATCTTTCCAGAATCCTTTTTCTTCCTCATCCTTTGATAATATTTGATTGTTTCTAGTTTGGTAAATTATAATTAAAATTGAATATTCAGGTACAATTCTTTGTGAGCACATATTTTTTTATATTCCCCCAGATAAACACCTAAACATAAACATTGCTGAGTTGTATGGTAAATTTATGCTTAACTTCATAAGCAGCTGCCCGTTTTCTAAAGTAATTATATTCTTTCATGCCCATCAGCAATGGAAGATTTTAGAGTGAAAGGCAGCACTGATAACAATTATTCTGGGGCATTTGTCATAAAGTGGGTTTGTCCTGGACAAACCAGAACCTATGGCCCCCCCAAAGGTGATAAGTAGGGATAAATTAAATTTCTGCCTTCACCAGTGTTGTTTTAGTGAGACATTTAATAGAAATGCCTTGTAGGATCTAGTAGACATACTGTAAGAAATATTGAAAAAACTAGATTTTTTAATGTAAAATAAAAGGAAACTTCATCTTTGCTCCTTTAGAAGAAATTGCTAATGAAGGAATTTATTCATGGTTCTTTTGATTCTCTCTCACCAGTAAAAGCTGATAACATATACGTTTAGTCACCTATATTGGTTGCTATTAACATTATCTTTTATTTCTTTTGAGGTCACCCCACACACTATATCTCCCATGATATATTATACCCCCCAAAAAATAAAACTAATGTTTTGTCACATGAAACAGGTACATGGTACAGATAAAGAGATGTGTGTCACATAAATCTTTACAATTTGGAGAATGTGCAGAACTCTAGCAAACCTTATTTCAGGTATAAGAGAGAGATTTAGTATGTGAATTATGACAGAATCCTGTTTTTTGTTTGTTTGTTTCAGGAACATTTATTAGTGACTTTTACTTAGTTTCTTCAACTGGGTAATTATTCTTGGATTTGCTCCTGATTCTACCATGGGATAGTGTGAAATAAAGTTCAATGAAAAAAACTGAATTCTAGGCAGAAGTACTTTAGGGACTACTGTACAAAGAGTTTTCTCAGAAATTTTCTTTCATACTTCTCTTAGCCAAAATATGTATTTGATTCGATAACATTGATATTTTATATATAGCTGTGGAGGGTTAAGTGTAACTTGAGATACATCCAGAATAATAGCTCAACCCAGAGTCTCTTGACCCTTTGTATAGGTCATACCATGATCCATATCATTAAGAGTATTTTTTAAAGTATTCATTCAGCATTTACTATTTCTTTGTATCATTTGAAGCCATATTTATAAGTAAAACCAAATCAGAAGACAGAGGCACTAGCCATTTTATTGTACATGCATCCTGAATGTTTCTTCTCAGGGGAACCAGGATCATTGGAGAATGGTAGGTTCATTATCATCTTAGAGATAATAAATGAGATGGTTGTTAGTTTGCCTGTGGATGAGTTAAGAGCTCGGAAAAGCCTGATTCTGAGAATTTTTATGCATATTGATGGAAAGTTAATGAAAGCTGCAAAATGTCATTTACTGAATATTCCTTAGGTATACATCAGTACCTTTCTGAAAGACAACCATTTTATCAGAAGAGAGAAGCTGTACTTATAAACACACACACAAAAGTAGGACATGGGTTCTGTAAAGCACGAATGGCGAGGTGCAAGGGCAAAGAGGTCTAGCATAGTAGTGGCTATGAGGAAAATCAGATGTATATAACTAGGTCCTGGAGCAAATTCAGAAGCTCTTCCCATCAACTCTCTACTCCATTAATCTCTTTCCTTCTGACCCAGTATCTGAACACTCGTTTTCTTTTAGTTGATTATCTTCTGCATTGTTGAGATTTCAACACTCTACTTCAGTGCTGGGCAGTAGAACTTAAACACATGATGAAATTGCTCTATATGGAAGCCACTGACTGACAGTTGAACACTTGAAGAATGGACAGTGTGACTGCCATATTTCAAGGAATTTTAATTAAATGATTCAATTCTAACTAAATTTGGAAAGCCATATATGGCTAAGAGCTGCCATATCACACAATGCAGATCTGGTTGGCCTTGGTCAGGTATTTAAGGCATCCATGTCTCATGCATTTTGGAGGTTTCTGTTGCCCTTATCATAGTAACCATGTTTGTTAGACCTAAGTTCCTAATAAGTGTTAATATTTGTTGAATTAAATCAAATGGACAGACACTAATAAAAGAAAGTTAGGAAGCTTGAAAAACTTGAGTAGTAGCCTGGTAAATACTTTGGACACTGATACCAATGCCTGCCCTTTACTTTTATTATAATTTTGTCATTTTACTTTTTTTTCATTCTGTTTGCTTGTTCTTTCTGACTTGTTTTTGGTGTCTACATATTATGTGAACACAAAATTAAAACTTTTAAAATACAGAGGTAAGATATTAATGTTCAACATCAGGGCCCCTCAAAATGTTTCATTTCCTTGGTGCCTTGTATGTATTTTCCTAATCCAATCCTTTTCCTTCCCCTGACAACTTGTCCCTATCCTCATGTTGCATTGAATCATTACTTTAATTTTTTTCTGGAGTTTTGTCACGGGTATTTACATCTATGACCAGTACATTTAGTTTGAAAGTTTTTTGATTTTACATAAATAGAATCACTGTTTTCTTTGGTAACTTCTTTTATTCATTCAACATTATAGTCCTCACAACATGCTCGTTGTTTCATTATGTTCTAAATTATATCTATGTTGTATAACCTATCATTTTCACTAATGTAGAATAAATATTTCTTTGTGTGAATATGCCACAGATTATTTAGCTATTTTAATACTGGTGGATGTCTTGATAGTATATACACAGTACAGCTCTGAAATCCCTGTGCGTGTCACTTGGTACACAGAACAAGAGTTGGTGCAGGCTCCAAAGGATCATCTCTCTGCTATGCTTCATAACCAGTGTCCTAGTTGTCTTCTTTTCACCCCCCTTCCTTTACCCTCCTTCTTCCCTTTTCTGCCTCCTCCTTTCTCTTCCTCTCTTCCTCCTTTCTTTCTTCTTCCTTTTCTTCCTCCTCCAATTCAAGGAAAATGAATAGGGGTTTTTCATGTTTTATTTCTGTGGTCTAAGTACGTCGTTAAAAGCAGTTTGCCTATTTCTAGACTGCCTTAGTGGCTTTATGCTTTTGTGTTCGTAAACCAAGCTGTTGGATTTGGAGTCTGTCAAGAATGTTAGAAAATTTTCATTCTATGCAGATGGTACCACTGGTATAAAATAACACCTTTGTATTGATTATTTGTGTCTTTTAATTATAATTGGCAGTTAGAATATCTAGATCATTGTTTCTCAACTCTGGGCATTAGAATGTCCCAGGAGTTTGCTTTTTTTTTTCTTTTTCCTTTGTTTTGGGGAGAGAGGGTACTAGGGATTGATCCCAGGAGTGCTTTACTATTGAGCAACTCCCCAGCCCTAATAACTATTATCCATTTGTTGAACTATTTATATAGTTGATATTAGGTTAAGCTTTTGACATTTTATTTTATTTCATCTTTATAATAACCCTTGATAGATGTGTACTTAAACCCATGTTTGCATGGAGAAATTCAGAGACGTTAAAGACTTGCTTAAGTTGAGGAACCAGGAATTCAACTTAGATCTTTAATACCCACTCTTCATCACTACCCTAACCTGGGGCTGAGGTTGTGGCTCAGCAGTAGAGCGCTCACCTAGCACATGCAACGTGCTCGGTTCAATCCTCAGCACCACATAAAAATAAATAAATAAATAAAAGATATTGTGTCCAACTACAACTAAAAAAAAAATTTTTTTTTTAAGTTTAAAGTCTATGTGTGAGACTTGAGCCCCACAACTGTTGATAGTTCATGGCCATAGTCAAGTCACCTATCTACTTCTCTAGTCTCATGCCTCATAAAAGATAAATCCTTAAAATCTTTGTAAACTTTTAAATACACATCAATGTTTATAGCAGCTCAATTCACAATAGCTAACCTAGGTGCCCTTCAACAGATGAATGGATTAAAAAAGTGATACACAGCACACATGGAATATTACTCAGCCTTAAAGAAGAATGAAAATATGGCATTTGCAGGTGAAAAGATGGACCCAGAGACTATCATGCTAAATGAAATAAGCCAATCCCAAAAAACCAAAGGCCTAAATGTTTTCTCTGATATGCAGATGCTAATTCACAGTCTGTGTTGGGTTTAGGGGCTAAGGAAGAATAGAATTACTTTAGATTAGGTAGAGGGCAGTGAAGGGAGGGGAGGAGCCATAGGGGTAGAAAGGATAGTACAGTGAATCAGACATTATTACCCTATGTACATATATGACTAGGTGACTGGAGAGATTCTACATTGTATAATCAGAAGAAGAATAAATTATACTCCATTTTATATAATGTCTCAAAGTGCATTCAACTGTCTAACTAATTAAAAGAAATTTTTAAAATGTATACAAAAAAATGGTACACATACCTAAATTAAATCCACTCTAAGTCATGTAATAATAACACATGACAAGTATGTTATGTTATTGATACTGATAATCCAGTGGACACAAGACAATAGTAAAGTAGATGATCATTTTCTGGATGATGGGAAAATCACTCCACAAAGACTTTTAACTAAAGCCATGAGTTCTCTTCAATTCATTGAATGTCTTACTGACATGACAGTAGAGAAGTAATATGAGGTTGGGGTATGGAAAAAGTTTTTGATCAGTCTTATGCCAAGTAAGTTCTTTCCCAGCTAAAGAATAGCAGTTCCTCTATTCTTACAAAATATGAAGCTTAGCTCTTAAATATCAGGTCCAGAAAGAATAAATGGCCAAACAACCAGTGACCATTTTAAAATAATTGACTGGCCAACTCAAGGGCTTCATAAAACTCCACACATATAAGAAGGTGACTTTTATATAGAACACTTTGTCATTTTATTTTTTATTTTCCAAAAAGCCATTTTTGTAGCTTTCTTGATTGATGTGTATTGAATGTAGTTTTGTTATCTTCAACATTGACGCCAAGCTCATGGTCTTTCCTTTTATAGCTTTCCTTTCTCTGTAATTTGGCAGAAGAATGGTTTTCAGTGCTGAGTGTTTTCTTTTTCTGCTGGTCTCTTCTCACAGCAGTACTGGCCTTCCACCTGGCTTCGTATCTTGTTTTAGAAATAGGCTTGTTCTCAGATTTTATTTTAAATGTTGCTATAAGCCTTGCTACAAATGGTTCTCATGTCTGTAGAAGACAGAACAAAAGAAATCTGCATATATTAAAACAGAAGTGGGGCCGGGGTTGTGGCTCAGTGGTAGCGCTTGCCTAACACACATGAGGCACTGGGGATTCGATTCTCAGCACCACATAAAAATAAATAAAATAAAGGCCTTGTGTCCATCTACACTAAAAATATTTAAAAAAAAAACACACACACACACACAGGAGGGGCAGGAGTTGTGGCTCAAGTGGTAGCGCACTGAACTAGCATGCGTGAAGCACTGGGTTCGATTCTCAGCACTACATAAAGACAAAATAAAGATATTGTATTCACCTAAAACTAAAAGAGTGGTTTTTCTATGGACCTAGAAACAAAATTATTGCAAAAGATACTAGAGTCAATGCCAAGCTTCCCCATCTCCCATGCCTATAAAAATCTGAAGACTACAAAGACTTGCTAAAAGTTACAAAATAGTGATGAGAATTTATCATTCTCATTATTTTTATGAAGACAACACATCCTAGAGAGCTATGATTTTAACACATAAAGCAAACTATTCATAAGGCAGGGAAGTATACCAGACTACTTATCTTAGTTATCTTTGAGAAGGGAGAGTGTACTATGAATTTTTCCTTCTAATTTTCTAAGGTTTGTTGTTGTTTATTTGTTAGTTTGTTTATTGCAATTTTTAAAAATTTTTATTTTTTTATAACTTTATTTTATTTGTTTTTTATGTGGTGCTGAGGATTGAACCCAGTGCCACTCACATGCAAGGCAAGTGCTCTACCACTGAGCTGCAACCCTAGCCCCTAATTTTCTGAGCTTTTAAATGTTTAGTTATGAGCATCATTTTTGTCAGTATCTAATCAAGGCTGTAAGCATTGGAGTAGATCTGCATTTGAGTCTGCCTCCACCCTTTAACTTAACTGTGGCTCTGTGACTTGAGAAAGCTTCTTAACCTCTGTGAACCAAAAGTTTCTTACTTTGGAAAACAGAAATTGTAATAATACTTTAAGGAATCAACTATGAAGGGTTTAGCTGTAAGGTTTTGGCATTTAATGTCTGGCTTACAAGGATGGCTCTCTTCTGGTGATCACAACTTTTTTTTGGGGGGGTGGGGGGGTACCAGATATTGAACTCATAGGCACTCAATCCCTTGAGCCACATCCCCAGCCCTATTTTGTATTTTATTTAGAGACAAGAGTCTCACTGAGTTGCTTAGTACCTTGCCATTGCTGAGGCTGGGTTTGAACTCTTGATCCTCCTGCCTCAGCCTCCCCAGCTGCTGGGATTACATGCATGCGCCACCGCACCCTGCAGTAATTACT
Source organism: Ictidomys tridecemlineatus (assembly GCF_052094955.1). Lineage (NCBI taxonomy): Eukaryota > Metazoa > Chordata > Mammalia > Rodentia > Sciuridae > Ictidomys > Ictidomys tridecemlineatus. The sequence continues at coordinate 66,264,496 of NC_135480.1, read as the reverse complement.
ACTTTAAAATAGTACACTTGATGCTGATGTAGGGTGATAATTATTGAATGAGTTAAACCTTGTTCTGCTTAAAGACTAGATGCTAAAGTAGGCAATTTTCCAACATACCTTCCAGACTATTTTTTTTTTCTGTTAATTTAAAAGAAGCACTGTGGTCATCAGTTCTTACTCGATTACAATGTTACTTACTTCAACAATAAAAAGAGGCCAGGTAGCGCATACCTGTAATCCCCTCGGCTGCCGAGGCTGAGGCAGGAGGATCACAGGCTCAAAGCCAGCTTCAGTATTCACTGAGGCCCTAAACAATTTAGTGAGACCCTGTCTCTAAATAAAATGTGAAAAGAAATGGGATTATGGCTCAGTGGTTAAATGCCCTTGGTTTCAATCCCTGGTACCAAAATAAATAAATAAAATACAAAAGAAATGAACTGAAAAAAAAAAGTGTTACTGAGCTCTTGAGTACCTCAGTCAGAGCCTGCTATTTACTATAATTAAAGTAAAAATTCATAATACTCTTCTACATTTTGTACTGGAGAACTTGCCAAGCATATCTAGGGAACCATTGTTAAATTTTAAAATCCCTATTGCTACTCATTCTGGAGTAATATATATAGAATATATAGAATTGCCATGTTGAAGCAAATGCCCTTATGCTTTGAATTTGGGGTTCTTGTATGAAACCACTATGTCTTTGTGCCTAGTACCTTAATACAAATATCACTCTTGAATAGCATTCCCATTAGCCTTCCTTGTATTTCAGAGCCTCCAAAGTAAATTTCAGCTATACCACGTATGTATTTATGCCCTAAAAAATTCAACACTTTAATGTTAACATTTATATATACAGTTTCTTACAACGTAGTACTAATAATAAGTGCCATGTTTTAAATTTTGATATACCTATTGCTAGCCTACTTATAGATGTCATAGTCACAGATTGGAAACCAAAGGCCATGTAACTTTTGATTTTACTGTTTGGGACAAACTGAATTGATTGACCCATTTTTAGGTATCCATTTTAGGTTCCCATCTTAGGTACTGAGTGACAGCCCTAGTAAGGTGTATTTGAGTGTTTTTCTATATTTGTAGTATTGTTGTTTATGAGGATGTTGTGCTTTTCCACTTGACAACTGAGGAAGCCCGTCATCATCATTAGTTACTCATTCATTCAGCATGAGCACCTGTTTTATCTAGACACTGGAGATGCAAACATGAATAAAACATGATGCTTATTCTGGAAAATTTCATAGTTAATGGAGGAAGGGAGATATTTTAAAATATAATTACATTTCATACATATCTATATGATAAATATATGAACAAAGTATTATATACAGGAGGAAATAATGAATTTGGGATACATGGTCAGGTTTCAAAGAAGTAATGACGTAAAAGCCCAGTCCTGAAGGTTGTATGGGAATTTGCCATTTAGAATGAGAGGACCCTGGCATGTGTGCACACCTGTAATCCCAGCAGTTCAGGAGGCTAGGTAAGGCAGGAGGATCAAAAGTTAAAGCCAGCCTCAGTAATTTAGCAAGGCCCTAAGCAACTGTCTCAAAATAAAAAATAAAAAGGATTAGAGATGTGGCTCAGTGCCCTTGGATTCAACATCAGGTACCTAAAAAGTAAAATATATAGAGAGAATCAGGGGACAGGGAGTACTGGATGGAAAATGGCCTTTGCAGACCCCAAAGGTGCAGGAGCATGCTAGGTGAGGGAGGAAAGGCTACATGAGGGGAATCCTGAGTTGAAATCAAGAGTTTGAATTTTATCCTTTTGGCAGTTGGTAATTATTGAAGATTTTTAAATTAGGGATGATATAATCAGATTTGAGCCTGAAAACTCACAGTATTTTGGGCCAAGAGAAAGACAGGTGGCAAACATCAGTCAAAAGCTGTTTATTTTTTAAGCAAAATACAAGGGTTTACCGCCAACACAGCAGCTGTGGAGATAAGAGTGACTAGCTTTGAGAAAATTTTCAAAGCGTAAACAATTGAGTTTTGTAATCAATATGTGGGACATGTGGGCAGTGGGGGTTGTAAGATCTGGCCTGGATGACTAAATAGATTAACTGAGATCAACAGCACTGGAAGAAAGGTAAAAAGAAAAGCAGAATTATTCATTATTTTGTTTTTGGAAATGGGACAAACAGTTTTTATTTTGTACAAGATAAGTTGTCTTTTCAGGAACATTCTAATAAGCAAGTCTGTGTCTGAATCTTGGGGAAAAAGTTAACCATAGTAATATTTCTGAATTCCTACTGTTTATTTTTCCCTTAAAAGCTAAAGTTCTCTGAGGTTAACCGATTATGATCTCATGAAGGTGGCTGTAGAACCAAAATATAATTACTAAGCCCCTAACCAACTGAAATGAACTTTTGAAAGAAAAAAAAATCTCTTAGTTATTACTATAATTGTTTTACTGTTTCATTTCCCAGAGTATCTTAAAATGAAACAAAACTGGTATGTTTCTTTTTTATATAAAACATTTGTTTTCTACATTGCTTACTGATGTTAGTTTTACTTGCCTAATAATGAACATATAAAGAGTATTCCAGATAATAGCTGAGGATCCCAAATTTCTTGCTTTGTTTCTGCAAAAACAAAATTTATAATTAAGTCCTAAGAAATATTCCTTACTTTGTATATGCTTGATCTGATCTCCATTTTTTTGCCCTGTCAAATATGAAGAACACTAAAATGTTCAAGAATGGAGATGTGTGTCCACTTCTTTGGGGGAATTTAAAATAAGGTTTGTTTGGGTTTTTGTTTTGTTTTCATTTGGATGGTTGAGCTGTAGTCTTTTTTTAAATCTAGGGGATAGACATTTCTTCAAAATCTGCCCTCACCCCCAAATTTCAAGGGTCGGATTTCAGCACCTATTGGAATATGTGGGTGGTTATGAAGGGCTCAGATAGACTTGGGATAAGGTAAATTGCTGCACATATCTGACATTTCTTTTTTCATGTATTTAAAAAATAAATTTGCACACCTTATTCACATGAAATTCTAATTTTTTGTGTTTCTATCTAGAATTCTCTTTGTGGTTTCTTGGGTGGTGGTATTTTTCCTTTACTTTGATCTTGATTGCTGTGAAATGTAGTTGCCTGCTGTTTAAGGCAGCTGCAGTAGGATGCACCCAGAAGTGGTTGTGTATCTATATTTAGAAAACTGTAGGGTTTGTAAAGCAGTTGCAAATTCCTTTGGGATAAAATGGTTTCTATAAATGTAACATTTTTAATGAAACTATTATTATCACCCATTAGAGAAGTAGAGAGCTAATATGTGTGGGCTTATGAATATGTCAAAGGTACAGTTTTTTTTTAAGAGCTCACAGAGTACTTTAAATATTTAAAATTAATCATGTGAATCCTATTTTCATGATCTTCATCTTGAATTGCAGAGCTTTTACTCAAGTGTTTACCTTTGGTCCAACATTCCGAGCTGAGAATTCTCAGAGCCGGAGACACCTGGCAGAATTTTATATGGTAGAAGCAGAGATTTCTTTTGTTGAGAGTCTTCAAGATCTCATGCAGGTACGTACACAGTTTTAAAATTTCAGATGTCTGTGACATTATATGGTTCTATGTATTTTTTATCCTGGATTTCTATGAATTACAGATAACTATAAGATAAAGAAGATGGAGAGCTATTATTAATTTAATAAACATTTACTGACTGACTTTACTGTAATAACTGAACATATGAGAGTCAGGTTTAAGTTCCTATCTCTGCTCTTCCACTTGCTATGCTATGAAGTTACCTAACCTTCATAATCTTTAGCTTTCTCTACTGTAAAAGGAGAATAATTGTACTTATTTTAAAAGGTGAAAGAATGTATATAATATAAAGCACCTAGCATGATATCTAGGAAATAAATATGCTTAGTAAATAGTAGCTCTTATTTGGTAGGAAAATAAATTTAAGACATCTGCAATATTTCAATAAACATCTATAAAGTTATTTTAGAAAAGATCTATAGGAACTGTCAGGGTTCATTTGAAAGGGCAAGGCACAAGGTTGGAGAGAGTCAGGAATCAGTTCATGAAAGACCTTGTATTTAAAGCCATGCTAAGGAGTTTGAACTTTGCCCAAAAGTAAAGGAGAAAATGTTCTAGTTGGAAAAGGCATGATCAGAGTTATATTTTATATAAATCTCTCTAAGCCAGATGCAGTGGCACACACATGTAATCCTAGCGGCTCAGGAGGCTGAGGCAGTAGGGTCACAAGTTTAAGGCCAGCCTCAGAAACTTAGTGAGACCCTGTCTCAAAAATCAAAAATAAAAAGGGCACTGAGTGTGATAACGCAAGCCTGTAATCCCAGCAACTCAGGAGGCTGAGGCAGAAGGATGGTAAATTTGAGGCCAGCCTTAGCACTTCAGTGAAGCCCTAAGCAACTTAGTGAGACTCTGTCTCAAAATAAAAAATAAAATGGGCTGGGGATGTAACACAGTGGTATAGTGCCCCTGGGTTTAATTCCTAGTACCAAAACAAACAAACAAATTGATTTTTAATCTAGTTTTTAAATCATTGGTGATTAATATTCAGAAATCTCGTGAAGCAGAAAGCACAGAGTCATTTTATTTGGAGCATTTTCCTGTACTGCATTTGCCAGTATTGTTTCAGATATATTCCAACGTAAGTCTAGGACTCATAAATAAGGATGGTCAACCCCAGAAAGATGGACAGTTCAGCAGCTTTAGATGGGATGGACATGAGAGAGGAGGTAGATTTAGTGCCATTGTTCTCTGAGGGTTGTATAACAGCTACCTAAACAGTTCTAATTTATACCCACTGTATTAATTTACCAGTTTTCTGTTTTATGGATCTTGCTGTTATGCTTGTCTTATATATATATAATTTTAATATTTATTTTTTAGTTTTAGGTGAACACAATATCTTTATTTTACATTTATGTGGTGCTGAGAATTGAACTCAGTGACTCATGCATGCTAGCCGAGTGCTCTGCAACTGAGCCCCAGCCCCTTGACTTATATTCTTTTAAATTTATTTCTAAATTTACATACATAAAAATTCATGTTTTGAGGAACACTGTACACTTCTCTAGTTAGAGAAGTTCAATCAAGATACAAAACAAAAATTTTTTTCAATACTGGGGATTGAACTCAGTGGCACTGTACCACTTAATTATATCCTCAGAAACACATACACATACCCCTTTTTTTCTTTATTTTTGAGATAGGGTCTCACTAAGTTGCTGAGGCTGGCCTTAAACTTGTGATCCTCCTGCCTTAGCCTCCCCAGTAGCTGAGAGTACAGACATGTGCCAAACAATTTGGTCATTACAAAATGACTCCCTCTTGCTGTCATTTTATATTCCAACCCTCCTCCTTCTGGCAACCACTGATCTGTTGTTCCTCTAAATAATCTTGCCCTTCCAAAATGTCATATAAAAGGAATAATTACAGATTTTTTACTTTGTCTTCTGTCATGTAACATAATTATATGAGATTCATCCATGTTTATCAGTTGTTGCTTCTTTTTCCTGCTAGGTATTCATAGTACAGATGCATCTCAGCTCATTTATCCTTTCACCAGTTGGAGAACATTTGATTCAGTTCTAGTTTCTTAAAATAATGAACACAGTTGCTGTAAACATTCATATGCAAGTTTTGTATAAATACAAAGTTTTCATACTTCTCGGATAAGTTCCAGGGGTGAGATTGCTAGAAAAGTGTTTGATGTTTAATTTTCATAGGAAACTAATCTATTTTCCAAAATGACTGAACCATTTTGCATTCTCTCTTGCAGTACACAAAAGTTTTGCATTTTTACTTCCTCACCAGCATTTAATTTTTTCAGGTGTGTGTATGTGTGTGTGTGTGTGTGTGTGTGTGTGTGTGTGAGTGTGAGTGTGTGTGTGTGTGTGTGTGTGTGTTAAGACATTCTGATGACAATGTATAAGTATCTCATTGTGGTTTTACTTTGCATTTTCCTCATGCTGGTTGATGTTGAGCATCTTTTCATATGCTTATTAGCTGTCAGTTTATAGTCTTTGGTGAAGTGTTTGATCAAAATGTTTTATTGGATTTTTGTTTTCTTATTGGATTTTGAAAATTCTTTATTCCAAATAAAAGTCCTTTTTCAGATATCTGATTTGCAAATATTTTCGCCCAACTGGTGGCTTGTCTTTGCATTTTTTTAACAGTGTCATATATAGAGAAAAAGGCTTTAATTTTTATGAATACTAATTCACCAGTTCTCTTGCTGTTAACGGCATTAAGCCAGGTGCAGGGATGTGTGCCTATAATCCCAGCCACTCTGGAGGCTGAAGTGGAGAATTGTGAATTGGAAGCCAACCTGGAAGAAAAGAAAAAAAACAACTCAAGGTCACACAAGATTCTCATGATTTCTTCTGAAACTGGTATCATCCACATTGTTGTATGCATCAGTAGTTCATTTCTTTTCATTGCTGAGTAGTATAATATGTATGTTTTTACCACAGTTTGCTTAATTTATATATTTATATATTATATGTTTATACATATATAATTTTCAGTTTGGGGATATTATAATAAAACACCTGTGTACAGTTCATGTACATTTATGTATAGTTTTTGTGTGTGCATAAATACAAGTCTTTCTGTCTTTGCAATAAATTTGCAAGAGTGCAATTGTTAGGTCATATGTTTAATTTCATAAGAAATTATGTTATTTTCAGCAATTTATTGTACCAGCAATGTATGAATGATCTAGTTTTTCTACATCCTTACCAGCATTGATGTGCTCACTGTTCTTTTCTAGGTATCTAATAGTACCACATTGTGTTTTTGATTTGCATTTTCCTACTGGCTTATGATACTGAACATCTTTTCATATACTTATTTGCTATCTATAAGTCCTCTTCAGTGAAACGACTATTCATGTCTTTTATGGACTGTTTTGTTTTCACTGTTGAGTTTTGAGGGTTCTTTATATATTGTAGGTACTAGTTCTTTATTGGATGTGTGGCTTCCGGATATGTTCTCCTAGTAAGTAACTTGCCTTTTCATTCTTTTAATTTTGGTGAGCTCTTTATCTTTGTTTTTTAACAGGTGGGTCACTGTATGTCTAGGTATGATTTTCTTTGAGTTTATCCTATTTATAATTTAGTGAACTCCTTGAATGTGTCCTTGGCCATTTGGGAAGAATTTTCAACCATTACTTCTTCACATTTTTTCTGTGTCTGTTTTCATCTTCTGATATACCAATAACACACATATGAGGCCTCTGGATATTGTCCCGCAATTCTTCAGTTCTTTGTTCGTTATTTAATCCATCATTTTTCTTTCCATAATTCAGACTGGGGCATTCAACTAATCTGTCTTCAAATGCACTAATCCTTTCCTTTGTTGTCTTCTTTCTGCTACTTTGCACCTTCAGTGAAATTTTGATTTCAGATGCATATTTTCTCATTTCTTTTTTATCTCCTGAGAAGTCCTATCTCTGTTCATCTAAAGAATGTTTGTTTACCTTTATTTTGTGGAAGGTGGTTATTATACCTGCTTTAAGATCTTCATCAAATATTTTCCAAAATCTGGGTCTTCTGTGAGCTTTACATCAGTGGATTGTCTTTTCCTCTTAGAATTCATTGAACTTCTGGTTCTTTTTCTGTCTGGTACTTTTAGACTCTATCCTAGATATTTTGAATGTCATATTCTGGGGATCTGGTCCTGCTAAAATCCTGTGGAAGTGATATCATTTTGTAGTGTTGTTTTATCAGTCATTAAACCTAGGAACAGTAACCAATAAGATCTGTAAGTTCTGTCTCACTCTCTGTTGGCATTGGTTTCTATGTCAGTTTTCAAAGTCTTTGCTATGCTATTTGAGTCTGTCTATTGCATGTGCCACTCAGCAGTTACTCTGGAAATTTCACAGTGCTTTATACTGTAGTTCCTTGTTGGAAGGCCACCCTATGCTTCTTTGGGTCGGTTGCACATGTGCCATGCTTCAGGGTGAACCCTGGCTTTATGGAAGTTCATACACAAAATTAGGGGTCACCTTTTCCTGCTCTTCAGAATTTCCTTCATACTTTCTGGCTTCTTGAGACCCCCTAGCTCTGGTTCCTCTAGCCAGAAAGACAGATTTCTTTCACATTTTTATCCTTCACCATGTTATTTATTTCCAGGTGACTGTGGTCATCCATAATTAATTAGTTAGAAGTAGCAAGCGTAAAGGTGCTTAAATTAATGGAGATTCCCACATATACATTCTCCAAACAGCAGGGTCCTCCTCCCTCAGGTCCTATGATTAGAGAAGTGGGTCTTTGGGAGTTCCAGGTATTCCACAACTGGGGCTGCCTTCAAGATAGAACCAGAAGAGAAAACAAAGAAGAGTAGAATACCAACGTAAGATTTCCCTGTAAACGCTAAAACACGGGGACCTTTTCCCAGTTCTATGGGAAGTAGCAACCTTCTCTCAAAAGTTTTGCTTCCCATGCCTGCAAACAGTTCAATATTTCACTCCCAAATGAAAGCCAGAAGAAGGAAGAGTGGAATTGGGAAAAATCACCTTCACTACAGATTATTGTTTAAGTCAGCCCATCACAAGGCTACCTATCACTGTTTACCTTTTTGAATCCTGAGGCAGTTGCTCTTTGTATTCTAACTGGATTTTTAAGTTATAACAGGTTAGAAAGATAGGGTGTAGTCAGCTTACTATAGTATAGCTAGAGAAACAGCCAGATTGAGAAACAAAATGGCTTAATTATTAATAATTCCCCTTTTTTATATTGCATGCAAACAGAAACCAAAAACAAGTCACAGTAGCTATTTTTATTTCAGACAAAATAATCTTAAAGACAAAAGCTGAGGGGCTAGGGATGTGGCTCATTGGTGGTAGAGCCCTTCCCTAACAAGCATGAGGCCTTGGATTCAGTCCCTAGTACCACAAAGAGACAGAGTCACTACATAATGGTCAAGGGATCAATTCAACAAGAATATATAACAATGGTAAACACATGTTTACCTAAACCAGAACATCCAATTTTATAAAGTAAATATTAGATCTAAAAGGAGAGATAGTGTCCAGCACAATAATAGTAGGAGAGTACATCCCACTTTTATCAATGGATAGCCAGTCAAAAAAATCAACAAGAAACAGAGTTAAGCTATACTATAAATCAAATGAACTTAACAAAGAATTGTAAAACATTTTGTTCAATGTCTGCAGAATCGACATTCTTTTCTTCAGCACATGACACATTGTCTACAATTAACAAGTCTCAACATCATCAAAAAATTGAAATCATATTATATTTTCTCTGATCCAAATGGAATAAAACTAGAAATTAACAAGAGAAATGTCAGAAACTATACAAAATTCATAGAGCCTTATCACATGCTACTGAACAGTGAGTCATTGAAGAAATAAAAATTTTCAAATTCTTGAGAAACAAATGAAATGTAAACATGATATGCCAAAACGTAAGAACAGTACTGAGAGGGAAGTTCATAGCAATAGATGCCTACATCAAAAAATAGAAAGATTTCAAGTAAACAGTGATACGTATTAAGGATCTAGAAGAAAGTGAGCGCAAACCAATCTCAAAATTAATAGAAGGAAAGAAATGCAAAGATTGGAGCAGAAATAAATAAAATAGAGACTTTACAAATACAAAAATCAACAAATAAAGAGTTGGGTTTTTTGAAAAGGTAAACAAAATCAACAGATCTTTAGCCATACTAAGAATAAAAGAACCAAGTAAATAAAATTGGAGATGAAAAGAAGACATTACAACTGATACCACAGAAATACAAACAGTCATTAGATACTGTTTGGAACAACAAATTAGAAAACAAATTGGCTAAGTTTCTGAACACATTCACCCTACCAAAATTGAACCATGAAGACATAGAAAACTGAGACTAATTACTAGTAATGAGATTGAGTTGATAATAAAAAGTCTACTAACAAAGAAAAGTCCAGAATCAGGTGACTTCATTGCTGAATTATATCAAACTTTTAAGGAAGAACTAATACTAGTTCTTCACAAATTAAAAAAATTGAAATGAATTTTTCTAAACTCTTGCTATGGGGCCAGCAACACCCTAACCCTGAAACCAGTCACTCATTCACACACACACACACACACACACACACACACACCCGACAACTGTAAAGCATTATCCCTAATAAACTTAAATGCAAAAAGTCTAAATAAAAATACCTAATTCATGGGCTGGGGCTGTAGCTCAGAGGTAGAGCTCTTGTCCAGCATGTGTGAGGCACTGGGTTCTATCCTCGGCACCACATAAATAAATAAAATAAAGGTACTGTGTCCATCTACAACTAAAAATAAAATATTTTTTTAAAATACCTAATTCTGAATAAAAAAGTTAGCAAATTGAATCCCAAACCATATAAAAAGAATACTTACCATAATCAAGTGGAATCAATTCCAGGATGCAAAGATGGTTCAACATATGCAAATCAATAAATATAATACATCACATCAACAGAATGAAAGATAAAAATCATATGTTCATCTCAGTAGATACAGAAAAAGCATTTGATAAATTCAACATTGCTTCAATGCAAAAAACTTTGGACAAATTAGGTACAAAATAAATATTATAAAAGCTGTATATGACAAACCCATACCACTGAGCAGGCAAAGGCTGGAAGCATTTTTCCTAAGGTCTGGAACAAGACAATGTGACTACTCTTATCACTCTTATTTGACATAATATTGGAAGTTTTAGCCAGAGCAATTAGTCAAGAGAGAGACATAAAAGGCATACAAATAGAAAGGGAAAAAATCAAGGTATCCCTGTTCATAAATGCTATGATTCTATATAGAAAAACCTAAAGACTCTACTAAAAATCTATAAGAACTGATAAAATAATCAATGAAGTTGCAGCATAGAAAATTAATGTTAACATAGCATTTTATATGCCAGTGATGAGATTGCTAAGAATAAGATTATGAAAGGAATCCTGTTCACAATAGCTATAAAAAATAAAATATCTAGGAATAAATTTAACCAAGAAGGAAAAGGACTTATACCAAAAAAAAATTGCAAAACTCCTATGGAAAAAAATGACACAAAAAATGTTTATGTTCTTTCCATGTTTACAGAGGAAGAATTAATATTATTAAAAGGTCTATAATTCCCAAAGTATTTATATATTCAATACAGTCTTCATCAGAATACCAATGACATTCTTCACAGAATTAGAAAAAATAATTCTAAAATTCATGGAAGCCCCAAAGACTCCAAACAAGCAAAGCAGTTTTGAGCAAAAAGAACAAATCTGGAGGTATCACACTTCTTGATTTTAGACTATATCTCAAAACAATAGTAATAAAAACATGATGTTGACATAAAAACAGACATACAGACCAAAACAAAATTGAGCATAGAGAAATAACCCCATGCATCTACAGCCAGTTGATTTTCAGTAGAGGTGCTAAGAACACTCATTGGAGAAAATCATGCTGAGAAAATTGGGTATCCACATGCAGGAGAATAAAACTAGACCTCCTACATCTTATCACTAACAAAAATCAACCCAAGCCTGGTATAGTGTCATATGCTTGAAATCCCAGCAGCTCTAGAGGCTAAGACAGGAGGATCACAAGTTCAGAGCCAGCCTCAGCAATGCAAGGTGCTAAGCAACTCAGTAAGACCCTGTCTCTAAATTAAAAAATACAGAATAGGGCTGGGGATGTGGCTCAGTTCAATCCCCAGTATCAAAAGAAAAAATCAACTCAAATTAATTAAACACTTAAATGTGTGGGCTGGCGTGTTGCTCAGTGTGGAACACTTGCCTAACATATATGAGGCCCTGGGTTCAATCTCCAAACTTAAATATAAAAACTGAAACTAGCAAATTGAATCCTACTGGAAGAAAACTGGGAAAAACCTTCAGAACATCAGAATGGGTAAGGATTTTGTGGACTAAACTCCAAAAATATAGGAAATAAAAACAAAAATAGAATTTTATCAAACTGAAAAGTCTCTTCACAGCAAAAGAACCAAGCAACATAATGAAGAGACAGACTACAGAATGGAAGAAAATATTTGCAAACTATATACACATGACAAGGGGTTAATATCCAAAATATATAAGGAACTCCAAAAGCTCAGTAAGAAAAAAGCAAAAAACTCAATTTAAAAATGGTCAATAGACCTGGATAGAGATTTCTCAAAAGAAGACATGATGTCCAACAGATATATGAAAAAATCATCAGGGAAATGCAGATGAAAACCAGATATTGCCTCATCCCAGTAAGAATAGTTAGGGATAAGGAGGGATGGGGAAAGGTTGACCAGTGGATACTAAGTTACAGTGAAATAGGAATAGAAGTTTGGTATGGAATTGCATATTAATGGTAACTAAAGACAATATAAATTATGTAGTATATGTCTTAGAAAACTGGATATTGAATATCTTCACCATGAACAAATGATAGATGATTGAGAAAATAGGTATGTTTAACCTGATACAAACATTACACAATATATAAACATATTGGACAATCACCTAGCACTCCATTGTCATATTCAATTTTTATGGATTTTTTTATAATAAAATATTTCTACTTTTCATTCTCAGAAGTACCCCAGTGGATAATTTGTTACATAATTACACAAAAAGTTCTTTGGTTTTGTGAATTTTAATGCTGATCTCCTTGAATCTAATAATAACTAGGCATTTAAATCAGAAGAATATTCAAGTTTTGGTGTCACTGATTTGCTGCTTGAATCATTGTACTCTACTGTTGGTATTTAAAGCATACACTGTTTGATGATTTAGATAGAATACAAACTTTTCCCCTAAAGAGAGAAGGAAAAGGTATACTGCCCCCAAAAGTAATGTCCCACTTCTCTTTTTCTTTATAAATTATATTCTGTGGAAATTATTATCTTAGTGAAGAGTAGTCTCATAAATATTAAATCAGAATGTTGTAACTCAGAGTCATTTCCCCTCATGAGTTACAAAGCAGCTAATAATTACCGTTTAGTGCCATTGAGCAATACATTTTTAAAACATCTTAAAGTTATGTTAACTCTTCAGTTGAGTTTCTGTTTTCGTCAACTACATTTACAGAGTGTAGTCTAAAAGTCAAGGTTAGGGAAGTCAGTTATACTCATTTTCAAATGGATATTTACTTACTGCTCACAAATACACAAATTTAACAACCTCAGTGATCAGAGTCTTTATTTTATAAACAGGTGTATTGTGTTTTAGTCAGCTTTTTCATTTCTGTGACTAAAAGAACTGACGAGCAAATTTAAAGGAAGAAAAGTTTATTTGGGGGCTCGCAGTTTCAGAGGTCCCATCCATATACAGCAGGCTCCTTTCCTTGGGGATTGAGGTGAGACTGAACATCATGGCAGAAGAGTGTGGCAGAGGGGAGCAGCTCACATGGTGATCTGAAAGCAGAGAGAAACTCCACTCACCACTTGCCAACTATATACCCCAAAGGCACACCAATAATCCACCTCCTCCAGCCACATCCTACCTGCCTTCAGTTACCACTCAGTTAATCTCATCAGGGGATTGATCCACTGATTGGGTAAAGTCTCTCATAATCTGTTCATTTCTCCTCTTAACCGTCTTGCACTTACTTACACATGAGCTTTTGGGGGACACCTAACATCCAAACCATAACAGTCCCTTGTCAGTACAAGCGTATGTTCAATCCAGCTTCTTTTTTCCCTTCCAGTATGTGCTGGCTTTGTTTAGTAACTGAGGAATATAACCCATCATAAATTTCTTTTCTTTTTTTTTTTTAATTTTTTTTAAAGAGAGAGAAAATTCTTTTTTTTAATATTTATTTTTTAGTTATTGGCGGACACAACATCTTTGTTGGTATGTGGTGCTGAGGATCGAACCTGGGCCGCACGCGTGTCAGGCGAGCGTGCTACCGCTTGAGCCACATCCCCAGCCCCGCATCATAAATTTCTTTATCTCACTTCTGGACTGGTAGGTGACATAGCTCAAGGTAAAGAACCTTTAGCATCTGACTGGCCTTTTCATCAAGTTATTTCTTACTGCTATTCTCCTCTGTTGATTTCATCTGATTTTCTTTATTTTCCTCCACTGGTTTAAATTCTATACATTCTATTTCTGTTATTGTAATAAATAGTTTATTTTACTTTTTTACATCAAGTCTACAGTTAAACAACTCTTCTCTCCTTAGATTACGAGGCCCTCAGGAAGTTTTGCTTGTTCCCTTCAATTTTGTCTTTATTATTATCTTGGATTCTAACTTTTCTTCCCACCTTTCATATTAGTTGTTATTGCTGTCTTACACTGTCAGTACCTTAGAAACCTACATGCTCACCATGTATTGGATATACATGTTGTTTGGATGGATAAATGACAATAATAACAGACATTTAGAGAATAAACCAGTAATGTGGTATAGCTTAGCAAGGGATTAATAATAAATGGCATTAATGTAGTCACTTGATATTTAAATATTTTCCTATATCTGATCATATACAGTTGCGCCCCACTTTGTTTCCAGTCTGGGTAAGGCAGGTCAGTATTGCAACAGAAGAAAACCCCCTCCATTTGAGGCAGCCAATGCTTTATAAATGTGTGTGTTTTTATGAGTTAAACATCTGGAGGGCCTCATGGGATCTCACTGATTTCAAACCAAAACTTTTAGTTTTTAGCTTTGGATTTTTATTTTTTGGTATAGGGCATTGAACCATAATGCTAAGCATGTGCTCTACCACTTTGATTAAAAAGATTTTTGACGTATCTTCCATTCCACAATTATCAAGAATATAAGCAACAGTGTCGGCAAGGATGTGGGGGAAAATGTGCACTCATACATTGCTGGTGGGACTGCAAATTGGTACAACCACTATGGAAAGCAGTATGTAAAGTCCTCAGAAAACTTGGAATGGAACCTTCATTTGACCCAGTTATCCCACTCCTTCGTTTATAACCAAAGGACTTAAAATCAGTGTTTTACAGTGACGCAGCCACATCAATGGTTATAGCAGCTCAATTCACAATAGCTAAACTATGGAACCAACCTAGATGCCCTTCAACAGATGAATGAATAAAGAAAATGTAGTACATATACACAATGGAACATTACTCAGCCTTAAAGAAGAATGAGATTATGGCATTTGCAGATAAATGGATGGAGCTGGAGAAAGTCACTAAGCAAAATAAGCCAAACCCAAAAAACCAAAGGCCAAATGTTTTCTCTGATAAGCAGATGATAATCCATAATGTGGGGATGAAGGAACTTTGAATTGTGCCGAGGGGAATGAGGGAAGGGGAGGTGGTGTGGGGGTGGGAAAGATGGTGAAATGAGATATACATTATTACCCTATATACATGTAATGATTACATTACTGGGATGACTCTGCACCATGTTCAGCCCGAGGAAGAAGTTGTGCTTCATTTGTGTAAAAGATTTCAAAATGCATGTCATGTAGAACTAATTAGAATAAATTTTAAAATAAAAAATAAATAAAAAGAAATATCTTCCATTCCAGTTACTATTTTCTTCTCAGAACAAGTTTCTCCCATGAGGCTTCTATGGATACCCTGGTAAATTTAATCCTAAATTATATGCTGATTCATATTATTTTTACTTTATGCTTTATACCAAACAAAAATTAAACATTGATGTTTAGATATTTCTCATTGCCTCTTGGATTTTAAAGTTTACTTCATTTACCAATGACTGACAGACCCCTTTTCAAAATGTTCTTATACTTCACAACAGTTAATACTTCTGTGCTTCTGTGAGCCAGGTACTAAGCCAAGCCTGCTACATGGATTATCTCAATGTAATTCTCACAATAGTCCTGTAAAGTAGGCACTACTGTTGTCCTGATTCTACAAGTGGACTTATAGATATTCAGTTGAGACATCAGTCAGTTAAAACTGTTCATTTCATATCTCACTTCAATATCAGTATTGAAACTGTTAGCACAAAATTCAAACTTCTTTTCCTTTTTTCTTCCTCTGTGAGAAGAAATTGAGCTGCCTGGAAAACTGAACAATTTTGCTACAGTATTTTCAGGGATTAAGAAGATTAATGGATTTATAGTCACTAAAACCTGGAGAGCGGTCTTCAGAGGTATTTTGTATAAGTTGTTCACTTCTGGCAATTCTGTGTCGTTTTCATTAGATTATGGAAGGACTCTTCAAGACCACAACAATGACGGTTCTTTCAAATTGTCCTGAAGATGTTGAACTCTGTCACAAATTCATAGCTCCTGGATACAAGGTAACTAGTTTTATAGATAAAGCCTGATAAAGCTGCTCTCTAAGTATCTTAAATTACACATAATGAATATAATTACATTTTGAAATTTTTTTCATTTTTGTCTTTTCTTACCAAGGACAGATTAGAACATATGCTAAAAAACAACTTTTTAATGTAAGTAGACATTATTCTTTTTCTGAACTCTATTTATACTTTATCATTGAATTTATCACATTGAGTTATAATTTTTTTGTTTATGTATTTGTTTCCCACACTCCCCAAATTTGTGGCAAGACTCAAGTTCTAGTTATGTTTATAGCTCTTATGTCTGGTTTATTTATAGTTGATAATCAGTGTGTCATGAATAAATAAATTAATAAGTCATGCCAAGATAAATGAACATAGTAATTAATGAGCTGTGTTACTACAATTCAACTTAAGTAGTCATTCTTTAGTACCTGTCAAGGATTTCATTGGCGTCTCAATCCAGGACCCCCTATGGATAAAAAAACCCAAGATCTCAAGTTCCTTACGTGAAACGGCATAGAATTTACATAAAACCTATGCACATCCTCCTGTATACTTTAGATTACCTCTAGATTACTTATAATGCCTAATATGGAGGCAACCACCACAGAAATAACATATAGAATGATTAGATCCCCAAGAAATTCTAATAACAATAGTGGCAATAGGATGATAAAATAATATTTTCACATCGTTGGTTGGGGAGAGGATCCTTCACCTTAGAACTAAAATCCTGGACCTTAATATCATGTGACACCATATAGTGAAGTTGAAGTGTGTTAGTTGGTGTGTTAGTGTTAGTGTCCTAGTTGAAGTGTGTTAGTCCTTGTATTATTTGGAAGGAAGGGAAAGATACTGATTAACATAGACAAGAATTCTTAAGTCAGACAATACTTTCGTAATGTTAAGAGTGGGCACAGAAAGCGTAATGGGGTGGTGGCGGTGTGTTGGCAGTGAATATTCCATTAATGTAATGAGCGATGAGATGGGAAGTGGTCTGTATGGCGGTGCCCTCCCTACTGCCGTCATTACTCTGGCTGCTTCATGCTCCCCAAGGCATGGATTCTGAAGTTCCTGTACATTTTAGGTATAACTGAATCTACCTGTGACTAATCCTTTAATGTGAGGGGAAAAAAGGGGGAGTTGGCAAAACAAAGAAACTTGTCTTTTATGTGATCTACACCATTAATTGTCTAATCCATGCAGACTCCACATGGCCTGTATCGTTTTGAATAAATAGAATTCAGTGTATCCTTCAGTGTCTGTTAAAACTGTTCTATATCAAAATGTATCAAGGGACCTGTACAGTGAATTTATCCCCTATGCAGTAGAAGTTCAGGTAGGATTCAATTATTTTACATTTCCTTTATACTATTAAAAGATTTCGAAAATATATAGAATACTTATCTTCTTTATTTACTCTCAATTTACTTGTCTTTGTGAATTTAAGGCAAAGAGATGTCAGTGAGGATGGGGGGTTATTGGGGATTGAACTCAGGGGCACTCAATCACTGAGCCACATCCCCAGCCCTATCTTGTATTTTATTTAGAGACAGGGTCTCACTGAGTTGCTTAGCACCTTAGTTTTGCTGAGACTGGCCTTGAACTTGGGATCCTCCTGCCTCACTCTCCCGAGCTGCTGGGATTATAAGCATGCACAACTACAGAATGTCAATTTTAATCTCTTTTCCTTGGCAGTTTTACTCTAACAATTTTAGAATAGTGTCTTGTCTTCATTCAACAATGAGAAATTTGAAATATGAAGATAGTTTGATGCTGTGTCATGCTATGTCAAAATGTCTCTTTCTCCTTTCTTCATTAGAAAGCACATTGGAAATGGTCTCTAGAAAGAAGAAATATTTATACATATTAAGAAAAATAGGGGGGCCAGGATTGTGGCTCAATGGTAGAGCACTTGCCTAGCATGCATGAGGCACTGGATCCAATCCCTGGCACCACATAGAAATAAACAAATAAAATAAAGGTATTGTGTCCATCTACAACTTAAAAAAAGAAAGTGAAATAGGGGGCTGGGGTTGTGGTTCAGTGGTAGAACACCTGCCTTGCACATGTGAGGCACTGAGTTCCATCCTCAGCCCCAGGTAAAAATAAATAAATAAAAATATTGTGTTCATCACTAAAAATATTTTTTTAAAAAAAAGGAAAAGAGGGCTGGGGATGTGGCTCAAGTGGTAGCATGCTCGCCTAGCATGCGTGAGGCACTGAGTTCGAGTCTCAGCACCACATAAAATAAAAGATATTGTGTCCACCTAAAACTAAAAAATATTTTTTAAAAAGGAAAGGAGGGGCTGGGGATGTGGCTCAAGCGTTAGCGCACTCGCCTGGCCTGCATGTGGCCCGGGTTCAATCCTCAGCACCACATACAAAACAAAGATGTTGTGTCCGCCAAGAACTAAAAAATAAATATTAAAAAATTCTCTCTCTTTCTCTCTCTCTCTCTCTTTAAAAAAAAAAAAAAGGAAAGGAAAGGTATTGTGTCCACCTACAACTAAAAACAAATATATTTTTTTAAAAAATAGTAGAGAGAGTTGAAGGCCACTAAGGAAATCCATTGTCAGACTATAATTTGAACTTGAATCTCTGCCCTAAATTAAGGTGTGGGAGAATTAAAACAGCAATATTTAGAGTCATTTTGACTTGATAATGGAATAGTGACAATGTTATAAAATCTTACTGCTTCCCATTTTGACTGCTTTTAATGTTTCTCAGTGTAATTGGTAGGTCATATAAAGTAATTATGAAATAGAACAATAGAATGTCTAAGCAGGAAAGAACTCCAGACAAGGTAGTCCACTCTCCTTTTACAAGTATGAATACTTAATTTTTAATGTTTGTATAGCATATTACAAAAATTAATAACATGCTTTCACTGAGTTGAGGTGATTTACATAGCTAGTAAGTGGTAGAATCAGGGGAAGAACTCAATGTGTTGATTAAACATATGAAACTCCAAGTATCTTAGCAGTTGAAAACTTAGATTTTGGAGTTAGGAGATCAGTGTATATTACTTACTTTTTATGACTGATGTTTGGCAAGGTACTGATCCTCTCTAAGCTTCATTTTCTTTTCTATAAAGTACTAATTTTTAAATTCTACTAAACACCACCACTGCCATCACCATTATTACCTTAGATATTACCTATCACTTAATATTAAGTTTTAATTTGAATAGAATTTTCATCTTAAAAATAAAACCTATTACTCAAAACATAGCTTTGGGGATTTTATTTATATTATAAAATGAAACTCTTTCCAGTTATTATATTACCTTTGTGTTACTGTGACCAAAATACTTAACAAAACCAAATTAGAAGAGGAAAAGTATATTTTGGTTCATGGTTCCAGAGATTGAGTCCATGGTCAGCCAAGTCCATTGCTTTGGGCCCAAGGAGATACAGAACATGATGGCAGAAGGGCATGATGGAGGAGTGCAAATCCATTTATGACAGCCAGAAAACAGAGGGAAAGGGGGGAAGGGGCCACTGGGAAGTTGAGTCCTTCTAGGGCAACCCCCAGTGACCCACATCCTCTTGCTTGAGTGTTAACCTTTCTCTGCTTTTATTTGTTTTCCTACAGCATTTCTTACACGGAGGCCATAGAGATCTTACAGCGAGCATCACAGAACTTTACCTTCACTCCAGAGGTAGTATTGTAATGTGTGCATGTGTGTAGTAATACATGCCTGTAATCCCAGTGGCTCAGGAGCCCGAGGCAGGAGGGTCGCAAGTTCAAGGCCAGCCTCATCAACTTATTAGGACCTTAAGCAATTTAATGCAACCATACCTCAAAAACAAAAAATAAAAAGGGATATGGGATGTGGTTTGAAGGTAAAGTGCCCCTGGGTTAAATCTCTGGCACATAAAAGAAAAAAAAATTTCTTCAAAACAAACTATTTCTCTTACTAGCAACAATAGTCATATAATATTACTGTGGAAATCAAATGGTTAATTATTTCCCAAAATTTATTCTGAATGATGTTAAAAGGTAACAGATAAAAGAGGTTATATGATGAAATAAGGTTAGTCAACATATTAACCAAGTTTCTTTTTCAGTTGAACTTTATAGACTTAATTTTGAGCCTCTTCAAATAGCTCTTTTGGGGGAGGACTGGGAGATACCAGGAATTGGATTGAGGGGTACTCAATCACTGAACCACATCCCCAGCCCTATTTTGTATTTTATTTAGAGACAGGGTCTCCTTGAGTTGCTTAGCACCTTGCTGAGGCTGGCTTTGAACTCACAATCTTCCTGCCTCCCAAGACACTGGGATTACAGGCCAAATAGCTCCTTTTTAAGAACTCCTTCATTTTTAATACTTCATTGCTTCATGTTGTATATATTCAAGGTACACTAGGTGATGATTTGACATGTATGCATGAGGTAATGATCACAATCAAGTTAATGAAGATATCCATCATCACCCACACTGTAATTTAGATCCCCAGAATTTGCTCATCTTATAACTGAAAGCTTATACCCTTTGAATGACAACTATTCATTTCCCTCAGCCCCAAACCCTGGCAACCCCTATTCTATTCTTCATTTCTGTACAGGATCTCCTTTATTCTACTGGCAAAAATATAGGCCCAGAGAGCCCCAGTGTTAGAGTCAGTGTCTATTCCAGTCCTTTATTCCTGTACTTTAAATATTACCAGGCAGGTGCATATGCCTCTTCTTCATCTATCACTGCTGCCGCCTTCTACTGCTACTTGCACTGTTCATGTGCGCCTTTGGTGTGGACCTGGTTCCTCTTTCGTTAAAACAACAACTGAAGAAACTCTGGAACTTGCCATGGCTGACAAAAAGCCCAAGAATGAACTCAAGACTTTATCATGTCAGTTTGAAGGTGGCAGGAGAAGGATGGTTCCATGGTGTGCAGTTTAAGATTAAGAGGCACAAACCATTTAGAGAACCGGTAAAAGCCTATTGTGGACAGGGTTTTTAATGAGGTAGATCAATTTCCAGTTTCATGAGTAGCAATTAGTGAAACACACCTACACAGCTGGAAATGGAGGATGGAGATACAACTGATGTGCTGCAGCAGCAGGCACAGGTTGTCTACTAAGAAGGGAACCTGCTACTTTAATCCAGAACTCTGTTCTTACAGATCAAGAATACATTCTCAATCAGAAAATTGCAATTTGGTTCCACCATGTCCTGACTACTACAGAAATGTTTTCTCTATTCTATTTTTTCCCCTTTCCCATTCCTTTATTGTACATAAAGTACTGGTGTCCTTGAAGGAATACGTTCCTTTTTTTTTTTTTTTAACTAACTGGACAATAGTATGTTTTGGTTGGCATCAAATGGAAATATGATAGGGAAAAATATTGATTCTGTATTGGTTCTGTGAAAATACCTGCTTTCTCCATTACTGGTATGCTAATTCAACTCTTTATATTTGAATAAGTAATTTTGCTCTCACTGTTTTCACAACAACAACAGAAAAATCTTTGTATACTTAGCTGGGTATGGTGGTACACACGTGTAATCCCAGCAAATCTGGAGCCTGAGTCAGGAGAATCACAAGTTGAAGATCAGCCTCATTAATTTATCGAGACACAGTCTCAAAATAAAAAATAAATAGGTCTGGGTATGCAGCTCAGTCGTGGAGTTGATGCTGGATTTGATCTGCAATACAAAAAGGGGAAAAAATTTTTTTTACATGCCTTGTTTAATTGTTAGAATTTTAGTGTTTTTTCATTTGTCATCTTAAAATCAAGAAGATTTTTATAACTTTTTAATATGTATTTTTAATATGTAGCTGTTAACATGTAGTACAATTTGTCTTTAGTAGTAAATTGCAATTGAAAAAAAAAAAGCCTAGGTAGTTTTACTTTGAAGTTAAGCATGTTATTGTTTAAATAAACTCCTTGTTTAAAGTGAATAAAGAATAAAAGAAAAGTTACTGCCAGACAAGTGGGAATCATAAGGTAATGTTAAGAATGTAATGCCTTTGTCCTCAAATATCCCTTACTCCAGTTCCCTCCCAGTTGTCAGATGCCTTTGTAAGTTTTAACATAACTGTGCTAGTTTGATTTATAATCAATTAATTCTTTGTATAATTTTAGTTTAAAGTTTATCTAACACCCTAGAAGTTTTACAAAGTCAGGAATTGTAACTATTTTCTTACCACCATATCTAATATCTAGATTTTAATAAGCACATTAGTATTTGCTGAGTAAATAGATTGAACAGTGCTATTAAATATTCATCAAAGAGCATCTGATATGAGTTGACGCTTTTATTAAAAAAAAAAATCCCAAGAGAGACCATCTAGCCAAAGCTGGGCTCAATATTAGGAATTTTATCTTCCGTCATTTAATTTCCTGAGACTTAAGAACAGTGACTATAGGAGAAGCTCAAGGCAATATTAATAAAAACTAAAATTCTGAAGTCAGTTTTATTCGTCTACAAAGTGTACTTTGTTTTCTTGCCTGTGCTATTCACCTGCTGAATGCTGCTCCCTGAGACAGACAGAAAGCTTTGTGTTTTTCTGTGGGTTCAGCTTTCATCCCTCCAAGCCTTTGGCTGTTCTTTTTAACAAGTATCTTTCTTTAGTTTAGTCAGCTGTGTAACCTCAGCAGACAGCTCTACACATCACTATGCCTCAGGGAAAAGAAGCCCATGGAACTGATACAGGTTATTTTCGGGGGCTTTATTGTGTATTTTAGCTCTGCCTTCTCCCATTATCATTCCTTTTTTCTCATTACAGTGGGGTGTTGATCTACAAACTGAACATGAGAAGTACCTGGTGAAGCACTGTGGCGACATACCAGTCTTCGTCATAAACTATCCATTAGCACTCAAGCCTTTCTACATGAGGGATAATGAAGATGGCCCTCAGCACACAGTAAGAAGAGATACTAAATAAATTGGGGTGCATCATCTCAGAGTTTGGGTTTTCCCCTTATTTAATTTCATTTAGCTTTCAGCATATTTTTAAAAATCACTCTTTTACTCTCTCAAAAATGATAGCTTTTCAGACTGGGACCACAGCATGTGCCTATATCCTAGTGATTTGGAAGGCCGGGGGCAGGAGGTTCAAGTCAGCAATTTAGACCCTGTCTCAGTATAAAAAATAAAAAGGACTAGGAGTATACCTCAGTGGTAAAGTAACCTGGGTCCAATCCCCAATACTGCCAAAATTTTTTGGTTTTGTTTTTGTTTTTTAATATTTATTTATTTTTAGTTGTAGTCGGACACGATCCTTTATTTATTTATTTATTTTTATGTGGTGCTGAAGATTGAACCCAGGGCCCCACACATGCTGGGCAAGCGCTGTAGCCCCAGCCGCAGCCCGTTTTTGTTTTATAAAGGCACCTTCTGACAAGCATTCCCAAAGATTTTAGTGTTCTATTAAATTAAAAAAAAAAAAAAAAAAAACTTGTTTCTAACTCAAGGTGTCCTTAGTTTAGCAGATGCAATTGTAGGGGGAGGTTTGTTTTGTTTTGTTTTTGTTTAAGTGACTGAGAAGTGGGCTTATAACACTGTGTAGTCATGCCAGGTCTGCTTCGGAGTGTGGTACTAATTAAAAGACTCCTGGGAAGAGAAACAGGCTGGGCAACAGATGATATAGCTTTGGTGTGATCAGGCAGAGGAACAGGCAGCTTCATTGGAGTACTTTGGTCTGGGCTATAAAAAGAAATAGTGAGGGGTGACTGTGGAGGAATCAAGGAGTTCTAGGCAGGTCCTCCTTGTCCAGATCTCACACATCTCATCTGTGTCTTCTCCATCTGCCTGTAGTTCCTCTGTCTCTGATCTCTACCCTTTCTTATCCTCTGTTCTTTTCACTCTTAATTTTAGTTGCTTTTTATTTTTCTGGTTTACTTTCCCCTTATTTCTCTTATTCTGTCTCTTTTTTTTTTAATATTTATTTTTTAGACTTCGGCGGACACAACATCTTTGTTTGTATGTGGTGCTGAGGATCGAACCCAGGCCACACACATGCCAGGCAAGCGGGCTACCACTTGAGCCACATCCCCCTCCCTTATTCTGTCTCTTTTCTCTCCTTTACAAAATTAGCTATAATATAAAATAAGAATATATTTTGACTTTTAAAATATTTATTCAATAGGTTATATTTAATACCATTAATTATAAAGGTCTGTGAGACAAATATATTTATTTCAAATTAGACCCCAAAACTAAAGTTTGCTATCTGATACTTTTTCTGTGCCTGTCAAATACTTGTGGGAAATGAAGGTTAAGCCCCACTAGTAAACAAGATGCCCCATCTTTAGTATACAAGGTTATCTGTTTGAGTATATTTCCTGTTTCTCATATAGTGTTAATAAAACAGTTCTAGCTATAATTTCCTAGATTGCTGTGAGTCACGTACTATCATCTCATCTCAAAATCCTGAAACAACTAACAACTTTGCCAAGAAACTTAGTTTCCTCCATTTTATAAAAGAAAAACTACAGCACAGAGAGACTGATTGCAGTTCAGCTCTCTACCCTGTACCAACACCCTCTCCCTCCCTCCTCTCCCCCTCCCCTTCATGTAATATCCCTAAATGGAGTACTTTAAAACTCAGTTCTGCATCCCTTTAGGTTCTCTGCTTAAGACTTTCCTTCTCTGTAAACACTTTCCTGGGTTACCCAGCCACTTTGAATGTTCCTTTTCTAGATTTCTGCAGTGCTTAAAGAATAAATAAAACTTTGTAGCAATGTATTTTTCATAGTCTCCTTATAAGTTTTTCTCTCTCAAACTAAACTCTCCTTCAGGGTTTTATTTTTTATAAAACTACACTATCTACTGCTCACTACTCATTTCCTCCAATATGGTTTCTGCCTCTGTCATGCCACTAAAGTGGCCCTTGTTAATATCAGAAATGATCCCCTGTTAAATCCACAGCCTTTTTTTGGGGGGGGGAGTACCAGAATTGAACCCTAGGGGCACTAAGCCACGTGCCATATCCCTAGACCTTTTTGTATTTTATTTTGAGACAGGGTGTCACTGAGTTGCTTAGGGCCTTGCTAAATTGCTGAGGCTGACTTTGAACTCTGATCCTCCTGCCTCAGCCTCCCAAGTTGCTGGGATAATAGGCATAAGCCACTGCACCCAGCCAGAGCTACTAACTTTTAATCCATCATATCCGTTAATACAATTGTAAGTTTGTGTCTATGTGCATAAATGTTTAATCACTCTTTTCTCTGTCTTGAGGTTTTCTTTTTCACTCACCAATGTATCCTTAGGACCTAGCGTAATGCCTGGGACATAACAGGTAATAATATCTATTTGGTAGATGGATGGATGTATTGGTAGACGGATGGATAAATAGAACCAAACACAGTTTTAGACACATAGTGGCCATATAGTCATGACTTGATTTGCTAAGGAAATTGGTAGGAAGCTAGAAAAAAAAAGCTTCTACTCTAAATATTGTTAGTGATGACAACACAGTATAAAGGAAAAGTCTAATGGCCCTAGACTCAGACACTCTTAGGTTCAAGTCCAACTATTTGATCTTAGATAAACTACCTAATCTCTTTGAATTTTAGTTTCCTGGCCTGTAAAAATGAAATGATAAAAATATTTTCTGGAGTTCAAAGGATTCAATTAGGTAATATATGAAAAGTACACGTAGCCCAGTGTTTGGATGGTAAGTAATCAGTGAGTGTGAAATTGTCTGTAATTACCTTCTAAATTGTGCTAAAAGCTTTATTGGAATATTAGCATCATAATGTTTGCATGTGTTGCCATATAACATGATGCTATATAATGAGAGTTCTTAAAAGGCAGTTCCCTCAGAGATTGCACTCACACACACTTCTTACCTCAGGAAATACTGTCAGGCTTTCATTATAGCACAATCTTTCCGGTAATGTGGTCTGAAACTATGAAAGCATCACAGTGAACTTTCGTGTGCTTCCACAATTCATATACTACTATGGCATACAGCTTATCATTGCTAAATTATTCAAATATCATTTAGTTAAACTGTTTACATTAACCTTAGATTATAACATATTAGCCACCTAGATTTCTTATCATTTTACTGGTGTAAAGTGCCTGCTTCTACCCCATGTATTTCATGTTTTTTTTCAGCAATGAATATGTAGACTTTTAGGCAGATGACTAAATTCTGGATTTCTCTTAGTAAGGCTCTAATTACAGGTTGCAGATAGGGTTACAAGGGTTTCTGCAAGAGATGCAATGCAGTCTTAAAAAATAAGAAAGGTGTGTTTCATCAGTGTTTTCTCTAGGAAATCAAAAGAGAAAGCTAGGAAAATATTTAACCTACACATGGAACTCTGGGCTAAGAGTTAATACGTAGTAAAATTGTATATTTCTACAGTTATAGTCTTTCTTCTTCCTTTCCTCCAACCCCTCCAAGAAAAAAGAAAAAAAAAAAAGAAGATATGCACTGTGGGGTAATGAAAACTACCCCAGATTGAGAGCTGCTAGTTTTAGGTTTGAAATCCAGCTGTTATTACTCAAATGTATTACCGTAGATGAGTCTCTCCAATGGTCCATCTGTTTCTCCTTCTCTAGATTCAGAGGATTTGGTTTGATTTCCTGTAAGGTACTAACCATCTTTAAGATTCTCTGAAATCATGTAGTCTTAAGTTTTTCTTCACTGGCATATATAAGGATATCTTTTAAATTACCAAGCATATTTGATCATTTGAAAAAGACAGATCAGGCCAGGCACAGAGGTGCACTCCTGTAGTCCCAGTGACTTGGGAGGCTGAGGCAGAAGGATCACAAGTTCAAGGCCAGCCTCCAAAACTTAGCAAGATCCTGTCTCAAAATTTAAAAAATAAATAAATAAAAATAAAAAATAGGGGCTGGGGTTCAGGCTCAGTGGTAGAGTGCTCGCCTGGCATGTGTGAAGCACTGGGTTCGATCCTCAGCACCGCATAAAAAATAAATAAATAAACAAACAAATAAAATAAAGGTATTGTGTCCATCTACAACTAAAAAAGAAATTCTTTTAAATAAGTAAATAGGGCTGGGATGTAGCTCAATGATAAAGCACCCCTGGGTTCAATTTCCAGTACCAATAAATAATAAGAAGAAATATACTTTGAATTATAAAGGTAAGGAATATAAGGAGGAGAAGTATATTTATGTGTAATAGACTTTTACATTTCTTGCTAATCTACTGATATTTGTCTCCATTTCAGTCTTTCCATTGCTTCAGCCAAACAACTGTTTAGTTAAAGCAATCAAGATAAAAGTGAACATAGATGTCTTCTAAGCTTTCTCGTTAAATAAGAGTATTGAGGAAGCTGCAATATATGAAGAAAGGCAAAGAAAAGGAATTCAGACAAGTTGAGAAATTATTTGTATCATCTTATTTACCTAAAGAGAAACTAACTTTGCAAGATTAGAGAGAAAATGTGTTTATGGTCATAAGAAGAAAATGAAAGAAAAGATGAGCAAAGTAGATTAAACTTAAGATTCCAAATCGGCATGTTAGAGAGTACTTATTATTAGACAAGTATAGTATTGAAGCATTTGAAAGAGGAAAATTTAACATTTATTGAGCATATACCATGTGCCTTTAATCCCTTTCTTACAGAAGAGGCCTTTACTTCTTAACACTGTGCTGTAGTCACTTGTGCACAGTCACAGAGCTAGTAACTGTTGGAGCTGAGATGGAGAGGCAGTGATGTGACATGTTTGATGGCCTTGCCAGAACACTGATATTTTTGGAATATTGTTTGGAGGAGCAAGAAAAGCAGTAGGTTACAGCCAGGAAATTTAGGTTTTGCTCATTTGTCCACCACTTAATCTTTCTTAGTTGCAGTATTCTCAAGGGATCGTATTCCTAGTCTCATTTGTTGACAAGGAAGTGCAAATTAAAACCATAGAAAGGTGCCACTACTTACCAGTTAGAATGCTAAAATAAAATAGCCTATGGTTCCAATTGTTTGTAACAGTGTTAGAAGATAAAACTTTCATACACTGCTGGTAGAAGTATAAATTGGTCCAATCACTTTGGAAACTCTTTGGCAGTAGCCATTATTAATCAGTTTTGTATTACTGCAATGAAATGCATGAGGTAGCTCTCTTATAAAGAGAAAATGTTTATTTAACTTACAATTTTGAAGATTTAGAGTCCAAGATCAGGTAGCCTCATTGGTTTGGCCTGTAGTGCTACATGGTGTGGCACATCATGGTGGGAGCACATAATATGAACTAGTAAGTGGTCACATCTTGAACATAAACAGAAAGCAGAGGTGGGGCCAGGCTTTACACTAACCTCTCATAAGGATTACCAAAGAGATCTCGCAAGAAATACCTCATTCCCTTAATAACCTTAGGACCTCCCACTGAGCCCCACCTGTCAACGGTTCCACCACCTTTCAGAAGCATCAGGGGACCAAGCCTTTAATCACAGTGGACCCTTGGAGGACACAAACCATGTTGAAATCATAGAACTATTTTTTAAAAAACATTCTTTAGTTGTAGGTGGACACAATACCTTTATCTAATTTTTATGTGGTGCTGGGGATCGAACTCAGTGCCTCACGCATGCTTGGCCAGCACTTTTCTTCTGAGCCACAACCCCAGCCCCATTTCATAGAACTATTAAAGCTGAATATTTGCATATTCTATGATTCAGCAGTTTCTCTCCTGTTGAAATGTAGACCTATAATTGTTCCACTGTGAGTAGTAGCCTGTGAGAAACTGAGTAAGAAGGCATCCAGTTGTGTTTTCATCAATATTTGTAAATGCTCAGGTTGGGGGAAAGAGAAGTAGCAGAGGAAAGGACATGACATGTTTTCCTGCCTTTGACTTAGCAGAAGAGGTTATGTGATAAGAAAAGGATAGTATTCGCTTCCAAATGTATCAAAAAGATCTTGTTCCTATCTAGCCTATTTGTTGTTGTTGTTGTTGTTTTGTTTAATTCAAAGGATCTGAGTTTTAGTTTTGGTATACCTTTGTTCACCAAAATACATACAGTTTTATAGCCCCACTCCAAGGAGTGTGTACTATCTGCAGTAGAATAAATAACTGACTTATGGCATATTTATATGATGGAATACAGCAGTGAGAGCAAACACTCAACCACGAGGTACCTAATGAATTTCCCTGGGTTGAGGCTGATCTGCATCAAAATAGCTAAGTCTCAAACCAACAGATGCAGTGAGGAAGACCCTTGTCAATAAACTATTGCTACATGTATCCACATGACAAATGTCACAAATACAACTTTCGGTAAAAGAAGCTAAACAAACAGTATACACTATATGATACTATTTACAGAAAGTTGAAAAGTCAGCAATATCACCCTATGATGATATTAGACAGGAAAGAAGTTACTTTTGGTAGATGCAGTAACTGAAAGAGCATGAGAAAGACTTTTTTGGAAGCTCATCTTTTTTTCTTTTTTTTAAATTGCTTTAATTGGTTAAAAAATTATTGTTCTTTTTAATTATACATGACAATAAAGTTCATTTTGATATTACTATACAAGCATGGAATGTATCTTGTACTGATTAGAAACCCATTCTAATTGATGTACATGATGGTGGGATTCACAGTGGTGTATTCATGTATGTACATAGGAAAATTGTTTCAGATTCATTCCATTGCCTTTCCTTTTCCTATCCTCCTCTCCCTTCTCTTCATTCCCCTTTGTCTAATCTACAAAATATCTGTTCTTCCCCTTCCCCCTTATTGTGGGTTAGCTTCCACATATCGGCAAAAATATTCAGCCTTTGGCTTTTGGGGACTGGCTTTATTCCCTTAGCGAGATAGTCATCATGTTCTTTCTTCAAGTAGGTGATGATTCATAGTGTGTTCATTTCATAAAAGTTGATAGAATATATACTTGTTACTTTTATGCTTTGTACACTTTATTTTTATAATGTACGTGTAAATAACTTAAGTAAAGACGTTTACTTTGGAAGGGATTACTATCCTTTTCTCATCACAGGCTTGTTGTGGAGGTAAGATGAACAATGTTTATAAAATTATTTTGCAAATTAAAACTATAAAAATATTAGAGAGTGAAATTTTGTGATAAAGATGTCTAGACAAGAGGAAACGAATCATGGAGGAGTTGGAATCCATCCAGCACAGTAGAAAGGCATTGTATTTCCTTTTTCTTGATGGCAAGATGATAAGATGAAGCTAACAAGTGGTACACAGGAGAGATTGAGGAAGGAGGGGACTCTTAGAATATGTAAAAGGAAAGATAAGATCTTAGACTAAGATGGTGATGACAATGAAAATGGAGAAAGAAGTGAAACTAAAAAAAGATATTTAGGGCCTGGGTTGTGGCTCAGTGGTAAAGCACTTGCCTAGCACGTGTGATGCACTGAGTTTGCTCCCTGGCACCAAAATACAATAACAAACAAAATAAAGGTATTGTGTCCATCTACAACTGCAAAAATATTTTTTTAAAAAAGAAAGCTTTTAAAAATAAATAAATAAATAAAGATATTTTCAAGGAGTAATCAGTGAATCAGTGCACTCTGAAATAAACTGGAAGTAGAAAAAAAGTACTACAGGAAGGAATCATAGGTGACTCCCAGAGGTCAGACTTTGATTCTAAGAGTGGTGCTATTTACAACAATGTTTATTCTCTCAAGGGGAAGAACTCATGTGAGTTTGTGGCCCCAGCTAATTTTTTTTCTGCTGGCTTACTTGGAATTTAGAACTCTCTAAGGAAGAAGGAAGGAAATGTGCAATTACCTTGGCCCTGAGGAGAAGGGAGTATGTGTCTAGGGGCAAGGTGAGAATTCTGTTCCTTTGAAGCCATTAATTCTTTGCAGTTTTGCACATTATAAAATGTTTGCCTCTTTCAGGCCACAGAAGTAATACAATTGACTCTCCATTATGCCTGCCCAAGTCTATCTTCAGTCCATCTTCATCTTCTCACTGTGGCATCTGGAAGGCTCTTTCCTCATTGTACCCAGTTGTTTTCAGAGGGAAAATAATGTCTATATCAGAAGGTAGAGAAAAGTTCATAAAGTCTGAGACCACAAATGTGTTTCCTTTGGTTTATTTAACTTTCTTTAGATAATTGAATGTAATGTTACTCCATCGTGAGTAGTAGCCTATGGGAAACTGAATAAGGAGGCATCCAGTTGTGTTTTCATCAATATTTGTAAGTGCTCAGGTTGGTGGAAAGAGAAATAGCAGTGGAAAGGACATGACACTTTTTCCTGCCTTTGACTTAGCATAAAAGAGGTTATGTATCAAAAAGGTCTTGTTTCTATATAGCCTATTTGTTGTTATTATTGTTTTAATTCAAGATCTGAGTTTTATTTTTGGTACATTGATTGGATTCAAAGAGTCAGAGTCAGAAGGGAGTATCATAAATAGAAACCAGGGTTTGTTCAGATTGAATACCAACAGAAACTATTTCTAGACAGCATGTCACTGCAGCTGTGTGACTTAAGCAGAATCAAAACTCACACCCAAGGAGGAGGATGTGCCAAGAAGCATCCCGGGCCTGAAAGATGTAGCCAAAGTGAAACAGGTTTTATTTAAGGTACAGGAAATTAGGGGAATGTTTTACTACCTGGGGAGAGTGAAAGGATAGCAGAGCCAATGTCCTTCCATTTATTTCAAGTCTCCCAAGGAGCATAGAAAAACATTAGAGATTTTTAGTTGCAAAAGTGCTCAGATTTGGTCATCTTTAAATTAAGAAGGCATTTCACTATGCAGCTGGTGAATTCTCTGATGACAGAGCTTGCTCTGGTTCCTGTTCCTTATAGCTTATTATAATTCCCATAACCACCAGACCCACAGCTATACTATTCATATTTTCTGATTCTACCTTCTGTTCCCTTTGAATCCTATATTTTTCCTTCTTTTTTGGTACTGGGGGTTGAACCCAGGGGTTTCATAAAGTGCTTTACCACTGAAGGAATCCTATATTTTTTCATAAAGTATGGATGGTCTTTAATTCAGAAGAACATTTAAAAATTCAAGGTTGTGGCTGATTGGGGGTATGATGTAATAAAATTCCAGAAACCTCATTAAAGACTAACATAGGAAGATTGAGTTACTTTGCTTTTAAACAGGAATGTAGACATATGCTTATATATGTATATTTCCTAAAGGAAGTTTCGGACACTTGCAGCTTCATGCCCCAGAGGAAAGATGGCGCTATGACTGGCTTAAGACTTGCCCTAAGAGTGGTATACAACAACCGACTGGGCAGAAAAGGAATGCTAACAGTAGTCCAGTTTTAGAGTCACCTTTGCAGGTGGCTGATTCTCTAAGCACACTAAAATTGCCTAGAAGAATCATGAGTAGTCAATCAGTATCAGTATTTTTTGATAGTGGCTATGATCTGTATGATTATTCATTATACTTTATCTGTACATTTCTAGTGGCACTTAATAGCATAACTATGAATCATGGTTTCTGGTTAGTAATGATAAAATCTAATGTCTACTGCAACACTTTTATTCATCCATGAACCTTTCCTACTTGACCTCATCAGAATTAATTCCTCCCATCTGCACTGCCTGGTCAGTATCAGCCTTACTTAAACCTCAGAACTGCCAGCCCATAAAGGCAAATTGTAATCCCCAGCAAGTAGCCAAGCCACCTTGCTTATTGCCAACCATTTTGTATTCATCCAGCCTCCCAAACACTTGGCAAACCACATCCAGGTTTTTCTTATTACTTCTCCAAGAAATTTGTATGACTCCCTCCACATTTTGCATTTTGTGTATACTTATATCTTGTGTTGTATTGTATCTGTATGTGCCTTTTATCTCTGCTCAAGCCCTTGGAGAAACAGGTAGTAGATATCAGGAGGAGATACAGGTAGAAGAATCCTACTTGGAATCTCAGTCCTAACTGAAAGATATGGAAATCTGAGGGAATCATTCTAATAATCTTTAGAGAAAGAAGTATTTTTTTATATCATACCAGAAGAAAATGAATCTCTATATATACAAACTGTGTCTTTATTTGTAGTTGAGAAATATATAAAAGGTCTCAGAAAGTGGAGGCTTCTAGATAGATTGGAAGAGCAAAAAGTATTAGAATATGGTTGAGGGAAAGTAAACTTAAGTAAATGAGGAAAGAAGAATCATATATTAGGAGAGGAAAACAAGGCCTTTGTGCATTTTTTGCCCCACAAGTAAATCTGCACTTGCTCAAAGAGAATATTAGTGTTTGGTCATAGAACGTTTGAGGCACTATAAAGGAATTCCTTAATTGAAAGGTACAAATGTATGTATAAAGAGGAAGCAACTTCACTAAGTCATGGAAACATAGAATTTCCTCCACTTGAGTTAGGCATGGTGTTGCATGGCTGTAGTCCAGGTAATTTAGAAAGCTGAGGCAAGAGAACCACAAGTTCAAAGCCAGCCTAAGCAACTTAGTGAAACTGTCTCAAAATAAAAAACAAAAGGGGCTGGAGATGTGGCTCAGTGGTTAAGTGCCCCTGGATTCAATCCCTGATCTCCCCCCCCAATTTTTTTTTACCCACTTCAGAATTTTCTGACCATCTAGAAGAAGGACGTAGATGATAAATGTGTTTCTCTTACATACCACAAAATTAGTGTCAAGTAAAGCTACAATAGTGATATGGAACTTTTGTCTTCTAAAATTTTTATTCAACTTAAATATTCACTTTGATAAGTTACTTCAAACTAATAAGTATCTCCAAGACGATGTGAAAGAAAATAGATAAACTGACATTCTGGTCTTAATTCTAAGGGATAAAGAAGAATTTGCTGGGACAGTAGAAGTAAAGGATCCAAGTAAATGAGGAAAGAGCAACATGGCAAACTCTTTTGCTGTACACAAATAGTTTCTACTTGTGCCTCAGAGATTATACTTCCGTGTCCTGTTGACATGAGCTTGCCCTGCTGCATGATGAGCCAAAGTGACAATTGTACATTACTTCTAGACGATTGCTTATAGCATAAAGTCTTCCCTGCTCTTTTTTATGTCTGCCGCAAGACTTCAGAAAGAGGCTATTTTGTCAGCTTCAGGCCAGGATGGGAAGGTTTAAAAAAAAAAAAAAAGTTCATTGTTGTAAACTATTGATTCTTTTTTTAGAGAGAGAGAGAGAGAGAGAGAGAGAGAGAGAGAGAATGTTAATATTTATTTTTTAGTTTTTGGCGGACATGACATCTTTATTTGTATGTGGGCTGCATGCATGCCAGCTGAGCACGCTACCGCTTGAGCCACATCCCCAGCCCCCAAAACTAGTGATTCTTAATCAGGAATTATTATGTCTTCCTCTTCCCAGTCTCAGAGGACATTTAGCAATGCCTGGAGACACTTTAGTTCTCATAACTAGAATAGTGCAACTGGCATCTTGTAATTAGAGACCAGTTATATTGTTAAGTATCCCAGAGTGGGCCAGACACAGTGGCTCATACCTGCAATCCCAGCTACTCAGGAGGCCAAGGCAGGAAGATCACAAGTTTGAGGTCAGCTAGGGCAACTTAGACCTTGACTCAAAAAATAAAAGGGCTAGCTGGGTGCAGTGGTGCCCACCTGTAATTCCAGCGGCTCTGGAGATTGAGGCAGGAGGATCAGGAGTTCAAAGCCAGCCTTAACAAAAGAGATGGACTAAGCAACTCAGTGAGGCCCTGTCTCTAAATAAAATACAAAATAGGTCTGGGGATGTGGCTCAATGGTTAAGTGTCCCTGATTTCAATTCCTGGTACCCAAATAAATAATAAGGGCTGAGAATGTAGCTCAGGGATAGGGTACCCCTGGGTTCAATCCCCAGTACTGGGGGTGGGGGATAGAATCTCACAGTGCATGGTTCAGGTCTTCACAACAAAGGAATGTGTAGCCAAAAATGTTATTAATGCTGAGACTGAGAAACTCATGTAAGCTTTAGAGTGGTTTTTGTTATTTGTTTTGTTTTGTTTTTTAGTGGGGAGGGAGTTGTTTTGTTTTTTGGTTTGGGTTTTGTTTTGTTTGTTTTGGAATAGGTAATTGAACCCAGGGGCACTTTACCACTAAGCTATATCCCCAGTCCTTTTTTATTTTTTGAGATGGGATCTGACTAAGTTGCTGAGGTTAGCCTGAAACTTGTGATCCTTCCAAGTCACTGGGATTATAGGCATGTGCCACTGCACCTGGCACTTTGGAGATTTTGTATGATGACAGTATAACCTTTGCTGACTAATACAGCAACTGTCACCTTAATTTTAAAATAGCCAAAGCAGAAATAATTGGATATAACTAGTTATGTACCCTAGTAATCAGGAAGGCATGATAGGAAGAAATTTTTTAAAAATTATGTATAGGTCAGGCTGGGGTTGTAGCTCAGTGGTAGAGTACTTGCCTTGCATGCATTAGGCCCTGGGTTCGATCCTCAGCACCACATAAAAATAAACAAATAAAAATAAAGATATTGTGTCTGTCTACAACTTAATTTAAAATTTTTAAAAAAATATTTATGAGTATCAACCATACCAGGGCATAAGATTTTGGTACTAACGCAAAAGGTTCAGAAGTTTCCAGTTCTACTCTAGTTGCAAATATTCCAGATAAATAAAAACCAGACAGAAAGCTATAAAACCAGTATAGTTACACAGTGAATTATCCCATAAACCCAAATGTTAAAAGAGGTTTGTAATCAAAGAAAAATAGATGTCTTTTAAACTTCTTTAAAATAGCATTTAAAAAACTAAGGTCCAGAATAGCCTAATTTTCTGCCAGAAGTACTAAGATCCCAGAGGAGTTTTTGTTTGTCTTAGTTATATTCTCAGCAAGAGCAAGCAAGAAAGGGTTCTCTTGTTTAATGCTGAAGGACTACATAGAAAAAGCAGAACAACTGTCATTCGTCACTTCATCAGTGGTCGTTGGCCTCTTATTTAGCTATGTAGCCATTGGCCTTTTATTTATCCATGTCTCAAAGCAAAATATTAGGAAATAAAGATGCCAGTCTTTCTGTGTTCATAAAAACTCCCTTTGGCCTGATGCAGTGGTACATGCCTATAATCCCAGCAGCCGCAGGAAGATCACCAGCCAGCCTCAAAAAAACCGAGGTGCTAACCAACTCAGTGAGACCCTGTCTCTAAATAAAATACAAAATTTGACTACAGTTGTGGCTCAGTGGTCAAGTGCCCCTGAGTTCAATCCCTAGTACCAAAAAAAAAAAAAAAAAAAAACAAACCTTTGGACTTTCTCCTTTTTTCGAAAAATTGGAGGGTCCTAGTAGAGACTAATCATATTAAGTGTGCAGCCCATGAGAATTGTATCACATTAGTCATGCTCTCTTGTCTACCTATCCACAGTGTTGGTTCGATTTAATTACATGTTTATCATGTCTCAGTTACTAAACCCAAATTTTAACAACCTGGATGATCATGTAGATACCCAGGTTAATGGAATTATTGCCCAGTATCAACAGGCAGTGCTGCGGCAGAGCAAGGAGCTTTTTATACTCTTAGT
Organism: Ictidomys tridecemlineatus; assembly: GCF_052094955.1. Classification (NCBI taxonomy): domain Eukaryota; kingdom Metazoa; phylum Chordata; class Mammalia; order Rodentia; family Sciuridae; genus Ictidomys; species Ictidomys tridecemlineatus. Next base: position 66,227,905 of record NC_135480.1, on the reverse strand, counting down.
CCTCAACACCTCATTGAGAGGCAAGAGATTTAGTAAGAGTAGGACCCATTGGTGAATCTTTGTTCTCTCTCCCTGTAATTCAGCCTCACGATGAGAATCATACCTGATGTTTTCTCTTTAATGATAGTAATGAGGATGAGATATACATCATTGGGAGAATATTCTAGAATGATTCTTTATTAATCTCAAATGTCTATAAAGTATCTCAGTCAACAGTTCTGTAATCAAAGTGGGGTGTGGTCTATTGGTAAAGTGTGACAAAGTTTAAAAAAAGAAATTGTAGTATCTGTGACATTTAAAGAATGGAATATTTTATGAATTCCTAATCTCATTTGTTGTACTAAACCTTAGTGTTATACCTTCAGATTCTTGGACTCTCAAAAGCCTCCGAAGAATTGATAAGTCACAAAGTAATACACATACCAAACTAACATTCTAAAACATTAAATGTTTCTGGTAACTAAGGAAATACAAACTAAAATATCAAGTTGTCGTTTTTCTTTACCAAAAGTTTTTTTGAAGGGCTGGGGTTGTGGATCAGAGATGGAGCACTTGCCTCACACATGTGAGGCACTGGGTTCAATCCTCAGCACACATAAGATAAATAAATAAAGTAAAGGTATTTGTCTGTCTACAACTAAAAAAATTTTAAAAAGAAAAAAAAAGTTTGTTTTGAAGTTGGGCACAATGGTGCACACCTGTAATCTATTCAGGATCTGAGGCTGAGGCAGAATGATTGCAAGTTCAAAGCTAGGTCAGCAATTTAGTGAGGCCCTAAGCAACTTAGCAAGACCCTGTTTCTAAATAAAATATTTAAAAGGGCTAGAGATATGGCACAGTAGTTAAGTACCCCTGGGTTTATTCCCTAATACCAAAAAAAAAGAAGGAAAGGAACTTTTTTTTAATATTTATTTTTTAGTTGTAGTTGGGCACAATACCTTTATTTTACTTATTTATTTTTATGTGGTGCTAAGGATTGAACCCAGGGCCTTGAACATGCTAGGTGAGTACTCTACTGCTGAGCCAAACCCCAGCCCGAAATCCCACAATACTACAATCCCACTGTATCACAGGGGCAACACAATTAAATCATATTATGTACATATCGGTCTTTTTTTGTATCCATGCCTAAAATTTATCTAATAGTCTCCTGTTGGTGTACACATTAATTTTTTATTATTATAAGTAATGCTGTAATAAACACCCTGTGCAGAAATCTTTTTATTCATCTCTGATTATTTTATTAAGACCAGTTCCTAGAATTGCTATTGCTGACTCAAAGCATATTACATTTTTAAGACTTTTGATTATCTGTTGCCAAGTTGCTAACCAGAAAAGATTATATCAAGTGCATGAGGGTACTGATTCATCCATTCTCTTATCTATATAATTTATATTGGTTTATCTTTGCTAAGACACTCCAAAATAGTATATCATTATTTTAATTTGTACTTCTTTGATTGATAATGAAAAGTTACTATGACCTAATGAAATACTACAAATTAAAGAAATCTCTTAACCAGGCATGGTGGCACATACCTATATTCCCAGTGACTTGGGAGGCTGAGGCAGGAAGATTGCAAGATTTATGGGCAACTTAATGAGATCCTGTCTTAAAATAAAGTGTAAGAAAAACAGGGCTGGATTCATGAGTGAAATACTCCTTGGTTTAATCATCAGTACCACAAAATAAAAGAAATGTCTTCATTATAGGGACTAGAGGTATATATCTCAGTGGTGGAGTGTGTGTGCTTGGCCTTGATTTTAGTCCCCAGCACCAAAAAAAGAAAAGAAAAAGAAGAAAATTCTTTATTGACATACTATTTATGAGAAAACAAATATGTACACACACGTACATAGCAGTTTAAGTAAACTGTGATATTTCTAAACCATTAAACTATATAGCTATGTAACATTAAATATATTTTTCTTGACATAGAGAAAATATTCATTTTATAATATTGGCAAAGCAATTAGAATGGTGAGTTTTTAAATGTAATTTGGTCTCTAACTTACTCTTCTTAAATGTATAAAGAAAAAAATCCTGAAAGGAAGTAGCCAAAATGCAATTGCTTCTTCATAGTGATAACTGATTTTTTTTTAATATTTACTTCTTTTAGTTGCACACAATACCTTTGTTTTTATTTATTTATTTTTATGTGGTGCTGAGGATCAAACCCAGGGTCTCACATGTGCTAGGCAAGTGCTCTACCACTGAGCTACAACCCTAGCCCAAAGCTTTTTTTTTTTTTTTTTAAATACTTGTAGATAGACAGCAGGCCTTTATTTGGTGCTAAGGATTGAACCCAGTGCCTCCTCACACATATTAGGCAAGCGCTCTGCCACTGAGCTACAGCCCCAGCCTAATGCAATAGAACAGCTTTTTTTTTTTTTTTTTTTTTGGTGGTGGTGGTGGTGCTGGGGATTGAACCTAGGGCCTTGTGCATGCTAGGCAAGCACTGTACCTATTGAGCTATATCCCCAGCCTGATAACTGATTTTTTTAATAATTTATAACTTTAAAACTTTTTAATTTTTATAGTGAACAGCACATTTGTGAAGAAAATACACTCTTGACAGGAGGGGAGAAGAAAAACTGACCACCTGCAACTTGTGTAGCACTGTTTTGTTTTGTGGTACAGGGGTTTCAAACCAGGGGTACTTAACCACTGAGCCTGAGCCAAATCCCAGCCCTATTTTATTTTATTTTATTTTGGGAGAACTGGGGGTTGAACTCAGAGGCATTGACCTCTGAGTCACATCCCCAGACCTATTTTGTATTTTATTTAGAGACAGGGTCTCACGAAGTTGCTTAGCACCTCGCTTTTTGCTGAGCCTGGCTTTGAACTAACGGTCCTCCTGTCTTTGCCTCCCAAGCCACAGGGATTACAGGCATGCATGCCTGGCTCTTCTATAGTATTATTCTAAAGATAATATTAAACATTTTATATTTATGACAGAAATGTGGACAGATGTAAATAAGACACTGGTAAGCAGTAAAATAGCCAGTTATAAGGTTATCTAAAAACACATTCCACTTGCTTGAGTAGCTGTTGCTGGAATCACCTGAAAATGTAATGCTGATTATGACTGTTTTTCCTGTTTAGGTAGCTGCTGTTGATCTTCTTGTTCCTGGAGTTGGAGAGCTCTTTGGAGGCAGCCTCAGGGAGGAACGGTATCACTTCTTAAAGCAACAGCTGGCCAGGTATTATTCTGACCTAAAAGAAGCACATGTCAGAAACTGGGATAGAGTTACCCAAAGATAGTTACAGAAAGTACCAGAAACACACATGGGACCTACAGACCTGCATCTCAGATTCTATTGCCTTAAGCAAGGTGTTTCTAACCTTTCTGAGCTTCACTGTCTTAAAGACCAAACAAGCCCACAGCAGTGTTTGCCTGTACATAGGTGTGGAAAGTAGCCTTTTTAAAAATTAAAGAAAGGAAGAGGGATGTTTCCCCCTCAAAGCTTGTCCTACATTTTTCTTTTCCCTTTTTATGAATGGCAGACTCCCATGGGAACATAAAGACAGATCAAACCAGGAAAAGGATAAAGATGGAAAAAGAAAATTACTAAAAATATCTGCAAAGCTAGCACTTGGAATAAGCAGATTTCCCTCCTCAGGTTGTCTCCTCTATATGGATCTTGATTTAGCTATTTGAATAACTTTATTTTAAATTGCTATTGGAGACCTGGGAAAGGGCTCCATAAACACATAGAAAATGTTTTAGAGATGGGAAGTAGGGAATCATATTTCTAATTGAACTACCACTCCAGTATATGCATGGTCTGCCAACAAACCACAGTGACTTCCTAAACTAACCAAGGTTATAAACCTCTGTTTTCCATGATTTCTACTTTGCTCTGCTAACCTTAAAAAAAAAAAAAGAAAGACTTTCCCATGTCTGTATGCTAAATCCTTTCCAGATACTACTAGGTTTCTTCACAACCTGGGAAAGCCTTAATTGTTTGAAAATATCCTATTGAATTAGCCATTTGTACGACCTCTACGACCTCTTTTCCAAACGGAGAAATGCTTTAAAAGTTGATGCTTTTCCAAGATCCCAACCTGTAAATCTCTTGGGCAGTGCAGTTCTCTGATTCCTGTCTTCTGAACTGCTCTGCTATATTAGGTTCCAACAGAAGTGGGGTAAATAGGTTCTGAGAAGACCCTTTATTACCTGTGCCCTCCTTACTCCTACTAAAGCATTAGAAAGTCCTGGGAAAGTTATAGAATTGAAGTGAGGGTCATATATTTAGATGGAAAGTATTTGAATGTTCACTGAGGTTTTTTAAAATATTTATTTTTTAGTTGTAGTTGGACACAATACCTTTATTTTATTTATTTTTATGAAATGCTGAGGATTGAACCCAGGGTCTTTCCCGTGCGAGGCGAGTGCTCTGCCACTGAGCCATAACCCCAATCTCATGAGTTATTTTTTTAAAGCACAATAAAACTCACGTGGCAAGAAACCTCATCTGTTGAAAGATTAATTGGTCTGTTTTTTTGCTTGCTTCCTTCCTTCAGGAAACCTTTCCTCATAACATTAAATGTTTACCTAATATTTGATACTGTCCAAATTTACCCTTCCTAATGAAGTAGAGATATGTTTCCCTATATCAGGGATCTGTCTGTGGCTGCTGTTCTTATTTTCTGTACTTTTGTATATTAAATTTTTCAGCATTCTCATCACTCAGATACCCTGTGGTCCCAAACACCTTTTTAATGATCTAAGATCAACTTTAATGAGCACAAAGAACTTAAAATGTTATCCATTTTTCTCAAGTTAAACAAGAAACAAATTGAAACAATATTATGAAGGCAGCCTCAGAATTATTGTTATTGCTTTAATAATGAGAATGAAGGTTTTGTCCATGTGTCCTTTGTTCATTCAGGTCTGCCAGACACCTTAACTAGTTATAATAGTGTCATGTCATTTTGTTTTGTTTACAGTAAGCAGAATTGAACACAGGGGCACTCTACCACTGAGTCACATCCCCAGCCCTTTTTATTTTTTATTCTGAGACAGGGTCTTGCTAAGTTGCCCATGTTGGCCTCAAACTTAAGATCCTCCTGTCTCAGTCTCTGGGATTACAGGCATGTGCCACCAGAATTGGCCTAATTATGACACGGAATAAGAAGTTCATCTCAGATGAATCCCTTCTTTGGGGTTCTATTTTCATTCCATAGCACCTGTTGTCTGTACTGATTATTGAATAATACCTTGGGCTATTGATTAACTTACTATAAAGTTTCAGCTTCTTGACTCTGTTGTATAGAGAGCACAGGCTTTGTTGTTTACTTCTTTACAAAGAGCTCTTTATACGCAACTCAGAATAAATATTTGACAATAATACATTTATGTATATTTACTCCCATTGCCTAAAACAATTCTGTTATTTTCCTTTTATAGATCAGGACTCACAGAAGCCTACCAATGGTAAGAATGAGACCCTTAATGATTCTTACTCTAGCCACTGAGCTGAGCATTACATAGAAGTTTTTATTTGTATTCCCATGACCCTGAACAGAGTGTAGTCATTTCCTATTTTATGTGCCTTGTGCAAATAAAATCTGTAACTAATCCCTCAAATTTTGTAGCATCTCTTCTATATCTGGTTACCCTAGAATCAATATAATAATAATCAGATCATATATACATTGGCAAACTTTTTTCATAGAATTGAATTTTTTATCTATTAATGCAAAGGCAAGAAAAATGTAATAAAGTGAATCTCTCTGCTGATTGCAGTTTGCAGACATTCATGTCAGTGGTTAGATATCAATGTATGAGAAATTTAGAGACATCTGAAACTATTACTAGACTTCTAAGAGCCATCAGGTCCTAAAGGTATTCATGACAAAGTTTGGTATGCTTTTCATCTCATTTTGTTTTTTCATAAATCAGAGTATACCCTGTCTCTGTGCCTTGTAAACTTAAAATGAATTCAGCTATCAAACATTTTAATTACTCAGACTATGTTTCTTTCCTTTATTCCTTATAGTTCTTACCAATCTGGAGTTTATGTTAAATAACCTCTGGCATATTGTTCTTTCACCTGATTAAACTCATCTAGTTACAATTCATCTTTTATTTTAGAGATATAAGTTTTAATCTTAACTTCTTAAAATATCAATACATCCAGCCATTATTATTGATAGTGGAAAATAGATGATAGTCTTTATTCTTAAGGAGACAAATGGCTATCAGCTGTGCTGCTTAAGTTTTATTGTGGAATTGATTTTACAGATCATTCAGGAAACAATAAACTTAGTTTAATTCATATTATATAGCTCAGCTTTCCCACCAATAATAATAATATTTGTAGTCTTTCTTTTCTTCTCTTCATAAAATTACTTTTTCCATACTGGTATATTGAAATCTGCATTTCAGTCATATTTATACCATTTTTTAGCCATGCGGTTGTAAGTGGGAATAGAACATGCTAACGTATGGCTATCTGAGGCTGTCTAGCCAACCAGAAAAATGATTTGGGGTGTCTTTGCTGGGCCTGAAGCAAAGAACTAGAAGTTTCTTTTTCTTTCTTTTTTTTGGGGGTGGGGGGCTTACTGGAGATTGAACCCAGGGACACTTAACCATTGAGCCACATCCCTAGTTCTTTGTATTTTTTATTTTGAGACAGGGTCTTGCTAAATTTCATAGGGCCTCACAAATTTGCCACGGCTAGTCTTGAATTTGCAGTCTTCCTGCCTTAAACCTCACAGGTCACAGGGATTACAGGCAGGCACCACTGCACCCAGCTTAGAAGTTTCTTCTTACTGAAGCCCTCAAGAATATACTTTTGTTCTTTTAAACAATCTTCATGTAGTAAGCATTTACTCTAGAACATTCTCTGAAGATAAAAGGCTGATTAAGACTAGTGCCTGCCTCTGATATAGCATACAGTCTAATCAAGGGCATATCTTTCTGTTATATGTCAGGTAAAATTCTTCATTCTCCTGCATGTATTGAACAATATGATTTGGATGACAGGGAGGAACAAAGATCATTAGCAACATAACAGATATGGAAGAGAAATATATTTTTTAAAAAACTAGTAAAGCTATTATAAATTTCCTGCAGCCTCATGAGGCAAGTATTTTGTATATAAGTACATAAGTAATTTAACAAGAAAAAGGAAAACAGGTGACCAAAATCCACAGCTACACAACAGGAACTACTGCTGCCTGTCTGGGTAAACTTGTATAGGTAGATCACTTTAACTTCTGTGTTTCTGTTATCTCTGTGGAGGGGAAAGACTGGTCTGGTCTACCACAATGATGTGGACTATAACAAATGGTTGCAAAATACTTTTGAAACAAAATTGTAATCATAACATTTGATTTCATATAGTGTTTATAGGTAAAAATTCTTTGTTTTTAAAAACAGGTATTTGGACCTTCGTCAGTTTGGATCTGTGCCACATGGAGGATTTGGGATGGGATTTGAACGCTACCTACAGTGCATCTTAGGAGTTGAAAATATCAAAGATGTTATCCCTTTTCCAAGATTTACTCATTCATGTCTTTTATAGCTGAAAATTTAGTTAAGGAAAAGTACCCTAGGGCAGAGGCACAATACTTGAACAAATGTGCAAGCAGAGAATACATGTTTGAACTTTAGAAATGTGAATTTCAATATATAATTATTCTGGGTTGGCACAGTGCCACACTCCTGTAATCCCAGCTACTTGGGAGACAGAGGCAGGAGGACCACAAGTTTGAGTCCAGTCTTGGCAACTTTGTGAGACCCTGTCTCAAAATTTTAAAATATGGGGAGGGGGCTGGAAATGTAGCTCAGCAGTAGAACACCCTCAGATTTAAACCTCAGTACTGGAAAAATAAATATATAATTATTCTGCCATAAGGTACAAAACGTTAAAAAACAGAAATGATCATGATTTTCTTAGAAAGCTGAAAGCATTTCCTGGAAACACAAGCACACCCAAGAAGGGTTAATTACAGCAAGTGAACTTTCAAATCCATTACCTCAATTAAGAAAAAAGCAAGTCACCTGGATGCTGAGTCAGGAAGATCACTTGAAGCCAGACTGATCAATACAGTGAGACCCTGTCTTAAAAAGAAGAAAGGAAGAAGCCAGGCGTGGTGGCACAAGCCTGTAATCCCAGCACCTCAGGAGGCTGGCAGATCACAAAGCCAGTTTCAGCAAGGGTGAGGCACTAAACAACTCAAGTAAGACCCTGTCTCTAAATAAAATACAAAATGGTCTGGGGATGTGGCTCAGTGGTTGAATGCCTCAGTGGTTGAATCCCTAGTACCCCCCCCCAAAAAAAAAGGGGGAAGAAATTGAACTAGATGGTCTCAAAGTTCTTTTCAAACTCTGAGAGCATATTTTACTTTAACTTTAATCAGTAGATTACTTCCCTGTGTGACTTTTGAGAAACAACTAGCAGCTAAAAATAAAATGTTGGATCTTTTCTCCCTTGCTGTTTAATCTGTGATAAATGCCTATATTGTTCTCTGTGCTTTTCGGGGGATTCACTTTAACAAACTTGCTATTCTGAATTAAAATTTTCTTTCATTGGATTGGGTAGAAAGAAATCACATCTAATAAATTTGATCTTGCCAGGTATGGTTGTATGGTTGCCCATGCCTGTAATCCCAGCTGTTCAGGAGAGTGAGGCAGGAGGATTACAAATTCAAAACAGCCTCAGCAATTTAGTAAGGCCTTAAGCAACTTAGTGAGACCCTGTCTCAAATTTTTTAAAAAGGGCTAGTGATATGTCTCAGTGGGTAAGTACCCCTGGCTTCAATCCCTTGTTATTAATTAATTGTTTATTAACTTAATCTTTAAAGAGATATTGCATTAAATTATTTTGATATTGTATTAAAATATTTTATCACCATTCTGATTAGATGTTTATAACTTTCTGATAGTTAATACCCTATCAAAAATTTTATTCTTAAATTCCTCTTGATCCTTTCCCAGTGAAGTTTGGAAGAAAGATCTCTTATATCCAGGATTGGAATAGAAATTTTGCTAAACCTAAAGAATAGGTAATTCTTGGAGTCAAAAAACTGGCCTGGCCTATATGAGACAAGCAGTAATTTGGGAGTTTGAAACCTGACAATTCTAGTTCTTTAAATAAGCCACTTACTCTGTAAATGCTCAGGCATAATTTTCTTCACAGAGTTGATACAGTAATCACATGAAAGTGTGTGTGTGTGTGTGTGTGTGTTTGTGTGTGTGTGTGTGTGGTGTGTTTAAAACTGATTTGAGAACTGGGGGTGTTGCTCAGGAGTAGAGAGCACTTGCCTAGAATGTGGGAGAGCCTGGGCTACACACACACATACACACCAAAGAAAAAACTGCACAGACATTTTTAAGACTCTTGTGTTAGTCTTTTAGTCTTCTTTGAGTTGCATTTTTATGGACCTATAGCAAACTGTATGTTCAGTAGAATGTTTATATACTAAGTAATTGTAAAAGGGCATGCGTGCCTGAATAATGAATTTTCTAAATCTCATTAGATAACTTAGATTATTTCTTAAAGAGTTTGTGTATGTAATTTTTCTTAACCCAATTCAAAATCAAACAGTTGAAAAGAAACAAATTTCAAAACCTTAGGGTGCGAAGACACTTGAGATTGTCGAGATTGACCTGCCTAATGCAGGTACCTATATGTACCTAGGCAACTGGTGGTTTCTGCATCTTCTTGACAGAACTCAGCATCCTACAAAATTGTTCATTCCATTTCTGAATCTAATTGGTAGATTTTGCTGAGCTAAAAGTCTCAGCAAAATCAACTTCCCTGGAACTTTAATTCCCTGGGCTCACATACCAAGTTAAGGAAAGAATAAAAGGGATAATTAGGGTTTCCCTAAGGCTTGCCTTAACCATAATTATAGAGAGAAATTCATTTGTTTATTCAAAAATTATATTTGAGCTTATGTTATATGCCAAGACTGTACTAGGTGCCAGATAAACAGTTATTAACAAAACAGAAATGACCTGTCTTCATTGAATTTAGAATGTATTGGAGAAGATACATAATAAGTAAATAAATGTATTATTTCAAAATGTATGCTAGAAAGTTATATTAAAAAAAAAATCAGGAAAAGCATAGATAAGTGCCAGAGAAGACATCTCTGAAAAAAGCAGTATTTAGCTTTAAGCCTAGAGGATAAAATGCAGAAAACATTTTAAAACATTTGCAACATCAGCCAGTATTGATTTGAGATTTAATTCTTACTTGATACTGTTAATTTTATGGAGCAAGGTTCACAGCATTCATGGACTAGGCAGCTGGAGGCACTATAGTTTCTAAGGCCATTAGGAGTCACCTTCCATGACTTTTGAGAAACCAGACAGAATTGTAAACTTCTGAACATCTAAAATAAAAGTGGTGGGAAGAATGCTGAGTTAGACAAACCCCGAGGTTCTAGTCTTTGCACCACCTTTAGTTTAGTAGTGAAGCTTTAGCTTGTGAAATAATCCTCGTGACCTCCAATTCTTTCATTTTCACTATAATTTTGAAGTGTATGATCTCTAAGGACCCTTCTATTTCTTAATGTTCTATGAATCTATGCTGTACATAGTCCCTAAAAATAATTTAGAGTCTAACCTTTAGACCACATACAATCCCACATAGTAGTACATGCACAGTCTCTGAAAATGTATAATTAAGTTAAATCAATGAAAATTGAACAATAGACTTAATCTTGTTCAATGTATGTGGGATGGGAAAAGATCCTTCTCAAGATATCAATATATTGTGGCTTACCCCAATGAAGCCTTCAGTATTTTTAAAAACTTCATGTGTATTCATTCATTCTTTGCCTTAACAGTTGATCACACAGTGATCAACTTAAAGTTATCTAGTTAAAGCCAAAACTTGCCACCTATAGCAAGCCTCAATACTTCTATTTCACCAATAATTTCGGGGCGGGGGGCAGAACTGATGTCAGACAAAGATGATCAAAATGAAACTGTTGCAGGCAACATAATAGGAAAAATTTCAAGTGTCCACTCATCAGCTAATTATGAATATCTAAGTTCTAAATGTAAAGAGCTCTGTATAAGTCTTCATATAAACTATGGGTTTAATCAAGGACTGTTTATATTAGTGCTTCATGGTTATTTGAAGGTAAATTAGTTTTTCACTTGGGTGACCAGTTTCCAATAGGATTCTGTTTTCCCAAGATTTCCAGGCATTACCCCAAGATGGTAACCCCAGCAATCCAGGTAAGATTACATTTCAAATCTTAGAAATGTTTTCTCCGCCATTAATTCCCATCCCCATTTCACATTTTGTCGTAACTTTCCATCTGGTCTCTTGCCTAGCGGGACGTTGTGTTGTCTTGTTTTTTGGTCTGACAAGAACCTACTTGTATGAATGATCCATTCCAGATCTAGACAACTCTTACCCTCTGACCAAACCCAGAGCCTTCGACACAGGTCGGCAAAAGAACTGTTTGACCTTTTGTCCCTCTCAGACAGGATCTGCCAGAAGCCTCCCTCTAACAATGTTATGTATTCGTATTCTCTATAAATTGAATCTGAATATTCAAGCATGACTGAACAGGCATGGAAGATGCATTTGGTGAGATGGATTAACTACCCATCTTTAAATCTCTTGCTTCAGATAATTATAAATGAAAGATGCATATTTGGATTAGATTGCTATTTATTCATATATTTATTTAAGTAATTGTTGAGACACGAACAAAAATTGCAGAGTTGAAAGAATAGCTTGGATTGAAATGATAAGAAATGTGTGAGGTATTTTGGCTTCTGATCAATATTTGTATTCAGTCTGAAATCTAAAGTATGTATAATAAAAGGAAAATAGGTAAGAGTAATATCCAATTGTAATTTCTTCCCATTTTATAGTCCAAATTTTAAAATAGGAAGGACATTCAAGAAAATAGTGCTATGCAACCTTGATTACTCTCTACTAAAATGATTCAATAGAACTTCAATAAAACTGTCTTGCCTAGGAACTGAGGCCCATTGGATAAGCGTCTCAAATTGGAAAAAAAAAAAAAAAGGACTAGTGATGTAACTCAGTGGTAAAGTACTTCTGGGTTCAATTCCCAGTACCCCCTCCAAGTCCTTTTAAATCAGGTTAACACCCCTCCTGGAACCAGCTCATTCTAGCATTGCCAGGAGCCCTGTATTTCCCATCTAACCAACAAAGGCTCCATTTAGCTCTTAACACAGCTTGGTTTGGAGTCCAGTGAATCTACAGCCATTATTAGCATGGTGGGTAGTTTCCAGATGATCTTTGGAAAGAAGCTGCAGGTTTAGGTGGTTCCTAAACTCATTCACAGAGCAACTCATTGAATTAACGTAGTTCATGACTCTTCAATAACTTTTGCTTCACCTTTACTGTTTTGTAATTGTTATTAGTAATGTGACTATCACTTGGACATTGCTTTTCAGTTTATAAATGTTTTCACATATTTTCTTAATTCATAGGACAATGTATTGTGGACCTTGCTCTTTTGTATTTTATTTTATTTTTTGGTCCTGGGGGTTGAACCCAGGAGCACTCAACCACTGAATTATATCCTCAGCCCTTTTTTATATTTTTTTGAGACAGGGTCTCACTGAGTTGCTTAGGACCTCATTAAGTTGCTAAGGCTGGCTTTGAACTCGATGATCCTCTTGCCTCAGCCTCCCAAGCCACTGGGATTACAGGAGTGAGCCACAGCTCCCGGCCTCTTTTGTATTTTAGTGGGGTTGAAATTCATTTGGTTTAATAAAGACTAGGTTTTATAAAGAATGGAAATCCCTGATATTGAGAGGAAGTAGACTACAAGTAAAATTCACCTTCCCTCAGCCTCCAGAGAAAATGAAAATTGAACTTTCTCATAAACAAAGAATCTTGCATCTTAAGTCCTAGCATTTACTGGACATATTACATAACACTTTGACCTCTAATTTCCTCATTCTTTGTAGGGAAAAGGGACTTAAGAATGTGAAGACAGATGTTGATTGAGCCCAAATACATTCTAGTAATGTGAAACACTAGGAATAAAGATAGCAGTGAATTTAATCACTATGTCTTATTTTTTTGGCCTCAGTTTTTTAATTACCTTTCTCTAAAGGATCACCCAAATATACATAGAACTTGAATGGGACTTATTAACATACTTACCACAGTGATAGACCTTTCGTTTTCAAGATAATACTCCAAGAAAGAAACTTGACAGACCCAAATAGTAAAAGTTTTTGTTACAAGTACCTAGAACAGTATTTGGCAGAGCCTGAGCTCATAACTCTACCTTTTCTGCATGATATCTCAACAAGAATTGCTGGTTTGCTATTTTCTTAGAATTCTAGTTTTGAAATTATCTCTTAAAAGAGATAATTTTCAGGCTGGGGATACAGCTCAATTGGTAGAGTGCTTGCCTTGCATGCACACTGCCCTGGGTTTGATCCCCAGCACCACCAATAATAATAATAATAATTTTCCTTCCTCTACCTATAATATATAAACAGTTCCCCTCTATTTCCCCCAGAGCTTGTGAGTAGGAACTTGCCATCTTTAAAGGGAATTTCTCCATCTTCAGAGAGCTCTAGTGGTTGGGAACTTTTACTGAAAATGACTAGACCTACCTTCTATAGCATACAAAAGTAGTAAGTTGAAACAGCACTTTTTTTCTTTCCAACCTTCTCTAGTAGAGAACCTCTGCAGCTGCTTAGTTGGACAGTTTGTCCTTGATTTGAAAGGCTGCACCCTTCAGGTTACTCCTTGGGCATTGTGTCCTTAAAATGCCCCTATTAGACAGGCCCACACCTGTAGTGCCTTCTACTGGAGAGGCTGAGGCAGGAGAAGAAAAGTTCAAGGCCATCTCAGGCAATACAGCAAGACCCCATCTCAAAAAGAGAACAGAAACTTAAAACAGTCCTTTCTTTTGGCAGGTGAAGCCTTCCTCCCCTGTTCACTCAGCTGCTGCTCAAATGTCCTGTGGTAATTGTTTTGATGTTAGAAGAGCTTTGAAGTCTCCAGTGCCTCCTTCCTATCTGCCTTACCACCTATGGTGGTTGTTCCACTTCCTATAAGTACTGCTAAAGAAAGTTAATTACAGTTTCAGAGTGTTCCAGAACAATCCCAACACCCTTGTTAGGATTTAAATGAGTTGTCCCTCCAAAAGCTAATGTGTGAGACATGCAGAGGTGAAATAACTGGGTTATGAGAACTGATGCATCAATCCATTTAAATGGGATTGATGGTAACTATAGGCAGGTGAGGTTTGGCTTCAGGAGGTAGGTCACTGGGGGCATACTTTGGGGGCTTATATTTTGTCCTTGTTAAGGGAAGCTCTCTCTCTTTCTGCTTCCTTGTACCAAGTCCTGAGCTGCTTTCCTCCACTGCACCCTTCCACCATAATGTCTGCCTCACCTTGGGTCCAGAGCAATGGAGTTGGCCATCTATGGACTGAGACCTCTGAAACCATGAACCACAAAATAAAATTTTCCTCCTCTAATTGTTCTTGTCTGGTCTTTTGGTCATAGTGATGGAAAATGCTGACTAAAACACTCCTTCACTTGAGGATTACAGAAACGGGCTTGGGTCATATACAGACAACATAAGATATTATTAAACCATAGTAAGTTCTTTACACTGAAAATTGCCATTAATACCTACATTTTTGCAGTATCCCAAATGGCAAGAGCTGACTCCTGTTGTGTTAGGATATGGCTGGCCAATCATCTTTTTAAATGTAAATTTCATCTGCTGCATTCTGCATTTCAGGATTTTACATCAGGAAGTTGTGAAGTCATATTCCTGCCAGAAAACGTAGTGAGTATTTGGTGTCTTGGAAATGGTACTAGACATAGAAGACCCTAGCTTAAGTCTGACATTCCACTTCCTAGCTGTATTACCCTAGGCAAGTTATTTATTCTCAATCTGTATATCAATTTGCAAAATGATGAAAGAGCTTCTCCTACAGAGTGTTTTGAGAAGCAACAAAGATTGTGTGAAAGGGTTTCATAAACCAAAAAGCACCACACAGGTACAAATTCTCCTAAGGGAGACCCTTTCAAAACTAAAAATTTAAAAAAAAAATCTGTATGAACGAAAATATTTATGCATGTTGAATGAAATAGTTTACAGGTACTAAAAATAAAAGAGCTATTAGGCGCAGTGGCACATGCTTGTAATTCAAGCAACTCAGGAGGCTGAGGCAGGAGGGTCTCAAGTGTTGGGGATGCAAAATCAAGTCAAGATGGTGCCTGACACTTTGCCAGGAGGAGTGGTTTGTGAAGCAACACCAGCGAACCATTAAGATGATGAGGATTCCTTATTGGCTGACTGCTGTATCTAGATAATGTTAATTAAGTTAAGCGGTGTGTAATTAGTTAAGTATATATACCTCTGCTGTCTGGCAGAGAAGCGGCTCCTGCTACCTCCGTGCCTGCTACTTTGAGTTCTCGCTCAGTTCCTGCCCAGTTCACTCGCAATAAAGTAGTTCCCGCTTCAACCTTCAAGTTGCTTGTCACCTCTCAGTTATTTAGCCCAGCCGGCACACAAGTTCCAAGCCGGCTTGGGCAACTTTACAGAACACGGCTTCAAAACATAAAAAAAAAAAAAAAAAAAGGGCTGGGAATGTAGCTTAGTGATAGAGTGCCCCTGAGTACAATCCCCAGTACCATTAAAAAAGTTGAAAAGTTTAACAGAAATTTAAATTGCAAATATAACAGTTTAAAATCTGTATTATAGATTTGAATATGGAAAAATGAAATCAGCTGTTACTTGTGCAATGGCACAAGTGACTTTCTCATTAAATCTCTTAGCTCTATTCAGATCAGTGAACTTTAATTGGACACCTCACTATGTCACGCCCACTGCTAGATTGTAGGAATACAGAGAAGTAGGACTTGCCTCCTCATCTTAGGCACTCTCATTTCATACAAACTTTGGCAAGAGTTTACTGTGTATAAGAATCTGGGTGGAGGTGTGGCTCTATACTTTTATACCCAGCCTATGGAAGGCCCTGGATTTGATCCCTAGCACTGCAACGACAAAAATCACTGGGGAGCTTATTAAATTTTCCAATTACCCTGTTCTCATCCTAGAAGGTCTGATTCAGTAGATCTGGGATGGAACAGCCCATAATTTGCATTTTTTAAGTAAACAATCACCCCAAGTAACTCTGGTGTAGGCAGTTTAATTCGGCACTGAGAAACCTACAGTGAGGTTTGGATATTTTTTATGGTAAAGTACAGGTAATAGTTACACAAACATCGTGATCCTTGAACAAGATACTGTATTTGATTGCTGTCTGTACTGCTGAGCAGGTTAGGAATAGGGTTGGGAAAGCCAGCATGCAGAGGGATTCCCTTGGGAACTGGTAGTATGCAGAGCCTACCACACTTCTCTTCTTTCCCTTTCCTCACTCTCCACTGCAGTGCCCATGTTTCCCTCTCTCTGCATGTTTCTCTCCCCCTCTGGTTCCTCCTCTGCAAAGGTCCAGGTGCTTCCTTCCTTTCTCCACCCTCCCCCAGACATGTCTATTTTAATGAAAACAACAACAACCTTTCATTTTCTACATACTATCTCAGGCTGGGTAATGTGTCTCAAAGAATAGGAGTGGGCTGTTGGTTGATCAACAATCACCAAAAAAATCCCATGTGGAAACTTTTGTGTATTTATTTTTCACTACCACTGACATTTTTCCAGTGGGTTAGCAGCCTCAACAGA
Organism: Ictidomys tridecemlineatus; assembly: GCF_052094955.1. Classification (NCBI taxonomy): domain Eukaryota; kingdom Metazoa; phylum Chordata; class Mammalia; order Rodentia; family Sciuridae; genus Ictidomys; species Ictidomys tridecemlineatus. The sequence goes on along the minus strand of NC_135480.1, from coordinate 66,211,228 downwards.
AAATTTTATAAATTCCCCCGCATAGATTTCTGTCCTGCCTGTAGAGTTGGGCTGTGTCCTGCACCCTGGCTCAGTACTGCTTGTCTCCACATGCTGTGAATGGTCTTGAGTGACTTTCACAGGCTGCACACCTGTCACCTCTTAGTCATCCAGAATTAAAATGTTAACAGCTCTAATCGAACTGTCTGAGGCTACAGGACTTTATTTCAAGAGTGGTGACACTCCAAAATGCAGCTAGGACATCTATATTTTCACATGTTAGTGTTTATGTGATTTGGACTCGAGGAAGCCAAGGATTAGACAATGCCTTCCAGACTCGCTCCTCTCCTACTTTCTTGGCACCTTGGGCTATTCCTAGTAGTCTTATGCTGCCATCTTCTCAGAGGTAGAATGTTCTTGGGTTAAATCCACTGCTCAGCAATAATAATAATAATAATTTTAAAATAAAAAAACTTATATAATTTCAGTCCCCACAGAGTTGGTTGATAATTTTTCTGATCTCCCTTGATCATACCTCTATTATAGCATTGCCCACATACAACTGGGACACCCACCTACCTACTTGTCTTCCCAGAAAGATCCTGAAATTCTTAAGAAACTGGTCTTATTCATCTTGGCATTTCTGTGCTGCGTTTGAGCTAGTTAGGTTCTCAGCAATTCTTTATTGAGAATTGAATAATGTGTACATAAATAAGCATTCCTAAAAACATGTTTTAATATAAACATTTTTATTTGAAAAGATACTTGCAGCTTTTAAGTCTTTTTGAAGTTTTGAGTAGTAAATACTCAAATGTCCTAAACAAAGGAAGATGCGGGGTTTTTTTTTTGTTGTTGTTGTTGTTGTTAATGCCTATTAAAAATGTTTCAAGCTGTCTACTTGTTATCAAACTGAGCTTCCTCTGGGACTTCCCCAACTCTTATCATACCCAGTGGATCCCAGCAGACATACTGGGGACCTGAGCTTTCTTTGCTAAGTCGACTTGGGTGGACACCTGGAAAACTTAGTTGGAACACACAAGAACTTTTGCGCAACCATGTACTTCAAGAGACAAAGTATTCTACAAGAGAGAGGGGAGACAGAAATGAAGGCAAAATGCTCAGAGATGAAAAACGATATGGCCTGAGACACACACAGACACTACAAGCAAACTCATTGCCTACCTTTTACCCATGGCTGTCTCCTGGTTACTATCCTTCCTGAGGCTATCAACTTATTCATGGGCTTCATGGGACATACCTCACTTTCTTACCAAAAAATTCCCCACTTGGGCTTAAGTGAGTTTGAAATGGGTTATCTGCTTTTGCAACTAAAAAAATATGAATTAGTACACCTACTTACAAAAAGAATTTCATTACTTTTTTTTTTCTTTATAGTCTTTAACCTTTTTGTCATACCCTCAAGTTATCCCGGGACATGTTAATCAGGAAATTATTTAGATGGGGAATTGCTGATAAGGTGCAGTAAGAGGGTGACTTCTTTGCTTTTTTTTAACACCTTAAGACACACACACACACACAACACAAGAATGAAGGCTTTATTTACAGCAGGGACTGTGTACGTATCAGAACTTTTTGGAATGATACAGCCGGATTAGAGAGGTTTTGAAAAACTGACACATTGGCAGTTTCCCAAAACATCTACTTTTGAAGATTCTGCTTTTCAGAACTATATTAAGAATGGCCTTTGTCTTAGCAGTGTCTCAATCCAGCCAAAACTAAAAACTGGAAGAGACTAAATAAACAAGTGTGTCCCAAGAGCAGCCCAGACCTTGCTATTGGCCTGGTGTAAACAGTGATGGCCAAACCCATGCAAGCAGGATAAAGACCTTGCTCTTCAGAAACGGTTCCAAATGTGTGGAGGGCTTTGTGGACCACATTCTTTCGACCCTGGTATGCCACTCCACCAGTTTAGTACTCAACATAATTATTTTTGGAAACAAGCATGGAAAACAGGGGAACTGTTGACAACTCATCTGGATCAGGAAATTTTCAGAGAAAAATCTTCAGGCCTTTTCTAGAATGTTATGAAAATATTAAATTATAATGATTGCTGCCAACCTATTTCTTACCACTCTAGGAAAAGAAAACAACAACAACAAATACGTTTCCAGCTCTCATGAGTCAACCCTGACCCCTGACCCCTGAAGATGCTAGCATACAATTTGACTGCAACCACTTTCCTTTTTTAGTTAATTGTGTTAAATGTGCCTCATAACTTCTAGTCCCAGTGGAGCTGTCATTTAGAAGGGGGCAGAGGGGAAGCTGTTTTAATTCTGGCTTTTGTTTCAGTCACTAAATGTAATGCCACATGATTGTTGACCCAACAGTAATCCAGTTAAAAAACAGCCTTCAGAGTTACTACATCGTCAAAATTAACCCTGATTACATCAAATTATGTTGAAACAGACCACAGCTGCTTGCCCTGTTGAAGCAACTGCTTGGGAGCTCCTCCCGGAGATACATCTGAGTGTCAGGAAGATACATTTTAGGTTTATTTTTCTTTCTCAACACAGATGTAGAAGGGAAACACCCTGTCCTGCCTGGAATGCTTGGTGGAGACGGAAAAATCACCTTCATTCCCAAAAAGAGGGAATCCAAGACCTTTTGTACAGTTTTCTATGAGAAGGATATAAAAAGAAGGAGTTTCAAATCTGTTGAGTATTGCCCTTGTTAGAAAAAAAGGGAACTGACTAGAAATAAGACAGTTGGATTTTCCTCAGTGGAGGGCTTAAGCTGGCTCAGCCCAGCCTGTGAGAATGGAGGGTTCATAGGGGGTATTTTGTAATCTTATTGTTTAAAATGACATTATTAAAATTAAATTATAATTAAAATGAAAAATAAGTATTGGGGAAGATGTGGACAGATTTCAACTCTCAGATATTGCTGGCAGGAATGTAAAATGGTGCTGCCACTATGGAAAGTTATTCAGCAGTCTCTTAAAAAGTTCAGCATAGTCACTCTTATGACCCAGAAGTTTCACTCCTGGGTATGTACCTGAAGAAAACTAATAACATGTATTCACACGAAAACTTGAACCAAATGCTCACAAGAGCATTCTTAATATCCAAATAGTACAAACAACTGAAATCTCCATCAACTGACAAATTGATAAGCAAAATGTGCCATATCCATTTAATGGAATATTATTCAGTCATAAAAATGAAGAACTGAGAAGTGCTTCAATGTGGATGAACTTTGAAAACATACAAAGTGAAAGAAATCAGACACAAGAGGACACATGTTGTTTGATTCTGATTATGTTCCATGTACAGAATTGGAAAATTATAGAGACAAAAAGTAGATTAGGGCTGGGAATGTGGCTCAGTGGTCAAGTGTCCCTGATTCATCTCCAGTACAAAAAAAAAAAAAAATAGATGTTGTCTGAGGAGGGGATTAGGGGAGTGGGGAGTGAGTGGTCATAGGTACAGAGTTTCTTTTGCAGGTGATACAAATATTCTGGAGTTAGATAGGAACCACTGAATTGTATCATTTAACATGATTCCTTATACGGTAGGTCAGTGATAGCTCAAAAATTAAGGCACATAAACTTGCAATTAAGTAGGTTATATTAAAAATAAAAGGAATAAGGCAAGCATGGTGGCACAGGCCTGTAATCCCAGCAGCTCCAGAGGCTGAGGAAGGAGGATCTTGAGTTCAAATCCAGCCTCAGCAAAAGCACAACTCAGTGAGATCCTGTCTCTAAATAAAATACAAAATAGGGCTGGGGGTGTGACACAGTTGTCAAGTGCCCCTGAGTTCAATTCCCGGTTACCCCCACCCCACCCCCAAATAAATAAGTGGAATAAATACACCAATTTCATCACTTACTAATTATTTTTCATTAACCATTTTCTCTTCTATAGACATTATTTACATCTGCTGTATCTTTATGTTGGAAATACTAAACAATGGTGTGCTGTTGTACATCTCCTGACTGTATTCAGTGACATTAAGTTGACATCTTGAAACTGTCCATTGGGGAGTGCAGTGGGGTGTGTATACCACAAAAACTGGCCTATACTGTAAGTCAAGCTACCACCACCACCAGAGAGTCAGTTTTTAACCATTTAACAACACCTGACCCTGGCTGTGGGTCAGGAAATTATCTTCCATAAGGGGTACCTGTGATAGAAACAGTCAAATAAGATGATCACCTGAGGCCTTTGGATCCCCTGCAAAAAAAAAAAAAAAAAAAAAAAAGACCAGCAAGTCTGCACAGCCATGTTATAAGCAATTGATGCAGGAGGAAAGGGCATCTGTCAGATGAGATCACTTTGAATTGGGGACATAATTTCTCCAGCTTTGCTAGATATGAGAGATTCAGTGCTAGAGCTGCCATTCAACTGCCTGATGTTAGAAAAACCATAAAGGTTCTATTCTTGTTCCCAAAGAAGAGAGTATCAGTGTAGGGTTTGGAAATCAAAGGTCAACAGAGTTAGCTCTCTAGAGCCTTAGGATAAAAGTCAAAAGGTCAAAAGAACCAGGTTTTTTTGTTTGTTTGTTTGTTTGTTTGGGTACTAGAGACTGAACCCAGGGTCACTTAACCACTGAGCTACATCTCCAGCCTTTTTTATTTTTTGTTTTGAGACAAGGTCTCAGTAAATCACTTAGCGTCTCCTTAAGTTACTGAGGCTGGTGCCAAACTTGTGATCCTCCTGCCTCAACCTCCAAAGTTGCTGGAGTTAGAGGCATGAGCCTCCAAGCCCTGCAAGAGCCACTGTTTTGGAACTTCCTGAGTGTTACAGCCATCTTTAAAAGTGGTACCACATAGGATTCCCTCCACCTGCTCAGCCTTTCAGTTGGGCCAGTAACTATGTTGTATACACGCCAATTGTTTATAAGTACCATCACAGATACTGTTCTCTGGTATGGATGACTTAGGGTTCTGGACACTCCAGTGGGCCACAGCCCTCATCTATTATCCTTTAAGGGTTGATTCCTTTGTTCTCACAGACAATTAATGATCCTTTATGGTGTGCTTGGCTCCCTTGCTCGAGGCTCTATGGATACAAAAACAAAGAGAACACAGTCCTGCCCTCAAGGAACTCATAGTTTCTAGACAAGAAAACTGAATAATTAAGTAGGAATGGTAAGTTTTAGGGAAAAGGGCATTGATCTACGTTTATAGTCCAATTTAAGCTAGGAGTTCTTTTTACAAGCGAGAGGCCAGAATACACAGTGTAGTTTGGAGCACGGAGGCACTTTTCCAGGGGCTTTGATAGTCAGTTCTTGGAAGAATATAACAATTGAGTTTGCAGCAGGTTCTGTGCAACAGTGATGTTCTCGCTCTCTCCAGTGTCAGCAGCAATGTCCTGGGAGCCTAATTGCCACAAAGCAATTAGCACTGGTTCTGGTTTTCACAAAGAGAAATTGGGAAAGTGGACTTACTCAAACTTTTTAAGGAAGTTTATTTCCAAAATATTTCCCACTCAGTGTAGTTTCAAGTAGTTCAAGTAGACTATTTGCAGCGACAGACAAGGAGGAACACCAGTTAAGTCTTTAACCACACCTCAAGCCCACTTCCACATCTCATCTTCAGCCTGGTGTCAAGAGTTAACTTGAGTAAGTCCCAAGGTACTTTGATGGAGAGAACAAGTGGTCTCAAAGCAACCAGGAGGCACACACAATATGCCTGAGAGGTGAGTGTCCTGAAAGTCACCAACTGAGATGGATCAGCAGTTCACACTGACTTTGGCAGGCAGCCTTCAGCTCTGAAATTGACCTGTCAACTAGACTGAAAGGGAGAAAAGACAGAAGGGCTAAGACAGAAACATCCATCCCCACCCCCAGTCCAATCACTCTAGGCCTGGAGTAAATGGTGTTAATCACTCCAGCCTGGTGTGCAGTTGAGGACAGCTCTCTTTCCAGCCCTCCCAGCCCATTTCTGGAGCAGTCCACCAGCCATGCACCTGCCACTCACCACAAACCCTCAACTCTGAGACAGGCACGGATGCGGGTTGTTGCTGACGACATTCAAAACCACACTGCACTCTTTAGAACCTAGGCTTTGTGGAGAAGGGGGAGAGAGGAGTGACTAGGAGCAGGGCAAAAGTGGTACCCATGCTTTCCTCCCAGGAGGGCATTTTCTCTAATCTCCTCAATGCTCTTCCCTGTAAGATGGTCATTTCCTGGGAATTTAATGAGAATATAGAATAAATGGCCCAAAGCACTCTTGGAGCTGGTCATTAATTCCCCCAGGAAATACCAGTGGTCTTTAATCAAAAATTGCCTACATTATAGGCTGGCGATACATGTCCTTACAGATTGTGGGGGGCTGTCACCCCAGATGTTTCCAATAGATGGCGCCCACTCATGTAAATAAATCATTCACATAATTTGTTTTCCACTTTTCCAGGGAGGAAAAAAAAAAACAGCAGGGAATGGAGAGGACTTACTAAAGGTCCAGACAGGAACGTTCTGTTCAAGGGCTGTTTCCAGGCCTGACACGCCTCTCCAGCTTAGGAGACTGAGCCACTCCAGCCTATAGCCAGGGACCTCAGCCACAGTCTTTGCTCTCTGCAGCCAGAGCAAGGCAGCATGGTGATGAGGAAGGGCAGGTGGAGTGGGGGGCAGAAGAACACCCAGAAGAGTCCCTTTCTCTGACCTTTGGGAAAAAATGGGGGAGAACATACTCTGTAACTGTTGCATTCCAAAAACATTAAACTTTTCTCTTTCCATACAGAATTGGGAATAACAACACAGGGTCTTTTACCAAACAAAAACAAGACCCTAAAGAGTTTCTGGCAGAATGCAACCTAACCCCAGCTAACTGTTGCTGAACAGTTTCCCAGTTTGTGTTCTGAATCATATAACTCTCAGAGGATATGTAAAAGAAGACTACTCTCCCAGGGAAACACAGGGCATATGTCTGTCTGACTTCCATCACAAACCTTAGCTGCAGCCAAACCATGCAGATTTCTCAGACTGCAATTCTGGAGACTTGGCACCATGACTCAGATGTGAATGAAGTCAGGATTGCTTTATTTTGGTTGGGAGTCACCGCCTCCTCATTAATTTGGAAGACAAAGTATTTTGATGTTGAAGGTCCTTAAAGCCAGAAGTTAGACGTGGCTGTGTTCTGATGGTGGTCTTTTGTGTTTGGTTTAAGGATACCTAAATTAAAAGGTTAAGGGAGCTCTTATTCCAGTTACACCTCGACTGCCATGGGGCAGTGCAAGATGCTGGTTCTACAACAGATCTGTCTGCAACACAATTCCCTATTGATAATATGTGTTACCGTCCAAGTATAAGAAGTTAGAGGAGGATCAACCTTTATTTTAATGTATTATTTGTGGTACTGGGGATTGAACCCAGAAGCTCTCTCCCTCTGAGCTACATCCCTAATCCTTTTTATTTTGAGACAGGGTCTTACTAAGATGCTCAGGTTGGCCTTGAATTTGTGATCCTCCTGCCTCAACCTCCAGGGTCACTGGGATTACAAGCCTGTGCCACCACACTCTGTAGGACCTACCTTTTAATGCTGCTTGAAAAGGCACTCTGAATTAAAAATGGCTCCTGGGACTGAAAATGTAGCTCAGTGGTAGAGCGCTTGCCTAGCTATGCCTGAGGCCCTAGGTTCATCTCCAGCAGCACCAAAAAAAAAAAAAAAAAAAGAGCTCCTAGGGGAAAAATATTTTTAACCCTTCCCCTGAAGTACTAATGTTATTAGGTGTTCACTTTCACACACTTTTGAGTTAAACCTCACCACAAAGCAGTGAGAAAGGTATCATTATATCTCAATTTACATATGAGAAGTCTCATAGGTAGCCTGTGTCCAGGAATTGAAACTCAGGGAATTTTTACTTCAATTTCTTGTTCTACACCGACTTGCCTATGACTTCTCTATGAAATACATTGACTAATTTTTGCTTTGGCTCTGCAAATCATACGAATTTTCTTTTGAATCCTGCTTTCCCAGAGGCAATGGGGACAGAGCCAGCTGGACTTTGTATCCTGGCTATAAAAGGCTCCCAAGTTATCAGTAGACAGTAAAGCAGTTCTTCACTTTCAAAAGCAGGTGAGCAGGACCCTCCTCCCTTCCCCCACCTGAATTGGAAACTTTGCATTGTATTATCTCTGAGACCTTAGGCTATCTGTAAAATGGGAATAATACTGCCTGCCCAATTTGTAGAGGTGTGAAGACAATAAAGTAAACAAGGGATGTAAATACTCCCCATACTTAGTAGGTCGGCTTCCTTCTCGAACCACCCGGGTGGGTGCAAGAGTTAATAAACTCTAGGAAGCAGGTCACTAATTTCAGCCAGAACCTGACCTTGCTGAAACCTGAAACTATAGGAATGGATAAGTAACACAAGCAGCGCTCCGAGCCTTTCCCTGAAGACCCTCCCTGTAAAATCGACGTGCGAGGCAGGGTGCACAGCCTTCACACACCCCACCACCATGATCAGGGGCGAGGCGCTTGAGGCTGCCGCTTTGAGGCTTCAGGAAAAAAACAAGACCCAGGGGGCGTGCTGACTGGATTCCCGCCCCTCCCGGCACTCCGGCCTCCCGGGTCCCGCCGGGTGGTTTGCGTCTGAAGGCCTCTCTCCTGGGGGCGCGGCGGGCTGTGGGCGTGGCGAGCGCGCCGGCCTTCCTGCTGGGGCGCCCCCGCCGGGCAGCCTGGGAGTGCGGATCGCGCGCGCGGGGAGGGGGGGCCGAGCGGGCGCGCGCGGGGCAGTCGGGCCCGCGCCGCGCCGCCTCGTCCTCGCCCGGGGCCGCGGGCCGCCCGGCCCCTCCCCTCCCCCGCGAGCTGCGCACCGCTGGCCGGCTGACCCAGCAGCCTGCGCCCGCGCCCTTGTCCGCGCGACCCGGCGGCGGGCTCCAGTCGGCGGTCAACATGAGCGGCGGCGGCGACGTGGTGTGCACCGGCTGGCTGAGGAAATCGCCCCCGGAGAAGAAGTTGAGGCGCTATGTGAGTGCGGGCGGCGACCGGGCGCGGCCGCCTTGGGGCGGGCGGGGGGCGTCCCGCGGCCTGCGGAGGGACTGGGGGCTCCCGGAGACGCCGCACGCCGCGGACAGGGCGGACCTGGGGCCTCTGGGGGGCGAGGGGCGGCCGGCGCGCCCCGCGGCTCTGGGACTTGTGGGGCACCTGCACACCTGTCACAGGTGCGCCGCCGAGGGGCGGGGCGGCAGGTTGGGGCGGCAGCTCCTCGTGGGCTAGGCGGGTGTGTTGGCGGCACCTCCCCAGCCAGCCTCCCTGTGAACTCAATACTGTATCGAAGTTTGTATTGATTGTTTTTGGAGAACGAGAGAGTTGACTCCCGGGATCGGGGGACCATGGTAGCCCCCAGCGGATTCAGCCTGCAGGATTGGGGGAGTGGGCAGGAAAGGGGGGCGTAGGCTGTGGGGCCGCGCCGCCCAGCCCCACAAAGGGCTAGGCGCCTCACGCCCTCTCCCCTAGCCTTTCTCCGCCCGCCCCTCCCGGGCGGCTGCCTGCTTCCTTCCAGTCCACAGCCGCCGCATCACGGGCAGCGTCAGCGGCATGTGCAGCCCTTGTATTAAGTGACTCATTTGTTTGTCCCCCTTCTTTATTCTGTATGTCTCTCACATACGCCGCCCCCCACACCCCGCCCCACGATGGTGACACTGCAGTTTGGTCTGTGCTAACTGGCCAGGGATTTGTGTTGTGCAGCCCTTGGCGTCTAGGGTCGGGAGAGATCAAGGTTTTCAGTTGCCAGGTGGTGCTAACCGACAGTGTTTACTGAAATTGCTGGGACAGCCTCTCCCCTCTAGGTGAGAAACTGGCAGCATCTGGGGAAGGTGGTACAGACTGGAGCTGAGCGGTGTAGAGTTCTGGCTCGGCACAACCCAGAGGATGTCTCGCCTAGTGAGGTCAAAGTACAAGAGGGTGCCAGTTACTTAGGCTGAAATCGGTCCTGGAGTACTCTCAGGAATTTCGAAATGGAAGAAGGTCGCTAAAAAGTGCAAGGTCTTCCATCTTCTCCCTCCTCGCTTCCGTGAATACCCTTGCTACACTGACTTGTGGGGCTGTACTCTGGGGATCGCCCCCACAACCTGGAAGTGAGCTTTTGCTTTCCAGCTGCAGTGCATCAAGGGAGCTCTGAATACACCCTGTCCTCCTGTCCCTGCACCAGAGGCTGACCCTGGAGGAGAAGCTCACCAGTTTCCTGTCTTTGCTCCTTAGATCAGAATCAAGGGACTTCTGGCCTCTGGTCTGAGGAAGTGACATTCTGTTTTTCAAAGGAAGTGTTGTTGTTGGGAGTGCTTGTGTCAATGAAATCAGGCTCTTGCTTAGATCATTTGCTGGGAAAAAAAAAATAAGGATTTAGCACGTGACTTTTGAAAGGAGGCATAGATTTAACATAGTAGGGTGAGGCGGTGTTTTCTTCAGTTTTAAAGCTGATTTTCTGGGGTGCTGATGTAGTCCAAGTATTATAATTACTAAGAAACTTTTTTTTCTTGTTTAGAGGTGGATCAGATCATTAGGCAAATTTAATTTTTTAAATTAGGGGTAAAAAGGAGTAATTTGGTATTAACATTTAAAAAAAAAACTTCATTCTAAAGAACTTCCAAAAAGTATCTGTAAAAGTAGATTTCATACTAGCTAGAGGAATAGAGTGTCCAGTTAAAAAAAAAAAAAGCGATCCTTAATTCTCAAATTAGAACACTACCCTAAAGAACCTTGAAACTTTGGTTTTGAAACAACTTGCAAACAAGTTGACTCTGTATCTATAATGATGACTGTTTCAACTCTATTACCCAGACTCAGTGACCCATTTCTTGGGTATTTATTTTTGCTCAAAAACAACTTTAACTTAAAATAACCAAGTTTAAAGGCTTTTGTGTTAAGCATCTTTTCACCCATTGGAATTACCTGACAGCTGGCGTCATATGATGACTTCAGCCTCTCTCTTTCCCCTCTTTCCTGTGGCCCCCACCCATAAGGCATCTGACCAAATTAGTGATAGCCTTTCTTAAACTGGGGTGTGATATGTTCCACTAGTACAACCAGAAGCCTCTTTCACTATGGAGTTCAGTTCCTCTTGTTGGAACAGCCAGTCTGTTTAACCCTAAACTTCTGGGGAGCAGCCTGCCTTTACATTTACCTTTAATAATAATAATAATAATAATAATAATAATAATAATAATAATAATAATAATAATAATTTATGCACTCTATTGTAAGTTAGAACTCTGCCAGTTTCCTCAGTTTGTTAGAGGCCCAAATTCATTAGACACAAACTTGGAAAGAATTATTTCCCAGCTCCATTGCTTCTGTTTCTGATGTGCATAATAGACATGTGGTATTATAAACTGATAAATAAGTCCATTATAAGAATACCTCAGATATATGAGATTAGGGGGAAAGTAATTTATGAAGTACATTTAAATTATTTTGAAACCCTACTGCATTTAATTTGGGGAGGAGGTAGATAGAGGGGGAAAGACAACGTGGAAGAAGCTATGGTGTATTAGAGATTGGTTTTTAGGAATTTTATTTCCTCATCATCCTTTTCTAATTAACCAAACATAAGAAAGTGTAAAGGTCTTTGAGGTATTTGCTGTATTCCCTAGGGGAATTACCAAAAAAGAAAAAAAGACTGGAAAATGCTGAGTACAGCCCTTGGGGCCTCATGATTTGGTTGTATCAGAAGGCTGGTAGACAAAACAACCCTCTCAGTGTGCCTCAATGTGTGTGTGTGGGGGGGGGGGGCTCACATGTGTGAATAGGCACAAACAGGTACATGTATGTAAAGCTTAAACAGGATTTTCTTAGCAGGAAAACAACATACACTGCAGTATAGTTTTCTGTTAATTTTCACTATCATGGGGTGGGGGGTGAGATTTGTGGCAGCACTGCCCCCTAGTGGCGAAATTAAAATTTTTGTATCCTGATGAACACCTGCATGAGGTTAACACTAATTTTTAAAAATTTATTGAGTGAATTTATTAAATATGCCTGTCCCAGGGACTATGTTAGGTTCTAGGAATAAATATTAACCAATTTATTTAGAATTATCTAATACTTTCCTTCTCCTACATAAAGAGCTGAGGTAATCAAGAAATAGCCCACAACACATTATAACTAAAGTTCCAAAATTACCTGTGTCTACATGGTTCCTTTCCTTTCCCCTCTTCTTAGAGCAAATTAGGTGCCCCTTCTCTCTGAGCTAATCCTGCTACCTGTACTTGGAATCATATTTGCTCCTCCTTACTCAAATAATTCTCACACTTTCTGTCATGAATCTAACTTCTCCCCTTCACCTATTCATTTACATTATCATTTAAGCTTAACTTCTTTTAACAGAATTTTCTCTTTGTATTCCACCCCTTCCTACTCAGCTTGCTTTCTGCTTCAGGGCTAAACTTGTTAATGGTTGTTTAAACTGTCTTCATTTCTCCCACCTCCCTCTCAGCCAGCTCTAATCCAAACCTATTTGTCATTTCACCAAAGCTATTCTCAAAAAGGCACCAGTGAAAACACCAGGTCACTATATTCAGAGGATGATGATTCATTGCTCATTCTAATTAATCTCTTCAGTGCTTGGTTGCAGTTGACCACTCACTCTTGAAACATCTTCCTCTGATCTTGAGCAACACCATTTTTGTCTGATTTTTCTCCTTTTCTGGCTGCTCACCATCTCCTACACTAGACTGATCTCCTTTAGCCAGGTTGGAACTCCTTTACAGTAACAGTAGCTTTGTGGTTTATGCCCTTGTCAATCTTGTCCATTGTTCTGCCTTCCACTATCATTTGCATTCTGGTCATTATCAAGTTAAATTTCCATCCCAGAGTTTTGTTCTGAACTCCAGACTTGAATATCCAACAGTTAACTGGGATTTTCTATCTGAGTATCTCCCAGTTAATGCAAGTTCACCACACCCAAAACTCTGTTTCCCTCTTCTTCACTTCACTTCACTTCACATCAGTGGCACTTAGTAAATGGTGCCACTGATGATGCTTGCTCAAATGAGAAACTTAAGAATCATCCTTGACTCTCTGTCAACCCACTGTTCCACATCTAATCCTTCACCAAAATCTATTAATGCTATCATCTAAATATATTTTGCTTTATACTTCTCCATCCCCATTGTCAAGACTCTTAAGATAAGCATTTTATTAGCTATTTGTTGGACCATATTCTGTGCCATGCCCTATATCTAGAGATAGGTTCTTGCTAAGTTGCTGATGCTGGCCTTGAACTTGTGATCTTCCTGCCTTGGCCTCCCAAGTAGCTGGGATTACAGTGCCCCAGCCTAGACCATCGATTTCTTAATTTAATTCTTTTAGCCCTGTGAGAAGGGAAGTGACTTGCCCAAAGTTGTCTAATTTTGTCTCAAAGACTAAGGTTTTTTAAGAAACATTTTATTTTTAGGTAATTATAGATAAACATGTGGTTATAAGAAATAGTAAAGAAAGATCCATATACCTTTTACCTAGTTTTTCCTAATGGTAATATCTTATAAAAATCTTAGAGAATACCACAATCAGGATATTGACAATGATTCAGTTGAAATATAGAACATATCTATCATTATAGGATCCCTTGCACTTCTGTTGTTTGTTTTTTTTGGGGGGGGATTTGATACTGATGATTGAACCAGGGGTGCTTTACCACTGGGCTACATCACCAGTCCTTTTTATTTTGAGACAGTGTTTTCATAAGATGCTAAGGGTTTTGCTAAGTTGCTGAGGTTGGCCTCAAACTTTCGGTCCTCCTGCCTTAGCCTCCCAAGTCACTGGGATTGCTGTCATGGCCACAGTGTCCAGCATCCTTATGTTGGACTTTTTATAGTCACATCCATTATTATCCCCTTCCCACCACATTCTTAGCCCATGACAACCACTGGTCTGCTTTCCATTTTTATAATTTTATCATTTGTGAGTAACATATAGGCAAACAGATCCATGCAGTATATAACATTTGGGAATTGGCTTTTTAAAAAAATTTCATTATAATTCTTTGAAGATTCATCCAAGTTGTTGCATATATCAACAGTTTTTTATTGCTAAGTAGTACTCCATGGCATAGATATATCACAGTTTATTTAACTACTTTTTCATTAGTTTTAATCTATATTTCCCTTAGAGGCAATGATGTTTATAGGCAATACATCTTTTCGTATGATTATTTGCCATCTGTGTATCTTCTTTGGTAAAAATTGCTCTTCTTTTGTCCATTATTTTTATTTGGATTGTTTTTTAATACTATTGAGTTTTTTTTTTTTTTTTCCTGGTGGTACCAGGGATTGAACTCAGGGGCACTTAACCACTGAGCCACATCCTCAGCCCTATTTTGTATTTTATTTAGAGACAGGGTCTTAGTCTTAGTGCCTCACGATCCTCCTGCCTCAATCTCCCAAGCCACTGGGATTACAGGTATGCACAACCATGAGATTTGAGTTATTTTTATGTTCAAAATACTAGTCCTTTTTTGAATACATGGTCCATATAGTTTCTCCCAGTCTATAGCTGTCTTTGTATTTAATCATTAGGATCTTTTGAAGTTTTTTATTTGAATGAAGTCTGGCTTATCAATTTTTTTCTGTGTGTGTGTTCACACATACATTTTACCAGTGATGGAGTCCAGGGCCTTGTCCATGCTATGCAAGCACTCTTATCACTGAGCTACATCCCTGTCCTTTAAAATTTTTTTAAATTGGGCTGGGGATGTGGCTCAAGCGGTAGCATGCTTGCCTGGCGTGCATGCGGCCCGGTTCGATTCTCAGCACCACATACAAACAAAGATGTTGTGTCTGCCGAAAACTAAAAAAAAAAAAAAAAAAAAAAAAAAAATTAAAGTTCTCTCTCTCTCTCAAAAATTTTTTTTAAATCTCTTTTTCTCTTTTGACAAAGGGCTTTGAGCTTACACTCCATCTACTTCAGCCTCCCAAGTATCTGAGTGTGTGCCATCATGCCCAGCTCTTCTGTTTTTTTCCTGAACGTTTTATACTTTTCCTTTAAACCCATGATCTGCTTTGAGTTAATTCTTATATAAGATGTGAGATTTGGAATAGAGGTGTTTTGTTTTATTGGCTAATGGATGCCCAAACATTCTAGCACCATTTGTTGACAAAGGTCATTCTTCTTCCATTGGATTGGTTTTTAACCTTTGTCAAAAATCAGTTGGCCATTTTTGTGTGGGTCTGTTTTTTCTAACTTAGCTATATGCTAGGTCTTGGAATCTAGAATAAAGATTTATTCTCTCTGTCTGTCTTTATTCTCTTTATTCTTTATTCTCTCTGTCTGTCTCTCTTTCTCTCTCTCATTTTTTCCCCCCAGTGCTGGGGATTGAACTCAGGACCTCACATATGCTAGTCAAGTGCTCTATTGAGCTACATCCCTAGCCATTTAAAATTTTATTTTGAGATAGAGTCTTGCTAAATTGCCCAGACTGGCCCCAAATTTGCTATCCACCTGCCTCAACCTCTCAAATCACTGTAATTACAGGTGTGTACCATAATGCCTAGCTCCCTAATTTTTTTTAATTGACACATAGAAATCACATATATGGAGTACCATGTGTTTTTTTAAATTCATGTATACATTGTATAATATTCAAGTCAGGGTAAATAAACATATCTAAATCTTCAAATAATTATCATTTCTTTTTTTAGGGGTATACTGGGGATTGAACTCAATCTGGGTACTTTGAACTCAAAAGTGGGCACTCATCTTCTGAGCCACATCCCCAGCCCTATTTTTAAATTTTATTTAGAGAATGGGCCTCACTCAGTTCCTTAGTGCCTTGCTCTTGCTGAGTTGGATTTGAATTTGCAGTCCTCTTGCCTCAGCCTCCTGAGCCACTGGGATTACAGGCCAGTGCCACTGTACCTGGCTAATTACCATTTCTTTTTGATTAAAACATTCACAATCCTTTCTTCTAGCTTTTTAAAAGTATAAGTACATTATCATTATCTATAGTCATACTACTGTGCAATAGAACACTTAATTTTTTTTGAGAGAGAGAGTTTCAATATTTATTTTTCAGTTTTCGGCGGACACAACATCTTTGTATGTGGTGCTGAGGATTGAACCTGGGCCACACACATGCCAGGTGAACGCACTACCACTTGAGCCACACCCCCAGCCCAGAACACTTAATTTTTTTCAAAGTATTTTTACTATTCTGCACCTTTTGCCTTTAATATGCATTTTAAATAATCTTGTTTATGTCTAAAAGAAAGTCTTTCTGGGATTTTGATAGGAATTGCACTAAAACTATCAGTTTCATAGGAAATGACATCCTTACTATGTTAAGATTTCTAATTCAAGAATTTACATTTATATTTTCCTTGACTTCTTCATCAGTCTTGTATGAGTTAAAACATATAAATCCTATATATGTTTTCATATTTTGCTATATTTCCATCTAAGAATTTCTCTGTCTCTTCGGTACTGGGGATTGAACTCAGGGGTACTGGACAAATGAGCCACATCCCAGCCCTATTTTGCATTTTTATTTAGAGACAGGGTCTCACTGAGTTGCTTAGCACCTTTCTTTTGCTGAGGCTACCTTTGAACTCCCAATCCTCTTGTCTCACCCTGCTGAGCTTCTAGGATTAAGGGCATGCACCACTGTATTTCTCTCTTTTAAAGCAGCCATAAAGGAATTTTTCCTTTGTATTTTTAATTTTATTGTTTATATGTCCATGCTAAGATATGGAACTATAATTGATTTGGGGGTTTTCATTTTCTATCTTATGATCTGAATTATTCTAGAATTTTTTGTTTCAGGGGGATTCATTGGGATTGTTCTGTATAGATTGAATTAAATCAGCTTTCTATTATTATAACAAATACCTGAGATAATCACTTTATAAAGAGAAAAGTTTTGTCTTAACTCACAGTGTATTGTTAGTTGGCCTCATTGCTTTGGGCCTGTGGTGATGCAGCACATCATGTCCAGAGCACGTGATGGAGGAATCCCATTCACTTCATGGCCTGGAATGAAAAAAGTAAGAGGAAAGATCTGAAGTCTCAATATTCCCTTCAAGGACACATACCCACAATGACCAGACTTCCCAGTAGGCCCCCCTTCTAAAAATTTCCAGCGTCTCCCAATCATGCCAACCTGGGGACTAAGCCTTTAATACATGGACTGTTAGGGAACCTTTGAGATCCCAACTATAGCCTAGATAATCTTTCATTTGCAAATGAGGGCAGTCTATCTGTCTTTCCAGTTTTTATAACTTTTGTTTTCTTGTCTATTGTACTGGCTAGATCTTCCATTACAATGTTGAGTAACTATTGAGAGTAGAAATCCTTGCCTCGATCCCAGTCTCAGGAGGTAATCATTTAGTCTTTTACCATTAAGTACAACATTAGCTGTAGGGTTTTTGTAAATGCTCTTTATCAGTTGCAGAAGTCACCCCTCTATTTTTCTGAGTGTCTTTGTCATCAGTAGGTGTAGAATTTTGTCAAGTACTTGTTTTCTATCAATTGATATGATCATGCAATATTTATGTCTGTTAATATGGTGATATGCACTGATAGAGTTTGAAATATTCAAACAATTAAATATCTGGAATGAGCTCTAGTTGTTTGTAGTGTATAGTTATTTTTATACATTGCTGAATTGTTTGCTAATATTTTGTTAACATTTTTTTCTATTATTTTAAGATTTTTGTATCTGTAGTCATGATATTATACTATGGATTTCTTTGTCATCATCTTCTTCCTCCTCCTCTTCTCCTCCTCCTCTTCTTCTTCTTCTTCCTCTTCTACTTCCTCTTCCTCCTCTTCCTCCTCTTCTTTTTTTTTTTGGATTTAAACCCAGAAATACTTTACCACTGAGCTATATCCCCTCCAGCCCTTTTTATTTTTTATTTTGAGGCAGGGTTTCACTAAGTTGCAGGCCTCAAACTTGTAATCCTCCTACCTTGGTCTCCCAAGTCATTGGGATTACAGACATGCACCACATACCTGGCTTACAAACCATTTTTAATGTCTCTGCACACACTGTATAGGTCCTTGCCACCTAATCTCCACTTAATGCTTCCTTTGCCTGGAAAGCCTTCCTCTTTTGGCTTATTTCTTTTTAGTCAGGGGCCACCTTTCCATTACATGTTTTATTTTTCTTTCTTGTAGTCCCAGAACTTGGGTACTAGATACATGCTTATTTGATAAATTATTTAACTAAATTATATTTTTATCTTCACATTCTCCATTAAATTAATATTCAATGTTAATTAATTACCTATAATTCCATTAACATCCAATGTTAATGGAATTATAGGTAATTTTTATTTATACCTTTATAATGTCCATATTTTCTTATGATGAGCAGACTTTTAAAATTTACTAATTTTTCTAAGTTTTAGAAATTTTAATGAGTAACATTGCAATGGATTAAGGTTTTTTGTCTACCTCCCTCCCCAAAATTCAGATGTTGTTATCCTAATCTCAAAGTTATGATGTGAGGGCATTGGGCTTTTGGGAAGTGACTAGGTCATGAGGTTAGAGTTCTCACAGATGAAATTAGTGCCTTTATAAAAGAGGTCCCTGTAAAAACCATTTGGAGTTGATTGGGCCATCAGCAGGTTGACGGGAGGAGTGGGCTCTAAAGCTGGTAAGAACACCCGGATTGATAAGAAGAGAGGCAGAGGGAGGTCTTCAGAAACCAGAGTGTGTTTGAAGTTGTTTGTAGACCATCTGGTATCAATTCCTGGTACAGATAAACAAATGGAAATTTCTTTTAGCAGCTTTCTGTTCTGTGGTCCTAATCTCTGGACTGACTCCTTGATTGTGTTCACACGTTAAAGAGATTACTTTAACCCAGTGCCATTCTCCTGAGCTTTTTGTCACTAACATTTGATCATAACTCTTTATTTGAGCTGTGCATGGACTCCTGTAATCCCAGAAACATGGGAGGCTGAGATAGGAAGATGGCAAATTTGAGGCTAGCCACACTGGGACCCTGTCTCAAAATTAAAAAAAAAAAAAAGAGGATGTTGGGGGGATAAGTGCCCCTGGGTTCAATACCCAGTATCTCTTAATCTCATTTGAAAAGCAACCCACATATTCACCAGTAGATGAATGTATAAACAAAATGTGATATTTACATGCAATATAATATTATTCAGCCTTTAAAGAAAAGAAATTGTCACCAGGCTTGGTGGCATACCCCTGTAATCCTAGCTACTCAGAGGACTGAGGCAGGAAGATTATAAGTTCAAGGCCAACTGGGGCTATGGCACTCAAAATAAAAAATAAAGGGTTGGTTATGTAGCTCAGTGATAGAGCATATCTGGGTTCAATCCCTGGTACTTCCAAAGAAAAGGATGAAGAAAACATTGATATATGGACATGCTACAACATAAACCTTGATGATATTATGCTAAGTAAAATAAGCCAGTTCACAAAAGGACAACTAGTGTATGTTTCCACTCTTCTGAAACATCTAGAGTAGTCTAATTCATAGAAACAGAAGTTAGAATGGGGATTATTAGGGACTGAGGATAAGGGGCAGTGGGGAACTATTGTCCAGTGGGTGCAGAGTTTCAGTTTTGCAAGATGAAAGTTCTGGCTATGGATGATTGTGGTGGTGGCAGAACATTGCAAATGAACTTAGTACCGCTGAACTATACACTTAAAAATGGTTAAAATGGTAAATTTTATATCCTTAGTATTTTACCACTATTTTTTAAAAATCTCTTTATTTAATAAAGGTCAGTAATCAGTCTTGCTAATAAGTCCAACCTAAGAGAAAAGACAGATGGAATCTCCACAGCCTTGCATGATTGTGGAAAATTCTCTTAGCAATGTCAAAGGACCAAAGGCACTGAAGTCACACAAATCAGAAAAGCATGCCTGCTACTTCACTTAATGAAACAACTCTGATGTTTCTATCTTTGGCTGAACTTTCTTTAGATAGAAGGGGATGGTGGAATATTGTAACCTGCAGTTTATGAGAAGTGAAAGTTCCCAAGTGGGCTTTTGCGGGCATCCACATTAATTTTGTGAGGTTTTTCTAGAGAACGTATTGTATCTTTTCCCTTCCTAAAGGAATAAGTCTATACTCAAGAAATTTACAAACTAGGGAGATTAGCAGTGCACATGTGAAAGAAAATAACACCCTTATATGGAGTTATGTGATCTAGGCAGTGAGTTGTGTGAAGGCCAGAGCTCTGTGTATGGAAGAAGATAGAGGAGCTTCCTGGAATAGGAGGTGGGGACCTGAACTGGACTCAGAAGATTAGTACTATGCATGTGGAGAGGGAAAGAAGTGGTGCACAGGGGATGTGGGGGGATAGTAAACATACAATGGAGGAACCTAGAATAGAAAGCTGAAAGAACTTTGAGAGATAAGTAGAGAGCTGAGGGGACAGTCCACAAAAGGCCTTGGAAAGTAGGATTACATTCACTGATGAAGAGCATCACTCACCAAGTCTTTGCCTCACAGATTGCCACTCCTTCAACAGGAAACGTCAGTGTTATGTTGACAGTGTTTATCTTCAGAAGACCTCTCTCTTTGTTTCAAGGGCTTTTGGGTTCCTTGAGCCAAATGCTTAAATTGATCTTTCTTGACTGTTAAAGTGAAATAATGCTTATTTCACTGAATTTGAAAATTTACTAGGATAGTGTATGAAATAAATCATGGTACAATGTCCAGCTCAGGACATTGTATTTAGTATTGGGGAAGGTGGCAAGAGTGTTGATTTATGCTTTTTAAACCTTTAACAGGAACTCTGAACAGGAACATGGGTGTCTTTGCATTCTTTCAACTTTGGGCCAGTCTAGAGTTTACAATGCCAGAATGTAAGTGAAATTCCCAAGCTAGATAATACATTAAGCTCTAGAGTTAAGTTTTCCTGAAAGGAACATCTCAATGTCCTCTGATCTCAGGGAAAGGAAATTAAGCTGCACAGTGATTTGTCTGAAGCTATGACTTTGGCCAGTCAATGGGAAATTTATGTGTGCTGGGAGATGTCAAGATCAGTGAGTGAGATCCTGGGCCCGTGTTTGAGAGTGGTTTAAAATGCAAAAACTTCCCTGAAAGTGGTAACTCTTCAAACTCAACTCAGAGATCCTCCCCTATAGCCCCTCCAATGAGAGCCCGCATCTGGACTTGCTTCTATGGCATTTTTCTTTCTTTTTAAAATATTTTTTAGTTGTAGATGGACACAATATCTTCATTTTGCTTAATTTTTTTATTTAGTACTAGAGATCAAACCCAATGCCTCATGTGTGCTAAGCAAGTACTCTACCACTGAGCCACAATCTCAGCCCTCCATGGCACTTTTTTTTTTTTTTTCTGCCTCTAGTTTGGCATTCTCACACTGGATTTGTTAGTTTCCCTTTGCTAGATTCTGAGCACTTTTCACAGGAGTGTAAGCATCTCACTTAGAGCTTGGTGCAAGTCTGATGCCACTGGTCAGGTACCAGCTGTAAGCAAGATACTTTGCAAGTCATTGTTGTTTCTTTTCTTTTTTTAATATTTATTTAGTTGTAGATGGACACAATATCTTTATTTATTCATTTTTATGTGATGATGAGAGTCGAACCCAGGGCCTCACACATACAAAGCAGGTGCTCTACCACTGAGCTACAGCCCTGGCCCCACTGTTGTTTCTTTATTGTAACTAACTCTCCTCCCTCTTGGTTATTGTTTTTTGTTGTTATTTTGTTTTTTTGTTTTCTGCAGGGGGCATACTAGGATTGAACCCAGGGGCACTCTGCCACTGAGCTACGTCCTAGCCCTCCTTCCACTTTTGTGTTTGCTTCTTTTTATTTACTACTTAAAATGTATCAAAGTGATCAATTAGGGTATTTTTGAGTAATGTGAACTCATATATTTAAACATTTTCACTATTTTTTTTTAATATTTGCTTTCCTTATTACAGTTCAAATTGTCCTATTTTTAGCCAATGAGAGAGAATACAAGCTGGTGTTTAGATCCATCCCATTGACATGGCACTGCTAGTCTTGATAGCTTCTTTACTATCTGGTATGACAAGATGTACCAGGTTTATCTTGTACATTTCCTGATCCAGACCTGGAATTAGCCATTTCCTCAAATAGTCCTGGTTTCTTTCAATAAAAATTATATAGAAATCCATTAAGGGCACTAAGAGCTAATTTGCTGTTGGGTTGGTCACACATTTATTATTTACATAATTATAATCAACATGAACTGTTGTTTTATAATGTGCTTCTTTTTCCATAAACTGTCATTATGAATATTTTCATTTACTTTCATGTAATATTTTTCCAATTTTTAATTTAAAAATTTTGAAGATAAAGAAGAATAAGAAAAGTAAAGAAAATGATATAACAAATAATAGATGTGCTTAGTTTCAAACATTATCAAGATTTCATCACATTTGTTTTTCTATTTTTCCTCTTTGCTAGAATATTTTAAAGCAAATCCTAGACATGTACATAAATCTTATAAGTATCATTTGAATGACTGTGCTATTCCTTAGGTTAACATCCCCCAGGTTAGATAAGACACCTATGTTATTTCCAGTTATTCAATACATGCCTAGTGTGTCATACAGGTGGCACATCTTCTGAACTTCACCCAAACTGATGAGCCATAACATGTAGGTTTCCTTACACAGTTTAAATTTCTTTTTTATTTTAAGGCAATTTCTCACTGAGTTATAGAGGCTGGCCTCAGACTTGTGATCCTTCTGCCTCAGCTTCCTGAGTCAGTGGGGTTATAGGCATGTGCCACTGCACCCAGCTTGTTGCTTTGATCTTTTCAATATAACTTTCTACAGAAAAAAAAATGAGTATAGGTTAATGCATTTATACTTTTTTTGGATACAAACAGAGGCTACAATATGTTGAAGTTAAAACCTGTTAGAAATCTACCTAAAGATACTGTTATTAACAAATGGTAAGAGTTTATCACATACATGGTATTCCACTCAGTATTTCTAGTCTTATTGGGGAAGCAGCTTGAATCATAATGCTAGCAATATACACCACACAGATGGCAAAGACCATAGTGGGAGTCCAGCTGGGATGGGTCTAGTGTAGTCAATGAGTACAAAGTCATAAGACCTTTGTTTGAATTTTACTTACTGGATAATCTTTCATTTCACCTTTCTGTACTCATTTGCTCATAAGCTCTTGGGACTCAGTTGTTTGTTACCTTGTGGTAGCCTTTCTGGTCCTGCCCATCAGAATGAGTTATGGAAATGCTTGAATCTCTTGTGTTACTGTTCTGCCTTGATGTCACTCAGTAACTGTTGGCTTGTGCTTCCCTCTGGACCATCTTTGTTCATCTGTAACCTTGGTATGTGAAATAGAAAGTTATTGATTGACTAGTACTTTATATACTTTTAAGTATTAAGCAAGGATTGATTTTATTTCCTTGGAGAAGAAAGAGCATGAGCTAAAATTGAGTTGAAAAGCTTGCTGTTTTAAGCTTTTCAACTCAAGGTTTTGGGACCCTTCATAGTTTAAACTTCATTCCTGTAATAAGGCTACTGGGAACACAGAAGATCACAAAAAAGCAAACGACAGTATTTAAAATGCTGAGAGGAATACCATGTATGTGATAGACTCTTGCCATTTGTTAATAACAGTATCTTCAGGTAGATTTCTAACAGGTTTTAACTTCAACATATTGTAGCCTCTGTTGGTGTCCAAAAAAAAGTATAAATGCATTAACCTAAACTCAATAAACAGCATGGCTACCAAGGCACATGAACATTGTGGTGTATTTCCTACTCTTGTTTTTCTGTAGCTATATGTGCTATACAGAATGAGACTGTACCACCCTTTGTATACCTTTTTTAAAATTTTTATCTATTTGGTACTGGGAATTGAGTCCAGAGGCACTGTACCATTGAGTTATATTTCCAGCCCTTTTATTTTTTATTTTGAGAAAGAGTCCTGCCAAGTTGCCCAGATAGCTTTTGAACTTGAAATCTTCATGCCTCAGCCTCCCAAGTCTCTGGGATTACAGGTATGCACCACCATGCCAATTACCCTTTGAATCTTAAGTTTATATATGGAGAAGATTTCCTTGTGTTACAAAATATTCTTCTAAGATATGGCTTTTAATGATTACTTAAGGGATTGGTATAACACAAAGCTTCTCAAGTATGTGCAATGCAAGATTACTTTAGACATTTTCACAAGTTCTTGATTTTTATTATTTTACCAAAATATGTATAAGCAAAAATTATGAGTTGTAAATAAGTAAGACAACTGTAGATTTATAAATTAAATATAAAACTTCAAAACCAATGTAATTTACATGAACACAAGATATTTTGCTAAAACTAAATTGGTGCTTAAAATGTGAATATGGCACTTATTCTTTTGGGACCTGTTTGTTCTCTCTGTCCCATTCTTCTTGTTTGAACTGCAGTGAAACAGATTTCTATAGCAAGCCATTTGGTTTTTAATTAGTATGCCTATGGTAATTATACATTGTGACTCTGTCTTTTCTCACTAGTTTTTGTGCATGAAAATTAAAGAACTTGATACTTGGTATCAGTAAAATTTAAAATGCAGTTCTGGCAATCAAGGAACAGCATTCACTTCTAAGGTGATCATTCACATATTCAAATATTCCTTATAAATTTTAAAATTCACCCTTAAGATGAAGACTTCAAGACTGAAAAAAAAATATGAAGTGGATTTGCAGATCCCTGAGGATATGTTCTCTGGATCCTATTTTGAAAAAAACCTCAAATATCTGTAAAAATCATAGGCTCTGAGGTTAGCCCTGGATTGGAATCCAAATTAATCCTCCCATGTGCTTTGTGGGCTTGAACAAGTTAATCTCTCTGAGCTTTAAATTCCTATTTTGTAAGATGGAGATAATGGTCATTTTAATCAGTTAATTGAATAGTTGTAGCTTAAAGGGATACAAACATGAATCATTTTGTTTTTCCCCAGTCAGAATTTGCAACTATGCTTTCTGAAAGTCTCTCTTCTCCTATAGAGGATAGATCCTTTGATGATACCTTGGACAGAGTCTGTAACCATCTGGTCACTCTGGGTTATTGAAAGTCCACCTTTTAAAATTTTGTCTCATCAGGCATGCTGGCACCTGGATGCAAGAGAATCGAAAA
The DNA here is from genome assembly GCF_052094955.1 of Ictidomys tridecemlineatus. Taxonomy (NCBI): domain Eukaryota; kingdom Metazoa; phylum Chordata; class Mammalia; order Rodentia; family Sciuridae; genus Ictidomys; species Ictidomys tridecemlineatus. Next base: position 66,186,226 of record NC_135480.1, on the reverse strand, counting down.
TTGAAGGCCAGCCTCAGCAATTTACTGAGGCTCAAAATAAGAAATGAAGAGGACTGAGGATATAGCTCAGTGGTAGAGCACCTTTGGGATTAATCCCCAGTACCAACAAAATAAATAAAAATAAAAATAAAAATTTCAGTGAATCCTGTTGCTGGCCAGACTAATGACTCTGGGGATACAAAACATAGTCTCTCCCTGGTATTTCTTCCCTGTACCTTTCTAGGTTCCGGTTGTTCAGGTGTGTACGGTTGGGCAAAAGGGTTAAGGAACAAGAATAAATGTCACTTAACTGGCTGCTGTTGAGGTCTTCTTGATAGCGTTTACTGGTTGTCTGACCAGCACTGCCTATATGTATACACTCCTAACGTTTCTAAGTTGTTGTTCTTCCTCTTCCTCCTTTTCTTCCTCCTACCAGGAATTGAACCCATTGAGCCACATCCCCAGCTCCTTTTTATTTTTATTTTTTATTTTGAGACAGGGTCTCACTGAGTTGCTTAGGGCCTCACTAAGTTGCTGAGGCTGGTCTTGAATTTGTGATTCTCCTGCCTCAGCCTCCCAAGTTGTTGAAGTTACCGGCATGCGCCACCATGCCTAGCTTCTAAATTCTTTTGAGGATGGGCTTCTCACTGAGTGGTCTACTGTTCTGGAGAAAAAAATTGGAATTAAGTTCTTTCAGTCTCTTTCAGGCTCTCCCTTCCCTAATTTACTTCCCTCCTCCTCCAGCTAGGGTACCTTTGCTTATTGTACAGTTCTCTGGTGGGAAACTAGCGAGAGAGCTTAAGGCCAGCACTTTCCATGGGAATGTTTGACCCAGGGGACTCGTATGCATGTCAGACAGTGGGGTAACTGCATTGCTGCCACTTCTTGCTTATTTCCCCTTCCTCTGTCCAGATTGGTATAGGGTGTCTCTAAGTCAGCCGCCTAAATGGATATTTACCAGGTATTTCAGTCTTTAAAAGTTCTTGCCTCAATCCTTTGCTTCCTTTCTTCTTTTTTTCTTTTATTTTTTTCACCCCTAATCTCTGTAACCAATTATCTTAGAATCCTCTAAGTCAAGTGGTCCAAGATTCCCACTCCCCATCCTTTCCTTTTGTAGACTGTGGCTGAAGAAGACCATACAGGGACACATATGGTGGTTTAGTTAGAAGACCTTATAGTATAACTTCTTTAAAAGTCCTTGAATTAGCCTGGGTCCACTTACTGATTGTTCTCTTTACCTTGTGGGAACTCACCTCTGCTCTGTCTTTATCTGTGGGTTCTATTTACCAATTGTGGGGCAACTGTGAAAGTCACACTCAGTTCACTCTAGCATAATTACCTTGTAGGTTGCTTTGGTATCACACATCATAATGGCAGGCATGTAGGAAGCAACTTAAAGTTATTGCAGTGCCAACTTTATTTGACTCTTCTTTGTTCTTGAATATTTAGGTATTTCACTATCTTGGGCCTCATACATACTAAGCACGAGCTCTACTACTGAGCTCTACTACTGAGCTACACCTCTAGCCCTCCACAATTTTAAATAATGTTGTCATGATCTTTGGAGCAAAGACTTTTATCCTTAGGATGATTTTTTAATCCTAAGGGTACACTTATTCATAAGGCTTTTGATACCTCATACCAAAATTGACTCTCAGAAAATATAGATTTGATTTCCATGATTATTCTTTGATACGAGACATTATAACTTTTAAAAATACTTGACAATTTGATGTGGATTTCTGTGATTGCCACTGAGTTTGAATACATTTTCATGTATTATCTGCTCATATTTTTAAACGAATTCCTTGTTCAAATGTTAGCTACTTTACGATATAAATAGCTAAAGTAGTTGGAAAGACTGAGTAGCTTCAGGTGTTGTAAAAAGAAGACTTGGAACCAGTAGGGATGATGCCTGACCTGGCCAGATGTTCCTGTTACTTTAGTGGTTCTCTTTTGAAACCTTTTCAGTCATGATTCCTAAGTTTCCCCCCATGCAGCATCTTAGTTTAGTTTCAGGGCCTACCTCAAATGTCACCTGCTTTGTGGTGCTTCCTGATTTCTCCTGAGGCAGATCTGTCCTCCTATAATATCCTGCCAGGCCTCTGTAAAGATCTTGTGATACTGCAGTATGACTGTTTTTAGAGGTCTCTCCCTGTAGTTACATGGATTCCTCAAGGATACCAGTTTTTCTTTTCTGACCTAGTGTGTGGCACCTAAGGAGATAGGCACTTCAAGCAGGAGATAAGGTTGTGGCAAGTGTTGCAAGCAAGTGGTATTGAGTGATTAATTCCACCTAGAGTGGGGCACTGTTGGACTAGGGGGAAGCTCCTTTGAACATGACAACTGGGCTGGAGAGAGTTTCATCAATAAATGGGAAAATGGGGCTGGGATGTGGCTCAAGTGGTAGCGCGCTTGCCTGGCATGCGTGCGGCCCGGGTTCGATCCTCAGCACCACATACCAACAAAGATGTTGTGTCCACCAAGAACTAAAAAAAAAATAAATAAATATTTAAAAAATTCTCTCTCTCTCTCTCTCTCTCTCTCTCTCTCTCTAAATAAATAAATAAATAAATAAATGGGAAGAGACTGTTTGGAATAATGAGAACAGCTTAACTAAAGGCCTAAAGGTCTGGGCACACAAATGTCAAGCAAAAGGTATATGAATGGACAGTGAGCCTCAGGCAACACCCTTTGGTTTCCCCAGGACTGGCTTCATTACCTCTGTTTACCATAATCCCTTTGCTTTGTCTGAAATATCTTCTTTCTCCCTGACTGCTTGTACCCTATTAGTTACTCCCAAAATACATGGACCAAGAGAAAAAAGCAAAAAGATGGGTTCATGAATAACTCCAAGTGGCATCATAAGAGTGTTAATTCCACACTGAAAAGCTAGGCTAGGGAATAATGCCTTATTCAAATTCCTTTTGGAGTACTCCAGTTCTTCCTAAGATCTGAAGCATTTTCTATTATAGCATTTGTAGATAAAATAGATATTACCAAGAACCAGAAATGCTACAATGTATTTAGTCACCTGTGATTTCTTTCAAACCAGGATTAGCCAAAGAAAATAATTTTATATTTTTCTATAACTGATCTACTACTTCTTTCTCAGTTCTCATCTGCTATCCTAGTTATTTTTGCTTCGTGATAAATCTTTGGGCATGATAAAACATGGTTGAAACTTAGTGGCATAAAACAACTATTTTGCTCACAAGATTCTGTGGGTCAGGAGTTCCGACAGAGCACCACAGGAATGTAATCATGCTCCCCAGTGTCTGGTGCCTAACTGGAAAGGCTTGAATGACTTGGGTTGACTTGACTGCTAGGAGCTGGAATCTTCTTTCTTTACTCATAACCTGTCAAAAGAGGTGAGGTGGTTCAGGGGCTATGCTCCCTGGGGCTGTCAAATGGAGTACCTATAAATAGCCTCACATACAGCCTAGACTCTCTCAAAATTTGCAGTCTCTAATCAGACAGCCTTCCTTCATGGAGGCTCAGGGGCTCCAAGGGTGAATAGTGGCCAGGATGGAAGCTTCATGGCATTTCAAAATTACCTGGGCTTAGAAGTCACATATTGTTACTTTTGCCACACGTTTTTGGATAAAGGAGTCACAGATCTACTTGGATTAAAGGGAGTCTAGACTTCCAACCTCTTGGTAGGTTGTCAAAGAATTTGTGGGCTTTTTAAAAGAACTTCTACAATATTTATTTTTCAGGATAAACAGTCTATTTTTGGGGGGAGCGGGTACTGGAGATTGAACCCAGTGGCATTCTGTCACTGAGTTACATCCCCATCTTTTTTTATTTTTATTTTGATATAGTGTCTTGCTAAATTTCCTAATCTAGCCTCAAACTTGTGATTCTCCTGCCTCAGCCTTTACACCCATCGTGAGTTTCCTCTAAATCATTTTAAAGTTCAACTTCCTAATCAGGCTTTTTGAGAAAATATTTTATCTCTCGGAGTTCTGCCCACTTCCCTCTCTTTACCTCCAAATCTTCTTTGGTTGGGGCAAGGCTTTTTGTTTGCATTATTTATCTCCAAATCCTCATCAACCAAGAACAGTATCTGGCAGACAACTGATGCTTAATACCATCTTAGTGGCTGCTAGAGGAGAGTGCTGCTGTGTCTTTGTGTGAGTTAGAAGGAAGAGGACATCTGTGTGTATCTATGTGATATCTACGTGACATCCTGTACTTTATTATCTAATTTAGAATATATCCCTAAGTCATCTCTTGTGTCATAACTAATTTTTTGTCTTTGGGAGTCATGGGCAGGAGTCCACCATGAAGGTTATATAGTACTGGATATTTACCTCTAAGTCTGAACACACTTGAGAACTCTCATTCCAACCACAGGCCTCTGCTGGTTCACCCATCTCTTAGCAACTTCTAGATGCCCTGCATGCTGTACTCAAGCTGTGGAGAGCGAGCAGCGTTGCTCCAAACGCATCTTTTTGGACTCTTCCATCTGTATCCAAGCACTTGCTCTCATACCACATATTGGTACAGAATGAATCAAAGAATGAACTTCAGTAGCCTACTGCCCACTCTCATGTTATGTTTGGAAACATGGAGTCTCAACATTTCTAAAGCTCTCTTGCTTTCTGAGCTGAACCTGCTCTGATGAAAAGGAAGAGTACATGTGAAGAGAGGATATATGAATGAGGACCCTGTCTTTATTCTACCTCCTTCCTGTTCCCATAGGGCCACAGGGGCAGGCTTCTCTTTTACTTGTTCCTGAATGGCCAAGTTTTCTAGGCAGTATTCTCCTTTCCAGCTCCAACTCAACTTCAAATAAGGAGGCACTTCATATGTGGACTACATAAAGAGAAACTGCCCTGTAATATAAGGGTACAAATTAGGAAGACTTTCAGAAATATTTTAGCAGTTATTCTCCATTTTTATCAAGGCCCAGAGTAAAATGACTGAATCTATGGTAAGAGGGTAATTATATACTAGCTTCTGTCTAGCAAACCACAATTCCAGCACCATAAGGGAGTTTGAAAAATGTGCGCAGGGAGATGTAGGGCATCACCAGGACTCAAGTGCTGGTGTCTCCTTGTTGCTGACTTTTAGGAGTAAATCCTTGAGCCTTGGTTTTCTTTTCAGTAAAGTTAGGATATGCTACCGGTCTTTTGACTGGCAGTTATTACAAGTTTAACATGATTGTTAAGAGTATGCTTGGATGATTTGCGTGGAAACTCATGCAAAACCCAGTTTCACATTCCATTTCTAAATGTTCCTAACATAAAATGTTTCCAAATGACCTGGTGAGCTTTTAAAAACACAAATGTCAGCCTTACTTTCATCTAAGTAAATCAGAACCTTTGAGAGATGGGCCTCAGGGATATGTATCACTAAAACATTCTTCATGTGACTCTGATTAAAAACTCTGAAAAACAAAAGAAAAGTACTGGAAATATAATTTGTGGTGTTTGGGGAACAAGACTTTTTAAGAGACTATCTAAGACCTCTGTTTAAGTTGAACTTGACCAAGTTAGAAAGTCCTTGTTTATAGCTTGCTGTTGTTGGCTCTAAAAGAATAGATTTTCCAAGTCCTTTATTGTAAATCCTTTATATACTAAGGGACAGATTCAGAGTATCTCCTTATTTGCATGAACTTTCATATCAAGATTTTCTATTAACTGGATTTGTGGTTGGGGAGCTTTAAGCCAGTAAATCCTGTGTTCTTTTGTTACTGCACATGGTATATGTGGTGTTAACCTAAACTGTACCTTTAAAGCTGCCTTGTCTGAACTACTGAATTTGTGTGATGGTGAATATAAAAGAATCTATATCATCCTGAAAAGAACAAAGCAGTATTATCTTATATTTGTACAAAACTATTATGCAACAAATGCCTAACGTGCTTATTGTATGCAAGAACCTGGGCTAGGCATTGTGAGAAATAAGGTCTTTTAACAAGGAGTCAGACTAAATGGGTAACATTGATGACCCTAGGGACTGAGGTGGGTCAAAGGGGCTTCAACTTTATAGTGTCTCAGTTCTTTTTTAAAAAAAATAAAAGTTTTATTGAGATATAATTCATATATCATAAATTTCACCATTTGAAAATATGCAGTGTTTTCAGTATATTCATAAAGTTGTACAACCAGCACCATTAATTCCAGAATATTCTCACTGTAAAAGGAAACTCCCTACCCAGTCAGTCTCCATTTTCCCAGTCCCTGGCAACCACTCTGCTGCTTTCTGTCTCTGTGGCATTTTCTATAAATGGAATCAGGCAGTATGTGGCTTCTTTCACTTAGTGCAGTGTTGTCATGGATCGTCTCTGTTGTAGTGTGTTTCAGTACTTCATTCCTTTTTGATTGAATCCCCTGTGTGGATATGTCACATTTTGCTTAATCACTCATTAATTGATGGACATTTGGATTGTTTTCACTTTTTGGCTGTTATGAAGAGTGGTGCTATGAGCATTCATATATAATTTTTTGCATGGGTATGCTTTCAGTTCTCTTGGTTATATGCCTAGTTGGGGAGTTTCTGGGTCATATGGTAACTCTTTGAGGAACTATCAAAACTATTTTATCTCAGGATGTGTGTGTATGAGAGAGAGAGAGAGAGATCCACATACTATTTTGTACTTTAAAATCAATTTTAAGTACTTTAAAAATAGCACAGAAAGTATTATAGGGCATGCTAAGAAGAATCTAAATTTATATTTGATTATATTTTTTTTGAAACATGCCAAATTCTGTTTGCTCTTAATTTTTTTTTTTTTTTTTGGTGGGAGGAGCAATACTAGAGATTGAACTCAAGGGCACTCAACCACTGAGCCATCTCCCCAGCCCTTTTTTAAAATTTTATTTAGAGACCAGGTCTCACTGAGTTGCTTAGCACCTCGCTGTTAATGAGACTGGCTTTAAACCTGCAATCTTTCTGCCTCAGCCTCCCAAGCCACTGGGAATACAGGCATGTATCACTGCACTTGGTTGCTCTTAATTTTTTTTAATTTTTTTTTTTTAGTTGTTGATAAACTTTTATTTTATTTTTTTATTTACATGTGGTGCTGAGACTCAAACCCAGTGCCTCACACTTGTGAGGCTAGTGATCTACCCTGAGCTACATCCCCAGCCCTTAATTTTTATACAGTCACTTATGTTTCTCCAAAGTTTGAAAATGTACATTCCCTGTTCTGACCTCAGAGCCTGAGAATGGGAATTCTCTTATGGCATTTAACACCTTCTGCAGAGGAATTAGTAGCATGCATACCTCTTTAATGCTGGATTCTGAGGACCCTGAAAGCAAATTTGTACCACCTATAGAACACATGCTTAGTTTATACTCTTCAAATATCAGTTTGACCAATGTTAGTACATTCTTAGACTTTTCAAGTTGGTTTTAAAAGAAAAAATATTTTTTGACCAAGGCATCCTTAGTTCACTTATCTCTAGGTAGAGTTTCTCATTCTTCTGTTTCTACCTAAATGTGTTGGTCAGCATTTTGTCACTGACCAAAATACCTGACAAGAACAACTTAGAGGAGAAGAAGTTATTTTGGCCCACAATTTCAGAGGTTCTGTCCATGTTTAGCCAGTGTCATCATTCTGGCCTGAGGTAAGGTCAAGCCTCATGGTCCAAGGGTGCAGTGGAAGAGAGCTACTCAGCTTATGGTGTCCAGGAAGCAGAAGAAGAGAGTGGAAAGAGCCAGGGGGTCAAGATATAGTCCCCAAGAGCACACCCCAGAGACCCACCTCCTCCAGCCCAGAGTTACCATTCAATACAAAAGTCCTTTCAAATTATCAATCCATGGGCTGGGAATGTGGCTCAGGCGGTAGCGCGCTCGTGTGGCATGCGTGCGGCCCGGGTTCGATCCTCAGCACCACATACCAACAAAAATGTTGTGTCCACCGAGAACTAAGAAATAAATATTAAAAAATTCTCTCTCTCTCTCTCTCTCTCTCCCCCCCTCACTCTCTCTTTAAAAAATAAATAAATAAATCTTTAAAAAAAATTATCAATCCATCAAATGGATCAGTCCACTGATTAGGTTCAGGTCTCATAATCAAATTATTTCACCTCTGAATATTTCTGCATTAACACATTTGGGGGTACTTCATATCCAAATCATAACACCAACATTCTTCTTCCAATATCTGGCTGGTCTCTGTTTATAAAATGAACATTTGTTTGAGTCAGACAGATCTGAGTTTGAATCCTGCTTCTACTATTCAATAGAAACATGACTTAGGACAAGTTTATTTTTCTGTCTGGAAGTATTTGGCAAAATGTGAATAAAGTTCCTTACTCCATTTTAATCCTCATCTTCTTTGTGGATTTTTCTTTGCTAACATTGACAGTGGCAGGAAATTAGAGTGATGGCAGATTTCAGCTCCAGTCATGTGCTGTGTAATGTCTTGGTCAGTAGTGAAACACATGTGGGAGGGTCCCTTAAGGTTATAATGGTGCCACATAATTCCTATGACATAGTCTTTTCAACTTTTCTGTGTTTAGGTACACAAATAATTGATATTGTGCTTTAGTTGCCTACTGAATTCAGCACAGTAGTATGCTGTACAGATTTGTAGCCTGGGGTACTGGGCTACACCAGATGGCTGAAGCGTGAGGTAGGCTATACCATCTAGGTTTATTTATGTATAAGTGATGTTCACTCAAGGATGAAATCACCTAGCAGTGAATTTTTCAAAACAAGCCACCCTCATTAAGTGACATATGATTGACTGGATTTAGGGGGCATTTGATTATGTAACAAGCTATTCAACACATCTACTACTAGGCACATTGATAACTTTGTTCTTTCAACCCACCGAGGGAGCACTGTTAAAGTGAACCTAATTCTGACTCAGTGGGAAAGATTGGGTAATCTAATGAGAACTTGAGTTTGTAGCATCAATTTAGTTTGCTTGCAGTGAAAAGAGAAAGTATCGTACTATAGGCTTAAGAATGCATATTTCAGAAAATACGTATTTTAAAACCTTGACCAATGTTAGTACATGTGGAACCACATCAAGTAAGGAGTAGTTGGCACCTCAGAGTGTATTGGTGTGAGAGAAAGAAGAGTTTTTGTTTCTGTTTTAACACTCATTTATTTCTTGGGCCTGAGTATTTGAATTAATTATGTATGTCTACTCCCTGTGGAAATAGTAGTATTTGCTATTTGCCAGGCATGACTTTACTATCTTTTCTAGAAGACTATTTTTAAAGTTATATCAAAGTTATACTAAGTGTATTTACTAAGAAATATTAGTCCAGAGAATCTGAGGCCAGAAACATTGACTCTGAGAAGGTCATGGCTCATAACCACTTAGGTTTGATTTGGAGAGAAAGTGTACTGGGGGATTGAACACAAGGGATGCTTTGGCACTGAGCCACATCCCCAGCTCTTAATTTTTTATTTTAAGGCAGTGTCTTACAAAGTTACTGAGAGTCTTGCTAAATTACTGTGGCTGCCCTCTAATTAACAATCTTCATGTCTTAGCCCCCTGAGTTGCTAAAGTTAAGGATTGTGCCATCATGCCCAGCACATAACCACTGGCTTTATTTTTTTTAACCCACTAGTTAAAAATTTTTTTTTTTTGTTATGAGGGGAATGAGAAAATAAACAAGGAGAGAAATGAATTACAGTAGATGGGGTAGAGAGAGAAGATGGGAGGGAAGGGGAGGGGGGATAGTAGGGGATAGGAAAGGTAGCAGGATACAACAATTACTAATAGGGCATTATGTAAAATTGTGGATGTGTAACCGTCGTGATTCTGCAATCTGCATTTGGGGTAAAAATTGGGATTTCATAACCCACTTCAATCTAATGTATGAAATATGATATGTCAAGAGCTTTGTTATGTTGTGAACAACCAATAAAAAATATAAACAAAAGAAACACAAATGGATACATATCAAGCAGCAAGACATTTATACAAGATAATAAAGGAAACGGAGAAGAAAAAAATAAAAATAAATAAATCTTCCATATTCATAAAAAAAATTTTTTAGTTATAGTTGGGCACAATACCCTCATTTTGCTTATTTATTTTTATGTGGTGCTGAGGATTGAACCCAGGGCCTTGTATGTGCTAGGCAAGCACTCTACCACTGAGTTACAACCCCAGCCCTACCCGATAGTTTTGATCTCATATTATTAATCAATTGGAGTTCCTTATTATTAGTAGGCACAAACAAAATACTTGTATTCTGCTCCCAAATCTACAGGGACTTTATTAGAATTGGAGGAACAATATTTTTTCTTTGAGTAGTTAGGAAAATAGGCTTTGTCATTGACAAATCTAAAGGAGCTTGTGATTATAATTGACTTTGGAAAGGAAAGAACAAATTGTTTCCCATTGATGGTGACTTAACTTGGTGTCGGGGATTCTGCAATACATGCAGAGTTACATAATTACTGTTCCTGGAAGGTCCATTAGGTATAAAGATGTAAGTATCCCTTGTTAATTATGCTAGAAAAAAAGCATAACTTGAATCTTACCTTATGAGGAACCAGGAAAGCTATGTTTGGAAATTCTGTGTCCCCAGCAGAACCGGGTGTGGTAAAGATAGACTATTACTGCATGCATATAGGATGCCTCCCTCTCACTGGGGATGTAAGTGATAATATGGTCCTTAGCTTTCAGGACCCTGGGCTAGAAGGGAATCCATCAATCAATGTGTAATGGAGAGCCACAGTGAAAAGTGCTGCAGAGCAGATGTAGAGAGCACAGGGGAGAATACAGACAACTGACTGGGGATGCCCAACTGAAGAAGGCTTCAGCGAGGTGTCACATGAACTAGGTCTGGAAGGGCCAGAAAGTTGGACTCCCAGGGAAAGAAGAAAGGTATTTCTGTCAGAAAGATATACCTGTGGGCTGGGGACGTGGCTCAAGCGGTAGCGCGGCTCAAGCGGTAGCGTGCTCGCCTGGCATGCGTGTGGTGCCAGGTTCGATCCTCAGCACCACATACAAAGATGTGTCTGCCGAAAACTAAAAAAAAAAAAAAAAAAAAAAAAAAAAAAATTAAAAAATTCTCTCTCTCTCTCTCTCTCTCTCTCTCTCTCTCTCTCTCTCTCTCTCAAAAAAAAAAAAAAAAAAAAAAAAAAGAAAGATATACCTGTGAAACTGGCCCCTGACAAGGTGAATGGTCAGGATGGAACTGACACATGGGTGGAGTGGTAGGATTTGCAAGGTAAATGGGTTACAAACACTCTTATATGTTATGTTAAGGAGTTTATAACTTTTATTATCTAGAGATCAGGAAAGTGGAGTTATGGCTTGACATGGCACATCTGTATTGCAACCTCTAGTTTTATAATTAAATAATTTGGGAAACATTCTATATTTCTTTTTCTTGGAGGCCTTATATGTATATAACTGCCTTGAAGGTTCTGGAATGATAAACCCATTTGTTTAATAGGTGGTCTCCCTTACCTTTTTTTAAAATTTTTTAATTCTAATTTGTTATATATGATAGCAGAATGCATTATAATTCATATTACACATATAGAGCACATTTTTTCTTATCTCTGGTTGTATACAAAGTATATTCACACTATTTGTGTCTTTATACATGTACTTTGGTAATGATGTTCATCTCATTCCACCATCTTTTTTTATATCCCTTGCCCCCTCTCTTCCCTTCCTACTCCTCTACCTATCTAGAATTCATCTAATCTTCCCATGCTCCTTCTCCCAACCCCAGTATGAATCAGCCTCCTTATATCAGAGAAAACATTTGGCATTTGTTTTTTGGGGGATTGGATAACTTCACTTAGCATCATATTCTCCAACTCATCCATTTACCTGAAAATGTCATGATTTTACTCTCTTTTATTGCTGAGTAATATTCCATTGTGTATATATGCCACATTTTCTTTATCCATTCATCTACTGACGGGCATCTAGGTTGGTTCCACAGTTTAGCTATTGTGAATTGTGCTGCAGTTAACATTGATGTGGCTGTGTCCCTATAGTATGTTTAGGACATACGATTTAGGGGAAGGAGGCAGGAGAGACAGGTTTCTAAGAAAATTTTAAAAAGAGCCTTTCTCGCCAATCTGTCAGTATTAGTTAGGGACTAGAGGTGGAACCTTTTATAAACCTAAAGACAGCCTGGTACTGGAGGTGAGGAAGTTGAGGCTCTTATTCTGTCTTTACTATTAAATGAGTTTTGTGCCCTTGGCCAATTCACCATGTTTTTGAGATTGACTCATCCTCAAGACCCAGATAATACTGCCTGACCATTCCATGTTAAACACTTAACATATATTAGCTCATTAAGTTCTCAAATTAAACCTGAAGTTAGATTCTCATTTCAGAAATAAGAAAACTGAGAAACTGAAAGATTAAAGAAATCATTCAGGACCACCTTCTAGTAGATGAAGGTGCTGACAGACAAGGATAGGCTGTGTTCAGGAGAAAGAATAGTTTGGAGGCACACAAATGAACAGGGGCAAGTAATCGTCAAGGAATCACAGTACAATCTGGTATGTAGAAGATAAGAATGGAAAAGGTAGGTTTAAACCAGGTTGTAGAGGGTCTTTGAATGCTGTTGCATTTGCATTTTATTCTGTAGCCATTAGGAGTCACTACCCCAATTTCAAATGAGGCATTAAAAATGTTCTCATTCAATGTTCATTAAATCCAAAAATATATACATTTAAACATACACCATTATTTTATGTACCATAAACAAGAAAAAAATCCACATCATCTTATTGAAAGAGGATTTTTAGACTTACTTGGTCATGAATTTCTGGTCTGTTACATTTTCCCTTTTATGCATGCAGAAAAGTAAGTAAAATTTACTGGTAAAGGATTCCTAAAACCCCTTCATATTCAATTCCAACTTTGAATCATTTTGATTCATCATATTTATTTATGTAACAACCATCCTATTGCCTTCAGGAGCATTGATAGTGCAACATTTCTTAAAAATGCCTCATCGTTGTCTTCAAATTTTTCTTCCAAGTCAATGAAACATTCTGTGAATTCCAATACTGGTACTTTTTAAGATTTTTTTTTTTTTTTTTGTACTGGTGATTGAACCCAGGAGTGGTCAACCACTGAACCAGTCCTTTTTATTTCTTTTGTTTATTTATTCTTTGGGACACTATTTATTTATTTATTTATTTATTTATTTATTTATTTATTTATTTATTTATTTATTTATTTATTTATTTATTTATGGTGCTGAGGACCAAACCCAGTGCTTTACACATACTAGGCAAGCTCGCTACCACTGAGCCATGACCATAGCTCTTATTTATTTTATTTTGAGACAGGGTCTCACCAATTTGCTTAGGGCTGCTAAATTGCTAAGGCTGGCTTTGAGCTTGCAATCCTCTTGCCTCAGCCTCTGAAGCTGCTGGGATTACAGGTATGTGCCATTACACCTGGCTGACTAGAAGATTTTTTTTAATATTTATTTTTTAGTTGTAGTTGGACACAATACCTTTATTTTATTGATTTATATGTGGTGCTGAGGATTGAACCCAGGGCCCCGCATAAGTGATACAAGCACTCTACTGCTAAGCCACAACCCCAGCCTCCTGACTAGAAGATTTTAACAAAAATGTTCATATTTCTTCCCAAAATGGCCTTTGAATTATTTGTTCAGTCACACCACCAGATGATTATTAACACCAGATGGTGTTATTTAGTCACATCACCAGATGATAGTCAGGTGAATCCTCATGCAGGCAATGATGGGTGTGTCCTGACTGCAGTTTAACAGAAGTTGCTGTCAATAGCAAGAGACTTTCTCTCTTTCTTTTTTTTTTTTTTTTAATTTTTATTTTGGGCAGGGTGAGGGTTACTGGGGATTGAACTCAGGGGCACTCAACCACTGAGCCACATCCCCAGCCCTGTTTTGTATTTTATTTAGAGACAGGGTCTCACTGAGTTGCTTAGTGCCTCCCTTTTTGTTGAGGCTGGCTTTAAACTCCCAATCCTCAATCCTCCTACATCAGCCCCCTGAGGCACTGGAATTATAGGCATGTGCCACCATGTCCAGCCAAAACCTTCTCATGTTGATGCTAAAATTTTTGTTTATTTATTTATTTGAGGTACTGGCGATTGAACCCGGGGGCACTCTAACACTGAGTTACATCCCCAGTCTTTTGTATTTTTTGAGACAGGGTCCGCTAAACTGCCCAAGATGGCCTGGAATCCCTGAGTTACTGGGATTACAGATGTGGACCAACATGCCTGGCTTGATGCCTGGCTTAAATTAAATATAATGGCCTGCAGAAGGTCACACAGGGGTAAAATTATCAGGACCAGAATTTTAAAGTAAGGAGTATGGTTCCTGGAACTAGACTGCTTAGCTTCCAATCCTAGCTCCTCCACTTAAAAGCTTTGTGACTTTGGGTAAATTTCTTCACATCTCTGAATCTGTAAAATTGAGATAATAATACTAGCTTTATAGAGTAGTTGAGAAGAATAACTACAAAATACTTAGAATAGTGCTTGGCACCTATTAATCTTCCCTCCCCTATACAGAATCAGCTTCTGAAGAGGACTATTTAATATAAACTTGAGGCTCAAAGAGCTCAATTTTTTCATAGTGTCATAGCTGCTCAGCAACAAAGTCCCTTGGGACTTCAGCTCTTTCCATTGTTCTGCATCATCTGCTCTACTGGTCTTACTGGAAGCATGGATACAGGAATGTGAATAGTGGTCTCTGGTCACTATTGCCTCTTCCCTTGCAATCCTGGGAGAGTTATCTCTCTGATTGTTGGATGTGTGTTTTTATTTAAGGTATTTCTAGATGTTGTAGGATGTCAGAATAATTTTGGCCCCAGTACTATCTATCAAAGATTGGGCATGCTTTATGTTTTCCTAGGATTGTTAGCTTTCTGAAATGAGGTTAATGTGCAGGCTTTATTCACCTGGTGAGAATGTTTATTACTAATACTATAAATATAGCAGGGAAGTTATCATAAGCAAAATATAGCAGGAAAACTGGCATTCCATATCCATAGTTGTATGGACCTCTGACCTGAAGAACGGGGTATCTCACTGAGGAGGCTACCACAGTATGCTCTTTGTCATACATGTCTAAGGGCTTCTATATCACCAGGGGATACCTGGTTGACTCTATCAGCTAGGAAAAGATGGAAGAAGTCAAGACAAAGTCCCTGAAAAGCACGATTCAGAGAAGAGCCTCTTCTTTCCTATTCCTTAGTCCCAGGCATAGGCTTAGCTCTTGCAAAAGGCTTTTTCAGAATAAGCTGTTTCTGTAGCCATCTTTCCTTTTCTCTGCATCCCTAGACATGAGGTATAATTCTTTATTGGGGATCGAGTCTTCCTCCATTGTTACTTTACTCTCTTCCTTGTCCCTTTTTATCAGGATCCATTATTGTGAGACTGTACTTTTTCCCAATTCAGAGAAAGAAGGTACAGGCCAACACAGGATACCAGGGCTCAGTTGAGGACCTGAAAAAGAGTCTTCCTCAGCAAAAACAAATGATAACAAACATATTGACCCAAGTCTAAAATGTAGATTCAGTTTCAGAGCCAAAGGACTAAACACAACACAGACAAGAAGTAAACAAGAAACTGATTTGCTGGGACAAAGCCAAGCACAAAGACAAGATAGTCCTGATTTAAGATCCCACAGCATGGAACATTTCTCTCCAAGCTGCATTCCTCAGCAGAATCACTGAGACACTTAGGTGCATCTTCTTTTTATAGCCACGTGCCTCTAGGAAGGTGGAGGCTGTTCTTGAGTAATGATTATTTTTAGCTTGACTCAATGCCATGTGTGGCTATGGCCTGAAATTTAGAGTCATGCCCACCTGGTTTGAACCCTGGCTCTTCTACTTAATTGGTATGTATCATAAGCAAATTTACTTAGTCTCTTTAAGCCTCACTTTCTTTTTTTTTCTTTTTTTTAATTATCATTATTTTTTATTGTTATTCAAAACATTACAAAGGTTACAGAATCACATCGGTTACATATCCACATTTTTACATAATGCCATAATAGTAACTGTTGTATTCTGCTACCTTTCCTATCCTCTACTATCCCCCTCCCCTCCCCTCCCCTCCCATCTTCTCTCTCTACCCCATCTACTGTAATTCATTTCTCTCCTTATTTTTTTCCCATTCCCCTCACAACCTCTTATATGTAATTTTGTATAACAATGAGGGTCTCCTTCAATTTCCATGCAATTTCTCTTTTCTCTCCCTTTCCCTCCCACCTCATGTCTCTATTTAATGTTAATCTTTTCCTCCTGCTCTTCCTCCCTACTCTTCCTCCCTGCTCTTTTCTTGGTTGCTCTCATTATATCAAAGAAGATATTTGGCATTTGTTTTTTAGGGATTGGCTAGCTTCACTTAGCATAATCTGCTCTAATGCCATCCATTTCCCTGCAAATTCCATGATTTTCTCCTTTTTTAGTGCTGTGTAGTACTCCATTGTGTATAAATGCCACTTTTTTTTTTATCCATTCATCTATTGAGGGGCATTGGGGTTGGTTCCACAGTCTAGCTATTGTGAATTGTGTCTTTAAGCCTCACTTTCCACAGCTACAAAGTGGGGAGGGAAATAATACATATTAAAGGACTCTTGTATTAAGAAATTATATAATATAGGGTCAGTATAAGGCATTTTGTTCAGCCCCTGATACACCATAAATAATCCAATAAACTACTTGATGAGGCCTGTAGTGCCTCCCAAATTCATTCTCATACCACTCTCTGATGGTCAACTACCGTTGAGCCACACTGGCTCTTCTGTTCTTCAAAAGACCCAAGTTCTTCCTCACTTAAGGCCTTTGTGCTTGCTTTTCTTTCTGTCTAGAATATATCACCTCCCCCACAACTTCCACATATCTGGCTTCCTCTCATCCTTCTGATATCAGCTAGTTCCTTCAAACAACATAGGTAGCTATGAGCATGGACTCTGAATTAGCTCTACTACTTATTGGCTCTGTGGCCTTGAACTTGTTACTTCTTTATTTTTTTTTATTTTTGACCCTGGGGATTGAACCTAGAGGCATTTTACCACTGAGCCACATCCCTGACCAATTTTATTTTCAAACATGGTCTCACTAAATTGCTTTAGCCCTTGCTAAGTTGCTGAGCCTGGCTTTCAACTTGCAGTCCTCCTGCCTCGGCCTCCTGAGCTGCTGGGACTACAGGTGTGCCCCAGTGCCAACTCATGTTACTTTGTATTATGATTTTTTTATATAGGGTAACAATGTCTCTTTCATTAGACTGCTGTGAGAATTAAGTAATTCATACATATAAAGCATCTAGAATGGTGCTTAGCTTGATGTAGTGACCCTCTGTAAAAGTTATTGCTGTTTGCTGGGTGTTATGGCATATACCTATAATCCCATGGCTTGGGCAGCTGAGGCAGGATCATGAGTTCAAATATAGCCTCAGCAATGATAAGGCATTAAACAACACAGTGAGACCCTGTCTCTAAATGAGATACAAAATAGGGCTGGGGATGTGGCTCAGTGGTTGAGTGCCCCTGAGTTCAGTCCCTAGTACTGCCCCCCAAAAGTGATTGCTGTTGTAATAAAACGTCAGAATCTTGTGGAGAGCCTCCTCAACCACTTTATTTAGCAATCTCCCCCAAACTGATGTGATTATTTACAAATTTAGGTATATTCCTACCATCTTGTTTCATGCTATTTATCCTGCTTTCTCCCCTTCAATTAGATTTATCTGTTTTTTTTTTTCCTCTTCCTCCCATGGTTTGGAATTCACATATTCTGCTTCTATTATTTTAATGATTTGCTTTATCTCTTTTTTTAACCCAAATTCTTTATTTGTAATCTCATGGGGGGGGCAGTACTGGGGATTGAACCCAGGAGTGTTTAACCATAGATCTACATCCCCACCCTTTTAATTTTTTTAATATTTATTTTTTAGTTTTAGGTGGACACAATATCTTTATTTTACTTCTGTGTGGTGCTGAGGATCAAACCTAGTGCCTCATGCATGCTAGGCAAGCACTCTACCACTGAGCCACAACCCCAGCCCCCTTTTAATTTTTTTTTTTTTAAAGAGAGAGTGAGAGAGGAGAGAGAGAGAGAGAGAGAGAGAGAGAGAGAGAGAGAGAGAGAGAGAGAGAATTTTTAATATTTACTTTTTAGTTCTCGGTGGACACAACATCTTTGTTGGTATGTGGTGCTGAGGATCGAACCCGGGCCGCACGCATGCCAGGCAAGCGCACTAACGCTTGCCCTTTTAATTTTTTTGAGACAGGATCTTGCTGAGTTTTTAGGGCCTCACTAAGTTGCTGAGGCTGGTTTTCAGCTTGCAATCCTCCTGCTTCAACCGCCTGAGTCACTGGGATTGTAGGTGTGTGCCACTGGGCCAGCTTCCTTATTTGGAATCTAAAGTAAAACACCACCTCTCTGCTATTTAGAATTCAAGATCTTTAGAAAGTTTTGCTTTAGAACACTATTATACTGTTGGTGGGATTGTACCTTGGTACAGTACTATGGAAATCAGAAGGAGGTTCCTCCAAAGATTAGGCATGGAACCACCATAGGACTCAGCTATCACACACCCACAGTATTTGTCCTAAAGAATTTAAATCATCATGCTGTAGTGACATATGCATATCCATGTTTATAGCAGCACAGTTCACAATAGCCAAACTATGAAACCAGCCTAGGTGTCCATCAATGGACGAATGGATAAAGAAAATGCAGTATATATACACAATGGAGTTTTATTCAACCATAAAGAAAAATGTAATTGTCATTTGCAGGAAAAAGGATGAATCTAGAGATCATTATATTCATCGAAGTAAGTCAAACTCAGAAGGTAAGGAAGATATGTTTTTTCTCATATGCAGATGCTAGAGAGGAAAAAGTAAAAGAAAGGTGGGGTCAGATCTCAAAGAGATCAAAGGGAAGTCAGTAAAGAAAAAGGGCCAAGAGATAGGGAGGGAAAAACTGGCATTTGAATGGAAACTGAAAAGAGGAGGAGAACAATTGGGGAGTGATATTGACCAAATTATATTGTTATATTGTGTGCATCTACAGATATGTAACAACAAATCTCATCATTTATTTACAACTATAATGCACCAATAAAAAAGGTGAAAAATAGAGCAAGTTCTGCTTTAATTCTGTTATTTCCTCTACATTGGTCTTTATTGTTGTCTAATCTTTTGATTCCAATTTGTTTTCCACTCTCTCTTCCCAATTTAGCTGTCATTACTATTTTATACTGTCAGTGCCTTGGAAACCCACATGTTCACCAATTTCTTTCACTACATTAGATATGCATGTTGGTTGGAAGGATAAATGACCACAGAAGTTAAAAGAGTGAACCAAGAATGCAGTATAGCATAGCAAGACATCTATAATAAATGCCACTAGCAAAAGTGGAAACATCATAAGATTTACCTGATCATTACTTAGTATTTAAGTACTGTCTTGTATCTAATCATATTTAGCTAATTCAGTCGATGTTTATGCCCCTACTTAGTGTATAGCCTCAATAGATTACACCAACGAGGCAATAGAGGAAAAGAAGATTCTGGCCTTTGGAAAATCCTATATGTTATAAATGAATAATAAAAGCTAGTGCTTCTTCATTACAGTATCTAGTAAGCACCTACTAGATAAGCACCTACTAGATATGAAGTTATGTATTAGTCAGTGGGAATGACACTAAGACAAAGAAACTGATACTGGTGTTTCCATTCTAGTGAATGAGGTGAAGGAAGGGAAAGCCAAATTAAAATCAGTTAGCAGGAGTTATTTAAATAATAAATGGTTGTGCACACCTATAATTCCAGCAGTTTGGGAGCCTGAGGCAGGAGAATCATAAGTTCAAGGCAGCCTCAGTAACTTAGCAGGACCCTGACTCAAAAAAAAACACAAAGAGGGCTTGAGTTGTGGCTCAGAGGTAGAGTGCTTACCTACCATGCATGAGGGACTGGGTTCGATCCTCAGCACCATAAAAAATAATAAAGATATTGCATCCATCTATAACTAAAAAATAAATATTAAAAAAATACAAAAACAGCTAGGGCTGCAGTTCAGTGGTAGGGCATCCCTGGGTTCTATCTCAGTACTACCAAAAAAAAAAATTTTTTTTTTTCTGATCACCCACCAAGTCAGAGTTAGCTATAGTAGATGCTAGGAATACACCACAGAATGAAAACAAAAGTCCCTGTCTTCATGGAGTTTACAGTCCTTTATGGGAAAGACTGAATATAAGAAAAATATAAGATGCTATGGAGAAAGAAATGCAGGAGTAGAAAGTGTATGTGTGTAAGGTACAGTTTTAAGCAAGGTAAGGAAGGCCTCTAAAAATTTGACATTTAAGTGGAAACTGAAAAGAGGAGGAGAAGAACCATGTGGCTTCTGGAACAAGAATGTCACGAAGAACTGCTAGGACAAAAGCTCTGAGTCACAAAGCACTTGGATAGCCCCACTATGGGGATTGTGATAGAAGATGAAGTCATAGATTACAGGGGAACAGAAAACTTGGGCCATTTTGAGAAATGTCATATTGACTGAGTGAAATAACATTAGGAAAAAATTAAATGTTAAAATGATTAAATAAAATATGGGTTGAATTATATGTCTGAAGCCAGCTGGGCAGCATACACTTTATATCAGAGAGAGAGAGAGAGAGAGAAAAGAGGCATGAATACCCCAAACACTTTTCCTTGTACTATTTTGTTTTTATCCATGTCTCAACTAAAGGTGATTTATCTTACATGATTTTGGAGTTTTTCCTCCCAAATTTTGAGGTATGAGAAGTTTTCAATTCCAGTAACAGTAGAATAGCTTATGTTAGATCAAATCTTGTACAGGAAAAAAATTATAAACTTAAAATATGTAAAATAAGTGTCTGAAATCACCAAAGAACAACCAGACAGAGTAGGTAAAAACTAGAGAAATTTTGATTTTTAAAATACAGGAAAGATATGTATCATATCTTGCCTTCTGAAGGTATCTTTCAGTGTACACAAGGAACAGTAGTAATTAGAAGCCAAGCAGAAAGTTGCACATTTGGCCTAAAGAGTTTGAGATCTACAGAGCAACTAGAAATTGAACAGAAAAATCCTGGAAGTCGGGAACAACAAAAAATCTGTGACTAAACACAACTGATAATGGTACAGCTACTTGTATGGTATGCACAAGGCCCTGGGTTCAAGGCTCAGTCCCTAGCACTGCAAGAACAAAAAGATTTAGTTGACCCTTGTACTCTGAGTAAGACTTTCAGGACAGAAGGAGGAAACAAGGAAGGAGAAACTGCTGAACTTTTAGCTGCTACCCACCACCAGGAGACATGTTGCAGTTTGAGACCTGCCAAATTAGAACAGTTTGGTCAACACCTTGAACTTTCCATTGAAATCTAGAGGAGTACAACCTAGAATAAAAATTGTGTCCCCACACTTAGGGAATGACCATAGGACTGGGCACCATACCAAAATAGATCTGTTTCAAGAAAACTGTAGATTAATCCTCCATAAATTCAAAGTTATCCTTCAGAAAATGCCTGCTAAAACAGAAATCACTCTGCAGAGAAAGATAACAGGACCAGAATCTCCTCGATGTATCATGCTCAACATTTGAAGAAGCACTTCCAGCTGGGCCCAGTGTCACACATCTATAATCCCAGTGACTTTCATGGTGGAGGCAGGAGGATCACAACTTGAGGATAGCCCCTGCAGTTCAACAAGATCCTTGCTAAATTGCATAGGCTAGCCTCAAAAGAAAGAAAGAAAGAAATAGATAAATAAGGACTAGAATGCAATGCAGTGGTAGTGCCCCTGAGTTCAAGCCTCAGTACCACAAAAACATTTTTTTAAATGAAACTTTTCCAGTATGTCTTTTTATATGCAAGAGAAAAATCAGTTTTTAGAGACCCTCTAACAACCCACATGTTGAAATTAGCAAAGACTTTTAAAAACTATGATAAACACGTTAGGGTCTACAGTTAAAAAAAAAATGGATGTAATAGGTGAACAGATGGGAAATTTCTGAAGAGATTTGGAAATTGAGGGCTGTAAAACAATAGAAACTTTGGAATTAAAAGTTATAGTATTCAGTAAACTAATTGGTGAGAAGAATAGAAGACAGAATGAGGGAATATGATAGACCAAGATAAATCATTCAAACCAAAGAACAGAGAAAAAGATTGGGAGGAAAAAACACCAAAGCTCAGTGATTTATGGACTAGTGTCAGGAAATCTAACTTGTAGTGGAGTTCCAGAAGGGGTAGGGGAAAGGGAGAAAAATACTTGAAGAAATATTAACTAAATTATTCCAAATTTTATCATAAATAGCAACCCACAGATCCTGGAATTTCAGTTAATTTCAAATAGGATCAACACAAAAACATACCCAAGCTCATTATCATCAAGGTGCTAAAAACAAAGATACAGAAAATATCTTCAAAGTAGTTAAGAGAAGAAACACACACACACACACACACACACACACACACACACACACACACACACAGTTTCTTCCAAGGTGATAGCTGCTTTTATCTGAAATAATGGAGACTACAAGATGATGTAGTGACATCTTTACAGAAAAAAAAAAAAAAAACTATTATCCTAGTTTCTATACCCAGTGAAAATTTCTCTTTTTTTTTCTTAAATATAAAGGCAAAATAAAATTGTCATTTTTTTTTTTTAAACTGAGAATGTGTTACGAGACAACTCAGAATATAAGAAATACTACAGGCCCCTTGAGACCAGGAACTGTGGCTGTCATCCTATGTACTTCAGCCTAACACAGTCTCATCATTATAGGAATGCATTTTTCTTCATGCTCCATACATACTTGCTAGGTATAAGGCATGATACCAAGACATTAATTTTATTTCATATCCTCAGAACAGCCTAACAGGATAAGCATATTATTGTCTTTATTTCTCAAGTGAAGAAAGAAGGCATAGAGAATATAAGCGGTGATACAGTAAAGTGGTGCATCATCTTAGCTATGTCCAGTGAAAAATTCTTTTTAAATATGAAAACAATTTTTTTAAATGCATTGCTGAGGATGGGACCCAGGACTTCACACATACTATATCCTAAGCGAGCTGTCTACACCCCCAGAACTTTTATATATATATATAAATTTTTTTTTAAAGCTGAGAAACTGTGTTACCAAACAACCCCTAATATAAGAAGTACCCCAAAGAAGTACTTCAATAGTGTGTACCTCTGTGGATACAGAGTTATTTCAAATAAATTATAATGATATAAGAGAATGGCTGTGAGAAGGAAGGCTGGAACTGAGTTATCAACAGGTTTTAAAGATCTGGCTTACAGGATTGGGAAATTGTGTTATATTATCCATGCAACTCTGTCTTTTAGGGCCATCCATCACACCATTTCCCCTCATCTACTTTTATACCATTTATTCTTATTGGGGTGGGGGGAAGCAGCACAGCCTTGCATTCTGTGTTTGAAGTCTGACTCTGCCAGTGTCATGACCAAGGCATTTATATAAGGAATGCAAGGATTAACATTTGGAAACAGTGCAATTCATTGAATTAAGAAAACAATGGAGAGCAGCAGCAACCAGGCAGCACAGCTTTGGAAGGCTCAGGTGCCCACCAGGATGCCCAAAAGAAAGGTCAGCTCGGGTGAAAGAGGAGCCCAAGAGGAGGTTGGCCAGGTTGTCAGCTAAACCTGCTCCTGACAAGTCAGATACCGAGCCCAGGAAGGTAGTGGGCAAGGCTAAATACTCAGACAAAAATATTCAAACAAAAGAGAAAAGGATAGCAAAGGGAAAACAGGCTGAAGTGGCTAACCAAGAAACAAAAGAAGATTTACCTGCAGAAAATGGAGAATTTGAAAATGAGGAGAGTCCAGCCTCTGATGAAGCAGAAGAGAAAGAAGCCAAGTCTGTTAATAATATGCCATGTCTTTTTTATCAACTATTTTGTAAAAGCAAGTTTTTTAGTGGTTCTAAAAACATCTCTAAAAAAGAGGGAATCCCACCTCCTCTCATTTTTTTTAAGTGTAAGTGCATTTTTTTAAGAAGTGAAATCATTTGCCAGTTATTTAGTTTGGGATACAACCATAAAACAGTGGGATATTGAATTATGGACGGCTTGGACCATGTCTGGTATCAGCTTAACACTTCATAAGCGGGGAGTTAGTTTTATATCCTACAATACAAAGCATATTAAATGGCAGTTTGGAGTCACAGTCCTGCATTTAATGTCTTGAACATTTTAAATTACTTCTATTCCTGTGTTTTTTAATAGAATTTCCTATAGAATTTTTAATAGTGGTTTCCTAAAGAAGACCACTCCTGGATTACTGCTGTCAAATTATGTGTACTCTGTAACATCTTCGGTCATAGTTTTCCTAATAATTTTTTTATGTGATGTGAAAGATGGAAAATTTGAGTATGTAGTATGTATGACAAAGTTATCAATTAATGAGACCTAAATAACAGCAGCATTCAAAGATAGTGGTATTCGCTATTCTCTTAAGGATAATTTGCCTCCAAATTTAAAGCTGGAAAGTCATTGGAATAACTGAAAAGAATCAGTATAAGTCTTTTTTTGTCCCCATCCCTATTTTGTATTTTATTTAAAGTCAGGGTCTCACTGAGTTGCTTAGTACCTTGCCATTGCTGAGGCTGTCTTTGAACTAATGATCCTCCTGTCTCAGTCTCCAGAGCCACTGGGATTATAGGCATGTACCACCGCTCCTGGCTAGTATAAGTCTCTTTAGATTTATGGTACATGTGTTAAGAATTGTGTACAAAGTGAAATGTCTCAATATAGCCAATAAAATCTCAGTTATGAAGACTAATGGAGACAAATCACTTGATCGTATGATTTTTTTTTCTTAAAAAGGAGCAGAAGGGAACTTCAACAGGGTGTTAGAAATATTTGGCATCTTGGGGCTGGGATTGTGGCTCAGAGGTAGAGCGTTCGCCTAGCATGTGTGAGGCATTGGGTTCGATCCTCAGCACCACCTATAACTAAAAAATAAGTATTAAAAAATATTTGGCATCTTGGGCTGGGGAAGTGGCTCAAGCGGTAGTGCACTTGTCTGGCATGCGTGCAGCCCGGGTTCGATCCTCAGCACCACATACCAACAAAGATGTTGTGTCCGCCAACTAAAAAATAAATATTAAAAATTCTCTCTCTCTCTCTCTTTCTCTCTCTCTCTCTCTCTCTCTCTCTCTCTCTCTCTCTCTCTCTCTCTCAAAAAAAAAATATTTGGCATCTTGTTGTCAGTAGTGTAATATGGGTGTCTATAGTTCTCAGAACCCCCTATCTGAACACCTAAAATTACACTGTGTGCCTTTTATCATAAATATGTATACCACAAATTTTTAAAAAATATTTGTCTTTTAGGTTGACACAATATCTTTATTTTACTTTTATGTGGTACTGAGGATCGAACCGAGTGTGTCTCATGCATGCTGGGTAAGCGCTCTACCACGGAGCCACAACCCCAGCCCTACTTCAAATTTATAAAAAAGGAAAAAAGGCTTGTATACTAATGTTTATAGCATGTTTATTCACAGTAATCAAAAACTAGAAACAACTCAAATAGGCACTGTATTTTTCAGTTGCAGAAGTCATATTATTTTCAAATATTCAAGTAATACATGTAGGCCCCAGCCATACTTTGTTTAATTCTCTTATGAATCTAAAGAGGAAGGTTGTTTTTATGTTAGGAAGTGGGGTTCAAAAAATTGGTCTTATTCAAGATGGTGGCATTATGAGAGGTAGGTCATCTTTTACCATGATGGTAAATAGTGACTATCCATTCAACTCAGAACCCAGGTTGCCAGAATCCCATTCTAGAGCTAGGCAACTTCTCATTGAATTAACAGAAATTTTGGTAAAAATTCACTTCTCACTATTATCAGCCGGTAGGAAATCTGTTATGTTTGTCAACTTGTTGATAAAACCCTTTTCTAAAGAAAAGCCTTACCTGTCTTATTTCCCTGTAATTTTGAGTTTACAGTTAACTAGGAGGATGCCAAGGCAAGGAGATGGCCAAAGATATTTTAATTAAGTCAAGAGAGACTTGCTTTTAATCAGGTCTTCAGTGTTGCAACTTCTAGAAAGTATCTTGGGATCTCTTGATCTTGCCATATCAGCACTTTAATTTGGTACTCAGGATAAGTGTTTGGAGAGTCAGTGATAAACTAGCTAGCTTCCCTGTGGAGAATACTAAAGCCTGTGGAGATCAAGTCTCAAATTAGTCTACAAACATGTGCGATTACAACTGGAAGTAATGTGTACAGGAGTTATAGAGTAGATGGTTGAGAAATCTGAATAGTCTTTTTTTCCCCTTTGTTCTTTTTAGATATACATGATAGTAGAGTGTATTTTTTCTTTATTCTTTTTTCTTTTTTTAGAGAGAGGGAGGGAGAGAGAGGGAGAGAGAGAGAGAGAGAGAGAGAATTTTTAATATTTATTTTTTAGTTTTCGGCGGACACAACATCTTTGTTTGTATGTGGTGCTGAGGATTGAACCCGGGCAGCACACATGCCAGGCGAGCGCGCTACCACTTGAGCCACATCCCCAGCCCCAGTAGAGTGTATTTTGATATATTATACATACATGGAGTATAACTTACTCTGATTAGGATTCCATTCTTGTGGTTGCACATAATGTGGAATAGACAGTCTTAAAAACTTATTCATTCTGATTTTTCTTGTTTGTAGTGAGCACTTACTGATGGTCTCCCCTGAAGCATCCCCTCTTCCTCCCTCCTAGCATCACCTTAATTTCTGTTAAGACAGCTGTGTGGGTATGAGGAAGCTGGCTCCATCTACCGTATACATCCAGTGTGGCCAGGAAGCACATTCCGTTCTCCTGGGATTGATTATTTGGATTGGATATGTAACCTAAGCAGGTACAGCCTGAATGTATACTAGTTGGTGTGATGTGTGGATGTAGATCTTTATTCTGCCGTGATTTGGTTAATATAAAAAATGATGATCAATTTTATGATCTCACCCTGGGCTTACAAAGAGGTTCATACTATTACAGATGAACAGTTTGGATGAAGGGGAAAGATAAGCTATGCCGTTACATTAGATCTACTCTGAGGATTGAATGGGATCTTCACTACAAAGTACCTGTAGAAAGTCTGGAATAAAATATAAATGAAGTTTTAAAGACTCTGAATTACTGATGACAAAACATACACAGAATATCCCAAGAAATAGAAATGTATTGGAATGATACTTCTACCCCAGAATAAAAGCTCAGAAAATTGAAGGAAGAGTTTTAGTTATCAGGGCAACTCTGGTGGACTTGGGCACACAATCATATTTCAGTGTCCCCAGAGTTCTTTTTGTGTCTCTCTTGCTTATCTGTTATTGGCTTTCTTTTCTTGTGTAGACAAGCTTTCTCCAGAGATAGGAGAGGTCACCCTTAGCCTCCAGTCTCTGACCCAAAAAACAAGGTTCCTTCTCTTGCAACTCCAAATTAAAATCCTAGGGTAGGACACACAGCTTGGGTTATACTTCTACCCCAGAACTAATCAGTATGACCTAGACACTGGAGAACCCTAGTAGTCAGCCTAGGACTACATTTGTTCCACCTGACACTGCCAGGGTACGCGTGCGGTGGTCTGAGGGCAGCCCCACCCTAAAAGCAATTTCCCCCAAGAGGAAGGGAAATGGTGTTGAGTAGTAAAACACATGTCCATAGTTACTTAGTATTGCTTTTTGTCCCAAGCAGATTGTTTCTCCTTATCTCTCTAATGGGATGGGGGAAGGGAAAGTAAGATTAACAGGGGAAGAGAAAGAAATGAGAATTTCATTGTGTATTTACTGTGTAGTAAATAAAATTCCCATGCATCCACCTATTATATCTTATTTAATATTTATTATAATACTGTGAGGTAATTAATATGCCCATTTCAGCCAGAAACAAGCTTAGCCTAAGAAACTAACCCAGGACCATAGAAGTAATAGAGCTGGGAGCTGAAGCTGGGTCTACTTTTCTCCAAAGCCTACTGTGCTTCTGCTGTACTATGGTCTTCAAAAATAATTGGGCTAGGGACTGGGGCTAGGGCTCAGCGATAGAGCACTCACCTAGCACGTTGGAGGCACTGGGTTCAATCCTCAGCACCACATAAAAATAAATAAAATAAAGGTATTGTGTCCAACTACAACTAACTAAATAAATAATTGGGCTGGTGCTGAGGCTCATCAGTAGCACACTTGCCTGGCATGTGTGCAGCTCTGGGTTCAATTCTCAGCACCACATATAAATAAATAAAGTAAAGGTCTATTAACAAATAAAAAAATTTAAAAAAATAATTGGGCTAAACATATCTGGTTAACATGACAGGCCCCCTTATTCCCTTCTGTGAACTCCATTTTGTGTCCCATCCAAGATTCTCATGCTGAAACCCTAATCCCCAATGTGATAATATTTGGAGGCAGGGCCTTTATGAAGTAATTGGGTCACCAGAGTGGAGCCCTCAGGTTGCCATTAGTGTCCTTATAAGAAGAGACCTAAGAATTTGCTTCCTCTCTGTTCTCACCATATAGGAAACAACAAGAAGGCAGCCATCTGTAAATGAGATCTGGTGCCCCCTTGATCCTGACTTTTAAGCCACCAGAGCTGAGAACAATGGATGTATGTGGTTGAAGCCACCCAGCAACTCAATCTAAAATACCTCCCTAGTCACTCCCCACCGACTCTCCCCATCACAAGCCTAGATTAGAATCTGAAACCTGCTCCAAACCTGGTCTCATCCCACAGTAGACAAAGGAAGTGTTCTTTTAAACAAAAATACTTGTGATTGACCTAAAACTTTAGAACACACTTCTAAACATGACTTTTTACTTAAAAATGAAGAAAAAATAGAATATGAGCTATTATTTTTTATCTGAACCCTACTATTTACTAACTATGCAGTATATTCTGTGTCTCAGTTTATTTGTCCTTAGAGAGGCTCATGATAGAATCTAGCTCATAGGAGTTATTGTGAGAATTGAAAGAAATTTAATATATAAAGTGCTTAGAACAGTATCTAATACATAGCAAGTAGTATATCCATTTAATTTCTTTATTAGAATTAGTGCTAGTAGTAGTAATAGCAGTGGTGCAATAGTAATAATAGTAGTAGTAATAATAGTAGTAGTAGTACTGGGTATTTAACTTAAGGACTCTTTACCATTAAACTACATCCCCAGCCTTTTTTATTTTATTTAATTATTTTGGTACCAGATATTAAGCCCAGGGACACTAAAGCCACATTTCCAGGCCTTTTTTTTTTTTTTTTTTTTTTTTTTTAAAGAGAGAGTGAGAGAGGGGGACAGAGAGAGAGAGAGAATTTTAACATTTATTTATTTTTTCTTAATTCTCGGCGGACACAACATCTTTGTTGGTATGTGGTGCTGCTGAGGATCGAACCCGGGCCGCACGCATGCTAGGCGAGCGCGCTACCGCTTGAGCCACATCCCAGCCCTCCAGGCCTTTTTTATATTTTATTTTGAGACAGGGTCTCACTGAGTTGCTTAGGGACTCGCTAAGTTGCTGAGGCTGGCCTTGATTCACGATTTTCCTGCCTTAGCCTCCTGAGACACTGGGATTACAGGCATGTGCCATGATGCCTGGCTTATTTTTTCATTTGGAGACAAGGCCTCACTAAGTGGCTTAGGACCTTGCTAAATCACCCAGGCCAGCCTCAAACTTGTGATTTTCCTGCTTGGACCTCCCAAGTTACTGGGATTATAGGTGTGCCCTCATAATAATAATAATATGAGTAGCAGGCTCATATTAATAGACTCTTCTGCTTACTGACAAACCAGGAAGACTTCTTGCCTGAGGAATCTTCATTGTGTTGCTTGGATTCACATCCAGAGCAAAGGAGCAAACCCATTATACTATAACCAAAGGCAGAAACAAACTACTACTTATGGACTTGGGAGCACAGTTGTAAGGGGAAAACAGTCTCTTTACATATCTGGTCCTGTATAAGCACATTTGATCAACATTTCCCCATATTTTAAACATAGAGTTTAAATCAGTTTCCCTCTATCACAATGGGCCATGGATGAGTCTGGAATGTAGAGTTTCCATCTCTGAGGTACTGAAGCTGATTTGTTAGAAGGCTAATACGTATAGTGGGAGGGTCTGCATATTTGAGGCAGGGACCAGAAACCATAGAAAGCCTGTGTGTGCAGCTTCAGGATAAAATGGAATATGATTTCCTCAGTGAGATGTGGGGCAATTGGCAGAAGTTCAGTGTTACAAGGCCCCTACAGAGAACCTGAAGAGTAATCTGTTTGACACACATCAGTCAGTGGGGCAAAGAGGGAAATGGAAGGTTTACCAATGACTATGTAAACTTGGTAAATTTTGGGTCACCCAGTTTTGGGGACCCTTCTCTGACCCTCTCTAACTCACTTCAGAGTAGTACCTGATTCTTGAATTGGATCTGAAACTCATTTGTAATTGATAAATCTTGAGATTTTGCCTCTGTATCAATGGGCATATTGGAAATTATGCTTCTGTTAAGTTCTTCAGTAATTGTAGTCTGACTTTTGTATGTCTCTGTAATTTTACTATGTGTTTGCTATATACTAAATGACTTTTCATGTTAAACAATTTAAAACAAGTATTTCAGCCATGTGAACAACTACTTCAAAATGAAAGTGAATAGTCATAGCCAGGTACTACAACACAAGCCTCCAATCCTAGCAACGGAGGCTGAGGCAGAAGGATCTCAAGTTCGACGCCAGTCTGGGTGACTTAGCAAGACCTTGTCTTAAAAAAATTAATTAAAAGGGTTCAGTGCCCCTTGGTTTTATCCCCATTGCCACCCAAAAAGAGAGATTGAATAGTTGTGCCTTTGCTTTCAAAATGTTCAGAAAATGGACTGAGAGTATATTGTAGTAGTAGTAACTGAATTAAAATATCCAAACAATCCAGAGTATACAGTTCATGGGCTTTCCTTTGTTGCAAATGTCCCTGGGTATGTGAAATAGAGTTTTCATTACATGCTGTAATTAATACAACAGTTAAATAGATGATGCTGTTCTTGTTTTGAAGATTCAACCTAGAAACAGCATTCTAATATTTGTTTTCCTTCCTACCCCCATGCCTTATTTTATGTTTAGAATGTTAAGAACTGCAGCATATTCTTTCTTAGTTCTTAGTTCCCTGGTATGTCACCCACTAAAAGATAATGGGTATCACCTTTGTAACTTCTCTAGTACTATGTGTCTCCTTTTGTTATGGAACTTATCTCCTTGTATTAACAGTTACATATGATCTCTCTACAACTCCACTAGAATATCAGAACTTTGGGGAGAGGGATTTTAAAAAATTCATCTTTGTACTTTTTAGCATTCAGCACAACCCACCACATTATAGGTTTTCTTTTTCTTTTTTTGGTACTGAGGATTTAACCTAAGGGCACTTAACCACTGAACCATATCCCCAGCCCTTTTTGGTATTTTATTTAGAGATAGGGTCTCACTGAGCTTGGGACTTGCTAAGTTGCTGCGGCTAGCTTTGAACTCACAACCCTCCTGCCTTAGCCTCCTTGAATAGATCTTTATCTTACACATTAAGAGATTGATGATTAGTAAAGTAGAACAACTTGACTAAAACATCTAGGAAGTGGCAGAACTTGGACTAGAAACCAGAACTTTAGAACTCTCCTCACCCCCAAGTCTTTCCGTTAGAGAAAATATTTGCTAACTTAATGATAAGGTTCTACACAGACATATTTTATAATGAGTTCAGAAATGGCACAACAAAAGCAAACCTGTGCTAAGTATAGATTATATGTATTGTAGTCTCTTTAAAATTTTGTTTTTCTTTGAAGGCTGATGACAGGGTCATGAGATTGGAGAGACACAATTGTAAAACTGTGTGGAAAATATGTTTTGAGGAAGTGGTATTTTTGGATTACAAAACTAAATTGGGATCAACTTGACTTTTTAAGTCACTTGTTGGAATGTATGACTAAAATTGGCCTGTTAAATGTGTAATAATACAGTATAGGTTCAATCAAACTCTCTGATTTTATTAAATCATTACAAAAATTGGGTCTCATGGAAAATTAATAGGGACTGGAATACTTTTAAATGTAGAAGTCTCAGATTCTAGCCAGGCATGATGACACACGCCTGTAATCCCAGTGGCTCACTCAGGAGGCTAAGGCAGGAGAGGAGAATCGCAGGTTCAAGGCCAGCCTCAGCAATTTAGGCCTAAGGAATAACACAAAACTTAGGTATCCACCATTGAACCCTAAGAGGCTGGTCAAATTTATTTGAAATTTCTTCCCATATCCTCGACCAAGACATGTTGTTTCAGATACAGTCCCCATTTGCTCCGGGAGCTCTGGAAGCCTCTGAGCTCTCTGCCCCTCACCTGTTGTCTCTGGTGGGTCTAAAGCAGAGGCAGGTGGGTAGGAGGTAAGACAGACAGACAGACTTAATAATATGAAAGGACTTTGCAAACTCTAAAGAATGGTATTCTGAACAAAAGCCTAGTACAGAGCTGACATTCTGTAAAAGTGTGTTGGGTGAAGAGTAGAGGAAAGAAACAGATACTTTGGGCTGGGGATGTCGCTCAAGCGGTAGCGCGCTTGCCTGGCATGCGTGCGGCCTGGGTTCGATCCTCAGCACCACATACAAACAAAGATGTTGTGTCCGCCGAGAACTAAAAAATAAATATTAAAAATTCTCTCTCTCTCTCTCTCTCTCTCTCTCTCTCTCTCTCTCTCTCTCTCTCCTCTCTCTCCTCTCTCATTCTCTCTCCTCTCTCACTCTCTCTTTAAAAAAAAAAAAAAGAAACATACTTTCTGCTCAGGCCATAATTTATATTCTTTAATTCCAGTCTGTATATTATCACTATAAAATTTTATTTTATATGGTTATTTTATGGTTAAAGTAAATTTTTATAAGGTTTACATCATGTGTCTAATTGTCACTGGTATAAATAGTAGAGATAACTGGGCTTGGAATGCAAAGTCTTCAAAATTTTTTATTTTTTTCCTACCTTTTGGGCAAAAACAGCTGTCAAACTATATTTAGGAAGTCTCATGAGTCCTTCAAGTGACTTCACTAATGGTCATAAGACAGTTCTCTCTCCTAAGAATTGTTGTTTGAAGTTCCTTGTTCATTCAACAAACACCTGCTCAGCACCAACTCTGTATGTGAGCCAAGCACCAAAGGCAGAAATACAGAAGCAATGACAAGGCTGTCCCCACAGGACTCCCAATGTCCTGAGTGGTCATAAATACAATATTGCTGGGAAGAATGATGTTTGAAGCGTGACCCAAGGTTGTCCTGGAAGGAGCTCAGGGAAGGGATCAAATGAGGGAAAGAAAAGGGCCAGCCTCTCAAGGCCCAGCCTTGTCCATCAGCCTCAGAGCTCTTTGGCCACCATAGCTCATGCACATCTTTACATTAGCTGTGTAGTGTCCTCATGGGATCACCAGTATCAGGCAGATGACATTCTCAAACTCAGAAGTGTTTGACTCTAAATCCCTAATCCTTTTCATTAGACTACTGTTTTTTTCTAATGGTTTTAAAAATAATACATACACTGTAGTAAACGTTCCCTTGTAATAACAATTTTCTTGTGTTATGGGACTCAGTATATATATCCAGATTCTCTTGGCTCTTCCTGCCTCCGAGGCCCCATTCAAGTGGTTGGTGGAGTGTGTCTAACTCCCTGCTTTGCTCTGTTTCCCAGCACTGTTATCTGTTGCATTCCTCTGGGTGCATCACTGCGCTTTGTGGTGAGAGCCACAGCAGCTCAGATGCCCAAGCCCCCTCTGACCATATGCTGGCTTCTCTAACCACTTCCAGGTTCAAATGTAGGCTGTGTTCACTCACGACTGTATAGAGGGGCTGGGAGACAGTCTGTTAAGTAGAGGTGGAGGATCATGGTAGATCATGACCAGTTAAAGGCTGGAGAAGGGAAGGAACAAGCAAATAAATTGCTTCCTGTCAACCTTTCTCCTCCCTCCTACCTCCTGGGACACACACACACACAATTTTCTGAGATACAATAATTCTATCCTGAGGGGCCAGGGTTGTGACTCATTGTAGAGCGCTTGCCTAGCATGTGTGAGGCCCTGGGTTCAATTCTCAGCACCACATATAAATAAAAATAAAGTTCCATTGACAAATAAAAAATATATTTAAAAAAAAATTCTGTCCCAAAATATTCTGCATGATTAAGCATTCATTGTCCGGATTTTCATGGTAAGCTCTGGCAATTAATATAATATATTATACCCAATATAATATATTAATACCCAGCTTTATGTTTGTTTTCCCTCCTGTACTGCCTCACTAATCTTTTCCCCTTCTCTCTTCTTTAAGATTACAACATATGATAAAGAAGATAAAATTGGCGTCAGGCTCTGTTTTCTAGGGAACCTAGGCAGGTAGTCAATGAGAAACCATTCTTTCCCACCTTGGGCCCTTGCCCTGTTTTGTATTGTTATTTTTCACTTAACAGTATACAAATAGGTAATTTTGGATGTGTATGTGTCAAGTACTCTGAATCCTTAAGATTGAGGTGCACCAAAACTCTGGGAGGTATAATAAACCATGGCAATAGATCTATATCAGCATATGCAGATCAACTGATTTGTTTTAGTATTTTTAAGAAATGACTATCGCTTTTGTTGAAATGGTACATGTTCTTTATAATTTTTTTAAAGGCTGAAAAATTCGTAGAAACAAAAACTCATCCCAAATCCTGTATCTGGGAATAACATTCCAAACAGAATTCATGAACTTCAGTTTTTCTCAATGTCTCTATAGTAACGTATGAGGATAGTACTATTATAATTTAACCTGTCCTCAGATGGTAAATGTCTTAGTCTGCTTTGTATTTCTGTAACATAATAGCACAGATTGGATAATTTTTATTCTTATATTTTTTTATCAGTGCAGACTGGGTGATTTTTGAAAGATATTTATTTCTTATAGTTTTGGAGGCTGAGAAGTTCTAGATCAATCAGCTGTATCTGTTGAATGTCTTTGCTGCATCATAATGTGGCAGAAGGCATCACACTGTGAGGGACTGGATTGTGAATGCTCAAGTCTCTATTGTTCTTATAAAGCCACTAATTCAATCCCAAAGGCCCCACCCTCACTTTCCTCCCAAAGTTCCTGCTTGCACATACCATCAACCTATAAATTTGGGGATTAAATTTTCAACATATGGACTTTGGGGGAACATGTCTAATCATAACAATAAGCACTTACAATTTTTTGTTGTTTTAGTTTGAGTTTTTGGTTTTTGGTTTTAGTTTAGTTTTTTTGTTGTTGTTTTGTTTTTGGTATTTTTTAAATGCTGAAATGACTGTCCTTACAAAGGCCTTTGTGTTTCTGTAACTTGTTGTGGTATATGTTTCTCCCAAAAACTGTAATCAGGTATTACCATGTGTCAAATGTGCCCATTTTGCAGATGAATGGTTCTGGGCCAAAACAAAACTAACAGCAATATGGTCTGACCCAGTGACTCCTTGAACAGAGAAGAATGGGAACAGAAAATATAACAGAAGTGCAAGTTTCACATCCTAGAGTTTCAGTAACCAAAAGAAACCATAGGCCACACTGCTGATCAGAGCTAGATTTTGAACTCTTCTACATTTTAGGTTTTATTTTGCTACCCTAAGTTATGGCTTAAACATAGTGGAGGCACTGATTTTTATCATTAAGTTCATAAACACTGTAAACTATCCCAGTTAAAAGGCCACAGAACCATATTTTGAAGATAAGGTAGCACTTTTTCTAATATGATGAGTGTCATTGATCAGTAGAATCAGTTGGAGACCAGGGATAATTTATCTAAATTTGAAGGTGATTTTTCAAATTCTGAGGTTAAAAATCTAAACT
The DNA here is from genome assembly GCF_052094955.1 of Ictidomys tridecemlineatus. Lineage (NCBI taxonomy): Eukaryota > Metazoa > Chordata > Mammalia > Rodentia > Sciuridae > Ictidomys > Ictidomys tridecemlineatus. The sequence goes on along the minus strand of NC_135480.1, from coordinate 66,150,457 downwards.
TATATAATTTCTTTTTTTTCCAGTTTGTTATGCTATGTAGTATATTTATATGTTCTGCCATATAAATATTCATCAACCAGCTTTTATTAAGAATTTGGTTTTTTCTTCTCTTACTTGCTATGTTCTAATATTTAATTCTTTCTATAATATGTTTTGATTCAAGTTTTTATTCAGATGTTGGTATCATGACTGTCTGTGTAGCAATTTATGTAACTATTTTAAATCCATAGCTTGCTTTTTGATCATGATTACCATATTTCAGTGGTTTCTGGGCAAGTAGGATCTACTAAAGGGATTTATTTATTTTGCCCAGAAAATTAGTATAAAGTCCCTGCCTTAAGCATTTTGAGGTAACCAAACCTTCCTGAGAATCATTCCAGAATAGCAGTCTCATAGTAGAGCAGATGGTAATTACTCATATTAATGAACAGTATTAATCTGTTAAGCAACCTGACAAACCAGCAGGGCAGTACTGTGGGAGTGTTGCTGCTTATGACTCTTTGACTGAACAAGGCGGTGTGGCCCTTAGCAAGGAAGAACCTAAGCAAGAGCAGCATATCCACGCAGCCAGATAGTGCTATGAGAAATGAAGAAAGTAAGGAATTAAGAACTGAAACTGAAAGGAAAGTGAGGAACCAGGAGATGGGCAAGTAAGAAATGAAAGATGGAGACCAGATGCAGATATACACAAGAGTTTATTTGTCAGAGCTGACAAATAAAGGCTATCTCTCCACAGACAGAGAGAGACAAAACAGGCTTGGGTTCAGCTACTTTTATGGGGCAGGCTCAGGGATTAGAGATAGGTGGGTCCTAATGTGGCGGTTAAGGATTGGGTTGATATGAGGAGCTGTGAGCCTTTCTCAGAAACACCCTTGAGCTGGAAAGTGAAATTTTTCTCAAAATGGTGGCTGTCACTTAAGATGGCCATCCAGATGCTAATAAGCAAGGACCTTACAGAAAGTTCCGATATGTTTTCTGAGGGAGGCTCAGGATCAATGGTCCTCATCTCCTTGATGTTGACAAAGACTACTTCAGTTGGAACTGGTGCCTCCTCAAGTCCAGTAGCACCTACTTAATGACCTGGTGTGCACTGCCTGTGTCTAAACGAAAACTCAAGTTACATGTTCTGACACAAACTGATACCATTGGCCTAAATTCCACCCAAAAGAATTTTTGTTACAGATTTTTAAAAGCTAGTCAATTGTTGAGCATTAAAAACTGAGATATTTTACATAAAATTAACAAATTTTCAAACTTCCAGATCTAGGAACACTGGGCCCAAATTTCTGCTTAGCAGCAATCTACTTTAGCCAGAGCATATGCTTTCCAATTTGTCCCCTCCCCCAGCAAACATCAGTCACTTATACATGTGTTTCTTTGCACCTCTAGAATACATGTCCCTTTAAAATGGCGGGATTTTTGTCTGTATCAATAATTGCTTTTTCCCATGTATTTTCTGGCACATTGTAGGTTAAAAAATCTTCTCTGAAAAGCTGTGGTTGTGGCTCAGCGGTAGAGTGCTCGCCTAGTATGTGCGAGGCGCTGGATTCAATCCTCAGCACCACATAAAAACAAATAAATAAAATAAAAAGGTATTGGGGCTAGGGATGTGGCTCAAGCGGTAGCACACTCGCCTGGCATGTGTGCGGCCCGGGTTCTATCCTCAGCACCACATACAAAACAAAGATGTTGTGTCCACCAAAAACTAAAAAATAAATACTAAAAAATAATTTTCTCTCTCTCTCTCTCTCTCTCTCTCTCTCTCTCTCTCTCTCTCTCTCTCTCTCTCTTTAAAAAAATAATAAAAATAAAAAGGTGTTGTGTCCAACTACAACTAAAAAAAGTATTTAAAAAAATCTTCTCTGATGTTTTCAGGAAAAAGGAGATAGAATTTTTCAAATTTGAATCTATTCCAGAAATGAGGAACGTTTTTTTCCCTTTGAGGTATGAATATCACTTAGTATCATAATTTTGTGGGGGGAGAGGAGTAGCAAGGATTGAATCCAGGAATGCTTAAGCACTGAGTCATATCCCTTCCCCCCTCCTCTTTCTAATGTTTTATTTTGAGACAGGATTTCACTAAGTTGCCTAAGGCCTTGCTAAACTGCTGCTGAGGCTGACTTTAAACTTGTGATCCTCCTGCCTCAGCCTCCTGAGCCACAGAGATTACAGTTACAGGTGTGTACCACTGTGCCCAGACCATAATTTTCATATATACCTTTCTCTTTTTTTTAGAGAGAGAGAGAAGGGGGGGGAGAGAGAGAGAGAATTTTTTAATATTTATTTTTTCAGTTTTCGGCGGACACAACATCTTTATTCTATTTTATGTGGTGCTAAGGAACGAACCCAGCTCCCTGCGCATGCCATGCAAGTGCGTTACCGCTTGAGCCACACCCCCAGCCCATACCTCTCTCTCTTGCTAGATGGTACATTCACTGGGTTCAGGGACCTATCTTGTAATAATTTTTTTTTTAATATTTATTTTTTAGTTTTCGGCGGACACAACAGCTTTGTTTGTATGTGGTGCTGAGGATTGAACCCAGGCCGCACGCATGCCAGGCAAGCGCACTACCGCTCAAGCCACATCCCCAGCCCTCTTGTAATAATTTGTATCCTTAGGAATGGCTTGCACATAATAGATGCTTAAATATTCCTTAAATAGTTGAAAGAATTTTGTAATTATTATGAAAAAGAACTTTGTGAATAAATGTAAGGGTCCGACGAATCCTTGGAGAAAGAGACCACAAGAGACCAGCTTCATGCAATGAGCAGGAGGGAGTTTATTGAAGAGGATCCTAATTCAGCGCGCTGAGGCTCAAGGCTCACTCAGGAAGGGAGAGTGGCCCAGATCCCCAAGCAGAGGTTCAAGCAGAGCTTAAGTACACTTTTTGGGGAGGGCGGGAGGCTTTGCATACATCAGAACAAATCATCATGAGGCGCGGGAAAATTGAACAACAACTCTGAGACGTGATTGGCACATTCATTGGAGGGAACAGGTCGGGCGGGGGTAATTGGTCATTCCTAAGGGGGGGGGTACATATTCAAACTGATTGGTTCCGGCCCTGTGACAAACTGCACAGGGTCCTAGGCTAAATGGCCAGTAGTGTCTTAACTATCTCAGGAATCTGGGTGTAACAGAGGAACTTAATAATACCTAATCTTTTACATTCAAGCTTTCTAGGTTAGAAACTTTACCCTTTCATTAAGGCAGGGAGATATTAATGAATATGTTTGGTAGAAGATCCGAGATGATTCATTTAATTTCCTTCATCAACTTTATTTTCCCTGTACCCCCACTCTAATTGTATTCTGTTCACCATGAAACCCAGTGCCTCACACGTGCTAGGCAAGCACTCTTCCTCTGAGCTACAACCCAGCCCCTCTCCAACTCTTTTATTTCTTATTTTGAGACAGGTTCTCACTACATTGCTTAGGGTCTCCCTAATCCTTTGAGGCTGACCTCAAACTTATGATCCTTCTGCCTCAGCTTCCTAAGTCACTGCAATTACAGGCCATGGGTTTTTAATAAACCTTATCCCTGCTTTTCAGAAGCAGAATAAACTAACTCCTCCTTCCTCACTGTGAGCATACTCTATTTCATTATTCATCCTATTATATTAGGGATTTTATCTCCTACACTAGACTGTGATTTCTACATCAGTTAGAAACCCGGATGGCTTGTTTTGGTGTATCTAAGAGCTAATATTTGTGTTATAAAATTTGTGTGCCAACTCTGTGTAAGCATTCTTCTAGAAACTCAGTAAATGTTTGAGTTTAATTGAGTTTGTTAGGAGTTGTATTAACACTCTACATCACAGTATAGTTTATAGAACATTTGTATATTTATCATCTCATTTGATCTTGAAATCAACTCATGAGAGCTGCAAATGAGAAAATCAAAGTGCAGAATCCGGAGGCAGTTAATGGCTGAACACCCAATCTGGGTTCTCACTAAGTTGTGATGTCCAGGGAGAGAGGAATAGATAGTGAAGGATTTGTCATTGTTGGCTGAGGAATTTGGACCTGTGTGTTGAAACAAGGAGAGAAAGGGAAATGTTTTTGATGAGTTATTTTTGGATTAGTCTTTTAAGATTCAAGGCCTGGTCCCTCAACCTGGAGGACAATAGCATTCCTTAGGGGAGTGACAAGGATGGTGAGTAGTATGATTAGTTTGCTTGCCTCACCCAGATTCCATTCCTTCCTCCCAGAATTTTCCCTGTTTCCACCCAGCTCTGCAGTAACAATCAATCTTGATCAGTAGCTGTATTTTATTTTTTGGATCAAGTAATACCCCTGCCCTCTTGTCTTACTCTTCATGGCTTTGGATAGGAGTCTTTTAATTGCTATTGACTGAAGAACTGGAGGCCGGCCCCTGCATGCCTGGAATGCCAGGGGCTTTGTTAGTTGAGGAGAGCACTGCATTAGCACTGCCCTCTAAATCCCAGAGCAGGTGGAGAAAATCTAATTAGCATTTAGCACTCCAAGATCCCTTGGGGAATTTCTGATAAAGAGGAGGTCAGTGTATAGGAGAAGGAACAATGATAGAGAGGATTAGGTAATCAGATGAGCTATATTCTGATCTCTGATCTATCCGTGGCTCTTTGACCACTGGTGAGTCCCTCTACTTATCAGATTTCATTTTTCTCTTCTGTGCCTAGTCCTTTGCTAAACCTCTCTTCCAAAATAAATATTTGTTTTGTGAGAGTGGAAAAGACCTCAGATCATCAAGGCTCTGACACCTGGGAAGCCTTTCCTAATATTCACATTTCAAATCTTACTCTAGAAATACAGTAAATATGTATAGTGTAGGAAAGATTTTCCACAAAATTTTTTTTATAACTTTATTTTATTTATGTGGTGCTGAGGATCAAACCCAGTGCCTCACACATGCCAGGCAAGTGCTCTGCCTCTGAGCCACAGCTTCAGCCCCTCCACAAAAATTTTATAAAGTCTTTGATATATGCTTTTTGAAGATTCCAAGGAGGCCTAGCACAGTGTTTGCTCCACATGTAGTAGTTGATCAACAATGTGTTTGGAGAGGGCTTTTCCTGGGCTGAGGACCTAGAGGTGAAATTCCAGTCTGGAAAAGCCTATTATGATCATAAACAATGATCATAAACAATAAGCATTTTATAAAATGGAGTTCAAGAGCTATTAGTGAGTGGTGAAGTTAATGGTAATAAGTTACTACCAGCATTTTAAATGGAATAGAACAAAAAGCATGAATTGTATCCACTAAGAGTATCTCATAAAAATTTTAAATTCAATGTATTTATAGGTATTGTGCTGCAATTTAAAGAGCATTTCTGGGTTGGATTGTGGTCAGAGGCCTTTGATCTAGACAGGGATCTATATTGGAATAAAGAAGGTTCTAGGGAGAAGGAGTGTTGAGAAATAGGAAGGAAAAGACACTAGGGAATATAGGATCTGTTCTTTACTCAAGCTGTTGGTTTTTTTTTTTTTAATATTTATTTTTTAGTTTTCGGCAGACACAACATCTGTATTTGTATGTGGTGCTGAGGATCGAACCCGGGCCGCACGCCTGCCAGGCGAGCACGATTAAGCCACATCCCAGCCCCAAGCTGTTGGATTTTGAGCAAGCACATTTTCTCCTGAAACTTACAGTATTCTTTCTCATTGCCCTGCATCTCTGTGTCTGACTTCATCCCCAGAATATGCACTAAGATGTTCCTCAGAGATCCTACCTGATTCTGGCCTACAGTGGGTGCTTATAAATATGTTATAGTTAAGAACCTTTCCTGTAGATCTCCAGGTACTTTGTCTAGGTTCCTTTACCTACTATTCCATTCAAACCCTCTGTTTATAGGTGGTAGTGGTTTTTCCAGTTACTAGGGATCGAACCCAGGGGTACTTTATCACTGAGCTACATCCTCAGCCATTTTTAAATTTTATTTTGAGTCAGAGTCTTGCCAAGTTTCAAAGGTGTCCTTGAATCTGTGATCCTCCTGCCTTACCCTCCTCCTGGAGTCCCTGGGATGCACCATGGGTATGCATTATAGGCATGCACTATTGTGCCTGTTTATAGTTGTTTTTTTTTTTTTTTAAATGTATGTTTCTTCTAGTAGGTTGTTAGCCCCTGAAAGCAGACACCTATTCATCTGTATATGTTCAGTAAACAATGCCTGGTACACAGTAGGTGCTTCTTAAATGTTGGAGTAAATAAGTGTTTTTAAAAGGAGTATATAATGTATGATTCAATAAAGCACTTGTTGAGATTTACTATACCACCAGGCACTGTGGTAGGTGTGTGGCTAGATGCAAATATGTGTAAGAAACAGTATCTTCTCTTGAAGAGATTAAGAAAATCAAGCATAAGCACATAGAGTTGCTGACATAGCCTTAGTCTCAGTGTCTAGCTGTATGGTTGCTTATGCAGTCCATGTGTAACTTCCCATTTCTGTGTTTGTGAGTATTACTCATCAGAACCAGACAGGAAGCATGTCTCTGCGACCTGATGAATTTTCTCAGGAATTAAGTAATAAAAACAAAAACAAAAAAGAAAAACATTTCTGATCTGGTGATCTAGGAGTTCTAAGGAAGGTTAATTTGAAGTTTCTTCTGTCTCATTCTTGTATCAGTTACTAAGAGATTGTTTAAAACCTTCCATTATTATAATGGACTTGTCAGTTTGTACTTGCAGTGAGCAATTATTGCATTAGAGATTTTTTTGGCTGTTTTATTAGGTGCATATACTTTCAGAATTACATATCTGCCTGGACCTTTGAACCATCTGTCTTTGTACCCTGACCCTTTTTACCTTTTAGTCTTCACATCTCTTTTATTTGATTGTCACATAGATAAAAGCAGCTTTCTTTTGAGTGGTATATATATACCTCATACAGTTTTTTCCATCTTTCAACTTTCAACCTACCTGTGCTATGCTGTTAGATTTTAGGTGTATCTTTTAAAAAAAGTATGTTGAAGGATTGTATTTTTGTTTAATTTGAGAGTCTCTCTTTAACTTGGGAGTTTGACTAATTCACAGGTATTAGGGTTAACCCCGGGAGATTATCTTTTAATTGGAGGGTTTAACTGATTTACATTTATTGTGTTTATGGAAATATTTGGACTTTTTTCAGCCATCTAGTATTGTACTTCCTGTGGTACTGAATTTGCTATTCTTTTTTTTCTTCTTCCTTGTCTTAGGCTAAGTGTTTTATTTTCCTTTCTCATTTTATTTTTATGCCTCCACTAATTTGGAGATTATACTCTACTTTATTGGAGGTTACCCTAGATATTTTGTTATGCATACTTGATATGGTTTAAATATATTTCCCAAAATTTATAAGTTGGAAACTTAGTCCCCAATGCAATAATCATAAGGTCCCAACAGTAAGACCTTGAAGAGGTAATTAAGTCATGAGGGCTCTGCCCTTATGAGTGGATTAATGTTGTTATTGTCAAAATGATTTTTGTTATAAGGGCAAGGTCAGCTGCTTTTTGTTTGCTCACATGTACTATCTTGCCCTCTGTCTTCTACCAAGGGATAATGCAGCAAGAAGGCCTTCACCAGATACAAGCCTCTTGACCTTGAGTTTACCAGCCTCCAGAACTGTAAAAAATGATCTTTTTTCTTTATAAATGACACACTCTCAGGTATTCTATTATGGCAGCACAAAATGGACTAAAACAATACTTAATAAAAATTTTAAATGTAATAGGAAATACATGCATATGGCTTAAATATCAAATATTTGAGAAGTGTATTGTAAAAGGAGTCTCCTACCTCCATCTGCTTAGTTACAATCCCCAGGTATATCTGTATCTATAATATATATTAACCTATATATTCTGATACAGATTATAAATATAAAACCAACATGTATATGTTTTCTTTATTTTTATACAAGTGATAACACAAAGGCATAACTTTCTCTATATTTGCTTTTTTCACTTTAGTGTATCTTGATGTTCTTTCCATATTGATGAAGATTTTTCTTTCCTATCTCTTTCTTTTAAATATCTGAGTAGTATGTTATCAGTTGGTGGAAACATAACAAAAATCTGTCTCCACCAGCCTTTCTTTAAGAGAGAAACCAGGGTCTCATTATATTGCCCAAATCTTGGGCTCAAGTGGTTTTCCTTCCTTAGCCACCCAAGAAGGTGGGACTTCAAGGATGTGTCTCTGTGCCCAGATAAATATTTTTTGGTTGTTTTTGTTTGTTTGTTTTTGGTACCAAAGATTGAACTCAGGGACACTTGACTACTGAGCCACATCCCCAGTCCCATTTTGTATTTTATTTAGAGACAGGATCTCACTGAGTTTCTTAGAACCTCGCTTTTTGCTGAGGCTGGGTTTGAACTCTCCATCTTCCTGCCTTAGTCTCCCCAGCCACTGGGATTATAGGTGTATACCACTGAGCAAGGCTTCCAGCTAAATGTTTCTAATGATAGACATTTACATTGTTTTCAAACTTGCTCTTTTAAAAACAGGTGCAAAATGTACATATGTCATTGTGTACTGTGTTGGTTTATCTCTAGAATAAATTTCTAGGAGTTGCCTGGTTAAAGGATATATGTACTATTATAATTTTGACAGATTGTATGTAATTTTGCCACCTTGCCTTCCAAAGTTTGTAACTAGGACTTCTGCTGGCAACAGTGTGTGTGTTTTCCCATACTCTTGGCAGCGTAATTATCAAATTTTTGGATTTTTGCCTGTCTATTGAGTAAAATAGTTTTTTAGAGTACTTTTAATTTTGATTCCTTTTATAAGTCAGCATTTATTATCTTTACACATGTTTAAATATCTGTTCATATCCTTAGCTCATTTTTCTACAGGGTTGATTGTATAATTATTGATTTGTAGAAGCTCTTTATGTAAGAGATTAGTCATTTATAATAGAAATTTCAAGTTTTAACAAAATATAAGTTCTAATCCAGTTTATCATCCATTTCCTTGCTTTGCCTATAGGAACTTGGATGTGCATGCATGCATGCACATGTGTGTGTGTGTTTCCATGCAAGATTTATAGATTTTTGTGTAGTCATTGTAATGACATCAGGTAATAGAAAGACTTTCCCACTCAGAGCCCATAAAAGAGCTTATAAAACTATGTAAATAATATAATAAAATGTAAATGTTTTATTATATTATTTGTATAGTTTGATTTTATATTATATTTGAATTTCTTATCCATTTGGATAAGATTTCTTATCCATTGATTTATGATTAAAGGTATATATTCAACTGTCACAGTGTCATTTAAATCTCAGATTTCAAATGCCATCTCAAATATTTTACCCATGGATTTGAGATCCCACCTCTACCATAATTTAAGTACTTAATGCATAAGTAACCATTTGTGGACTTATTATATTATTAAGTTCTATTAGTTGATCTATTTCTGTATATATAACAATACACTTTAATTAATGAGGCTTTGTAGTGTGTTTATCAGATGGTTGAAGTAGTCTCTCCTTATTGCTGTTCTTATTTTTCTATATGAATCTTAACAATTACTTTTTCTTATGTAAAGAAAATAAACCATGGAATTTTTATTACTAAGTTCAGGTTAAATTAAGAAATTCACTTAGAATGGAATTTTTTTTACTAGTACATATATTTTCTTCATTTGTATTGGTACTAGGGATTGAACCCAGAGGTGCTTAAACACTGAGCCACATCCCCAGCCCTTTTTATTTTTTAGTTTGAGTCAGGGTCTCACTGATTTGCATAGTCTCACTTAGTTGCTGAGTTTGGCTTTGAACTTGTGATCCTCCTGCATCAGCCTCCCGAATCACTGGGATTACAGGCAGGCACCATCGCAACTGGTAGTACATATATTTTACCTTGACGTAAAATAATTTTTACTGTTTGTATTAGTTTCCCATAGTTGCTGTGACAAATTGCCATAAACTTGTTGCCTTGAAACAATGGAAATGAATCTCCCATGGTTCTGGAAGTCTGAAGTTCAAAATCAAGGTGTTGCAGGGCTGAGCTCCCTCAAAAGACTGTAAGGGAGAACCTATTGCCTCTTTTAGCTTCTAGTGCCTCTAAATGTTTCTTGGCTTCTGGCTACATCATTCTAGTCTCTGCCTCTTTGGTCATACTATCCTCCTCTGTGTCTTCTCTGTGTATCTGTGTCTGTTTTCCCTCTTGTATAAGGACACATTGCATTTGGGACCCATGTGGATTATGCAAGTACCTGTAGCAGTCTGTTTTGTCTGAAAATGTCTGTTTTGCTTTTGTTTGTGTGTTTATTGCTGGGCATGAACCCAGGGTCTGTTGCATGCTAGACAAGTGCTGTATCACTAAGCCACACCCCTAGCCCTATTTTGATTTCATTACTTAAAAGAGTTTCATTGGCTATAGTCTGCATTGAAAGTTATTATTTTTTTTTCTTAGCACATTGAAAGTATTATCCTATGGTTTCTAGATTTTGCTACTGTATTGTGAAATCAGCTGATAATCCATCCAATCGCCATTCTTTTGTACGTGATCTCTTGTCTCTCTGATGTCTTTGGTTGTGTTCTATTTAATTACAGTATGTAATTCATTTCCACTTATCCTGCTTGAGATTTGTTGAGCTTCCTGCAACTGAGGTTTGGTATTTTGTCAATGATTCTGAAGAATTCTCAGCTAAAGGCACTGAATGATACCTTTCTCCATCTACTTTTCTTCCCTAGGGCCTCACTAAGTTGCTGAGACTAGTCTTAACCTTGCTATTCTCCTGTCTCAGCCTCCTGAGCTGCTGGGATTACAGGTGTATGCTGTTGCACCTGGTTCCATCCACTCTTAATATTTTAATTCCTGAATTTCAGTTATAGGATGTTATAACTTAAGATGTTGTATGTTAGACTTTCTTATTGTATTAGCCAAGTCTCTTAAACTCTCATATTTTTATAATATTCCTTAGTCATATTTTTTTTTAGTTGTAGGTGGACACAATACCTTTATTTTATTTGTTCTTTTTTTTTTTTTTTTTTAATGTCATGCCAGGGATTAAACTCGGTGCTAGGCAAGCACTCTACCACTAAGCCACAACCCCAGCCCTCTTAGTCATATTTTATGAAGTTTCTTTGTATTATCCTTACCATCAACTATTCCATTAGCTGTATCTAATCTGCTGTTGAACCTGGCCATTGAGTTATTTTTCCCCCATTATATTTCTTGTTTCTAAAGGTTCTTTTTGGTTTATTTTCAAATGTACTTGGTTATTTTTTATGCTCTCTTTGATAATTTTTTTCAGCCTCTCTTTTAAATCTTAATACAGGTCTGGGAATATAGTTCAGTGGTAGAGCACTTGGCTAGCATGCACAAGGCCCTAAATTCCCATAGCTGAAGTCTTTGAGCATCTGTTTTTTCTGGTTTTCCTAATTGTCACTTGTGTAGCTTATTTCAGTGTGTGTGCATTTTGTTTTGGTTTGGTTTTAGAGCATATGGTCCTTGGGGCTTTATCTATAAAAATTATCTGAGGCCTGGGTTAAACAAGAATTCCATCAGAAAGGATCAGGGGTTGTTTTTTGTAGTTGCCTTGGTCATTACTTTTTCTGTATTAACTTTTAGATTTTCAGTTGAGGCAGCTTGGCTTTGCTCACACACCTGCAATAGAGCCAGCTTTGGGCTACAGACTCTTAAGGAAGACATTTCTCTTCTTTATGGCCAGGGCAAACCAGTTTCCTCATGGTCCCTTTTAGTGTTTGTATTAGCCTGTCTCCTACCCTCAAGTTCCCTAGTGTCCCACAGAAGCATTTCAAACTTGTACAGAGGTATCAGAATCATATACTGCTTCATCTGCAAGAGTCAATTCTAACCTTCCCCCTGCACCATGGAGCCATAAAGACCCAGTGGCTGAGGTTAAGCAATTGACCAGGGTCACCTTGATTACCTCACTTCTATTCCAATATATCTTGCACTTCTACTTTTTCTCTTTGGGAGACTTCTTGGGATAATTTAGTGAATTCTGAGCTTGGTCTTTTGGAGAGATGCTGATGAGAATGATCTGACACTGATGGAGGCAAGAATCTTCATCTAATTGGAAAAGACCAACTAAAACTGGCCTTCCATATTTTACTTCATTCCTGTCTCTCCTGTTCGTGGGTCTTTTTAGATAATAGACTTTAGAACTTGTTGGAAAATCTCCTGTGGTCATATTGTCTAGTCCCACATTCCTAACGGGACATTTTGGGATTTGCTACTGTTGTGGTTTGGATACTAAATGACCTCCAAAACTCATGTGTTAAAGGCTTGATCCCCAGCTGATAACACTATTGGGAGGTGGTGACAACTTTAGGAGGAGGGGCCTAGTTGGAGGAAGTTAGGTTACAGGGAATGTGCCCTTGAAGTATATATTGAGGCTCTAGTCTTACTCTTTCCTCTGCTTCCTGGCCATCATGAGGTGAACAACTTTGCCCCACCATGTCCTCCCCACCTTGATGCCCTGCCTCACTGCAGGCCCCAAAACAATAGAATCAGCGAGCATGGACTGAAACCATGAGCCAAACAGATCATTCTTCCTTTTAAGATGTTTATCTCGGATATTTTGTCACAACAACACTAAGCTGACTAACACAGCTACCCAGAAGCTTTGTTGTTCTTTATAAAACAACTTTATAGAAACAGAACAACTTTATAGAAACAGAAACTTCTAAGCTGCAAATAATTTCCTCACTGTCATGTTAAGTGTTCATAACAAAGCTAGAGATGGACCCAGACCTTCTGATTCCTGTTCCAGTGAAGGATTTTCATTATACTAATCCATTAACTTCATTCCACGTCTTCAACTAAGCTCCACCTTTGGTCTCTGTTTTAAACTTGTGAAATGTCCTAAAGGTGGCTTCTCTTTGAAAATAAGCCAGGACCTAGAGGGTTAATAGAAATCAAACAGCAAAGGGGAGCCCTTGTCTCCTCTCAACTGGGGAGCTGCTGAGCCGTTTCACTTGCTTGGCGTGTGTTCCATTATGGCAAAATGATGTAATTACCAGTAATGCTGCTGCTGCTTGAGTAGTGGTGGAGAGGCGGTATTAAGGAAAAGACTAGCCCCAGTTCTCTCCTAAGAGCCATTTCAGCCCACTTCAGTCTATTAGATTGAAGATGCTGGAAGGCGAATGGCTTTAGCAGAGGAAAAGGTCAGATTTAAAAGCTTTTCTGGGCTTGGTATTTATTGTTGCTTTTTTGACCTTCAGAAAAGTCCCCTGTGTGTTTGTCCTTGATTTTTGCCTTTCCCATTAGTGCTTGAAAGCTGCATTGCTGGCCAGACCCAGTCTTTGGCATGGATGGTTTCCTATGGAGTGTTATTTGAGAAGGCGTAGCCTCCATCCAGATCACCAGTCCTGCTGCTTTTCACCACCATTGTAATGTCAAAAATCTTTTTGATTCTTGAATATTTCAGTTTTAGTAATTCTGTTCCCTCCTCCCTCCCTTCCCCAACCCTCTTTCTCTCTCTCTCTCTCTCCCCCTCTCTCTCTTTCTCAAGCATGCTTAGATGTTAAATAATTTATGAGTTAGTATTTTAAAATACAGAAAAGTGAGAAATAGGATGGAGTGCCTGGGGAAATCACTTAACCTTCCCATGAACCTCTTCCAAAACATACAGCCTGCCACCTGATGATTAAAAGGAGACAATTAATCACAGTGTCTGGAACACAGTAGGCCCTTCCAAAGATTTTCCTCTGTTTTTAGGGGATAACCATCATTCTTTCAGTATTATCAAGCACCTGCTGGGCCCAAGGCACTAGCAAAGTTTGCTTATTTCAGTGGTTCTCAATCTGCCAGCCTTGGACCAGCAGCATCACATCACATGGGAACCTATTAAAAATACACATTCTTGGTCCCAAGCCTACTGAATCATAAATGCCAGTAGTGGGAGCCTCAGTCTGTATTGTATGTAGTCCTTTAGTGATTCTGTTGCACGCTCAAGTTTGAGAACCACTGACTTATTTTAGAATTTAGTACCAGAACCTATTAGATAATGTAATGTTTAGAGCAGTACTGTCCAATATTAACCACTAGTTCGGATGGTTATTTAAATTTTAATAAATTAAAACTGAGTAAAATGAAAGATTCAGTTTTTCAGTTGCATTGGCTACTTTACAAGTGCTCAAATAGATACATGTTCCTAATTGTAACTATTCTGGGCAGCACAGATATAAACATTTCTGTCATGACAGAGAATTCTGTTGCATAAAGCTGGGCTTAGAAAAGTGGACCTCAAACTTTAGCACAAATCAAATCAACTAGAGGACTTCATACAATTTAGATTGCTAGACCACATTATCACAGTTTCTGGTTCAGTAGCTCCTGGAGTGGGGCTGAAGAATTAACAAGACCACAGATTCTCCTGCTGCTGATTCAGGGACCACAGATTAAAAACCATTGGTCTAAAATAAGGACTCTTGATCTGAAATTTGCAAACTTCCTAAAAATTGATGGCAAATAATATAAGTATCTATATATAGGCTAATAAGATTTACAGAATATAAGACCATAGTTTTAAACTGATTCTCAATTGAGTTAGCAGAAAAACCTTTTAATATAATTAACAAGAAATCTGACCAATAGTGAGTTGAATCACAAGGACACGTCTGTTCATTTAGCAGAGTGAGGGGCAGGAAGTTTGAGGGTTCTTTCAGCGGCTTAAGCATGTCATAGGAAAACTAGGCACCTTCCTTCCCCAGAAAACCACTTATTTGTTTATTTATTTATTTTTCTGCTATAACTAGGTCACATGCCCACCTCTCTAGAACAATCCTGGCCAAAGGAAATGGGATTTATGTAATTGCTTTAGACCAATTATGATTCAACCCCTCTGGCTGGAAGAGGGGTCTGCCTTCCCTGAGGCCCTGAATTATCACCAGTTCTTTGAACAAAATATTAATTTTATAACAGGGGTGAAGGGAGAAATAGCTGTTGGTCTCTCAGTGAGTGACCTCAAAGAAGTTAAGTGTCTGGTCTGCATCTCTTCAGCTCATGGCTTACTTTTAGCCTGCTTGGCAAGTAGAGCCCAAACTGTTGTGACATCCTGCTGGTCTCTATCCTCTCTGTGCCTTGGACAGGTTCTGTGAAACCATTCTGACTATAATAGGGTGAGATGGGTGGGGTTTGAGAATTTGATCTATGCCTTGGGAATCAGCATCAACTTGGCCCCCCTCTGGCAAAGCTCCTAATTCTAAAAGGAGCTCTTAGCTGGTTCCTTTTGACCAATTCTTTGCCAAAGTACAATGTCTTATGCTTTGATTTCTTGGTCTTTATACTTTGATCCATTGTTCTTTCCTGTCACCAGCCCTCTGAGAACCGGTCTTGAATTTTCAGGCCAACTGCTTGGATTCTGCTGTCGACCTCTGGGTCCTGGTCTACTTGCCTGGATCCCTGCTTGTTTCCTCCCACCAGTGTGCTTTATTGGAGACTTCACTTTTGCTAAGTAGGGAGATCATGTCTAAAAATGTATAATGTGAAAATCTTCCATGTGGAAATGGTAAATGAATCATTGGGAATTATTGAGATCATTGAAGGAGAAGATGTGAGGAAAAAAGCTGAGAGCACCCACCAGAGCCTACTGAAGCAAGCTAACAGCTTGACCATCTAGGTTTTTTATCTGTAAACTCCACAGTACTCTGAATCCTAGGCTGAGAGTCAACAAAATCAGTAGACCTAGTACTATTCCCCGTGGTCCTGAGAATCTGGAGAGGTGCCTGATCAAAGGGGTGGTGGCAGCTGAGCAAGGAGAGTTCTTAGTTTTTTGTCCCCTATTTCCCAGAGCTACTTTTACTTGTAAGTTATGGTTCTATACAAAATCTTGAATATAGAAATAATGGGTTCTACTTCTTCTTTTGCGAGAGAGAGGGAGAGTGTGTGAGCAGGAGCATCCCTGGCTAAATGATGTCCAGTGCTTCTTCTAAAATTGGCATTGAGCTAAGGCCTAAATACAGGTACGAAGAAGCAATAGTAAGTGAAACAGAATTATAGGATTTTCCTATCTTATTTATTTGTTTATTTTTCCCACATTTTTATTGATGCATTACAATTGTACATAATGGTGGGATTTGTTGTTACTTATTTGCACATACATACATTATAACAATATAATTTGGCCAATATCATCTGTGCTTTCCTATTTTAGAAGGAACTCTGACTCCCTTGTTCTCTGCATGATTTTGAGCAGACAGTTGCCTCAGTCAACTGTTGGATACAGTACCCAATTGTTTGCAGCAAAAGTCTTGTAAGTCTGTTTCCTCTAAAAGCTAATCTTCCGCAACTTCCCTCCCCCCATTCTCCCAGGACAGAAGTGGACACAAGGGGGAATGTTTCGGTTCCCCTGTAGGGTTGTGTGTCTTTCTCTAACATCCTTGTTCAGAATGTCTAAGGAATTTTTATTTTCCAAAGTTTCTTACCAGAAACAATTTGGCAGAGCACAGTTTGGGGAGGAGGCTTTAGTTAAAGGAACACAAAAGCACATGTCCTTGTGGTGAATTCTGAACATAAGTGAAGGGGGAGCAAAGGAGCTTTAATAAAATTGCAGTTCAGGCTAAATCAGGAATGGAAATGAGGAACAACCCAAAACACCACAATTTGCTTAGAGCACTTTATCCCTGACCCTGAATAGCACACACCAAGGATTGTGACAGAATGTCAGTGTATGCCTGTATATATTTTTTTAAGTTTTTATTTGGTATTATAATTTATAGTGAGATGTTGAAAAGCTCCCTGTTTTTATAATACCAATTTCAGAAACTGAAGCTTGGCTGTTGGGAAATAAACAGGCAGCATGGTGATTTTCAAAGAGGAAGTATATGAGAATTTTAAGGCTTAGGAAAAAGATTATTTTTAGTTAGAATTAGATTGTCTTTGTTGAAAGTTCAAAAACATGATGAGGGCTGGAGTTGTGGCTCAGTGGTAGAGCACTTGCCTGGCATATGTGAGGCCCTGGGTTCCATCCTCAGTACCACATATTAATAAATAAAGTAAAAGATCCATTAAAATTTTTTGAAAAAAAAAATGATGAGTCCAGCTTTGGAGGTTCTGAGAGGGAATGTGGCTTGCTCGAGTCTCACAGATGATTGCACAGTCAATCCCAGAGCCCAGGTTTCTGCTCTCATCCACAGTGTTGGTCTTTCTTCTGAACAGATATCTGTACTCAGGGGATGAAATGGCCTCCAGAGCCTCATTTCCCAGAGTTCCCTGCTGGGGTCCAGTTTTCTGCAGTTCAAGCCATATTCTCCTTGATCTGTTAGCCTAGCTTCAGGGGAGATGGACTACAGCTGGTCTGAAATAAAAGACAGTAAATTTACTTAAAACTTTCAGCATGAACCATTTGCCTAACTTTTTCCACTGTGATGAATGAAAATATAGACAACAGAATGTTTCACAAGACAGAGAATAAGAATGAGCAGTGTGCAGTTTGGTTTTGCCTTTAAAAAGAAACACATTACAGGACTTTGTTTTTTTTTTTTTTTTAAACCTCTGTCATCTGTGATCCATTCGCCTGTTCAGCCAAGATATTTTGGCTTTTTGACTCTGGGAAACCAGTGGGTGGGTGAATTTGGAGGAGCCAAGAGTTAGCAAAATACCAGTAAATACTGGAACCCATGAGGATTCTCCTTGGCCCCTCAAGCAGAGGTAAACCTTATCTCCTGCTCTCCCAGACTCCCTTGAGAAAGACTGCTAAAGCTCCTCTTCTTGAGAGGATCCCCAGACCTGATGAAGTTAATGTCCAGGAACTCTTCCTGTCCCTGTACCATCAGAAATTGGCCTGAGGATGCCTCAGGCACTATAGGAAATAACAGCATTGTCTTTAAGGTCCCCTGATCTGATTCCAGATCCATCATTGAGACCAGATCTACCATTTCCCATTGCTGTGACTTTTGATGAGTTTTCAAAACCTCCTGAGCCTATTTCCTCAGTTAATCATACCAATCGTTAATCATGCCTATCTCATTATCTGTTTATTAAGAAATAAATGAGATAGCATGTATGAACTGCCTAGCATGAGGGCTGGGGTTGTAACTCAGTGGTACAGTGCTTGTCTAGTATGTGTGAGGCACTGGGTTCAGTCCTCAGCATCACATAAAAATAAATAGACATAATACCTTTATTTTATGTTTATCTACTAAGACATTTTTTTTTATTTTTAAGAAATATTTTTAAATATAACACATTGCCTAACATCTTGCTGAATTCTGGTTTGGTACTCAATAAATTGAAAGTTTTCATAATCCCACTCCTTTTTTCAACAATTCATGCAACTTTCTGTTTTTCTAGGGATCATGAGATCAGAGACAGTAGCAGAAGTGCCAAAGGGATTTACTTTAATTTTTTCTTATCAACTTCAAGGAGTAATGTATATATAATGATACAATAAACTATATCTGTTTAAATTTATAAGTCTGACAGATATCTGTACTCAGGGGATGAAATGGCCACTTCAGTAAAGGTGCAGAAAGAACATTGGTACCATCCCCAAAATATTTCTTTTGCCCCTTTGCAGTCTATCCCTTCCTTTACCCCCAGGATCATGCTCACTATAAACTAGTTTTGCTCCAAATGAGTAGAATTATACAGCATGTACAATTTTTCTCTGGCTTCTTGCACTCAGCATAATGATTTTTACATGTGTCCCTGTTGTTACATGTATCCTTTTTATTACTGTTTAGCATTCCATAGTGTGGAATGCCACCTGTTGGTGAACCTGCTCATATTGTAAGGGTTTGTTAAATTTTTTAAGAAACTGCCAAATTGGTTTTCAAACTATACTTAAACAAAGTTTTACTTTCCATCAACTGTATCTGTGGATTTTCCATTGCTCCACATTTTCATCAACACAAAGTACAGTAAGCTTTTTGAATTTTAGTCCTTCTAATGGGTTTATAGATAATGGCATTTATTGTGATTTTAATTTGCATTTCCCTAGTGTATAACAATATTGAAATAGCATCTTTTCATGTGATAACTGGCTTTATATATATCTTCTTTTGTGTTATATTTGTTCAAACCTTGTGCTCATTTTTAATATTATGTAGTTTATATTCATGTTACTGAGTTTTAAGAGTTTTCTATATGGTCTGGATACTAGTTCTTTGTAAGACAGAAATACAAGGCAGTTTTCTTCCAGTGTGTTGCAATGTGGACATTTTCTCCCCATCTGTGGCATGTCTTTTCATGTTCTTAGTACCAACTGACAAGTAAAAAGTTTGAGTTTTGATGAGATCTGTTTTAAAATTTTTTTGTGTGTGATTTATATTTTTCATTTACTTCAAGGTCATGAAGATCTTGCTCCTATAATTTCTTCTGGGAGTTTTTAGTTTTAGCTTTTACATTTACATCTATAATCTAGTTCAGGTATTTTTGTATATTGTGTGAGGCAAAGGTTAATATGGGAATTATCTTTTGAGTTATTGTATAAGGAACTGGGTTTTGTTTTTTGTTTTGTACTGCAGATTGAACCCAGGGCTGCTTAACCAATGAGCCACATTCCAAGTCTTTTTTCTTTTATTTTGAGACGGGGTCTTGCTAAATTGCTGAGACTAGCCTCAAATTATCAATCCTCTTGCTTCATTCTCCTGAGTTACTGGGATTACAGGTGTGTACCATACTCAGCTATATCAGAAACTTCATTTAGTTTTCAAGAAATAAGTATTCTAAGGTAGGTAGTGATTATGCCCCTTTTAATAATAAAGAAAACAAGTCTCATATTAACTTGCTCAAATATTACAATTAGGATTCAAACCCATGGTTTCCCAATCCAAAGCCCAGGTTCTTTCTACCTATTATGTGGGCACCGTGTTTCCAACATTGAGTTTGGTTCTCTATGGGGGAAAAAAAAATCCAGCTATACCTTGTAAGGTGGAGACAGAACTGAGATGGCACTGGTGCTCTGAAGACATTCATATCCCCAAGCCTAACCTTATGCCTTTAGTCATGGTGAGAGTGAGGGCCAGGGTTCCCATGTCAGTTAATTTGCTCAAGTGTGTATATCAGAAGCTATGAATATAACTTTTTTGACACTCTCTTGATAAGGGACTTATTCTAAGTTCTTTTTCCATTTGATAGCTGGTCTATCAGAAACATGAATTTAAATGCCTGGCCACACAGATAGTTAGTTAATCCTTAGAGCATCCAGCTGGATGACTGACTCCCACTATGTTTGTGTGAGTTTTTATTTTTGGAAAACAAATAATGAGTCAGTCTCCCTCTCTCCCCCCCTCCCTCCTTCCCCTTTTCTCACCCCTCCTTCTGGATTCTCTTAGATGCTGTGGTCACACTAGGTAAATAGTCTTTTCCATAAAATTTCCCCTGAACCATGCCAGAATCAAGGGGTCCTCTGCATTCTGATACTTGGGTTACCTCTTTAAAGAAAAGTCTTTTTTGTCATCTTGAAAGTATCTCTGCATCTCACTTAACAGAAAATATTTTTTTTCTTTAACCCTGCCTCCTGCAACACACAATGGAGAGGGTAAAAATGGAACCACCAGTACCTCTCTATTCCACTCCCTTCTTCTTCCTTTTTCCTGTCAGGCATTGTGGTATTGGGGAAGGGCGCGGGGCCCTATAGTGAAAAGAATCCAAGTTTGACTCCAGCTCCAGTGTTTATATAGCTAGCAGATCACTCAATCTCTATGACGTTCAACTTCCTCATCTGTAAAATGGGAATAACAGTTACTTTATGGGTTTGTTATAGAGTGTTTATACAATGTCTGGCACCTGGATACGCTATATTATTTCTTGCTGTTCTCTTTTATTAGATCTCTTTCTGGGGAATAAGGATATGGGATACTCATAAAAAGTCTGAATAAGGGGCCGTTTGAATCTTACAAAGGATATTTTTTGAATGCAGAGCTCTTCTTTCGGCACCTCAGCAGATATACTGCTTTCTCTTTGGCTGGTCTGGTCAGTCAAATTTCAAAGCCCAGCCTTTGTCTGTGAAGCATTATAGTCATTCTGCCTATTATTTTCTTTGTAGCTGCCAACTAGATTGTCCTAGGTCTCTGGAAGCAAACTCTAACATCTAGCAATTATTTGCTAGTGAGGATCTTGTGGACAAAAGTGTGAGTTGGGAAAGGAGTATATGAGAAAAGAGAAAAGACAGTTGTCTGTTTAGTGTGGAGAGTACCAGATACAGGTTGGTAGGGAAGAGTGGGGAATTCAATTAACATATCTGGTTTTTGAAATTCAGCCCTGAGAAGCATCTATCTGTGTGTAGACTGGTAGGATGAGATTGAGTCAATTTCACTCATTACATACTGGACATGCCTCCCACTTGGTCCTTTTCTCCCTTCCTGAGAGTCTCCCTTGCATTTATTTCAGTCTGGGAGGCTGGCCTCTGCTTCCCTTTTGCCTACTAAGGATTCTATGGACTTCAACATTTTCAAACCTATTTATAGGCCTTCCTACATCATCCACATAGCCTTGAGAATCTGAATCTGGATATTCAATGAGGTTTGGTTATAAGAGATGTAGAACAGAGATAGGACCAGCAACAAGCACTTACACTGGACTCTTCCTTATACCACTTTTTTTCCCCCAACTAGATTCTCAAACATCTTTTGCATTGCCTCTCCGAAGCCTGGTGACTACTTAATTCTAACCTAAATCTCTCCTAACACATAAGTATACCTCAAATTTTATTCTGTTTTCCCAGCCTTCATATTTTTTGTTTTCTTTGGGGTTTCTAATTGCCTTTTTTTTTTTTCCTAATGAAGAAAGATGCATCGCCAAGGTCAATTATCATCATAATCATACCATTGGTTATAGGGAAACGACTTACATCTTGAAACATTCTTCTCTAAGTTCATAAAACTCCTAATTTCAAGGACTGCAACCATTTTACTGAAGTTTTAGGTTAAATCTTTTTACTTGAGTTGCATGTCATCCTCTTTCTTAAGATCCTTTTAAATTTTGCTATACATCATCCTTAGTAATTTTTTCCGAAGAGCACATGGAAGGTAAACATTTTAAGTCCTTGCATATCTAAAATGCTTAAATACTTTGCCATGCTATTCATTAAATAGTCCTCCACCTCTGTATTTCCAGAGCCAAGGACCAAGCTTGGGGCCTTGAGCATGCTATCCGCTACTGAGCTAAATCCTCAACCCCCAGGAATCATCTTTATTTCTGTTCATCTTCCTGCCCTACTTTTCTTCATATCCAGTCCTGCTCTATCCAAAGTCACTAGGCACATGTGTCTTTTAAGTACTTGAAATCTGAGTTATCTGAATTAAGATGTGTTTAAGTATAAAATACATACCACGTTTCAAAGACTAAGAGCCAAAAAAGGAAAAGAAAATATCTCATTTTTATATTGATTATATGTTGAGAATATTTGGATATATTGGACTAAATAAAATATATTATTATCATTATTTTTTTTAGTTGTAGTTGGACACAATACCTTCATTTTATTACTTTTATGTGGTGCTGAGAATCGAATCCAGGGCCTTGCATGTGCTAGGTAAGCGCTCTACCACTGAGCCACAACCCCAGCCTTAAAATATATTATTAACATTAATTTCACCTGTTTTTTTTTTTATTTGTTAAATGTGACTACTAGAATTTTTTTTAATTATACATATGCCTTGCATTATTATATTTCTGTTGGACAGTGCTGCTGTCGTCCCAGGTTCCCAGAGTCAGCAAGGAGAAGTGTGGGCTGTATATGTGGCCTTTCCTCATGCCTCTTCACTTGGGGTACTTACAGATATGTTGACATTGTAGTGACCTGCAGTGTAGTACATCTACAAATACCATGTTGTCTAGTTCCCATCTTTTGAAGTGTTAAAGTTTCTAGTCTTGTATTTTTCTTCACTTTTCCCTCTCTATTCTCCCAAACGCAGTTATTCCTTTATTTCTTCTTGTACTATTTTGCCACTTTGGGATTTAGGAGGATGGAGAAATAAACATTTTCAGTCTGCCAACTGGAAAATAGATTTTACTCATTTCAATCAGTATTTTGAACAATATTATGGTCATCTCTATATAAGTCTATCTACATCTCTAGATATTTTCTTTAGGTAGAATTCTAGAAGTAGACACACTGTTTCAGATTAGATGAATTTCTTAAAGCTCTTGATATAAACATCAACAAATGGATTCTGCCAAAAAATACTAGTGTGGATTGTTAGTGGGTTATTCCATGAAAGATGGGAGCAGTTACCCAAGAAGTACCCACATTCACATCTGCTTTTGTGGAAAGCATGACCTCTTTTCTGAATCACTTAACTTTTCTGAATTTTCATGTTTTTATTTGTAGAATTAAGACAGCCAGGCATGGTGGCACATGCCTGTAATACCAGCTGCTAGGGAAGTAGAAGCAGTAGGATTGCTTCAAATCCAGTCTCAGTAATTTAGCGAGACCCTAAGCAACTCAGTGAAACCCTGTCTCTAAACAAAATACAAAATAGGGCTAAGGATGTGGCACAATGGTTGAGTGCCCCTGAGTTCAATCCTTGGTACCAAAAAAAAAAAAAGAAAGAAAGAAAAGAAAAAGAAAAACAAAAGATAAAAAATAGGATAATTGTTCCCTGAAGCAATGTATAAGAAAGCTCACGGAAAATATTATTTTCAGTAATTCATGTCAGCAGGCATTTGAGGGCTTCTTATTTGTATCAAGTCCATGTGTTCTACTAGAACTATGGAGGATATGAACCCTGGCCTCAAAAACTAATTGTTCTCTAAGGGAAAGAGTGGAAGATAAGTCACATTCCTAAGAAGCTACTACATGAGTCTTTTTGTGATACATGATAAGAGGTGTAGACAGTGTGTTGAAGGGGTTTAGATAAAGAGTGCTTGTATTCTAGTTAAAAGATCAGGGACAGCAGCCTGGAAGAGGCAGCATTAAGGTAGCCCTTGAGGGGGCAGTATATTTCAACACAGTGGGGGAGGAAGGTGGGGCTGCATGAGGTGTGGATGAGCCTGAGCACAGGTGCAGGGCTGGGCTTAGGGCAGGTCAGTTGAGAGCGTTCCCTAGAGTTTAGGCAAAACAGAAGGAGAACTGAAATTGTAGGTTTAAATTTCTGTCTCTGTGAGTATAGTTATTTGTGCATGCCACAGGAGGGAGTGATTCCTGTATTTATTTCTATGGGGCTTCCATAGAGAAGGCAGAGAGAAATGATTTCCTTCAGGTTTGGGTCCAACCAGCATTTGTTAGGCAAGAGATTGTCTTGTGCATAGGAGCAAGAGCACAGTGTACCTAGCTTTTGCTTCCTTTCTCAGAGGCTGGGGATTCTGAGGTTCTTCTAAGAACCTAGGACCATTTCACATTGCATTTACCTAGTCAGATAAGAACTTAGATCTATAATTTTGAGGAAGAAAGTTCCTGAAGAGAAGGACAACAGAGACAAGGACAGGCTGGCAATGAGAGAGAATACTGCTGGAATTAGACATTTGGTATCGTCGTGAAAAGGTGAGGAGTTTGTTTTCTATCCATCTTTCTGTCCTCAGTACTGGAAGTTAATTGTCATCTCACAGTTGTTTGGTACCATCGGGTTGTTCTCCAACAATCTAGAATCCTTTGGGGTAGCACTCTCCCCCCATGCCCAAGATTTTTTCATCATTAACAACATTCATCCTTTCCTCCCTTCCTCCCTTCCTCTTTTCCTTCCTTCCTTCTTCATCCCCAATCTAAGAATTCTCTTTCTTGTTGCCTGTAAAATGAAATCAGATTCCCAGGCCTGGTTTTCAAGGTGGCCCCAGCCTGGCTGGTGGCGTCAACTTGCCAGTATCATCTTATTTACATTGTATTCTGTTACCTTGAGTCTCTGGGTTAACATCTCTCATCTGCTTCTCAAATAAGCATCTGCTTCATTTATTCATGTACCCAACACTTATTGAATGCCTCTCATGTGTCATTTTTTTCCTGGAAACTTTCTGAGCGATTGCCGTGTTGTAGGCCTTGTTGTAGAGCTTGTGAACTGAGAAATAGGAGAGGGGATCATCTTGGTAAATGAAGAATTACTATGAAATATAGTTAAGGAATCAGTGTGACATACTTAATGTGGATATAACAAGAGGCATTTCTGCAGTCTAGTCTCCTTGAATAATCATTGCCTTTGGATGTGCTGATCTAGATCACTAGTAGACACTGGAATCTAAGCATTTCTGTTAAATTCAAGTATGTTGCCAAGTGGAAACTCTAGTGGTCCAAAACTAGGGTCATCAGCTCCAGGACTCATGACGTTTCTTAAAGGATGTGACTCACATATGTGAGGCAAGCGCTCTACCACTGAGTTACAGCCCCAGCCCCCCTAGCAAGACTTTTGAAGAAAGAGTTCTAAATACTAAGGTGAATGGCACAGAAATGACAGAAACCTGAACAAAATTGCACCCAGCTTAGAAGCAGAAAAATAAAGACCAGTAAGAGGCAGTGTGCAAATGGTGTAAATGAAGTATCTTGTTATTCAGTGCAAGGTGATTCTCAGCCTTATTTCATCCTACTAGGCCTAAGATAAAGACTATCTCCAGTTGCTATTATTAGCCACAGAAAAATAGCCACCCGCTGTTCTTTATTCAGTGGGGGAAGCTTACCCATCTCTCAAAACCCTGAGGTTTTAGGATTTGATGGTATATTTTGATTCGAATTGGGCAGTCAGATTACAGACTTTTCTAAGAAGACCTAGCTTGGTCAGCAGAATAGAAAACATCAAGAATGACATCAGTCTGTTGATCTTTGAAGGGAACACCCAAAAATGTTCAACACAACTGTTTGTTGTTTTTTTTTTTTTCATTTCACACCTGGTGCAGTCAGGAAGTTACATTTAGAAAAAACAATTTTCTCCTTCAAAACAAAAAACTCTCGGTCAAAAAAGAAAAAAAAAAAGCACTTATTCATCCACTATCCGGAAGAACTCATTCATTGGAGCTGATTGTTCACATTTGTAGAATTTTGAATTTTGTAGATGGAAGGGGACTTAGAGTTGAATAAGGTCTTCAAAAGGAAACAAAAGGCTCTTGCTTTCAGTATGAACAGAGTTCATTCACAAGACAGTTTTTCCTAATCTATGAGGAGTGATTTCAGACAATTAGCTAATTGGTTGAGGGAGGTGACCTATCCCTTTGCAAAGGGCAGTCTGCTCTTAGGGGTCCACATAAAGAACACATCCTAAGCTTTCCAGGACAGCCAGGAGCAGCCCCATCAATCCTCCCGTGTAACAGCCAGTCGTAACCACAGAGGAACAGTGCATTTCACTGGAGAGCAAAGCCATGAAAACCCTAGCAGCTGCCAACAGCTGATCGCTGCCACCACCAGCTCAGTGTTGTTTGGGGCTTTGAAATATTTCCGAACCATCTTCTAATTTGTGCTATTGTAAGGAGATAAGTGACCTTCTAGAAATAGTCTGCTGTTTTATTTTTTAATTGTTATCAGATGCTTAGTCTGTTGAAATGACATTCATCTATTTAGTAGAAAACAAGAGCAGGACTCTTTTGTGACCATCTTGAAACCTCAGATGGGTACTAAAAAGAAAAGGAAGGAAGGGAAAATTCCCGTAGGAAAGGTTAAATTTTTTTGGATTTGAAATGTGAAGGAATTGAGAATTAAAGATAGTTAGAGATTTCAAGAAAGAAATCAGGAGAAGATAACTGAAAGGATTACATAAGGTGAGTTCCTCTGTCCCTAGTTTGAGAGGCAATGAAACTGAAGTGACTTTTTTTTTTTTAAACATATCATTAAGAGGTAGTCAGAATGTGAAGTGTTTTGAGAATGACCAGGACCATCAAAAGATGACCAATCCCTCAAATCAAAACAACCCCAGGTGATCAAGAGACTTGGTTTTTGTAGCACTCTGTGTGTCCTTGTTAGTATAATAGTTAAAACTCAGGACTTTGGACCTGTCAGACATGGGCTTGAATTCTGTTTCTGTCGCCTATTTACTTTATAACCTGGGCTGAACACTTGGTAAGGATTTATCTCAGGAATACTTCCAGTTTATGTAAGAGAAAGCTGACTGATAGTAGTTTAAACAATTAGTTCATTTTTCTCATATTACAAAAAGTCTATAATAAGCAGTTGCTGCCTTTGGTTTGGAGAACCAGAGTTGTGATCAAGGATGCTTATTCTGTCTTCCCATCCATTGTGTTGGATTTCAACCTCATGGTACCAAGAAAACTTAAAAATTTTTCAGGAGCCCCCAGAAGATTTCTACTTGTGTCTTCCTGTCCAGAATGGTAACATGTGAGTTCTAACCCTCAGTTAGAAAGGAGGAAAATTTGGGGTTGTGGCTCAGTGGTAGAGCACTTGCCTAGAAGGTGTGGAGCACTGGGTTCAGTTCTCAGTACTACATAAAAATAAAAAGTAAATTGGAGATATTGTGTCCATCTACAACTAAAAAGAATATTTTTTTAAAAAAAGGAGGAAAGTAAATGTTCTATGTTTCTAGACTCTAACATGGAGGTAAACAAGGAAAAAGGGAAAAGGGGTTGTGAATAGCTTTCACATTATCCAGCCAGCAGTGTAGTGTCTGGTGCATCATTTAATTAATATTAAAGCTATGATGATGATGATGATGATGATGATGGTAATAGAGAACCTGTGTCATTGTGCTCCTCTGAAGATTCAAGAATGATATTTAACACTTTTTACTTTATGAAGTACTTTTTCTGTGAAATAAATTTGTTAATGGTTATTGTCATTATTACATGTTTAGGAATTTCTTGATGATTGATCCAAAGAAAGGCCAATCATTAAGGAAAGCATATGTACTCTGTGTCTTCATACTGTTCTGGCCCCGCACCAGGTCTAATTCCTGCAAAGCCTTCCAAGCCCACTCAGAACCACAGCAGTTGCTTACTCCTTTAAATTCCTAATATCACTTCTGACACATACTGTTTGTCTCCTACTTTTTATGTATGGCTTCTTAGCTAGGTTTGAAACTCCTTAATTTTAGGATCTACAATAGAAAGTGCCCTATGTAGGAGGAGTTCCATTGCTGTTTGTTTATTGACAGAATATTTTCTACTTTTCACTGACAGCTAGAGCTAGACTTGAGGTAGAGTAAGGATGGAGAGTAATTAGAAAGATGGTTTCTTCTATGAGGAGAAATTTTATTTTCTCTTGCCCAATGTTCCACCATTCTTTCTCCAGCTTCTGTCTTCTTGATTTTTTTCCCCACTAAGAGGAAAGTGTACTTCATTTCATTTTTTATTTAACTTTCTAGCCATTTCTTAACTAACTCTTAACTCTGACTTAGCTGTGGCCCTGGTTCTGGTGGGGCAAAAAACTCCTAACTCCTCATTGCCATCTCTTAAGACCACAGCAGAAGGCAAATCCTTGCAAAATAGCTTCTATGGTGCTTTGTGCACACTCTGTCACTGTTTTGGGAGGCATAAGAGTCAAGTAGTATTGGGTGAGAAAAACAAATCCATTCACTGAAATCAACACTGAGGAGTAAGTGATTTTCTGATCTTTGATTAGACCAAATGCTCAGCATGTGTAGGGATCTTGGAACCTAACTGTATTAGATGAACATTTAGCAAGGAGTGTTTACTAGCGAAGATAGCTGCCCAGTCCTACATTCCTTCCATATTGTTCCTTCCATATTGTTCGTTGTTACTTCTAGTTTTAAAAGCTGCCCAGTGAGCTGGGTGAGGTGGTGCACACCTGTAATCCCAGCAGCTCAGAAGGCTGAGACAGTAGGATCACAAGTTCAAAGCCAGCCCTGACAACTTAAAGTGGCCCTGTCTCAAAATTTTAAAAAAGGGCTGGGAATATAACTCAGTAGTTAAGTGCCTCTGGATTCAAACCATGGTATATATATTAAAAAAAAATTGCACAGTGAAATACAGATATCAGAGTAATCACAGACCTATATGTGGACTGGAAGTGTAGCTCAGTGGTAGAGTACTTGACTAGTATGTGGGAAGTCCTGGGTTCAATCCCTGGTGCCTCCCTCCCCCTGACACATACAAAGAGAAGAAAATTTAAAAAAACAAAAAACAAAACAAAACAAAAAAACAACCAGCCAAATTTCTGAATAGTCAAATTCATTGATTTTCTTCTTTTTACCATGACCCTTAGATTTTAGAAATAAAAATGAGTACCTGCTAACATATTTAGTTAAATTTATATCACTTAAGTCATTAATCCAATTATTTTGTTTGTTTATTTAGCTCCAAACTGTACAAATACCATAGATTGCCTATCATCATATTTCTCATACTTGTGGCCACTTAGTTTTCCCATACTTTTAATTCCTGTCCATTTTTTTCTCTGTTCAATGATGGTTGTTTAAACATACCAAATGAAATGCCAGTTGTGGTACCTGTATTTCCAAGGTTTAAAATTTAAAAGCAAAACACAAAATCCTAATACCTATAAAGCAGTTTTCCAAGGCTGTAGAGGGTTACTGTTTCAGTGAATTAATCTTCCTCCTTTCTGTTGTAGAGAATAGGAAGAGTGAGCCAAAGTCAGGTGGAGCTATCCACTTTCCCTAGGACTACCTGGTAGGTCTTATTGTGTAGTTTGCAAATGTGAGTCCAGGAGTACACTGCACAGTGAGGGAAAGCCAGATCTCCAGGGTGGGTAAGATAAGACAAGAGGAAGCTGAGATGAAACCCTGGGGATCGTAGACCTTAAAAAAACCTTGTGAAGGGCTGGGGATGTGGCTCAAGCGGTAGCGCGCTCGCCTGACATGCGTGCGGCCCGGGTTCGATCCTCAGCACCACATACCAACAAAGATGTTGTGTCCGCCGAGAACTAAACAATAAAACATTAAAAATTCTCTCTCTCTCTCTCTCCTCTCTCACTCTCTCTTTAAAAAAAAAAAAAAAAAAAAAAAAAAAACCTTGTGAAGACCAAAAAGCAGTACAGAGATACAGGAAATTGTGGTGTCACATAATCCAAAGGATTTAGGAGGAGCATTTAGGAAATAAGGAGTGCTCAGCTGCCTCAAACACTGCCAAGAAATAGCAAAGATAAGAGCAGCAACAACAAAAGTGTCTGTGGGATTTTACCACCAAAGAAAGATCACCCATGGTGAAGACTTACTGTTCTCCTTACCCTAGTCTCCCTAGGCCCTAATCACATAGGACCACCTGCATCTTGTTTTCTAGTGTTCTTGCACATCTGGCTTCCATTGGGTATAAAAATATAATTCTAAAAGATCTTTGGTCTCTAATTATTCATTTTGATTCTGAAAGAAGGACTTAGTCCTTATGTTGTCTGCCCATTTGGAAGATGATTAGTGATAAGATTATGCTTTCTAATAGGGATCCAAAACCTCAGGGTGTATGGATGGGGTGGCAGAGTGAGTATGGTTAGAGGTCTACCAGGGCCCCAGGCAGGCTCTGAAACATGTCCAATGCCCCACCTTACCCACCACTTCTATCATTTGGAGGGCTTGCCTTTCCCATTAAACCATGTTCAGTACTGCAGAGAATGCCCTGGTGCCTGGGCTCAATAAATGGCAAATCTAGGCCTTTGTAGTTCACCTACAAAGGGAAAACAGGGAAGGCTCTGAAAACATCTCCTGTTTCCAATTTCTTCTCAGATCCCGGGGAATGGGGAAACTCCACATGCCTGTTTCTGCTTCTGGGCACCTACAGAAAGGTTCTTTCTGCGCTACCCAGTTGCTACCTTTTAGTCTCCCGATGTTGCATGTTCATTCCCTGCTGTTCGTGCTCTATGTGTTGCATTACTCACACGTGGCTTCAAGCACAGATGAATTTTCTGCATTCCATTGCCACTTCTGTGCAGGCTTTCCAATCCTTTAAATCTTCCTAGACAGTCAAATTATGGGGTTTATTCCTTGGTAAATAAAATTCATTTAAACACAGGCTATCATTTGTACTACTGATCCATTTCTCCTACCACTTGAATCAAGCCCTTTGTGTGTGAAGGGCTGGGGCTGCTCCTTCTTTCTGTGCAGAGACTTACATGAATAGGGAGCCTGGAACACAGTGAGGATTGATAATTGTTGCACTGAAATTTAAATCATACCAGGTACCCTGATAAGATTTTGCTGGGCAAGTGAAGCTAGCATGAAGTTGGCCTCTCTAGCTTGGTGTGCAGGGAGAGTCCCAAGTCTGGTAACTTCCTGAGCCACTTGTTGAAAAACTAGGGGCCCTCACCACTTGCTTCCAACAGCTTGTATATTTTTAGTCCTGCTTTTCATGTTAGTTTCCCGTTAACTGCTTGCAGGAAATCTTTTCTTGGACATAATCTGCCCATTTCCTGAAGTCTTCCTCTCCACATTGTGTCAGTTTGGGGATGAATCAAGTCAGCAATTTTGGAGAGGACTTGTTCTCTTCCCTGCTACAGCCTCCCCCCTTTGTGGGACACCAAAAAGCTGCCTTTCTTGTCTTTTCTAGGGGTGAAGGGAGGAGGGGCAAGCCCTCCATGTGTGTCAGCCTCTTAGGCTGCCTGACACAAATGTCTTTTTGTGTATGGAAGGGGCATGTGTGTGTTTTCCCTTTCCAATGGACACTTTGATTTCTTAGGTCCGGATGGTACCCTCTGAACTAGAAGCAATGGTGTGGCGTACAGAGCGTACTTAGTGAGGAAGCTGTAGTGGCAGCCACCATTTTGTCTTTTCTGCCTCTGCCCCTACCCTTTGTCCATTGTGAGTCTGGTCTGATTAGAACCAGCCTAAGACAACCCCTTCTAGGCCCAGAGCTTCCTGGGCACTTTCCTTCTTACCTGGAGGACTTCAAACCTGGAGACAGGGATTTTCCATGATGAGGATAACAACTCCTAATATTTCTGTAATGCTGGTTTTTAAACATGTCTGTGTTTTTAGGAACTAAACATCTGACTTTGTTCACTTTTAGATGAAAAGATTCCCATTTCAGTTCTGGCCCTGCTATTTAATAACTGTGAGACTTCAGGCAAGTGATAGGACTAATAATAGCTCCCACTTCATAGAGTATTTCACAGTTTAAATAAGAAAATATATGTAAAGTGCCTGCTGTGTGGGAACCATCCAAATGTCAACCAAAAAGGGAAAAGGAGAGAGACCATTGTAAATGAGTATGCTAAGCGCACAATGCTGAGCATACTAGTTGCCTTGTGATCTGAGGTCTCAGGGCATGCCTTTTCCCTTCCCTCTGAAGCTTCGCCTTCACCTGGATGCTCATTCTGACTATTCCTTTTTTCCCTCCATCATCCTGCAAGGTAATATGTAAGGTATTATTCCTTGTAAGGTAATATGGCTCTCTTATCTCAAATCCACCCACTTTCTCTTGGGGCACCCCCTAGCCCAGTGCTCAGCATCATGTAAGGCCCAGCATCTACTTGTATTAGGTACTTGCTGTGAAAAACTCCAAAATGCAAACCCATTCCCCAAGGGCCTGCCTCCAGGCACTCAAACTGATTTCTTGATTTATATACCCAGGTATCAGTGCAAGAAATGGAAACCAAGGTAGAAACTTTAAACAGGAAGGAATTTAATATATGAAATTCAACACTTAGCTGTTTTCCTAGTCTAGAAGTCCATGCCCTCCCAGGACACCACTAGAGTGATCAGCTTAACATCTCGCCCCCATTCCATGAACTGCAGTTCAGGACTGCGAAGGTCAGACTTGGGAACCTATTAATGCAAGTGCCCCACAGCACTTGGGAAGCTGGAGAACACTTCAAATGTGGCTCGCCAGCAGAAACAAGAAATGGCCAAAAGAGCAGGAAAAAGGTCTTAGCCTCACTTCCAAGTCTTGTATGAATGCAAATATTTGGCAGATTAACTGCAAGTGAATATGGTAAAGGTGATTTTTAGTTTTCCAGAATTTCTAACTAGAAGGGGAGTGGAGTAGAGGTCGAGGGAGCCAATGTACAGTACACAGCAGCCAGCTTCATCTGGAAAGTATTTTATGGAGCAGTGCCACAGGATGAAGGCTGGATGAGAAAATCCAAACAGCTCCTCTACATCTAGTTATTACCTTACAAATGCAGACTCACTTCCATAAAATCATGTTGTCCATGGGAAATCCTCCACGTCTCCCCGTGGCCTCTAAAGTCTCATTGCCCCCGCAGCTTGCCTTGTACTTATTCAGGACACCTAATATTCTTAACAGATGTTTGAATGAGCGCCTTCCCTGTGTGTCAGATGCTGTCCTAGACAAAGGGAGACAAAGTCAAAAGAGAAAAGCAAGGCCTGGCATCCAAAAGTTCATGGTAGTCTAGTGGGGGACAAAGTAATGAAAATAGTTTCAAAATCATACTATAAATGTTAAAGGGATGGTTCCTCAGAAAATAGATGAAATGCACATATACCAAACTGGGGGAGAAAATGAGGATGAATGTGAAAGGGCTGCACATACTCATGTAAAGACTAAGTGTAAAGGACTTTTATGAAAAAGAAGAGCCCGAGTCTGGCCATATAAACTCCATGATCTACTTTTCTCAAATTATCCGTTCTAGTTACAAGATCACAAGATGTTCTTTATTTTTCCTCACAGTACTTAATGGCAGTTTTCAAACATACAGCAAAATTGAAAGAATTTTAGCTGGGTGCAGTGGTGCATGTCTGTAATCCCAGCTACTCAGAAGACCAGAGCAAGAGGACTTCAAATTCAAGGTCAGCTTGAGTGACTTACCAAGGCTGTCTTCAAATTAAAATAATAATAATAATAATAGGTGGGAATGTAGCTTAGTGGTGGGTGGAAGACTTGCCTGGCATGTGTGAGATCCTGGGTTCAATCCAAGTACTGCGATAAATAAATAAACAGATAATTTTATAGCTGATACCCACATATTAGTTATATAAATTCTGCCATTAATATTCCACCAGTAAGGTAATAACTAGATGCAGAGGAGCTGTTTGGATAGGTATACTTGCTCTCGTGTACCTATCTATCTATCCCTCTCTCCATCCATTATCCATCTTATATTTTAAAGCATTTAAACTAAATCAAACACATTATCCTTTTCTCCCTAAATAATTTAGTATGCATGTCATTGACTATGATTCCATATGTGTTTAGTATTTCTTTGAGGTAAAATTTACATGGAAATTTTTTGAGTGAAATATTCAGATCTTAAGAGAGAATTCTTGAGATTTGACAAGTGTAATTCAAGTTCTTATCAAGGTAGAAAACATTATTATCCTGGAAAGTTTTCTTATGCCCGTTCTAAAATAGTAGCCCCCTAGGAGCTACCACCATTTTTATTTTTTTTCCTATCTACCATGGGTTGATTTAGCATGTTTTAGAATACCATAGAAACAGAATCTTATGGTGTGTACTCTTGTACAAGGCTACTTTCATTCATTATAATACTTTTTGAGATCCCTCCATGTTGTTGAATGTATTTATAGACCAGTCCTTTTTATTGCTGCGTACTATTCCATTGCATAAATATACCAGGTGATTCATGCATCTTCTGGATTGATACCTGTGCTGTTTCTAGCCTTCAGCTCCTAAGAATAAATCCATTCTGAATTTTTTGTGTCCTTTTTAATAGACTTATTTTTTTCCCAACACTTTTAGATTTATAGAAAAACCAAAAAGATACTACAGAGTTCCCATATGCCTCACACCTAGTTTTCCCTATTGTGTTATTCAATTTTTTATTACCATAATGAAATACCCAAGGCAGGTTGCTTATGAAGAAAAGAGGGTTATTGAACTCAGAGTTTTGAAATTTCAAAGGCCTGGCACTGGCAATGGCTCAGCTCCCCTGTGCTATGTCACATCATGGCAGATGGAGATGGTGGCAACACATATGGGGCAGATTGAACAAAAATAGGAAGCCAGAGAGCTGCTGGGTAGGGCCAGGCCTGGGTTTTTATAATAAACCATGTTTGTTGTCTTTTTTTTTTTTTATGTCACCAGGGATTGAACCCAAGTGTGCTTAACCACTGAGCCACAAGCCCAGCCCTTTGTAATTTGGGGATAAGTCTTGCTAAGTTGCTTAGGGCCTCACTAAGTTGCTGAGGCTGGCCTCAAACTTGCAATCCTCCTATCTCAGCCTCCCAAGCTACTAGGATTACTGGCAGTGTAACCACTGCACCCAGCTATAATAATCCTTTTAGGAGAACTAACCAGGGTTCCACAGGAAGCACTTGAATCCCTTCTGGAGGAACACCCTCACTTGACCTAGGACCTCTGGCTAGGCTCCACCTCTTAAAAGTTCAGTCTCTGACACTACTAATATGCATATTGTGCCTCCAGCATGTGAACATTGAGGGGACATCCAACACCTTAGCACCTGTTGTTAACATCTTACACACAATGTACTCCCTTTTAAAAAAATTTTTTTTTCCTTAATGTTCTTTTTTTTTTTTTAGTTGTAGATGGACATAATACCTTTATTTGTATTTTTATGTGGTGCTGAGAATCAAACCCACTACCTTCCACATGTGAGGTGAGTGCTCTACCATTGAGCTACATCCCCAGCTCTTTGATGTTCTTTTTAAGGCCCCTTTTGGCTTAGTGTTTTTAACAGATCATTATTTGGGAAGACTGCAGATGCGGAGCTATCAGTAAATATCCTGTTTGTCATTCCCTTGAGATTATCCACCCAGAACTTGTTCTATCAAGTAAGCTGGACACACAAGTGCCTAGCAGTTGGGTTATATATCATTCCTGAGAGTTTTGCTCAGGGAAAGGTCCTGGGTCTGGTCCTTAAGCCTGCAAGTGAAGGGGACAGGCTTTGTCCTGATCACCCTACCCTCACTTTCTGGCTTTTCCTCTTCTGGGCCTTCCTCTCACCTCAAATGAATTCCCAACAAAGTTAAAATACTTTTTTCCAAAGCATAATTTACTGTTAGAACAACAATTAATTTTGGTGTTGTACTTTCCAGTTTATAAAGCTCTTTAGCATTAATTGCTTCTTCATTTCAATGTATATATTATACCCATCTTCAGAAAACTAAAGTTCAAAAAACTTAATTACTTCTCCAAAGTCACACTTCTAGTTATTATATCTAGTTTGGGATATAAACTTAACACTGTCCTACCCTTGAATCCTGATGTTTTTCTCTATATTCTTTCTATTAAAAGTTGTGAACTATCTATTGTTTTTTAAGGCAAAGTTCAAACCATTTAGCACATCAGGTAAGGCCCACTGCAGTTGGCTTCAGCCTGCTTTTTCATTCCCATGGACAGCTTCCCTGTGGGCTCTAGGAATGGCTGTATGGTTTTTCCCCAGCACTTTATAAGTTATTGCTCCCTCTGTGCATTTTAATATTTTCCTGTTTATGTTTAGGATATTTTTTCTTTCTTCCTATCTAGATTCTGAACTTTGCTTCTGGGAATATTTTCCATCCTTTAAGACTCATCTCAGATACTGTGGTCTTTATATGAAGCATCTCCTGATCCCTTCTCTGCTTCCCTCATTTGTCCCTAGCTTTGAGGTGCTCAGGGCCTCATTCTGTTCACAAATTAAACCTTCAGGGCCCAGGAGACCCATTCCATATTAAGATGCAAAAAAATAATTAAAACATGATCCCTTGAAATTACTTCTAGTTGGGCTGGGGATGTGGCTCAAGCGGTAGCGCGCTTGCCTGGCATGCGTGCGGCCCGGGTTCGATCCTCAGAACCACATACCAACGAAGATGTTGTGTCCACCGAGAACTAAAGAATAAATATTAAAAAAAAAAATTTTCTCTCTCTCTCCTCTCTCTCACTCTATCTTTAAAAAAAAAAAAAAAGAAATTACTTCTAGTCCATTAGGGGAACGAGACATGTAGAGGAGTGTTGATAAAATATCATGAGGATAAAAACTGACTCAGATGTAGATTTATTAAGTTCCCATTGTATACCCAGCACAGATGCTTAGTGCTTACTTGTAGACTTCTGTTGAATACTAGACACTGTGCACTTGGACTAAGTAGGAATGATCTTGAGCACAGTGGAGAGGGAGGTTCGCTCTCTCTGGTCTCTGCTCAGTTAACTTGCTACCCAGTTTTTCCTCTTTGTTATCTATTGCTCCACTAACACTTTCTGGCTTTTCCACTTCTAGGCCTCCCTCTTGCCCCCAACAAATACTCAACAAGGTTTTAAGACCTTGTTTTTTTCCCCAAAGCATACCTTATGGGAAAACCTTGCTGGTTGTTCTTTGGACATATTTGAGATAGCAAATTACAAAATGAATTCTCAGGTGATCTAAACATTCTCTATAATAACATTTCATTAACTCAACAAAAGTAACCAAGGTCTTCTTCTATGCATGTGTCTTTATCTCAAATATGAACATACTGTAATCCTTGACCTCTGAAGTTCCTAGCAGAATGCAAATACCTTCAATGGCAAATAGTAGCAAATAACGTGAATTCTGTTTTGAAAAACATGGCACCATAAATAATTTAAAGTAACACTTTTTTATTCCAACAAGAAAGTCCTTCAAAGTACTTTCATGGTCATAATTTCAAATAGTCACTCCTCATTTTACTTTTTTTTTAATTTACAGAAAAAGAAATTAGTACAAGTTTAATTCAGTAGAGTATGCTACTTTTATCATATTGACCTTTGACCACAATATATTATTTCATTTTATAAGGAAATCTACACAGATGCACAAAAAAATCCCCCCAAAATTTGATCAGTGTGACGTTAAGTGATTTTCTCTTTTGACTGATGTTTGCTTCTATTGTCAAATTGTAAAATGATTTTAAATGAGACACTCTTGTAACAATATGCATCTTCCATGAAAGATAGTGAAGAAGTTCTTTAGATGCAGGGTTGAAATAAACTTCAAATATAATTTAAATGGAAAATCAAGGTACATATAACATATTATGATGTTAAATGGCACTGTACTTTGTATTATAAAAGGGAAATACATATATTTACTTTATAAAGTATCTCTAAAATGAAACACCAGAAACTGAAGACAATGATTATCTCTATAAAGCAGAAGAGGATGACTGGGATTAGGGTAAGGGGAGACTTGTTATTGTTTGCCATTTTATACCACTTGATTCTTGAGTCATCTTACTTCTTCAAAAATACAGTATTCATACCAGACATGGTGATATGTACTGGAAGTCCCAATGATGTGGGAGGCTGGGGCTGGTGGATTGCTTGAGCCCAGGAATTCAAGGCCAATCTGGGGAACATAGAAAGACTCTAATAAAATAAAATGAAAATGTTATAAAGAACAACAACAACAACAAAAGGTTTGAGGATAGTTTATTAGAAGTTTATAGGAATAGAGTGTCATGAATTTTTTTCTTATTCATGTTATTATTGTCATTTTTTTCTGGCAAAATCATCCTTAAAATATAATCTATCTTGTGATTTGACTGCTGACAATATAGGGGTTATCAGGGTGTTGCTAAGTCATGTAGCATTCTTAGAAATCCCACACTTTAGGTTGGTAGTTGTTTCTGTGATCAGGAAGAAGGCACTTAAGAGCATAGATAGAGTTCTTAGAAACCTACCAGCATTACTTCTCAGGGCTCAAAGAACCAGAAGTTCGTTCTAGCACACCGCTTAATGTGTGTTTGAATGCCCTCTGCAACAATGTGCACAGTGGTCCTTGTCACTGCAGGGCTGCTTGACACAATCAACAGAGCCACCAGCTAAGCTAGTCAGGGAGCACCCCAATGCCAGGGTTTCTGTGCTGTCTTGGGAAGATCACTGGACAAGCCATCGGATTGCACATGGCTTCTAAAGTCTCAGCTCTTCCTCCTCTTAAGTCTCTGTCTCTTCCTTTAGGCATTGGACTGTGTTGAGGATGGTAGGTACATGGCAGACTGCTACCACTTTCTCCTCCCCAGCTGTAATGGAAATCACTTCTGGCAGATTTTATGATGGATAATCATGAACAAGGTCTCATAATCCTTCTCAGCACCGTCTTCCAGGCAGTCAGAACACTTTCTGGCTTTTCTGTGCTGTCTGAGGTTATAAACACACATCTTGGCAAAAAGATGGTAGTTATTCCCTTGCACTCTAAGGTTCTCAAGCAGCAGTGCACTGGTAGGTATTTAACAGCAGGTTCTCAGGAGGAAAAGCAGCAGCAGCCACCCTCACCTGCAGCTTTGCTCATTTCCATGGTGTAAACTTTCCTATCATGGCTGATTTCAGTCTATCAAAGTGAAATTACTTGGGTTGCATAATTCCTGAAAAATTAACAAGCAACTTTCATGACTAATAGAGGTTGATCCTAGCCATCACTGTAAAACTGATGATTTTGGATTAACTGGCCAAAGCCATAGTGAAAGTGAAAACCACCATTCTCACTAGGAAATTTTATTTAGGGTCACAGTTCCTACCTTGCAGTCTTTGGACCTGGTTGTCATTAAGACCTTGGTGAAATTATTTTACTTCCCTGTGCCTCAGTTGTACTATCTGGGAAATGGGAGTAACGATTCTTTGTTCTTAAGATTATACTGGGGGTGGGGCGTTGGGGCTGTGGCTCAGTGGTGGCGTACTAGCCTGGCCATGTGTGAGGCACTGGGTTAGTTTCTCAGCACCACATATAAATAAACAAAATAAAGGTCTATCAACAACTAAAAAAATATTTTAAAAAGATTATAGTTTGTAATGAGAGAATGCGTAAAAACACTTAATAGAGTGTCAAGCATGTGGTTTGATCTCCAGACTGTTCCCCTTCCTTTAAGGGTAGGAAGCTGTTAAATTAGGCTGTGTCTTTTCTCTTTCCCACATGAGAAAGGCTAGGCATTGCTTTTCTTTTCTTTTTCTGTTATACTCACTTGACATTCCCTTTTCCCGTGCCTCTCACCTCTGGTCTAATGTGCCAAATCTTTTGAGTAAAATATGAATATTTAACCTTATCTGTTCTGGATATTTTATCCTATGTATGATCTGTTCAATCTTTGCTTAGTTTTCTGTGCTGTCTGAGGTTATAAAAACACTTACAAATAAAGACCATCTCTGTACAAGCTTCTTGGACTGTATCCAATCATAGTACCAGGAGCAAATGAATGCCAATAATTCCTGACTCTTAGGATCAAACTCACATCAGAGTTGTGACAGGAGCTGTTGACAGGAGGAGTATTATACCTGGCAGTACACACTCATGACCAAAGACCTGACAGCAAGTAGAAATAGCTTCACATTTTAAGAACACATTTGTTTCCCTTATACAAGGGGATGCTTCTCAAAAGTTGTTCCAAACTAGATTTTTTTTTGTGTCTGTTTGTTTGTACTGGAGATTGAACCCTGGGGCACTCAACCACTGAGCCCACACCCCTAGGCCTTCCCTTCCTTTTTTTTTTCTGTATTTTATTTAGAGACAGGGTCATGTTGAGTTGCTTATGGCCTCACTAAGTTACCTTAGCCTCCAGAGCCACTGGGATTATAGGTGTGCACCACTGTGCCCAGCTCCCAAACTAGATTCTGACTAAAGCATATGTCTAGTCTTCTCCCTTCTCTGGTATAGTGGCTTTAGAGGAACTGTGGGATCACCCATGCAGTGTCTCTGTGTCACAGGAGTCAGTTCTCCAGACATTTACGTATGCTGTGTGCTCCCGGCACTGCTGTGGGTTAGGAGCAAAAACTCGGGAGACACCATTCCTGCCTGTAAGGCACTTATAATCCGCAGGTAGGGGACATGACTCAGCTAGCAGATGTAGCCTA
Organism: Ictidomys tridecemlineatus; assembly: GCF_052094955.1. NCBI lineage: Eukaryota > Metazoa > Chordata > Mammalia > Rodentia > Sciuridae > Ictidomys > Ictidomys tridecemlineatus. Next base: position 66,110,034 of record NC_135480.1, on the reverse strand, counting down.
GGGAGGTGTGTAGGAGAGCATCCTGGAAGAGGTGGCAGGGAAAACTGTTCCCTTTCTTTCCTCCCTCACAACACTTAGTAGGGTGCTATGATTGCTGAGTCCTTGATCCAAGGTGATCCAGTCTATTCCCACTGCCTCAGCTCCATTCCCATGTGATGATCTGTGTCTCCCACCCATGTGTGAATTTTGAGGAACAAATCTGTGGCCTGTAGTTCACCTCTTCCAGAATGTTTTGAAGACCTGCAATTCTAAGTGTCTGCAGTTAAACCCAGTATCTCTGCTCCGGACCAAATCTCCCTGTGCTCCAAACCTGCTATAGATGTCACTGTTGGCTCAAGCTCTAAAAGCCTGCTGGTTATTCTTTGTTCATCTCACCACCACATTCCATTAGTCACTAAGTTGTTTCCAGTCATTAAATACCTATTTGCATCACCCTCTCTCTCCCCATCTCCCCACTGTAGTCTAAGCCACCATCATTTCTCACTGGGACAATCGTCGCCCTGTTGACATACTTGACTATATCCTTCTTTATTTTCAAATATATATATAGATAGATACATATATAGATACATATATAGTTTTTTAGTTCTAGATGGAAACAATACCTTTATTTTGTTTATTTATTTTTATGTGGTACTGAGGATCGAACCCAGTGGCTCACACGTGCAAGGCAAGCACTCTGCTACTGAGCCATAACCCAGCCCCAACTGTAGTCATCTTCTCCAACTTTTCACAAAACAGCCAGAGTGAACTTTCCAGAATCAAAGGCATAGCAGTCCCTTTTTCTATTGTCTTTAGTACAAAGACCAAATGCCTTGATTTCTTCCCACTGGCTTTTCCTAACCCTTTCAACCCCTCCAGCCCCATTCTTTTTCTGATACACTCCCTTGACCATCTTGCCATTCATTCTCCTGGCATACTGGTTTCACCTTTGTCATAATATTGATTATGCTTTATCATAGTTACTTGTTTCTTATTGACATCTCTGCTAGATACTAGGCTCAGAGACCACAGACCAAATCTCTATTGTTTATGCTATACCCTCAACCCACACCATAGTGCCTATTCAGTAGAACACTGAATGTGTGAATGAGTTCATTATTTTAAATGCAGTTTTTATAACAGATTTATTTATTTATTTGTTTGTTTGTTTTAGGTGGACACAATATTTTTATTTTTACATTTATGTGGTGCTGAGGATCAAACCCAGTACCTCATGCATGCGAGGCGAGCACTTTACCACTGAGCCACAACCCCAGCCCCAGTTTTTATAATAGTTTTCTATAAAATGAATAAAAGGCCTCTGACATAGCTCTTAGGTAAGTACAGATAGTCATATTGTAAATTATTTTTATAGCACATCTTTTTAGATTATGCACATGGGTAAAATATTCCAATTTCTGCAGTTGTATCTGGTTCTGTCATGAGCCATAGACTATGATCACTATTATAAAGCTTAAGAGTAAGTTAAGAGAGGAAGATGTAGGAGTGGAAAAACTTGAAGAACAGAAACCTTACCACTTTTTATCCTTACTAGTGCTGCAATATGTATCTTCATGCATATATCTTTTTCTTTCCTTTGAATCAGTTGCCAGAAATGAGAATTATTGGGAAAAGGGGAAATAAATGTTTTCACAGCTCTCAAAATACTGCCAAATTGTTTTCCAAATGCATCATACCAACAGGGTACACACAGGGTGGCTGCTTTATCACACTCTTTCCGCTACTGGGCAGTATCATTAAAATCTTTTTGCTAGTTTAATCGAAGAAAAAAATTGCTCTTCCCCATTCTTACTATGGAGAAAGCTGGTCTTTTTCAGGCTCATTGTTCCTACAGCTCCTTCTGGAAGAGCATCCTGATCCTCCTGGACAGTCAGAGGCTGCCAGGCTCACAGCCTCAGCAACCCCTGGGGCACAGCATCGCCCTTGTGCAGCGGCAGGGAGGGCAGTGGTGGAGGGAGGCCACACAGACCACACCATTGTTGGGAGATGCAGTCACTGGGATAATGCTGTGAGAAGGGATGAAAAGAACGATTCTCCATTCTTGATTGTTGTGATTTCCAAGGATGAGCCAGCAGCTCCAGTCCGGGAAGGGATGGGTCTTTACTGCAGCCAGATGCTCCTTTTTCCAGTGCTGCCTCCCATTGTTCCTGGTGAGAAGGGGTGGGGGACAGCACAGCAGCTGAAACAGATTAACTTCTATGCTAGTTTCCTCCCTTTGAGTGAGTGCCCTGGACCTAGGACATTCCGAATTAGTCAGAAACCATTTAGAAATAAGAATATGGTTCAAGGTCCACAGTGTATAGGAACCAGCCTTCTGGATTGTGTACACCATTCCTGCCTTTATCTATGTGAACTGCTTGAGGCAGAAAGAGCTTTCTTTCCTCCCCTTCCCCACTGCCACTGCCTTGGTTAAGGCCCCCAATCCTGTTTTGTCTGGGCTATGGCAATAACTTCCTGCTTCCCTTCATCTGTCTTCCTCTACACTGTTGCCAAAGTGATATTTCTTCATGCATGTTGGATCTTAACTATTCTCCAATTTAAACTGTGAGTACTTCCCCGCCTTCAGGATAAAACTCAAGCTCTTTATTCAGCTTTTTTTTTTTTTTTTGCATTTAGCAGTCAAATCCCAAACTGCTTTTCCAGACTGGCTTCCACCTCTTCTCTGAACTATTCTGGTTCTCTGTCCCTCTGCCCTGATGCTCTTCTGCTTCCCTTCTACCTAATTAATTCCTAATGCTCACATCCCTCCTCAGAGAGCAGACCCCTTCAAATCATCACTTCCTTGTTGGATTTCCCCGACAGTTAAGTTACCTCCTGTTCCTATAACCCTATAGTAGCACTTACACACAAGATTGTAATTTCTCTAATTGTTTTTCCCCAAATCAGGAATTATCCCCTTTCCTTGGATATTTGCATTTGTGAATCCCCTGCATATAATAGTTTTGCATATAATAAGTCCTCCAAAATGTTTTCTTTCCTTCCTTTCTATTAGCTAGTCTTAAGCTCTTTAATTTTTGGTATGTTTTTATTTTGGGAGCCAAAGGAGAATGTAATGTAGCTTAATTATTTTTTCTTCTTTGTTTAATGGCTGACGAAACCAAAAGCCAATGAAAAAAGGAATTCACCCTGGGATGCACAGCTAGATTTATTGACAAAGCTAGGGAATATGATTAGAACTGATCTCCACATGTAACTTTAAAAGAACCTTGAAATAAAGGTTACATTAGGTAGAAATGAAGGAATTAAAAGTCATTTTCAAGTTCTTTGCTGAGGGCTTAAATATGTTACATTTCTTAAAAATATTTTTTTTTATTTTTAGATTGTGGCAAAGTACATATAGCTTAGTTTGACATCTTAACTATTTTTAAGTGTATAGTTCAGTGGCATTGAGTACTTTCACATTTGTTTACAACCATCACCACCACCCATGTCAAAAACCCATTCTCCCAAACTGAAAGTCTGTACACATGAGACAATAACTTCCTGTTCCTTCATTCCCCAAACTCCTGGCAACCACAGTTCTACTTTCTGTTTCTGTGAATTTAACTCCTCTAAATACCTCTAAGAAACTGTAAGTGAAATCATACAGTATTTGTCTTTTTTGACTACTTATTCATTTATCATAATTTCCTCGAGTTCCATCCGTGTTGTGGCATGCATCAGAATTTCCTTCCTTCTTAAGACTGAATAATATTCCACCACATGTATATATCAAGTTTTGTTTCTCCATTCATCCACCACTGGATAGTTGGCTTGCTTCCACCATTTGGCTATTGTGAATAAAGCTGCTGTAAACATAGGGGTAAAAATATTTGTTCAGGTCCCTGTTTTCACTTAAGAGTCTACAGCTAGAAGCAGAATGGATCATGTTATTCTATTTTCAATGTTTAAAGGAATTGCTGTATTTTTTTCTACAGTAGCTGTACCATTTTACATTCCCACTAAGAATGCACAGGGGTACCAATTTTTTCATATCTTCATCATTTCTATTTTCTTTTTTAATTTTTTCAATTGATTTTTTTAAAAAATAAATGAAAGCAGAATGCATTACAATTCTTATTACACATACACAGCACAACTTTTCATATCTCTGGTTGTATATAAAGTATGTTCACACCAATTCATGTCTTCATACATGTACTTTGGATAATGATGTCCACCATCATTTCTAACCCCCTGCCTCCTCCCTTTCCCTCCCACCCTCTGCCCTATCTAGAGTTTGTCTATCCTTCCCATGCTCCCCCTCCCTACCCCATTATGAATCGGCCTCCTTATATCAGAGAAAACATTCAGCATTTGGTTTTTTGGGATTGGCTAACTTCACTTAGTATTATCTTCTCCATCCATTTACCTGAAAATGCTGATTTTATTCTCTTTTATTGCTGAGTAATATTCTGGTGTGTGTGTGTGTGTGTGTGTGTGTGTGTGTGTGTGTGTGTGTGTGTGTATGTGTGTGTATGTATGTATGTATGTATGTATGTATGTATGTGTGTGTATATGGTGTATATAGTGTTCCTGCCCTGGACTCCTGAGAAAGTTCATAGCTGCTTCCAATTTACATGCAAGTCCAATGTAAAGCACCTTGTGATGCTTGGTTGACAAATGGTTTCTTTATTTCCCTTCCTGGATTGGTGCTTTTATGGGTAAATTACATAGGACTTAATATGCCTGAATTGAGAATTCAGAACTCTACCCTATTTTTCACACTATGACTTCTTTTCACTCACTCTTTCTGCAGTTTGTAGCCTTTCCCCTGTGTTCTCTTCTCTCTCTTTTTTCCCCCAATTTTTAAATTTTATTTATTTATTTATTTTTGTGGTAAGTGGATTTAAGTTGGTAAGATAACTGAGGCGTGTAGAAACTAATCGCTACTGACGTCTTATTGTAGTGGCCCCAAGGCACTTGCATGATAAATGGTGCTTTGTAAATTAAAATTCAACCTAAAAATCTCTTCAGTGTTTCTTAAATTAAGTTTATTATGTGTGATAATTTGTACCTAGAGGCTTCTGTTGTTATTTGTTGTAGTGACTGTGGCAGTAATGAGCCTGGCTCCCAGAAAAGCTTGGCACATGCTACACATTTGCATTTGGCAGGACTCCATGTTGTATCCTGAACAAATGAATCAGCCTGTTTGGGGGGTGGGGAAACTGAATCACTGGGAGGCTGTGGATCTTGCTCATGATCCCCAGTGATCCTTGAATAGGGAAATACCAGAGAATTCTGTGTTCTGTTTGTAGCTGGATTATTCCTTAGGCTCTAGATTTAGGAGTACCAAGGCTCATGTAATCACCTACAAAAGCACCACACGAGGAAGGGAAGCAGAGGAACCATTCATTGACCACCAGGCATCACTAGGTGCATGCTCACATAGGTCTCCTACAGAAAGCAGGAGCAGCTATGAATATTCATAATAGTCCAGGATCCTAATTCAGTCTAAGTACTATTTACTTTATTGTGGTAAGAAACACTATTTAGGTTTTTTGTTTTGTTTTTTTAATATTTTATTTAGAGATAGGATATCTCTGAGTTTCCTAGGGCCTCACTAAGTTGCTGAGGTTGTCTTTGAACTCGCAATCCTCCTACCTCAGCGTCCTGAGCTGCTGGGATTACAGTTGTGCGCCGCTGTGCCCAGCCAGGAAACACTATTTATCTGGCTTCTGCATCTATCCAAACCATTAGAAAAAAGGTGCTGAAAAATAAGAGAGATCCCAGAGCCAAGGCTTGTACATGTCTATTCTCATGACAGCCTTTCAAGTGAACAGGAAAACAGAGCATGTGATAGTTTCTTCATAATCTTAGAGAGGTCAAGAAACTTGTAAGTGGTGGAAAGGCAGGTGTCATCCAGTAAATAGCAGGCTGAGGACTGAACATAGGGTTTTTGATAGATCATCACTCACAGGTTTTGAATTCTAAAATTTAACATAAAATAGTATATCATGTCATCATTTCTTAACATTGAGTTCCTGCATCTTCCGCCTTCATTGGGAATTGGGACTTAAGACCCGGAAAGTTGACTTCTTCATCTATCTGGAAGATGTGGGGCAGGTCTGAGGCAGATTTGGTTACCAAAGAGAGCCCAGAAAATAGTCAGAAGTCCCTACTTTGCTATTTAGTAACTTTTTATCTACAGAGATAATAATTGTAACTACTCACAGAATAGTTACCAGACTGAAATGAGCTGAAGTACATAAAGTGTTTGCTGTGGTGCTGGTGCAGAGTAATGTGTGACGTTGATCTGATAGAAACCCTACAGCTTAGAGAAACCCCAAAACCTCCCTCTTGCTTCCCCTGTGCTTTCTTATTGAAAAACTAAAGATATAACATGGGTTTTTTTGTTTGTTTGCTTGTTTTTTACGTACACGTCAAACTGCCTCACAGTTTTCAGTAGACTCCAGGGAGCTCCTAATTAGTTGTAGCCTCAGTTCAGGGAATCTTTAGTAATGTTCTGCCTTGTATAGATGTCCCCCCTCAAAATTGTTCCAAGCCTAAACTTGAGGAGGAGGTCAGTACTCTTAACCCTCTGCATCAAGGCTTGAAGCTGACTTTCTGTCAGTAGATTCAGCACTGGACATCAGTGTTCATTAGATTTAATTGCCAGTACAACTTTCTCTCCCTCCTTCCTTGCAGCTCCACCTTGTCTCAGGGGTCTGGCCTCCTCAAGAGCTGGCCTGTTTGTCAGTACCTCCTCTCAGGCCACAGTCTCCTTGCCTGCCTGAGGTCCAGTTGCCTCAGGCTTTCTAAGCAGCTAGCTACTCTGGTAAACTAATTGTATCTTAGGTATTTATGGAAAGAATAAACAAATAAATATACTGGGGCAATGTGAAAGCAATATAATAAGCAATACTAACTCTTACTGCCTGGCCCAGGGCCTGGCCCAAAACCATGCTCAATGAAAATTTGTTGATTAAACCATTACTTTTGTCATAACACATTTACTATCCTAAACATATGCTTGAATCCTAGTTCAAATGCTGCCTACTTTGTTGAATTGTTCTCATTCAAATATAAATTCTCCCTCTTCTAAAATAAAGCTTTAGCTGGGCACAGAGGCACACATATATAATCCCAGTGGCTCGGAAGGCTGAAGGAGGGGATCGAGAGTTCAAAGCCAGCCTCAGCAATGGTGAGACACTAAATAACTCAAGGAGATCTGGTCTCTAAATAAAATACAAAATGGGACTGGGGATGTGGCTCAGTGGTCAAGTACCCCTGAGTTCAATCTCCAGTACTCACCCGCACCAAAATAAAATAAAGCTTTATAGGAAAATTTATATTTCTTATATAGGGAAAGAAATAAAAACAACCTTTTACCTCTATTTCCTAATTTTATTCTCACAAGCAGCCTGTCAGGATTTTCATCTTCATGCTACAACTGAAGAAACTTAGGCATAGGCACGTGTAGTTCTTAAGAAGTACGCCGACCCCAAAATTTACTTTCAGCTTTTGCATTTTTCTCTCGCAATTATTATACAAGCCAATGTTTATTTTAGTTATTGTGTCCAAATTTTAACTTCCCCATAAGAATGGAAACCCTTTTAATCTAAGGTCTGTCTCATGCTTGTGCTTCCCAGAGCATCTCACATAATAAGCATTTGGAAAATAAATAATCAGTTTTAATCAACAATGTAAGAATCAAAGGAGTGATCAGTGGCATAATTTCTATAAAATCAGGGAGAAAAAGGTTTGGTGTAGAGACAAGCATTTTTTTTTCTATGTAGAAAATTCCCCAAATGAGTTGACTTAGTTTTTCTAAGATGCACTGTAGGACATGGCCCCCTGAGTCTCTTTCTGATGGATTTTGCCAGATGCAGACTCGTAGCACTGAGTTCGGCTTTTACCCTTTCCCACCTGAAGCTGCACAGCTGACAAACAACATAGACTCGAGGACAGTGACGTCGGAACACTACAGGCCATGGCTCTCCATGGCTGAGATTCATTGCTATTAATATCTAGATTTCTATTAATACTCCCCTTTCACTGTGAGCTAATTTAAATCTGCTATTCTCCCATCTATTCTTAGCCTCATTTCTTGGGCCTAAGCCTGGTTCCCATTTACAGATCATAACTCCATTTTGATTTTTGTATTTTCAGGCATATAAGGTTTGCTGTCTCCATTATTTTTCTGAGAAGGGGTGGGGTCTGTTGGTGTTGGGGGAGAGGGGCCACTATGTTATGCAAGACTGTGCCATGCGTGACCTTAGGTTAGTATACCTGTCCCTGGACCTCTGGTGCTTGTGGTGCTACCCCATCATTATGACAGCCTATGCGCCCACCACCACCACACACAATGCACATTCCCAAGCCCCCTGAAGGGTGGGCAGTGGTGCCACTGGTTGAAAGCCACAATGACCGGATACCTATCTCTGCCACTCTTGATCCCTGTTGACCTGAGTCCTACTCCAAGTTGGAAGAGGAACAGGGATGGTCCCCTCTGTCTTGAGAAAAGACCCTTTTCAGCTGCCCTGGAACTCCAATGCCTTTGTGAAGCAGAGGGGCAAATACTAGCTCTGAAATAGGATCTCCTTGAGGATTGGGCTGCCTAGACCAATGGAAAGTCATTGTTTCTCTGTCAAGACAGGCTGATCTGTCAGACAAGGCTTTATTCATTATAATTACTTGAGGACTGAAGGCAACGGGTGGAGAGTGGTGACTATTAGTGAGTATAGGTTTCTCTTAGATATTGAAAATATTTTGGAATTGGATAGTGGTAAGGGTTGCATAACCTTGCATGTACACTAAAAGCTACTAAATTGTGGACTCTTAAGGGTAGAGTTCATGGGATGTGAATCAGATCTTAATTTCTTTTAAATCACCTGAGCCTGCTGCTTGTAGTAGTCTGCTGTTTCCCCACCTATTGTAGAGTTTCCTAAGCTTGAAACAGAAAATTCTACAGTCACTGCAGTTTCTTTTCTTTCCCTCAATTTCCATTACTTTTTTTTTTTTTTTTTTTGTACCGAGGATTGAACCCAGGGGCGCTTAACCACTGAGCCATACTCCCAGTCCTTTTTTGTTATTTAGAGACAGGGTCTCCCTGAGTTCCTTAGGGCCTCATTAAGTTTCTGAGGTTGGCTTGGAAGTCTTGATCCTCCTACCTCTGCCTCCCCAGCTGCAAGTACAGGCTTTCCTTTTCTAATGACTGATTAAGACCTAACTCCAAAATAATTCTCAAACTCCTTTCTTCCTTGTTGACCCTACTACCATTGACCTTACTCAGGCTGCCTTCCCTGGCCTGTAATATTGTGACCAACTCTTAGCTTCTCTGCTTATCTCTAGACTTTCTCCACCTTCATAATCTTTCCAGAATGCTTCAATTATGTCCTCAACTTTTTATTGAAAATACAACATACAAACAAAAATTGTATAAAATATAATTCTGTAAAGGAAACACCTATGTATCTATCACTCAAGTCAAAAAAAATTGCCAATATTCTAGAAATCTCTGTATATCCCTTAACAATCATGTTCTTATTCCACCTCTGTTCCTCTGTCCAAGTAGTGTGACTCTTCAGTTATCACTTCCTTGCTTTTGTATATAGTTTCATCATAAGTTTGTGTATCCTTCAGAAATATTGTTAGTTTTGTCTCCTTTTGAACTTTATTTAAATTAAATAACATTTTCAGCCTCGCATCCTTCTCTCAGTTTTATGTTCGTGAGATTTGCTTATAGAGTTTTGTGTAGCTCAGTTATTTTTTAAAACCTAGATCTGATCCTATTCCTTTCAGTCATATAGATGTGAAGTCCAAACTTAAGACAACTTAAGTATGCTTCCAGAACCAGAGGCAGCAGTATCTTTTAGAAATTTGTTTCAAAATACAAATTCTCAGACTGCTATACCAGACTTTCCAAATCAGAAACTCTGGATGTAAGTCCAGGAAATCTATGTGGTAACAAGCACTCTAGGTAATAGGTAATTCTGATGCAAACTATAGGTTGAAAATTACTTCTAGAAGATAAGGGAGCCATTGATGAATTTAGCTTTCCCTTATAAGCTGAAATATTATCTTGAAACATACTGTTGAACCCCCATTCTAGTTCTACTTGGTCAGTGTACATGACCACCAGTGTTTTTCAACTGTCAGAGCACTGTTTTTATTGTTATGTATGATCACTGATGATGATCAGTTCATCCAACTTAATCATTCATCCCTTTATTGTTTCCACCTCTCCTTCTACAGATAGCTGATAAATAGATGTGTACCTCTTTCTATCTTGTTTTAAAAGAAAAAAAAATTCAATGGGTTGACTTTTTTTCTTATTAAAAAATCAAAGTACCAAATAAAATTTTATTTGTACCAGTCAGAATTTTCCAGAGAAATAGAACTTATAGGATGGATGGATGGATGGATGGAAGGATAAGAAGAGATTAATTATGAGTATTGACACATGCAGTTATGGGATTGAGAAATCCTATGATCTCCCATTGCAAGCTGGAGAACTAGGAAAGTTAGTGGTGTAGTTCAATCAAAGGCCAAAGGCCTGTGAACCACAGGAACTGCTAATACAAATCCTGGAGTCCAAATGCCGAAGAACGTGTGTCGTGCGCGCATATATTAAATATGGATGAACCTTTATTATATTCATTTATTTATATGCACTGCCGAGAATCAATCCCAGTGCCTCACACATACCAGGCAAGTGTTCTACCACTGAGCCACAACCCTAGCTCAGAACCTAGATTTTTGATGTCTTAAGGGAAGAAAAAGATGAGTGCCCCAGCACCAGAAGAGAGACAAATTCAACTTTCTTCTGCCTTCTTGTTTTTTCTGGGCCCCCAGTAGATTGGACAGTGGATGAGTATGATCTTTAAAAAAAAAATGTGTGTGTGTTTGTGTGTGTGTACTTAGTTGTAGATAGACACAAACCTTTTATTTTATTTATTTTTTATGTGGTGCTCAGGATCAAACTCAGTGCCTCACACATACTAGGCAAGTGCTCTACCTCTGAGCTACAACGCCATCCGGAGGGTGATCTTCTTTACTCAGTCTCTTGATCCAAATGTCAATCTCATCTGGAAACACCCTCACAAACACACCCAGAAATAATTTTTACTGTCTGTCTAGGTATCCTCTAACCCAATAAAAATGACACTAAAAATTAACCATCATACTGTTGTGGTCACTTTTCTTTTCTGCGTTAAAAAATTACTTGTATACTTTATTCTTTTAAATATCATGAACTCTTTTCACAGGTTCAAATTACTGATAAATTTTAAACATTACATCTTGGGCAATGGGAACCTCTTTAAATTAAATCCTTGTGACTTTCATTAGTTCTTTTTTTCAAATTTTATTTTTAGTTGTAGATGGACATAATATCTTTATTTTTGTTTATTTCTATATTGTGCTGGGGACCGAACCCAGAGCCTCATGAGTGCGAGGTAAGTGCTCTACCACTGAGCTATCACCCCAGCCCTTTCATTAGTTCTTAACATTTTCTTCTTTGATGTATTTTAAAGCACTCTTGCACTTATTATTAAATAAGCAGAATGTGTAGGCCTATTTTAATTATTATTTTTAAAATGTAGATGGAAACAATACCTTTATTTATTTATTTGTTTGTTTGTTTATTTATTTATTTATTCTTATGTGATGCTGAGGATCAAACCCAGTGCTTTACACGTGCCAGACGAGTGTGCTACCACTGAGCCACAACACCAGCCCTAATTACTTTTTTATTCCACAGCATGTAATCAACCTTCTCTAAAGAGTTCTGAGCCTCTTGGCAGAGAATAATATAAAGGACCCACATCCAGGACTGTGGTTCACATGAGGTTGTCACGTTTGCCGGTCACACTTGGTGACTAAGTTGGATAGTTATGAACTACAGCTCATAATTTTTTAGTTATAAGTTTATGTATTGATGTCATACCTAACTTTTCTTAAGAGTTTTTGGATTTATTGATCACTAAGACTCTTCTACATAAATATCAGAAAATATTCTTAATTGCCTACTCTGATCTCTTGCACTGAATTATGCCCAAGTAGAGGAACAGTAAGAGACACGTGTTCAAAACAATTAGAAGATAAAATTTATATTTGTATATAACATTTTTAAAAACATATGTCTTGTCTTGTTGTTGTTTTTTTTTTCCTGCTCTTCAATTATGTGATATGAGGGATTTGGTGGAATGCTATCCCAAGTGGGTTAGATTCAGTATTGTAGAATGTGCTTCACAAAACAACAACAACTCCTCCTCCTCCTCCTCCTCCTTCCCCTCCTCTTTCTTTTTCTTTTTCTTTTTCTTCCAGGTACCAGGTGGCCAGAGGTAACTGGCCAGGGACTACAACTTTCCCAAGGGCTAAAGAAAGAAAAATCTTTCTATAATGTGGCATGTTCTCACTGATTAAAAAAAAACAAAACAAAACAAACAAACACAAAAAACCCTGATAGGCAACAAGGAACCTGTTTAACAAACTTCAGGAAAAAGTCTCTTATTTCTTTCTTTCCAGAGTTGTAGTCTGTGATGTGACTTCAACTGTTCAAGTTCCTGCTTTGGAAGTTGAGTCTTTGCTGAAATAGAGTATACCTAAAATAGGTCAGCCCATCACTACAGATCATACAGACATTAAAAAATTATAGGAGATAAGTAGTTACCAGTCTAGAAGGGAAGAATGAGGCTTGGTGATGTTTGCATAACTTTGTAAATACACTAAAAACCATTCAATTATATACCATAAAAGGGTGAATTTTATGGCTTATAAATTAGTTCTCATTTTTTAAATAATAGGATAGCTGGAGAATACTAGGAATAACTTCACATATATAGGCTTAATGATATAAATGATTAAATTCTATGAAAGATGTATTATCAAAACTAATGTGAAGAATAAAGGTCTGAATAGCCCTATTAAAAATGGAATTCTCATACATTGCTGGTGGGAATTTAAAAAACAAACAAACAAACAAAAAATGTTCCAACCACTTTGAAAAACAATGTGACAGTGTCTTATAAAATCAAACATACATTCACTGTGTGACGTAGCCATTCTACTCCTAGGTATTTAATCAAGAGAAACAGGTTCACAAAAAACTTGTACAAGAATGTTTATAGTTAACTTTTTCAAAATACTTCCAAGCCAGAAACAACCTAATTGTCCCTTAATAAGGAAGGAAAATAATGGTACTTCCATAATATACTGTATTACTCAGAAATTTAATAAACTACTAACATTCAGCAATGTGAGTAAATTATGGAAACTTCATGTTGTACTTAAAAGGTGCAAAAGAATACATTCTGTATGGTTTCATTTTTGATAGTCTAAAAACTAAATAAAATGTGTAATGATGGAAAACAGATGAGTAACTGCCCAGGGCCAGCGTAAGGGATGAGGATTAACCTAGAAAGGACACAAAGGAACTCTTTGGGGAGACACAGATGTTCTGTCTTGATTGTGGTGGTAGTTATATGATAGATGCATTTGGCAAAATGAATCCATCTGAATTCTTTATGATGGATGGATTTTATTGCAAAAAAAATCATGCCTTTTTTTAACATAAGGAAGTTGTTTTTTTTTTAAAGAGATCAGATCAGGAGCTATTCTTCTATTGTTCTTTTTAGTTATACATGACAGTAGAATATATTTTGACATATTGATACAAACATGGAATAATCTTGTTCTAATTAGGATCCTAGTCTTTTGGTTGTACATGATGTGGAGATTCACTGTGGTATATTTGTACATGTACATAGGAAAAATAAGTCAGGTTCATTCCATTGTCTTTCCTATTCCTGTCCCCCCTCCCTTCCCTTCATTCCACTTTGTCTAATCCACTGAACTGCTATTCTTCCCTTCCCTCACCACTCTGTTGTGTGTTAGCATCCACATATTAGAGAGAACATTTGACCTTTGATTTTGGGGATTGGCTTATTTTGCTTAGCATAATAGTCTCCAGATCCATCCATTAAAATCAGCATACTATAGGAACTTTTCTTCTAATGCTATATGTTTTATATATTAAACAAAAACCTTTTCAACTGCTCATAGAGAAGCTATAGAATAGTCTCTGTGTGGAAATATTTTTTTAGTTTTATGTACTCCTGGCAACTGAATTGATATAAATTGGGGTTCCTCAGAGTCACACAGGCCATTTATTTGATCACTCAAATTAATCTTTGGGATTAGGTTCAGTTTCTCCTGCCATCCTTTAAATGACTTGCCTGCATTATTATCAAGAGAGGAGAAGCCAGTTTCCAAAAGGGCCCCTTGCCCAGGTCATTATGTACTTTGGTAGCAGATTTTCATATCTTCCCATGACTAGCAAATCCCATGGTGTCCTTGACTCCAGTGGATAGTACAAAGCTCTCCAGAAGGCACCAGATTTTGCTGGGCATGGTGGCATACATCTGTAATCCCAACAACTCAGGAGGCTAAGGCAGGATAGCAAATTCAAGGCCAGCTTGGCAACTTAGCAAGACCCTGTCTCAAGACAAAATAAAAAATAAAATGGGATGGGGATATAGCAGCTCAGTGTTAGATGCCCACAAGAAAGTCCCAGATTTTGTGCTTTTGCTCATGTGTATCTACAGTCTGGGTACCTTTGGAAGAGTCCACTGAGTACCATCCAGAAGTCCTACCTGATGTTTCTAACCCTCTGTCTTTATTTGTGGACTTAAAATGTTTAAAATTAAACAACAAAGTCAACATTTGTAATTTATATAGATGAGTATACATTGCCTGGGACCAGGAAGTGTTTTTCCCCCTAGTATGGGAAGGAAAATAATGCTATTTCCATAACATACTGTATTACTCAGAAATTTAATAAACCACTAACATATTCAGCAATGTGCGTAAATTATGGAAACTTCATGTTGTGCATAAAAAGGTGCAAAAGAATACATTCTGTATGGTTTCATTTCTGATAGTCTAAAAACTAAATAAAATGTGTAATGATAGAAAACAGATGAGTGACTGCCCAGTGACTTCACATTCCAGAGACAGCTAGAAGTACAACCAAATCTCCAAACTTCTTTTCCATTTATTCTTACTAAGTCAAGACCACATTATATGAACCACCACAATTTAGTGCAGAGTTTCTCCAAATGGTATTCTAGGACATTCTGTAATAGAATCATTTGAGGTTTATATCCCTGGACTCTATTCTAGACCTACTGAGTCTGAATCTCTGTTGAGACTGGGACCTAAGAATGCATTTGAAAAGACGTCTCTGTGATTCTGGTGCACACTAAAATTTAATTACCAGGTGAAGACAGTTGTGAGTTAATGAAAGAGTTTAAGCAAGGAAGGAACACAGATTGTATTTAAGAAAATATGGAACCAGTTCTTGGAGGAAGGGGTGAATAAGAAAGAAGCCTTTGTTCTAGAGGAAAGGAAATGGTTTGTATTTGTGGGCATTATTTATCTATTCTTTGTCCATCTTTGCTTAGGTTTTTCTCTTATAACCTTTGCTTAATTCCATACTTTAAATATATCTTAAATCAGAGCATTCAAGGACATGAAAGCAAGGTCCTTCAATGGATTGAACTTTGTTTTTCCAGAATGTGAAGGGCTGAAAGAGCTCATTTGTTTCTTTGTCAATGGGAGAGGTAATTCTACTAATGGATTTTGATTCCTCTGCAGAAAGGTCAACTTGGTCTTTTGGGAATCAATCTCATAGAACTCAGTCAATGTAATTACAAAGTTCTTTGGTTTCCCAGATGTGACCCTCTCCCCTTCACATATGTCAAATTCATCTTGCCCCTTTGTCTTTGATGTGATAGAAGCAAAGAATGGATAGAATGCCCCATAATGGATTTGTCAGAAAGATGTAGCTGTGATTCTCTCCCCCATCGTAAGTATAACACAGCACACCTACTTTTTTAAGCTAGAAATCTTGTTGTCTATCTTTACTCTTCCTTCACTTATATCCCTCCACACCCACTACATCATCAGGGTTAATCATTTCAGACTCTGAAGTATATCTTTGATATATGTGTCCTGAACCAAATGACCATTATTTCATGAGTAGTAATTTATACAGACTCCATTGTCGTGCTCTTTCCTGACATCAGTTCAATTGCTGTAAGCTGGAGTGATATTTTAGAACTATAAATATAAAAACACTTGAAACCATTCTGGCTCATGTTCTTTGCATTAAAAAAAAATTTAGTGCTGGCCATGATGGTGCACATCTGTAATCCCAGTAACGTGGGAGGCTGAAGTAGGAGGATTACAAGTTCATGGTCAATGTAGGCCTAATAAGACCCTGTCTCAAAAAATAAAAAGGGCTGAATGGTAGAGCACCCCTGGGTTCAATCCCAGTACCAAAAACAACAATGAGTCAAAAGTCTGGATTAAAATGTGAAAAGTTCCCATATAGCATGTCTCTTTTACATCCACTTCCCTTGACAGGGAACCATGAGAGATAGTTTGGAATGCTTTTCTAAGCATTTGTAAATCATATATGGTTATACGACCCACACACGTGTGTGGTTGTATATATATTTATGTGCACATAAACATACAGGATATTTACTATAGCATGTACATTGTTCTTAAGCTCATTTCTTCAGTCACCAACATATCAATTTATTAGTTATGCCCCTATTGAGGAGCCACATTCTATTTATGATTAAAAACTAAGCTTCATAAAATGTCCAATAAGACCCTGCACAATCTTCCTCTGCCTTTTTTTTTTTTTTTCTTACTGTGCTTTAGCCAGGACCTTTTGTCAGGTCCTCCTCTAAGCCAGCTCTCTTCCTCCACCAGCCTTGATACAAGCCGTTCCCTCTACCTGGGCTGCTCCCAAGGGTATGTGGCAGTAGCTCCCACACAGTGGGCTGGTGAAGCAGGAGAAAGAGGTTGGTTAGACAGACAGGAAACTTGGGCCTCCTCCAAGGTCAGGTTTCTGTGTAACAGAAATGAGAGACCACAGACACCAGCCAGGCCTCATCAAGGTCAAGCAGATTCCTGTGTAAGCAGAAAAAAACTGATAGTGAGACATCTGTTTCATAGTACTCAAGCCCCATCCAAAAAAAGGCACAATAACCTGATTGGACCAAATAGCACATGGTGGACACTGAGTGCCTTAGCCTGTATTGGGTAAGGGGATGATTTCCTCAATCCTATAGATTTATTTAAACTCAGACACAGACACCCATTGGCAACCCTCTCTTGAGACCCCTCCCACTTCGGGAGCTCTTCTTTCTATTACTCAAATAAATGATACTTTACTCTCAACCCTTGTGTCCATGAATTTCATTCTTAGAATTTGTGAGACAAAGAACCCACCCATGCTTCATGCTCTATGCTCCATGCTAATACAAAACACACACTTTCATACAGAGCTTTGTTTTGGAGTAAATGAGTGTTTTTTATAAATTTGTACTTTTTCCCAAAAATATGTGAATACTGTGATTAATAATTGAGTTAATGAATTCATAGTAACTTTTCTTTATTAACAAAAACTAAAAATGTATGTGGGGAAATCTCAATTGATATTGAGATTTATAGTAATATTTGGCATTGACAACAATTGGCCTAGCATGTGAGGCCCTTCTTTTTTTTTTTTTTTTTTTTTTAATAGGAATGGAATCAATTCAGGCACAAGAATTGGCTTACTTTTTGCCAGATTTCTTTTTTTTTTTTTTTAAAGAGAGAGTGAGAGAAGGAGAGAGAGAGAATTTTTTAATATTTTATTTTTTAGTTATCGGTGGACACAACATCTTTGTTTGTATGTGGTGCTGAGGATCGAACCCAGGCCGCACGCATGCCAGGCGAGCCCACTACTGCTTGAGCCACATCCCCAGCCCGTGAGGCCCTTCTTAAAAGAGCCTGTCAGTGATTTCCTTTCCACACTATTTTTTACCCACTTCGCCATCAAGCTTTACCAAATTTGACTTTATTGTTTGAGTATACCATACTTCTTCCTGTACAGTCTTCACATTCACTTAAATTCTGTATTCACAAATTTATCTACTCACAGAAATTTATTCATAATCCCCACATCAATACTTTTGGGAAATACTTTGGTATCTGAGTATTTGTGTTCCTCCAAAATTCATATATTAACATCTAATCCCCAATGTGTTGGTATCAAGAAGTGGGCTTTTGTGCAGTGATTGGGTAGGTCATCTCACCGCCCTCACGACTGGGATTCATGCCCTTATAATAGAGACTGGTGGAACCATTTGGCCCCCATTGATCATGTGAGAATACATTTATTATGAACAGGGCCTTCACCTGACACCAGATATGCTGATGTCTTGATCTTAGACTGCCAGCCTCCAGATCTGTGCAAAGTACATTTATGTTGTGTATAAATTACCTAGCCGAAGATATTTGGGAATAGCTGGTCAAGTGAACTGAGGCACTGTGTTTTCATGGTCAACCACAGACCATGTGCATATACAGAGAAGTGGAAAATTTGAGTCACCTGATGTGCATGTTTCCCACTGACATGGGACAAGGCAATATTCTGCCCTTTTCAGCTCTCATACTATAAATGAGTGTCTCTCTTGTGACCTACTTAGTATTTTTTTTTTTTTGTAATTTCACTGCTTAAATCACTCTCAAGCATAATGCTGAGGGCTGTCTGGAATGTTTAAGCAAAAGAAAAAGCTGGGGTGTGCCTTAATGAGAAAATACATGTGTGGATAAGCTGTGTTTGAGTATGACTTATAGTGTCGTTGATCATGAGTTTAGTGTTAATTAATCAGTAATAATGTACATACTAAATAAGATTTCTTTGAACAGAAACACACTTAAAACAGTTGACAAAAAATGTGACCAGAATCTCACAAAAACGACATTTTTATTTCCCTAGAAGAATAATTATTAACTGGTTCAGTGTTTGTGTTAACTTTACGACCTTAACTATCAGGAACAATAAGAGTCAACTATTCATTATTCTCTTCACCTGAAAAGTTCTCCCTCTAGTAATTTTTCTTGGACTAGCAAAACTCTCCATATCCTTTAAGACCCAATCCAAGTGTCACCTCTGTTATAAGCTTCCCTACTCCTCTCAGGCAAAGTAGTACTCTCCTCTTATCACCCACAAATTGTGAATATATCACTATTCAAACACTGACCTCTGTGTACTAAGTTACCTGTTGACTGTACCTGCCTGTCCCTTCCATAGATCATGAGGCCCTGAAGGCTGGCCCTGTCACTAACAGGTTTAATAAATGTTGATTGAATGGATGGAAGGAAAAAGAGAAAAGTTTTGTATGAGTAGGAAAAAATACTATGGAAAAGAAACTGAATTAAGGAAACAGCAAATGAGTCAAATAATAAATATGGCAGGGCACATGGAAGGGACTTCCCAGTCTGGGAAGTCTGGCTCTGGGTCTCAGCATAGTACCCATGTTTGAAGCTTTTATTGATCAGATAGTGATCTGGGTTGCCTTAAATGAGAAATAATTTTGAGTCACATAAACCAGATGATCTAAGGGGAAACCTGGCTCGAGGGTTAACTTGCTTTAGGACTTACATTTCCCCAGGATCCATCTCTGCTTTCTGGATTGGCTGTTCTTAGGCTCCAAATAGCAGTTCCGGCAACTTCAGGCCAATAATGTCACAATCCTCTGTGCAGTTACAGAAAGAGCTTAATTTGAATGACACAAACAAAAATCCTAGAGTTGAATCTTAATATCTCTGAGCTGACTTGTATTGTGGGCCCATTGCTGAACCCATCGATGTGGCCTAATCTATGCTCCAATGATCTACCCGTCATTGCAATCAGCTTTTTATAAAGAATGTGGGCTTTTCCAGGATATCCTTTGTTTATAGTGTCTGTATACTGTTTCAGCCGGGAGTGGTGTTATACTAGCAGGTATAAAGCTTTTGTGTATTTGTTTTTAAACAAAAGAGAAAAAAAATGGGTGTCCTTTCCTTTTATTCCTTTGCTGTAATTGTCATTGAAGGCTTACATAATGCAAAGCAATTACCAAATACTGTGCTAATTTCTGGAGATACAAAAGCCTTGACCTGAGAATATAACAGTCTTGTGTTAGGTAAAGTTCATTCTGTGTTCTAGGAACAAATAAGATTCATTTGAAGTTGGAGAGACTTTATTACTGAGATGAATGAGTCAGGAACAAGTAACCATGCTTGCCATCTACTAGGGGATTTGCATTTGGGGAGTGCAGGTAACTTGGACTAAGAGCCGAGACTTAGATTCTAGTCCTATTATTGTCCACAGCCTCCACCATAAAACAGTAAACATGAATACCTTCCATCCGCTCTGCGGCCAGTGTTTCTCAAAACATAGTCAGAAATTCATCTGCTCTAGATTTCCCTCAAGCTCTTTCTGGGCCCTATCCTGGATCCAGGGGACAAAAAAGACATAGGGCTGTGATCTCTGTGAGTTGTTTAGCCTCTTCAAGCCTCATTTTTCTCACCTGTGAAAGGGTATCACATTGACCTTGCAGCACTGGCTTGAGGATTAAATGTGATCATGGATAGAAAACACATGGTATGGTGTGAGTATTCAGGACAAGCGCCTTTTAAATTCCCTCATGTATTAGTCAACTTTGTGTCATTGTATCCAAATACCTGACAAGCCCAATTTATCAGAGGAAGTTTATTGTGGTACACAGTTTCAGATGTTTAGTCCATGGGCAACCAAATCCCATTGTTCTAGGTCCAAAGTAAGGAACAACATCATGGCAGAAGGGCATGGCAGTAGGGCAGTAGAGATAAAGGGGAAATGGGCTATAGGGAAGATGAACCCTTCCAGGGCACACTTCCAGTGACCCACCTTCTCCAGCCATGTCCCACCTGCCTACTGTTGCCACCTAGTCCATTCTAACTAGGATGAACTGATTAGATTACAGTTCTCGAAATCCAGTCATCTCACCTGTGAACATTTCTACATTAATCCTGGAGCTTTGGGGGGTACCTCATATCCAGATCTTAACACCTCAGAATACTAAGTCCATATGGTTGAGAGTAGCTAAAGGAAAGATAGCTTAAGAACCCTTCATCACTTAGGACTATTCCATGGACGTGTGTGACTGGTGTATAACAACTCTGGAGTCTGAACCATTACTCTTAACTATCACAGGTTACAAGACAAGCCTAGTGTATTTCACACTGAAACATATTAGGATATAATTTTGCATCAGAAACTCTGAAGTCAGGTCAAATCCTCCTGTATCTTTGAGATTGTTAGTGCTGGAATTCAAACCACATCACTACCTTAGAGTCTCACTAAGAGAAATGTGTGTATGCATGTGTGTTATTGGTGATTTTTTTAATAAAGCAAAGAGTTTTAAAGATACACATATTAATGTGTTCTTAATATATCTGACTGATAATTTCAATATATTGATATCATTCAGTAACATCAGTCAGATTCCAATGGACTATAATCCTCACTTGAAAGGACTCTCTGGTTTATTGGCAGTTTTTTTTTTTCTTACCCTCATCAGAAAGAGGGAAGTTAAAAGGACACACCCATTTCTAGGAGTTATGCAAAACCCTCTTCCAAGAAATGCTTTGCCCCTTCTACAATTTTAGCCACAGGACACATAAGATTTGACATCTGGAAAGATGATTTGAGGGTATACAAAAGTCCTTAGTCATCAAAGAAGAGTTCTGTTATCTTTGGTATAAACCTAAGTCAGGGCAGAAGTTTCAGGGCTGGAGTTTCAGGGCTAAAACTCAAAAGAGCTTCTTTCTAGTTAATACTTGGTCATTCAGAAGAACACAACCCTCTATTCCAAGAATCTGAGTAATCGGATTAAGTGAAGTGTTCCCATGTCAAATTTTCATAGGGAAAAATACATGAGGCTCTGAAGGGTTGGAAGAGACCTGAGTGTCCTGTCCATCTGTTGATCACTCCTTAAGCTGCTCTACAGTCTCCCCCAAACCCTTCTTCCACCCTTGTCCTAGGGGTCAGCCAGAGGTCAGCAAACAAATTGGAACATAATTATGTGGGTTTGCAGACAGATTGTCTGTGGCTACTTTGATGACTATATGGAATTGATTAGTTATGACAAAGATTGTGACCTAAAAAGTCTAAAATGTTCACAAGAAATTACTAACCCTTAGCCTAGGCTGTCTCCTCTTTAGAATCTCCAGTGCTGAACATTCTCCAGTTTCTAAGTGATCTGCTTTGGGCCACTTCTGTAGGAAGTACTTGGTTTATTTAGGGGAAAAAAAAAAGTCAGAATTTGCTTTTCCACAGCATTCCCCTCCTGGTACCAGACTAGTTCAACTTCAGTATGCAGAGTCTCCGGAAATAAATCAACTTGCTCTTCCACATGCCAGCAGCCCTACACCTAGAACACTATGGTCGTGACCCCAGGCAGAGTCCCTCAGAATGCATACATGAGAGGACTTCAAGTCCCTTCAGTACCACCCCAACAGAACAGAACACTCCTAGTATAATTTGGTCATTGTGAAGCTAAATGGGGACCCACTTAAGCTTTCTGGGTGCCAAGAGCATTAGGAGGAAGCCATAGCCTTGTTCTGCACACTTGGGGATCTTTGGACCTAACCCAAAGGACAGACAGGTTCATGTGACATGCACAACAGCTCAACAGCCAGAAGTGATGCAACTTTCAGGACATATGTACCCATATTTGTGCCTCTGTGGTCTGAATGATTGTGAAATGTTTTGTTTTCTGACACGATTTGAGTACACAAGGAAAATAGTCACTTCTGTTTCATCAGAGAAAGTGGCAGCATACCCTTGATTCTAGACACAAATTCTGTGTTGTAATTTTATTGACAACAGGCTCCATGCTGCATGTACTTTCTTAAGCCCTATTGTTAGGTACATTGACTTTGCATGTCTTCCTCTCTCTATCTCCATTATTGCTGTTCTCATTTAGACCATCATCTTTTCTTACAATTGTTGAATATTACAAGTTTCCTAGTTTTCTTGTCTCTTATTTTTCCTTTCTCTGGTTTGTCTTCCTCACTGAAAATGGAGAGCACAGTAACATTTAATACATCTCCATTGGTCTATACTCTTCAGTGTCTCCTGATTACTAATAAAGAAGGGACAAAACTTCTTAGGGGGACATTGGAGGCTTTCCAGGACCTCCAAACTCTTTCCTTTCCACCTTTCCAGAGAGACTATTTCACATTCTCTGAAACTTTCTTATTTTTTTTCCAGTGCCCAGGTCTTAGTCATACTGTGTGTTCTTTTTTTAAAAAATTTCCTTTTCAAAACCTTACAGCAAACCCTACTTTCCTCATTGTTCATAATCATTCCTCTCTCTCTTCTTTCTCCTCCCTCTCCTTTTCCCTCTCCCCCTGCCTCTCCCCTTCACTATTCCCTTTTCCCTTCCCTTTCTCTCCCTTCTTTCTTGACTCCATCCCTTTAAGTTTCAGTTTCAGTGGTCTAATAACATATTATGTCTCTTTTTTTTTTTTTGGTACTTAGAAAAATCCTCTTTTTATGTTAGGGATATGTATTAATATCTCATCTTCTTGCAACTTTATAAATATTGTAATTCATTCCAAGGAAATATTTGAATCTTCTATCTTGTCTTTGTCCCCCAAAACACTCAGCAAAATTTATGCTTTTTTTAAAAAAAACTGAATGCTATGGAAGAAGCTTGTTGATTTGTCACGGAAAAACAAAGATTTTCACCAATTTTTCTAAACATTATATAGTTTTACATTTTACATTTAAGTCCATGACATATCTCCAGTTAGTTTTTATATAAGGTGGAAAACTTAGATTGACATGTTCTCCCACCCCTCCTCTTATCACTCAACTGCTTCCACAACCTTTTGTTGCAAAAGCTGTCAAAAATCAGTTGGGCGAGCCCAGAATGTAATCCCAGCAACTCTGGAAATTGAGGCAGGAGGATTACAAGTTCAAAGCCAGACTCAGCAATTTAGCAAGGCCCCAAGCAACTTAGTGAGATCCTGTCTCAAAATAAAAATTAAAAAGGGTTGGGGATGTAGCTCAGTGGTAAAGTGCCACTGGTTCAATTCCTAGTACCAAAACAAAAAACAGTTGGGCACATTGTATGGATCTAATTCTGGGTTCTCTTTATTACTTAGTCTTTATTACTATATATAATGAGTCTTAATATATGGTTTATTGATTCCTCCCATTTTATTTTTCTTTTTCATACTTGTTTTAGCTATTGTACTTCCTTCCTTTGTCTTTCTAATCTTGTCTGACCTCTACAAAAATTCTTGCTGGAATTTGATAAGACTTGTAATAAGCCAATACATCAATTTGAGGAGAAGAACTATGTTGAGTCTTCCAGTCTGTGATCATGGTATGTCTATTCTCTTAGCTTTTCTTTGTTTTTGTTTTCTTTTTATAAGAATTATAAGGTTTTCAGCAAATGAAATTGCTGCACGTGTTTTACACTTTTTTCATTAAAAAAAGTTTATACTTTTTTCTTTTCTTTTTTTAAAGAGAGAGAGAGAGAGTGAGAGAGAGAATTTTTAATATTTATTATTTTTTTAGTTTTTTCGGCGGACACAACATCTTTGTTTGTATGTGGTGCTGAGGATGGAACCCGGGCCGCACGCATGCCAGGCGAGCGCTCTACCGCTTGAGCCACATCCCCAGCCCAGTTTATACTTTTTTCATTTAAAAAAAAAAAAAAAGGACTATCATAAATGCTGGGCTTTCCATGCACACTAAGCAAGTATTCTACTCCTGAGCAACAACTGTAGCCCACTTATTTTTATTATTCATTCCCACATGTTCATCACTATTTTTCTGAGAGCATTGTAATAAATTCATTTATGTTGAATTTTGTCAAATATTCTTTCCTGTATTGATATGATCATGTAATTTTTTTTTCTCTTTTCTTTTAGCTGGTTAATGTGGTACATCACATTGATTACAAATATTGAATCTACCTTACCTCTTTAGAATTTACCCCACTTGGCTTTGTGGTTCCTGGATTCTCTCTGTATTTTATATTTAATTTCATAATCCATTTTAAGTTAATTTTTGTATGAAACTTTGTTTAGGTATTAGAACAGACTCAAAGAAGCTTTCTCTTTATTAGCATATTCAGGATCATGTTTTCATATTCTCTTTGCATTATGTTTTAGTAGTCCAACAGTCAATAGTAACTTCATTTCTGTATTATTGGGCACTTTTCAGCCAAATCTCCCAAACCTATTTATAAATATTTATTATGTAGTCACTGCAACTCTGAGAATGAAAGGTACAGATGCTAAAGAGCTCATATCACAGAGCATAAAATGCATACCTTTATCTTATTCTTTGTTTCTGTAATCCTCTTGCTGTCTTCTTTCATTCTTCCTACTATGACAACTTACAATATTTAAAAATTGCAGTTATTAGTTTGAATAAATTAACATATTCATCAAATGGAGGGAAAAAGTCAACAGATCTTTACTGAGTTCCCATATGTTTGTTAAGAACTCTGCCAAGTAGCTGTTTACCACACAAGACCCTAACCTCAAGATGCTCAGAGGAGAAGGAGAGGAGAAAAACAAAAGGAACTGAAATCCCAAATTTGGAGAAAGAAATGACAAAATAGAGAAAAATGTAGGTTATTAAAAGGACACAAATTGGGCAGGTGGTGCCCACCTGTAATCCCAGCTACTCAGGAGGGATGCCCTCAGTGATCTAAAACCTCCCACTTGGCCCCCCTTCTCAAAGGCTCCACACTTTATCATAGCATGATGGACTGCAGAACAAGCCTTTAACACGTGGGGACACCTGGAGAACATTTCAGATCCAGACTATAGCACAGATGTAGGCCATTGTGAGGATGAGACTTTTATTCTGAGTAGATGGATAGCCATTAGAGACTTTGTACAGAGAAATGGCATTCTGATTTACATCTTGCTTTCTGGCTTCTATGTTGGAAATAGATTGCAGGATGGAAGGGGAGAAACAGGAAGACTGCAAAATGGTGAATGATACCAAGTGAACAGCAGTGGAGGTGGAGAGACATGATCAGCTTTTGGATATATTTTGAATTATTTAAACTGATTTGCCAATGAATTGAAATGTGGAGTATGAAAGGAAAGAAGCAACTATGACATCAAGATTTTTGGTCTGAGCAACTGGAAAGCTGGCATTGCTGTAACTATGATAGGAGAGATTGCAGGAGGAAATGGTCTAGAGAATATAAGAAGCTTGGTTTTTAACAGTTTGAGATGCCTGTTAATGAAAAGTTGGATATAAGATTTGAGTTCAGCAGATGGGTCTGGGCTAGAAATACAAATTTAGGAATTTCAACATTTAGATGGTTTTAAAGCTGTTCAACTGAATAAAACAACTTGAGTGAGTGTAGAAGATAATGAATTGTACAACTAAGCATCGGGCCATCTCAGTGCTTAGAGATTAGGGAGAAGTGGAAGAACCAGCACTGGAGTTTGAAAAACAGTGCTAGACAAATAGAAGGAGAATTGAGAATAGGTGATGAAGCTAACTGAAGAAAGTGTTTCGTGAAGGACAGAATAATAAACTGCTATCAGATGTTCCTGAGAAATCAAGTGAAGGTCCCAAGAGTTGAAATAAAAATGAGTAGTATAATAGAAAGCTCTATTAAGTTTTAATTGTAAAGAGTAATAGAAAACAATTATAGTTGGAGAGGAATATGGGATTAAGTCAGCATTTTTTTTTTCTCTAAGATGGGAGAAATTGGTATCTTCATGGGAATCATCCTAGTACTAAGGGAAATTAATCATTATGGAGAGGGAGCAGTTGTTGAGTGAAATCCCTATGTATGTGAGAGAATGTGCACAAATAGAAGGTTAGCCATAAATGGATGAACTGTCTCTGCTCTAGAAACAGAAAACATGGCTACAATAGCAGGCAGATTGGTAAGTGTGGGGATTGAGGATATGTGAGTTTCTGCTTGATTGCCTGTATTTTTCTTATGAAATAAGGAGTAGAGATTTTGGAGATGTAAAGAGAAAGAAATCTATAGCTGCATTGGGAGCAAGTGGGATAGACAGAGCATTAGATTAAGCCAGAGGTTCTAGTTTTGCCAGATAAGTAAGAGAAATGGAGAAAGAAGCAAGGAAATGATTATAGTGATGGATCAGAGACCAAAGTTGGATGGGAGAGAAATGAAGACAGTGAAAAAAGGCAAGGGTGCAAAAGTGGTAGAATCAGTAGAGTATAGCTACCTTGGGGTCTAAAGAATTGTGATAACTATTAAATCCTGGCATTTGTGTTGCTTTCGGTTTGTATGCAGAGTGCTTTAGTTGTATTTGCATAATAAAGACCCCATGTGGTAGGTCAGGTGGATGGTGAAGTTGATGATAATGAATCTCATTATGTAGATAAGGCAAGATCCAAAGAGGTAAAAGATTTAGTCAAAAATCATGCAGCATGTTGGTGGAAAAGCATTCACTCACCAGTGTAAATAAAGTTCTCCAGTGTAAATAATCTTTTTACCACTCTGTGTGATGTCTGCTCACAGATTACTTAGTCTTATTGAAGAGAAGAGATGTAGAACATAGCATAAGGGAATATGTAACTAAGCTTTAGATTCTATAGTATGGCATGATATAAGGAGTTTATTCATTCAGTTGAGTGCTTGGTATTGTAAGTCCTAGAGATATATATTGCAGTGGGGAAAAAAAGTCCTTGAAGTTCGAGATTCAAAGAAGTTTTAGAAGCATTTCTCTAAGATATCATAATTTGATAAAAAGCACATTGTAGGAAGTTAGGAAACTTACTTTTCCACTACTTGCTGTTCACATCATTGCTTTAACTTACCATACCTTAGTGGGGTTCCCCATCTAAAACAGGAATTCCACATCCTATTTTTTGGTAATGAGATTGTTTCCACAGTGAAATGCTGCACTAATGTGCATTTTTTAAATCATCCTTCATTTTTGAAACTCTGGGGAAATCTGAAATGGAAATGTAGACTGTGAGCAACCAGTAGGTCCAGGGATCTCCATTCTTAACCTGATATTTGAGGACCTAAAACAAGTTTTGAAATTGAAGCACAGTGATGTGCATCTATAATCCTAGCTGTAGTGGAGACTGAGACAGGACTGCAAGTTCAGGGCCAGCCTGAGCAATTTAGCAAGACCTTGTGTCCAAAAAAAAAAAAAAAATGTTTTTTTCTGTACTAAGGATTGAATCCAGGGGCATCTACCACTAAGCTATACCCACCCCAGTCCTTTTTAATTATATTTTGAGATAGGATCTTGCTAAATTGCCCAGGCTGAACTTGAATTTGTAATTCTGCCTCAGTCTCCTGAGTGGCTGGGATTTTAAGCACATGCCACCATGCCCAGCTTCAAAATAAATATTTTAAAAGGACTAGGAATGTAGCTTGATGGTAGAGCACTTACCTAGTATGCATGAGCCAAAACATAAAAAAATTTTTTTGAAATACCTAATGGCATTTCCCCCTTCTTGCTCCTACCTGATGCATTTAGGCCTGGAAGAAACGCTGGTTTATCCTGCGGAGTGGCCGGATGAGCGGTGATCCAGATGTTCTGGAATACTACAAGAATGATCACTCCAAGAAACCCCTGCGCATCATCAACCTGAATTTCTGTGAGCAGGTGGATGCAGGCCTCACCTTCAACAAGAAGGAGTTGCAGGATAGTTTTGTGTTTGATATCAAGACCAGCGAGCGCACCTTTTACCTGGTGGCTGAGACAGAGGAGGACATGAATAAATGGGTCCAGAGCATCTGTCAGATCTGTGGCTTCAATCAGGCTGAAGAGAGCACAGGTATGAGAACAAACACAGGCCTTTTCCAGAAGGGGCAACCATGAGGCGGCCAAACTCAAGCTAAGGTTTCCTCTTTGGCAGGAGTAATAGGCAAAAGATTAAAATGTGAAGGAATTGCCTAAATATTAGAGGGACACCTGGTGATAATAATATTCCAGTGGAAAAACCAAGAAATGTTGGGTTTATGAAGCTAAAAGTATTTTGTGATGTTTCTTCAAGTATATTGACACCACTGCCATTTCTCAGACTTCAACCTTTCTCCCTTTCCCTCAGCTCTCTAGCACCCTGTGCTGTTACCTGTCAGCCACACCATAGAGAAGCTTTCACCTGACCCCTTCTCTAGTCCATCTTTCTTTCCTAGCCCATTTTTTCAGATCACTCTGCACAGTGTGCTCATTTGTTTATTTGGCAAAATTTGATATATAATACTGTTTTCATTTATATTCCCTTAGAAGGGGACAAGTGAGAGGTGAAATACTGATTTTATGTTCAGGCTTTAATAACTGTCACAAAAAAATAGCTCAACTTTTGAAATGAATTTTAAATTGCAAAAATGCTCCTTGGCATGGGCATTTGTTTGAGTTCATATCAAGCTCTCCAGGATGGCTGAGGAGCAAATTTTTTTTTAATAGGTAGGCAGATAGTCATAATCAGTAATTCAAACTTTGGTTGCCTAACAGAAAATGGAGGAGCAACATTTAAAAACATTGGTGCCAAGGACCCATGCCAGATGAATTAACTAAGAATCACTGACTAGTGTACCTAAGCAGTAGTATTTTTTAGGTTTTTTTGTTTGTTGATTGAGGCTGGGCTTGACTACTGGACCTGAATACAGAATGCACATGCTAAAGAATTCTACCACTAAACTATCCCCTAGCCAAGTAGCAGCACTGAGTAACAAGGGTCCCGTCTCAGCAACCATTTCCTCTGACTATTTTAGGCTTTGAAGGCCAGATACAATCTTTTTCATATTCCTGTAATTGTTTTACAATTCTTTGAAAATGGAAGATCATGAGCTAAGGCTCATTGACAGCATCAGCATCATCTAGAAAGTTCTTAGAAATACAGATTCTTGGGCCTCACCTCAAACTATGTGAGTTAGAAACTCTGTAAGTAAAGCCCAGCAATGTGCTCTGGAAAACCCTTCAGGTTGTTTTGATGTATGGTTAAGTTTGAGAACCACTGGTCTAATCCCTTGCCACTCAGGATGGCGTTTGTGAACCAGCAGAATCTGCCTCTATTGGGAGCTTGTTAAAAAGCAGAATAGAATAGAATACTTTCAACCAGGTACAGCAGCTTCCTATATAACTTTCACTGAGCTTTCATTAGTGTTAACATCTCAGTTACCATGGCACAATTATCAGAACTAAGTGATCAACATTGGTACAATACTGTTAACTACAGGTTATATGGGTTTCACCTATTTTCACTCATTTCCTTATTCTGTTCAGGAATCTTTCATAACCTTGACCCCTTTAAAGAATGCTGCCTAGGCATTTTGTGGATGTGGATGATGTTTCCTCATGGTTATACTGAGGTTATCAGTTCGGGAGATTACCACAAAGGTGATGTCCTTTTCTCAGCACATTGGGTCAGAGGCAGATGGTGTCAAAGATTTTACTACCAGTCTCATTGACCTTGACCACTTGATGGAAGTAGAATCTGCCTGATGTTTCAACTGAAAGCTAATTATCTTTACTTTTGTGACTAATAAACATTTGGGAAATACTCCAGTGATATACAAATACATTTTTCTCCTTAAAATTTGCCAGTAATTTTTGCATTCATTAGTGGATAATATTTTTTTTAAAGAGAGAGTGAGAGAGAGAGAGGGACAGAGAGAGAGAGAGAATTTTAATATTTATTTATTTTTTCTTAGTTCTCGGCGGACACAACATCTTTGTTTGTATGTGGTGCTGAGGATCGAACCCGGGCCTTACGCACGCCAGGCGAGCGCGCTACCGCTTGAGCCACATCCCCAGCCCAGTGGATAATATTTGCAACAGTGACTACTGTGATGGGTTTTTGTTACTGTTGTTGTTTAATACAGTGTCTCACAAAGTTGCCCAGGCTGCCCTTGAACTTGCAGTCCTCCTATATCAGCCTTCCAAGTCCCTAGGGTTACAGATGTGCAACACTGTACTTGGCTTTTTAAAAAAATTTTTTTTAAGTTGTTGATAGTCCTTTATTTATTTTACATGGTGCTGAGAATCAAACCCAGTGCCTCACACATGCCAAGCAAGTGCGCTACCGCTGAGCCATAGCCCCAGCCCTCTTTTTTTTTTTTTTTTAATTGTAGAAATTTTATATTCCAGTATAGTAATATCCATAGTCAGTCTCTTAACAGAGTACAGCAAACATATAATATATTTAAGTACTAAAAGGTATTGAGTCAGTAGCAAAACTTTAAAAAAATAGCACATTTTGCCCATATCAACCTCTTTCTATGATTTACCATTCAGGAAACTAGGACATAATGATTTTCCCATCAAAATCAGTTTGTTCACTTATAAAACTGTAAGTAATTTAAGATCCCTACCTGCTGAATCAGATAGCAGAGGGCCCTCTTCTGTAATATACTATTCCAGATAGTAATATTAATGTCACCTTAAAAAAAAATTTGTGAGGGAAAAACTGAAAATTGCCATTTTGTCTACAAAATAAGTGTAATTTATACAGACCTGGAGATAATTCAAATGCTCAAATTCTTAATGTGAAAGCAAGTAGAGAAAGATTCAAAATGGTAAATTTTTTCCTTTACATAAATGATAAGAGGAGCTGAGGTTGTGGCTCTTTGGTAGAGAGGTTGCCTAGCATATGTGAGGCACTGGGTTCAATCCTCAGCATCACATAAAAATAAATAAAACAAAGGTATTGTGTCCATATATAGCTAAAAAAAGAAAACAATTTTTAAAAAAATAAATGATAGCTATGATAAATAGGCAACAAGTTTATAGCTAATCACTGAGAAGACAATTGCATTCATTCATAATGTTAGAGAAGATATAAGTACATGTACATGTCCCTGAGCTAGCCAAGAATCAACATGTTATTGGTTTACAGTCCCAAACTATGGCTATGTGAATTTGTCTAAATATAAATGTCTAAATATGCTAAATATTTAGAGCACTTCTTAGCAGCAGAAACCAAAACATTGTCATACTAAATACACAAGATATTTAGATAGGATCTCATTTGTTGTCAAAAACAGTGACTGGGGCTGGGGATGTAGCTCAGTGGTAGAACACTCACCTAGCATATAAAATGCCCTGCATTCCATCCTCAACATCATCAAAAACAAAAAAAGCCATGATTATCAGATAATTAAATCTGACTTTTTAAAAAAATATTGTACCAGGTCCTCTCAGAGAAACATGAAAATAATACTGAGGCTCTTAATACTGTTATTTATAATTTACAGAAATTAAAGAAAAGCCAGAAGATATAAATTTATCTCTTTGAATAGTGACAGTAGAGATATTCTTGTTTAAAAGAATGGAAAAGTGCTCATAGAGTAAACAACACTATATATATTTGGCAGGGGGCACAGGGGATTGAAGCCTGAGAGGCTTAATAACTAAGCCATATCTCCAGCCCTTTTTATTTTTTATTTTGAGACAGGGGCTCACTAAGTTGCTAGGTCCTTTCCAAGTTGCTAAGGCTGGCCTCAAATTTGCAATCCTTCTGCCTGAGCCTCCCAAAATGCTGGGATTACAGGCATGTACCATCACACCTGACTGTAACTGAGTCTTTTTAAGCCAGATGGAGTTGATTGCTGTTAAAACTAGTTGAAGTTTACATTAGTCCATCTTATACAGAAAGTGATCTGCCCATGAGGAGCATGAGATGATATGATTTCACTCTTCTCAGGAGAAATGTACTGAAAAGCCTACCATTGCTGCTGAAATCACATGTGCTAGGTAGACTCAGGATCAGATAGACCATTGAGCTTTTCCTTGCAATTTGAGCAAGTAGCAAAGTATACTGCTCTTAAAAGTTCTTTCACCACTAAATCGGGGCCTGAACCTCTACACAAGGAATAAAACCCCTTTTTTCCCCAAGGTTACCTTTAGGGGACAGAGTCCAAGAGACATGACTAGGTTGACAGTGACTCCACCCATGTATCAGTTGAACTTAAGAAATGGAAAGCATAAAAGAGAAGATGATGGCAGCAGTAGTTTTACAACTTCAGCTGACAGATTGGAATAGCTCCCTCTCCACCATCACATCCCCAGCAAACAGATGCACCATCATGCCCCTATGCCTTACTCTCTCCCTCATGTCCTCCAGACACTGAGGCACAACATGGATCCATCTGTTCAGTTTTG
Organism: Ictidomys tridecemlineatus; assembly: GCF_052094955.1. Lineage (NCBI taxonomy): Eukaryota > Metazoa > Chordata > Mammalia > Rodentia > Sciuridae > Ictidomys > Ictidomys tridecemlineatus. The sequence continues at coordinate 66,077,094 of NC_135480.1, read as the reverse complement.
GACCCAGATGGAAACACACATGCTCCAGGGACATTGAGGGGAGCTGGCAGAGAATGCAGCTGCAGAGAGCAACTGGCACAGCCCCCCCACCCCAGGCTAGTCCAGCCATGCTCCCTTAACTGTGGGGTTTTAGTGGTGATTTTTCTCTTTCCCCAAGAATCTGCATTTTATGGAAATTCTCAGGTGATTTGTATGCACACTAAAATTTGAAAAGCACTGGGTTAGATCATTGATTCCCAAACCTTCAGAATCACCTGAAAGTTTTTCTTTTAACTTAGATATGCTGAGTCAGTAATTCTGATTTAGGTTTAGGAATTAATAACTTTTTTAAAAAAAAATTGTCACACAGCATAGGAAAATATATTTTCAAATCTTTATATCTGATAAGCATTTGGAATTAAGAATATGTTAAAAAAAAACTTGTTTTAGTTAACAACGAGACAACTCAGTTTTAAAAATGGATAAAGCTCTTAAATTCTCTGTATAAAATCCTTTGTCAGATAAAGAATTTGCAAAAATTTGCTCCCATTCTGCAGGTTTTCTCTTCACTCTGTTGATTGTTTCCTTTGCTGTGCAGAAGCTTTTCAGTTTGATATAATCCCTTGTGCCTGTTTTTGCTTTTTTTGCCTACACTTTTAGGATTATATCCAAAAAAAAAAAAAAAATGATTGCCTGTACGAGTGTGTGTGTATGTGTGTGTGTGTGTGTGTGCGTGTGTGTGTGTGTGTGAGTGACTACAGTATTCCCATCCCTTTTTCTTTTTAATTAGAGATGAGATCTCACCAAGTTGCCATGGTTGGGCTTGAAGTTGCAGTTCTCCCACCTCAACCTTTCAAGTAGCTGGAATTAGAGGTGTGTGCCACTCCACCTGGCTTATACCAATGTCTTGGAGTGTCCCCCTATGTTTTCCTCTAGTAGTTTCAGAGTTTAAGTCTTATATATAGGTCCTTGACACATTTCAAGTTGACTTTTGTACAGGGTAAAAGGTGGGGATAAAGTCTCAGTCTTAAGCATGTATCACACATTTAACACAGCACCATTTGGTAAAAAGGCTGTGCTTCTTTATTTTTGGCACCTTTGTAGAGAATTCACTGACTGTAGATTTGTAGATTTATTTCTGGGATCTCTATTTTGTCTATCTATGCATTGGTTTTTATGCTAATATGCTGTTTTGGTTACTATAGCTCTGTTATATGCATTGAAATCAGTTGTTGGAATGCTTCCAGTTTTGTCCTTTTTGCTTGAGATTGCTTTGGCTATTGGGTATTTTGTGCTTCCATATTAATTTTCAGATTATTTTTTCTAGGATTTGTTTTGTTTTTTCAGTGTTAGATGTTTTTCCATTGTGAAGAATGTCATTGGTATTTTGATAGGGATTGCATGAGATCTGTAAACTGCTGTGTAGTATGGGTATTTTAACTATTGATTCTTCTAATCCACAAACATGGTAGTCTTGCCATTTTTTTTGTGTGTGTGTGTTCTCTTCAATTTCTTTCATAGGATTTTTTTTAAATTTTATTGTAGGAAAAACCTTCTTTAGTTAAATATATTCTTAAGGTTTTTGTTGTTCTTGTTTTATGGATTTTGTAGCTATTTTAAATTATTTTGCTGTCATGATTTCTTTCTTATCAAGTTCATTACTAATACATGGAAATGTATCTACTGATTTTATAAAATAATCATTATTAAAGGCTGGGAATGGTAGGAAGGCAAACAGAGGGAGATGGGATAATTGTTCCAAAACACAATTAGGTAGGAGTAATAAACTCTACATCCTAGTAGGGTGATTGTAGTTCACAATAGTCTATTATTTATTTTATGAATAACTAAAAGATACTCAAAGACTCCGAACATAAGGTAATAATGAGATATTTTAAATATCATTTATCCTAATTTAATCAATGTACACATATACATGTACTGTGTCTCATAAATGTTTATTATTAGTTAATAAAAAATGTAAAGATATATTTAAGAAGACAGAAATACTGACTGCTCTCATTTTATCATTATACATTGTATACATATATCAAATTATCACACTGTAGTTCATGAGTCTGTACAATTAATGATTTTTTAAATTCATTTTTAAAGTCCTAAAAACAAACACAACATGGGCAAAGAATCTGAGTAGACATTTCTCCAAAGAAGATATACGAATTGCTAATAAGTACATAAAAAGATGCTGAGTGTCCTTAGCCATTAGAGAAGTACAATCAAAACCACAGTGATTTCCTATCTACTAGGGTAGTGTAATTTAAAAGATGTATAAGACAAGATTTGGGCAAGATGTGAAGAAACACATTGCTCAGATGTCCCACCTTTACTTTGCTCATGAGAAGCAAAATAGTACAGGCACTGCAGAAAGCAGTGTGGCAGTTTTCCCAAAGCTAAGCATAGAATAACCAACTATAAGACTCACAAAATATATACCCGCAAAGGCACACCCCTGCCAATGACCCACCTCCTCCAGCCACACCCTACCTGCCTTTAGTTACCATGCAGTTAATTCCATCAAGGGATTAATTCACTGATTGGGTTAAGGCTCTCACAACCCAATCATTTCTCCTCTAAACCTTCTTGCATTGTCTCAAAATGAGCTTTTGGGGGACATCTCACATCCAAACCATAACACCCTTTATTTATTCCTGATGAATAGTAAAACGTGCTTATTTGGGAGGTATAGTGGGGAGTAAAGGAATTAAAAGGTAGGGGGAAAACTCCACAAACCCACTAGTCTCAAGAGTTTTTTATAAATGTGTAAGAAATGGATTTAAAAATACCTTCTATTTTTAGGAAATAGCAAATTTATTTTAATGGAATTATTTCCTTGTGGGATTAGAGGTGTTTCCACCAAGAAAAACATTCTTGAGAAAAAAAAATAATTCTTAAGGCAAATATCTTTTTTTTAAATCATATAATTAAAGGATATTGTCTGAATCTTACTCTGACTATATAGCATTTAAATATAATGAAAATGTAGAGACAATATTCTCTGGATTTGCTTTCTTAGGTAGGAAGATTCATTTCTCTGTTTGCACATTATTATTCACTCATTCACTCAGCAAACCTTCACTGAGCACTTACTTCATGCCAGTCTCCATCATAACCAGGGATGCTGGAGATGGTCAGTAGGGTTCCTGTGCTGACCTCACAGCCTGGTGGAGGAACGGTTGTAACCACACAGTTGCAGAGGGTGCTGTTAGGGGTATTACCAAGGTCAGAGGCAGTAGCTCGGCACCACCAGCTCAAGGAGGAGGGACTGAGTAGGCAGGAGGTGTTACAACTCTGTCTACTAGAAGACAGACTCCCTTAAGCCTTTGGTTTAAAGGGATTATTTTATAAGATGTCTGGTAGTTTAATTACCAGATCAAGGATCTTGGTTGTCGGACAGAGGTTTAGGGTTCTTTGTGCAGTCTTTCTGAGAAAGGCAATAGGCTTTTCTTCTCACAAGAGAATCTAGTGTGTTAAAAGATCCAGTCACTTATTGGGTTATGTCTTACTTTATTAGCTTTCTTAAAACTGGATTATACCTCTAAAACCTCCAGGTAAGGATTTAATCACCAAGCCAGTGTTTTCATAGCTGAGAGTTGGGATCTGAGGAGAAGAAGGAAGTTAACATTTAACTCCCTACTTTTGATCAAAAACCTTTTTCATTTAATCATTTTGTCAACTTCATTTCCCTTTTCAAGTAAGGACATAGTACTTTTTTTCCCCTGCCTAACATTTTAACTTTCCAGGACTTAAATAAAGATCCACTCTATCTACCCACCCCTGACCTGGGCTGGGCTAGACTCATGCTACCCAACTGACATCAACCACCCTAGATTCTTTTTTTTTTTAAAGAGAGAGAGAGAGAGGAGAGAGAGAGAGAGAGAGAATTTTTAATATTTATTTTTTAGTTCTCGGCAGACACAACATCTTTGTTGGTATGTGGTACTGAGGATCGAACTGGGCAGCAGGCGCAAGCGTGCTACCGCTTGAGCCACATCCCCAGCCCCACCCTAGATTCTTCCCTGTGGCAATTCTGCTCTCCTTTGGTGCCTCTTGTGAACAACCTACTCAACTGGGGCTTTGGGTCAGCATCTGCTTTAGGTAAGGAGCACCCTGGACTGACACCTAAACCTCACCAGCCACAAAAAGAAATAATAGCAGCAATATACTGACCATCTGCTCTATGAAAGTAGAGACTTGAAATAAACTGCCATTAAAAATTTACAATAATGGGCTGGATTGTAGCTTAGTAGTTGAGCACTGCTTTCCTCACATGCGTGAGGCACTGGGTTCAATCCTCAGCACCACCTTAAAAAAAAATAAGTGAATAAAACCAAGATATTGTGCCTATCTACAACTAAAAAAAATGATTTAAAAATATTCACAGTAATCCCTCTAGGTAGCAAAAAATTTGATCTAAGGCCATGCAACTAGAAAATGACAAAACCAGGATTCTAGTCTAAACCAAATCTGACTTTTCATTATAACATGATGTCTTTTATTCCTAGCATTTTTTAGTGCAAATATTTCCCAGAACCAAGCCTAGATATTTTTGCCTCTTTGGATACTCTGTAGGAGGTTAAACACCTTCCACTGGAGGCCCTAAAACTGGCCAGGTTTCCCACGTCACCATCCCAAATTGTTCAAGTCCATGGGCTGCAGTAGTCCTAATTTAGTAACTTCTAGGACTTTAACCAGTCCTCTAGTTCTTTCAGTGTGTCTGTAGGCTCACAGGGAGAAGGTAACTGGTTCATATGACCATTCTGTGACTACATGAGCATATCACTGGATCAAAGTTTCAGTTTTCTGATATAGAATAGGGATAAAATACTTTGTGATCTCACCCCAGTGCTTCTGCTTCTTGCATGGGTGCATCCAGACAAACCTCACCCATTGGCAGCACTCAAGCTGCATATTTCCCAAAGGACTATGAGCATTGTATTCCACATTAGGTTATCCCCTGGAGTTATCCAATCCAACATCCCTGCTTGCTGCTCCATCCCATAGAGATTCCTTCATAAGGGAGCCTCTTGCAAGCAAATACTCCTTTTTTGTTTTCTTTCTTTTCCGTAAGGGTTGTGATGGGACCTATCGAAAAACTTGTTTTTCACTCTCAGCTGGAAGGGTTTTTGTGGCAGATGGGAGTCTATCCTTTTTTTTTTTTTTCAACTTTCTTACCACCCCCAGATTCTTATTTCTACTGCAACCCTCCAGTTTCTCACATATTCCAGCCAAAATGTTTAGGATAAACCTACAGGATCAAGACCAGACCAGGAGTGAAACTGAGTCTGAATATTGACATAAGGTTGGAGGAGATACCAACCTTCTGATAGAAAACTCTTTCCAAAAGGAAATCAGGGAAAATTTCAAGAAGGAAAAGCAACTCTCAAGAATATATATCAAGATTTCACATCACATGCATTGAGTCATCGAGTCTGTTGAGGGGAAGTAGGGGGATACATGCATATCTCCCTCTAGGAATCAAAATAGCCTTCAGTCCTCAGAGTAAGAAAGAAAGATGCTCTAAGCTTTGTTTACCATTAAACAGGTCCAAGTCCTCACATTTGTGGCCCAGTTGTGGGCAGCTGTCCCTGACCAGATGTGCCACACACAAAAAGAGCCAGCAAAGAGCTTTAATGAATTATTTATGTGCTCAAGATCATCCGCTGTTAGGAAAGCCTTTTGAATCCTCAAAGCTGAGGACTTCTTCCCTTTTATCCCCTTCTTCCTTCATTTATTCAGTGGCTATCCCAGCACAACCACTATTGCGTGGCAGGCTTGCAGCACTCAAGTCTCAGTGCTACCACTTACTTGCTGTATCATGTGAAATAAATGATTTTACCTATGTTTTTTTTTTTTTCCTGTAAATGGAGTTGATGCCCTTCACAGAGTTGTTGGGAGGTTACACAAATGTAAAGGAAAACATAGGTACACAATGTGAACAGTAGCTGCCTGTCGTACTGTTTCCCATGTAGTGATTACGGCAATAAAGACAGTTGTTATATCTGTAGAAGAGGAACAGAATATGATTTAAATATCTGGCATTTTTAGAGAACTTCTCAGTCTACAGACTGTTCTGCAGTCTCATTTGAGTGTAAAGAAACAAAATTAGATAGTCATGGCTGCTGGCATTATTCCTATTGCACAAGTAAGGAAACTGGAGTTCAAAGACACTGCCAGAAAGCAGAGCTGCTGGGCCTGGATGCCAGGGCTTTTCACTCTATTCCACGGCTGTTTGTCCTAACCCCTATTCACAGACCTGTTTACTGTGGCTGTTTCTAAGCCACAGAATAGCAAGAAGGAAGAGCATTAAGATGTTTTTCAGGGCTCGGGTTGTAGCTCAGTGGTTGAGCACTTGCCTCGCATGTTTGAGACACTAGGTTCAATCCTCAGCACCACATAAAAAATAAAATAAATTTTAAAAAACAAAGATATTGTGTCCATTTACAATTAAAAAAATTTTTTTAAAGATGTTTTTCTTTTTTTTTTTTTTTTAAATTTTTTTTTTTTTTTTAAAGATAGAGTGAGAGAGGAGAGAGAGAGAATTTTTAATATTTATTTTTTAGTTCTCGGCAGACACAACATCTTTGTTGGTATGTGGTGCTGAGGATCGAACCTGGGCCGCACGCATGCCAGGCGAGCGCGCTACCGCTTGAGCCACATCCCCAGCCCTTAAAGATGTTTTTCAATCACTGAGAACTGACTGCTTTGAAAGTAAGGTGCTGTTGCACATTAATATTAACCTCTGAGGGATAAATTAGCAGGGTAACATGGTCTCAGATTTTAGAGTAGCCAACAAATCACTGTGAATCTGAACCCAAGGAGTTTCACTCACCAAAACCCTGTTTTATAACTCTTGAAGATTTTAAAATAAGGTCAGAGCCTCCTTCATATTCTTTCCACTATTTTAGCTTTTCTCTTCTTCTTGAACTCCTTGGAAGGAATTTCATAATAGTTACATGCCTAATTCTGTGGAATGAAAAATTCCGAGTTCCAATCAATTATTCTTTATCTCTTCTCCACATTTTCTCTACTAAAAATTTTGGTGAGGCTGCTTCCTTTTAAATATTTAATAAATATTTAAATTTCTAGTAATCCTTGTGTTTTCTAACTTACTCCTCAACAGAGTATTTTAAGTCCTAGGTTTTCTCTGGGGTCAAGCAATACCCAAAGGGACACTTTTGGGGAAATCTTCAGCATCCACTGAAAGAATGTTATGGGGGTGGGGGCAGAAGTCTTCAAATAGCTCCTTCCCCTGTGGAGAGAATGCTTGGTGCCTTATAGGTCAGGACCCCTTATTCCTCTGGGCTTCTGCCAGCAGGGAGGGATGCAGTGGAGCTCAGCAGTTCACTCCAATGCCTTCTGATGACCTTGGTCCTTCCCCGGATGAAAAATGAGTGGGCGAGCTAGGGAAAAAGCAGGGGCCAGAGCAGGGTGGGGAGGGAAGCAACATTTCTCAGGGGACTCACCCTCCCCTCTTCTCATCTCTGGAAGGGCCTTTTCCTCTCCATACCCTTCTGCCTTCTGCATTGATGGTGTTTTTAACTGAGATCAGATTCCCAACTCCTCTGGAACCCCTGTTGGATGCTGAGCACAAGTGTGGGAGGTGAGAGGAGCGTCTCCCCAGACCCAGACCAAATCTCCTGCAGAGCAAAAAAGACTGACCCAGGCCCCAGCCCAGAGGCGGAGGATGCTGTCTGAATCACCCACCCTTTTTTTCCACTGAGACAATGAGGAAAATAAAACATCCAGACCAGTTTCCAGCCAGATCTGAAATCCTCATGCCTTTAAAAACAAAAGTTATTCTAGCTAACCCTGAAACATCAGACCTTCCTCCTAAATCTTTTGCTTGCTTGTTGGTTTTTGTTTATAGCTGGGTCTAGTCACCCCCGGAGCAGGCCTTGAATTGGAACATGAACTCCATAAAATCCCCATAGACTCCTCTGCATTGTCCTGGAACAGGCTCCAGCCCTGACCTTCAGGGCACTCCAGACTCTGAAGGAGGAAAAGGAGACAAGGAGAAACCTGACCCTGCTGTCTTCATTCTAAACCTTGATCCCTCTTCCTGTTTTGCCTTTTTTACCAGACTCTCCCCCTTGCCATCCCAGCCAGCCAGCATAGATCAAATCTAGTATTACCTGCCAGAACCCACAGACTGTTAGAGAAGGGAGCGTCTCGTCCAACTCCTCAACACCAGCAGCTTTGGATGGCTCCCCAATGTCTCTTGAGATCCGCCCCCTCTTTACCCACCCACCCCTCTTTATTTTTGTTTGTTGGTTTGTTCTTTGAGGCTTATCCCTAGTAAAGGAAGGCAATAAATGATTGTTTAATTGGCCCCAACCCAGATTCCAGAGCCTACTGTAACGCTGATTTTGGGCTAGAAGTAGGATTAGAACTTTGTATTTAGTAGTAAAGCCATCTTGAACTTCTGAAGGCTCTTGATTATGGCTAAACATCCTATTACAAGTAGCTATACGTAGGGTTCACTCTGGGTGCTACAAAATCAGTAGATATGGCTGTCTTTCTCTAGGATCTGAATTTAAAGTCCCAGTTTTAAATTTCATTTTTGTTACTAATCTCACTTTCTTTAACCCTAAACGAGGAGTGATTTCCAACCTTATTTTAAGTATACCTTTTTAACCAGATTTTACATGGAACAGAGTATATGAAACACATGAGTGTAGCAGCTCTGGATTGCAGGGGAGAGGGAGGGTGCAGTGCTGCAAACCGGAGCTGTGCCCAGTGCCTACCCCTCCTCTTTTCCCATGCTTGCCTGGGAAAGCTGGAACACAATGTGAAAATCTTGGCCTGTGGCAGATATTTCAAAACAGGGACCCACAGAGCAGTGCTAAGCTATGAAAATGTTTTTCATCAGTCTACAACAAAATGAAAAATATGAAGAGGAAGATAGTGTTAGTTTTGATAAAGCTAAATGTAATCAGATATTAAAACTTCCCTTTGTTCATAGATACTGTATGTGCATGTACTAACATGTTCTTTTATGTGTGTGTAAAATGATAGTCCTAGTAAAGAGCAGTTTGTACACATTTGACATCATTAAAAATTGGCAGCCTCATGTGGCCATTTCTAAAAGAACACAGATGAAGAAGCAAAGAGGCAGTGCTTTAATTCATTTGTAAAGTGGGAGTATCTGGAAACAATGAGCTAGAAGTGATGCTAGTCCCCAGCCTCTGGTGCACTCCTGGCCCCAGGCCTCTGAATTCTACCCCCAAATTCAGGCCCACCCTGCACCCTTGTATTATGTCAGTGCTCAGGATCCTTTGTCCCTTTGGCTCAATTCTGGCCCTGCTCTTGTATGTCAGCTAGGGTCAGCCCTGGAATTATGTCTCATTTTCCTGTTCTTCAGTCTCTGCCCTATGACTCTGCCTGTTGTCTTGAATTCCACCCAGGATTGGACCATATCATGCATTTATGTAACTCCTCTCATAGACCAGAGCCTCCTAGATGTTGAACCAGTGACTGGAGCCCACTGCCCACTGGAAAACTGCTGTTGCCAGTGAGCTGTCTGCCTGAATTTCTGAAGAAAAAATTCACTTCTGCTCCTCCAGAACATGCTGTCTCCTCCTCTTGGACTCCTGCCCACATTTCTAGGTGATGCCCCAGTTTCTGTTTTGTGTTCACTCATTCAGGACACACCAGGGAGTACCTGTTTTTGTCAGACCCTGTCCTACAGTCAAGGGCTAGAGAAGGGCACAAGAAACAGACCTGTTTTCAGTGAACTCCTCAGCCTTGTTATGTTCTCCAGTTTAACTTCTATCAAATGGCCTTTGGAACCCTAGTGACTCTATGCCTCCTCCATTTTCACAAGGTTTACCTGTTTTTAATTGAAGTATGCATCGCTCTCTGCCAACATATATCTACCAGATAAAAAATTTGAGGTTAACTTCAAGTATGAAAATTTGATTTTTTTAAAAAAATTTCTGAATTTAGCTTCAATAGCAAGGCTCCATCTGGGCAGTAATAGACATAGAAGATTTAATCAAATCAAGGTAAGACTGGTCAACTCAGCATTTTTTCAATTAATTCAAGCTTCTCCTACTTCCTCTCTGAAAACCTATTTTAAGTTCTCAGAGGCTTAGGAAACTGGGAGCAGTTTGTTGAGCTAGAGCACAGGCTTTGGGAATAGGGGAGGAGAGGTGTGAAAGACAGGGTGAGAACATGTCTCGTTCTGTCTTCTCAATCTTTCTGTCTCTACCACATCAGAAAAGATCTGATAAAAATCAGTTGCATACCTGTAATCCCAGAGACTTGGGAGGCTGAGGCCAGAGGATTGCAAGTTCAAGGCAAGCCTCAGCAACTTAGTGAGTTCTTAAGCAACTTAGTGAGACCTTGTCTCAAAATAAAACATTCAAATGACTGGGGATATGGCTCAATATTTAAGTGCCCCTGTGTTCAATTCCTGGCACTTCCCCCAAAAAAAGTTGCCCAATAAGTAGCTATTCAAATAACTTATTTGAATTATTTAGTTACAGTGTTTGGCTATAAGTTTATTTATAGTTATACAAAATTTTGTTTTATGCCTTCCACCTTATTTCCAGATATTTTTGTTTTTGAGAAACTCACTGTTAAGAAGAGGAGAAAGGAAACATCAAAAACAGTCTAACTTTATTCACAAGAGTTAAGAGACTGAACTATCCAAAATTCTGAATATTGAAACAATGGTTTAAAATTGTTGTGGTATAAAACAAAGAAAAACTCAAAATGGAGGATGTACTAACTAGGCTGAAGAGATGAGGTTATACTAATGACCTAAATTTTATATTTATGTATCTACTGTTTGATTTTGTTTGCCACCTCCTCACCCCTTTTCTGGGTGAGGTCAGTGAATAAAATTCGTTTATGGCTGGTGAATCATATTGGCCAAAACATCCAGCCAAGACAGAAGGGAATAGATTGCATAGTGTGAGAAACTTCTGAGAATGAGAATGAGATCTTGAAGGATCCTCAGAGAATGTTTAGTTCCATACTCCTCAAATGACAACATATCCGGAGGTCAAGAGAGGAGCTAATTCAATATCATACAGATCATCGGCAAGGCTAGAATTAAAACCTAGGTTGCTTGAATGTCAGTTAGTGTTCCCAATGATGCTAGTGATGACAAGCTCTCATATCTGTATAATAAGACTGTAATTTATAAAGTGTTCATGCCTATACAATACATATATCATATGCATAAAAGGCCATTTTAATACATAGAGTGTTAGAATCATATAAACACATGAACCCACAATGATGAGTTGAATCAGTGGATTAGGTCTTCTTAAAAAATTTATATTGATATCTTATAATTTTATAAAATAGTGGGATTCATTATGCCATATTTGTACATACATATCACATAATTTGATCAGTCTCAATCCCCAGTATCTTCCCTTTCCCTCTCCACCTCCCTCCCCCAATCTGCTTACTTTACTCTACTGATCTCCTTCTATTATTATTATTATTTTAATTAATGCATTATAATTATATGTATGTAAGGGGGGTGGGGGTGATGGATTCAGTCTTAATAATAATCTTAGGTAAGTTAGTTGACTTTCCTTTATCAACTTCTGAATCAACAACATAAAAACAAAGCATTCTTCATATTTTGAAGATTAAGAATTTATTTAAAGCATATAGCATAATGTTTAGTACATGATAAACATTAAATATCTGTTGAATGTATAGCTAATTGTTGCTGCCTTCTTATGATCGTTACAACCCTTTGGTTTTCTTGTTTGTTTTGAGGCAGTGTCTCTCAATATTGCCCAGGCTGACCTTGAACTCTCCCTTCAGCCTCCAGAATAAACTGACTACAGGTTCACACCACCACCCAGCTCTCACCAGACCTTTGAATACTATGCTACTCTCCAAAACTAAGATAGCATACTTAACTTTAACTCTGTTTTGCCCAAACTCAAAAATATGTCTTTTATAGTACTGTGATTAATTATATACCAAATAAACTCTGCTGACTTCCTTGATTTAAAGTGCATTATACTTAAGTAATTGAGATACTCAAAAACAAAGGTGTCTTTTTATTTTGTTAAATTATTTATTGTTTATTTGCTTTGCTGAGGATCAAACCCAGGGTCTCCTACATGGTAGCTCTACCACCAAGCTACATCCTCAGCCCCAAGGTGTCTCTTAAAATACATTACTACTGATAATAAAAGCTAATAAGAGTTTACTGTGTGACAGACAGTGTTCTAAGCAACTTATTTTCTTCTCCTGCAGTACAGGGATAGAACCCAGGGGCACTTGATCCCTGAGCTACACTTCTTGCCCTTTTTATTTTATTTTGAGACAGAGGGTCCTTCTAAGTTTCTGAGGCTGGCCTCAATCTTGCCATCTTCCCACCTCAACCTCCCAGGTCACTAGAAGTACAGGCATACCTCAACCTCCCAAGTCACTAGGATTACAGGCATGTACTATTGCATTCAGTCCTATGAGGTAGATACTTTTTATCATTCCCATTTTACAAAAAAGGAAATTGAGGCACAGAAATGTTAAATGCCTTTCCCTCATTCCCTCAGCTAGTAAGTAAAGGGACTACATTTCAAACCCAGACAGTTTTTTTAAATATTTATTTTTTAGGTGTAGATGGACACAACACAATACCTTTATTTTTATTTGGTGCTGAGGCTTGAACCCAGGCCTCGCCTGTGCTAGGCGAGCGCTCTAACATTGAGCCATAATCCCGGCCCCTCAAACCCAGACAGCTTGGCCCAGGATCCAAGCTCTCAACTATTAAGCCATACCTTGAAATCCTAAATTATAGGTCCTTGTCTCATACTGTCACAAGACCTGGTATGTGGATGGGGACCTGGAAGAGACTCATTGCCATCTCTGTTCTTTTTGAGGTGGCCGTCTCTGGCCTTCCCAGCACATGGATTCTCTCCCTGGATTCCTTTAAGAGAGGGCATCACAGAGTTCTTACTGCCTTTAGTTTTAACCTACGCCAGTTTTTGCCATTGACTAGACTTTAGCTTCAGTTTTCTCTGAATCTAGGAGAGGTGCTTTCATGTCCACTAGAGTCCACATAAACAGCTGAGAGGCCAGGCGGGTGCTCCACCATAGGTAGGTACACTTTGTGGGGAAGAGAGGCCATCATTAGTTCAGGAAGCACTGTTTTGGACAGTGGGTGTAGTAATTTGGGTTCCTGAGAAGCAGACATCAAGAAAAGTTTGGACATGCCAAGTGATTTACTCGGTAAAACAGCTGCAAGGATAAGGAAAGGAACCCAGAGAAGCAGAGAACACTTTCAGGACTGACATGTGAAGGAGAGAAGGCAGGAAGGAGGATCAGGCTGTTACACAGTGCTAAATAGGCCCAACCATGTCAGTGCAGAATCTCCAGCCAAAGTTTTTTGTTAAAGAAGTTCCATGTCTCACAGGCTTGTGTTAGAATTGCTACCACTAGATGGGAACAGCTCATGGGAAGTTCATCCATGTGAATGTGGAGAGTTGAGGGGATACAGAGAACTGGCAGCCGGGCTTGTCTGTCAATTATGTTACCCACATCAGGGGTACAAGAGGGACATTTTTATAGCCACTGAAGCATCATCAGTGGTGAACAGGACATGGAGGGTTTAGACTCTTTTAAGAGCTTATAATCAAGTGGAAAGAGACAGATCAAAACCAGAATGTTTACGTGATAGCAGTAAATGCTTTGATAAAACATAAGGCCTAGTAATGTGATAGGGAGTGACTAGAAAGCTATTTAGGTCAGATGGTCAGGAAAGATCTCTTGGGCTGTGGTTTCTTTATTAGTCATATGTGAATAGTTTTGTGGATATTTATGTAGTCTTCTGTGATTGTAGAGCATATTCTTCTCACCTAACCTCTAACCTTCACATGGAGCCACATAATGGAATGAGCCCTTACTTTGGTGTAAAATAGACCTTGCTGTGGGTCTTGGCTCAGGTGCTTCCTAATAGCTCAATAACATTGAGTAACATCATTTCTCTGAGGCTTAGTCTCTTCATCTGTTAAGTGGATTTGTAAAGATTACTCCCCTGCCAACATTTTTAGGGTTATTGGAAAAGGCAGAGTTGAGAATAGCCTACAATTGTAAAACAAAATTTTTATAAATTCCTTTCACAATAGCATTAATAAATAAAATATTTAGGAACCAATTCTTTAAAAATACTAGATCTTGGGCTGGGGCTGTAGCTCAGTGGCAGAGTGCTTGCCTTGCACATGGGAGGCATGGGTTCCATCCTCAGCACAACATAAAAATAAATAAAATAAAGGCATGCTGTCCATCTACAACTACAAAAAAATTAAAAATAAAATAAAAATACTATATCTTTGTGGAGATGATGAGACATCAAGAGGCAAAACTGGAAGATGAATAAAGAAGCTATTGATGTGAAGCCCGGAGATTTCTGTGGCAACAGCACTGGTTGCAGTTGTGGAGAAAAAACTTCCATCTGCAAGCTGGGTCCTCCCAGGCTCTCTGTGCCTACAGTCCTCCACCACATAGGTTAGTGGACTCTATTTGCACCCTCTGGGACAGATCTTGGCTCTGGTCAAAGCCTGAAGGTTTGGGAACAGCATTCAAGATTTCCCATACTAGGCTCCTCTCACCATGGAGTGCCTAAGGCATTTTTTATTCCCTAAAACAACTTCACAGGTAGCAATTTTTTAAATGTTACAAATTAGGGTTCTTGGATTAAAATGCCATCCCTGGTGTTCATAGCCAGAGAGATAATCACACTGAGATTAGGGTTCCAAAGCCCATCTTTCTTTCCCAGCATCACATTGCCTCTCCTGAAGCCTAAGTTGCACTTCAGGCAAGTTCTACAGATCTCATAATTTCCTAGGCAATCCTACAATGCTTAGAATCCAAGCCTCACCATCCACACTAATCAGTTTAAGATATTATTCTTGTGAATATTCCACTGATTTTTTTTTCTTTTCTTTTTCAATACTGGGGGTCAAACCTAGGGCTTTGTACATGCTTTACCACTGAGCTACATCCAGACCTCTCTGCTAATGATTATTGATAAACTGCCATGATTATGTCTGATGTTTGTGTTTTGTAGCAATGGCCAATTGTCTGTTAGTGAAAGTCATTATAAAAGAAGGAGAAAGCTTTCCTCTTATAGAGTTAGGTTAAAAGCATGGTGATATATTTTAATTTTTTGTGAAAAGATTATAAGAATCAAGTGCATTGTTAAAATATGAACTTAGGGTACTTAATGGATATATATAAATTCCAGTGGGAATACCAATGGGTTCTACCTTGGAGAAAGGTGAAAGTGCTGCCCTGAATATAAATTTGTTCTTTTCTTTTTTTTAATATTTATTTTTCAGTTGTAGTTGGACACAATACCTTATTTTTTTATTCATATATTTTTATGTGGTGCTGAGGATCGAACCCAGGGTCTCGCACGTGCGAGGCAGGTGCTCTACCGCTAAGCCACAACCCCAGCCCATAAATTTGTTCTTTTCAACTGCAAAGTTCAGCTCATAGAACAAAAACAAAGATCCACGCTTTTGGCCTGGTCTGCAGTTCCTACAATGGTACCTGCAGTAAATGCTTATTACCCTAAGGAAAAGACAAGAATAATCCTTTGAGGGGGACCACATAACCAACTCAAACCCCCACAGGGAGCAGGAGAGATACCTGCCACAATTAAGGTATATGGTGGGTGTGGTCAGGTAAGGAGACAACAGAAATTGTAACCTGATCTCAAATGAACAAGACAATATATAGCTAAATAAAGACTTGCTGTCCGAGAAAGGAAACATAGGACCCAGGAAACCTTAGTGCCACAGTATGTTTATTGAACGCCTTCTTGTTCAAATCCAGGTGTTTACTAGGCATAGAACATTGTGGTAGGCACTTTCAGAGAAACGGGGATTGTCTAAATCCCAATTTCTAAACACTCCCTGCCTCATTTTATGTGACATATTTGTGAATTCTCACTATAATAAATGGCAAAATCAAACACTATAAAGATGTCACAGAAGGCCTAAGTAATTCCAACTAGAGGCCTAAATGAGATGCTTCTGCCAGGAATAGGGTGCATGCCTGTAATCCCGATGACCCAGGAGGCTGAGGCAGGAGGATTGCAAGTTCGAAGCCAGCTTCAGCTACTTAGTGAGGCTCTAAGCCACTTATTGAGACCCCGTCTCAAAATAAAACATATAAAGGGCTGGGGATGTGACTCAGTGGTTAAGTACCCCTGGGTTCAATTCCTGATATCAAAAAAATAAAATAAGATACTCCAGTGCAAATATCTGTAAGGATCTATGACCAGAAACTGTGCCATGCCACTAAGCTACAGCCATTCACTCCCTGTCTTCTGTGCCCTTCCCAGAATCAATTTCTGCTAAGTATACTGTGAGATCATATGCACCAAGGTCAGGATGTTCTGACTTGGCTCTCCCAAGCTCTGAGATGTTCTTTCTCAGGTTCTTCCTTGAAGGGGCAGGGGAATCATAGTTGCAGAAAGTCCCATGGGATCTCATGTTACTTCCTGTCACTGCAGCCTTTTTCTTCTTCCTTTGCTTTATAGTTTTGATAAACAGTAGGAAACTTATATTTTTGAACTTGGATAATTATTTATACTAGTCTTTAATAGTTTGATCTAGCAGATGTTTACTTGCCTTGCAAGTGTAAGTCGCACTATAAACTCACAGAAAGATAACCAGCCAGTCAGACAGAGTTCTAGTGATTAGACTTATGACTTGATTCACACACACACACATGTAAACAAATCCTCATTCACAATGACACAATTTTCTTTTGGTTTAAGGAAAGAAGCCCTGGAGCAGGAGCTCTGAATTCTGATTCTAGGGTTCACTTTTGGTCTAGTACATGGCTTTGGACAGTAGTCTCACTTTGTGGGCCACAGTTTCTCCAACTGAAATAAGATTTGGGGGCCAGTGATGAATTGACCTCCAGAGACCCTTCCAATTGCCACTTTATGTGAGTCACCATGTACAGTGAAGCTATTTTTTTTGTTTGCCCTAAATTTATGAGTTCTTCCTTCAATTTTGAAGGAAGAAAGACCTTTTTTAGATTTATTCCTTCTTAAATAATTTTAAACTTGAGCCAGGCACAGTGGCACATACCTGTAATCCCAGCTACTTGGAAGACTAAGGCAGAAAGACAGCAAGTTCAAGGCCAGCCTCAGCAGCTTAGCAAGACTCTGTCTCAAAATGAAAAATAAAAAAGGTTGGGGATGTAGCTCAGTGATAGAGCATCTCTGAGTTCAATCCCCAATAGACTTGTGATTATGAGTTCAAGTGACCAGGAACTGTGACCCTGCCTTGCCCTCAGCTCCTGTCAGCATCCTTTTGGTTTTAGACTTCTCTACCCATCTGATCCTTGCTTTTCAACTGGCCTTCTATAGGAAGTACTCACTCCTTATGATCCTATACCATTCTATTTTCAAAATACTTTCATTAATCACATTCTCCTCATTAGAATCCTTAGAATTTTACCATCATCCACTTCTAAGGATAAAGGAAGAGACAGGGATCCAGCCAGCAGTCATTACTTAAGTATTTGATAATTATTATTTATCTGAATTTCATCTTAGCAAATACTCAAAAAATCTCCTTTCTAATTTGACAATATGGAGAATGAGGTTTACAAAGAGAGTAAAGTTTCCATACCAGGACTGTCTGTTTCTGGGAAGTGCACCCCAGGATTCTACTTGGCCACAGATAGGAAGGACCATTGAGAATATGCTTTTAAATTTATAATTTTTATGATATAAAGAAGAGTCTTTGGGAGCATTTGGTTTTTGTTGCTGGTTTTTGTTCTGTTTTTTTTCTCTTAGCCTTCAGAGGCTGCTTTGCCCTTGAACTTTTAAGTAGATTCTAATCCTTCCATCTCTGCCCTGGAATCAAGAACCACAGATTATTAAAAATCAAACCTTAATCTTAATCTTGTGAATCTTAATCTAAATCATGTGTCAGTATGATCTGTTAGCTCTTTAGTGGGATCTGCTTTCTGTATTCAAGTTTCTCAAAGATAACTTTGATGTGTATGCTTGATCTAATCCAAGTTCTCCTTTTATAAATAGAGAAAATAAGACCCAGGAAGAAAAATGGGCATGCCCAAATTCACTCAGCCACTAGATAATAGGCCTAATCCTAGACCCTCATTCTGTTATCTGACTCTGCTTCTCAAAAGGCTAAAAACATTCAGCTCATTGGAATTTTCAAGGAACTCCTTCCCCTGTGTAGGATTTGAAGACAGAGCTTTTTCAGATCTAGGCTTTGCTACTTTCTAGCTGTGTAATTCCTAGAATCTCTGAGCCCGTTTCTTTATCCTCTGTGTGTGTAAGTGTGTAGAGAAAGAGATAATATCTACCTCACAGGGCAATTAGGAACACATAGTAGGTACTTAGTAAGTGATAACTATGATTATTATAATCAATATTGGCCTTGTGGTTCTTACTAATCTCCCATATAACATCTATACAGGATATGGTTGTAACTAAAACAGTGACAATTGCTTTCCAAGTGCCCACTGTGGCTTGGAATGAAACTCATACCTCTTCAGCCCTACGTTCTCAGCCAACTCCATGGGTAGGTACTCCAGGTATAGAAGCAGCTGAGTATCGTAAGTGCTTTACATAAAATGATCTCTAATCCTCATAGCAGCCCTACAAATTATGTATCATCCTTGCTGAACAAGTGAGAATCAAAGAGGTTTATTAACATGTCCCATGCCACAGAGCTAGGAGTTAACACAGTTAGGCTCTGAAGGCAGCTGGGCTCCATCATGTTCTTTGGCCTACCTCTTTATGGGTCTTGAGACCCACTGAGGCTTGAGGGTGGGGAGTATTTTGGGGAAGGGATAAAGATAAAAAGGGCATTGAGATAAGAGAACTAGTCATTATTTGGCCAGTCATCTTTTCCAGAAACTCCCGCCAACCTCCCCTTTCCTGCTCCTGTTATCATTAGCCAGTTGATGGCTGGTCTGGTCTGGGCTGGGCTCCTCTGCGAAATCCTTCAGAGCTTTCCTGTTCTAGAGTTTTGCAAGAAGGTGGGGGGAGTGTTTGTATGCTGGGCAGGCTTCCCAGGGGTGGTTGTGGAAAGGAAGGGGAGTGATTTTGTAGGGCCCTAAAAAGAAGCCAGGAAGAAAAGGGAAAAAATAAAACCCTGCATAAAAGAAAACAAATGGACTGAGGCACTCAGTCATTATCTTTAGTCTAGACTTAGGGATAGAAACCCAGGCCAGGAGTCTGGAAACCTCCATTTTCTTCTTGCTGTGTACTTGACCTTCCTAATGACCCAAGCCACAACATTATAACAGCCTTGGTAACAAAAGAATACCAGAAACAGCGCAGGCACACTAATTTAATGTTTTATCAGTATCATTTTTATTTTCTTCCCTTAAAGGGTACCCTGGCAACAACAATAAATCCTATTAACATTTTTTACATGTGCACAGGTTTGGTCTCACCTTTACCTTATTCAATTCTGCAAACAGTTGGATGAGTCAGATAGGCAGGCTAGGGCTTACCCTCCCAGCTGCATAGGTAGGAACTGAAGCTGAGTGACCTTTGCCTGATGTCACAGTTAGTTAGTGGCACAACTGAACCTGGGTTCCTGGTATCATGACTCCTATGGAGGCATGAGGTTCACTCACTGAGAGATGGAATTTCAGCCCCTTGGGTCTTTTGACTCTAAAACATGTGTTCTTGCTCTTTTGTTTTACTGAAATTCACACTACCCTGTTGGGATTGTGGGGTGAAGGCCTGAACAGTGAAGGTGGAGGAGGGTGGAGGAGGGTGGAGGAGGTCTAGGAAAGGAAACACTTACTCCAGTGTATAATGCTTTAGCAAGGATTTTGTATATCCTGAGTGTTCACTTTTCACCCCAAAAGGGAAAAAAAAAAGAAAAAGTAAATCCCAGGTATATTTTATTAATGTCTTGCATATGTTTAACACTTGATAGTTTGTAAAGGGCTTGTATGTATGTGTACATGTCAATGATTTTTGGTCATAGGATTATGCAACCATCACACAATCTAGTTTTAGAACTTTTTTTTTTTTTTTTGGGTACCAGGGATCAAACCCAGGAGTGTTTTTAACCACTGAGCTACATCCCTTTCCCTTTTTAAAATTTTGAAACAAAGTCTCACTAAGTTATTGAAACGATCCTCAAACTTGCAGTCCTGCCTCAGTCTCCCAAGTCATCTGGGATTACAGGCATGCACCACTGTATCCAGCAAAGTTTTAGGACTTTTTAATGTTTTATTAGTGCATTATAATTTGACATAATAGTTGGGTTCATTGTGACATTCATATATGCACATAATTTATTCCTATTTATTCCCCTTTCTCTTTCAGTCCTTCCCCCTGTTCCTTTCCTCTACTCTTCTAGTCTTCCTTTTCTTTGTTTACATGTATTTATTTTTCATTAGTGCATTATAATTATTCCACAAAAGTGGGATTTATTGTGGCATAGTTACACATGCATGTAGCATAATTTAGTCTATTTTATTCCCCGGCTCTTCCCCTTTCCATGCCTTTCTCCCCTTGGATCCTCTACCTTTCCTCTAGTGATCTCCCTTCTATTTTCAAGAGATCCCTCTGACTTTTTTTAAAATTTCTTTTATTCTCCCTCTAGCTTCTATATATGAGGAAAACATTTGACCCTTGAATTTCTGAGTCTGGCATATTTCACTTAGCATGATGTTCTCTAGTTACATCTATTTATCTGCAGAGGACATTATTTCATTTTTCTTTATTGCTGAATAGAACTTGATTGTGTATACCTACCACGTTTTTCTTATCCATTTTTTGCTGAGGATAGAACATGTTTGTTACCCCAACAAGAAACCCTATGCTGATTGGCAGTTATTTCCTACTCTCTCATCCTTACCCCAGCCCTAAGAAACCACTAATCTACATTTTGTCTCTATATTTCATAATTATAAACATTTTCTGTGATAGAATCTGGCTTCTTTCCCCTTAGCATAATGTTTTCAAGATTAATATGTGTTGTAACTTGTTTTATTCTTTCTACTGCTCTCTATATATTCCACAGTCCATCATACAAGGATACCCCACATTTTATTGATTGATTAGTTGATAGATATTTGGATTGTTTCTACTTTTTGGCTATTATGGATAATCCTGTAAACATTTGTGTGCAGTTTTTAAAAAATATTTTTTAGCTGTCAAAGGACCTTTATTTTATTTATTTTTATGTGGTACTGAGGATCAAACTCAATGTTTCACAACATGCTAGGCAAGTGCTCTACCACTGAGCCCCAATCCCAGCCCCTGTGTGCATTTTTGTGTGTGTATGTGGACATATATTTACATTTCTCAAGGATATATACCTATGAATGAAACTGCTAGGTCATGTGATAATTTAACTTTATCAGGAAGAATCATCAAACTGTGTGTTTATAGCTCTGATATATTGTTCACATAATATAAAACTCACCCATTTAAAGTATATAGTTTAGCTAGGCATTATGGCACATACCTGTAATCCCAGTGACTTGGGAGGCTGAGGCCAGAGGATTTCAAGTTTAAGGCCAGCCTCAGCAACTTAGCAAGATCCTAAGCAACTTAGTGAGACACCTTATCTTAAAATTTAAAAAAAATAAAATAAAAAGGGCTAGAGATGTGTCTCAATGGTTAAGTTCCTGGTACCAAAAAAATAAAGTGTTGAGTTCAGTGATTTTAGTATATTCACAGGGTTTTGCAACCACCACCAAAATCTACTTTTACAAGTTTTTCATCACCCTGGAAAGGAGACTCATAATCATTAGCAGTTACTCTCTATTTCCACTACCCCATGCTCATTTCCAGGCAATAACTAAGTTACTTTCTGTCTGTCTGGATTTACCTGTTCCAAACATTTCACATACATTAAATCATGCAATCTGTGGTCTTCTGTGACTAGCTTCTTTCGCTTAGCACACTATTTTGAAGATCATTTCATTTGTTTCATTTGTTTATAGGGCTACATAAGTACACTGTATGGATGAATTGCATTTTGTTTAGCATTCATCATTTAATAGACTTTTTGGCTATCATGAATAAAGCTGTTATGGACATTCAGATACAGAATAAGCAGGTTGTGACACACTGTCCTTTATTCTGAAGTCAGTGAATATTTCTGAGAGACTAGTTATGCATTAGAGTTTGTTTGATCAACAGATTTCAATGAGTTATGTCACACATTGGGCTTGATATTGGGGAGAAAATCATCACAAAAGAAAAAATCTGCCTTCACTAAATTCACAGCCGAATGTACAGAGTGGTAAGAGAGAGGTTCCTATGTTCCTAGAATTCCTCTGAAGGATAAGGAAGCACTGGTAAGCAACAAAGTTGAAGAAATACACAGGATAATGGTTTTAGAGAGAAAGAACTTTGTACATCACCTTAAGGATAACAGGAAGCCAATGAAGATGTTTCAGTAGGGCAGTGGCATGGCCATGAGGTGGTTGTTGAAGAAGGCAAAGGCCTAGAAGTCACCTGGGCTCTGGACTTGAAGAACTGACATGATGATGTGTTTCACTAAGAAGGGATACAGACTCGTTGAGTTCGTTTAGACTGCTGAGCCTGTCTGCCTGTGGGACATCTGAATGGAGACGCCCAGCAGGTGGAGGGATATTATGACAGGGAACCCTGGAAGAATCGAACTAGAGATAAAGTTTGAGAGTTGTCATCACATTAGTAGTGACTGAGCTTGGGAATAGATAGGAATGTCCCTGCAGAGGCTCCAGGGTTAGAATGAGGCTATAAGAGGGGCTAGAGCTGAATCCTGAGGTGTGGGGGTCGGCAGAAAGACCACAGAGCATGTAGGACCTCACCTGAGGCTTTCTTTTCATTCCTCCCCTGGCACCATGGCTACCATGTCCCCTAGCATAAACCCTCTCCCTCCTATTAGAGAGTTCATCTTGCAAACCTAATGGAGTAATAAAGCTATTGATTTTGTTAACAAACGTCTGGGTCACTATGTGACCTATAATGGGAATTCATTTGGAGGTCAGTACAGCTGTTAGTGGAACAGTTTCCCCAGAGGCCCACTGGCTTTTTCTCTGTAGACTAGCAAAGATGTCCTTCCCAGCATCAGAAATGACTGGAGAGAAATGAGAATGGTGGGGCATTTATAAGCTGATGGTCCTGCCTAGGGCAATGGAAGTGCACAGCCAGAAATAGATCAGGTAACCAGGAGCAGATAGAGATCTGTTTCACCTCTGGTATGATTTGAATAACACTAGAAGGTCACCATCATCACCACCACCAGCTAGCATATCACTTGAACTTCTATCTTTAAACCTATATTCCATTAGAATGAAAGTTTCACTATTGAAAATTTTGAATGCTTAATGGTTGTTTTTGTTTATTCTGCAATCATGGACTAAAAACCTTCTAGGTAGGACCTCTATTAGGCAAATGATAAAGCTATGGAGGTAATATCATGATCATAGCTCTTAAAAACCCATGGGCTAGACAAGGAAACAGAGTGATCATGGATATAGTGAAAGCATAAACAAAGTACTGTTGGCATCCAGAAGAAAAACTAGTCCAGGAAAGTTTCAGAGAGATTGTGGTGTCTGTACAGGGTCTTAACATCTGCATATGCATTTTCCAGGAAAGTCAAAGTGAAATCCAGGTGGAAGAAACAGCATAAGCCAAAACAAAGAATTACAAGAAGCTGGTGTGTTCAGGGACTGATGATGCTTCCATATGACTTGTTTATGGGTGGAGAAAAGCAGGAAATAGGTCAGACTCTGAAAGGCCTTGTATGTTATGCTAAGGAATTTAGACTAAGCTTAGCCAGCCACATGAATAATACCTTTGGCTTGAAGTATAGAACTCTAGACTATTATCTGTCCTTAATACCTCACTTCCTTTCTAACACAAAAAAAAGGAGAATTTGAGATAAGAGAGGAAGAAAGACCAATGGACGGAGAGCGGTGGGGAGTGGGAAACTTAACAGCCCTCAGAGGACTTGCATGAGCAGGCAGCAGGAACTGGGGTTCAATCTAAAGGAACAGTTGCAAGTACATTTGTGCTTTTATTATTAATATAGTAAGACACAGTCCTGGGTCTCAGTTAATGAATCTTCTGCAAGCAGTGCCTCATTTAACAAAGCCAGCATAGCTTTTAGGGCGGTGACCACAGCTGGAGCAACCACTGAGGAGGAGGGCTGTGTTACTATGCTCCAGAGGCTAACCTTACCTGACTTCTGGACCACAGGTAGCCATACTTCTTGAGCTAGAGCAGATCAGCCCCAGGTTGTGACAGGCAGTGTCCTTCAAGAGCAGTACAAAGGTACAGAGCACCTCTACCAAGATGGCCCAGGCTGGGCGTGGTCGTACATACCTATAATCCCTGCAGCTGGGGAGGCTGAGGCAGAAGTTCAAAGACAGCCTCAGCAAAAAGCTAGGTGCTAAGCAACTCAGTGAGACCCTGTTTCCCCTCAAATACAAAATAGAGCTGGGGTACCTCCCCCAAAAAAAGATGTCCCAGAAGCCCCAGCCCTGCTCTTTGGGAGGTGAGAGGGAGCAGGTATATGAAGGAAAGAATGCTACAGCTAGATTAGTTCTTCCGATCTTTATATTTTTCCTTCTTCTGAGAGCCATCTTTAGGATAAGGATACCTTTTCTGCCTTCTTCACTCACAGAATTCTTTCTCCTTTTCACAGACTCCCTGAGAAACATTTCCTCAGCCAGTCAGGGGCCCCGCTCTTCTCCAGCTGAGCTCAGCAGCTCCAGTCATCACCTGCTGCGAGAACGAAAATCCTCAGCCCCATCACACTCCAGCCAGCCAACTTTGTTCACATTCGAACCTTCTGTGTCAAACCATGTGCAGCCCACCTTGTCCACCAGTGCACCTCAGGAGTATCTCTACTTGCACCAGTGTATAAGTCGGAGAACGGAAAATGCAAGGTAGGAGGTGGCCACGACCACTCTCGGGCAACTCCTATTTTTCACTGCTTTTTAATTTTAAAGAAAAGAAGGTAAGGGCTGGGGATGTGGCTCAAGTGGTAGCGCGCTCGCCTGGCATGCATGCGGCCCGGGTTCGATCCTCAGCACCACATACAAAGATGTTGTGTCCGCCGAAAACTAAAAAATAAATATAAAATTCTCTCTCTCTCTCTCTCTCTCAAAAAAAAAAGAAAAAAGGTAACATATCTTTTCAGGTAAACATGTATAAAACAAAGGAATGTTTTGTTTATGTAGCCTTCACATTTGTTGGTTTCATCTGTATTGCTACAAAGTAACAATTGGGTTCTCATTATCAAAAATTATACTATAAAATTTTTGTTTGATTTGGGGGTAAAAGGCATTTGAAGCTACAGTTTCAGAATTGCAAACTGTAGATGATTTACTTGTTGGCTATGAGAGAAAAGTTAGAGAGCTTCAACATTGTTGAACAAATCCATATCTCACTTTTGCTCTGGAGCTGCATTGTTCCATAAGGTAGCTGCTACTCTGCACATGTGGCTATTTAAATAAAATTGGGTAAAACTTAGAATTCATTTCCTCCCTTATACCAGTCACAGTTCAATAGTCCTGTGGGAATGGGGACTACCATACTGGAAAACACTGACATAAAACATTTTTTCATCACAGAAATTTTTCAAGCAAGGACTCACTGCTCTAGAATAGTGGTCTGTTTGGCTTTCTAACATCATCAGCTGTGTTAGAGGTACAGAACCTGTACCTGTTTTTATGACCTTTTCTTCCCATTCTTAGGCGAAATGAGCACAGAGCTCATAGGCTTTGTCAGAGCTGATTCTCAATTGCTACCATAGCCAGCATATTACAGATCATGTTCCTGAGTTAATTAATTTAGAAATGTCTGATTTATTTCATAAGAATTAAGGCAAATAGAGAAATGGCTATAAATATATTTATTCACAATATCTGTGAGAATGTTTTCATGATGTCACTTGAATAAGCACACTGAGAGATGGCCAGTGCAGATAATTTAGCTCCATTTTATCACAAGGAAACAGGCTAACAACTAACAAGGGGCAGGATAAGAAACCAGGTCTTCACAGTTCTGCTCCTGTACTCATCTCTATTCGACTGTGCTTCTGTGTATATATATTTTTTTTCTGCTACTAGGGATTGAATCCAGGGGCACTCTACTACTATACTACATTCCCAGCCATTTTATTTTTTATTTCAAGACGGGGTTTTGTTTAAATTGATCCTAAGTGGCCTTGCTCCCACCATAACATTCCTGAGTCACTGGGATTAGAGGTGTGCAGGATCATACCTGGCAAATTTAAATTTTCAGACAATGTACCAGAAAATATGGAATACTTAGGAAAAAACTGAATAGCAGACATGTAAGACCTCTTCATTGAAAACTATCAAACATTGGTGAAAGAAATTAAAAATAGAGAAATATATAACAAAGATACAATATAGTTATGAAATAGAACTAACTTTAATAAAATGACAGTTCTTCCCAACTTGATCTATAGTTTCAACACAATCCAAATAAAAATCCCAGCAAGGTTTTCATGGGTATTGATAAAATAATTCTAAAATCAATGTGAAAATGCAAACAACCTATAATGTCTAAAGTAATTTTAAAAGAACAGTAAAATTAGAATATCCAAAGTAATTTTTTAAAGAACAACAGTAAAGTTAAAGGATTTATACTATCTGATTTTAAGACTTCCTATGAGATATTGGTAATCATGACAGTATTGTGGGAAATTGAAGATGGTGTATTAGAGGAAGGCTGCATTTCTGGTTGCTCCAAATTCCTACTGCTTGAATTTCAGCAGTAAGTGGTGAAAGAGAAAATTCACTGAAATTCAGTATCAGACAGTCAGACTCTTAGAGATCCAGAAATTCAAGTTCATTGAACAAAAGACAAGAAAGAATACATGGTAGTCAAGCTAGTGGTAGCAGTAGCACCAGTTCACTGCAAAGGCAGGGTTAACAGAAACATATGGGACAAACCTGTTGAACAGAAAAGGTCTCTGAACTTAGCTGAACCAGAGGCTACACAGTAAACTGGTATTTGAAAAGCACTGGCAAGCCAGGCACAGAGACACATACCTGTAATTACAGACGCTTGGGCGGCTGAGACAGAGGATTGGGAGTTCAAATCTATTCCTGAGGCACTAAACAAGTCAGCAAAACCCTTTCTCTAAATTAAACAAAAATACAAACTAAGGCTGGGGATGTGACTCGGTGGTTGAGTGCCCCTGAGTTGAATCCCCAGTATCCCTCCCCGCCACCACCAAAAAAAAAGCACTGTTATTGAGAAGGCCACACTGCAGCTTGGCTTCAGGAGCAGCAAAATTGCCATACTGTGTGTCCTTGAATTTACCTAGCAGAATCCGATTAAAAGAGGCAGAGAGGAGATTGTACCCAGGGAGACTTGCATCCCTTTGACTCTGGTAGCTCACATGACCTGAAGAAGAGGATTGGAAAACTGAAAAGGCAGGTGTCATTATACTCAGGATCTGAAACTGGAAAGGCCACATTCTTGGGTGTAGAGTAAGAAACCTGTGGAGGGTTGGCTCCCTCACCCTACAAATAGAATCCATGGGAGGCCCCTGAGATGCAGAGATCAGCATCTGCCCAGCTCTAGGAATATGTTGGATCTGATCTCTTCCAAGCAGATGCCACCCAACATAAACCCAAAGACCTGATTAAAGCTAACCCCCAGCCAACAGACCTTCCCATTAAAAACTCTGCAACAGTCCCACCCTGGGAGTGCATTGACAGGATTCCAATTGACTGTACTTGCCATTCCATCCTACCTTCTACTGGTTAGAAGGAAAGCTGAGAATTATTTCAATCACCTTCAGTTCCAGTTGTAGCTTGGTGAGCAATATAAAAATAAACATTAAAATAGCCCTCAGCCCTTGCTCAAGACAAAATGGAAGAAAGGCTAACCTGGAATAGGCACTGGACATCCAACCTTTTTTGATTACCTCAGTGGGATCAATTTTTTCATTTTTCACTAATATTATTTCCTTCTTTTCCCCCATGGTATTCTTGCTGTGTTGATCACTGGGTTGATATACATACACACACACACACACACACACACACACACACACACACTTTTCTTTTTTCTCATTTTTTAAAGTTTATTTTTCTAGTTTGTCTTTTGAGGGTTAGAGTTTTTGTCTTGATTTTCTTTCACTCCTTTCTTCTCCCTGTCATAGCCAAATTCTCTTATTCTGTCTTTACTTATTTTTTTTTCTCCTCCTCCTTTGTAGGAATCACTGGCTACATCTCTTCTGCTCACATTTTGAACATTTCAAATTTTCTCTTACCTTCCTACTACATTGTCTTTTCCCTTAATGAACAATATTTTTACCATCTTCTAGAACTATTTGATTTATATGATTCCTACACTCATCGTTCATGTTGTTGCAGTTATTAGTACTGTGGTTGGCATAGTTGACACCTGCTGTTTACTTTAATGTCATACCTAGTTCATGGCTATTTGTTTTTGCTGTTAGCAATTGCTGACCCTACCATTCCTGTTTTGTGGTAATTAGCATTATAGATGTCATTAGGAATGTGGTATTTATTTTAATGCTATATATTGTTCAGTGCTATAATTTGCCCCCCACTTTACATGAGGTTCTGAGAATCTATGGGGACACTGTGAGAACATAGGGTAGAGACTGCTGTGCTAAATCCAAAATCCAGCCAAGAGACAGCCTATCTTGTTCATCAAAATTTAAACATGCTTAAACTTCAATGATACTTTAATACTAAGAATAGAAAAGACAAAACCCCAAACCAACCAGGCCCAAGTAGGAATGGGGAGGCTGCTAGGTCCCATTCATGGATATTTGTTCCTACAGCAAAAACAAAATTAACACAAAAACTGGGGGCACCACATCTACAAGGGGTTTCAATCTAAATCACTCTCATATTCCATTAGAACATACATATTTGTTAAGCATGGAAGCACAGTCACAGAGGATGTACCCCACATACCCTGCTGTGTACAGTACAATTGCTGGATCTACAAGAAGGACCCCATTCTTGTGATATCAAAAGGCAAAGTAGGATCCTCAGTCTCTGACACAATACGCATTGTATCCAAATAAGCTACTTATCACCAAAGAACTACCAGGGAAACTATATTACAAATCCCACTTGGAAATATATTGAAAATTTTACAACAATCTGATGTCCCAGAATACATTACTAAGAGAAGTGCTCCCAAAAGGCCCATATCCAAGAGTGGAAGAGAAGTCCTTCCCAACAGATGCATAAAACCCAACACAGGAATACAAGGAATATGAAAAAATAAGGTAACATGACACTTCCTAAGGTTCATAATTCACCAGCTACTAACTACAAAGATTTGGAAATGGATGAAATAACAAATGATGAACAATAATAAAAATGATCAATGAATTCTAAAAGAACACAGAGAAACAACTAAATGAATTAAAGAAGTCAGTACTAGATATGAATGAGAAATTAAATAAGGAGATAGAGCTATTGAAAAAGAACCAAACAAATCTTGGAAATGAGGGTACAATAAATCAAATAAAAAGTTCAGTTTAAAGTCTTTGCAATAGAGTAGACCATGCTGAAGATAGAATCTCAGAACTAGAAGACAAAATGGCCAGTCACTAGAAGACAAAGTGAACATTCATACTCCATGTTTGTATAATATATCAAAATACATTCTACTGTTATGTATATCTAAAAACAAATAAAAATGAAAACTTACTAAACCAGAAAAGATAAAAGAAAATTATTAACTATGATCAGAATATTCAAGAACTCTGGGACAACATTAAGAGACCAAATTTAAGAATCCTTGGAATCTAAGCAAATTGTGAGGTGCAGCTTAAGGGCATGGATAAACTCTTCAAGAAAATAATATCAGAAAAACTTCCAACCTTGAGAATGAAGTAGACATTCAGATATAGGATGCATTCAAACCCGAAAGACAAGATCCAAAAAGAACTTCTCCATAGTATATTATAATCAAAACACCCAACATACAGATCATGATAGAATTTTTAAAAGCCTTAATAAAAAAAATGTCAGGTCACATTTAGAGGTAAGCCAATCAGAATCACTTATGATTTCTCAGCAAAACCTGTGAATTCCAGAAGAGCTTGGAATGATGTGTTCCAAGCCCTGAAAGAATATAACTGATCAAAATTGTTATAAACAGCAAAGCTATCCATCAGAATTAAAGCAGAAATAAAAACTTTCCAAGATACACAGAAACTAAAAGAACTCATGACTGCTAAGCCAGCACTACAGAAAATACTTGAGGAAATATAACACAAAGAAGGAACAAAAGGGCTGGGGATGTGGCTCAAGTGGTAGCGCTCGCCTGTCATGCGTGTGACCTGGGTTCGATCCTCAGCACCACATACAAACAAAGATGTTGTGTCCGCCGAAAACTAAAAAATAAATATTAAAATTCTCTCTCTCTTTCTCTGTCTCTCTCTCTCTCTAAAAAATAAAAAGAAGAAGAAGAAGAAGGAATAAAAAACAAACCCCAGAGCTTGCAAATAGACAAATCTCATTTGAAGAGTAGCTAAGCAAATGAGAAATGGAACCAGAATTAAACATTAGAAATAAATCACAATGAGAGGAATAGACATGTGATATAAACACCAAATAAAAATGGTCTTAACTCTCCAATTAAAAGACATGGTTTAAAAAACAAGACTTAACTACATGTTGTTTTCAAGAGACTCATCTTACAGGCAAAGAAAAGTCACAGACTTATGAAAGAATGGAAATTGATACACCATGCAAGTTAGAACCTAAAAACAAACAGGAGTAGCTACTCTCATATCCAACAATGTGAACTTCAAGCTAAAATTAGAAGACAAAGATCACTTCATACTGGTAAAGAGAACAATTCAATGAGAAGATATAATAAATATTTATGCCCCAAAGATCGATGCACCTAATTACATAAAACAGATCTTAAAGACTTAGATAAACCCTAGTACAGTAAAACTGGGTGATTTCAACAGACACCTTTCACCAGCAGAGAGGTCATCCAGACATAAACTCAGTAGTCTCTTAAGACCAAAAAAAAAAAAAAATTAAATCAATTTGACTTAACAGATACCTGTAGAATATTTCATCTAACAACAGCCAAATTTACTTTCTTCTCAGTTTCTCATGGAATCATCTCCAAAATATAACATATTTTAGGACACAAAGCAATTAAACAAATTAAAATGCAAGGGATTATACAGATTTTTTAAAAATTTTTTTTTAGTTGTAGATGGACACAATACCTTTATTTAATTTATTTATTTTTATATGGTGTCAAGGATTGAACCCAGGGCCTCGCACTTGCTAGGTGAGCGCTCTGCCACTGAGCCACAACCCCAGCCCTATACAGATTTTTTTTAACAGATCAAACTGGAATGAAATTAGAAATCAACATTCCCTCTCCGCAAATGCAGAAATTATGTAAACATGGAATTTGAATAATACACTATACTTTTGGGGGTGTTGTTTCTTTGTCTTCACTTTTTTGTTGTTATTTGTTTGTTTGTTACTGGGGATTGAACTCAGGGGCACTGAACGACTTGAGCCACATCCCCAGCCCTATTTTGTATTTTATTTAAAGACAGGGTCTCAATTAGCTACTTAGCACCTCGATGAGGCTGGCTTTGAATTCACAATCCTCCTGTCTCAGCTTCCCAAGCCACTGGGATTACAGGCATGCACCACCATGCCTGGCTTGTCTCCACATTTTTTATTGGTACATTATAGTTGTACATAATTATGGGATTTTTTATGTATTCATACATGCACTCAGTATAATGATATAATTTGGCCAATATCACTTTTTCAGTATTGATCCCTTCCCTGAACAATACACTTTTGAATAACAAGTGGGTGATAGAATAAATCAGGAAATTTTTAAAAATTCTTAGAATCAAACAAAAAAAATGATGTAACATACCAGAATCTCTGGGATACTCCGAAAGTGGTTCTAATAAAGTTTATAGTTATAAAGTCCTACATAAGAAAAATCAGAAAGATCCAATAAACAACCCAATGATGCATCTCAAGGCCCTAGAAAAATTAAGAACAAACCAATTCCAAAACCAGTAAAGAAGAAATAATTAAGATCCAAGCTGAAATCAGAGAATTAAAAAAAAAAACTACAAAGAATCAATGAAATGAAGAATTGGTTCTTTTAAATGTAAACAAAATTGATAAACCCTTAGCCAAACTAATCAAGAAAAAAGAGACAACACAATTAATAAAATTAGAGATGAAAAAGGAGAAATCACCACAGACATCACAGAAATCCAGAGGATCATGAAGAATTGTTTTGAAAATTTACACTATAATACGGTGGAAAATCTGGAAGAAATGGAGACATTTCTAGACCAATGTGATCTGCCAAAATTTAACCAAAAGGATGTAGAAAACCTAAACATACCAAAAACAAGAATGATATTAAAAGCAATATAAAAAAGGTCTTTCAACAAAGAAAAGCCCAGGACCAGATAGATTCTCAGCTGATTCTCCCAGACCTTTAAAGAAGAACTAATGCCAGTACTCCTCAACTCATTCCATGAAATATGAAGGGGTGAAACGCTTTCAAGTTCACTCTATGAATCCAGTATCACCTAACACAAAACTAGATAAGGACACATCCAGGAATGAAAACTACAGACTAATATCACTGATGAATTTAGATGCAAACATTAGTAAATTGTATTCAACAACTTAATAAGATTATATGCCATGACCAACTTTTTTCATTTCAGGGATACAGAGATTGTTTAACATAATACAAATCAATAAATGTAATTCACGCCATAAATAAAATTAAGGACAGAAATCACATTGATCTCAATAGATGCAGAGAAAGCCTGTGAAAAAAATCAGTATCTATTCATGATAAAAACACTGAAAAAACTAGGGATGAAATAAATTACCTCAACATCATGAAGTCTGTATACAGTAAACCCAAAGTCAACATCATAGTGAAAGGGAGAAAACTCAGAGTATTTTATTTAAATTATTAAACAAAACAAGAATATCTACTATTGCCATTCCTATTTAATATAGTACTAGAAAGTCTAACCAAAGCAGTTAGATAAGAGAAGGAAATTAAAAGTATAAAAAAGGGGGGGGGCGTCAAATTATCACTGTTTGCAGATAATATCATCCTATTCTGAGAATATCCAAAAGGCTCCACCAGAAGACTGCTAGAGCTAATAAATTCAACAAAGCAGCAGGATACAAAATCAACATACAAAAATCAATAGCTTTCTTATACATCAGTAATGAATCTGCTGAGAAATCAGGAAAACAATTCCATTCACAATTGCCTCAAAAAGAAAAAAAAAATCCTAGGAATAAATTTAACCAAAGAGTTTGGTTAAATTAAGAGTTTGATTAAATAAGCTTAACCAAACCATAACCAAACCTCCTCTACAATAAAGACTATAGAACACGGAAGAAAGAAATTGAAGAAGACACTAGAAGATAGAATAATCTTCTATGTTCATGGATAGACAAAATTAATATTGTTAAAGTAACAATATTACTAAAAGCAATATACATATTCAGTGCAATCCCCATCAAAATACCAATGGCATTCTTCACAGAACCATAAAAAACAGTTCTAAAATTCATTTGTAAGAATAAAAGATCCAGAAGAGCTAAAGC
This sequence comes from Ictidomys tridecemlineatus, assembly GCF_052094955.1. Taxonomy (NCBI): domain Eukaryota; kingdom Metazoa; phylum Chordata; class Mammalia; order Rodentia; family Sciuridae; genus Ictidomys; species Ictidomys tridecemlineatus. Next base: position 66,043,473 of record NC_135480.1, on the reverse strand, counting down.
AATCTGAACAAACAAACAAAAGCAATGCTGGAGTTATCACAATGCCTGACTTCAAATAATGCTACAGAGCTATAGAATAAAAACTGCATGACAGTAGCATAAAAAACAGACACATACACCAGTGGAGAAGTATAAAAGACAGACAAACCACACGGATACAATCATCTGATCCTTGACAAAGCGGTCAAAAACGTATGATGGAGAATAAATAGCCTTTTAAACAAATAGTGCTAGAAAAACTGGCTATCATTATGTAGAAAAATGAGACTAGATTCCTGTCTCTCACCCTGTACAAATCAACTCAAAATGGATCAAAGACCCAAGAATTAGGGCTGGGGTGTGGCTCAGCAGCAAAGCGCTCACCTCGCATGTTCGAGGACCTGGGTTTCAATCCTCAGCATCACATTAAAAAAATTAATTAATTAAATAAAGGTATTGTGTCAAACTACAACTAAAAAATAAAATACTTTTTTAAAGACCTAAGAATTAGACTACACAACTCCTAGAAGAAAACATAAATTCAACATTCCAACATATAGGTACAGACAATGACTTTCTCAGTTGGACTCCTAAAGCTCAGAAAGTACTACCAAGAGTTAATAAATGACATGGCATCCAGTTTAACAGCTTTTACACAACAAATGAAATAATTAAGAACATGAAGAGAACCTACAGAATGGGAGAAATCTTTACTAGTTACTCTCTTAACTGAGGATTCATAAACAGAATATATAAATAATTTAAATAATTTATCACCAAAAAAAAAAAAAAGACCCAATTGGAGCTGGGTATGGTGGCATATGCCTGTAATCCCTGTGGCTCAGGAGGCTGAGATAGGAGGATTGTGAATTCAAAGGCAGCCCCAGCAAAGATGCTAAGCAACTTAGTGAGACCCTTTCTAAAAAATATAAAATAGGACTGGGGATATGGTTCAGTGGTTGAGTACCCCTGAGTTCAATCCCCAGTACCAAAAGAAAAGAAAAGAAAAAGAAAGAAAAGAAAAGACCCAATTAATAAATGGGCAAATGAACAAAACAGACACTTCTTTTTTAAAATTTTTTTTTTAGTTGTAGGTAGACACAATACCATTATCTTATTTTATTTATTTTTATGTGGTACTGAGGATCAAACCCAGTGCTTCTCATGTGCTAGGTGAGTACTCTACTGCTGAGCCACAACCCCAGCCCAACAGACACTTCTCAAAAGAAGAAGTATATACAAGAGCCAACAAACAAATGAAGAAAAAAGTTCAACATCTTTAGCAATTAAGTAAATGCAAATGAAAAAAATACACAGATTTCATATCGCTCCAGTAAGAATGTCAGTTTTCAAGAATACAAACAATATTAAATGCTGGAGAAGATGTTGAGGGAAAAATAACACTGTTGGTGGGTTTGTAAACTAAGAAGCACTATGGAAATCAGTATGGAGGTGCCTCAAAAGATTAGAAATGAAATCATCATATGACCCAGTTATACCACTTCTTGATATTTATCCTAAAGAATTAAAGTCATCATACTATAGTAATATATGTACACTTATGTTTGTAACAGCACAATTCACAAAACCAAATTATGGAATCAGCCTAGGTGTCCTTCAACAGATGAGTAAAGAAAATGTGGTATCTATACACAATGGAGTTTTATGCAGCCATAAAGAAGAATGAAATTATGTCATTTGCAGGAAACTGGATTGAACTTGGAAGCATTATGTTAAGCAAAATAAGCTAAACTCAGAAAGTGGGAAACTAGAGAGGAAAAAAAAAAAACCAAAGGTGAGGGGTGGGAATATCATGAAAATCAAAGGGAGACTAGTAGAGTAAAAGAAGGGGACCCAGTGGAAGGAGGAGGAGAGGGAAAGGGAAATATTGGGGTATCGTATTAACCAAATTATATTGTTAAACTGTGCGCAGGTATGCATATGTCACAACAGGTCCCACTATGGTGTAATTATAATACACCAATTAAAAATATGTGGAAAAAGATGTGTTGGTGAAAGGATGATCTTACAGATCACTGAACAGAACAGTGAACCCAGGAAAATGCATATGTACAGGTGCTATTCCACTTAGGATGGGATTATGTCCCCTTAAATCCATGAGTTAAAAATACCCTAAGATAAAAATGCATTCAATATACCTGAATTTCTAAATAGTTTAGCAACATACAGTGTAGAGTGTTGGTTGTTCACCTTTGTGATCATGTGGCATGCTAGAAACTGCCCTGCATTACAAGAAAGTGTCCTGAGCATATAGCTAGCCCAGGAAAAGATTAAATTCAAAGCATGGCTCTACTGGATGTGTATCACTTTTGTACCATCATAAGTTAAATTGCCATAGTCTGAAAGTATGATTCTATGTATGATTTCACATACATAGAATGGAGAAAGGAAAACTTTTTCCACCAATGATGCTGAAACAGATATCAATATAGGAATGATCTTTAAAAGAACCTCAACCCTTAAATTGTATCTCGTCACTCAACATTAATTCAAATATATTAGAGACCCAAAAGTAAAATGTGATAATACTATTACTGTTTTAGAAGAAAAGATCTCTGTGATCTGGGAAAAACAAAGATTTTTATATAAGACACCAAAGAGAAAAAATTACAAAGTAGTATTAGCAATTTTAAAACTTCTGCTCTTCAAAAGGCCCCATTAAGAAAACAAAATGGGGGTGCTGGGGATATAACTCAGTTGGTAGAGTGCTTGCTTTGCATGCACAAGACCCTGGGTTCAATCCCTAGGACCATTAAGAGAGAGAGAACACAAAATGAGCCAGGCGCACCAGTGCATGCCTGTAATCCCAGTGGCTCAGGAGGCTGAGGCAGGAGGATCACGAGTTCAAAGCCAGCTTCAGCAAAAGTGAGGTGCTAAACAACTCAGTGATACCCTGTCTCTAAATAAAATACAAAATAGGGCTGGGGGGATGTGGCTTAGTGGCCAAGGGCCCCTGAGTTCAATCCATGGTATCCCCTGCCAAGAAAAAGAAAACAAAATGGTGTGTGACTTGGGAGGTAGGAGGATCTCGAGTTCGAGGCCAGCCTTAGCAACAGTGAGATCCTGTCTCAGATTTTTTTTAAATTTTTTTTAAGATCTGGGAATGTAGCTCAGTAATAAAATATTCCTGGATTCATTCTCTAGTACCAAAGAAAGAAAACAAAATGATAAGTCACAAGATTTGAGAAAATATTCAGAACCCAAATATCTGGCAAAGGATTTGTTTGTAAGTACATAAAGAACTCTTACAACTCAAGAAGAAGAAGACAAAAATATTTGAATAGATACTTTTAAAAAAGATATAGGAATGGCCAATAAGCATGTGAATAGATGCTCAGTCATCTTGGAAATGCAAATTAAAACCTCAGAGAGATTCTGCTTAAGCACCCTTGAAATGGCAATGGCTCAGATAAAGGTAAGTATGCAGGTAGGTTTTACTCTTATACTGCCTCCAACAGCCACATCACATACTAGATTCCAGGAAAAAAAAGGAATCTTTAAAACATACATACTTTTACATTACTTACCTCATATGATCTCCAAAGTAACCTAAAATTGCTTTTAAGTAGGGCCTGAAGAGAGAGCATCAGCTCATCCATCCGTGACTAGCATTAACTAGACATAGATCTGTCTGGCTGGATTGCTGTAGTGAAAGAGTACTGAGGCTAGAAATAACAGCCTTCTACCTCTTCCTTTTGCACTTATGTGTGGTCCTGATATAAGGCTATAATAAGCATCTCAAAGATAAAACAATGAATTACTTCTCATTACTTTTACTGTAATAGCCACTATTCTTCCTTCAAGTACTGAATAATATGTATTCCTGCTAAAATAACTCCAGTTTTCAAAATCCAGGTCTTCTACTGAGCTAAAATAAGTAGCTATTCAGAAAAGTATCTATTTGCCAAAGGAAATAGTTGTGAACTGGAAATGTCGAGACAGAATTCTTTTTTTCTTGAAAACAAATTAGTTGCACTGGATTTATTTTCGCCCTCTAGCCTTTGGGACCTTAATCCAGATTCTAGCTAGTATGGGTCTTCTTATTTCAAGGAGGTCATTAAACCTGTTTGGGGTGATACATTGAGACAGCTCACATACCTTGAAAAGACATAATTCTAGTGAAGATAGGTTGAAAGGAAATTTAAAGCGATGAGATTCCAACATCATTGACCCTGCAATAGTATTCTATAGAAAGATGCCAGGTGGGACTGCAAATTGGTGCAGCCAGTATGGAAAGCAGAATGGAGATTCCTTGGAATGGAATCACCATTTGACCCAGCTATCCCTCTCTTCAGACTATACCCAAAGAACTTAAAAACAGCATATTACAGGGACATAGCCACATCGATGTTTATAGCAGCACAATCCACAATAGTTAAACTGTGGAGCCAACCTAGATGCCCTTCAGTGGATGAATGGCTAATAAAAATGTGGCATATATACACATGGAATTTTACTCAGCAATAAAAGAGAATAAAATCTTGGCATTTGCAGATAAATGGATGGTGTTGGAGAAGATAATGCTAAGTGAAGTTAGCCAATCACCAAAAAACAAATGCCAAATGTTTTCTCTGATATAAGGAGGCTGACTCATAGTGGGGTAGGAAGGAGGAGCATGGGAGGAATAGATGAATTCTAGATAGGGAAGAGGGGTGGGAGGGAAAGGGAGGAGGTAGGGGATTAGCAAGGATGGTGGAATGTGATGGACATCATTATCCAAAGTACATGTATAAAGACTCGAATTGGGTGTCAACCTACTTTATATACAAACAGAGATATGAAAAATTGTGGTATAGATGTGTAATAAGAATTGTAATGCAAAAAAAACCAAAGTACATGTATAAAGACATGAATTGGCATGAACATACTTTAAATACAAAGATATGAAAAATTGTGCTCTTAAAAAGAAGTGTTCCTGCCATATAATAAAATAAATAAAGGACAAACAACTTCCCAGGGCAGAGTAAATATATTTTATGTATTCAATATCATTGAGAATTTCTAACCCATATTCTTTACTAGTGTAAAAATAATATGGCAATAAATGTTCCTGTGCATTTAAAAAAAGAAAGAAAGAAAGATGACAGGTGGAATCAGAAATGTGAGTGAAGTCGAGTGCAGTAGCACATGTCTGTAATCCCAGTGGCTTGGGAGGCTGAAGCAGGAGGATCATGAGTTCAAAGACAGCAACTTAGTAAGGCCCTAAGCAACTCAGCAAGACCCTGTTTCTAAACAAAATACAAAAAAGGGTTGGGGATGTGGTTCAGTGGTTGAGCATCCCTGAGTTCAATCCCCAGTACCAAAGAAGGGAGGGGGGGGAGAGAGGGAGGGAGGGAGGAGAGAACTTATCCCTCATTTCCAAGGCTTCCCTGACTCATTCATCCAGTAGCTTTGATTGGCCAAAGGCAGAACATGCAACTTTAGTTTCCTTTAGTTTCACATATGCAGTGTTGCTCTGTAACCATAGAAAGAAAGTGGGCTCCAAGTTGTAGCCAGAAGGACTTATGTACAAAGATCATCTCATTTTTTCCCCCAGTGCTGGGGCTGGAACTGGATGTTTCCTAGCTCATGTTAGCCACTCTCCAATCCTATCTCATCTCTTACAAGATTGTGACACAGAGGTTTTTTTCTTTTCCTCATGGGAAAGACCTATTTGGGATGGGTCCAATGCAGGAGGATGGTCCAAATGACCTCTTAAGATTGCCATAGGATCCCAGGCATAGCTTAGTGTTAAAGTACTCCCTAGCATGCACAAGGCCCTGGGTTCCGTCCCCAGCACCACAAACACGCACACACACCAAAAGTGACAGTCACAGAACTCTAGATGGTGGTTTATCTACTTCTAAGCATTTATATATCAAGTTTCCCTTAAGTCAGAAACATACCCATTAACAAATCAAACTGGGATCTTTGTCATTAAGGTATTAAGAGGGTACCTAGGGGGCTGGGGTTGTGTCTCAGTGGCAGAGCACTTGCCTAGCATGTGTGAAGCCCTTGGTTCGATCCTCAGCACCACATAAAAATAAATAAGTAAAATAAGGTTATTGTGTATAACTAAAAAATAAGTATTAAAAAAAGAGGGTACCTAGGTGGGTAGAAAAGGGCAAAATCATGGTGTAGTATGGGACATACAATATTTGAAAATGTGCTGAATAACAAGTGTGAAATGAAGTGGCTAGAAAAACTAGGAACCCATTTCTGAAAACCAAGGAAGAGTTTTGAGTTGATATTAAAGCCAAAGCATGAGCAAGAGATGATGCAGTCACCCCCACTCACCAGAAGCCTCTGGAGCAGCCAGCAGCAGGCAGGAAAGATGTGTTGAGCTGCTGCCTGCACAAGGTATTTTCTCCCAAACTTCTTTTTGCCTCCAGGGAGCTCCTTGCCACACCGGAGTTATCTTCCAGCACCAACTCTGTCATTTGCTGTTTTCCTCATCTGACAATGTAAGGGTAATTAACACACGTCTCTCAGAACTGTTAGAGGATTTAGGATGATGTCCCAAGTGATGTGCCTGGCACAAGATCTTGTTTATTTTATGATACTTCTGCCAGCCAGGTGCCCTGAAGAAAAGCCTCTCTCCAGACCCACTTGTCCAGGGATCAGTCCCACAGAGGTCATGGAAACAGACATCATTTAAGGTTTATGTGAAAGTAGGAAAGTAGGGCTTCTAAGTACTGGTTGTCTTTTTTCTCTTTTTCTTTTTTGGTAGCGCTAACAAGCAGAGCCTCTTGTTCTCTGCACTGAGCTACATCCCCAGCTATCCTTGTTGCTTCTCTTTGTGAAGCAACAAAGTGTGAATAGGAGGTCCAAGACCTGGGGCTAGAATATGTTCTCCTGCCATCTAATTATGTAACTTTGGGGCAGGTTTGTTTCCCTCATTCAACTTGTCTTACGTGACTATTGAAATAATCATCAGTCCCCTCAACCTGCATCAGTATTGTCTGTCGTCTGCAAGGCCCTGTGCCAGGATTCAGGATGTGACCCTTTGCCATCTAGAACACGTGGTCTGGCAGAAGTGGAAAGGCACTGGCAAAAATAATGAACACAAGGCAGAGAAAGGTGAGTGTTAGGACAGAAGCATAGGAAGCTGGCACGTAGAGAAAGAGGGGGTTGAAGTGAAAAGGAGAACTGGGGAATCTCTCATGCCTTTGTGAAATGGAAGGCCTCTTTTGGACTTTGTCTAAGATTTGATCCATCAGGAAACATTCCAGAGAGAGGTGAGTAATTCAGCCCAGGGCTGGAAGTTGGACTACATGGGATGTGTTTGGGGGTGCGTGGGTAGTTCTGTGAACTAGAGAGGAGGCTGCTGGGACCCAGGAAGCTAGACCCAAGTTTGTTCAAAAGAGGAGAGATTAATCTTCTGGTCCAAAGGATTTAGCCAAGCTCAGGAAAAAGGATGGCAAGGAATGTAGCAGCACTCTTCTTGCATTCATTTGTTTGCATATACATTCACTTGCTTCTTTGTTTGATAAGCAGTATTTACTATGTGACAAAACACTAATCTGGATGCTAAGGAGAGAAAAATTTGTAAGACACAGTTTCTTTCCTCAAGAATGTTTGTATAATGGAGGAGACAAGTAGCAATGGTACATAATACAGATAACTGTTGCATCCAGCTCCCAGAACAGCTTTTAGTGAGTGATTATGCTCAGAGGGAGAGGATGGATATAAGAAAACACTTTAAAAGATGTGCCTCTGAGGAGGCTAGGATTATAGCTCAGTGATAGAGTGCTTGCCTCACACATGTGAGGCCCGGGGTTTGATCTTCAGCACCACATTTAAAAAAGAATAAACAAAGTTATTTTAAAAAAGAGAGAGAGAGATGTGCCCCTGAGCTGAATTTGAGGGATTTGAAACTTGCCAGATTGAAGTAAGGAGCCATCCAGAGTTAGCAAATGATACAACAAAGCCCAGATGCTGGACAAAGTGGGGCCTGCTGGGAACATTGCAGAGTTTGAGTTTAGTACATGCTAGATTAGGAAAGGGAACTAGGGAGAAAAGATTGGAGAAAGGAGTTGGAATACACCTAGGCATTTGAGCCTAGTCCTAAGGCATTGAGATAGTACTGAAGATGTTTGAGGAAGTTGGGAAAGTAAATATCAGTAGGATACAGAGGATCACAGAGGTCCTGGGAAGAGGGAAGGAGACTAATTACTGGTCTTCTCATTAATCCAGAAAAAAAAATCAGAATTGAATCTGGATTCAGGACCCATTGGGTCAGTGAAAAGTCTGAATGTGAGTAACTCCTTGGTTTCTGACTTCCAAGAGAGGAATCAGGAGATTTCAGTATGAAGATGAGTCCATTCTTGAGTATGTTTGAAGTTACTCAGGACACCTGTGATGCTCTCCCCACCCCCCACCCCACCCACATTCCCACCTTCACATCCTTCAGACACTTCCTATTTCCCGAAGCCCTGGCCAGGTCCCTCCACTGTCCCTCTCAGCCTTACCTTTTTTGATTTTTTGGTTTGGTTGGTTGGTTTGGGGTTTTATGTTTGGATGGTTGGGTTTTTTGTTTTACTTTGTTTAGTTTGTACTGTGCTGGGTATTGGACCCAGGAACTCATGCATGTTAGGCAAGCGCTCTATCACTGAGCTATACTCCCAGTTTTTAATTTTTTTTAAACTTGACAGATACCACTGTGATTTTATTGTGCACAGTGATGTCTTGATGTGTACATTGTTGAATGGTTAAATATAGCTAATTAGCAAGTGCATTACCTCAGCTCTCATTTGTGTTGCAGCTGCATAACATCCAGGCTATTTTTCAGAAATACAGTATGTCATCATTAACTCCAGTCATGATGTGATTATGTATCCTTTAACCAAGATCTCCCCTCCCCTTCCCAGCCTCTGGTAACTACCATACTTTCTATGAGATCAACTCTGAGATTCCACATGAGTGAGATCATGCTGTTTGTCTCTTACCTTTTAACAGGCTTCCTCCAGCCTGTGCAGATCAGATTCTTGCCAGATTGTGTTAGGCTTCTTTATGTCTCCAACTGGAGCACCTTTTCCTTTTCTTGCTATCCCTCATTCCAGACTCCCTCAGGTGTCAGCCTTCCCTGACCTTCTCTACCACCACCACCACCAGGGAGGGCCAGTACAAATCTGTTAACAGACCTATACCCATCCTCACACAATTGTAATGATTTTCAGGTATGTCTCCTCTCCAACTATGACACACACACCCCACCACACCCCAAAGGCAAGTGGCATCTCTTTACTCATTGTACCTGGCCTAGACATAAAGTAGGACATCAATAAATGTTTCTTAAATGAACAAATCTAAGTGGGGACATCCAACAAAGTTGCAAATCTCAAAAGACAAAAAGCACCAGAGACAAATGTGAACACCATAAACAACTCCCCCATCCTCTTGCCCAAGCACTACATTGTGTAAAGACTAGATGTTCGATTATCTAGGCCCATTGCTATTGGCTTAGTTGTGTGTGGAGCAGATTAGAAAGGGAGAAGGAACACAGAGGCCTAGGGGAGAGGGCAGGTGAAATGCAACTCCCAGCCTTGAAGTGCCAAAGGAAGCCTAGCCTAGGCTCCTTTCCCCTTTCCAACCATTCGGGCCCTAATCTCTATCACCACCTGGTGGCCACACCTATGAATAACAAGTTCCCCGGGCTATAGGCAGAGAGGATCTGTGGATTGGCCTCTGAGGGTTCTGACACTTCCTGGGAATAGCCACAAATCTGTATAGCTATGAGAGTCACTTGTTCTGAGAAGCTCCAAGAAATCACTATCACATTCTTAAAGATACTTCCGACCTCCAAAGGCTGAGGATCACTCCTATAAAGGATTCATTCTTTTCTGCCCTCTTTAATGAAGTCCTCTGAATAATTATAATAAAAAAGAAGCAGACCTGGATCCCTTCTGCTCAGAACCTCAGCCTCCAGTTTCCCAAAGAATTTACACAGAACAGAGAATCCAGCTTGAAAACCATTCTTGTACAGCCAAAGGCTTAGAGAGCCTCAGAGCCAAATGGCCCCTTAAAAATCATTGAGACCTACTAGGTCACACCTGGGAGGGATGTGATGATACTCACAGAGCAGAGAGCAGATAAGTACAGTAACAGAACTTGATGCAAATGGCCCTCTTTTACCACTCTTCACTTTATTGCTTGCCTTATTTCCCACAACTGAAATTTTTTAGGGGGGTTGTCACTCAGTGGTAGAGCACTTACTTTGCAGGTGCAAGGCCCTGGGTTTGATCCTCAGCACCACATAAAAATAAATAAACAAATAAAAATATTGTGTACATCTACAACTAAAAAAAATTAATAAAGAAGCAGCTTTCATATCCTAAATGTTCCCAAGAAATCACTTTTCCTATATATTCTTAGTTTCTAGAACAAACTATAATACATAAAAAATGTATTACTTACATTTAAATAAGTTTTTTAGAATTTCTTTTTTGGGGGAGGGGGGGTTGCTGGGGGTGTTGCATGCAAGGCAAGCACTCTATCAACTGAGCTATATCCCCAGCCCTTAAATAAGTTCTTTATACATAACTTACATCAATATACATAAGCTGGCTTATTTTATGAGGGGAAAACAGACTCAGATTAAGTGATGTGCACCAATTTAACAATCCTTTCCATTATCTCACAGCCTTTGTACTCAAATGTGTGTATTCTGTGGTGCTCAAAACACTGACCAGTAGTCAGTGTAACTAACTTGTTATACCTGTTTCAGTGGTGAGCCTAAGACTGACCCCTGCTGACGACAGCCATTTGGAGACGGGGAGGGATAAAGGAACATTGACTGAATATCTGTATACTGGAGTATATATACTGGAGTCTATTGCAAACAACCTTCAAAGTATGTTTTTAATCAACATTTTGCAGATGCCTAAATTGGAGTTCCAAAAAGAAAGTGCCTTGCTCAAGGTCACACAGCTAGCACATAGTGGTAGATCCTTGGTAAACCTTGGGTCTTCCTGACTCCTCCACCTGTTTGTTCCACTCCAGCTGGCTGCATGGGGTTTGGGCCATCCAGCTTGCCTCCCCAGATCTCCTCTCAACCCTGACCCTTTCTTTCTTTCTCTTTAGGAGTGCCAGCTTCTCTCAGGGCACCAGGCAAAAGAGCGACACAGCCGTACAAAAACTGGCCCAGGGCAACGGACACTGTGTCAATGGGGTCAGTGGTCAAGTCCATGGCTTCTATAGCCTTCCCAAGCCAAGCCGGCACAATACAGAATTTAGAGACAGTACGTATGACCTTCCCCGGAGCCTGGCCTCCCATGGCCACACCAAGGGCAGCCTCACAGGGTCTGAGACAGATAATGAAGATGTGTACACCTTCAAGATGCCCAGCAACACCCTGTGCCGGGAGTTTGGGGATCTCCTGGTGGACAATATGGACGTTCCAACTACTCCACTCTCAGCCTACCAGATCCCTAAGACATTCACGTTGGACAAGAACCACAATGCCATGGCAGTGGCTGCTCCTGGAGACTCAGCCATAGCTCCCCCACCCCGGCCACCCAAGCCAAGTCAGGCAGAAACACCTCGATGGGGCAGCCCTCAGCAGAGGCCTCCAATCAGTGAAAGTAGCAGATCTGTCGCTGCCACCATCCCCAGGCGCAATACCCTCCCTGCAATGGACAACAGCCGACTCCATCGAGGTCAGTATACACCCTGGCTGAGACCCAGAGGGAAAGGCAGGTAGCGCTCAAGGGTTCTCGAATTTTGCTAGCCCTTAGTCCTCCACAAACAAGTAGCTTGAGGATCACCCAGGTCACCAATATTCACAAGTTCAGGCATCTTCTAGCCTATCCCCTTACCAGTTGGTCTTGCAGCTATGAGTATGAGTGAGAAAAGTGTCGCAAATCCTGCCTCTGAGAAGTCAGTGTTCTGCTAAGGGATACAAGATATTCTTGGTCAACCACAATACAACATATTATGGGTTTGGAAATCCACATCATAGTATTTTAGTCACTTAAAAGTCAAACCAAAGATTTTTAAAAATAAGTTTAGAAAACCAGCTCAAGCTTTGAGCCAAACGTATGAGGACTAACAGACTAATAAAACAAAATGAGGTCATCAGACTGTTTTGTAAGCTACAACTAGAAGCTCTTTGGTTGAAGTCTGAACTTCTATTTGAAGTACCTCAATTCTATTGTCATTTGTTTACTGAGTGTATTCCAACTATACATATAACTTTTTCTGATTAACAACAACAACAACAAAAAGAACAACATTGATTCCTCTCAGTTTGTATCTTGCTTTACAGCTTGCAAAGCCTTTTCTTGTCTACCCTGTCATTTTAGGCCATGCAGAGTTTGGTAGGACAGAGCTTCATTGTCTCCTTGCACACAAGGCCAGTGGTAGTTAAGAGACTTACTCAGAGTTGCAGCGTCATCAAGGGCAGAGATAAGCCTCTGACCCCGGGGTCCTGGTTTCTTTAGAACTCGTTGCAGTCATTCCATCAATCAAAAATTTGAGTAGTCACCCTGTGCTTGGAACTGAGTTAAGACATAAAACATGCCTCTGCCCTTGAGAGCTCACATCTGGCTGGGGGGGGGATGTATAAATTAGTGCAAGAATTGTTACATACTATTCAAAGAGGTGGTATCTGGGGTGAGTAGGACAGGTGGTAAGTGCTAGGGGAGGCTAAGGAGAGGTGAGGTTAAGAAGTCAAGGAGGACTCTTCACAGATGCCAACACTGGAACTAGATCCCCGGGGCCTGGGAGGAACACAGTGTTTAAGTAACCCCTTAATATACTGATTTTTAAGACCTTACAGTGATGCAGCCACATCAATGGTTGTAGCAGCTTAATTCACAATGGCTAGGCTATGGAACCAACCTAAGTGCCCTTCAACAGATGAACAGATAAAGAAAATGTGGTATATATATACACAATGGAATATTACTCAGCCATAAAAAAGAATGCCTATGACTTTTGCCAGTAAACAGATGGATCTGGAGTCTATAATGCAAGTACAATGAGCCAATCCCCCAAATCCAAAAATCCAAAAGTTGAATGTTCTCTCTGTTATACAGATGCTATCACACAATAGGGTGGGGAGTAGAAGTTCAGTGGATAGACCAAGGGGAATAAAGGGAAGGGAGGGAGAATGGGATGGGAAAGACAGTAGAATGAATCAGACATAACTTTCCTATGTTCATATATGAATACACAACCAGTGAAACTCGTCATGTACAACCACAAGAATGGGATCTAATTAGAATAAGTCGCACTCCATGTATGTATAATGTCAAAATGCACTCTGCCCTCATGTATATCTAAAAAGAACCCAAAAAAGTAACAAGATAACACTGGGCTGAGAGCTGTACCTTCAGAAGTATCAGGAAACTGAGCCACACCGGAGGGGATGGGGAAGAGTCAGCACATGGGTCAGCAAGAGACATATGATCTTCCTTCTGTCACAGCTTCCTCCTGTGAGACCTACGAGTACCCCCCACGTGGTGGAGAGAATGCAGGCCGGTCTGCTGAGTCCATGAGTGAGGGAGTCAGTCCTTTCCTGGTGAGTGGGGTTTGACCAGGGTTCCTCGGGCCAGCTAGGGTAAGGAAAAGGTCACATGGCAAGGTACCACAAGCACAGCTCCAAAAGAGTGGTGGTATCTCCTTCTTGGGACCCTGCCTGGGTTCTTGCCTCGGTTCAGAACCCTAGGTTGAGCTTTTAGACAAGTAAAACACAGGTACCCTTGTTTGAAGGGAGTGTGAGTCCTCAGGTAGGCTGGATTATAAGTCTCAAAGCCCTATGGAGGGGGTCTAGAATGCAGCAGACCCAGGCTCAGGGGTAGTGGGTCTTCTGCACAGCAACCTTAGCCACCAGTTCTCACATAGAAGACAGACCCTGAAAAGTAAGACTCTGAGCAGGACTGGACTCAGAGTCAGTCCAGCCAGAAAAATTGCAGCTTGAACACAGGATCCCAGGATGCCCTCTAGAAGGGACAGATCACCATTGTCCAAGGTGCAGGTAAGTACACCTGGGCCTGATTTTGAGCCAGCTGGAAAGACAGTGGAAGTTACCAAGGCTGTGGTAGCTCGGGTATGTGACAAGGCGGACGATGCAGGAGTTGGAGAATGGCTGCAGCCCAGGCTACTGCACTGTGCAGGGGTGAGGCAGCTCTGCTTGATCCTGGATGTTACTTAGGTATCTGAGGTAAGCTGTGCTTCCCCCACTGCAAGCTGCATGGGGGCACAGCTGGCCCCAGATCTCAGCTCCCAGGGCCAATACTCCTTACACGCTGTTGTCACAATCAGGATCTAGAGGCCAATGCCACCCCATCACCACCTGGTGGTCCTGAACCAAACCTATGCACTTCACAGCCCGTAGTGCCCTCTGCCTTGGCCAGGCATCCAGAAATCTTGAGTGCACCCAGCTATCAAGAATATTTTATGCTTTAAATTGATCATAAATTGTAGGTGGGTCCCAAGCTAGAAGGGGGCTCATTGGACCCCATTTCTTCTGTTTCCCATGCTGTTTTTATTAGGTCTTTCTAAGATCTCCCTTGTAGCCTCAAAGTATAACAAACCACTGGGAGGGCTGGCCTTGTGCATAGATTCTCACCTTGTGCTTCTTCATGCTAATGACAGATCTTTCCCTCTTCCTCTCTGTAGCCAGGGAAAACACTCGTGGGTCGGTCGGATAGTGCCAGTTCAGAAGACAACTATGTGCCCATGAACCCAGGTTCTTCTACCCTGCTGGCCATGGAGCGGGCAGGTGATAATTCCCAAAGTGTCTACATCCCCATGAGCCCAGGGCCCCATCCCTTTGACCCCCTTGGCTACCCATCCACAGCCCTCCCTATGCACAGAGGCCCCAGCCGAGGAAGTGAGATTCAGCCCCCTCCTGTCAACCGTAACCTCAAGCCTGACCGGAAAGGTAAGCCCACTTTCCCCTGCCCCATTCTCTGAACATCTAGGGACTATTTGCATTTGCTCAGGAATGTGTTAGTTTTTTGTCACTGTGATCAACATACTTGACAAGGACAGTTTAGAGAAGGAAAGATTTATTTTGGATCCTGGTTTCGGTTCATTGTCAGCCAACTCCATTGTTCTGGGCCTGAGGTGAAGCCGATTATCATGGGGGAACAGTGTGGCAAAGGAGAGCTGCTCAGCTCATGGCAGCTGGAAAGCAGAGTCAGAGGAAGGAGCCAGGGAGGAGATAAACTCTTCCAGGACATACGCCCAGCAGGTTCCACCTCCCAATAAGCTATTCATCTACCAGTAGATTAATCCATTTAGCCCTCATGACCCAGTCATTGCCTAAAAGCCCCATCTGTGAACCTTGCTGCACTGGGGACAATGCTTTCATGGTGAGACTTCAGGGAACCATGATAGGGTGGATACTGGACAAGGAGTACATGATTTTGTGCAAATCGTGTAACCTCTTCAGCCTCAGTTTTCTTACTGTGAAATAGGGATGGTAATTCCTACCTCCTGCCTTTATTTGGAAGGATAACAACATGTCAGTGCATCAGATCCCTGGAAAATGGGTAGTAGTTAGATCTACGATGCTGCCTGACAGCCAGAAAGAGGTGCTAGAGTTCAAGCTTCAGGTCACCCACTGCCAATCTTTTGTCCTTAGCTCCTGCACGATAAACTGGCAGAGATAGGGCCCTGTAGAACTGAAACCCAGGTCCTTTTGGCTTTTCCCTTCCTCCACTGTGGTTTACACAGCCTTCTTCAATATCAGCAGGAGTAGTCATGGTGGCCATCTTCATTTCAAATATAGTCTCTTGTTTTTATATAAAGTCACAAATCTGTTGTCAGATCATGTGTCCCATTTTGGATTCTGCAAATCCAATCACCATAGATACAGCAGGAAGGATATATAATTTGGAATCTAAAGATATGATTTCAACATGGAAAAAGATTATACTGTCATACCTCGGTATCTGCAGGTTCTGTATCTGCAGATTCAATCACTGCAGATCAAAAATACTTGAAAAAAAACCTGTACATTGTGCATATCTTTCTTGTCATTGTTCCATAAACAATTTAACATCATATTAATCAAATAATAAAGTATATAGCAATAAGGGCACATAGGTTATAAGCAAATACTATGACTTTTGTTGTACTGAGGATTGAACCCAGGGCCTTGCACAAGCTAGGCAAATACTCTACCACTGAGCCACATCTCCAGCCCCCTTTTTTAATTTTGAGACAAAGCTTCATTGAATTGCCAAGGCTGTCCTCAAACTTGTGACCCTCTTGCCTCAGCCTCGAAATTAACTAGGATTGCAGGCATATGCCACCACACCTGGTTCATTTTACGTAAGGGACTTGAGCATTCAGATTTTTATATCCAGAGGGATCCACTACAGATGCCAAAGGAGGCCTGTCTAACCCTCCGGAGCCTCAGATTCCCTCTGTTGCCAGAATGACTGGGAAGGCTTTTGTAACTGCGCTTACATGTTACATATAAGTGTATCCCATGTGGCTGACTCCTGTGTTCTGTTTCTGTTCCAGCAAAACCAACACCACTTGACCTGAGAAACAATGCTGTCATTGATGAGCTCCCCTTCAAGTCTCCTGTCACCAAGTCTTGGTCCAGGGCCAAGTGAGTGTCTGTGGAGTGAGATCTTAGGGTGTGGGCATTCAATATGAATAGAGTGGTCTCTGGCCTGGGGGTTCAGGGTAGCCAGGTCCTACTGCTTTCACCAGTTCATCATGGCACTTGGTCCTCATCTGTAAAGGGGGAATATTATTATATCATTACCAAGCTGATAATGGGAAGCTGTGGTGACCCAGGTCTGGGTGTGAGAGCGCCAAGGGTCTCCCAGGCTCACTCTGACTTCTTCCCACAACAGCCATACCTTCAACTCTAGCTCCTCCCAGTACTGCCGTCCCATCTCCACCCAGAGCATCACCAGCACAGACTCAGGAGACAGTGAAGAGAACTACGTCCCTATGGTGAGTCCCTTGGGATTAGCTGGATGATACCTTCTGGAATCCTCCAGGACCTTCTACTCAGTTCACTACTTCTCATCTCAGCCTAGGGCCTCTCTGTATTATTGTGGCCTTCGGCTGCAGACCTTCTTGAGCACATGTGCAGGAAGCAGCATGAGTTGTCAGCGGTTGGAAAGACATGGTCCCTACCCAAAGTAGGTCAGTCTTAAAGGGTAGAGGCAGCTTGCCTCTCTCCCCTGACACAGGGGGCATGATTAGTGCTCTTGGAAGAGCAGCACCGGAGGTATCCGCTCAGTGTTAGGAAGACATACCTGCACACACTCACTGGGCTGACAGCTATAATAGGTGTGAACACGGGTAGTGCACCATGTGGTTCCTCCCTGAAGTTTTTTTTTTTTTTTCTTTTTTATTGGTTGTTCAAAACCCTCCCTGAAGTTTTCATTGAAAGAGAATTGCCTCCCAGCACCTGGTCATCCCTAAAAGGAAACTTCAACTAACCATTATATAACCAGAACCCTCGACTGTCACCTTTCTCATTAGAATCAGACTTGGGGACAGTCCTAAACATGCAGGTGCTTTCCCACAGCAGTAGCCTGGCTGGACATAGGCCCCAAGAGCCTGTTACCTGGAGAACCAAGAAGGAACAGAGGCTTTGTGCACCTGGAGATGAGGCAACTGTTCAGTCGGAGCAGTTGGGGGACCGCTACCTTGGGACCTGCTGCTCTAGGCCATGGGCAGGCAGTATAGAGGGGGGCTACAAGAGGAAACAGGCTTGTTCTTAGGGTCCTACAAGCAAAGGCTGGGTCTCAGAAGACAGGTGAGATCTGGCTTGAAGCTCTAAGAGGGAGGCCACATGGTACCTGGGATAGGTGCAGGTTTGGAAGTCAGACAACAACCCAGGTTGTCACACCGCAGCCTCACAACCATGGTGGACAGTGATAATATCTACCTCACAGGATTGTTGTGAGGACTTAGAGAAGAAAGTATAAAGTCCCTGGCACAGTGTGTGGCTCCAACAGGACACTGAATGAGTACCTTACTCCCTGAGCTGAGTTTTCCTGAGTAGGGGGTTCATCGATTTCCTAGACTCACTCAGTTTTGTCTTTCCTATGTTAGCAAAACCCAGTGTCTGCATCTCCAGTTCCCAGTGGCACCAACAGTCCAGCCCCGAAGAAGAGTACTGGCAGCGTCGATTACCTGGCCCTGGACTTCCAGCCGGGCTCCCCAAGCCCCCACCGCAAGGTGCCTGGGGTGGAGGTGGGGGATCAGTGAGAGCTGCCAGAGCCTCAGGAAGAGGGCAGGGAGGCCAGCACTGCTCAGCCTCTCTCCATAGCCAGCTCGTAGGACTCAGGTGTGCTTTAGGTGGGGGTCTCTGAGGCTCCTGTGCTTTCTCAGGGCACAGATCCCCTCTGAGCACAGAACATCAGTCAGCCAATCCCTTTGCAGCAGACAGGGGTACATGATAGTACACACAGACCCGAGTTTTTCAAGGTTACAGAGTGAATCAGTAACAGATTGGAGACATAGAGATCCTGCCTCCTGTCCTGAGCTCTTCTTTGTGAATTCATTGCGTGGGGCCCAGAACCCTACCAGTGATAAAACAGCCTTTGGAAAGGACCTCCAGGCCTAGGAAAACCTCCCCAGAAGCACCCAGCCACCCTGTCTACACAGTGTGGGGTGGGGGGTCCACCTCAGTGCAGGATCCCTCACAGGCCCTTGTGAGGGATCATCAAGGGGACACACCTAAAGCCCTAGAGCTGGGGCTTACTGACACTCAGCACACTCCCCTTGGAAGAGCGGCCAGAGGGAAGTGGAAGGGAGGATGAAGACCTAAACCCTTCTACCAATTCCAAGAGAAGGCCTGGGTCCACCCGAGCCTTAGTGGGAAGGAAGGGCTGGCAAGGTTGTTGTGTATGACAGGAAGTCAGTCCACAAGGACCTGCATGTATAAAGCCCACACTGAGAAAGATGGCAGGTTCTTGAGTCTGGTCAAAGTAGCAGCAAAGGCCATCTCTCCTCCCCTCCCCTTGACCCTGCTTGGGAAGACCCCACCTTACTGGTGACTCACAGTCACTCCTACTTTGTTCCCTCAGCCATCCACATCATCTGTTACATCAGACGAGAAGGTGGACTATGTCCAGGTGGATAAGGAAAAGACCCAAGCTCTGCAGAACACCATGCAGGAGTGGACAGATGTGCGGCAGTCCTCGGAGCCTTCCAAGGGCGCCAAGCTGTGATGTGGGGTCCACCAAGCCCAGAGAGGGCCCGGGAGGCAGAAGCCCAGAGCTGGCTTCTCCCGTCTCCCTCCTCTCCCTCCTCTCCCACCACCCTCCCTGCCCCTCCACTCTGCCACTCTTGGCCTTCAAAGCACTTGACATCAGGGACCCTGACCCTTCCCCTGGGAGGTGAGGCCCTGATGGGGGCACTTTCTCTGCCCACTTGGGGTCCACCTGTGACTTTTATCAATACTGGCTGTGCCTCCACCCACCTTAGTTAGGAGCTGTTGCCAAAAAAACCTCTTTCTGGCCTGGAGACCTGTCTACTGAATACTTGGAGGGAGGGCTGGGACTCTGAGCCAGACTTAACACCTCCTGTCAGTCACAGCCCTCCACCCCCTTTTATTGTCCTCTGGGCTACCTCTCTTCAGTCCCAGAAGAGGACAACCCAGGGAGCCAAGGACCAGCAGACCAAAGTGGACGTGGACTTTCTTATTCCCGTTTTTCTCAACTGGCGAGAGGCAAGGCTGCCAAAAGATTAAATTAGTTGAGACAAAGGTCAGAGGTAATCTTGAGGACAAAGGAACTGGATCCCCAGAAAGAAGGGCAGTTGATACCTACCAGGGTCCCCAGTTTCAAGCCAAAGCCACATAGACCTACTGCTTGAGAATGGGGGACACAGAAGGCTAAGAGACAAAAGGAAGGGGAAACTGGTAATGATGGACAACCAAGAACACCAAGAACAGGGCTTAGCATGGCAAGGACACGGGGCAGTCAGGGCCCTGGAACTCTGGTGTTGCAGGGCCACTCTGGGACAGAGAGCAGTCCTTCCTGGGCACTCTGCAGGAGAGGGCCTGGGCTGAGCAGGGCAACCAGCATGGTGAGGGGGTGAGGGAGGGGATGCAGTGGAGGTGATGCAGGGGTTGAGGGGAACCCTGGGGCAAGGATGTGCCAGGCATGGGGCAGTGCAGGGATACTGCAGAGGGGAATGGTGCAGCAAGTGAGTTTCTGGGAACTGGGAGGGCGCAGAGGTAACCTGATGAAGGGAGGCAGGTGTAGGCCATGCAGCAAGTGAGGAAATGCATCCCCAGGGCCCGGTGAAGAGCCCAGGGCAGCAAGTGGGGGTTCAGGATGGATTAGAAAGTGAAGGAGTGATCCCTTGAACAAGGGCATTCCTAGGACCAAGGATGGTGGGTTAAGTAGGGAAGAATCTAAATTTCTTATGTTGAAAGTTATTGACCAAATTTTCAAGTTTTAGAGGCAACAGGACAGACCAGACACTTCATTTTGCCCCAGGGTAAACAGACCTTACTCCTCCAAAAGTATGACTTCCCACGATGCTTGATGCAGGTGGAACCACTCACCCTTTAGCTCCTAAGAGCACGCACACCTCACCAGACCAATGGCCTGGCCCTTCTCTAGGAAGTCCCAGCCTGGGAGCTGTCTTTTCCTCAACAGTAGCTGTTCTCCTGGTGTTAGTTTGAAAGGCAACTCAAGGATAATTTGGGTCCCTGAACTTGAGAAGGTCACAATCAGTGAGAAAGGACAAGGACACAAGACAGATGCAAATACTCATGAAGTGCTAAGGAAATGAACACCACTTCTCAAGGGGCCAAGGCCAGAGTGGGGAGCGGATGCAGCCATGGAAGGTGACTCTAGGAAGATGAGTCTGAGGAGTTTAAGAGAAAAAATGGAGGGAGCAGGAAGGATTTGGAAAAACTTACGCTTTGAGAGCAAAAGAACTTGGAGGGCGAGTACAGACCTCAGAAGTGCAGAGGCCATGTCCCAACGTCCCATGGTTAAATGATGGCTGTGGCTACACCAGGCAGGGTTTGCAGGGTGCTGGTTCACTCTGCACACTGACTGTCCCTTTAAGGCTCTCTACAGGGTCCCCTATGGCTGAGGATTTAACTGGTGCCCCCCCACCACTGATCCCAGGGTGCCATAAAATTATTAACATGTTCTGAATGTGCCGTGATATGGGCGGAACTTGTTGGAGTCTTCAGAGACTTCAGTGTTCGGGGCTAGTTAGTCTTACAGAGGGCTTCCAGCTCTCTGTTCTTGTGACCACCCAAGCCCTCAGGGTGGAAGGACGGATAAAGAAGAAAGGACTAGAGGAGATGAGCCTGTGGAGAGCAGAGCTCTGTCTCACAAGCCCCAAACAACCAGCCACATCTAACACATACTCATTTCGCACCCCCCAAAAGAGGAAGTCAACTCAGTTTAAAAAAAACTGGTCCTTTGGCCTACCCAGGGTCAAAGTTCACCTCCTGGTGAGACCCCAGAATGGGGATACCTCTCCTCTAATAGCCAGGGCTCTCCAAAGGAGCTTTCTTCACCCACCTCCAGCTTCATAACTGCAAGGTTAAAGAAAAGTTGAGTGGGAACAAAGTGGGAGGTGGTAGGTCCTTGGGACCATCTGTGAGAAGGGCTGATTGGTCAGATGGTCCCGAAGCAGCTGGGCTGTGGAAGAGGCTTTGACGGGCGCTCTCTGCTCAGCAACCTCTCTCTCAAGGGCCTGGGTCGGCACCCAGAGCATTAGCCAGCTCACTCAGTCCCCTCCCTAGCTTGATTTTGGTGACTTCTACATTTCAAATCATTAAAATAAGCCCCATTCTTAGAACAGAAGCACAACCATTCTCAAGTTTTCAGGCTCAGTTCTGTTCTGCCTTTGTCCCCTTTACCTGCCACCAAGCTCTGGCCTCAGCCCCAAACTCTGTCCCCTCCCCCCACCCCTTTGACAGGGCTCTGGAGGAATGCGGGACTTTGGAAGGCAGCTCTTTGGAAGGCAGCTCTTCCTTCCCTTCTCAAAAGTGCTGGGGACTGAGGAGTCCTCATGGGCCGTCTTCTGGGGACTTGCTAAGTTCTTTGGGGCCTGGGACCAGCAAACTACCTGTAGAAGGGACTGTAGAGGGTCATGCTGTCGTATAATATCTGGTGATGTGTGTTCTTGTGTAATTTGTTGGCTACTTGTGTCTTGAAACTTAGAATCATTTCGCACAGAATTGTCACTATTTGTTAGGAAGAAAAACTGGGCCCAAGGCAGCCCAGTCTTCTTGTCTTGTTACCATTTAAAATTGACATTTAATTTTCAAATCGCTGTTGGTGTCTAATCACTTAAGTTATTAATTTATTCTGTTTTTTTAAAAAATTTGTAACACGTATTTATCTTGTGAGCAGGTCTGGGGGTGGGGTGGGAAACATGTTCAATTGGGCTGTGTTTTTGCTGTGGTGACACATGGTACAGGCCTGGAGCTTGCAGGTCCCTTTTTACTGTGGTATTGGAGCAGGACAACAATAAAGTCCTTTAGAAATGCAACCCAGAGAGGACTGCTTGTCTGAGGGGTTGGGGAGGGGAGCAGTACTCAAATGCCAGCTTGAGGCGAGTGGTAGACACATAGCTGCCCTACCTAGGCATGAACACACCTTCCCCAAGAGTTTCAGCCACATGCAATGGTGCACACCTGTAATCCTAGCAACGCAGGAAACTGAAGCAGAGGATTGCAAGTTTGAGGCCAGCCTCAGCAACTTAGCAAGACCCTGACTGCAATCCAAGTACCGAAGTGGAAAAAGCATTTCAGAATCATCCCAGTCATTTCTTGAATGATCCCAGGAAGGCCTGTGCTGGGCTGCTCCATTTTCATTGGGAATAATTAGGGACTTTATATATCTTTTATTTTTATGTGGTGCTGAGGATTGAACCCAGGGTCTCACACCTGCGAGGCAAGTGCTCTACCACTGAGCTACAACCCCAGCCTCTCATTAGGGACTTTTCTTGGCTAGGGGGCAAGAATGAATCCTCTGTACATCAGGGTAAAGAGGCATCTGCTAATTCACCTTTCCTGGAAGTCCCCCATTATTGTGTGTCTTCCGACCTGCTTACACAGGTCTCTCATGTCCAGAGTCTGACATTTGGACCACAACAACTTCTCTACCAGCAGTCCTTGAAACCCCCAGTCACACCCCTGCACCACCTCTGTCCCTGCCTTTCCAGCATCTTTCTTCTCCTAAAGGAGACAGGCAGGATTGGTGGAAAGTGGCCCTGTACACACAGCCATTCCTATGTCCCTCTCCAGCTCCAAGGAAAGGATGAGCCCTGGAGGGAGCTGCCTTTTGTAGTTTAGCTTCTCAGAGGAAAGGAATCTAATATCGGCAATAGATGTTTCTGGGCAACCCAGAGTTCTAGGGGTCTGTAAAGTCTCCAGACATTGGTATTCCAGGCCCACCTGATAAGTGAGTCCCCCAAATAGCATCCCACTGGGCACCTCCAACCAGTGACCCTTCCTTCTAACAGCACCTCAATTTTTTTCTTTTTTTTTTTTTTTTTTGTGGAACTGGGAGAGATTGAACCCAAGCACCTCATCTTGTTCTGTTCTTGTACCTAATCCCAGCTCTGCCCTCTGGGTTCTCCCAGTGGTGGCATTTCTGCACTGAGGGCTTTCACCTCCATGCCGCGTCCCACAAGTCACCAGGGGCAGGGGCAGAACTTCACCTTACCAACCAGGAGCCCAAGTCACTACCTGGGCACAGTGAGAAAACCAAGGGCACAGCAGACGTCACGGCAAGGTTCCTGAGACGGGAAGAATAACATCTTTCACAGGCTTCAGAGAACCTAGTTTTATTCCTGTTTGAGAACATGAATCATTTGTCTCCATTTAGAAGGGGCTAGAGCAGCGTCAGGGCACAGTGAGGCCTGTCTGCTTCACAGTGCCCCCCGCCCAGCCCTCACGTGGCCCGCTGATCCGAGGAGCCGAGCCAGCCAGCTTCCTCGGAACTGTTGATGGCTTCCTGACAAGAAAACATCTTTGCAATAAAATAAGAATTCTCAGCCTTAACCAGGAGGGAGATACAAACGGTGGCATCACAGGCACTGAGGCAGGCTGGGGGACACTGGGGGAGGGTCTCTCCTCTCCTTTAGTGCTGTATAGGGGGACAGCTAAAGGAGTGAGGCCAGGGAGATCCTTCTGATACTGTGCCATGCTGCTTTGCCATCTACTTTCCTCAAAAAAGTACAGTCAGTGCAGGTGTCCCCCAAAGGCACCCCAAGCCTCACCTCTGAAACCCCTTACAGAAACAAGGCAGGCAGCCAGAGGCAACAAGCAGCCCCTTTCTTGGTGCAAGAGCTTGGATCCCACTGTGCTTTTTATCTTATTGAGCAAGAGCTGGAAGAGAAGTGCTAAGTGCTACTGGACGGCAGGACGCTTGAGTAGAAGCTCGGCCCTGGCTCCAGGGCCAGCTCAGGGTCTCTAGGATGGGGCCTGCAGGGAAGTGGGGGAGGCAAAGCCCAGCGTGCGTCCATCCAAGCTGCTCCAAGTGAACCAGGACACTTGGGTGTAAAATCTTAATGGAACTGATCCCAGTACCAGGGTCTGAGGGCCCAGTTTAAGGGGGTCAGGGATCCCCTCCATATTTGGGTTTCTCGTACCCTTCAGCTCAGGGCCAACATCCTAGAAGCTCCCTGTCCATCCTTCCTGCCCTTGGAAGGGCCCACTTCAGCCCTGGGCTTCAACCACCCTCAGACCCCACCTGGCTCCCAGAAGGAGGGGCTTGAGGCCCCCTGAGGTTGGCTGTGGTGCCCCCGCACGAAGGAGCAGGCTGGGGAAAGTTTCACTTCAGAAGACCAGTCTGTGGAAGTCACCTCCATTGCCACCTGCAGGGTTGCAGCCCCCTGGAGAGCCTTCATCCTCATCCTTGTCTTCATCAAAGCCCCTGCCCCAGTGCGGAGAGGCAGGGAGGGCTGAGATGTAGGCCGCCCTGCTGCGGGCCTCCTTCTCCTGCTCCTGAGAACATAGGTGAGGGTGAGGGAATCACTTAAAAATCAGACCCCTACTGCCAGATCCTCCTTTACTCCCAGTGCCACCCAGCTCAGCACACTGGAGTGTCCCTTCTGGGTCTCCAGGGCCAGGCCACAGAGGAAGCACAGCTTCTGTCTTGGGGCACGATAGGTGAGGTAGTCCCTTCTACCGTAGATCTACCCTAGATCTAGGCTTCAGAATCCTCCCTCCCCCACCACCTCCTCTCAGTAAAAATTCCAGTCCCTTGAAAGAAGGAACTCATTATACTAGACTAACTAGCTGACAATGGCCTGAGGTGGAAGCAGAAAGTCCAGGGACCTGTCATGTCACACCACTTGGGAACTTGTCCACAGGCTTCCTGACCACAGGGGTCCAAATGATTACCTCTCAAGGCATGAGCAGTGTCTGCCCATAAACAAGTTCCTCCTCCTGCCAAAATGAGATCAGCCCCACAGATCCCTCACTACCGCACTGTCTCCCCCCCCCCCAGAGTCTCCCACAATACACCAACTCTAGATGCAGGATCTGAAGGCCATCTTGGCTAGTGCCTGTCCCATCAGTCAAAGCCCTTGCTGTCCCTGTTGCTGAATATTGATGCTACTCTCCACTCTGAAGAAAATCAGAAAATGTTATATATGGGGGTCACAGGTAGGTGGCCCCTCCAAAAGCTCCCAGTGGCATTCCCTGCCCACTGACTCTACTACCAGGCAGCTCTTTCAGTGCCCTAACAACTGCAAAATCAATTATTTAACATCTGCTTCTCTGAAGGAAGGGATCTGTCAGGGCTGCTGACGTTCCTGGTCCTGAGTGATGGACAGTGAATGGGTTTTAAGGAAGCAGCTGGGTGCAGCGCAGTGGCGGGACTCTTTCACAGTATGTGTGAGGCCCTGGGCTCGATCCCCAGAACCACAAAAAAGGAAGCAACTCAAAGAGATAACCAAGGACTGATCCAAGCTGGGGGCTGTACTGAGACTGGACCCTGCCACCCAGGTCACAGCAGAGACCCGGAGTCCGCTCACCTGCAGGTAGAGGATGTTGTCTTTGGAAATAGCTTCCATCAAGTCCTTGTGGAGGGTGGGCTCTGCTCGGGCTCTGGGAGAGCCGGGTTCAGCCTCAGGCACCTCTCCAGGCCGCTGGCGGTAAAAGAGCACATAGGCTGTGTCCTTGGGGAAGAAGGAGGTGACGTTGCTGACAGACTCGAAGGAGGAGAAGGACACCCGCGTGTCATTGAACAGGTACCACTGGTTCTCAGGCTCCGGCCTGTCAGCAGTTCCCAGAGGCGGGGCCGGGCGGGCAGCGCCCTCGCGGGCGTAGCAGTAGTAGTGGCCACTCTCTGAGGACACCCCGGAGTGCACCACAACACTGCACAGGTCATAGGCCTGGCCCTGGCCACCAGCCAGCGGCAGGCGGAGCAGGAGGGGAATGGTGACGTCGTCCAGGATCTTGCGGCGCCGCATGGTGCGCAGGTCGAAGGAGAAGCGCAGCAGCGTCAGCACGAGGTAGCGCGGGCCCTGGCTCAGCTCCACCACCTTCTCGGCGTCCTGCAAGGAGGCGCACGACTCGCAGTAGTAGCGGTTCTCTGCGGTCAGCCTCTCGGGGGACAGGAAGTAGTTGACGAGGTCCAGGACAGAGCGGGAGCCCTCGGGGCCGGGGCCGCACGTGGGCTCCCGGGCGGGGGTGGGATCCCTGTGGCTCCCGGGTCCCAAGTTGTCCTCCTCCTTCTCCTCGGGATCGGCCTCCTTCTCCTTCTCCTCCTCCTTCTCCTCTTCTCGCCCCTTCTCCTCCTCTTCCTTCTCTTTCTCCCCTTCCTCCTTCTCCAGCGTCCCCCCCTCCTCCTCCTCCTTTCCTCCTTCTTCCTCTTTGCCCTCCTTCCCTTTCTCCTCCCTCTCCGCCTTCTCCTCCCGGCCACTCTGCCCACCAGCTCCCGGGGATCCCAGGGCTCCGATGTCCAGCACGGCGGGAGGTGCGTCCCCAGTGATGCAGTGTTTCCTTTGCCTCCGGGGACCCGCCCTGCTGGGAACCGGGGCTCCGACATCTTCTGCTGGGAGCATCACCGAGCCCAGGCGGCGCCGGCGACAGCGCTCGGGAGGAGGGAAGGCAAGAGAGAGGTCCGTGAAGGCCTCCTCCCGGGAGGAGACATTGAGGCAGTGGAGGCAGCATATCCGGGTCACAATCTTGCCTCCAAACATTTTCTCCACAGAGGTTGAGCTGGGGCTAGGGGGCTCCTCGGGCGGGGAGGGTAAGCTGGACTGCTTGAGCTTCTGGCAGATCCGCGTCCCGGTTTTCTCTTCTTCATGCAGCCTGGGGCAGGTGACAGCACGGGGTCTGCATCTGTACACCTGCAGTGCACCCGCCCTCCGGCCCAGCCACCCTGCCCACGACCACAGGATTAATGGACAAATGCAGGAGTCTGTCCAGGGGACACATGCTTACAAAATGGCACACTAAATACCTGTGCACGGGCACAGGGCCAGCACATAACACAGACTCACCTGCATGCAGGCACACAGACACCACGGAAAGACGTGCCCGACCTAGGTGTCACACCCTGGGCAGTGGTAAGGACTGGCGCACTCAGGCCAGCACAGCACAACATGCACACACCCCCCAACCCTCGGAAACCACCATGCAGTGCAGCTTCTCCAGACTTCCAACGCTGAGGCCTGGCCCACGCCCTTGGT
Source organism: Ictidomys tridecemlineatus (assembly GCF_052094955.1). Lineage (NCBI taxonomy): Eukaryota > Metazoa > Chordata > Mammalia > Rodentia > Sciuridae > Ictidomys > Ictidomys tridecemlineatus. The sequence continues at coordinate 66,015,882 of NC_135480.1, read as the reverse complement.
GCACACCTTCCTTGCCTGCCACAAGTGGAAGCCGGCTCCCTTTCCAGGAAGATGCCACCCAGCTGGGAGGTCTCCCCAACAACCCTCTCTGGACCCACCCGGAACCAGGACCCTGGCCTCCCTTACCGATCCAGCAGGTACTTTAGGTACTCCGAACAGTCCTGCTGGGTGCCAGGGCTGAACCAGGGTGTCCAGGACGCAGAGAGGAAGTTCTCAGGGGAAATCGCCGGCCTCTAGGACAAGGAAGGGGAAAGTGAAGCCAGAAGCCACCAGTCACATGCCCACCATTTCTGCTGCACGTTAGGCCTGAGGGCTCCCAGGACTCTATTTCAAACATCCCGGCCTCCTCTCAAGTCCTTCTGTTTCCTAGCTGTCCCTCACCTGTCCCAGCCCACAGATCCATGCGACTCAAGCAGGGGACAGGATATTGGAGATAAGCCCTCCTCTGGGGATCTGCTCTTCCCTCTCTCACCTGCTTGGTCCTATGCCCACCTCCTGTGCTGCCTAGAGCACCCCTCGCCCCTGTCAAAATGAGACCCCAGTGCAGTGTGGCCTTGTCTGTGACACCTTCCCAACACCATCTTCTCCATCATTAACCCCTCTCCCTCCCCACACACGCCACACTTCCCTTCCCTGTCCTTCCCTTCCCTTCAACTGTCCCCTGCAGGTCCCTCTGCCCACAGCTCTGATGAGGCTTCCTCATCCCCGTGCCCACAGAGCCATGCAGAATCCCCGGCCATGGGATTTGGGTTCCATGAGGGCAGACAATATTTGCTCTGTTTAACTTAGTACTTTCAACAACCCTCAGGGTACCTGGCAACACAGGTGCTCACAAATGGCAGTAGATGAAGGAAGCACACCTTAATGCAAGCGGCTGCGTGGCTCCAGGAGCCACTCCTGCCAGGCAGACACCTCCTTCCCAGCGACTGACCATGAACCTGGGCCAGACTGGAAGGGGCTCAGGTACTCACAGCAGGAGCTCACAGCCAGATGCAGCCAGATGCAGGCAGGTCCCAGAGCCAGGAGGGCAGCACTGCAGGGCCAGGTGGCACCTCCCCCCCTCCCCCCCCAGGGCTCTGCGCACACCTGGCTGTGCTCCAAGAAGGCAAAGAGCCACTGCAGCTTGGTCATCAAGGGCTGCGAGTTGTTCTCAGTCAGGCGGAGCACACAGTGTCGAAAGCTTCAAAACAAAGTAGGAGCATCCAGGTGAGCCGAGGGCCCTGGAGCCTCCACTCACCACACAGCGGACAACCCAGAGCCTCTGGATGGACAGTTCCAGCTCCAGGTGAGGCCAGAGGCCGGGGAAGAGATGGTGAACAACTCGGCCTAGAGTGTCTGAGGTCAGGACACAGCAGTGGTCTTGGTATGACAACAAAGGATACAACAAGGCCACCCATCCCTGCAGTCCCCTCCGGCTCTGACATCCCACGACTCCAGGAGTCAAACATTCCAGTGTTCCAAGGTTGGGACTCCAGTGTGCCCCAGTGTCCATGCCACCATCCCCCCAGCCACTCAGACACTCTGCTGGTTACTTCCTCCAGGAAACGCCATCCACACCCGTCCAGAACAGGACTTGTCCCCACTTCAGCCCTGCCACCCACTCCTCCAGGCCCTGTCATCCCAAGTTACTCTCCTGCCTTCAAATGAAGGAGGAGGGAGGGTCAGTGTGAGGGATGTGCTGAAGAAGAGGACACCACAGGGGCAGACTGGCTCTCAGTGACAGGGGTCTGATCCTAGGAGAACAGGTGGAGACCTCCCGACAGCCTCTATCCCTGGAACAAGCCAACTTCTGAGGTGCAGCTTGGCTTTGGTTCTCAGGCATCTCTGGGCAGATCAGTCACATTGTCCCACCCAGACACTGCACAGAGCAGCATGACTCAAAGCGTTGCAGGACCGGGGCTCAAACCCAGGATCTCACACATGCTAGGCACATGTTCCTCCACTGAGCTATGTCCCCAGCCCTTTTTAAATTTTGAGGCAGGATCTCCCTAGGTTCAAAGCTGGCCTCAAACTTGTGATTCTCCTGCCTCAGCCTCTTGAGCAGCTGGTATTAGAAGCATGTGTCACCACACCCAGCTTGTGCAGCATTTTAACACGACTATGATCATAGAAGCACATGATCATGTATCTGGCAAATCATTATTTTACAGAAATAATGGTCTGCACATACCAGGTGAGGCCAGAGGCCAGGGAGGAGATGGTGAACAACTCGGCCTAGAGTGTCTGAGGTCAGGACACAGCAATGGTCTTGGTATCAGAACAACAAAACTAGTCCTTCACCAAGCAGTTTGAGAAGAACAATAAGCAGTGCCTAAGGAATCCTTAGAGACCAGCTCTAGCTTCCTTCCACTGAACCTGAAGCTCAGAGAAAAAAATTGACCTGAGGTCATTGTAATATCAGAATCCAAGCTTCCTCTCGCTGAATCCAAGCTGAAACTTGGAGTAATTTTTAAGCAATCCATGAAACCCATAAAATGGTCACGGACAACTAAGACTATGCTTGTTTCATTAAAAGCAGGAGAGTGAGTGGGAGTCCCAATCTAAAGACACACTGCACCCCCAGGACTCTAGGAGAAGAGCCAGTGGTACCAGCCAGCCCAGAGCAGCCCCTCCCGCTGCAGCCCACCTGTGGTTCCTGTCCACGCTCAACACCTACTGCCACCACAATGGCCTGGGGCCCCCTGGCCACAGACCTCAGAGAGTCACACCAACAATGCAAAGCAAGGCTCACCCCCACCTTTCACCAGAGAGCCCAAAGGGGAGAAGGGCACACAAAGAATTCAAAAGCAGCACCTACTCAGACGCCATGAACAAGGCCTGGAGGATGCTGTTCACGTAGCACGTGTTTCCCAGGTTGATTAAACCAATCTTGCCCGTGTCTGACTTGGCCATGAGCCGGGGGTAGAAGCCAGCCAGCTCACTCTTCTGCGAGGTCCAGGCATCCTGCCCCAGCAGCTGCTTGATGCGGTCCTCATTGGGAACGTGGAGGTCCTGAGGAGGGAATAAGCAGGCTGGACAGTGAGCACCCGGGTCAGCTCAAAAAGCATCCTCCCCTGGGAAGCCTTCCCGGGCTGCAGCCTGCTCCGGCACCTCCCAAGCCCACCTCTCGGAGGCGTTCCAGAGACAGTATGGACAGTCCTTGCTCACACTTGTGTCAGGCTTTCATTCTGACACGTGGACTTCTACAGAATCTTTCAGTGACAACTGCCTCCAGGTAGCACATCCCCATTTAAAAGACGAAAAAACTAGGGTTCAGACAGAAAAGAACTGTTCAGGGTCACAGAAGGAGTGAAGAGTGAGCATGTTCCTGGCAGAGCCCAGGCAGTGCCAGACTGAGCAATGACAACACGTGCCCACAGGTCAGATCCAGGGGCATCAAGACCTCACGTCTAGCCCTAGCGCTCATCCTCACTAGCCGCCTGGCCATGGTCAGTAAGCCTCTCTGCCTCGGCCAGTTGACCTCCTGGGCCTCAGTGTGCTCACCTAACATCAGCGTGGCATCCTGTGCTCCGTGGTGCTCACTCACGGTGACGTTCCCACTTCACCTTCCACTTTTGGATTCGCTAAGTCACCTTGAAAAGCATTAGTCACCACAGCACCTGAGCCCAGTCAGGATGGTGGGAGGGTCCTGGGCTCTGAAGTCCCGGTGAGCCGTGGGCTCAGGCACTGGCACTGTCCCTCTCACTGATCTTTGTTACGTCAAATAGCTACACCAGAAGACCACCAGGCAAAGGGTCCAACGATGACATAAAGAAACCCACCCAAGCACATGGGGCACTCTTCAGCAGTATTCTGAATATGCTCCAGCTGTACGCATATTCTGGCTCCTAAGCACAAGGCCCTAGATTTGTCCAAGACGCCAAAGGGCTTCAAACCCTTAGCACCCAAACCCTCCCCACAGTGCACGTCCTCTGGCTAATGCCTTGCTCGGCTGTGGTTTAACACTTTTGCTCACTCATTTCCTTGGATCATTTATCAGATAATTTAGAGGACTAGTGAGTCACCTCTCACAGATGATTAAAAAAAAAAATGCAGCCAGTGGGGAGAGCAGTAGATACAATCTCAGCATCTTCCGCTTCCTCCCTATTAAGCCTGACCTAATCCCCCACCACACAAGAATAGGGACGAAAGACAGAATCCCACATGCAGACGTGCACGGAAGACTGCAAACACAGCCTTACAAACATGCCCATCTTCCCAGATAACTTTATACTCTTAGGAAATTAAGATTTCCAAATAACTCTCAAATCCCGAGTGATACTGAATTAGATACATCAACACCCTGACAAGGAACACATCTCCGGGAGAAAATGCTATAACTTAACACATCTACATGAGAGATCCTTCCAGAACTTATTTACAAAGGGAAATGTGCACAAACAATATACATGCACAACACACAAGAAAGAATTTTATTAAAGTATCGCCTGCTGTCTCACCTTTCACATGGGCTTGTACCAAGGGGTACTCAAAGCCACAGGACAAAGGCGGCATAGCTAATATTTAAGGACAAAAAGAACATTTACATTGAAATAAGTGTTTATAATTACGAAGTATATACTTAGGCCTTTAAGACACAGAGGAAGAGATCATGTCAGACTGCTCTGGGTAGGTTAAGTCCCCTCCTCTGAGGGCAGGGCCTTGGTGGAAGGTTTGAAAAGCCTAGACCTATTGGATTAAGCAGTGCCTCAGCCTGTTCTCAAGGTCTGACTCTGCCAACCTTTGTGATCCCCACCCAGCCCCATGTGCGGGTGTGCGCGCGCGCGCACACACACACACACACAATTACTGTCATATAGGACTTAAAGGTTACCCCGCTCTGGGCCTTTCCCTCTGACTCACCCGGAGTGTCCTTCTGCCAATCTCCACTGGCCGAGGTCTAACTCCAACACCCGCTTCCCATGAGGCTTTCCAGAAAGCATCTCCCGGGCATCCCTGCACTATCTGCCTGTTTTAGAAGCCTAACTCCCTGCACCTACTAAAGCAGGTATCTGCAGATTCACCTTGACCATCAGCTGCAGTCTGCAAAACTTGGGACTCGCTCATCTCAGGTCTCCTTCATGCCCCAGGCAGCTCCAGCTCCCTTCCCTGTGTCCACCCTTACTTTACAGCCACAGCGCTCCTCACACTGGACCACGTGGCTTTTCCATGGCATTTTGCAGTACTGGGGACTGAACCCAGAGGCGCTCTACCACTGAGCTGCACCTTTTTTTTAATACTTATTTTGAGCCAGGGTCTCACTAAGTTGCTCAGGCTGGGCTTGAACTTGAGATCCTCTTGCCTCAGCCTCCCAAGTCACTGGGATTCCAGACGTGTGACACTACAGTCATACTGTAGTGATACTCTACTCGTTCACTCCCAGTCCCTGGGCACAGAAGACAAAGATCAAAACAGCATGGCCCCTGCTCACCCGAATCTCAGTCTGGCAGAAAACAGGTACTGACAGTCCCATAAACTCAGCACATCCCCAAAAAGCAGGAGTCCCATCTCCTCACCATATCCACCCCAGTGCAGGGAGCCTGCGCCCTGTGGAGGCAGCCCCCCACCCACTGCGTGTTCACTCTATCAGAACACTCTCCCAAAAACAGAAGATTCAAGAAACTGATATAAGGTTTGGTTTATTGTAATTTACCCCCAGAACTGGTGGGATGCCCCCATTTTGTGATTTTGGATTAAAAAATACAAATAGATTCATCGTCAATAGAATTTTATGACTTTTGTTTGTGCCTCCTAAGCAACCCATGGGTATAAATTTATGAATACTTTTAATGTTAATATCTGAGATTGGGCCCTACAAATTCCAAAATGACCTGAACTGGTACCCCTAAACCCACATGAAAACAGGCAGCTAGTTGTAAAAACTGTTTTTTCCCCCGTCCAGAGTCCAGACCAAGCCAGAAGTTTCCTTGATGTTTATTTTGGACCATTTGTATATTTTTCCAGATTTTTTTTTATTATTAACAGTAAAGCCTCTCCTGGCCTTCAGTGGGCTACATAGGGCCAACTCCCTACCGGAAACAGGCCCTAAGCCTCGTCTCTAGTCCCTTCATGGCTGAGGTTGGCCATCTCACCTCGTATCCTCTACTGTCCTGCCCCACCCCAAGGCAAAAGAACATCACCCTCTCCACACCAGAATTTGGCTTTCTAGTCCTCTTTGGCTCCTAGGGATCCCCCCGCCCTGACTTTCTTGCAAGCTTACCCATTTAATTCAAAAAGATGTTATATCTTGACAAGCGTTTCTAGATGTTCTGTGGGGGACACTTTCCAGAGGATCTGGAGTCAGTGCTACAGTGCGAAGGGCAGAGGTTCTACAAGGGCCACCAACCCAGACATCCTCCCCAACACCTGGGCCTGCCGCCGTGTCTGACATGGGAAAGGCCTCAGCAATCCCGGGCTCTGGCTGTCTCGGAGACTCAACGGATCCCCAAAGCTCTCCAAACCTCATTCTCCTCATCTATGAGGTATCATCCGCTTCTCAGGTTTCTTGTAAATATTAGACAAAATCATGTGGGAAGACACCGTCGTGCAGCACTACCTACAAGTGCTGGCGACACTCAGTCCCTAGAGACCTACCACAACAGCTGAGAAACCTTTCCTCACACAGCCTCCTCCTCAAATGGAGAGGATCTCTGCCTCCTTGGCACCACCCCCGTGGACCAGGCAAGCTCTTAGATCAGCCTTCCTTACACACAGGTGTGTCACCTGCCCTGGGCTGAGAGGCCTCAATAAAGGAGGCCATTTGCTTCATTCTCGTGTCCTCTGTTGGCTTGGAACAGAGAAGGCCACCCTGCTCTGGAGTGCTCACACTGGTGGGGGCAGACACACAGTGAATGTGTGACAGCATGCACCAGGGCCATAAGAGCCCAGAGAGGCCCTGGCCCAGCCTGGTAGCAGGGTGGTAGAGTTACAGGGAAGGCTTCAGGAGGGAGCCACACTTGTGCAGAGGCACGAAGGACAAAGCAATCGAGCAGATGGGGAAAGGTTCACAGGAGAACAAGGGCTCAGGGTGGCCATGACAGGACGACCCATCTGAGGAACAGTGGGTAGCTCAGGGTGCCCAAAGCACACACTGGCCTGGGGAGGCGACAGGAGACAGCCTAGAATCAAATGACAGGAAGCTGCCACCAACCCATGGAAGACCCAAGAGCTAGAGCAGGCTGGAGGGCAAGAGGGGGACCGTGACTCACCTTGATGGCCTCCATGACAGGCTCATACAGGTCTGGGAATCCCGGGAACCTGAACACCATGCAGTGGACCAGCTCTGCCAGCTGCTCCAGGCAGCTGGTCCCTGAGTTCGAGTCCTCCTTGACCAGAGAGGTCACCATGGGGGGGATGTGAGGGAGAAGCTGTGGGAGCAGAGGGGGGCCAGGTCAAGTTCCATTTAACCTCTGGGAATGGGACTGTGGTCACGGCTGAAAGCACCCAGAGCTCTTTGAGGGCCTTATACATATACGACCACTGTCCCCTTCATCCAGATGGGGGAGCTCTGCAGGCAGGTGATATCCTTGTACGAAACACACCCCAAGATTTCGTGCCTCAGTTTCATCTGTGAAATAGGATAAATACCCTCACAGTGGAAGGGAGGCCTGAGCCCAAGCTCCCGCTGTTTAGCCTCAGATAAATGACCTGCCCCGAGATCCCGAAGGCCTGAGCGACCAGGGCTACTCTGCCTGGGGCCACAACACAGCCAGCTGGGTGGGCCCTGACAGCATGTGCACAGCCTCTAGGGACAAACACCCTCATTCCTCCAACAAACATTTGCATGCCAAGCACTTCATCTTCACAGTGACTTTATGTATCCACGATCACCCACATCCTACAGATGCAGACACCGAAACTCCAGGCTACGTAATGAAAACTTCTTTGCAGTGCTATGCACTGAGCCCAGGGCCTTATACATACCAGGCAAGTGCTCTACCACTGAGCTACACCCCCAGCCCCAGGGAGGTTACAGAAGTTGCCAGCATTTCACTGTGGGTGACGGAGGTTGGTGTCTAAGCCAAGTCTAAGTCTGAAGCCCATTCTATCCCCTGACCCACGGGGTTTCAATCTTCAAGCTCCTGGGGTTTGAAATAATATCATGACAAAGGTGGGCCACAGGAAGGAGGAAGCCAAGAAGGATGAAAGGAAATGTTCTTGTTAAGCCCCCAGCAAACTGGGCAGTGTGAAGTGTCACTGCCCTGACCAGGGCCACCAGAATCTGGGGCCCCACATGCAGGTCCCAGGGAAAACAGGCAGAGTGAGGCAGCAGCCCTGCCAAGGGAGGACCATGAGGACAATAGGAAGGGCCCGAGCTAGAGGCCAGGCCACCTGGGTGCTGGGGGACAAGGGGTATAGGAAGGACAGTGAGTTGGGAATCAGACCAACTTGGCTTCTCTGTTCTGTCACCAGCTGTGTGGCCTGGACAAGTGACTTAACTTCCCTGAACTTCCCTTTCTTCATCGGAAAAAAAAAAAAAAAAAACTGGCAGAAACTCTGTCTAGGAATTGGATGAATGAACGTGATACCACCTTCAGCTCTGTGCCCGGCAGACCCAGGCCCAAGGACTACTAGTGGTCATCAGTCGAGGCTCTGTCACTCTACTGTGTGCCCAGGGAAAAGGCACACAAATGCTGTGGCCTCGGCATCCTGTCTGTACAGTGGGTTTCCAGCAGCCCCTGTGCTAACATCCAGGGCCTCAAGGTCTGGGGCGTCAGGCTCCACCCCTCCTCCCCAACAGGGAAAAACATCCACCTCCAGGCTGGAGGGAACACAGGGCCACCCACCCTGGGGCAGCAGACAGGGACCCTTACCAGGTGGAAGGCCTCGTGGGAATGCTGGAAAGTCAGGAGCATGTACCTGAGGACAGACAAGGCGGCTCCCCGGACAATGGGGTACAGCAGCTTGGAGAAGACCTAGGAGAAAGGGCCTGATCAGGAGTCCTCCGGCCTGGGCCACCCAAGGCCAAGGGCAACACAGGCCGAGAGGGGACTGAGACACGGCAGAGCTGAAGTGGCAGTCCAGATAGGAGCAAGAACACAGAGGTGCTCGCAGACCCAGATGAACTGACAAACAGCAAAACAGGCAGCCAGAAAGTTGTTAGAAATCTGGTGGATGGACAAAGACATCCTCACTCCAGTGGGCGATCAGAGGAACCAAGCAATGGGGGGAACGGGAGGCCCAGAGGGGGGCAGTGTGAAATGTCTATCTGGCCCAAGTCACACAGTGGGCTTGGGCGGGAGCCTCAGTACTCCGCTTCCCAGATCTGCACGGCCCCAGCAAGAGACCAGAAGGAAAGACTGCAAGCCTGGGCCGGGACAGGGACCACCAACCTTCTCGATTTTGGCAAGTGAAACCTCGATCAAGATGCTGAACTTCTTCACGGCGGCCAGGCCCTTCAGCAGTGCAATGATCCACTTGTCAATGTTCTTCCCCAAGGGCCAGGACACCCAGTCGATCATCCTAGCAAGGGGGAGTCACGGTGACATAGGGACAAGTGAGGCCCAAGTGCAGGGGTGAGGGCAGCCCAGAGACTAGCCATGTCTTCAGTTCCCAGGGACTCACACCTGCACGGGGCAGCTGTGGGGTCTGGGAGGTGAAGACACAGCTCTCGGAAAATGCAAATGAGCCCTGCACAGACACCTCACAGACTGAGGCTCACCCCACCAGGAAAGGAGCCTCTCTGTGCCCCAAACCTCACCCCTCCAGGCTGGGCTGCTTGGGGGAAAGGGAACTCTAGCCACCTCTGGGACTAAAGATCTGGCTCCAGCAGGTCCTCACCACGTGACCCGGAGCAAGACACTTCCCTTCTCTGGGCCTCAGTTTCTTCCTCTACAAAATGAGGAGGATCTCTCTTTCAACCAATATGACAATTCTGTGAGGCAGGTAACAAAAGCCAACACCAAGTAGCATCGGCCTGCACAGGGCGTGCTCTGCTTTATATGGATTATCTCATCTGATCCTCATAATGCCACTCCTTGGATTAGGCTCAGTGCTGAAGCAGAAGGCACTCAGGAAAACACTACTAGGCTTGTTATTTTATTTATTTATTTATTTATCTTATTTATTTAATTTTTTTGGCAGGGGGTACTGGGGATTGAACTTGGGGGCACTCAACCACTAAGCCACATCCCCAGCCCTATCTTGTATTTTATAGAGAGACAGGGTCTCACTGAGTTACTTTGCACCTCACTTTTGCTGAGGCTGGCTTTGAACTTGTGATTCTCCTGCTGCAGCTTCCCAAGCCGCTGGAATTACAGGCGTGTGCCACTGTGCCCAGCTGGCTTGTTATTTTATACTCAGACTGTGCCATAAAGAACAAAGAAAGTGTATAAAGACCCTACTTTGTGTACAACCAGACATGAAAAATTGTGCTCTATATGTGTACTATGAATTGAAATGCATTCTGCTATCGTGTATAACAAATTAGAATAAAATTTTTAAAAAACAAAGAAAGTAATGCTAATGATTTTAGTTGTCAATGGATATTTATTTATTTATATGCAGTACTGAGAATTGAACCCAGTGCTTCACACATCCTAGGCAAGTACTCTACCACTGAACCACAACCCCAGCCCAGTAACGCTAATTATAATAGTAGTTTCCATAGCACTGTTCTAGGCACTTTACATGTCTGTCATTTCATCCAATTTAATCCTAAAAACTCTGTTAGGCTCAATTATATACCACTTTATAGCTGAGGAAATTGAAATAGGTTGGATTACTTATGCAAAGTCACCAGCAAGAAGTGGTTGAGGCAGGATTGATCTGGGGCAATTTGGCTCTAGTAGTGCCCACGCTCCTAACCGCTAATGACAAGGAATCCAGGAAGGCCCTGCAGAGATGGTGGGCCTGCACATGGGCATGAGAAAAATGGCAGAAAGAGGCAAGCCGCGTGCCTGGGGTCTGAGTAGTCAGCGGTACACTCTGGGATTCCCAGACAGGCACATTAGGACAGATCACAGGTATGACAACATTCAAATGAGGGAGCAGGGATGTACAAGAGCTCAATGAGCTGAAAAGGACCAGACTGTTGTTGGTATTTGCCAAACTTAGAAAGCATGTCATGAAGTACTCTGTTGTTATTTGGGGGCCTACAATACTAAGTACTCTACCACTGAGCTACATCTCCAACCCATTTTTTATTTTGGGATAGTCTCACTAAGTTGCTCAGTCTGGCCTTGAACATGCGATCCTCCCGCCCCAGCCTCCCCAGTAGGTAGGATTACAGAAGTGCACCACCATGCCCAGCCATTTTCACCTGCTTATACAGCCCCACGGAAGCCTGGAAGTCTGGCAATTTCTCATACCACCACCCACCTCCACTTTTACAGAGGAGGAAACAGTTCCTTGGCACTTCCAGAGTCACACAGCTGGTACCTAGCCTGGCAGCATCATTATAGCAGGATTTTGTGTCCCTCACATCCAGCCCAGGGCCAAGCACAGAGAGGGCTGGAGAACGGTTGAGTAACTAAACAAATATGAGGGCCTAGCCTCCAACCCCCAACCTAGCACAGCATCCACATCCAGTGGAAGGGGCTTCTGGGAGGAAGAAAGGGAGGGGCCCTAGCCCTGCCCACTGCCCAGCCCTCCCCACTGTCCAGCCCTCAGCTTTCCACCTGCTGATAGCAGTCAGCATCTGGGAGTCCGTCACACTGTCATCATTGCTGAGGTTCCGGACCACACCATCCATGAGCTCCAAGGGGAGGTGCTGGACCACACTGGCCAGGGCGCTAGATGGCGGCTCCTCCTCTGGAACAGGAAAACAGACAGAGCTTAGCCAGGCAGGCAGTCCTCTTCCCTTCCCCACCACTCCCTGCCCTCATGCTGCCACGGAACTACAAGCTGGGCCTCTGCAAAGAGCACATCAGGGCCACCTCCTCTCCCCCTACAGCATCACAGCCCCGGATTACTGCTCACTCATCCATTCATCACCTTGCCAGGTCCCAGCCTGGTCCCAGCCAGTGTCCCCAAGACAAAGCACTAACCCCCAACTGTGATGCAGGGGCAAATCCTTTAGAAAGCACAATACTAGAACTAGCCAGAAAAGGTAGGAGGGGAAGGTGCACTTGGGAGGAAAGGCATAGACACGGGCCTACGGGTGAGTTATCCAAATTCATTGCCCAGGTGTTGACTATACACAGAGCTTTGGTTCTGTTTCCTGCCTGGTGTAGTCCAGTTCCTTTTCCCCGGGCTAGCCCTAAAATCAGGGAAGGCAAAGATCTTCTTTCAGTCATTTGCCCTAGAATTCAGTTCCACAGCTGCCAATGGAGGGTCAAGATTCTACAGTACACCTGCAAGCTTCTTAAGATCTCCAGACCCTCCCCTCATCATCCTTGCTGTCAGGTGCTGCCAATCTCTCAAGACCAGGTTCAAAAGCCTAACTTCCAGGCAGCCCACCTGACCCAAAAGCCTCGATGACCCACCGTTCTGTGGCTTCCTCTAGCCCATTCTTCCCTCTTGCTCCATTGCTCGTCATCCTATGTACCAGGCAGCCCACTATTGCCTGCATTTCCAGCACCCGCCATGGCAGAGGATCCACAGTGGTGCTCAGGACAGGACTGCTAACTAAGTGAAGTAACAGTGCAATCCCCCACCTGTGCATCACCCCTCGCGCACACATGCCGCGCTACTGTGCCACCTAACATGCAGACAATCCACACAGACAGACAGACTCCTGCCCCAGGACCCATCCAGGACCTCGGCGGGCCCGTGCTCTGGCCCCGCCGCACACGCACCTGTGCAGGAGATAACTGCAAACAGCTCCTTGAGGCAGGGCAGGATGGCGGCAGGCTGCGCACGCCACAGCTGTGCCAGGAGCCCGCTCACCTGCTGGGCCTGCTCCAGGAACTCCACCGCTCCCTCCTCGCCCTCCGCGGGGCAGCGGAAGCGGCCGAGGCAGCGCACCAACTGCTGGCAGAAGAGCAGGCGGTGCGGGCCGTCGGGCACGCAGCGCGGGTGCCGCGCCAGCAGCCGGGCCACTTGCGCGCAGGCGGCGGGCCCCGGGCGCTCACACACGGTGCGCAGCACCTCGCGCCGCAGCAGCGCGAACACCTCCTCAGCCGCGGGCCCCTCGGGCAGCAGCTGCAGGCCCAGCTGCACACAGGCCAGCGCGCGGGCACCCGGCGGGCCCGCGCCACCCTGCAACAGGCGCAGCACGCGGCGCGCGCTGAAGAACTCGGCGAAGACGTCGGGGTGATGGCGGCCGGCCACGTGCAGCAGCTGACAGCCCACGCGGCGTGGCAGCTCGTCGGCGCCTCCCACATAGAGGCGCGCGCCCAGGGCCAGCAGGGCCAGGCACTGGTCCCTCTCCAGTGGCTGCCGTGCCGCCTCCAGGACGCGCCGCACCAGCCCTTGCTTCACGCTTGCAGGGTATGACGAGGTCACCACCGCCTCCAGGATCTTGTCCATGACGGCCTAGCTGCAGGGGACAGGAAGTGGGGTCATACCCTGCTCAACAGTTGCGGGGCTCAAGAGCTATGGTCAAGTTTCTGCTGTTGTCCCTCCAGTGCTGAGCGACTCAACCCTTCTGGGCCTCAATTTTCTCATCTGTGAGATGGGGTAATGATACCTACCTCTCTGGAAGGAGTCCTGACAAAGTAAAGCTCAAAACGTGGCACACAGTAAACCCCAGGGAGTCAGGGGCTCCCACTGCAGAGCACCTGCCCACCTCCTCTCCCCATGCTTCCCTGGAGACCTCAGCCATTCCTGGGGCAGGTAGATAATACTGGATCTAGAAGCTGCTGTGTGGAGTCCTGGTCAAGTCACATCTTCTAGGGGAGAAGACTCACTGCCTGTGGGGGCCAGCCCTGCTATCTCACACAGTGTACTCTGCCCTCACTCAAATGCCTTGCCCTTTTCCAAATTAGTACACCTTTGCAAGTCCCCACTTCTTTGTGCTGTGCCTTTTGCCTGGCACATCCTAGCTCCAAGTCCCAGCACCACATGAGCCAGGCAAGCTCCTATTTTCCTAAAAGTTTATCTAAAACACCGTCCTAATGGAGGCCATCTTGAGGCACTAGGCATGAGCCAATCCTGACCCTCCATTCCTATGACCACCTGTAGCCTGTTCTTTTATGACAGCTGCAATCACTTAGTGCTGGGGCAGTATGGTCCCCATCCCCTCCACCAAGGCCCAGCATCTCCTCTCCATGCTCAGCCCTTCCTCTGGGTCAGGGTCCACAGTCCTGCACACCTAGAGCCCTGCCTGCCTCTCCAGCCCTAACTTACACTGGACCGCTCATTCCTGGCTTGTCATGTTCTCTCTGCCACTGGGCCTTTGTGCATGCTCTTCCTTCTCCTTGTTTGGAGACCTCAGCTGAAAACTCACTTCATCAAGGAAGATTTGCCTGACCTCCCTGCCTGAGTCAGACCCTCTTGTTAAAAAATCCGAACATCTTGCTCTCTTTATAGCATTTAGTATTATTTGATTGAGGTCAGCCTCCCCAACATTATATGTGGTTCCTGAGGTCAGGTTTTGTTCCCCACAGTATCCCCAGCACACAGCAATGCCTAGCACACAGTAGGCATTTCTTGAGAGGGCAAATACAGAGGAGAAAGCGAGTTATCTCAACCATACTCCTCTGAGCCACAGAGCCTTCCTTCTGCCCTTTCCTGGAAGCTCTTGCCCCATGCTCATCCATTTTGATTCCTGGTTCTCATGCTCGTTTCCACGGGTACAGCGTGCTGTCTTCATACCTAACTCTCAACTTCTTTGTGCAATCCCACCTTAGACAGGACTGGTTACAAGGCTCAGCATATAGTGTTAACTAAACTTACTGGCTTGGTAAAAACTTCTGGAGCTTCATACCTGCAGCTGGTGTGAAGACCAGCCAGATACATCCTGGATAACGGGACAGAAAACTTGATTCAGAAGCTGAGATATTCTGGGACCTCAACAATGTGCCAGACCCTAGGGACACACTATGCTCCCTAATCTGTTTGACTGTGACCAGAGTTGCACGTCTTCATTTTATTGTGTAAGAAGCCCATTTGTTTAAGAAGAGTCTGTGTCTCTCACCAGGCTGTGAACTCCTTGGAGCAGGGACAAGAGCCTACTTCTAGGTGGTTGGTGCCTCCTGTGCTGAGAAAGTGACTCTTAAGAGTTTTCTGTGGTTAGAGGATGCAGCCATGACACAGCTCAGTGATTCCCTGATGGTGGCCTGGCTGCTTCAGAATCACCTGGACACGTGTTAAAAATTCAGGAGCCCTTAGCATCTAACTGTAGGCCTTTGTATGCTTGACAGTGCTGGGGTTCGAACCCAGGGCTTCATGTATGCTGTGCAAGTGCTCTACCAATGAGCTACCCAGCCCCTTTATTTTTTAAATCTATTGCTTAGCTAGCTTTTCAAATGTCACTTGGCTTCTATTTTTACATTTGTTATTAAATGGAATGCATCTTTTTGTTGCTTGCTTTTTTTTTTTTTTAAACAAAAACCTGTCTTGGGGGGAAAAAAAAATCAGTTGCCCAGGGTCCACCCAGGTCTCCTGAACTAGGAAGCAGGGCAAATGGTGTGTCAGGCTTAGCCTTTTTCCTCTTCCAGTGAGGCTCACCTGGGATGCATTCTGGCTACCATGAAGGTTACATATGCTCCTCAAGCTTATTTCCACCTTGCAGGGCTGTGAAGACAATCCTTAGCATGATGCTAGGCACAAGAGAGTTCTCAGAAAATGTCACTTCCTGTTGCTTTAGGAAGCAAAGTCCCAGCCCCTTAAGCAACGTCCCAGACACTTAAATGTGTCTGGTGGTGGACAGACACATTTGTAAAGAGTGCCAGTGCAAGGCGTGATCCCCAAAGGACTTTAAAGCATCTTTTGAAACTGCTCTCTTGGGCTGGGGGGACAGCTCCATGCAGGAGCACTTGCCCAGCCTGTGTCAGGCCCTGGGTTCAATCCTCAGCACCACAAAAAAACAAATAGATTTCCCTTCAGCCTTCTTTCTTAGGCAGTGCCTGTGACACGGCAGTTGCTGTGGCCCACCTCACACAACAGTCCATACTCTCAGATCCCTGCGATGGCCTCCACCTGCCCTGTAGGCTAGTGGATTTAACATGTTTTCAAACCAGGTGCCAAGAAACCCTGGCCCTCAGGCAGCTAAGGAGAAGCCCTCACCAATGAGATGCTAGCAGCCGAGTGACCCAACCGCAGCGATTCCATAACGTTCTAATACCTACCACAGGAGGTGGGTGGTGCCTGGCAGCTGGGAGCCCAGGCCGCAGTGCTGTTCCATCTCAGGGCCAGCCTTGAGGTCCAGCTCAGTCTGTGGCCTGGCCACACCATACTAGCTCTGCTTACCTGCCCCCACTCCTACGCCAGCAGTCAGGTTAGCAGTCACCATGGTCACCAACAAACCCACTCAATAACGTCTCAGATGCATTCGTGCAAAAGGGTTTTAAAGGCTTTGACCTCACCTGACCCCACAAAAGGCCAGGGAAGTTCTGCTACCCCAGCAGGAGCAGGGAGGCTGAGGCTCAGAGAGGGAGCGTCATGTGACCTTACCAGGGCAGCATAGGCCCTGAACTCTCTCCCTGGGGAGGAAAGAGCAGGCCGCGGGCATTCCTCACGGGGCAGGATTACCCTGCCAGGCCCTGGATGAAGAAGAGATGGCCTGTCCACACTGGCTTGGACCCAAGAGACAGCTGTCCCATGCCAATTGCAGCAGCAAGAGCAGCTCTCCTCCCTCAGAAGAGCCTGCACTAAAAGCAGGAGACCAGGTTCTCTCATTTGGAATCACCAGGTGACCTTGGGTGAGTTCCTGCCTGGCTCCTGAGCCTTCTGTTGGAAAATGGGGTCTGCTGTGCGCCTGCCACTCACAGGGCTGGGACAAGGTCTAAAGAACATGAAGGCCAGGGCAGTTGTGAGTCTATTATTGGGCCATTTGGCAGTGAGGAGAGAGACAGACATGGTTTGGAGAAGGAGACAGGTGCTGCTGATCTAGCTGATTCGACAAGGAAGTCCCTCCATTAGCCCGCCCTCCATGTCAACTGTTTCCGCGTCTCTCCCTGAGCTCCAGCCCCACCCAGGGTCAGCTCCTCTTTCCTCCTTGCCTGGACTAGTGCAGTAATCTCCTAACCCATCTTCTCATTCCCTCCCTCAACCTGTCCTCCAATAGAGGCTTGTGTCCTGGAGGAGAACAGAGTCCAGGCTCTGACTCTAGTTCAGACACCACCAGCTTTGGTGGCCACAGCTGTTGAGGTCAGTGCTTTCTCAGCTTTCTGAGCCTCCAAATTCCAAAATAGACATGACTACCTGCCCACCCCTTAACCCTTCCCAGCAAGCATGCCTGCCTCACCACCACCCAAGCCCTTAGCTTGCACCCTCAGCCTGCTGGCACGACAGCCCGAGAGTCCCAGCAACACCAGAACCCCCCAGGGCTCACAGTAAGCGCACAGGAAACTCAGTCCCTACCCAAGGCCAACATCCGTTTATCAGTCTTTCCCGGCTGATCTTTGGCACTTCTACTATGTGCCATCTCCATCACCCACAAACACCCAGTGCGTATGTGTGTACGTACAGGTGTGTGTGTCCCCACAGCTCCAACGCTTGGCTCCAACCCCACACCCTGGGCCCCAGCTCAGCCTTCACTACTCTCCACAGATTAACCTCATGGTACCACGAGCTCCATCCTGCCATCCCCTTCAGGATAAGGTCCAAACTCCTGAGCCTGACACTCAGGCTGTCACAGATGGGTCTGTGACACCGTGGGGCAGGGATGGGCTGAACTTGACACTGTTCAGAGGCCGCTCAGGAGACTTGGGCAGTGGGCTTTTCTTGATGTCCTCTCTGCCGGCTGTCTCCCTCTTCTACAAATTCTGGCTCATCCTGCAATGTCCAGCTCCCAAGCCCCTCCTCTAGGGGGCCTTTCCTTATCCCTCCATGATTGAGGCTTTGAGCTCAGACCTCAAGGCCCTCTCAGCTTCTTTTATTCTTCTGCAGTACAGCTGGAGTCCACGTCTCTCTGCATGGGTAGGAAGTATGTCTAATCCCCGTCTCTGTGCACAGTGCCCAGGAGAGGACCACAGAAGCATATGTGAAGGTGTGCCTAGTGGCTGATGATATGTGACAGCAAGACGAGGTAAACCCAAGAATACAATCAGAAAAGGACCTCCAGAGCCGGTCCTAACCCTGGGTCCATCCACGGCCCCTCCCCTGACCAGGCTGGGACTTGCATGTCCGTAACCCTGAGAACCTTAAATATCAGCCAAGAAAGCCCCTACAGAGGCCACTGGAGTGGGCTGAGACAGGCTTTAGCCATTCTAGAAATAATCCAACCAAAGCAGAAGGAAAAAGCAAAACAAAAAAACCTGTCCCTGGTTAACTCTCAGGTCAAAAGCTCATAGAATCTCCTCATGGGGGAGAGGGAAGAAGGGGTCTTGCTCCCCCACCTCAGCACCTACAGTGGAAGAGCCCCTTTCCTCTCCTCTGGGACCCTCACAAGGAGCCGCCCTCTCCTGACTCTCCTGGGTGGGTGGGGGGTGAGGGGGGAAACCAAGCTGTCCCTCCCAACAGGAAGTGCCCTCCCTCTCTGGCCCCTCCAGGTCTCAGGGCAGCTGTCTCTAGGTATTTTTAAACTGAACTTCTTCTAGTCCAGGCAGTACTGGGAGGGAGCCCTTCACCCTACTCTGGGAGCCCTTGTCTGGGCCAACAAACTGCCTCCTGGAAAGAAAGGAGAGAAAAAAAAAAAAAGCTTTTACTGGTAAAAAGCAAGTGCTCTTTTATTGAAGGGAAATGAGAGAGAAGAAGGTTGGAGCAGCTGTTCCCTCCTGGGGAGCACACTCCACCACTCCTGAGGAGGCCACCCCTCGCAAACCTCTTTCGCCGCACCCCCACCCCCATTCCAGGCTTTCTGGAAGGGAGGGCACCAAGCTGACACATCAGGTCGCCAAAACGCAGGGGCCTTTAGAGATGAAGTACCCCAGGTCCAGTATGCTGAGTACAGCAGAAGTCTATTCCAAGTAGTGGTGGCCTCTGTCCCTCCCCCCCAGTTTGTGCCCCAACTCAGCTCCCTCCCTCCAATTATATCAATGCACCCCTATCTAGTCCAGGCTGCCCTCCCCCTCAAAAGGATGGAGAGCTTATGGAACTACGCGCAGTTACTCTCAGCCCTGAGGAGCTAGACCATCTCAATATACAATTGATGGAGGAGGAGGCTGAGGCCCAGAGAGGGGTAGTTACTGGCCCAAGGTCACACAGCGAGGCCCAGGATGCACTCAGACCTCCTGCCTCCCAGCCCCGGGCTCGCAGAGCCCTAGGGCAAGTCCGGGATTTTTGAAACGTCAGGGTGCAGACACCCCCCCCCAAACCCCCAACACATACACATTCAGCCCCCTTACCTCCCGGACCTCAGCGGGCCCTACCTCAGAACCGGCTCCTGGGCGGGGTGCTCAGGCCGGGCAGGACTAGGCTGGGCCAAGCTAGGTCAGGGCGGGTCCTCTACTCCCCCCAGGGTGGGGTCGCCCTCCGCCAGGTCCCAGACCGCAAGGATGCTGCAGCCACTGCAAAGTCCAATCTTCCCACCCAGCTCTGCACTACCCTGTATGGACCCGGGCAGCCCGACTCTGCGGCGCGGCCCCGGGGCTGCGGGACGAAGCGGGGGGAGGGGCGAGGTGCGGGAAAAAGGGCGGAGCCGAGCGGGGGCCACCCCGCGAGCCGCCACTCGGGCTGCGTCCCCTTTAAGACCAGCTGGCCTGTGCGCCGGCAGGGGCGGGGCGGGAAGCTGGGCGGCCTTCGCAGCGCCTCCTGGGAGATGGAGTCCGCGCCCACTGCGCCGGGCCCAGAGAAGCGCAGAGAGAACTACAAGTCCCGAGCGCGGCGCGCAGACTCGGAGCCGCCACGCCCCTGGGTTGGGCCCCGGCCCTCCGCCTCCTCGCAAAGCTGCGCTGGCCGCCCGCGGAGGGGAGGCTGCAGAGCGAGGGCTGGAGGTGGGTGCGGTGCGGGCCGGGGCGGGGGGCTCGAGACCCACGGTGAAGGACGCGTGTTCCTTAGGGCACCCGTCTTACCATGGAAGGTCGCCTACTCCAGCCTCGCCGTTCTCGTCTGTGAAATGGGATGCCTATGCCAGTGGCTGCGGGGGGGAGGGGCGCGTTTCGGGTAGAGGAGAGCGGGGGCAGGGGAATAGAACTATAAAAGGGGGCGGGGCTGGTGGGAGGAGCTAGGAGGAAGGTGACGGTGGGAAACCCCGGATCAGAGGGTCGAGGCTGTGGGAGGAGTCTTTGGAAGGTGGGGCGAGGAGGGGCGGGGTCTCTAAGCGAGAGGAGGTCTCAGGTCGGGTCGGAGGGAGTCACGGGTTGAGGAGTGTGAGCTGAGAAAACCGGCGAGGCGAGCCTGGTTTGGACAGGGTGGAGGGGCCTGGCGAAACGAGCAGGGACCCGAAGATGAAAGGGACCCCTCGCAGCTCTGGAGAGCCCAGGGTGCGCAGCGCTGTTGGTGTGAGCAAGGGCCTGTGGATCTACAGAACACCTTCCTTTCCTTGTGACTAGAAATAAAGAGCCCGTCCCTTGAGCTCAGTGCGTCATACACATGATCTCATTCAGCTCTCACACCCTGTAAAGACCAGACGTCGTCATATCTGTTTACAAGTGAGGAACACGGGAGAAGCGACATGCCCAAACACTCAAGAGTCCTTGCTCCAGAGGCCCTGCTTTTTTCTTGCACTCCAGAGAGGCAGAGGTTTAGCCTGGGGTGGGTGGCAGAGAGGAAACAAAAGTTCTGACGACCTGCCTTTCACAGGTTGTTCAGCAGGACCAGGTCTCTCAATTCTTCAGAATGCCAAGCCGGGGCGTTGAAAGGGAGAGACTAATTGGAAAGCTCTTTGTTTATAAAATTATCATTGTTAGGAGAAGCAGGAAATCCATTGGGACAGAATGGATCAAATGAGGTGCTTATGCTAGAGGAAAACCACAGGTGAAGCCTGAGAGTGAGCTAAGAGTGCAAAGGAAAATTCTAGAAGAGGATGGGGGATGGTGGTTGTTGGGACCCTGCACCAGGTGAAAGAATACTTTGCTGTGCCAATAGGGCAGTCTTGCCAGGTCAGGTGTCTTTCTTCTACCCCAGGTTTCCCCCTTCCCCTACCCTAATGGGCTTCTCCAAGATGCCTTGTGTCTGCCTTGGGAAGCAGCCTGTAGGCTTAGAGATACAGCCTGGAGTTGAGCATGCTGACACATGCCTGTGATCCAAGCCGAGGCAGGAGTATCTCAAGTTTTGAGGCCAGCCTGGGCAAACATAGGCAATCTAGTGAGACCGTGTCTTTAAAAAAAAAAAAAATGGGGCAATACAGACCTTAAAAATGGGACTAATGATGTAGCTGTAGGGTGTAGGATAGAAAGGGCAATGTCCCTACGTAGTCCCAAGGGCTGTGAGTGAGAGTCTATCCTAGTGGGTTAACTGAATAAGATAGAGAAATCTCTGGTTTATTGGAAGGCACATTACTCACTCTAAGTATTGACATCCTTGAAATTGACTTGACCATGTTCTGTTCATTCTGCTACATAGTGGGAGCTCTCCTTGCATTTACTTTCAGATGATCTACTGGTCCTTGCCCCATACCCTAGATTCCAAGTTGAAAATTCAAGAGTGTATTTAAAAAAAAAATTTTTTTTTTAAAGTGTGGTACTATAGATTGAACTCAGGGCCTCATGCATGGTAGACAAGTGCTTTTCCCCTGCATCCTCAGCCCTTTTTTCATTTTGAGACAGTTGCCCAGGCCAGCCTCAAACTTGTGATCCTCCTACCTTAGCCACCTGAATAGCTGGGATTACAGGTGTGTATCACCACCTGTAATAAGTTTTAAGAACCCAAGAGAGACTAGATCTTCTTGTTGGTAGGTGACAGCCTGGGGTGGGTTTCTGGAGACAGGGAACATTCCTAACCTCAATAAGGAGGCCCAGCAACCATCTACTTATTTGGCTATTGTAAGGAATGAGAATAAAATGCTCAGAAGTTAAAGAGGAGGAAGAATCCCTGTTGAGAGGTGTGGCAAATGGAGATTTTCCTTCCCAGAACCTGCAGCGGGGATGGCAGATGCCAAATTGCAGAAGAAAGACAGGGCCTGCTATGGTTACCTATGAAGCAGGGATATAATAGTGTCTACTTTACCTATGAGATTAAGAGAGATTAACATGACTGAAATACATAACACAGTAGTTACTGCTCAGTAAATGTTAGTTCTTATTATTTCTATTATGGTAGTGATTATGATCATCATTATCTGCCCAGGAAGTGGCCTAGAGCCACACAGTAAGCCAAGCCCCAGAATCTGATTCACATACAAGCTCAGGCCAAAGACTATGTACTATCCTCTACCCTGCAAAGCCCTGCTGGTTCTTTCTGCCCATCCTCAACATTTCTGAGGCCCAAAAGTGACCCTCTCTGTGAACATCCTGAGTGAAAGCCATGGCAGGAATTTCCTGCTGCTGCAGTAACAGACTCTGGATTCAGGAACAAGGCCTCTGCAGCCCTCTTTCCCCAGCCTGGGTCTGGTGTGGCAGGCAATCCAATGGTGTGGTTTCTGTGAGTGGTGCGTCCATCTAGAGAGATCACCCAACTTTAAATTCTAAAACTCTTCCAATTCTGGGCCATTTTAGCTTAACCCTAGTTGGCTTCATCAGCCTCCAAAATGCAGCAACATTTGGGGATGAAAATGCTTCTAAGTAGCAATAACAAATCTGAAATTTATCGATTCTGGCTATTCATTGGGGTCTGGCACTCTGGCTGGAATTTCATGTCTGTGATTTTATGAGGCAGATATTCCTTTCTTTACCCTTCTCAAAATATAAATATTTCTTAAATTTCTAAGCCTACAGAAAAGTTTATAGCCCTTCACTTAGGTGCACTAATCCACACCTGGCCACTTTTGCTTTTACTGTATACACTTATTTTCTCCCCAAGCCAAGTATGGTAAGGTATCCCCATAGTTCCAGGTACTTAGGACGCTGAAGCAGGAAAATACTTGAAGCCAGGATTTTGAGACCAGTTTGGCAATACAGTGAGAACCCATCACAAAAACAAATTATAGACATGCTGACACATGGCCCCTGAATTCTTCAGCATACATCGGTCTCCTGATGACATTCTCCTGTGTAACCACAATTACTGGTATCCTACCTGAGAAAAATAACAAGTCAGTAATACTAATAAGTAATTAAGACTAAAATGTTTCCAATTGCTGAAAAGTATCTTCTGTAAGTCTTTGGTTTTTAAAAATCAGATCTAGTCAAGATTCACATATCTGATTATATCCCTTTTAGCAATCCATTGAATCTTAACAGAGCTCCTCCACCTGTTTGAGTATGTTTGATTAGTTCTTTGATGATTAGATTCAGATTATTTTTCTGTTCTATCTATTAAGGTCATGACAACTTGATGTCTCCATTGCAAGGATAAAATTTCCTCTTTCTTTTTTTGTATGGTGTGTGTGGTACTCAGAATTGAACCGAGGGTGGCAAGGTCTCTACCACTGCATCCCCAGCCCTTATTTGCTTTTGTTGTTTTGTTTGTTTATTTTTGGAGATGGGATCTCATTAAGTTGCATAGACTGGCCACACACTTTCAGTCCTGCCTCAGCCTTCCCAGAATCTAGGATTGTACATACATATCACTACACTTTGCAAATCTTACTTTTTTAAAAAAAATTTTTTAGTTGTATATGGACACAGTACATTGATTTATTTATTTATTTGTGGTGCTGAGGATCAAACCCAGTGCCTCACAATGTGGCTCACACATGCTACCACTGAGCTACTACCCCAGCCCAAAATTTGACTCTCTTGTAGTTAATAAATAAATATGTGGAGTGATTCTTAGGAATTGTAAAATTGGGTGTTTCCAATAACCTTCCATATCACATCCACTGATAATTTTTGCCTAAATTGTGGCATCGAGGGTTGCAAAAGAATAATTCTATCATTCCTTTTATATTTATTATTTGGTGTTTTTTTATAGAATGACTTTTTTCTCACTCATTCCCCCTCCCATTCTCCCTTTTTTTCTTTTTGTAGTAAGATGGACTCATGATTTTTTTAAGATTTAATGTGCTGTAATCCATTATCATTTTTTCTGGTACTCAGATTATCCTAAATTTGGCCTTTAGGCCAGCTCTTGGGTTTTTTGTTTTGTTTTGTTTGTATGGTTATGTGTGTGTGTGATCCTGTTTTGGGCTTGTTTTGTTTTTTGGTACTAGGGATTGCACCAGAGGTGCTGTGCAACTGAACTACATACAGCCCTCTTTATTTTTTATTTTGTGATAGGGTCCTTGCTGAGTTGCCCAAGCTGGTGTTGAACTTGCAGTCTTCCTGCTTCAGCCTCTGAATAGCTGGGATTACAAGTGTGCACCATTGGCAACTATATATATATTTTTATTCCTTTTTTTTTTTTTTGGAGGAAGGCAACCTCTTTAGTCTTTGAATACTTCTATGCTACATGGTAGGGTATGTTATAGTCTGACCTGGATCCTTTTCTATCAAAGTCTTGAAATCATCAGTTTCTCCAGGAAGCCCTGATTTGGGGGATTGGGGGTGGGGAGGGGTGTAGGAGAGAATATATAGAAAGAAAAATCCAGGGCCAGGTGTACTCAGGACTCCTGAGTATTATTTCTAGGCTCCTTAGTGAGGAGAGCCAGGAAATGATGGAGAGAGAAAATTATCATTACTTAGTAGATTTATTATTTTACAACAGCTGATTCTCGCTGATGGTGCAAGGGGAAGACTGTATTTGAAGTAGCTTCATTCTGTAAGTAATGTAGTTCATTATGGAAGTGGGCGGTAATGGAGGGAAAGAGGACGCTGCACAGAAGGAACCTGTGCCTATATCAGGGCTCCATGAGTGTACAGGCTAGACCCTCTGTGGCTTAGTTTAGCTGCCTGCTGAAGACAGATTGGAGAAGACACCAGGTTGCCACAGAGGACTTGTTCTCTGAAGGGTATCCAAATCTGGACCCTTCCACAGTTTGTGACTCTGAAGTCAAGAATGCGCATGGAGGGGCTGGGAATGCACCTCCATGGTAGAGCACCCAAGACCTAGCATGTGCAAGGCCCCAGGTCTGATCCCCAGCATCACGAAAACCAAGAAGAATGCATATGAAGCGCTGGGCAAAGTGATTCATTCATCCTTATTTCAGGTTGTAAAATAAAGATAATGTGGCCTTTCCTGCCTGGCTCCCAGAGTTATTGTATGATCAAAATATATTTTTTTAAGAATTGTCACCAGTCTCTTCACATTTATTATAAAATTCCTTCTCTTTTTTAGTGTCCTAATACCACAGTTTGAATGTCATTGTTTTGTCATCTAATGTATTACACTAAGAAATTGCCTCTTTTTCAGAGATTCTTTGGGGTTATCACTCATTCTTCCAGATTCATATTTTATTTTTTTTTGTCTTTGATAAAAAAAAAATACTCTTGGGATTTTGGTTAGGACAGCATAACAACCACACATGTATATTGTGTGTGTATGTGTAGTGCTGGAGATTAAACCCAGGACCTTATATAAGGGAGGCAAGCAAATACTCTACCATTGAGCTACATCCCCAGTCCCTATAATTAATTTTAGAAGTATAACTTTAATATCTTTTGTGTTCCTCTCAGAAACAGTCATGGGTCTCTATTCAAGTTCTGTTTATGCTTCTTAATAAAATACCATAACTTAACATTACTGGTTGGAACACAGACTCTAGACAGACCTCACTTTGGAATTCCTTTTTTGTTTGTTTGAGACAGAGTCTTACTAAGTTGCCCCAGGCAGGCTTTGAGCTTGCAATCCTGTTTCCTTCTGCCAAGTTGCTGAGATTAAAGGCATACATCACCATGCCAGGGTCTCACTCAGAATTCTAAATCTGTCACCTCTAGTTTTGTTATCTTAAGTAGCTGCTTTCATTATTCTGGGCTTCAGTTTTATAATCCTAAAAACTGGGATGTTAATCATACCTACCTTACAGCATCAGTGTGGCTTTTTAATGAAATAATCTACAGGAAAATGTCTCACCTGGCTCAGGGCCTGTCGTAGTACTCAGGAAATGTTGGTTCTCTGGCCCTTGGTCTTTATGTGGGTCAGAATCAAGTCTTTGAGATGGCAGGTGTGAGTGCACCTGGCAAGAAGTAGGAAGGGTACAAGTGATAGACCTTCAGGGGCCCTGCTGTGAATGCCCAAAGAGGAGTGACATTGTTCATAATGGTCTTGCAGTCAGACAAGCCTAGGCTGACATCCTGGCTCTGCCACTGCTTTGGGCAGGTTACCTAACCTCTCTGAGCCTCAGTTTCTCCTTTGTAAAGTGAAGGTAATACTTTCTTTGAAGTAGTGTTATGGAACTTTTGGGAGCTAACATATATGAGGCACCCAGCACCAGTTTTGCTGCACATTAGGCACTCAGCATTAGCAATTTCTCTCATAAGGCCTGCAAGGACTGAGGGTGCCAGGACATGGTAGTAATCTCTAGAACAATATCTTGGACACCCTTCCCCATAGGACAACTTGTCTCAAAGATTTCTATTTTCTGTGGCACAATTAGAGGTTGCAAATGGCAATTTTCAGACCCTAGATGAAATTGCCCCTTCCCAAAGTGCCAAGCTGGACACCCTCCCATTGCAGCTGCAACTCTAGGCCCAGGCACCCTGGCCTCCCCCTTCCATGCCAGGTGCACTATAATCTGGTTTGACACTGGTGGTTTTCTCAGGGAGGCAAATGGTGGTGATTTTCCGGCTTCGTTTCAAGTCCAGAGGCAGACTAGAACTTTAGATTTACCTCTTGGAACGTCTCCTTAAGAAAAATAATGCACACAGTGGTGGGGTTTAACTTCTATTTCCTTGTTTGGTTTACATTCCCATTCACCTTTTCAAATCTAACTTTAAAGAACCTGGATTTTTGTGTTTTGCTGCTTTATCATTAATGTCATGGGTTGCTGTTGAAGTAGAAAGCTTTAGGCAACTTGGTGGACTTGCCTTATGTCAGCTATAGAGGGACTCTGGGCCATCCTGGGATCTTGTCCCCTTGTTCTCTGATGCAAGTGAACAGAGTCCTTAGCCAGCATTGGATGACCCCAGTCTAGTCTAACTAGATAATAAGGGGATATGTGAATCTCTTGCTTGCATTTCACATTGGAGGTCCTGTGGAGGAAAGGGAAATGAGAAGAGGGTTGAACTCAGACCTGGATTCAAATATCAACTCCACCCCTGACTGGGTATGTAGTCTCCTTTTCTGAGCCCCAGTTTCCTCATCTGCAAGGTGGAGATGATAATAGGAGGACAGATGGCTTCCTTATACTTGGCTTGTTGGCCAATATAAAACAGATTAACATTCAAAAGCCCGTTTTAATCGTGTACACACCTCACAGATAGCAGACTCAAAGAAATGGCAGGTCATTGAAGTTTATTCATCATCCTGAGCAAAAGAAAGGAAGAGGGGCTTGGGACTTGTAAGGATTTTGAGATAAAATTATGGGAAGGTGAGGAGAAGAAATATGTGTTAGGCAGATAAGTCTCTCGGGTTTTAAAAGTTGTCTCAGAGTAGTTCTCTTCTTGTACACATAGGTTTGCTAATGAAAGCTTCTTGTATAGAAGTGAATTTCCTTAACAAAGGAGAGGATTTTCAAAGCTACTCCTGTGTCTGCAGTTTCTGAAAATAACCATCCTGAAATAATCAATATGCCAAAGAGGAGGTAGCATATTTTGGTCTCTTGCAGCCATTTTGGGTGGTGGTTTGTCCTGGACCCTGAAAGTATCCACCTCAGAGTGTGACTGTGAAGACATGGAGGTAATGCATGGAAAGCATCTAACACAAAAGAATCGTATTGTATGCTTTTCTACATTTTTTTAATTAAAAGTAGGTGTGAGACTATAGCTCAGTGGTAGAGTGCAATCCTAGCATGTACAAAGGTTCTAGCTTGGATCCCCAGCACGAAAAATTTTTAAAAGTAAAAGGTACCAAGTGTTAGCTGGCACTCAGCAGATGGTACCCCTTGTCCTGACAAGTGAGCTGCAGAGCAGTGAAAAGGCTGCTTCAGGAGGTCATTTCAGTCACCAGTCTGAGTCTGTTTTCTCATCTGCCCTAGAGGGAGACTGGCACCTACCTGCATTTCAAGACTTCAAAGAGTTGCTGAGTGCAAAGGCCTTGGATATAGTAAAAGGCTCAGTAGATATTAAGTTCTTCTCTCTTAAAACAAACCAAAAAAAAAATGGTGGGGGGTGGGATGTTCACTGTGCAGGGATTAGAACCCAGGGCTTCATGCATGCCAGGTAAGCACTCCACCACTGAGCTATCTACCCCAGCTCACCCAAACTACTTTCTTTACACTCACACCAACACCACATGTGTAGGGCTTTCCCCACACCTACTGATTCTCTAACACTGTCCCATCTTAGTTAGCACAGACCACACAGGTGAAGGACTCAGTCCAACAGGATTGCCCCCACTTAAGAGGCCAATTCCAAGTCTAGGTTGTCACCTGTGATTCACACCATCTGGCTATAAATCCAAGGTTCCTGCAATCCCCTCTCAGACTCAGTGGTTTATAAAAACAGTTCACAGAACTCGGGAAAGCAGCTTGCTTTCTAGACTCCTGTTTTATTATGGAAGGATACAAGTCAGGAATAGCCAAATGGAAGAGCTGCACCCGACACAGTATGGAGAGGGCACACAGCTTCCATGCCCTGTGCTCTGCCCTCCCTGCACCTCCCGGTGTTCACCAACTTGGAACCCTGCTTTTAAGTTTTTAGGTAGGTAAGCTGGACATAGTGGAACCTGCCTGTAATCCCAGAGGAGGTTGAGGCAGGAGGATCACCAAGTTTGAGATCAGCCTTCCCAAGACTGTCTCAAAATTTTAAAAAGGGCTGGGGAAATAACTCAGAGGAAGAATGATTCTAGGTCCAATCCCCAGTACTACACACACACACACACACACAGAACAGTGTTTGTGGAGGCTTCATCATGTAGACATGGTTGATTAAATCATTTGTTGGTCATTGGTAACTAAGTCACTTTCTAGTCACTCACCTGGAGATAGGGGGTGAAGTTTTCCAACCCATGTTGGTGGTTGTTGGGCAACCAACCCCTAATCCTTTAACAAACCGGTGTGATTGATTGGATGACAGGGGCTTGTTATGAATAATAAAAGAAGTTCCTTTCATTGGTCACAATGACCCAGGCCTGTAATCCCAGCTATTGGGGAGGCTGAGGTAGGCGGATCATAAATTTGAGGCTAGCCTCAGCAATTAAGTGAGACTTTGTCCAAAAAATTAAAAGGGCTGGGGATACAACTCAATGGTAGAGTGCCCTGGGTTTATTGCCTAGTATCGCAGTGGGGGAAGAATTTAAAAGTTCTCCTTTCACCTTTATTTCAGAAACTCGGGACAAAACCAATTATTATAACAAAAGAAGTTCCAATAGCTTTTATCATCTAGGACATTACAAGGGTTTTAGGAACCCTGGCTGAGAGCTGGGAAGTAAAACCAGCTCTCCATTTCTTCTTGTATCATGGTTTCACGCAGCCCCTCCCTGCGTTGCCACCAACTCTCCTGTGTGCTAGGCAGTGAATAAGCAGACATGAGACATGTCATTGCTCTCAGCTCACAAACCAAGCAGTGGTTTTCCACTTTTGTTTTTGTTTTTTTCTTTTATCATTTTGGAATTCAGAAAACAATACCCCCAAAGTATGGCACTTCAGCATGCTGAGTGTTTTGAATTGGGGAGATCCAAGGTCTCTCTGACCCCCTTTGCCTCTCTGCCACCCCTCTTTCTTTCCCAACTGCAGGGAGGGGTTTTCTCTGAAGATCCCTGTCTGACTAAAGACAAGGAATTGTCATGAGTCCCTTTCCCAGGAATCTCATCAACCCAGGAAGATTAACTGAATCAGAAGAAATTGAAGCACACACATACTGTCACAGGCTATCACCCATTCTTCTAAGGGGTGTTCCTAGACAACTTTCATTACTTGAAAGACTTAATCTGCATAACAGTACCACCTTTATGTTCCATAGAACTCTCAGGGCTACCCTCCCCAGAAACCCCCTAGTCCCTTTTCTTTCCTGTTGCTCAGGGCACTGTAGAGACTTAAGTCATCCAACCTTCTGGTTTCCCATGCATATATACATAATTAAAATGGTTTTTCTCTTGTTAATCTGTCTACTCTCAGTTTATTTCATAGAGTCAATTATCTGACCTTCAGAGGGTAGTTTTTTCTGCCCCCTACAATCACAACCCATGATGTACAGATATATTTGATGTCATGATCCAGTTCACAAATGCCCACAAAACTTCCACAGCAATATTTATGATATATTTGACTGGTAATGATACCTTCATTGTACTGATTTCATGATTTATTAATAATTTACTACCTTCATTTTTTTCCCAGTTTTTTGGAGACAAAATTTACATATAGTAAAATTTTTCCTTCTCAGGTATATATGAATTTTGATAATATATAGTCATTTGACCACCATAATATCAAGATATTTCATATTTTCATCATTTCAAAATATTCCCTTGCACCTCTATTTAGCCAACATCTTTTCCCCAAACCAGCCTCCTGCTGTGTTCCATCTCTGTACTTCTGCTTTCTCAAGGAGGTTTTTGTGGTTTTGTTTGAGGGAGGGTACTGGGGATTAAATAAAGGGATGCTTTACCACTGAGCTATATTTGTAGCCCTATTTATTTATTCATTCATTCAAGAAAGGGTCTTGCTAAGTTACTTAGGACCTCACTAAATTGCTGAGGCTCCACTTGAAATTTACAATCCTCCTGCCTCAGCCTCCTGAGTCACTGGGATTACAGGTATGTGCCACCACTTTCAGAAGGTTACACAAATAGAATCGTGCAACATGTAAATTTCTGAGGCTGGCTTCTTTCACTTAAGGTAATAACTTTTGTAATTCATCTATATGGGTGGGAGGGTGTGTGTGTGTGTTGGTAATATATATTGCTGAGTCATATTCCATTGAATGTATATACCACAGTTCATGTATTTACCATTTACATTTTGGTTTGGGCAACTATGAATAAAGCTGCATTCAGACTTTTGTTTTAGTATTAGGGATTGAACACGGGTGCTTTACCACTGAGCTGCACCTTCAGGTCTTGCAAAATTGCTCTGGAACTAGTGTGTTAGGGTTAGGGTTTAGGGTTAGGGTTAGGGTTAAGTTAGCTTCAACCTTGCAATCTTCCTGCCTCAGCCTCCCAGATAGCAGGGATTACAGGTGTGTGCCACCATATACAGTTTACATATAGGCTTTTTCATGGATATATGTCTTCATATCCCTGGGATTGATATCTAGGAATGGGATCACTTAATTGTACAGCAGTTGTTTCCACTTGGTAGAACCAATTTGCTTTCTCAGCAGCATATCAGAGTTTCCATTTTTCATTAGCATTTGGTTTTGTAAGATTTTTAGATAAGCCATTTTCATAGGTATATAGTTGTCACCATAAGGGGGTCCGAGATCTCTCCAGAGGCAGAGGAGACTTCTACTCAGAATTTCCATGCTCTTGGGCTGGGGTGTAGCTCAGCAGCAGAGTGCTTGCCTAGCATGCGTGAGTCACTGGGTTTGATACTCAGCACCCTGTAAAAATAAATAAATAAAATAAAGGCATTCTGTCCATCTACAACTACAAAAAAATTCTTTTTTAAAACTTCCATGCTCTTCATGAGAAGATCACCATTAAACAGGGACGAGAGGTGGGAGGGAAAGGGAGAGAGAAGGGAAATTGCGTGGTAAAGGAAGGAGACGCTCATTGTTATACAAAATTACATATAAGAGGAAGTGAGGGGAAAGGGGAAAAAAAACCCGAGAGAGAAATGAATTACAGTAGATGGGGTAGAGAGAGAAGAGGAGAGGGGAGGGGAGGAGAGAGGGGATAGTAGAGGATAGGAAAGGCAGCAGAATACAACATACACTAGTATGGCAGTGTGTAAAAAAGTGGATGTGTAACCGATTCTGCAATCTGTATACGGGGTAAAAATGGGAGTTCATGATCCACTTGAATCAAATGTATGAAATATATGTCAAGAGCTTTGTAATGTTTTGAACAACTAATAATTTTAAAAAAAGAAAACTTCCATGCTCTTGACACATCATAGAAAAGAATTTAAGGACGCATCAGTGATCAGTAGCAAAACAAGACATGTTATAAAGGGACGGTAACTTTAGAGATTGAGAGTACAGGGGAAGAGCCAGGGTGAGTCACATTGCTTTGGTCTGGGGAACTAGACTAAGAGTGTAGCGTGTCTAGGGGCCTGGACTAGAGGTGGAGTCAGGGTGGGATTAAACAATTTTGCACCAGTTTCCCTTGGGCTTGCCCATTGCCCTTGAGTGTTTTAATCCAGCTTCTTAGTTCCTACAGATGCCTTGTGGTTATCTTATGGGCTTTGTTGCTTTCTCATCAGCCAGTCAGCAAGCTGCTGGCAAGGATGCAGGCTGGGTTCTTGGGAGTTGTTCTATTCCAGTAGTTCATAGACATTTCTCTTTGGAGACTCAGTGCTCTCTTTGTATCCCTCAATTCCTATCTCATGGTGTCTAATTGTGGTTTTAATTTTCATGTCCCTAATGACTAATCATGGTGAACATCTTTTCATATTGTTACTGTTTCAAGATCCAGTCTTCTTGCAACTCAAAAGCTAATACTCGATACAAGAGTTGGTGGGAAGGAAATCAGGTTTATATTCAAGGGCCAGCACCCTGAGAAGATGGAAGAAGCTATTGTCCCCCAAAAAAGAACATCTGTGGGAACTCAGGTACATGAGAGGGCTTTTAAATGGAGGTAAAAGAAGTACAGAGGGACAGTGGGCAGGAAGACTATGAGCTGGACCAGGTCATTTGCATCCAGGGCTTGGCTTTTTTCCTTTGGCTAGAACATTGCAATCATCCTGGGCCTCCTGGGACTAGTTCCTGTAATTTTTTAAACAAACACATTACTTTTCTGCAAGTTAAGCATTGTCTTACACATTGTGATAAAAACGGAAAGTTACCAGATCTTCTGGGTTCTATAAATCTAAAGAAAGATTATTTAGCAGTTAACATCTTAATTATTTAGGTGCAGCTTTTATTTAAATTCAAGATGCTGAGCAAATGTAGGGGAAGTAACTCTACAAGGACATTTTGCAAAGGAGTGGTCACTATTACAGTGTCATTATTTGTCACACACACACACACACACACACTTTCGTGAAGTATTTGATCTTTTACTCATTTTTAAATTTTTGTTTTATTGTACTATGCTGAACTTAGGACCCTGTGTATGCTATGCAACTGCTCTGCCATTGAGTTCCATCTCCAGCCCTGCTCATTTTTTAAATTGAATTGTTTTCACATTATCTTTTATATTTATCTGGCTAATCCTTTATAAGATAGGTATTTTGTAAATATTTTCTTCCAGTTTATGTCTTAGTATCTTTTGAAGAACATTTGCTTTTTTTTTTTTTTTTTGGATGAAGCTACTAAGTTTCTTTCTTTTTTAAATATTTTTAGTTGTATATGGACACAATACTTTTGTTTATTTAGTGTTATGTGGTACTGGGAATCAAACCCAGGGCCTCACACATGCTAGGCAAGTGCTCTACCGCTGAGCTACAGCTCCAGCCCCCCCACCCTTCTTTTTTTAATGGTTTATCCCTTTTGGGTCCTATTCAAGTAATCCTTGCCTAACTAACCCAAAGTCATAAAGATTTTGTCTTAGAAATTTTGTTTTGTTTAGTTTTCAGGGGGGTTTCTGGAGATTGAATTCAGAGGCACTCAACCACTGGGCCACATTCCCACCCCTATTTTGTATTTTATTTAGAGACAGGGTCTCACTGAGTAGCTTAGTGCCTCACTTTTGCTGAGGCTGGCTTTGAACTTGTGATTTTCCTGCCTCAGCCTCCCAAGCTGCTGGGATTAGAGGTATGCACCACTGTGCCCGGCTTCTCCTAGAAATTTATAGTTCTATGTTTGACATTTAAATCTATGATCAATTTTGAGTTAATTTTTCATATATGGTGTCAGAATTGGCAAGTTTCCTTTTCTTTTCCTCATATAGATGTCCAGTGACCTTCATTTTGCTGAAGTAGGGAAGAACACTGTGTGCAAAGCAAATCAGTAATGACAGAGGGGTGGGTGCTGCCAAGAAAATCTGCACAAGGTTTCAGGAGTCTCTTGAGAGGAGAACCCTTAACTTTGGGGAGATACGGGGACAGCCTTCTAGAGATTGTGATTCCTAGATTAGGCCTTAAAAGTTAACAGAGGAGCTGGGC